>NC_090440.1:990391322-991612523 GCF_031143425.1 Pleurodeles waltl
TAGCATATTGGTTTGGTTGGGAAATCCCTGAGTTTTGATATTAACATTGACCAACAATTACGGTTGCCAGATGTTCCATGTCAACAATTGAATGCATTCTGGTAGTTGCATTTTAAGTTCACGTCATTACAATCAATTGAAATACCATGGTTTATAAAATGAAAAGCTTGGAGATGAGCAGGTGTCCCTGGTGACATGGAACATCAAGTAACAATACTCAAAGCTGCCACCCAGTAGGCTGCGTTGTGAAGTTTCACTTCAGCACCAAATCAAATCCCTGTGCCGTCTACCTAATGCTGATGCGCTTTGTTGTGCAAGAACAAGAAAATCAGGATCAACTGGTCTTGGATTTCCTGGAAGAGGATCTGAAAACTGGGGTTAACGATTCACCAAGAAGAACGAAAATAAAACAAGTAAAGGCGCCTTCACTCCAGGCAAAGTCCATGCATCTGGTAAACATGCCTTAAACGCTGTCTGCGAGTACTGCCAAGTGGACCTTTGCCAAGTTCTCCAGCATCACATGTGACTCTTTTTGATAGCCCTTGCTTTTTAGTCAGAAGGAGTTTGCATTTTGGGCCCGACGTGTTGTGTTTCCACTTCTTAGTATTCACCTCCCAACATGCAAAATGCTAATGGGTAAATAAAAAAGACAGTGCTGGATGAAGGCAGCTCCAATGTTCCTTGCAACGTGGAATTTTGCAGTTTGGATGCTCCCTTCCCACCCCCCTCCTCCAAACAAGCTTGTGTGTAGCAATTTGACACCCTCTTCTGGCTATTTGTGGTGGCAATGTAAGACAGTTTCCTGTACTGGCCTTACTTTAGCACTGACCTTGATTGAAGGTGGGACATAAGAGAGTCACTTGGCAGTTAAGATCTATACATTACATTACAGTTTAGTGTAGGAAAGTGCAGTGGTTTCCTATACGCCTATCAACAATGTGAAATATGTAAGTGGTCTCACTCATCCCGGCAGAGTAAAGGTGATGAAGTGCCTACCCTGAAGCCCTGTGCTCCATCTATATCTGAATTTCATGTGGAAAGCCTAAAATAAGCCGAATCTACAAGTAGAGATGTGACTGAGGATAAACGTGTGAACAGCAGTGGATGTGTGCAAGAGGGTCCTATGCCAATATCTTCTGTAGTTGGCTTATCTGAACCCACCAAAACATGCAGTGTCTTCAGTCAGGGTCAAACTAGTCTATAGTGCAATCTGGCAGTGTCAGGAAGCCTGGTCTCATAAATCAGAGCATGGGTGTGCTTTTTGGTAGGCCTGTATTATGCCCTGCTTAGCCGGTTTTTACTGTTGACTTCTCTAATATTACCACAAACATTGTCTGCAGCAAGCACAAATGCATGTAGTCTCCCACATCTTGCAAAACACAGTCACAGCTTGTATTTACAAGTTTAAAACTGCCATGAATTGCAAATGTTGGCCACTTTTTGAGGTTTGTGATTTGCTAATGGGGGATACTTTTAATTTGGTGCTTGGTCCTAGTTTGTTTCTCAGTCCAACCTTGTCTGCAGAACAAATTGAACAAAAGGTTTTGAAGCAAGGGATTACTGTGCTACGTGCATTGAGTGCTGATATATGCCGCTGTGGCAAGTCTGGAGCACACTCTCTAGGCATCATGTATGACTTCAAAATACTATCGCTAATTCCTCAACCCCCAGGCTTCCTCTACCATGCACTGGATGATTCGTTTCTACCTGGTCACCTTCTTCAGGAGCGCTTTAAAGCCTTGACAAGAGGTATGGAAAGTGCCATAGAAATGCTATAATACAATGTAATACAACACAATATGTGTGTGGGACTTACTAAGTGCTTTACAATGGGCAATGAGGTATGAAAGACTGTGAGAGTCTGGATCAAAGTCGCAGCAGTAGCAATGGCGACTGAGAACTGAGCTATGGCACAGAGTAGTGTTGTTGTAATCGTAGTGAACAGACTATAAATACAACTGACCCATTATTCATAGACACAATGAATGAGCTCATTATCACATGTTTGATGGCACAATTAATAAACAGGTTCATCTTGA
Source organism: Pleurodeles waltl (assembly GCF_031143425.1). Taxonomy (NCBI): domain Eukaryota; kingdom Metazoa; phylum Chordata; class Amphibia; order Caudata; family Salamandridae; genus Pleurodeles; species Pleurodeles waltl. The sequence goes on from NC_090440.1 coordinate 990,393,362, forward strand.
TTCTTTCTGTGACGTGAAAACCACACACGGATCAAGGTCCTAGCCAAAACTATCACATTGTCTTGGCATGGTTGTACCTGTTGTCAACCTCAGAGCACTAATTTATTCTAAAACACTTCAGGACATCCGTGAGCATATATGTGCAAAGTGGAGGTGGGCTAGCCTCTGCACACATAAGCCAGATGGCTGGCTCATCTCAAAATCCTATTGGACACTCGAGCCCAAAACAAGCAAAGCTTTCTTTCATGTGGCTTCTGCCTCCCACCCACGCTGTAACCTCAAGCACCAAGAAGTAAAGACAAACATTAACTTTTTGTGTTAAACAGGAGACAGAAATAAATACCCTTCTAAACCTGCTTCAATCCCAGCTTCCACACTTGACCAAATTGTGTGATCCTAGGCAAATATTTTATTTCACTGTGCCTCCTCTCAATTCATTATGGCACATGAGAGCATCTAGAACTACATAAATCTAAGAAGTGCACGGTACCAAGCATCTCATTTGATTGATTTAATAGACTGTAATATGTATAATAAGAATCTAGGCCAATATATGGGGGTGTGTATTACATCTGACTTACCCTTATTTCACCTATGGCATTGTTGTAAGGGCATGGGGGCATGAATGTTCCTCAATCCATGTGTAAAACTATCACTTTTAAACAACACCTCTCAATGTAGTGATATAATCGTATGTACCAAGGAACAAAGCTTCCACATGTTAAAGAAATCCCCTTTTTTTAATTTTGAAGAGAGTTTAACTGATTTTTACATGATGCCTAGAGAACGACATACATCGCAAACATATTCATGGCTTGGCTTTTACAAAGGCCCTTAGAGCCAATCTAAACTCTTGATTCACTCTGGCTCAGCTCTCCTTGTTAATTTTTTAATTAACCACCTCTGGTAAAAAGTGGAGTGGAAACGATGGGGAGCCACGGGCTTACTCCACTAGTGGACTTCCCTCGCCAGTGCACTATCACTTAAACATCAGCTCTAAACATTATGGAATGCATCAAAATGACAACTTTTCATTTTTCGTTAAAACAAATTGGTCCATAGCATCATTTCATTTTAAGAAAGTAAACCCATTTTCTCCCTTGATACCACATTTGATTTGGAGGGCATAAACTATATTGTCTTTCAAACATCAGTCTCTCTTTTTATGAATATTCAGTCATTTTATATACAGCCATTTTCCCTGAAGTGCCAGTTGCTTATGTTTAATAAACTATTTCTCAAACACCAGTTTGTTTTGTTTGTTCTTAAAATATTGTACGGTTTAAAAATTATATTTTGTCCCAAAGCAGTGTGCCGTGGCACAAAAATTCAGTCATGTCTCTAAAGAAAAAACTCTTACTTTAAGTAAATTCACTAATTTAATCCATAAATTTCAGTTGTAATTGTTAGTAAATCCTGTCATTTTAAATTGCCTTAAATGCAACATTTTAATTTTCAGTCAGTTAACTAAATACAATCTTAAAGCATGGCTCAGAGAACTGAACATTTGCCACTGAAAAAGGTGATGATCTGCAGTTCATGAGTTTGAATCCTGTCAAGGCACAATCTGCCTTTCGTCCTTCAGACATCTCTAATGTGAATACTATTATATTGGATAGTAATCAAATATTTTGTTTATAGTACTTAGCAATAGACAAGTGTAGTATTTTGTGCCAAGTGAAAAAAAACATTTTAAACCAACTTGTTTTTTTCTGAAACAGTTTTTCTCTGAATTATTAACTAATTTTGTCATTGACTACTAGTTTGTCATTTTCATGAAATACTCATTTAAACTGACCATAAATTAAACAGTTTAGTTTTTATTGAATAATGTTATTTTGTTACCAAATGTCTATCTATCATTTTCTGAAAGTACACTAGAGTCAAGAGGGGCCAGGTCTGGGATTGGTTGCCACTTGCCATCAGTATCGTATCTGAAAATAAAATGTTAAATATTGTTTTACCACATTATCATAGCCAGAACATCAGCTAACAAAATACTGTCAAGGCTATTTTGTAAGGGTTATGGGCCAAAAGCCGTGAGTGGTGGTTGGTGTATTAATGTGCAGTAATTTGGTATTACTTTTTGTTAAAAAAAAAACATAGATATTCACAGAAAAAAACAAAGGTTGCAGAGACGTTATAGTTAGTTTTAGTAAGTATAGTTTTAGGTTGGTGTTTTCCCTATTAAACAAACATAGAAATTCAGCAGTTATAGTTATACTTATCTGAAGAAACTATAACCCATGCCAGAAAGTAACTTTAAGCAACAAATTATAGTTTCTTAACATAACTATAACTATAACCATAACTATAACTGCTGAATTTCTATGTTTTTTTAAATGGGGGAAACACCAACCTAAAACTATACTTACTAAACCCTGTCCCTGTAACCTATATATATATATATATATATATATATATATATATATATATATCCTACTCCTTTCAAATTGCGCTATCGTCTGCGTCCTCACGGCACACCGAGACGGGGTCGCAAACCCCAAAACGTCAAATTATAATGCTTCCTTCTGCATGGAAAGAAACGTCTCGGCCACACGATGTCCTCAATTTCAAAAAGTTTATTACACCAAAAATAAAAACACCCTTTGCTTTTTTGCTTTTTTGCGACTGCCATTTTTTCATATTTCTATAAAAACAAAAACAGCAGTGAATTAAAATCCCATTATAACAAATCCATCACCTTAACACATAAAAATCATTATTACACTTATACTATGTATATATATATATATATATATATATATATATATATATATATATATATCCTTTCGGGAGTTGCCAGTAGGAAGTTATAGTTAGGACCTACTTTCCATAAGCAAAAAAGCTTTTTTTGTTTTGCCAATAACTTTGACGCCATTTGACGAATCTTCACAAACTTTCCAAAACTAGTACAACAGTCAGTTCAGCTGCTGTGTTGAAAGACTCAAGTTGATTCGTCAAGTGGGGGCTCATAAAAAGAGGGTCCTAAACTGCTTTCTTCCCATGCAATTTCCATAGTACTTTTTAGATATGACTACAGCCTGAACCACTGGATGGAATTGCACCAAATTGAGCTTAAACATAGCTTTTGGTCCAGAAAGCACTCTTTTTGTGATATGCTGTAAATCTGTTCAGTAGTTTTTGAGTTATTAAGGGAAAAATACATTTGTATATCTGGGTGGAGCCTAAGAACAGATCTCATGGTGAGATCTGATTGGCTGTCAGCACTTCCACCAGGAAGTGCTGGCAGCCATCTTGGGACCAATATGCATGATAGTGCCCCATTGAAAGCATTGTAGTGACTGTCAGGTTTTGAGGGCCACAAAAAAGAGAATGTATAAAGGGTGATAACAGATTTTAGTTACAATATAAATCATTTGTTTCTTGTTCTAACCAATTTTCTGACTTAGAGTTCAGTTAACTGTCTCTCAAAGACATATTCCTTTGAAAAAAAAGATGGATGTGTCCCCACCTTCTTTTTTATATAGCCCATCTTTTCTTCAAAAAATTCTCAGCTGATCGGATTGCTTAGTATATTTCATGAGGAAACAAATTTGTTCATTTTTATTAGATTTAACAATTGGGTTGAAAAGTATTTGTCTCTTACCTTCTTTACTTTATGCCTTATGAGGATACCCTCTCTAGCTCAGTCTCTCCGCCATCTGGGCGTTGACCAGCTGATAGTCTTCCTCTTTTGAACAATTTCTTTTAGCCCTAAGAAATTCACTATAGGGTAAACTCCATTATAAACTTGGAGGATGATTGTTAAATGCATGTAAGATGAAGTTACCTGATGTAACTTTTCTGAAACGTTTTGTTATCAGAGTATTATTTTCAATGGACCCCCTGCATATTCTCTAAAAATACCCCTGGGGAGGTGGGGTCCCCAGAGGGTTCGCAGGCGGCCCACTTATTTTCCTTTTGTATGTTTCCCCCAAGAGGTGGTGGTCCCAGGGCCTAGGGGGTCCGATGGGCCCTCCTCATTAGTTTATTAAAAATGTAGCCCTGGAGTGGTAGTGGTCTCTGAGGCGGGGGCCACGCTGCCCCCCACATATTTATTAAGAAATGCTCTGGGAAGGTAGTGGTCCCCGAGGCTTCTAAAAGACCTAGAAGGGGGGGGGGGCATCAGCCCCCTCCTAGTATTACCGTCACTGCCACAGGGACCTGGCCAACTTGGGGGCCAAAGCATTTTTAAACATGGGAGACCGTGTTTTTTTTTTTAATTCACAACTAAATTTGAAAATATTTGTGAATTTTGCCATGAATTCTGAAAAATTGCTTTTTTGTCCTGGCGGGGTACCAGGGGTACCCTTGCACCTAGACTAGGGGAGTTAGGGTAAACACACTCTGTCCCTCTTTTTTTTGGTTTGTTTTTTAGACTTGGCTGAAGCCGAGCCTCAAACTGGCTGCCAACACTTCCTGATTGACGTTTTGGCAGCCAATCAGATCCTTGCACGAGATCTCAAGTATTCACAAAGTCGTTGCAACCCTAGAGATACAAATGTGGATTTCCTTTAGTTTCTCTTAAACTACTGAACAGACTTACACCAAATAAAAGAAAGGATGATCTGTGGACCAAAAGCTACCTTTTTGCCAAATTTGGTCTAATTACGTCCAGCAGTTCGGGCTGAAGGCATGTCAAAAGAGTCTACGGGAATTAACATGGGAAATGCACTTTTTTTTACTCTTCCTTTTTCTCGGTCCCTGCTTGACAGATCACCCCAAAACTTTCCATGCACAACAAAACCTTTAGGCACACTTTTTTGGGAAAATTTCTTGAAAATTCGACAAACAGTGCCAAAGATATAGCCATACATAAAACATTATATATATATATATATATATATATATATATATATATATATATATATATATATATATATATATACACACACACACATAAAGAAAAGTAATTATGTACTTACCAATTGCAATTGCAATAGTGGTATTAGCTAAACCCTTCTGTGTGGGATTAAAAAAATCAGCACAGTAGCACTCGCATGTTGGGAAAACATTAAGTCAACACTGTGGCGCCGGAACACACACTTTGGTTCAAAGAAAAGCACTATCAATCTGCTTAGGGCATCTCTGAGGAGTGTGGGTCGCATACATGCACAATTACTTTCTCAGATATATCCTTCTGTACCCCACGGATAGTGCTGAACATACTGCTGGTTGGTGGCATGGAGGAGGGAGTGAGCCCTACCAACCCTGCTCATAGGCTCCGCTGTTCATAACAAACCTTGTCACTGCCCCTCTCTCACCAGGGGAGATTCCCTAGAAGACAATACTTGGCACACCTCCATGCCGCCTCAGGCTTCCCATCTCTGAAATGGGCACTTTCAGTGTATCTGAATACATTAGCTTCAGTGAGTAGGTCAAGCGCGCAAGCGCTCTGATGTGTTGTTATCTATCTGGGCTGTTAACCATGCCCACCGCACGCCCACTACTATCACTCGTTCATGGGCTTGCCTTTCAAAAATCCTTTGTTATCATTGGTAAATGCTTTATGTTTGTCCCTCCTTGGGGCAGTTTTGTTACCGCCTTGGCCATCGAACCTGTTACATCGATAACTGAACTTTTGCCGATACATTTGACTTCGAGCAAACTTCTTTTTCCTTTTGTTTTCGCTCCTTCATGCTCTCACTCTTGGCAGCCATGGTGCTTTGAATCAGCTCACGACTCTTTTGCATTTTATTTTCAATTTATGTGGCAAGAAATGTCCAGTTAAGAATTTGCAACGCTTATAGCTCTAACTTGAGCAAACACGAGACCAATTGCATTGCAAATGCTTGTTTTTTGTCTGATTTCAGTCTGCAGCTTGAGAGACCAAAAGCACCATCAGTTAACGCAGACTATTGATAATGCAACTGATATTGCCTTGATTGTTCAATATATCTACCTCGCAGCATTTCCTGAAGGCTTTGAAAAAGTCAGAAGGCTACATGAGTGATATACAAAGCAACAAACACAACAAAATAAATGACTGCATCAATACACGTAATCACAGAAGGTCATCATATACCATTTGAGCCTCACCTTTTGTGTCACGTAAAGGCTACCCTTAGTTTTACAGATTTACGTACTTTCTTTTAAGGGCCCAAGCAGAATGTTTCATTGTGACCCATAAACGCCTCTGGGAATGCTGCCTTCCTGTTGCCCCAGTGAGTCATCACTCGGTTTTGGTTCACGCGACTGCTTGGATGGCAGCCACCAACGTGAGTGCGAAAATAGGGAGGTCCCAAGCCCAGGAAACTCGACTGACTAATCATGTCCCAGTCAATCTCTATTAGTTGTCTTCCAATCCTCAAACAATGAGAAGTCATGCATGGCCTGATGCTGGTCCAGCCAAAGGTCTAGTTGTGCCGAAACATCTCGTGAATGAGGTGTCTGAAAACAACACTTTAATCAGAGATGATTTTGATTCAAGAATGTGGATGCCTCGCCCTCCTGGACTTGTGCTGACTTCCTCTTGGACAAACGAGCGAACATCCAAGTCGGGGATGGCACGTTTAACTGTTGGAGGGTACAAAAGGTGTAGGAAAGTAGGGTAAATTTACAGACATCACTGTGATGTCAAAATAGCATCTCAACTGAATTACTTTTTTCCCGTCTGTTAAACAATGTAGCATTGTTTTAGCGACAGTTAGACCGCAAACACAGCGGCGCAGCATATGGTATATTCACAAATCGAATTTGCTTTGCTGAGCTTGGAAACTTCAAACGTATAATCATGTCACGGCGCCGGTGGAGTGTCACCGCCGCGACTCTGACCTTATAACAAATTCTCAAAGCTGTGTGACTCGATATCAGTTGTGTGTGCCAAGGCGGCTCCGCCTACAGGCAATCCTAGGGAGGCATTCAGGGCAAGCCGGTGCCAATGCAAGGTGGGTGGGGCAAGGGCTCCGTGTCAGGGTCTGTCTCACAGCTGACAGACCTTGCTCTGGATTACCTCGAAGTCCATCACTCCTCTGCTTCACATGTGTCGCTTAAACATGAGAAAGCATACAAGCCAGAACACTGCTGCTCCCTCACGGCTACTGAGCTGGAGCCTTTGAGCAGAGATGTCAGAATGCCCTGTGTCACGTGGGATTACTTCGTTAAATTCTGTTTCTTTCTTTGCATTCTGTGATTTACTATTTGCTTATCTCATAATAAATAGAGAACATCAAAAATCAAGCTCAAGCGAGCTCCTCACAGTTGATAAAGGAACACCGTGAGATCTCATTTGCATAAAACTCTCTTCCATGCCCAACTGCTCGGCTTACAAAGAATCTCCAGATTCTTTGGTTTGTGTTGCCTGGCGGTGGGGTTGCAGTACAATTCAGAAAAAGCTACAGAAATGTATCACTCCAGTTGTGCATCATCCAAGTATCGTATAAAGATTTACAAGCACCTTTGATTGTTGCGTTCACCTGGCCCTCTTTAAGGTTTACATTTTTTAACAACTTCAGATACTGCATTTTATACCTCAGGTCTGGTGGCTCAGTAGACTAATTCATCTCCTCTAGGAATCTGTGTTTGACCTCAAGACCACAGGTTTAAATCTCTGCGGTTTCGCTCGTGTTTCATTCTGCTGAGGTCGATGCAATGAATACTACGGGGCCGATAACACTAATCTTCAGTTCTTACGCTCCAGGAGGCCCTATTGGATGAATGTAAATAACTGGGGCCCGTACTTATACTTTTTTTGCACCGCATTTGCTTAATTTTTTTACGCAAAAAGGGCGCACACTTGCAAAATACAATTGTATTTTGTAAGCTTGCGCCGTTTTGCGTCAAAAAGCGGCGCCAATGCGGCACTAAAAAAGTATAAATATGGGCCTGGGTGTACTATATGGTAGGATTGGAGCCTTATCGTGCAGTGTGTTCACAGTTCTCTTCTTGGGTCCCGTCAAAGTTATTTGCTCAACCCTAAATACTTTGGTGGCAATGGCACAGAGCAGCAAGGCTTAGCAAAGGTTTAACAATGTGTAAAGCATTTAACAACACCAAACAATGAAATAAGAAAGTCATCAAACAAAAAAGACACAGCAACAATTTATAAAAATAGAGCATATTTTTGTGAATTTTTAGGGTCTTTGATGACTAACATCCACCAGTTGGATTCGAAGATATTCACTTTAAAAGCATTTAAAAACTTGTAAACTTTGAAAAACTTTATTACACTGAGTTTGGCAACTCTAACCCAAGTTGGGTGACCAAATCCACCAGGATAGATGTCTGGGAGTATAGAAGGGAAACTTTGGACAGCTACCTGGCCACCAGGGCATCTTAGAAGCAGGTTCCAAACTTTATAGGACAACCACTATGGAGTGGTCCTGATGTGGAGAGATGTAGGCTTAAGGATACTCAATGGAAGCCCCAGATGCTGTGTGGTCCATGGGGATAAAGTCTGGTTGAGTCCTCAGTCCAAAGGTGAGTGGGGCGACTCTGGCAACGGATCTTGGGGTCCCACAAAGTCCCTATGCAGGGATCAAAGGGTTGCCAATGCAGACCATTCGTTCTTGCAACACAGTGGTTCCAGTGCAAATATTTGGTGGGGTCTGGTGCCCTTATAGTCCAATGAATCCAATCTCTGATAGCTCTCCCTGGTCTGGCAGACTTCAATGCAGACTTTGGCTATCTCAGATTCCTTTGTTGATGTGCCCGGCGACTGGTAGCAGCGAAACATCAGCGAGGGCTACCACTTTGTCAATTTGGGCTCTTTCTGCTATTGTGTCCCTGGTGCGGGTTCCAGAGGACTAGCCACCTGATCCTTGAAGTCTCTGCTTTGGACTGGGTTCAGGAATCAACTTTTTCCTGGTCCAGGCACGTGGAAAAGAGTCCAAAGTCCACTAGCCCAAAGTGCAGCAGGTGCAGTCGCTCCGGCACCACAGCTTCTCTTCTTGCCCTTCAAAAGGGTGCCGGGGAGTCTTCTTCTTATCTGTGATCCAAACCCAGAGAGTACTAATTTCTCAGGTGCCAGGGATGCTCGGTATATTGCAGTAAAGTGGTCTGAGGGGAAAACGAGGTCACCAGCCAATGGGCTAATGGTGAAACAGTTCCAGTGATGTGTGGCATCTGGCTATCCCAGAGTGTATTTTGCACACCACAACCATCGTGGATGAGGCCTTCCTCGAGTGTGAGGACCTTGGTAGCCCACTCCTGTGAGTGTGACTACCATGGGCAGCAAGTACATGGAAAACTTGTTCTAAAATCAGTTTTCCCTCCTTTAACCCTGGCTCTACCCTGTCGAGGGGAAACAAAGGCCTTCCTGTATAGAAATGTTGTCACAGCAGCCCTTTAAAGGTGGCATCACCCTTTGATGTCTGCCTTTTGAGCCAACACTCTTTGCAGCCCATTCTGTGAATGGGGTTCGCACCTCCAGTGCGGCAACAGCCTTTGTTCTCAGTCCAGGAATCATTCACATGTCTCCCTAGGTGGGCAGAAACCTGTCTCAGCCCCTGTGACTCTGTGAAGTCATTGGACTAGCTGGGTCAAAGCATGGCAGCTTTTGCGAAAATGGCCAGCATTAAAGTGGAAACAAATGTCTTCTGCACCAGTGAGTCACATTTGATGTCCTCCTTAATTTGACACCTTACATGGCATAGTTAGCTACTCTCTGTCAGAAGTTAGGCACATTAGAGTGCCAACCATTACCTCTTCATTTACCTTATAAGGCTACTTAACTGTCCTCAGCAAACACAAACACCTTAGAGCTTTGCTGTATAGACATATCAAAGATATGTGTGTATCTTCACATTATACAGCTCCTTGCCAGAGGATGATATGGGCCTGCCTTAGAGGAAACTTACATACATAGTTAAGGGACTTAAGGGACTTTGACATTCGTAGTAATGACAAAGTCAGGTGTGCGGTGCATGCACAGCCTCTTCATTCTGCAATGGCAGCTGAAAGTCGTGTTTTCACTTGGTCACACAGACTGGCACAACCAGTGGTGCAGCTCCTGTGTGGACAGCCAGCCTTACATGCCATTAGTACCTAAGTACAATATACTAGGGACTTATAAGTAAGTCAGCACCTGCTAATTAGGGGTATCCAATTTCATATATCATTTGAAAAGGAGAAAGGACACTGTCACTGAGGCCTCAGTGCACTCTCAGAGTCGAAAGCCAGCAGCTGATATTCCAAAATGGGGCCAAATAATTGGGAAAACCTGAAAAAAGCCTGTTTTCTGACAGTGAACATATGCTTTACAAATGCAAATTTTATGATGTTAATTTAGTGGCCCGCTCTGCTCCATCTGGGGTTGACCCATGCCAAATTGTCATGCTCTCCACTGGAATAAATTTCCATGCCACAAGTCCTAATGAGTGCCATTTACATGTTCTGTGGTTATCCTACACTTCTGGCACCTCCAGGGCCATGGACGCCTGGGAACATGTTTTCAGTTAATGTAAACACAAGACTACTACCCACAAATTAAGACAAGCTGGGCATGGTAGTCGTTGTGCACATTAAATAGAAAAAGATCATGGAATTAAGTAGATTGGTAAATGAAAGCCCAGAAATGTACACACGGTGTGCTGGTGACATGGATCTACCCGGGCTCTTCTCCAGCCCTCCTTGGCTCACCAGCAAGTAAAGGAAGTAGGTTTTTGGGTTTGTTCACATTCTGCTGTTCAAATGAAATCTCCAGCATGCCAGGTAGTCTGCAGAAAAGTTCAAATGTATTAGATGAAAAACCCGGCGTGAGGCAGCCACATTTGACTAGGGTTTCGAAGGCTTCGTTCTACACCAGGGAGGGACTGCACAGCAGATTAATTACATCAACACAATGATGTCCTAACCTCTCTGTGCTCCGACGAGGGGGTGTCAGATGCCACCTGACAGAGCTGGGGCGGTGTACTCCTCGGCCTCCCTCATGCCCAGTCACAGACCCTCGTTTGCTTTAAGTGCTCCTAATATGGTCGGATGTTGTCATCGATGCTGTGTTCACAACGCACAGATGGAGGGTCCTGCGATGTCCCTGTTTGGTGACCTTGGTGAAGTAAAGTGTAGATTTTATTACTTTTCTTTAATGTACTCTTGTGTTGCGTTGCCACACATAATGATTAAGTGAGATTGTAGGACCAAAATCAAAATTGTATCAAAGTAGATAACATGTAGTTTGTTATACTCACTTCCCAGTCACAAGATTAAAACGAAAGTAGTTGACATGGTTTAGCCTATTGAATAAGTCCACATAGGGTCTCCGGCATTCATTAAGACTGTGACCCTCCCTAATGCGGACAATATATTGTTAATTGTCACACCCACGAGCAGACATGCTCCCCAACAGAGAGACAGTACATTTCTGGAACTTTGTGAGTGGTTTACTTGACCAACAAATGTAAGAAGTAGGCACAGGTGCAACCAATCCTACATATCCCATACTTTACCAAAGGAAATCACATCCATTATGGCGTCACTCCTGATGAATGCTTAAGACTCTACATTGGCTAACAGCATATGCTGAAACATAACAGCTAACCAGACATGATGAGTCCAAACACACTCTCTAATTTTTAATCCTGTGACAAGGAGATACTGAAACACTCTACAATAAACTCTACATATTTCCTTAATCAGTACCAAACTAGGAACCCTACATGGCCCTCCATAACCTTCTTTTGAATACACTGTAGATACTAGCATCTAATCATAGTGAGGAGCTGGCCCGATGATGAAGCATATTATGTCAAGTGATTGAGGGTCTAAAGTTCTGTTACTGACCATAAGGTACAACAAACTGGGCAGACCACTGAGTACACTGGCCAAGCACTATTGGTGACATACACTTGACCAAGTTTAGAGAAGTTATTATACAATTATGTTTATGGATGTTTATTTGGGAAGACATAGGGCCTGATTACAACTTTGGGAGAGGGGGTTAATCCATCCCAAATGTGACGGATATCTCGCCCGCCGTATTACGAGTCCATTATATCCTATGGAACTCATAATACGGTGGGCGGGATATCCGTTACATTTGGGACGGATTAACCCCCTCCGCCAAAGTTGTAATCAGGCCCATAGTGTGTCTTCTAAGAAGTATTAAGACAGAAGAGGGGTGATGGGAAAGCAGTGTCAGGTGGAAGACCTCAGGAGCAAGCCTCACATACCTGCTATTCTCTTTTTGTGTCGCAAGCTCAGACTCTGGTGCTGCCAAGAGGGAAACTGAGTACACAAATTAATTAAATCACCTTGTTTGACAAGTAGGCATATGCCCAATAACCGTACTGTTTATTTTACGTATACACCCTGCTGTTACACAGCTGCTGCCAAGTTGGAGGGTGTGGAAGTTTGTTCTGGTTAAAGGCTCCACACATACTGTTTGCTATGTTTAATTGGTATAACTGGTACTTTCCTGCTACCACATGGAGGAGCTATGCTTGTCAACATGTTCAGTGAGTGGCACTGACATCTCATGAACTCCTAATGAACTTCGGGAATACTCATTTGAGTAAAAAACTCAATGCAAATTTTGTTTTGCTTTAGAACTATATTTGGACGTGGTCAGAATGAACAAAAAAGAAATCACTTTGATAATTTTCTTAAAGGTTGTAACAAGTGAGCCATATGCAGATTTTCTACGTTAGGTGGAAGCATATCAGTAAGTTTGGTATGTTATGAAGCGTTAAATGGATTACTGTGTAAATTGTGCAGATCTCCACTTTATTTTGTTGCAGCAGGTCCTGTGTTTTTATACGCCACCATAGTCACACAATCTCACTGATGCCCTGGTCAGGTGCTGCATCTCTTGCTGTAACTACATGGAGCTGTGCGAGCACTAGGAGGCGTGAATATGAGCTGCACCCAGGGGAACTCAGGGCTAGTGAATGACATGGGCTCTGCCTCAGCATTCCTGCTCAGAAAGGTGTTTATAGTACTTGTGGATAGAGGCCTATAGATAGTAACATCTACCTACAGCAGCACCCTGAAGCGAAGGACCATCCGAGAACCTCCAGTGAGGTGTATGTAAAAATGGTAAATGCAAAAATGTTATAAGCAAAATGTAGACTTATAAAAATCATGACAAAAAAGTTGAGATTTACATGGATTTTATTAGAAATTATTAAAATGAAGTGAAAAAACTAAATGTACCTCCTAGTGACCACGATTTGACCCGTAACTTAACTTTTAACCTTAAAACTCACTTTATGAATGGTTGGCCTGACGGGCAATACCGGTGCACGTGCTCGGCTGAGGTTCTTCTGCAACTGTGCTCAGAGCCCAAAATCCTGTGCCCTGGTATCCTGATGAGTGCAGGATCATGGGATAGACAGCCCTGACCTGCTGAGCAGCAGTCCCTAGACTCACCACACTGGGAGCCACACTGGGGAGCATCGGCTGCAGTGACCACAGCAGTGAGCACAAACAGAATATGGCAGCCAGCAAGCCACGTCGTCACTAGCACTGCTCCAGACCCTTTGAGGCACTCTGAGGCCTCCCTCCGGGGCAAAGTATGTTCCCCCACAGCCACATGAGGAGCGTTGAGGTAACCCTTGGCGCGACCATGCCCCCATGAAAAAAACCCTGCCTGCGCGCAGAGACGACAAGTGTCAAGATGGTGGATCACAAGCCGGGATCAGGCTTGAAGCGGCGGACCGCATGAGTGTGCACAGTGGCCCTGGGGTGTTGCTCCCTTGCATCCATGCCTGTATTTTACCTGGGGGAGAGTGCTGAACTTTTCCAACCAACCCATTTCTGGGATTGTGGTGGGACTGTGGGGGCTCCCCTGTGGACTGGAAACCACCATGTGGTACCTGCGGCTCTGGGAGTGTTGGGCAGCCCTGCCAAGTACCACACATCAGGCATTAGTCTAACGCATTTGAGTGTGGTGGTCCACATCACTGCACTGAAATGGAAAATCCCGCATTTATAGCACCTCCTGAGTTGTCAAGCGGAGTGCTGCTATATGCATGATCATCTGTGTTGCAGTGCCTGTCAGCATGGTGCACGCTGCTCCTGGCAGGCAGAGCCTAAAGGGGGCTGACTAGATCTGCTTGCAGCTCTCTGCGAGTACTGGCACAATGTATCCAAGTAGAGACACCCCCCTGGTCCGACATATATGTCGCATAACATAAACTGACGCTGTCAGTGGCCAATGGTGAAGTAGACTGACAGTGTGAGACAGTTTAATAGGCAAAGGTAGGTGAGTCACAGGTGCGCCTGCTGCCTTGCTGCGGCCTGCCGCAATGCAAGCCGGGGGCGGCCTTTCAATTCATTAAGTTTTAGCAATGAATAGCTGCACTTCTTGAGGTCAAATCATGTGCATGCTTTCCGCTCCTTATGAACTTGCTGGCATGCTTGCACCACAGCGGAGTTGGCGGGAATAGGCAATCCCAGCCCGGGTACTGCAGGACTGGAAGCTGTTTGCAAGCCGATTGACTGCACCAGTTACCACACATGCCACGAGCAGCTCAGTGGGACCCGGCACAGCCTGCGGGGCTGCTTCGCCGGCAGCCCGACTCAGTTGCCCAGGCAGTGACAATGAACTAATTGCCTGAGAGACTGAGCCAATAATAAAAATGTAAATAAAACAGTTCTGTGACTGCCATTGCTGTGTTGACTGTGTGAGCCATGTCCCGCGCAACTGACTAACAGTCACACAGCCTCTCATGTTATTAGCACCGCAGGCAATGTGCCAGACCCAGGGGTGACGGTCGGATTTTTATACTCAAATCATCATGTTTTTTTAAAATAATACGCCGGGACAGTCTGCAGCCAGTCTGAGGAGGCTATACATTTGTCCTTACTACTGTAGTGTTGTCTTTTTGGAATAATACAGCCGGGCCCTGTGGCTGGGCTGTGAAGACTATTGTGCACAGTGTGACTCAGTCAGGACAGCCTCTCCTGAGGTTTGCACTCCCACCTAGTGCCCTTCCATTTCTGGTGCTTTGCATCAGTTTTCAGATCTTCTTAGAGTTTCTCATTCCTCAAATGGGTATAAGTACTGATATTTATGTGTTTCCCTCATCTTCATTGCTTGATTTTGCTTGCAAGAAAGTGTCACTCAGTTGTTGAAATGTCACTCATAATTACACCAAAATTATAGAAACGTCACACATAGCAATCTGAAACCTTGACAGCTATGGTTGGGCTGATGTCTGTATTGCTGCTGACACCTGTGGCACTTGATACCTCGATCTGCATTGTGAAACCCCCCATCCCAGCTGCAGAGGATGGGAGGGGTGGAAGAGATGAACCCACACCAACAGGCAGTGATGACGTAAGATGTGTTTGCCCTCAGAAGGACTCGCAAGTGGCCAAGCAAAACAACATACACAATAAGACACTGGAGAAGTAGTGTACAAGCCCTGTGATGTGGAGATTGCGAGGCTAATCCGGGGGCCCCTGGATGGTTCACTGCACCCTCTCTCTGCAGCTGTCTGAACATCTCTGAGGAGCAATATGACCTTGTGGGAAACAGCCACTGTGACTGTGAGGTAGAGGGTAAAAATAGTCACAATCTTGGGGGGGAATCACGCAAGGCCTGGCATCAGCCGCTACGATGCTGCGTGACAGATGCAGCTCGCAGATCCTGGGGGTACCTCTGGCTCAATATAGCGAGACCTAGTGGCAGTGCTGAATGTGTCATGTGCAGCGACCACTCTGCAGGAGAGCCGTGAGTGGTCCAGCAGCTAACGGATTTGACCAGGAGTCCGGTGCGGAACCTCTGTCATGGGTGGAGCTAGACCTGCTGCCCATAGGCCATTTGAGGGACAGGGTTGGCTCGTCTTTGGTACTCTCCCTCTTTCTCCCCCTTCTTCCTGCACTGACAGTTGCTGTGACCTTATGCACCTCAAGCAATGGGGAAAACCCGAGTGGCAAAGACCAAGACATCTACTGTGCTGGGGGCTGGAGTGATGGAGGGGTCTTGAGGCGATCCTGGAAGAAGACCCCCTGTCTGCGCACA
This sequence comes from Pleurodeles waltl, assembly GCF_031143425.1. NCBI lineage: Eukaryota > Metazoa > Chordata > Amphibia > Caudata > Salamandridae > Pleurodeles > Pleurodeles waltl. Next base: position 990,409,269 of record NC_090440.1, read on the forward strand.
CTGCAGTGACACTGGCTGCGATCAAAGGCACCAAAGTAACTCTAGATGCTCAGATAGCTAAAGTGGTGAATGAAGTAGGAATACTATGCAAGGACCATAAAAAATTGGTGACAAGGGCTTGGAAGGCAGAACTTAAATTGGATATGAGGGTAGTAAGGGTGACGAAAGCCGCACCTCTAGGTAGTAACACAATAGTTTATAGCATATACATGTGGAAGAGCAATGTCTGGTGCAATCAGGCCGAGTGCCCTACTACCCAGCAGGCACCAAAGTGAGTAACAGAATACCCACAACCAAACCTAGAGAAAAGAATTGGCCAGAGCACACAGAATGTAGTGTCCAATAGTGTTGCAGGGATGAGAAACCCTGATGGTATGTTCAAAATAAGCGAAAGCTTGAGGTTGAAGAAAACGTCCAGAGTCTTGTTAGTAGAAAGTGCTTTTATTCGTAGGTGTTGTAGAGCATGATAATCGTCATAGATAAACAGCCGGTGTTGTAGAGCATGATAATCGTCATAGATAAACAGCCAACACGTGTTTCGTCACACAAGTGACTTTATCAAGGCTGGGCCGTCCGGCCAAAGAAATCAATGTTGATTAGATCCGTGGGCTGGAATAAGTGATAGAGATCTTAACGTATTGGTGAAATTCAGAGTGGTAAGGCTGCCTGAGCAGCTGCAGGGTGGTTGAGTAATTGAGCGCGTAGGTAAAGAAAGGTATGGGAGGCCCTGATAAGCCGTATAGAAAAGACCTTAGAAAGTCCGGCCGGGGAGGCGCGGTGAGCAGTGAAAGAGCGTCATGAGACATTGATTTCTCTGGCCGGACGGCCCAGCCTTGATAAAGTCACTTGTGTGACAAAACACGTGTTGGCTGTTTATCTATGACGATTATCATGCTCTACAACACCGGCTGTTTATCTATGACGATTATCATGCTCTACAACACCTACGAATAAAAGCACTTTCTACTAACAAGACTCTGGACGTTTTCTTCAACCTCAAGCTTTCGCTTATTTTGAACATACCATCAGGGTTTCTCATCCCTGCAACACTATTGGACACTACATTCTGTGTGCTCTGGCCAATTCTTAAATTGGATATGGCTCACCTGTCAGTGCAGCGGAGATCATCTGGAGACGGGCCTAGCAACTTTCATTGACTGGCTGGAGACTCTGAAAGAAGATCCAGGTGACACAAGGTGAGGCTGGTGGGGGTCCCCGAAAAAGTGGAGGGCTTGAACATCGAACTATTGTGGAGGAGTGGTTGGAGAAAACAGTGATAGAGGGCCGTACAGCACTTCTTCTTGATGGAAAGAGCCCACAGAATCCCGGCACACACCCTGGCTCCAGGTCAGGCCCCCAGCTGATCATAGCCCGGCTACTGAACTACAGGGACTGTGATAGTATCCTTTAGATATCGCACAAACATGGTCCATGGACTGTTGAGGGACAGCAAATTATTATATATCCATACTATACAACCCTGGTCCAGAAACAGCAAGGGGCATCCGTGCCAGTGAAAAAGGTATTATACCATCTGAGCCTCAAATACGCACTTATCTTCCTGGCGAAACTGCAAATTGTCCATAAAGACAAGGCCTGCTTTATGCTTCCTGCACAGGAAATGTGGGTCTGGTTGCAGTGCCAGGGACTGTAGTTGGAACTGGTGGCTCCACAAGGAAGAAAGGCAGGTAGGCAGAAACGGAAATGCAGGAAGCAAAATAATGCTGACGACAAGACTTCAGCGTCAAAAGCACAGATGAGGGACGAACAAGAAAAGGCAGTGGAGCAGATAAAGCATTGCAGCGATATCCTGAACAAAAACAGATGGAGGGTGCTGGCGTCAGGGGTGGTGGGATCAAGACGAGATCAGCAGGATTGGGCCCCGACTCTGAGGAGGACCATTTCTGGCGGTCATCCCAATTACTTCGGAGCACATAATTTGAGCTGCCTCGCCTTGTCCCCTTTGCCCAAAAACTGGGGGGCAAGGAGAGATTTGAGGCCTTTATGGAGATAGGGTGCAAGCGACCCTCCAATTTGTGCTCTCTACCTGTGGGGAAAGGCAAGCATGCTCTGGAGCTGTGGTACGTAGTTCTGGAGCTGGCTGGGTGAAAGGCCAAACGCTGAGCGGTGAGACGGACCTGTTAAGTCAACGACCACTGTGGTTCTAGTACCCGGAAGGTGCGTCCTTGAATGTGCAGTACTTAAAGTTTCAATGTTTTATCAGTTATGGGTATACACATACCATGCATTGGGGAGGGGGTCAGTTTCCACATCACAGCACAATAAGGTAAGAAGGGGGGATTTCAGGGGAATGTTCAGGAGACACACAGACACCGGCTCAGGCATAAAGAGACTGATCTCACCCACTTGTTTATCCGGTAACATATACAGATACACCTAGGTAATTCCTATGTCACAGACACAAAATCTAACACTGCTATCATTGAACGTTAATGGCCCTGGTAACATGGTAAATAAGGGCTTGGTATCTAAAGTGCCCAGCAAGTATCACGCAAATTTGATATTCTGGCAAGAAACTCACTTAATGAATGCACAACACAAATGCCTGGGTAGGGGTAGATGTGCATGTCATGCACAGTACACGTCGGGTTCGCGAGGTGTGGCTCTCCTTGTAAGAAAAGCACTGCAATTTCATGTGTCCCGCATGTGGTCGGATAAGGCTGGGTGCTACGCTGCTCTGTTAGGAGCATGGGAGGGTGAAAGCATAGTGTTGCTTAATGTGTATGTTCTGCCTTGGCTCCAGGCGACTCTCCATGAGCAGAGACAATTGCTGGCCGAAGTCCTACCGGCCCTCACAATTATATGAGGGGATTTTAACTTAAAGCATGATACGCAGTTGGACAGAATGAGAGCCAAACCAGAAGGGGAGTCAACGAGCAGGAGAAACTGGAGTGATTCACACGAGCACTGGGGCTGATGGACAATTGGAGGGCCTTTTATGGGCAGGTGAGGGGATACTCCTTTTATTCACACTTGCATGATATATTTTATAGACTTGATTGTTTCCTAACACCACATGACACCCTGGGCAGGTTCTCGGTGGTCAAATATCTCACATAAGAGATCTCAGACCGCTCCCCATAGATTGTTACTCTAACCACAAATGGGGCCAGGGAGCCACGGAGTTGGCAGATGGCAACCTGGAGGCTTACTAATATGCAGGCCATTAAAACACTAGATAAGGCTACCAAACACTACTGCCAGGAAAACAAGGGCACCGTGACCAGTGCGACTATACTGTGGGAGGCAAATAAGGCAAAATCAGGGGACTGCTTATAGCGGGCAAGGTGGGTGACAAGAGGCAGTGGCTTAAGCGGTTGATGATGCTACAATCTGACTTGGAGCAGACAGAGAAGGAACACAGTGCCTGCTCTACGACCCCACTCAAACTTACACTTGAACTTAAGCGTATATAAAATAACGAGAGGTGGTGCGTCATGAGAGGAAAACATCCTATCTTGTCAAACAGAAACGCATGTACGAAGCAGATGATAAAGTGGGCAAACTGCTGGTATGGATCAACAGCAGAGAAAGGGATGACATGCACATTCTGGAGCTCACACTGGAGAGGTGATACGCGGGAGTAGACAGATAGTTGAGTCCTTTGTAGTGTATATGGGCAAATTCTATGAATCAAAGGTGAAAACCTCAGATGACGAAGTCCTAGATTTTGTGCAGGACTGCCCAGTTAAATCCCTGAGCCCGGAACAGAGAGTGACCCAGGAGGTTGAACTCATTGTGTCTGAGGTCACACTAGCGCTTATGCAAATGCAAACAGCGAAAGTACCTTGCCCAAATGGATTGCCAGTGGAGTTCTTCTGTAAAATATCCAGAAGAGTGATGTGACCGACCCGCCAGCTTCGCTCCGCTGACTTGGCCTCGCCACTGTTCCACGCATCCACAGAATGACCACCGGTGGCAGATCGTTCTCCCACCTTGCCACCAAGACGTGGAACACTCTTCCTATCCACGTGCGGCAGACACAGGACCTGCTAACCTTCAGGAAACACTCAAGACCTGGCTGTTAAAGCAGTAGCAGCACCCCCTCTCAGCACCTTGAGACCCTCACTGGTGAGTAGTGCTGCTATGATTGATTGATTGATTGACAGGGCCTAGGGAGGGGATGGGCTTTCTAATGATTATATGGGCATCAGTAGGTGATAGAACCAGACAGATGTCCATGTTTTTTCTTCTTCTTTTCTTCTTTATAGTTACACAACAAAAATATTAGGTAGTCAGGTGTTGCTCCACACATATGGTTTTGATTATCCTTTCTCTTATTCTTCTCCTTTAGGTTCCTTGTTTGCCTGGGCCAGCTCCTGGGATGCGTGCCTCGTAGGAAAAGGAAATGACTCAGGTAAGTGTTTTGGGGTTGGTAGTCACTATCACTCGGAGTGTGGGTGAGGGACAAGGGTAAGCACCCTGTGTACAGGCTTTTCTCCAGTGCTTCCATCACGGTTTCTGTATTCAGCCTCCCCATAGTAAAAGGCATGCAAGTAAAAGAAAACATTGCACGCTCTAGTTTGCTGTCACTAGACTGTTCTCCCAGGGTCTAACAGTCAGTAGGGTAGTGTAACTGCTTCCACCGGGCCAAATGATCACCAAAAGTGTCATTTGTTACTCCATCCCACCCGTTCCTCCTACTCACTGCCCGCATCACCCACGCATCCAAGCTCATACCAGGGCAAGCCACGTTCCTCCAGGAATGTAGCAGGGCACCTCACAGTATCAGTGGTCTCCTGGCATTGCACTCTTGCCATCCTCCCTTTGTCCGTTCTTACCTTCTCCTGATAGCTCCTCTTGGTTCGTCCTATTGGCATCTTCTTCCTCCTCCTGGTTCGTTCTCTCAGTGTCTTTTTCCTCCTCCATGTCTCCTTTGTGCGCATTCAAGGCCAGCTTACTCCTTTTAACAGCGGTTGTGCTGTGGTTGGAGGGTGTGTCCTAAGGATCAGCTAGAGAGCCGTCCACTGATCACCCATGCCCCAGTGGCACCCGCAGATGATGCTTCTTGTTTCTTCCTCGGTGTCATCCTGACTTCCTGCCTCCACGGCAGCTGCTCCGCTATAAGTGACTAAACCCTTGCTCTCAATGTACCTGGATGCCTTTTGATCCAGGGAAGTCCGGAGAGATTTACAAACAGCAACTACGGCCCTCATACCCAAGGTGGGGCACCCAGGAATAAATGCAACCCATACAAGCCGATTTCTCTGCTAAACTTGGAAGTGAAAATTCTCAAAAATAGGTTGCGCACACTAGTGACAGACCTGATCCATGCGAACCAGACTGGGCTCATGCCATATCGATAAATAAGGATACATCTAAGATGCCTTCATAACAATAAAGCTCAGGCAGGTAAGATGAAAGAACTGTGGGCTATTGTCTTACTAGATGCAAATAAAGCATTTGGGGCCAGATGTAGCAAAGGGTTTTTCCCATTCTGTGTCAATGGGAAAATGTGTTCGTACATATGGCCCTTGATTCGGTGGAGTGGCCCTTACTGTTCGCAGTGCTGGAAAAAATGGGGTATGGACATGGATGTCATTTAGGGGTCACCAGGGGTCGCAGCTGTGACCCCTTGCTTGCCCTTTGCCACCCCTGGCACTGTCTTGGCAACCCCTGGACTACAAGGTGGCAAAATCAGTGCCAGGAACACAAAGGCAGCTTGTCCTTATGGACGTTGGTTGGGCTCCACTCCGTTTTATTTCAAAGTTTTTATTACTCTAAGAGTGAATAATATTTCATTATTCACTGTTAGTGTAATAAAAAATGGTGTACAATTAGCTGTAATATAGCCTTTCCTGGCAGCTGAGGTGAATAATAAAGTGCTTTTAAATATATGTTGTGTGAGTGCTTGCAGGTGAGTGTGTGTTTATGTGAGAGAGATTAATGTAAATGTGTAAGAATGCGTGTATATGAAATTAAAGGTCAAAGGGCATGTGATGTCACCTCCGCTACCCCTTTTGGTGAATTAACATTCATGGGTTTGATCCCGCTACTTTAAGTGGGTCAAATTGCTAGATTAAAAGCTGCATCTCAGGCGATTTTTCAATTGGGAAGGGGACGAGACAGGGTTGCCCTCTTTCGCTATTGCTGTTTGCACTGGCTGTGGTGCCTCTAGCGGAGCTGATGAGGATAAATGCCTAAATATGGTGGTGAACTGGCACTGCCGGATGGGTGGAACGAATATCGCTCTATGCGGACTACATCCTGTTATACCTGACTAAGATGAATAACATGCTAACCCACATCTGTGATATATTTCGGTGTATGGTGAGTTCTCAGATTTTGTAATCAACTGGGAGAAATCCTTGTTGGTCCCGATGGGGGACTGGAAACGGGAAGGAGACATGCTGGTACTCCTGCGAGTGGAATTGCATAAGTATTTAGGCATCTGGGTCACCAGAGATACTGCATCCTTTTTTTGAAGAAATTCTCACCCCCTGCTTCAAACGAGATGTGAAACCTTGGAGCGTGCAGCCACTGCCCTTACTGGGTAAGGCGGCAATGCTCTTGATGATCACACTCCCTCATCTGCTGTATGTTCTACAAAATAGCCCCTATAGAATCCTGAGAACGTTCTTTGCCTGGGTGGACGCCCTGGTGAAGACACTCATCTGGGCTGGAGGCCAACCCTGAAATTGTGATGCGAATCCTGCAGGGCTCCATATCTGAAGAAGGTTTAGCGCTTTCGAATGTAAAAAGGTATAACGAGGCAGCAGAGGTCAGTGTAATGAATGACTGAGCATATGCAGAGTGGGTGGGATGATCTAGCATTTTGGATAGACAGGTGGGGCATGGGTGACCAGAGCTATGCTCATATACTATATGGCAGTAGGTTGAACGATATGGTGGGCCCAGTGACAGCCACGGTTCTGTCATTGTGGAAAAGCCTACAAAAGGAGATGCAATTGGACAAGAGGCTCACACCTCCCGATACACTGTTGGAAGGAATCAGCCTAAGGCTGGTGGCTGCACTGAGCGGTTTTCAGGGCTGGGATAATATAGGCATCTCTGCACTGGCTGATATATGGAATGCTAATGAAGTAATCCCCTTTGCCTATTTGCAAAAGGAATAATGACTGCCAGTCACCCAATGCCTGAAATACAGATGTTTCAGACACTCACTCCAGGGAAGCATAGATCGGGAAGAGGAGATTCAGGATGATTCCCCACTGGTGGGGTGACCCCTGGATAGGAGAGTCTGGAAAAAACTGGTCTCCTTGACCTCTTGCACATAAATGCGAAACACACAGAGGACACTGACAAATCTCCAGGGTCGCTGGGAACAAGATATCCATCACCTGGATGAGGAGGGCTGGCGGGAGGCACATGGCATCCCAACAGAGTTGGCTATTAAAGCCAGCTTCAGGCTGATCCAATCAAAACCCCTCCATCGAACTTACTACAGCAGAATACTGTTACATAAGATTGGGAGGACAGGGGATGCTCTGTGCCTATGTGAATGTGGTGTGGAGGGCACCTTCTTCCATACATTTCCTTTGTCCGTGGAATAGTCTGCTCCACTGTGTGGTATTGGTTTGTGTTATATACATGTATATATTGTCCTGAAGAAGGTGGAGAGTTATTATTGAGTACCCACTGAAACGCGCATTGACAGATTGAAGACTCCAGTCTGCAGCAGAGCAATAGCAAAAAATTGAGGATTACCTTCCATTGTGCTCTTTGGAAAATGCATGTATGCATCTGGCTGTTTCCCTCATCTAGCGGGTGATGCACCAGCTAAGGGTGCTCCTTTACTCAGGTCACAATCACTATCTTCTGTATTCCTAGGTTGACAGATGCTTAGGGCCTTGATTACAAGAAACTGACGCATCGGCATTGATGCATCAGATTTTTTGCGCATGCTGCAAATCCCCTGATGACGCAATGGATGCATCAGAAATACTGGTGCATCTGTTTGCGCTAAAGTGACGCATTGCTGGAGTTGCGTAATAAAACTGATGCAACTTCAGCAATGCATAAGAACACATGAGAATCCCTTTGTAAAAACTCCTACATCAATTTTATGCATGGTCTGAGAAGGTATTACAATTTTGATGCAGTAAAGTCGCAGAGTGATGCAGTGAAAAGTTGTAAATTTCACTGTGTCCGTTCTACATACCTACCCTACATACATTATACCTGAAACATGTATAATGTGACGGAGGTCTTATCAAACTGATCCATTGGGCCAAATGCATCAGTTTGTAAACATGGAGCAGTGTAGAGCACTTATTGTTCTGCTGCTGCGTAAAAAAAAATTACACAGCAAAGGTGCCAGGGGCTTGTAAATGAGGACCTTAGGCTCCAAGGTCAGCTGTTTCTGGCTTACCCTGGACAATCACACCGCCTGCAGGATTGGCAGGTGTCCTCACTCTCTCAGCAAGCTGCTTGTTTTCAAGCATCTCAAGACAAGGGGACAGCTTCATCCTCTACGTCAGACTCCAGATGATGTCTCTTAACATCTGGAAAACTTGTATCAGGCAGCAGAGGAGTCTCTGGTTGAACAGTAGTGTTCTGAGTTCTCGAAGGAGTACTCCCTTCCTTGGTTGAAGAGGATTTGAATCTAAAACAAGTGGTTCCCACAGCTGTACATTCGAAACAGAGAGGATGTGGATCCTCTTTCTTTACTTTCAGAGCTGGTTTGGAGTAGTTCCCAAATCATGTGTTCTCTCCTGGCTGTTTTCCAGACACAGCTTTTGTGCAGAGTGATACTTCTCACAGAAGGTTAGTCTTTCATCTGGAGTACTCAAAACAGAGGCACCAAGAGGTTTGAGCTTACAGCATATGGCTATCAACAGCCACACTAGACAGTGATCAGGAAGGGGGAAACATAAGAGGCTGAAGTCCCACCCTAGACCCCACAATCTACCAAATAGCAGGGCTTAGGAAGATGAATCAGCAGTGCTAAAAGCAAAAATAACTAATCGAATTTCTAAATGGAACCCTGTTGCTCTTTCCCAACTTCAGTGAACAAGGGCCAGATGTAGCAAAGGGTTTTACCCATTCTATGTCTATGGGAAAATGTGTTCATAGATATGGCCCCAGGTCTCTTCCCTCCAACTTCAGGAATGTCAATAATGCACTTTCACTATCTGGGAAATACCCTCACCTTCTTTTTGTGCACATGAACATACCAGGGTCTTCCTAAATGAAATAGACAGGTCTGCATTATCCTGATTCACTCATATACCAATGCACGTACCGCACATGCCACATACCCAAACATGCACCTGGAATGTTTGCACTAGGATATAAAAGCAGAACTTTAAACAAGTGGGTCAGTAGGCCTTCACTTCAGTGACACAGGTAAAAATATCTAGTCATCACTACTTATTCACAAAACAGGGTATGCTGCTGCCACTGTTCCACATGCTAAACCAATGAAAGGAATGGAAGTCCACTGTCAGAGAAATGAAGACACACTCAGTGAACCCCTCCAGGTAAGTTTCAGGACCAATACTCTTATTGCAAGAGATAAGCCCAGGCCTTTGCGCGCAGTGTATATTAGCAAGAACCTGGCACAAAAAACAAAAACATGGAAACCACATACTCATGAGTGGCCCCTCGGGGCCGGAGAACACGATTGTACGGCACACAGGGAACATTTCTATCCCAACAAGCACTTTGTTTCAAAATGTATTGAAATGTAATACACCTCTCATTGATCTCTCCCCTCTTCTGAAGAGGAGCCTTGAGTTTGGCCTCACTACTAGAAGATGAATCACTTGATGACTTTATGAACTTACAGTGTAGCTAGCATTAGACCATTCTGATGTTCAGCTTTGCACTCTGGCTGAAGGAGTCATTAACATCTGTTCCAAGCTTTGTGTCTAACATCTCCACCATTGAATGCTCCCAGAACAGAGAGGCTGAATTCATGACCCTATCCAGAATATTTCCATTCTCTAATCCTCTTTTCATAAGTACAAACATGGAAGCTGAAATGTGGTCACATGAGAAGATGACCTTGTGTGTCCCATCTTCTAGGGAGAAGGAAGAAAAGCTCCAGTGTACTTCTACCCTGTGTAACTTCAGCACACCCTTACTAAAACACAAAGAATAGTTAGTGATCAGGTGGGGGTAGCAGGAGGAGTGTTACAAGGTTCTTTCACACACAAAGTAGAGGTACAACATAGGTAGCATAGTTAAAGCTTCTCTTTTTCACAAAAGACGTACAGGTGGAACAGCATAAACGGAAACGCTCCTACTGTATAGAACAGATATAGCAGAACAGCAGCAGTACAAGGATCGCTCTCTCACAGAACAGGTACAGCTTAGGCAGCAACAGCACAGCCTTCCCCTCAATGGACAGATACGGATCAGGCAAAAGGAGTACAAATGTCCCTTATTGATAGCAAAGCTGCAGCAGAGCAGCAGCGGTGGACATGTCCTTCTGCTTCAGAGTGGGCACAGATTGGGCAGCATGAGTGCAAAGCTCCTTTTCTCAAAGGACAGGTGCAGCTTGGGTAGCAGTGACAGCTTTTTTGATTACAAGACAGGTGTAAATTGAACACAAGCACACCAAACATGCTTTTTCGCAGAGCAGACATTATATGGAAGAAGCAAAACAAATTTCCCTGTCTCACAGAAGGCTGCCAAAGTGCAAGCTTCTCTTCCATACAAATCAGATACAGCTGTAAATCTGACCATACCATTTACTGCATAGCGTGCCCTTCTGCAAGGAGGTACATCGAGGGTACTATCTTCCCAATGAAGAAACAAATTCTAGAGCACTGGAGGGCCATTACAAACAGGGATAACAAGTGCTCAGTTGCCGCCACTTCAAGGAAATCCAAGATGCAGACTGGACATGGGCAATGCATTATGGTGTGGATAGGGTGGAAGCTAATCCTAGGGGTGGAGAACTAAAGAGACATCTTTGGAAGATGGAGTCAAGGTACATAATTAATCTGGAGACAGTGAAATTGAGAGGCCTAACCAAGGCAGAAACATTAACAGTATGTTTACTGGAGTAAAATAGAAATTTCCTAGACTGCTCTTTAAATATTCAATTGCCTTTTTCCTTTTTATGGGCGAGCGCAAAGCGCTCCGTCCCATTCTGTTAGCTCTCTTTGGGCTTCCAGCCACGCCCATGTCACGTAAGTCACTTCCATTGGTTCGTGGGCTTGCCTTTTGAAATCAGCTTGCTTTCATTTGTGAAAGGCATGCATATGTCATGCCTTTTCCGGTTTTTAACCCACCTACACAGCACCGGTAAACTACTAAAAACATACGAGGCTCAATCTTTTCAGCAAGGTGTCGGGACTACTTTATCTGTTTATTTTCCACACAGTGCGATCGCGCTGCATTTTACATAGTGTGATCGTGCTGTGTTTTTTTTCCCTTTTAATTTGTGTGGAAAAGCCTGGTTAGGAGTTTACAACGCTAATAGTTCTAAATCGAACAAATGCGAGACCCGCTGCATTGAAAATACTTGTTCTTTCTGTTATTTATTTATTTTGTCACTGTAAGTGGATTTAGAGATTTGTATGATTTTTTTGTTGTATTTTAATTCACAGCAAACAAATGCGGAAAAATTGTGAAATGTTTTATGAGGACTACTCAGGTGAATTACGAGGTAAACATCATTGTAAATATGGAGTATTTCTGCTCTGTCCCTTTCACGCAACTCAGCGCGAGGCAGTTCCCTTTCTGAGATGCATGAAATAACAGTAAATGTGCCCCTGAGTGAGCCTGTAGTTTTCATTGTGTGAACAACCAAGCAGCCTAGTGCTTCTAGCTTGTTTTAGAAACAGAGTGCCCTTAAAAGGCTTCCCTGCTTGTTTCAAACTTTCAACTTACACCACAACTGAAATCACATAATATTGTACTGGCCTTTTATATCTCAGTGTGGCTGCCTTTGGTTCTACACGGTCTAGCTGGTGCAATTGGTCTGTTTTTAGTGTGTTTGTTTGTGGTCCCATGTGGTAGGCCTCAGATGGTATAAAGAAAAACATCTTTAAACATTAAACAGATTATAGCAAGAAAATTCACATCTGCTACACGCATCCAAGAAACAACATTTGATGCACTAAAAAATCACTTAATATTTTGAATAGCATCCAAGTGCTTTCAAGTTTGCTGTTACAGCTTCAGACAGGCCTGGCTTTTTAGTCAACCGCAAGTGTATTTCAGGACCTCTAGTTTCAATTGTAACATTGTCAATATAGTATCAAGAACACTAGCTTGCAAAGTGCTATTAGCAAAAAAGTTGGGATTGGCTGTGGTTGTCACACCTTGCATGTGTCGATTTAGCAGTTCTGACCGTGCCCCAGAAAAGCTTCTTTCGTGCATATGCTTTTTGAAATGACCATTAGATGCTGGACCAAAATCAAAGCAGATGAAATCTCTACCACACAAGTAAACCTGTTATGTACAGGGTGTCATTTGGGAAGACCCGTGGCAGAGATTTAGAGAGGAAAACGGAAATGTATTTTCCCTATTAACTTGCATTATAGATGAGTAAATATTTCCATGGGGAAAAAATAGCATCACCTTTAGTTTAAAAAAACACACAGGAGCCATGCACCAAATATCAAACTGAGCACCTAAAAAGACCATAAATACAGAGATGACATGTAAAGATCCTGTTCTTCAGCAACAGAAGATGCAGGCTGCTACCACCGAGTCCACCCCATGCCTCATCCTCTGAGTACTTCACTGTGCAAACTGGAATGCTATTGAATGCTGGGTTTTCGAGACCATTTTATAGCCATCTGCACATTGTATCATAGCACTTGTAGTTTACAGTTTTCTCATTTTATCCTTGGGCCTACAAATACCAGCAGGCTAAGAGATGTTTTCTAAAAACATGTGAAGGTGTTGCAAGAGATCTTGGATAATTTTTCAGAGACATACCTTGTCAAATCCCTTCACAAAATGCAGTGTATGGTTTGCAGTGGAAAACAAATCTCATTACGAAACAGGCAGTGACAAAACCATTAGGTCTGGCGATGACTGCATATCTTTTTGCTTTGTCTGTGGTTGTTAGGCTCTGTCATGTTTTTTTGTAACACTTTATTGCTGGAGAGGTGCTGGGGCCTCAAAAATATGAAAAAATGGCTGAACGTAAAAATACACATTGCCATAGTTAGTCCCTGCACAAGAGGCAACTAGTTTGTGTTAGGATCGGGTCCTTGTGAAAGAACAAAATGCCAACACTCACAGTTAAGTTAGCAAATCGATTAAATTGGCTGCCCCAGGCAGTATGCTGTATTTATGGGACTGACAAGAGAAGAGGAACGAGAAACCCAAATCGAGCAGCCGTGGAAAAGAGACTAACAGTGTTGCAGAAAAGGATGTCATGTGGTTTATTGGTCCGAGTTTTGTCTCCTCCCTCGAGCTTCCCTCCAGCTTCCAGTGAGAGCCCCCCCCCCCCTCAGGCCCAAACTTGGGAAGCCCGCACGCTGCGCATCTGGCTGAGGGGCAGCCCACATCTGGATGAGTCAACGCCTGTAGCTGAGGTCCTCTGATAAGCTGGCCTGTGAGTCAGTCAGCCCCTCTTCCTCAGAGCACAGCTCAGGCACAGAGGGCCAGAACATGCCGGAAAGGTTGGCGCAGCATCCCGGAATCTGGGAATCGTTATGTGTAAGGGCCCGTCAGGTGCTGCCAGAAAACCTACTCATATCATCTCTTCCACTTCTGGGACCGCTGTTCGATTCACACCCCTCACAGTCTGTACTAATATCAGACTCACAACATCCTGCGCGCGCGCCATCCCCTCAAACTAGAGAAATATCAGACCCACAGCATCCCTACATTCTACCCTGGACACTAGCCAGACCCATAAGCCCCCCCCCCCCCCTTCATGCGTTAAACAATACTCACACCCACATTACCCCCTCTCACATCCTGGACAGAAATCGTGCGCATACACGCCAACACATGGGAAGACTCAAGAATGACTAATGCACGAATGAGTATCCATAATAATAAATAAAAGGCTGGTGCAAGGAATAATGGGATCCCGGAGAGGTGACGTTTCGCTGACCCCTCCCTGACCCGGGCAGTGGGGCCTTGCTGTCTGGGACGCTCTTTCCTGCAAGGAATGGGGTACCGTAGGCAGATGCATCTTACTTCCCTGCCAAAGAACGATTCTGCATATAAAGCCCGGGAACTCTCTCAAGGATGGACTTTCTCCGGGGCCACAGACCACCTTACTTGAACAGGCACCTTCTTATCATGGTATAGCAGGTACTAAAACATCAGCCCTTAGCGGAGATGCTCCTACCTGTTTCGGTCGGGCTTGGCAGTGCTGGCTTTAACATAATGGGCAAGATATACGAAGCTTTTTTCTGGTCGCAAACGGCACCATTTGCGGAATCTGACCGTTTGCGACCGGAAATATGTTCATTCTAATGTGCAAAAGGCAAAATGTGATTCTGTAACTTGTTATTGAATCACATTTTGCATTTGCAATTTGGTACTTGGAAGGAGGGTGTTTAGGGGGTCCCTTCCAAATACAGAAGAGGTATGCTATGTATTACTGTTTTGCTCCCGAATTCCGGTCACAAAACAGTAAAACTTTCCCACCAGTTTCAAACTGGTGGTAACACATTCACAAAAATGAATTGATAATGTTAAAAAAAAATAATAATAAGAGAGGGCAGTGGTCCCAGGGTCCACTGCCTAATGTTAAACAATGAAACTGCATTGTTTAATTTTTCCCTATGGGAAAACGGGCTGCATTAAAAAAAAAATCTTTATCAAAAATCAATCACAAACATGGTTGTCTGTTGACCTAAGCACTCCTTATGGGTTGCAAATTGTGGCCTACCTCATTACTATGCTCAAAGGAGGTCTATTTGCAACCCACTAGGAATCGCTAATTAAACCCAAAAGACTTTCATATATTAGGAATACATATTTCCTAATTGCGATTTGGAGAGAAACGCAATTAGGACATAGGTATTCCTAATGTTAGTACACCTGGCCCATAGTTACCAACATAGAGTGGATTTTGGCTCCACCCAGAGGAGTATTACTCTCTCAACTTGTGCTATTGGCTATTTGGTGCATTCCTCCTTCCTAGAGGTGCTTTTTTTGTAATGCCTGAGACTATATTACAACTAAAAGTACGCTCAATCATCACATGGTTTGTCTCATTCAATTGATTATCTGCTATAGGCGTTCATTATATAAAGCAATCCTGTTAGCTACTTATTTCCTAGCACTACCAACGCCAAAAGGGAAAGCTTTAAAGTGACAAACAGCACACATGTAAACAAGAAGTGTGAAGGGCTCTGTTTGCTTGCATTTTCACAATAAAAGCAGACCTACTGGCTTTGCCAATGCTTGTTAGTCCAAAGATTAACTGCTGAAGAGAAGCTTGGCTCGGGTCATCAGAGCCTAAGGCACCTGCATCTGCATGGAAACTGTACTTTTCCTCCAGACAAAGGGGACAGTGCCATGCACACAGCCAGAATTGTAAAATATTTTTGAGGTCTGTAATCAGTTATCAGCGAATTTCTATAGTTGCATCTGAAATTCAGGGTTGAATAACGGATTTAATACTGATTTGGGAAATCAACTTTTTGCAGTCATAAGTGTACTTTCCACCTGCTGTAAGTATAAGGTTATGGTTGGGAACAGAGGTGTACCAGCGGAAGCATTGTTGGACTGACAATTATGCCACACAGGCCTTTACTAATGTGCTGCAGGCTACGGGTCTAGTCTCAGAGCAAGAAGGGCTGCTCTGGCCCATCCATGCCCCCATTTTAGTTGCAACCTCCTCCGAAGTGTGGCTGGTCAGCATAGTTTTCCAGAGGTGGTTTTTGTTTCCAGTCCTTCTATAAAGTAAAATGCCAGGATGGGAAAAAAGGAAAGCACCTGCATAGTCTTAACACTATATATTCTTAAAGCACCCAATAGTTTTTCCCTGCCACCTTATAGACCAAGGCCTTGATTACGAGTGACCGGTGCAATTTAGCGCACCGGATAAATAACGATACAACGGGGTGCATTATTTTCTCACGTTTGATAGGTAGCACCTATTATGAGTCTATGGGGAGTCAGATGCGGATTTTGATGCTTAACACACCAAATTTCACGATACGATAAATACCATATGCTTTTTCCTTGTTAAATTTCGGCAAGTTTGATCTGCCAAAATTTACCGTGCTGTGTGATAAATGTATCCAATATCAGATACGTTAAATATCTTTTAACTTGTAATTTGAAACAGTGCGTAAACAGGGGTTTACCCATAAGTCGGAAATCACTGACCCCATCATAATTAGGCCCTAAGCAGGGGTGGCTGATACCCTTTGAAAATGGTGGGGTGAGTGAAGTGCCCCACCACTGCCGAAAAACAAAAACACTCCTTCCTCCAAAACCCCAAAGTAAACCATCCCTCCCTCCAAAAGCCCAAAATAAAACACCCCCTCCCTCCAAAATCCCAAATAAAAACATACCTCTAACTACAAAATAAAACACAGCCGCTACACTGACATACATTACACATTTGAAATAAAATAAAATAAAACAGCACTTACCCACAGGCTACGCATCCTCCTCGTGTTCTTCTGCGCTCTCTGCTGTAGAGGAAGAGGTCCCCTAACCAATTCAGACACTGCTCTCATGCTGTTAACCAGCATAAGGGAAGTGCCTGGATTGGAAGGAGTGGGTTGGCTGGGCGCTCTTTTGGGCCCTGGAGGCCTGTGCTTGGTCTCCACCCAGCTGTCTTAAGAGGGCTGAGTGGAGAGCTTCAAAGTGTTTATATCACTTTGGCCGGTGCAAAACAGCAGGCTAAAGTGACATGCGCATTTTGGAGCGTCCAGTCAGCCCTGCTTCTGTCCTCTCCTGCCAATCGGCAGTAGAGGACACGCCCAGCATGTGTCTGGGCTCAGGGCTGGCGCTGTTGTAGTGCGCACTGCGTCAGTAAAAATAAAATGGCAATTAAATCTTTTCATTGTTATTTTATTTTTGCCTGCATGGCTGGCAGTAGATCGGGGAGGGTGATGCTCCCTCACCCACTAGAAGAAACCGCTGTTGGCCCTAAGTGGGAAAGTTAAGTCTGCAGGCTCCCTAAACACCATCATATAAAGAAATGATGTAGCAGAAGGCTGTTCACCACAAGGAAAATCTTTCATTAATGTGGAGAAAGAAAAATAAAAAAGTGTGTAAATACGTTTCTACGTCAGAACATGGATAACAAAAATATTGCTTGACAGAGTCATTGTGATCTGAATATAGTTTACAAAATATTGCTCCTTAGGGTTTAGTATCTCCTGCTTTAAAAGGGAATGCCCCATACCACCAGTCTACATTCTGAATAAAAACAGATTCTCACTGTCTCTATTTTTTCACTAATGTCACTAAAACCAGGTCCTCTTAATTACTGGGCAGGATGGTGAGTGTTTTCGTCCTTCTCATAGACCTGCCACTGGTGTATGTGTAAGTCTACAGAGGGCTTCTAAAACTCCCCCAGTCCTGGACGGGTACCCAGGGGAAGAGAGGAGACGCAAGGACTTCATTTAGAGGTCGCCAGGGGTCACCGCTGCGACCTCTGGCTTGCCCTTTGCGACCCCTGCCACTGCATTTACAAACCCTGGCTTAAGAGGTGGCAAAATTAGTGCCAGAAACACAGGAGCAGCTCGCCCTTATGGACATAAGTTGGAGCTCCAATTTCCTTGTTTTTGTAATGTTTTTATTACAGTGATTGTGAATAATCTCATTCACTATTATAATAATAAAAAATCACGTCCAGTTAGCTGGAATATGTCCCTCCCTGACAGCTGAGGTAAGTAACAAATGCTTTTAAATGTGTGCAAGTGTGCAGGTGTGAGCGTATTTATGTTAGAGTGTGTGTTGGTGTGATCCGCTATGTATGTTTAAACGCGTGTGAATATACGTAAAGGTCACATGGTGTGTGATGTCACTTCCGCTACCCCTGGCCTTTTTTTGGTGAATTGATGCTCATGAGCAGACTGCACAACTGTAGGGGTTGATGTGCCCCCTGCCCCAGTTTTCTTATCTCCGTATACTCCCCTCGGTGAGAGTCTGGCCCCTCCACAACTATGAGACAAGAGCACTTTGTGCCTGATGTAACAAGAACCCTCAGGCCTCAGAGTCCGCTCGAGGGTGAACCCTCACCAGTCATCATATCCCACGCCAGGGGGTGCACAGCCCTTCATATCCTCTTGTGGGAAGAGGTCCCGGCGCTTCACAACAGCCCCTGTGGTCACACTGGTGGAATGCAGTGTTTTAAGACAGATTGGTTGGTTTCCCGGGCCTCGTGCCCAGAACCATTTGTAAGGGCAATGTGAGGAAACAGTCTCTGCAGCAACTCTCAACCGCTGCTCCGAGTTGGAGGGGGTTGAGAGTTAACCTGTGCCGCAAGGGTTCGAAATTCAGAACTCCTTTCAACTTTGCAGCTCAGAGAAAGACATCAGGCGCTTCACACTTCTCTGCGCGTGACTGTTTTTTAGATGACGCTTATTATCCACATCACCCCTCACCATAGATAGACGGATAAAGGGAAGTACCAGAGGTCTAGCAGGGAACATTGAAGACAGATGATAGGTGCAGAGAGAAATGGGGGAGGTCCATGCCAGGGAAGGAGAGAAGACGGATGAAGGATAACTTCAAAGATATGGAAGGATACAGAAGCTGGAAAGGAACAACAAAAGAGGGAGAGGGACCAGAAGGAGAAAGCGAGTGTTAACAATGGTGGGGTGTGAAAGAAAATATACCAAACACTGGAAAAGTCAATAGGTCTTGTCCATTGGCTTTGGCAATGTTTTGTAGCCATGCTGTACAGCAACGTGACTAAAACGAATTTTAAGAAAACGCCAAGAGTCGGCCAATGCTAATGCGTTTTTTTTTTTTAAAGCACATTACCACTAGCCATGTCATATCACGTTTTGCTCCGGAGAGAGGGAAGGAATGGAGGATACGGGCAGGGGGGAGGACAAGCGAGAGGGGCTGGGGCAAGTGCATGGACAAACGAGGGTGGTCGGGATGGGCTGAGGCAAGTAGACGGACAACGGAGGGAGGGTGGAAGGTGCTGGATGCAAGCAGGAAGACAATGTAGGGAGGTCGGGATGGACTTGTGCAAGCAGATGGATGGTAGAGGGTTGTCAGGAGAGGTTGGGGGAAACTATATGGACAACTGAGAGTGGGTGGGAGGGGGCAAGCAGACAGATAATGAAAGGAGGGCTGAAGGCAGTGGGGAGGCACATGGACAATGTTAGAGACTGGAGAGGAACACAGATGGGGAGAAGTACAGATGGGTGACAGCTGAAACACTATGTACTCTTGTAGCGTGTGTAAACAAAAAAAACAAAGTAGTACCTGGAAATGTGAGCAGTGGAAGGACACAGTAATGCATCCATGCTCGAGGGGCAGGAAAACACATGAAGAGGAAGGAAGCCTACAGAAGCTGATGAATAAGAAGCAAGTAAATGGAAGTGACAATGAAGCAGACCAATGGTAAGCAGTGGGCGGCTTTTAAGCCCTGGGTTAGGTAACAAAAGGTATCGCAAGAAACAGCCAATACGCAAAAGCAGCAGTAGATAAGCAGAGAAAAAATACCAAAATGTTCAAGGGGACGGAGGGAGAGAAAGTGGGGAGGGTAGATAGAAAGTGTGAGAAGAGAAAGAAGAGACTGGGCAAGGCCAACTGATGGGCACACAAAAGAAAGAGGGAAAAAGAAAAGTAACAAATGAGTGAGAAGAAGAGACAGAACTTGCAAAAGTATATAGAGTTAAACCTAGATAGTGGTACCATTGTATGTTACACATTTGTTTAGCACTGTGCTCCCCAAGTCCTTGGCCTCGGTGTACTTTTATGTTCTTAGAGGATAGGCTGAACATTACAAATTGTAGGTTATCCAAATGGCGTATTTTCTTGCGTGGTCTGTTGGAGAAGGTGGGCCAGGCATTTGCCTCATATGACTTACCGTTCCTGAGATATTAACATACGTGGGCTCATGACTGTTGCCCAAGAATAATCACTATCATGTCCCAGAAATCCTGGAGATTCTAGGTTAGTGGAAACAACAGAGGATTATCATCTTTTGGAGAATAAGATGCAGGAATTGGTGTTTCAGTGCTGAGGCCCACATGTTTTTCACAGGTGTTTCACATGGAGATTTTTGGTATTCTCAGCAGCGAAATTCTCTGTGTCCAATACAATTTATAATCCAATGGAGCCACTAATTCCCATAACCAGCCCCATCAGAATTACTTTGGGTCGTTTTAATGACATCCATGATGTCATAGCACTCTTAGCAAGGTTCGCACTCTTCCGCTCTGGGTGCTATCCAGCCCAGCGGTGCTCCCTGACGGGTGGTAACCCTATCACCACTGTATTTTGTGAGTAACTAGGCTTTCGTGAAACTTTTTAATGCCAGCTGTGGGGTACCAATCTGACTGAAGGCGAGTGGTAGCACCCTAAACATTACTTGTATCAGAGATGTTTTCTCCACTAGCTCCTTGATCCGTGCCTGGTAATCCTGCCCCAGTGCTTAATTTGTAAATAAAAATTTGCCGGTGCTCAAATCCCTCCACTTAAACATGCAGCTGCTGCAATTAAATGTGCAAACACGGAATAATGAGGCAGCGTAATCCTGAAGCCATCTCAGGCCTCTTTAATCCATCTACAGCCACTCCCTGCCCTTTCAGCTCACTCTTGCAGCTTTCTGCTTTCTCCGATTGTGACGCTTTTTCGTTTTTCTCTTCCCTCGTCTTTCCCATGTGTGTCTTTTGCTAGCAGTAAATGCTTGAGACAGAATAATAAATGCCGGTGCTCCGCACCCGAAACAACAAGCACAATTTAAGCACTGTCCTGCCCCTCCTTCTCTAACAGAGCCTGTTACGTGGGTGCACTTGAGATCCACAAACTAGAGAAGCTGTCCACTTTCCCAAACAGTAGTATCCCCACTAGCAGTGTGGGTGTCCAGTTCAGTTATGTGAGGTGATGTAACGAGTACTGGACACAATCGTTGAAGAACTGGTCCAGACCCACCAAGGAATCACCCTTAAACCATGACTTGCAGATCAACTAGGACAAAGAGACTACTTATCAAAAACATCGTCTTTGCACTCTTGCAACCGAGTGACTAAACTACTACTTACTCACCCAGAGTGGTCACCGGTGTAATCAGAGTACAGAACACTGGTTGCAATCAGCATAGAAAGCAATGTCCCCTTTAGTGACATTTCCAACATTTGTGGTCAAAGATAAACATATTAGAAAACGTTGTTGGGTCATGATACAGTTTCAGAGGATGCTAAGATCTTCTGGTTTTCTTTGACACTTCTCTACTTTCACAACCTGTAAATAAAAACTCAGAACCTTATTTCTCTCTGCACATTAAGTTGTATTGCAATGCGCAGCATAAGTAATCACTTTATCAAGTGATATTTTTGCAGTAACATTATTATTCCCGCAGTAGTATGCCTTTTACTAACAGTAACAGTGATAGAAGTATCCATTATGCTGTGGTAATAATGTAATTGCTACACATAAATAGAAGCAGGATAAATGTGTGATGACCTGAATTTCAAAGTTTTTACCGCTCGGCTGCGTTTCCACTGCCCTAAGCATCTTGGTGTATTTTCTGAAATTAAGATTGGGGTTAGACAAGACCTTTTGCTTTGATTTTAAGAAAAACATATGTCTAAATAATTTACTATGGGGGGCTTTCTGTTAGCCCTCTTAATCCACTGGTCTATTATTGTGTCAGTCACACTTCAATTCCGCCCACTACAGCATACATCATGGGCAGTGGGTGAGACCTCTTTGGTCCTTGGGTATCTTCAGTATGATTGACAGCATTTTGCTCTATCACAAGGAGCACATCTGCACACAAAATGCAGCTTCGTTCAGAGACATGGATTACTATGGCAATGTGTGCTTTCTGAGATGAATAAATATTTTAGCTCTTAGCCTACATTTTTTTCACGTTGGTGAGGGCCTCGCAGCAAATCCAGCAATAACGTTTTAGAAAAGCCACAATGAAACAAAACATTAACTACCAACTTTTCCAATGTTTGTCTTTTAAAAGACATTCTCTTTTTTGTATGTTGAATTTTATTCTGTGTGTTCACAGTGTCCTTCTACTTAATCCCCCAACTAGCCAGGGGCGGCTTCTCCGCTATGGCAGAGGAGCGTCACCGCCAGCACCAGCAGCTGCAAATCTTTTACAGTAACTCAACTACGTTTCTTATGTTTTTACTGTAAAAGGGGCAGGACCAAGGGCATGACAGGGACAGAGTGCACACGTATGCTTGGCCGGCCGCACATACATGAACTCTAGGCTCTCTCCAATCTTGCAATGCAGTGCCGGGTTGGAGAGAGCAGGCATAGGCTCCCACTGTGCCTTGGAGCACCCTGGCTGGGCGCTTCCTCCAATCCTAATGCTGCTTTCATGCTGCCAGCAGCATGAAAGCAGCGTTAGTATTGGATGCAGGGCAGGCGGGGAGCCTGTGCCTGCAATGCAGGATTGGAGTGGTGCGGCGAAAAAGGTAAGTTTTTAAAAATTATTTATATTTTTTTTACGTTCTCCCCCACCCTGCCACGCGCCGCTCTGCCCCTTTTCCCTCCCGTGATATGCGACTGCTACTACTACCTCTGGAGTAAGCTTTGACTGCTTGCTTCCTCCCAGAAGGCAAGGTGTACGAAAGGAGTTCTTTGTTATTCAGTGGGGTGTAACAGCACAAACAGTAAGTATACAATGAGAGAGCCGTGAATGGAGAGGAGGCACACTTACAATCCGGTTACAGTTTTAACATGCTGGCACAACTGGAGCTCTAGAGCAAACCGGCTAACCTTGTCTGCAGCAATTTACTGTGGCCTTTCTCTCGAGGACACACTAGGGCAAATGTACACCTTGAGCATCATCCAGAACAAGAGCTCTGAAAACCTGCAACAGTGGCAGCAACACGTCTACTGAGCTACCTGGATGGCCACTTTTAAATCCAAGCTCCTTGACAAGTCACTGAAGAAATATCTCTACGTTCAAACTACTGAATACCGCTAAACTTGTGCACTTATAAATCCAAGTTCCTTGTCAAATCACTGAAGAAATATCTCTGCGTTCCAACTACTGAATACCGCTAAACTTGTATTTATGGCAGCACCTTGCTGCAGGAAATAAAATATTTTATTTTATTTATTTTTTTATAAAACTCCACTATTATTTATTGGAAATATATGCTGTTAGACTTTACTGCCTTAGGGTGGTCTTCCCCCAACATTTTGCCTGCCTCCCTCCATTTTTCTGATCTTGTTTTTGCTGGTTTTAGGACTCTGCACACTTTACCACTGCTGACCAGTGCTAAAGTGCTTGCGCTCTCTCCCCTAAGCATGGTAACATTTACTCTTACCCAATTGGTATATATACCTATAAGTCCCTAGTAAAGTGTACTATATGTGCCTAGGGCTGGTAAAGCAAATACTAACAGTGGGTCTGCAGCACTGATTGTGGCACCCACATAAGTAGCCATGTCTCAGGCATGCCATTGCAAAGCCTGTGTGTGCCACTTCAACTCAACATTTAAAACGAATTTCCAAGTATTAAACTCCCCTTTCACAACATATAAGTCACCCCTAGGGTAGGCCCTAGGTAGCCCAGAGGGCAGGGTGCTCTGTAAGTAAGAGGTAGGACGTGTACTTGTAAGTTTTATGGTCCTGGTAGTGAAAAACTCCCAAAGTCGTTTTTCACTACTGTGAAGCCTGCTCCTCTCATAGGCCAGCATTGGAAATTCCCTCATATACCTTTAAGTTGTAATTTCTGATCTGAAAGGAGTGGCATTGTAATGCTTGGTATGGTTGGAATGGTAGTGAGAAATCCTTATTATTGGTGAAGCTGAATTTAACATTACTACTTTAGAAATGCCAAAGGTAGAAAGTCAGCATTTTCCTGCACATTCTGCTCTCTGTTAATCCTCAATTTCATGAGATGGGTTGTCCCATCGTAAGGTACAAATCACTGGTTTCAGAAATGTCATACAGCCCTATCATGTAAGCACTATCTCACTACATGAATATTAATTCAGCCTCCTTTGACATAATGTCATCCAGGGATGTCAAAACAAACTAGTTACATAAGCAACAGTGAACCATTGTGAATAAATGTGTGGAAGCAGAAGAAATGATTCAATACTGAACCCATCCCAGACAGCCTTCTTTTTGAGATCATTGACAATCGGAAATAAACAAAACATGTCTTGCTTGACTATGTGCATCTGAAATAATAAGCAGAGAATAAACACGATGAGACATTAATTTATGAAAAGATGGCGCTGAGGCCTAGTTCAGGCCTAATTAGCAAAGGCAGTAGTACCATATCAATGTCCATTTGTGACTTCAATTGTAGTTTAACATTCTGCACACTAACATTAATGCTCAATTTTGATTAAACCAAAACATAAGAGATTCTTCAATTGTATGAAAGGCAATGTAACAGCGCATACTCACCCAGCCCAGAAAGTATTGTTACAACATTATGCTACTTTTGACAGCCTTTAGAGATAAAGCCACTGTGACACAGCTAGGGTAAGGGGCACTGGGCTAATTATATGTGAAAATGTGTGCACATATGTGGGTGCAGATGTGCAGGATGTGCATGCGAGACATTTGTTGTGCGCAGCCCGATAATTCTGCACAGGTAACCTGGCGCATTAGTTGGCCCTCATAGAGACGTCAGTAGGGTTTAGCAGATTATCTGCAGTGTCACTGTTTAAAGACATGGAGGGAATTGCATTTCCCTCCACTTAGTCCTACACAGTCCAATGAAGTCTCAAACTGGGGTGGAACATGCAGATCAAGTTTGATTATGCGGGTCCCAAGAACACACATGTACATCTTATGGGTAATTCTGAATTGTCATATTTCTCTTGGTCAACTCAGAATCAAGGTCCAGACTTTTGTCCCTCTGCTGGGTGAAGTCAATTACTCTGTTCTTCAGCAGACGGAACAAAGGCCTTCCCACACAAAAGAACAATTATCAGTGCTTGAGAAGGATGGGGTGGGGAGGAAAATCTAAATCTGGCAGTTAGCTGTCACCATGCACCAGAGTTAGTACAGCTCAGGCTCACTGAACAAAGGAGGGAGCCCAGACATTTGTATCCATAACAGGAGGGGGTCCCCTTTGAGGTATTGGTGGGAAAAGTCCTTGGCAGTAATGTTAGCTCAGGGTGAAGCGAGGCCCTTACAGAAGTTCTGCACATAGACAACGTGACAGCATCATTTTGGATAGTCCCACAATGCTGTCTGGAGGATTGGGACAGGGGTGGAGGAGGATTGGGACAGGGGTGGAGGAGTAATGTGGCATGCTAGGATTGGCCAGTGGTGCCTCACATCTAGAACATTCCTCCCATAATTTTAAAAAATCCTTACACAATGAAGAGATGGCAAGAGCAAGACCCAAAACTTGGACGAAGTTGGCGATAGCAACATGGACAACTGGAAAGACAAGCCCCTTTATGCCCTGGTGGACTGAGGAAATGTATCTGCAGCGAACCCCAAGGACTGGTGTGTCTCTCCAGGCCCAGTGAAGCTGTCACCTTTAAGCCCCTTGAGTACCAATTAGGGGAAGGCCTGGACTTTTCTGGCCTAGCATGATGAGAGGAGCACCAGGAGCCAGACAAAGAAGAAAAAGTGGGGCAGAGAAACAGTGAAACTAGCGTCCACAGGCAGCTCCATTTCTGAGGCCAGGGGGCTTTCTGAAATTGCTCCAGGTGGCTAGGGCTCACCACCAGGAGCAAAATGAGCCTAAGATTCTCAAAAATGACCCAATGGGGCCAAAGATATGCAGGAGGAAAGGATTTGGCCTTTGACCCTTGCTCAAGCAACGGATCACAGGGGTCTCCGCCACAAGTTCCAAAGAAACCCCTACAGTGGACCAGTGCCCAGGGGTTGGTATAAAAATTATATTATGGTAGTCCTAGTGGGAGTGGACATGTGTGAGGCCCAATCCCCTGAATTTGGATTGGTCCCTGGCTGAAGCACAAGGATGCTTTGTGCCGGAACCCCATTCCAAACTGAGAAATGTACAGGAAAGAGAAAAGGGGGACCTCAAGTGCTCATGTGATGGTGACACCCCTGCTCCCGGTGGGGAGCAGGTCACACACAACACAGCCCCCTATCTGGCCCGTTTGAAGTGGAGGGCCAGGAGAATACAAACATTGGCTCTCGAGCTGGCAAACAGCAGTGTTGTTTGGACGGGGAGATGGCAGGGCAGTGCAGTAGTGGACTTCGCAAGCTATCCCACAAAAGGAAAGTGCCTCAGGGTGTTCCAGGTGGAACCGGGCATCCTCCAAAAGAAAAAACATACCAAGGGAAGGCTGTGGTGCGGCAGTCGAAACAGAAAAAGAAAAGGGGACAAAACTGTTTATTAAAATTCACCACTCCATGGAAAGAGTGCCCCACAATGCCCTATGAGGCTTATTTGCCTATGTTTCTCGCCTCCATGAGGGACTACGGCACCACCAAAGTTCACAAAGAAGTGCTTGGGAGGTGCAGGGATGCAGCAGCCCCCTCTTGGGTGATGCTGAACAGTAAACCTGTGTCTCCCAGGGCATAGAATGCATGACCTGAGCAGATTTGTTTCTTATTTTCAAGTGCTCTAGGCTGAAGCTTTTGGTCTACAGCATAGACCTCTAGAGGTTTGTCTCATGGCTGCAATTTTCCTAAAGTTATAATAAGAAAGACAGGTGACCAATGATATTTTGATTTTTAATGCTTTGTTGAAAACATATCACTGAAAGTTATATTTTTATAAAGGTTGCAATGTCTTTCTAAAAAAATTATGAATTGCATTTATGCTTGATTAGTGTTTTTCAGTGGTAAAATGGCAATTTTTAACATGTGGTTATTGATTGTTTAATGTGGTGACCCCTGACAAAGCCAATAGGCTTACCCCATGATAATGCAAATGGGCCTACTTTTTTATATTGGGATGTTCTGTCTGATAAAGGTAAGGGGTTTGTGCTTTAGGGGTTGAGGACCGACTACGGGTCAAATGTGATTTCAGAATGTAACCAAAGGTATTTCCACCTACTTTATGTCAATTGGTGAGTAGCATTCAGTTGTGTGTGAAAATTTAAAGCGCTTTTCTTTTTTCAAATAAAAATCTAAATTCAAATGAAAATCACAGACGGGACAATCCTTTATTGAGTATTGCTATTGAATGTAATTGAATGGAGATTACTAGTCCACACTACCTCTCCTGAGAGGGCTTTAGACTTCTCTGCTTCGTTACCCTGAGAGATTCAAGTGTTACAATGAGGTGCTTAGTTCCTAGTAAGGAGACAATTGTGGGCCTACTACTTGTGCAGGCGTCACATCTTGCACAACGAATAACCCAATTTCTTACAGAAAGTTGCTGCTTTAACTTGAGGAACAGCAATAGGCCTCAGTGACTTGGCTCCAGCCCAAGAAACACTGAGAATTCTTGATTTGATACTGTACCAGAACACTGGTACTGGTCTAAATATCATCTGACAAAAAATGTGTTGTAAACATCAGAAAATTTACAGCCTGAAGGGAATTATTTTGGATACAATATTTATGTCATTCAATATCTTTATGATTGAGAATTTGATTCAAGTAATTCATTTGTTACTGATGTTTGTTTAAAAATTGTGCATTCTGATATTAGATCTTTATTGTGAATTGCAATATGTATATATATTTATGCGTCACTCTAACCCTGAAAGGGATTATATATTATACTCTTCAACACCAGCGACACTCTAGATTTGCTCACCTCAAACGTCTGTTTTTCTTGCAAAGTTTATAAGCATAGGATTAGCACTGTTGCATCCATGCTAATCTAGAAAGGGACAAAGTTGTTTTCCATTTGTACAAAAAAAACTGTAAGCATAGGATTGGCACAGTGCCATCCTCTCCAAGCTGTAAAATTACAAAAACCTTTCCCTACTCCAGACATAGTATTACAGCTTTGGATTGGTAGAATACCTTGCAAGCCAACTTGAAATGAGCAAATGCAACCCTTGATATGTGTTTCACTATCATTATAGCTCTTCAGAGAGGTTTAGCTTTATTGAGACACAAGGGAGCACCCAGTATAAGTCAAAACAAAACCCTTTCAGGGTTAGATTGACACAGAAATTATGCAAAAATGAAGAGAGAACTCTGGGTAGTTCACAGATTTAGGTGGAGAGCAGCTCCAGTAAGAAGCACCCAGCAACACCAGCAGCACTCTAGATTTGCTCACCTCAAATCCCTGTTTTTCTACCAAAGTTTTTAAGCATAGGATTGGCAAAGTGCCATCCATTCCATATATATATATATATATATATATAACTGTTATTCTTTTGTTTCATAATGAACACAACGTCCATCATTGACTCAAAAGATTTTGAGTATACTTAAAAAGTAATTGAATGGTTTTTATCCAGGAGGCTTTGGCCTATCGCTGCAATGGAGACTTAATCTGTTCACAGTGGTGGCCGGCAGCTTTAGGAGGGAGGGGGCGGGCGGGAAGCACACACACAATCATTCTTTCACACACACACGCACGCACATCCATTAACAGCACTCATAACATTCAAACATGCACCCACACACCAAACATTCATTTTAGAAGATCACACACACACACTCATTCTTTCACACACACGCACGCACATCCATTGACAACACTCATAACATTCAAACATGCACGCACGCACCAAACATTCATTTTAAAAGATCACACACACACACACTTACCTTCAGCCTCGGAGGTCCCAGGAAGGTTGGGAGTGCTACCTTCCATCATTGGCTGACCTTAGGCAGCAGTCCCAGCCTCGTCACAGAGTGAGATGGGGTCAGTGAGACTGCTGACCCCACCCCACACTGTGACAAAGTGTCACTCATTGACACTCGCACTGGGCGCTTCAGAGCTTAAACCTGAAGCGCCCAGGTCGAAGTCAATGGGTGACGCTTTCCTCGTCACCCAGGGGAGGGCCTCGGGGCACCTTTGCTGAGCCGAGGAGGTCACGCCCATAGGAGCTGTGACCTCCTCAGCCCAGCAAAGTTCAGCTCAGGCAGCCAGGAGTCTGTGCAAATCAAGCATGTCTGCTCCTGGCTGCCTGACCTGAACAAGAAGAGTGTCTGTCAGGTTGACCTCTGTTCAGCCTGACAGACACTCTTTATGAGGGGCAAAAGGTGGGTGTGTGTGGTCCCTCCGCCCTAAAGGACGGACGGCGCCCGTCTATTCAGGCTAATCCTGATTTGCTTAGTCCACGGCTGATTCGTCAAAGAGACTTGATTGAATTGTACTATACTCCATAGGCTTCAGAGTTTGTCTATTCGGACATGTAACAGACTAGTTAACTCTGCCTAAATTGAGGATTAGAAGTTTGATAACTATTATTATCTCGCTTAAGACTACAGAGCACCTCAATCAACTGCAGCAGTCATTAAGAGAACACCAAAATACTATATTTGTATGTGTTTGGTACGGACAGAGTCCTATTGAGCTGGACAGGCTCAATTATAATATCTGTAGTAGTGAAACCTAATTTTATAGCCACATATTTTTGGAAGAAGTTTACTATTGTGCAGAGTTTGGGCCAAGCCTTAGTACTTTGCACTTACTTTTCACATTATAGTATAAGACCTGGAATTCCACAATAGGCAAGCAATTGTTTGCCTGCTTTGTGGACTTCCATATGGCCTCCAACTCAAATGATTTAATTTGCCGCTGGAAAAAGTTAGGCTTCTTTCTCTACTAAGATGCTTTCCTGCACTGAATGATGCATATCATTCATTGACTAGAACCACGTTTCGCTGAGCTGCAAAGGCAGACCTCTTGAAAGAGGTCATTCAATGAATGATACATATCATTCATTGATTGGAACCAGGTTTTGCTGAGTTGCAAAGGCAGCCCTCTAGAAAGATTGCCATCTTAAATGATCTTAAGCAGGGGTGAGTGTTAGCTACCATGCCATTTAGTCTTCATCTATGCGACATTCTGATAGCTCTGGTTGAGGCTTACAGATTTCTATCTGAAGTAACTAATAGGCATATTGGGGGTCATTACGAGTTCGGCGGATGGTTTTTACCGTCCGCCGAACTTCCGACAGGGATGTTGTCGCCACACAGGCTACCTCCCCGCCAGCCCCATTAGGAGTTTCCCGCTAGGCTGGTGGGCGGGAACTTCGGTTTCCGCTGCCAGCCTAGTGGGAAACAGGCTACAGCATTGTCACTGGTTCATTATTGAGCCAGCGGCAATGCTATAGCCAGCAAGGTGCACCAGCATCCTCACAATGTTGACTGTCTGAAGCAGACAGTGAACATTGTGATGGTGCTGGGAAGGGGGTCC
Source organism: Pleurodeles waltl (assembly GCF_031143425.1). Lineage (NCBI taxonomy): Eukaryota > Metazoa > Chordata > Amphibia > Caudata > Salamandridae > Pleurodeles > Pleurodeles waltl. Next base: position 990,439,573 of record NC_090440.1, read on the forward strand.
CCTGCATTGCCAAGGCAAGTGAATGGGCAGTGCAGGGGCCCCCTGTGGCACCCCTGCACCTGTTCGACACCAGCCTTTCCATGGTGGTATTACCACCATAAAAAGGCTGGTGGAGAACAATGTTGTGGCAGATTAGGCTCTCCGCCACCTCCAGACCACTGGGATCCAAGATCCTGGCAGTGCTGGTGCTTCTCTGACGGTCCGACTGCCAGGGTTTTAATGTAGCGGTCAGATCGGCGACTTGGCAGCTGTCCAGACCGCCACCGCTAGTGTGGCAGTCTATAGACCGCCACACTCGTAATGAGCCCCATTGTTTTCTTTTGGCCCTTTACAAGACCCCTCTCGGTCATGTCAATGCCAAATGATCCTCCCTTATTCAGTCTTTTTAGAGTTCAGCTCATATAGGGGGTCATTCCCGCCAGGGCCGGGGACCACGGAAGCACCGCCAACAGGCTGGCGGTGCTTCCCAGCCCATTCTGACCGCGGCGGTGAAGCCGCGGTCAGAAAAGGGAATCCGCCCCTGCATGGGCTGAATCTCGATGGCGGCGCTGCAAGCAGCGCCGCCATGGAGATTCCAACCCCCTTCCCGCCACCCTGTTTCTGGCGGTTTTTACCGACAGGAACAGGATGGCGGGAACGGGTGTCGTGGGGCCCCTGGGGGCCCATGCACTGCCCATGCCACTGGCATGGGCAGTGCAGGGACCCCCTAACAGGGCCCCATAAAGATTTTCACTGTCTGCATTGCAGACAGTGAAAATCGAGACGGGTGCAACTGCACCCGTCGCACCCCTGCAACTCCGCCGGCTCCATTCGGAGCCGGCTTCATTGTTGCAGGGCCTTTCCCGCTGGGCCGGCGGGCGCTCCTTTGGCGGGCGCCCGCCGGCCCAGCGGGAAAGCCAGAATGGCCGCCGCGGTCTTTTGACCGCGGAGCGGTCTTTCGGCGGCCTGATTTTGGCGGGCGGCGACCGCCGCCCGCCAAAGTCAGAATGAGGGCCATAGTCTTATGCTTGCAGACAACATAGCTCAAAGTCTGTGAATAAGATTGCTTCTGGTAAAGGACTGAATTGTTTAAAACATGCTTATTGGTGGCTACTGGGCAAGGCCTTTGACAAAGGCTTCCAAGGTGAAGGTGGCAGCACAAGCTTTGTATGGTGCTCTAGCACCTACTCTGGAACCTCCTTTAACAAGCATTGGCAAAGCCAAAAAGTTGTGCCTATGCAAGAGCTATTCGCTTTGCCAATGTCTTTTAGCCATGTTGTACAGCAGAGGGAAACATGGACGAGAGGGAGGAAAGGAAGGAGCAGCATATTCAACAGGAGGGCAGGAGCGGCACAGGCAACAGGAAGGAAGAAGCAGCACAAGAAACAGGAGGGTAGGAGGGAAGAAACAGCACGGACCACCGGAGGGTGCAAGGGGAAAGCAGCTCAGACAGCTTAAAAAGCAGCACAGTCAGTAGTAGGGTGGGAGTGAAGAAGCGGCACTGACAATAAGAAGCAACACAACAAAAAGAAGAAAGAAAATAACAAGAAGCAGCACAATGGAAAAAAGGGACAGTAAATAGTACCTGACCAGCGGAAGGATATTAATCATGATGAAGCAATCGGTACTTGCCAATTACAAGGCAGCAAGAGTGACAATAAAGCCAATGAATGGTGAGCAGCGAGCAGACTCTGAGCTCCTTAAAGAAAACAGTAATAGAAGAAATTGCTTCCATGTGATAGAGCATGCGCTGCTGCATGCAAGACATAAAAGCTGCCTTTTAAATTTCTCTATAACAGTTAACTACATATTTCATAATTTTAAAAATAGCTTACACCCGTAGCTATAAACGAAAACGTTCTCCTTGTTGTCAAATTTATTTTCCTAAAATCTAAAGCCTCAAGGTCATGCCTAATTACAAAATACAGTGATAGCAGGGCCACTGGAATTTAAGATTTTGTGGCTGATGCATTTCTGCATAGCTATGGGTTTGTCGCACTTGCGATGTGATCCATCATCTGTTGTATAATCAGCAGATTTTAACAAAAAATGTGTTTCTAACTCAAAGAAATCAAAGGTTACTAAAACATGGTGGCAAATGCAGCCACACGGTGGAAGGCCCTTTGCAAAGTTTGACTAGTCACCTTTTTGTTGCTTAATGCTATATTTGGCTGTTGAATGAGAATTACTGAGGTAAAATATGCCAAAGTGGTGTTAAGAAGTCTTAGAATGACAAACTAATAAATTAATACTATCACAAAATGTGCTGCATTACGCCACATAATTTGTCTTTTCCTTACGTTTAATTTAGTCAACCTGCTGCATCATTTGGTTCTCCCTTGTTGCATACTTCCAGTGCCCCTGGTCATATCATATCTAATTCCAAATGACTGGTTATGTTTCTCATTATTTTTCAGACAGCCGCCCTAACATGCACATAATGTTCTTATACACTGCCGTTTAGACTTCTTAAGAATGTCGCTTGAAAACTAAGGAGCATATTTATGAGAACTTTGCTTCATGCTTGCAAAACGCAATGTGGTATATTTCTGACGCAAACCTCTATGTCAGATTTTTGATGCCACGCAAAGCTGCATTGGTGGCTTTGAATGGCTTAAAGCTCTACAGTAATGCAATGCACACCAATCGCTGTGTTGCATTACTCTGCACAAGGGAGGCGTTCAATGGGGAACTCGTGGGGGTTCCCACACAACTCCCATGGTGTTTGACGCATTCCCAGATTTACAAAACCTGATAAACCTGGGAGCATGCCAAAAAGCTACACCTTCTCAGGAGAGGTCTAACTAGGAGAAATATTTTTATCTTTCCTCATTCTATCCTCTTTCTACGTGTGCTGCATTCCACAGCACATATAGAAAGAGCAAAAGGACTCTCAGGATTATTTTTGTGCAGCAATGTGTATTTTGGCTCGACTCTGTTTTGGGCTTAAATGCATGACAGGTACAGGAGGAAAAATTATATTAGCGAGTGGTAACCAAGAAGTGGACAGATTGCATTTGAGCGTCTTTGCATTTTATTTCCCGTTGTCAACTGACTTTGGTAGCTCAACCTTCTTTCTATACGTAAAAAATTAGAGAAATGTTTTGAATATTTGAATAGTTTATGAACGTCACAATCAAACACTGAGCAAAACACACCACTAATATTCTGCCTAGGTTGTGACCATATTAATTGCATTTTATATCACAATTTAAAATTACAGGTTGCATACTATACCGTGCCAAGTATGTGCACAGGTGAATAAAGAATGGTACAGCCTGTGCTAGCCTGTCTGTTTCTTACAAGAGGTGTTACTTATATACATTGAAACCTAAGCCCAATAACGCGTGCTGAGTCTCGGTTTTCGGTTTTTTTTCACATCACTTCAACACTGTGCTAAACAACGTTCTAAGCCACAGATGCAGGTATTGACTGATAGCCAGCGACCACCAGGGGGAGGCTAGGGACTGTGAATAAAGAACAGTGGCTGCAGCAGTCATCCAGGGAGGCCCAGAATGACGTCGAAGGCACAGGCTGAGATCTGTCCCTGCAGAGGGTGACACGATAGTAACACACCACGGCTCCCTCCGATAACCCTCCGGATGGCAGAACAGCTGAAGAAACCAGCCACCTCAGTTCGCCCTTCAGTAACAACCTCCAACGAGCCCCGCTTCCGGGAGTTCTGGCAAATATCTGGGCATGTCAGAGCAGGAAGAAAGAAGTCGCTTTTAATCACGGTTTCTGGTCAAAGGCATTTTTTAACAACCTCACAAATACCTCTGGCCTTTATCCAAACTGCTGCCTGGAAGCTGTGGACAGGCTGCTAAAAGCAGTGTTTTTTTTGTTTTGTTTTTTAAGTAAAAGTCTTCAATGAGACTGGCTCGGCCGCAGCCCTTCCGCCCTTTCGAGAAATCTTGCTTTTTATTATTGACCGGGCTTTTTATCATCCAGACTTCCTACTCAAACTGCAAGCTGATGGCGTCCTTTCCTGTAGCTGCGGCCTCGCCACCAGGGCCTGGATTGAAATCATCAATAGGCCCAGGTTTGAAGTTACCAACTGGTACTTTCTGGCAGTATAAACACTTATTACCATCAAAGTCAGGGGAAAGGGCTATCTTGATATAGCACAGCTGTACTTCTGTACCAGCCTTCATCTCCATGGAGACAGCGTCAGTACGGGAGTCTCCCACGGTATTCCCTCCAAAAACTGGAAAAGGAATGCCCAGTAAGCCTGTAAAAGCTGGCTGCCTAGAGGGGAGTGCTCTCCCCTCGGTGCTCGTCACTCCCATGGCCCTCCCCCTTTAAAAATAAAATGATAATAAATATCGCTTATTATCGTTTTATTTTTAAAGGTTTTCAGCTACCACTGCTGGCAGGGGAAGGGGGGGCTCCTCTGCCATAGCAGAGGAGCCACCCCTGTACCTCACTGAAAAATGGGTGGTGTTCGAATGTCATAAAATGGGCAGCCGCTCAAAAGGCCGTTATAAGTACAATGACGGTGAACAGAGGTATATAAGTAGACACCTGGGAGACAACTTAAAAAAAAATAAAAACACTGCAAAATCTGATGATACATCCCCTGACCTAAAACAATCTCCCCTTCTCGAGTTCAGGAAAATAGCATGCATGATGACCAACAGCCAGCGTTTCCATTTCCCATTTTGATAGGTTAAGGGTAAAAAACTTGACAGGAAACCTCATTGATAATCCATAACAGTTAACCCCTACTCCCACCCCTCACTCTGCACAGGGGACAAACACTCACACACATATCTACTACATGTAAGTAATAGACATCGTTCTGAGCCAATAGTATGTACACGATAGACATGCTGGGATGCCTTCTGGAGACCCACCAGTTAATTGGGAAACTAGAAATAGAGAATAACCGGATTTTCTGAGTCTATCACTGTTTTTAGATTCACAAGTTTATGGCAGTTCTGAAACCTTGTGATGTTGAGTTTAAACTCATTTTGCATGATTAGGACGCCATTTGCATAACCGAAACATCCCAGGTAGACTGTCTGTCGCTGAAAGTACTGTTGTGTGAAGAGAAAAGCCAGGGTCGTAGCTTCAGGGGGATGTTTGGGGTGTTACACCCCCTAAAAAATGTATTTCATGTTAAATAGTTGGGTACAAGTGCTTTCAGTCGGGTATGGTGGGGTGTCTGTCGGATTTCACCAGGGATTTATACATTTGCACAGACAAAAAATGCACACACTCTCTCCCTCTCTGTTATGAAAGTCTTTAAAAATGTTGGTTATTTCACAAAATATTGTGTTTTCTCCTGCACAGTACCCCTACCAATCCACATTCCTCTCCTTTTCCACTGCCCCTTAAGCCCCTCCCCTGATGCTTGCTTATGGACATAAAAACTCAACACCTTTCTCCATAGTGTAAAAGGCCATTTATTAGGACAGGCTTGCTAACGTAACATAAACATTAACATAACTGTAACTTGATTGAACACTTCAAACTTTTCACTTTTAACTCCCCTCTCTTCCAATCTCACTTCCTTCCCCACTTCTCTGTTCACCAGCATCCCCTTCCATTCTGACACGCATCACCCTTTTGCATTCGTCTCCTGCCTGAAAACAGGCATCCCACTCTGTCAACCTTCACATGCTTCTTTTTCCCCTGGTGGAAGGGTGGCCAGGCCCGCATCTGACCCTCCACCCTCCCCATCTACTGCCACCCAGCATAAACCCTCTAGGTGTTTTGCTGCCCTACCAGCAAACCCACTGCAACTCAAAATCAGACAGGTTCGCTCCTCCATAGCTTCTCCTCCCCACAAATTAGTCAGCAAAAAACGCAATTCCATAATGTAATGCGCATCCCCTATGTTCAACAAATGTACTCCATTATCTCTGAAAAGTCACTGTTCACTTTCTTTAATCCCTTCCTGCGTCAGCACTTTGATGTCCTGCATCCCACAGAACTCCAGCAAAGCCCGATTGAGCTTTCTTCTGGCCTGTTCAATGGCCCCATGCTTCAAAGCTCCTCTCCACTTCCTTTTGGTCATAAACTCTGTCCATACCAAAAAACATCCCATGCATGTTGTGCTTCAGTAGTGCCAGATCCCTCTGCAGGTGTTGCAGTAGGGTGAGCCCCGATAATCAAACCAAATCATTTTCCCCTAGGTGCAATACCAGAACATCCGGACAACCCCATGTCCGGATGTTCTGCAGTTATAAAACAAAACAAATTGCCCCACCTCATGCCGCTCTTACCCCACCACAACACCTCATGTCTGCTACTCGGAAGTCCCAGTGATCATCCATAAACTTGCTTCTCAGCATATTTTACCGCCCAGTGAATAAATGAATGTTCAACCAGCCCTGTCACGGCTTTTGCTTTCTCCGGGCCGTACACACAACCTAGAAAGATAAACATATATCAATGTATGACAAAAATTCCCCCCCCACCCTCCCAGATATAAAATGTCCTGTCCCTGACAATATTCCCTCTCAAGCCCTGACATATCTCTCGCAACACTTTGACCTCCATCTGCCAATGCGCCAGATTCAGTCCCAATCCCAGCCTAAATGAGCTGCCTCAGTAGCCGCACCAATCCGCAAAGAATGAGTTCCAAAATAACCCGACTGCCTTCCAACCCGCCTCAAAGCCATTCTCATCACAGCCAACAACTGGAAAGCTGTAAGCTTCTTCCCGTTAATGTGGCAAAAAACACCCCCTGCCTGCTCAGAAACGTGCGTCTGAAAGGAGTCCCACTCCTGCACCAGACATGCTTCCCCCTCTTCCCCTTCATCCAACCATATCCACCTTCCCCTCCACAACTGGTCCGTCTTCGAGCGCCTCAACCAGATGCCCAAATGTGCTCCCTGCCTATGCACATCCTCCTTCCGACTTGCACAATCTTTACCCGCTCCCAGCAATTCAGACACTTGGAATGCCCCAGAAAACATCCATATCATACACAAATGAAAAAGTGCTACTTCATACGCATCCACACAACAAACCGGCAACACATGTAACAGTTGTACAAATAGCTCGAACTTAATAGCCTCATGCACCATACTTCTTGACCCTGATCGCGTCCTGCCCCAACCTTTCAACATTTTCAGCAGAATGTCATTCTTTGTCGGGTCCCTGCCAAAAAACAACTTCCCATAAAAAGACACACCCACCAGTTTACCCCCAGTCGTGGCTGGCGACAAACCTATGTGAATCAGAAATAACACAAAACGCACCACACGCGCTTCAAGCACATCCCTCCCTTGCAACCAGAAACAGCCTCCATTTGTCTCAAAATCCTGAAATTCCAACCATGCTAAACGGTAAGTCCTCAGCGTGGATTCAGGCAGTGACGTCTCCACCAGTTTCATGACCATCACGCCCCCCCACTGCAGTCTTGTGCTTCTCTGCACCAAGTGCCAATGCGTGGAAACGCTACCACTGTGAACGAGACAGTGAATCTGCGATAGAATTGTTGACCCCAGGAATGTGTGCAGCCTTAAATATGATGTTCAAAGACAAACAGCGCAGCATGAAACTTCGCAAAAGGCGCAGCACCCTAGGATCCCTTGCCCTCTGTCTGTTCACCAACTCAACCACTGTCAAGTTGTCAACGTGAAACATTACAGTCCTGTTCGCCAGCTCGTCACCCTACACTACCAAAGCCAGCAACAGTGGGAAGAATTCCAAAAACGCAATGCTCCTGCCCTGATTTAACCAGTGTGCTGGCCAAGGTTTAGCACACCATCGTCCATCCCAAAAAAGGCCAAAACCAGAGGCCCCTGCCATGTCCGAAAGAATTTGCACCTGCCACACTGTGTCCTCTTCTCGAAAAGCCATGGAAACCCCATTAAACTGTGTCAGGAAAAGCTCCCATACCCTGATGTTGTCTCTCAAACCTACCGTCAGCCGAAACCTGTGATGAGGAAGGGATGCTCCAGACATTGCCAGCCCCATGCGTCTACAAAATGTCCTTCCTCCACGTACCACCCTACATGCAAAATTAAGGTAGCCCAGGAGTTGTTGTGCCACACGCAGCTCTATCCTCTGTCTCAACCTGACCTTTCGCAGGAATTGCAAGATTTCAGCAACCTTGTCCGCCGGCAAACGCGCCATGAATGCCACTGTGTCCAGCTCAATGCCCAAAAATGACAACACGCAACTAGGTCCCTCTGTCTTTTCAGGTGACAGAGGCACCCCTTATTCCTGCACCAAGTTCTCGAAACACTGCAAGGCCTTCCCACACGTTCCCGGATGTGGTGCCCCCATAAAAAGGAAATCATCCAGATAGTGTGACACCATCCGATGCCCACTCAGGTGCACAAAAACCCACTGTAAGAAGGTACTGCAGGTTTCAAACAATGCACAAGAAATTGCGCACCCCCTGGGCAGCACCCTGTCCACGTAAATAGCCCCTCCCAACTGCATCCCCAGCAAAGGGAAATCCTCAGGTTGGATAGGAAGCAGACAGAAAGCTGCCTTGATGTCACACTTGGCTAACTCCGCACCCTTACCGTATCCCCTAATGAGCCGTATAGCGTCATCCACAGAGGCATATACCACCTTGGTATCATCAGGTGAAATAAAATCATTGACTGATGCCCCTTCTGGCCATGACAAATGGTGTATCAAACAAAACTCCCCCTTTACCTTCTTGGGGACCACACCCAAAGGTGAGACTATAAGATCCTTCATGGGCCACCCGTAAAAGGGGCCCGCTATTCTGCCCTCTGCCACCTCCTTGGCCAGTTTTGTAGCTACCACATCAGACATGGCCAACGCTGACTGCAAATTCTCCGCCCATCTCCTCACCCACGGCCCTTGGACCCTACTCAAAAACTCTGTCTGAAACCCCATTCCAATTTGTGTGCCGTCTCCGTATCTCGGTACATGCGCAAACCAGGGCAGTAACCTATCCAATTTAATTGGAGTAGGCGCCCTTCGGCCCAGAAGCGCCTTGGCCTCCTCTACCCCTGGAAGATCTCTACTGCTCCGCCGGACTGGCCAATGAAAAACATTGTGTGACTGGATGTCTCCCCCCACATTTGGAACATTCCTGCTTGAATTTGGAAGGGTGCCTAGAGAAAAACCCCTTGTTGAAGTTCCAACATGCTCCTAAGTTAGGCAATGGCGCTCTTGGTACCTGACCCGCCCCGGCCGGAGCGGGACGCTGCTGAAAAGGCCTGTAGACCACTGGAAGACCACTAACTGTATGGGTGGATGCAGCAGACTGCGAAGAAGCCATCCACTGTATCCATAGCTCTGGGTCCACGTCCCCCCACGGTTTGTCAGGGTTAACACTCACTCTAGCCCAAAATTGCTCATCATAGCTCAACCATGCAAAACCTCCAAAATGCATTTGGGCCTTGCAAATAATATTCATGTATTGAAACATGGCAATGGCTCTGTCTGCATATTTTTCGCAGTAAATGCTAGCATATATTTCAGGAATGCTGAGGTCCAATTATCCATGGTGATAGGTACCCTAGGCCTACGCGCCAGTTCCCACTCTTCCTCTTTTGAGCCTTCCTTAGTCTGAATGTCTCTATGTAGGAGCCGAAATACGTCCACATACTCGTGCCTCCAAATCCGAGCCTTCATCTTCTCCGCCACGTGAGACCCCAGGGGCATCGCTAAATCCATGTAGGGTAGCCACTTCTTATGGCTATCCCCTTCTTTAGCATCACTTTCCTTGCCCCCGCTCACCACAGCATCCCCCTTTACGCCCTGTGGTGTCACAACTTTCACTGTCTCTTGCTCCTTACCACGCACAGATACCACACTGGTATCCAATGTGCCATGTACTGAATCATCCCCCACTCCAATAGACTTATATTGAGCCGCACCAGCCTTCCCCCTCCACTCGCCCCATGGGGACCACCAGTCTCCCTTACCTTGTACTCTATGAGCCCGAGTACTCTCCTCTAACAAGGCCTTGGGCACGCCGCCTCCCGTGCATGACACCTCCCGCGCTCCAACGCCATTCTTTGATGTCTGCAAAACAGGAAAAGAAGAGGGGGTTGCGCCGCTCCTGCGCCCCACTCCCCTCCCTTGATTCCTGCTCACCTTGTCGCGTATCTCCCCTTCTTCCCATTCCTCCAATTACTCGTCATAGTCCAACTTAACCACATCTTCCTCGTCCATACCCCATTCATCATTGTCAACCTCAGCATCCACCCCATCGCACTTGCAGACCGTCCCGTGGCCCCCATGGCGTTTGCCATCTGCACATTTCGTGAGGTCCTGCGGTGTAGAGAAGGCTGCCGAAGACCCCTCTATTGCTTCAGGCCAATGTCCAGGGGCCATAATGCGCCCCGTTGAGTTCGCCACCTTTCTGCCAACCATTGCTGCTGGCATTGACTCCCCGCACTGCACCTGACCGTATGCGCCATGTGTGCTTGTCGCTCTGCCTACACCACAGGCCGCACCAGCCTCCTGCTCCCTACCTTGTTCCTCATCAGGGAACATACCCAATTTCCGTGCCCCAAACTAGGTCCTCTGGGTACTTCGCTGGTCCCCTGACTTTCCCTTAGCCTGCCTGGCCCTCTGCCTCACCCCTTCTTTACATAGGCGCGCCCACAGCTCCCTGTCTCCGCCACTAGCTTCCTCTGCTCCTGTATCCTGGCCTCAATGTCCACTGCTGACCAGTTAGTGGTGGGCTGCTGCTGACAAACCTCCCCCCCAGGACCCTCCACACATGACTACCCCACCTCCTTTTGGGCCCCATGCCCGCCTCCCTCACCCTGCTCTCACTGGCACCCACCTGGGCCCTGCTCTCTACCACCTGTGCTTTCATACTTCTTGCCTTTCCTTTGCCCCCCCATGTTAAATCCTTCCTGCCAGCCATGCCTGGCTGGCTGGCCACCGACAGGTCCAGGGGCATCTCCAGGCCCTCAGGCCCACTAGGCCTCAAAACTTCAAGCCCTTTTTGCAGGCCTGGGGCACTGGGCCCAGGTGCCTCCTCAGCTGCCTGACCTGGCTACCCCTCCCCCACCTGCACTGTCTGACTATTGGGCTCCCCCAATGCCCCACTCACAGATTTGGGCCCTGGGGGGGTGGACCTGCAGCATCCCGGCCCCCCGGCTTTCTTTCTTCCCCCTGTCGCAGGCGAGCTGCCGCAACACCGTGAGTAGCAGCGCGTGTAGCATGCTGCATACCTACCCAGGCCTGGTCTAGTACACCAGGCCTGAGCAGGTCGCTACGGCCGGCTTCGCCCAACACGCGAAATGAGGGCTGTTTGGCCGCCGCATCATGTGCCACGGCTATTCCTACAGAAAATACCTGCCCCTCGGGGATAGGTCCAATTTTGGCAGCAGCTTGACAAGCTGAGAAGAGGCCGATCCCCATTCCAAACCCTCCTCCTCCTTATACAAAACCTAAATCCATCCCCTTCCTCCCCCTCCAGCCTATCCCACCTCAGGCCATCTCTTTCCAGCCCAAAGCTTCCCATGGAGAGACTGGACTGCATCCACCTCCATGGTGTATACGTTTTTTAACATCATATGCCAGCACCATTGTTGGGTGATATGAAGCTCACGTCCCCCCCCCTTCTTAGTGATCAAGCTACACTTGTGAGAAAAGCCCACAAGCAAAGCAAGAGGGCAGAAAGGCATTGGGGTTTTCTGCATTGTTCTTTTTAATTTGCATAACCTGGTGTGGTGGATTCTGTAGGACACCAGGTGGAGGGGCACCACAATCAGGAATTCTGATTGAATCAGATCTTAAGAGGTATGTTCTGAAGGACTTTCCTGAATCTCTTTAACTCTGAATGGGCGGTCACGTTTGTCCTAGAACTGTGACTTCTGCTGTGTTTTCCATGCATCTCACCCTTTGTTGGAAAATGAATGAGGGCTGGCAGACCCCGGGCTCTGGTATGAGTATTGTAGGAAGCCAATTTCCTAGGGCTCCCAGGTCGATTCTACAGGGGAGGGGAAGGCTTTTTGCATAGTGCATGGGTTCTCGAAAGGGAGCTAGGATGACCAGTCAAGGCTTACTCCAAGAGGTTATAATAGGCCTGGACCTCAAGACACATTACAACACTCTCACAAAGTATGTTTTCATTTTCATGAAGGAAATGTAAAGCACTTAGAATAATTCAGCACCAGCCAGAATGGACATAACCTGTGCAGAAAACCACCATATTGGGTTGCATGCATTATGTGTACACTGAAGGGACAGTTTACGCTGTATACAGTCCCCATAAAACCACATTTAACCCAAACGCACAGCATAGAATCAAGTGGAAGAAAATATCTCACTTATTGGTAACTGAAGATGTTTTGCATAGGGACGATAAGGAGATTTCGCCACACCATCAGCAATCAAATGTTACTGGAAAGGTTAGAACGTAAGCCAGGCATTTTCAGGCATGCAGTACAATGGACACACTTTCTTCATACAAATTTTAGTCATAAATGCAAGATTTGATCATGTAAATTGTTTGTGTTACCTGTGCCTTGCAGCGTTCCTCAAGGATCGCCCCATTTAATACTTTTCTATCAAAATGTACTTAAACTCCACCAGGAGAACTTCCAGATCGATGCAGAAGGCGCACAGACCCACTTATGTCTGGATAGCTGTCCAGAGAATCCAAAGAAATCAGTTTGTGCCTGGATCATGTGTTCCACTGGATGAAGCAGATCTTCCTGGTCTGAACAGTGTAATGACCCATATTCCAGTAATCAGATAAACTGAACATTACTCCTTGACTGTCTGTCAGGCCTTGTTTCCCACTGGTCCAAAAGCAAGGACTACAAAGAACCTTTTGGATACCAAACTCTCTTTTGCTCCCTGAGTCTATGCAATGGGAAAGGGTATGAGCATGCAGCTCTCCATTTTTCGGAAAGTCTGTATTCTCCTCTGCACCGACAATAGTGTTAAGTTCATAAGAGCCCTCATCCTAGCACACCACAACTCCTGTAATATCATATACTATGGTCTCCCAAAAAACCTCAAACTTCAAAGACTTTAGAACCTGGGCACCATCTTATGCTTTTTTCTTTGTAATCAAGACCACAACAAACCTGCCCTAAAGCAAATTATTGGTTCCTAGTCGATGCCAGGATTAAATTCAAAGTCGTGTGCATGTCCATAAGGTGTACTGGGGCAAAAGTTCTGCATAATTGCAGATATTAGTGCCTCAGTATGTCCCAGCTAGGGCCCTCTACTCAATGTCAGTCCATCTGGTCAGTCAGCAATTGTCCAAAGGGGTGAAACATGGAGGCAGATTATTTTGGCCCTCATTACAACCCTGCCGGTTGGTGTTAAAGCGGCGTTAATACAGCAAACAGGCCGGCGGAAAAAAAATGGAATCACGACGGTGGCGGAAACTGCCAACATAGACAGCCACTTTAACACTCCGACCGCCACCGCGGTAGAAACAAACAGCGCGGCGGACACCACCAACAGACAGGCGGAAGACAATGTACCACCCACCCTATCACAACACGGCTATCCGCCACCTTTTCCGGGGCGGAACCAACACAAATAAAAACACGGCAGAAACAGTACACAGAAGGGAAAAACACTCACCTCTCCACACCCCACGAGGAACCAGGACGCCATGGACCCCGAACTGCAGATCCTGCCGGCGATGGTCTTCCTGCTCCTCTATCAGGAGCTCCAACGACGGCAGCGACGACCACGGTGAGTACTGCACCTACAACACAGGGGAGGGAAAAGAGAGTGACACACACACACAACACGCAACACCCCCACCCCCACCATCACCCACAACACCATACACACAAAAACATGCCGCAACATTACATATACACCCCCCACCCCCCTTGAATAACACAAGGACAAAAGAAATTGATTTGAACGATTGTAATCAATAAAAATCCATTAGTCAAAAGTCAAAAGCCAGTATATACAAATATGTACACCAACTACACAAGTCCGGATAGTGTACTAATCATTGTCCGTGGACCACTGGGCCCAAAATGCATGGGCGAGGCCCACACTAGATACCTGACTGGAAACGGAGAGAACACTGCTGGGGCATCAAATTGAAAATATACAGGCACCTCAGGGGGAGGGGGGGAACCTCAGCCTGATGAACGCACAACGCCACTGCTCCACGAGGGGGCTCCATGCCCATTGATGTATCCTGGGGAGTGCAAAGCCACAGTTTCACAAGTCTTTTCAGTGGGTGGTTTGCCCACTGCATTATCCTGGGGAGTGCAAAGCCACAGTCTCTCAAGTCTCTTCAGTGGGTGGTTTGCCCACTGCATTATCCTGGGGAGTGCAAAGCCACAGTCTCTCAAGTCTGTTCAGTGGGTGGTTTGCCCACTGCATTATCATGGGGAGTGCAAAGCCACAGTCTCACAAGTCTTTTCAGTGGGTGGTTTGCCCACTGCTTTATCCTGGGGAGTGCAAAGCCACAGTCTCACAAGTCTTTTCAGTGGGTGGTTTGCCCACTGCTTTATCCTGGGGAGTGCAAAGCCACAGTCTCACAAGTCTTTTCAGTGGGTGGTTTGCCCACTGCTTTATCCTGGGGAGTACAAAGCCACAGTCTCACAAGTCTTTTCAGTGGGTGGTTTGCCCACTGCTTTATCCTGGGGAGTCCAAAGCCACAGTCGCTCAAGTGGATAACAGTCTCCACTGGTTCTGGAGGGTGCTTTGTGCCCAGAGTGCTTCATCCTTCCAAGGACTGAGGTAGTGGATGTGATACTCCACTGGTTCTGGAGGGGGCTTTGTGCCCAGAGTGATTCAACCTGCCAAGGACTGAGGTAGTGGATGTATCTCTCCACTGGCTCTGTAGGGGGCTTTGTGCCCAGAGTGCTTCATCCTGCCAAGGGCTGAGGTAGTGGATGTGATACTCCACTGGTTCTGGAGTGGGCTTTGTGCCCAGAGTGTTTCATCCTGCCAAGGACTGAGGTAGTGGATGTATCTCTCCATTGGTTCTGGAGGGGGCTTTGTGCCCAGGGTGCTTCATCCTGCCAAGGACTGAGGTAGTGGATGTATCTCTCCACTGGTTCATGGAGGGGGCTTTGTGCCCAGAGTGCTTCATCCTGCCAAGGACTGAGGTAGTGGATGTGATACTCCACTGGTTCTGGAGGGGGCTTTGTGCCCAGAGTGCTTCATCCCGCCAAGGACTGAGGTAGTGGATGTATCTCTCCACTGATTCTGGAGGGGGCTTTGTGCCCAGAGTGCTTCATCGGACGACTGACCACTGGGGATGGCAGCCATGTCTGTGGTGGTGCCACTGGCTCAGGATGTCGTGGGGCCGCTGGCGGTGCTTGCGGCGGTGTCAGTCGTGGTGGTGGTGGCTGCGGGCTCTGTGGCGGCAGTGCTGGCTGCGGACTCTGTGGCGCTGGTGCTGGCTGCGGGCTCTGTGGCAGCGGTGTTTGCGGCGGTGTCAGTCGTGGTGGTGCTGGCTGCGGGCTCTGTGGCGGCGGTGCTGGCTGCAGGCTCTGTGGCAGCGGTGCTGGCAGCGGGTTCTGTGGCAGCGGTGTTGGCTGCGGGCTCTGTGGCAGTGGTGCTGGCTGCAGGCTCTGTGGCTGCGGTGCTGGCGGCGGGCTCTGTAGCGGCAGTGCTGGCTGCGGGCTCTGTGGCGGAAGTGCTGGCTGTGGGCTCTGTGGCGGCGGTGCTGGCTGCGGGCTCTGTGGCGGCGTTGCTGGCTGCGGGCTCTGTGGCTGCGGTGCTGGCGGCGGGCTCTGTGGCGTTGCAGGTGGCGGTGCAGATGGTGGTGCAGGTGGAGGTGCAGGTGGCGGGTCTTCTCCGCCGTACAGGTTGGCGTCTACGTGGACAGAAGGTGTGACACTGGTCCCTCAGTCGGTGCCACCATGCCCTCTCCTGACCTGCCCTTCAGTTTCTGCCCCTGCCCCACCTTTGATGGTGGCACAGCTGTCTTGCCACTATCCCCTTTCGTTTTCCCTGACCCCTTGGTGGCAGGTGTTTTCGGCTTCTCCCTCTGGGATGTGGGCAACTTTTTTAGCTTGGAAGGTGGCGGAATGGCCTTGCCCTCGCTCCGTGGCACACTGGCAGCCCTGATGGTTGGCGCACTCCAATAGCCCGCAGTTGCTGGCACCACTGTGCCTTGGGATGTGGTGGCTGAGGTGCTGGGTTGGGACCTGGAAAGCCTGGCCCTAGGGGAAGGACGGGGGAAGGTGTAGGGAAGAGGTCAATATTAGCCCGGAAACGTTTTTTAGACACACTGGGACGGGTAGATGGAGTGGGTTTGGGAGTGGAGGAAGAGTTGGTGGTTGTAGGAGGTGTACGTCAGCTGGATTTGGGTGAAGGTGCATGGGCCGGAGGCTGTTGTGAGGTGGATGGCTGTTGGGTGGGTGTGTGCCTGCGTTTGTATACTTTGGGAGGAGGGCTCACTGACACACTGGGAGAGGACACTGGGGATGTGTGCATGGTAGTGGGGGTGGTGAGTGCACGTGAGCGGTGTGTGGTGATGGGCGTGCTGGTGATAGAGGTAGTGGCTGAAGATGTAGAGCATACAGGTGTGAATGGAGACGAGACTGGGAGGGAGGAGGGAGACGTGGTGGAGGGGGACACAGTGGAGGCAGTGGATGTTGGTATGTCTGCATGGGTATGATGCTTGTGTGAGTGCCTGTGGGATGTGTGGTGCTTATGTTTGCCTGAGCCACCCTTGTGTGTTGAGGTGTGTGCATGCTGGTCTGATGGTGTATAGGCTGAGGTACAGGGGATTGGTTCTGGGTGGAGGAAGTTGGAGGGGGGAGGCTGGACACAGGGACAATGGCTGCCATCAGTGCTGAGGCCAGAGCCTGAAATGCTCTCTGTTGGGCTGCCTGGCCAGAATGAATGCCCTCCAGGTATGCATTTGTTTGTTGCAAATGCATCTCAACCCCCTAGATGGCATTCACAATGGTAGACTGCCCAACAGTGAGGGATCTCAGAAGGTCAATAGCCTCCTCACTGAGGGCAGCAGGGCTGACTGGGGCAGGGCCTGAGGTGCCTGGGGCGAAGGAGATGCCCACCCTCCTGGGTGAGCGGGCACAGGACACACGCTGAGGGGCTGCTGGGAGGGCGGTGCTGGTGGGGGGGTGGCGGCTGTACCTGTTGATGCGGGGGCAAAGAGGGGCCCGCCACCGCAAGGGAGCTCCCATCAGAGGAGGAGTCGCTGTCACTGCTGTCACCTCCTGTCCCCTCCGTGGAGCTCCCCTCGCCCTCCGTCCCACTGGTGGCTTCAGACTCCGTTGTGTCGCGCTCCAGGGCCACTTTGGATGCAGCTCCCTCCTGCTCCGGTGCCACTGCTCCTCCGCCTGATGATGCTATTGCACCCAAGAACAGGGAGACCACAAAAAGGGGGGGGAACAGAAGAAAGACATGTTCAGTGCATGCAACACCACTACCATTGGCGGACACTACAAACACAGCAGCCCTCTGCACTACGCCATGCACTTATAGTTCCTAGATTTATCACATGCCCATGGGGTACAAGGCCTAAGCCTGATTGCTGCACACATGAAAGTCACAGGAGCCTGACTAGGTGTAGATGTTACTAACCACTAGTGGGGTTGGGGTTCCACTGAACCTGCCTCACAAGGGACTTTGCCTACGAAGCTCACCCTGGCCTAGGGGAACCCACTGCCCACCTCCCCCACCCAGACACCTCGTAATGCGTGCAGAGTCAGCTGAATGTGACTGTACTCACACCCTTGTGGCTGCTGTGACGCCCTCAAGCGCCCATCCAACTCCGGATACGCCACTGCCAGGATCCGGAACATTAGGGGGGTTATGGTGCGACAGCACCCCTCCCACGTTGGGAGGCTGTCCCCAGCTGGGCCTCCGCCGTCTTCTTGCTCCAGCGGCGACGGTCCTCCCATCTTTTCAGGCAGTGGGTGCTCCATCTGTGGTGGACCCCCAGGGTCCGGACGTCCTTGGCAATGGCACGCCAAATATCCTTCTTCTGGTGGGTGCTGACCTAGAGGAATAGTACAGGGGAAAAGGAAAATCTTTACCCGTCCAGACTTCATACTCATTGGGCCACGTTCCCACCCTGGCCCTGACGCACAGACTCTAACCGTCCGCTCATGCAGGCCTGAGTCCCCCCCCCATGTATCTTCCATCCACACCACTCCAAACAGGCATTACTCATGCAGCATGCTCACAGTGTACTCACCTGTTTGTCTGTAGGACCGTACAGTTGTGTGTACTGGGGGAGGACCCCATCCACTAGTTTCGCCAACTCCTCCAAAGTGAAGGCAGGGGCCCTTTCCCCAGACACATGAGCCATTGTCGCTTCCAGACTGAGGTCACAGCAGCACTTGCAGTGTAGGTCCTCTCCTGTTGAAGGTCAGGTATCAAGTGAGTGAATAGACAGAAAATGGCGGTCATGTCCGCGGCAGTGTCCAATGTTAACCAATGCAGGATTGCGCCGCGGTCTTCGACCGCCTACCGTGACGGTCTACAACGCCAGTGCAGTTACCTTATATCCCCTTGTCCCACGTTACAGGTCAGGCAGCCGCTATTTCAGGGGGCCACATGGCATTAATTTTAAATGCGTCACACCAATGTAGGCCTTGCATACACACAGTAACAGGCAGATTACGGATTAATAACATTTCTGCAAATAACACATTGTGATACCTCAGTGTTGGCTGACTCTCTGCTCGCTGTTCTCCTCCATAGGGCATGTCCGCTGGGGAAGGTGATGAGATGGCGCCATCCTCCGGTGTACAGACCACTGGTGGACCTTGTGAGAAAGTAGCCTCTTTATAGCCTTGTTACCCCCACTTTTGGCCTGTTTGTGAGTGTATGTCAGGGTGGTTTCACTGTCTCACTGGGATCCTGCTAGCCAGGGCCCAGTGCTCATAGTGAAAACCCTATGTTTTCAGTATGTTTGTTATGTGTCACTGGGACCCTGCTAGTCAGGACCCCAGTGCTCATAAGTTTGTGGCCTATATGAATGTGTTACCTGTGTTATGACTAACTGTCTCACTGAGGCTCTGCTAACCAGAACCTCAGTGGTTATGCTCTCTCATTTCTTTCAAATTGTCACTAACAGGCTAGTGACCAATTTTACCAATTTACATTGGCTTACTGGAACACCCTTATAATTCCCTAGTATATGGTACTGAGGTACCCAGGGTATTGGGGTTCCAGGAGATCCCTATGGGCTGCAGCATTTCTTTTGCCACCCATAGGGAGCTCTGACAATTCTTACACAGGCCTGCCACTGCAGCCTGAGTGAAATAACGTCCACGTTATTTCACAGCCATTTTACACTGCACTTAAGTAACTTATAAGTCACCTATATGTCTAACCTTTACCTGGTAAAGGTTAGGTGCAAAGTTACTTAGTGTGAGGGCACCCTGGCACTAGCCAAGGTGCCCCCACATTGTTCAGGGCCAATTCCCCGGACTTTGTGAGTGCGGGGACACCATTACACGCGTGCACTACATATAGGTCACTACCTATATGTAGCTTCACAATGGTAACTCCGAATATGGCCATGTAACATGTCTATGATCATAGAATTGCCCCCTCTATGCCATCCTGGCATAGTTGGCACAATCCCATGATCCCAGTGGTCTGTAGCACAGACCCTGGTACTGCCAAACTGCCTTTCCTGGGGTTTCACTGCAGCTGCTGCTGCTGCCAACCCCTCAGACAGGTTTCTGCCCTCCTGGGGTCCAGCCAGGCTTGGCCCAGGATGGCAGAAGAAAGGACTTCCTCTGAGAGAGGGTGTTACACCCTCTCCCTTTGGAAAATGGTGTGAAGGCAGGGGAGGAGTAGCCTCCCCCAGCCTCTGGAAATGCTTTCATGGGCACACATGGTGCCCATTTCTGCATAAGCCAGTCTACACCGGTTCAGGGACCCCTTACCCTGCTCTGGCACGAAACTGGACAAAGGAAAGGGGAGTGACCACTCCCCTGACCTGCACCTCCCCTGGGAGGTGCCCAGAGCTCCTCCAGTGTGCTCCAGACCTCTGCCATCTTGGAAAAAGAGGTGCTGCTGGCACACTGGACTGCTCTGAGTGGCCAGTGCTAGCAGGTGACGTCAGAGACTCCTTCTGATAGGCTCCTTCAGGTGTTGCTAGCCTATCCTCTCTCCTAAGTAGCCAAACCCTCTTTTCTGGCTATTTAGGGTCTCTGTCTTTGGGGATTCCTGAGATAACGAATGCAAGAGCTCATCCGAGTTCCTCTGCATCTCTCTCTTCACCTTCTGCCAAGGAATCGACTGCTGACAGCGCTGGAAGCCTGCAAAACTGCAACAAAGTAGCAAAGACGACTACTGCAACTCTGTAACGCTGATCCAGCCGCCTTCTCGACTGCTTTCCTAGTGGTGCATGCTGTGGGGGTAGTCTGCCTCCTCTCTGCACTAGAAGCTCCGAAGAAATCTCCTGTGGGTCGACGGAATCGTCCCCCTGCAACCTCAGGCACCAAAGAACTGCATCACCGGTACCCTGGGTCTCCTCTCAGCACGATGAGCGAGGTCCCTTGAATCCAGCAACTCTGTCCAAGTGACTCCCACAGTCCAGTGACTCTTCAGTCCAAGTTTGGTGGAGGTAAGTCCTTGCCTCCCCACGCCAGACTGCATTGCTGGGAACCATGACTTTTGCAGCTACTCCGGCCTCCGTGCACTTCCGGCGGAAATCCTTTGTGCACAGTCCAGCCTGGGTCCACGGCACTCTAACCTGCATTGCACGACCTCCTAAGTTGTCCTCTGGCGGCGTGGGACTCCTTTGTGCAACTCCGGGTGAGCACCATTTCACTCCACTTTGTAGTGCCTGTTCTGGCACTTCTGCGGATACTGCCAGGCTCCTTGTCTTGCTCGACGCCCCCTCTGTCCCCAGACACAATTGGCGACATCCTGGTCCCTCCTGGGCCACAGCAGCATCCAAAAACCCTAACCGCACGATTTGCAGCTAGCAAGGCTTGTTGGCGGTCTTTCTTCAGGAAAACACTTCTGCACGACTTTCCATAGCGTGGGGGATCCATCCTCCAAAGGGGAAGTCTCTAGCCCTTGTCGTTCCTGCAGAACCTTCAGCTTCTAATGTCCAGTAGCAGCTTCTTTGCACCCACAGCTGGCATTTCCTGGGCATCTGCCCATCTCCGACTTGCTTGTGACTTTTGGACTTGGTCCCCTTGTTCCACAGGTACCCTCGACTGGAAATCCATTGTTGTTGCATTGCTGGTTTGTGTCTTTCCTGCAGAATTCCCCTGTCATGACTTCTATGTCCTTTGGGGAACTTTAGTGCACTTTGCACTCACTTTTCAGGGTCTTGGGCTGGGCTATTTTTCTAACCCTTACTATTTTCTAATAGTCCCAGCGACCCTCTACAAGGTCACATAGGTTTGGGGTCCATTTGTGGTTCGCATTCCACTTTTGGAGTATATGGTTTGTGTTGCCCCTATCCCTATGTGTCCCCATTGCATCCTATTGTAACTATACATTGTTTGCACTGTTTTCTAATACTATTACTGCATATTTTGGTATTGTGTACATATATCTTGTGTATATTTGCTATCCTCATACTGAGGGTACACTCTGAGATACTTTGGCATATTGTCATAAAAAGAAAGTACCTTTATTTTTAGTATATCTGTGTATTGTGTTTTCTTATGATATTGTGCATATGACACTGGTGGTACTGTAGGAGCTTCACTCGTCTCCTAGTTCAGCCTAAGCTGCTCTGCTAAGCTACCATTATCTATCAGCCTAAGCTGATAGACACCCTATACACTAACCCCTTGGTACTCACTACAAGCCAGTCCAGCCTCCTACAGACCTGTCGACAATGGAAGAGAGACACGTAATAGTCACCTACAGACTTGATCGTGCAACAATCCATGAACTGTGTGCCCTGATGTCAGCTATCCGCCATCCCACAGGGATCCCCCCTCTAGTCAGTACTACATTTCCTGGCAAGTGGATCCATTCAAACAACAGTGGCCATTGCATCAGGGATGTCCCATCCAATGTTTTCTAACGTGTTGTCCAGAGTGTTGTCTGCCCTGTTGAAACACATGCACAGCTACATCGTTTTCCCTCAGGAGGAGGATTTGCCCACAGTGAAAGGTAACTTCTATGCCCTGGGACATATCCCCAACATCATAGGTGCCTTTGATGGGACACATGTGGCCTTGGTACCCCCCGCATGAGTGAACAGGTGTACAGAAACCGGAAGAGCTGCCATTCGATGAATGTGCAGATGGTGTGTTTGGCAGACCAGTACATCTCCCATGTGAATGCCAAATTTCCTGGCTCAGTGCATGACGCTTACATTCTGAGCAATAGCAGCATCCCTTATGTGGTGGGGCAACTCCAGAGGCACAGTGTGTGGCTAATAGGTGAGGACAAGGACCCTATACAGTGTAAATAGTTGTCTGGGTGTGGGGTTGTCCCTACGGGTTAGTGTGTGTCTAACAGTTGTCCCTCGCCATTTGCAGGTGACTCTGGTTACCCCAACCTGTCATGGCTACTGACCCCAGTGAGGAATCCCAGGACAAGGGCAGAGGAACGCTACAATGAGGCACATGGATGAACTAGGAGGGAGATAGAAAGGACCTTCGGCCTCCTGAAGGCCAGGTTCCGGTGCCTCCATATGACAGGTGGTTCTCTCTACTACTCACCAAAGAAGGTGTGCCAGATCATCGTGGCCTGCTGTATGCTGCACAACCTGGCGTTGCGACGACAGGTGCCTTTTCTGCAGGAGGAGGGTCCAGCTGGAGGTCTTGTGGCAGCTGTGGAGCCTATGGACAGTGAAGAAGAGGAGGCAGAAGAAGAGGATGTCGACAACAGAAACAACATTATGCAGCAATACTTGCAGTGAGACACAGGTAAGAAGATGTCACTGCCTCCCACATCTCATACTATTGTTTGAGCTATCATAAGTCTGTAATTTTCACTCAGTGTATGGACCCTGACTTGTCACTTTGCCTTTCCATTTAACAGATGTGCCCTCTGCTATATTTCATCCAGCTCTACAGCTATGTTTCATCGGTATGTGAACAATTAAATTGACATTGCTATATTCCTAAGTTATTGTAATTACACATTTGTGAAAGCACAGACTGACTCCAGATTGTTTTGTGATTGAAGTGTGTTTATTTATGTGCAAATAAGTGGAGGGAGTAGTAAAATGGGCAGGGGTGATGGTGGAGGAATGTCCATGGCAGAGTCCAGTCTATTTGTTTCACAGGTGCATTGTCCAAATGGGCATAGGAAGTGGAGCAAGGGCTGTTGAAGGATGGACACGGTGACAAAGTGGGACAGAAGGGTGACATTCAGGGGGGTCTCATTTCCTGGCAGGGGTCTTGGCAATGTTCTCTGTCTTGTTCCTGGATCTCAGGGACCGTTTGCGGGGTGGCTCTCCATCTGCAGGAGGTGGGGTGCTGGTGTCGTATTCCTCTGGCGATGCCTCCTGTCCACTAGCGCCGGCGAAAGTGGAGGGCTGTTCATCATCCAGGCTAGTGTCAGGGGCCCCTTGTTGTGCCACAGTGTCCCTCCTGGTGTTGACAAGGTCTTGCAGCACCCCTGCAATGGTGACCAGGGTGGTGTTAATGGACTTGAGTTCCTCCCTGATCCCAGATAGTGTTCCTCCTGCAGCCGCTGGGTCTCCTGAAACTTGGCCAGTACGTTGCCATTGTCTCCTGGGAATGATGGTACGCTCCCATGATGTTGGAAAGGGCCTCGTGGAGAGTGGGTTCCCTGGGCCTGTCCTTCCCCTGTCGCACAGCAGTCCTCCCAGTTCCCCTGTTTTGCTGTTCCTCTGTCCCCTGAACAGTGTGCCCACTGCCACTGCCCCCAGGTCCCTGATTTTCCTGGGGTGGTGGGTTTGCCTAGGTTCCGTGTAGTGGTGGACACACTGCTGCTTGACGTGTCCTGGGGACAGAGGGATGGACCCGCTGGGTGGGTGCTGTGGTGGTGTTTCCTGAGGGGGGAGGCTCTGTAGTGGCTTGTGCCAGTGTCAGGGGAACCGACTGTCCCGAGGTCCCACATGGGCCGGGCTGATCATCTTGATCCAGTTGTGCAGAGCTGCTGTCATCACTGTGGGCCTCTTCTGTGGGGGGAGTGGATATGTCTGGTACCTCCTGTCCGGTGACGTTGGGTAGGGGTTGTAGGAAGTTGGCTCTGTATGCACTATTTCAAAGTAAGGAATAGTATGCACAGAGTCCAAGGGTTCCCCTTAGAGGAAAGATAGTGGCAAAAAGAGTGCTCTATTTTGTGGTAGTGTGGTCGAGCAGTAGGCTTATCAGAGGGTAGTGTTAAGCATTTGTTGTACACACACAGGCAATACATGAGGAACACACACTCAGAGACAATTCCAGGCCAATAGGTTTTTGTATAGAAAAATAACTTTTCCTAGTTTATTTTAAGAACCACAGGTTCAAGATTTACAAGTAATACTTCAAATGAAAGGTATTTCAGGTAGGTACTTTAGGAACTTTGAATTAGCAAAATAGCATATACAGTTTTCACATAAATGACATATAGCTATTTTAAAACTAGACAGTGCAATTTTCAACAGTTCCTGGGGAGGTAAGTGTTTGTTAGTTTTTGCAGGTAAGTAAACCACCTACAGGGTTCAAGTTTGGGTCCAAGGTAGCCCACCGTTGGGGGTTCAGAGCAACCCCAAAGTTACCACCCCAGCAGCTCAGGGCCGGTCAGGTGCAGAGGTCAAAGTGGTGCCCAAAACGCATTGGCTTCAATGGAGAAGGGGGTGCCCCGGTTCCAGTCTGCCAGCTGGTAAGTACCCGCGTCTTCGGAGGGCAGACCAGGGGGGTTTTGTAGGGCACCGGGGGGGACACAAGTCCACACAGAAAGTACACCCTCAGCGGCACGGGGGCGGCCGGGTGCAGTGTGCAAACAAGCGTTGGGTTTGTAATAGAAATCAATGGGAGACCAAGGGGTCTCTTCAGCGATGCAGGCAGGCAAGGGGGGGGCTCCTCGGGGTAGCCACCACCTGGGCAAGGGAGAGGGCCACCTGGGGGTCGCTCCAGCACTGGAGGTCGGATCCTTCAGGTCCTGGGGGCTGCGGTGCAGAGTCTTTACCAGGCGTCGGGTCTTTAAAGCAGGCAGTCGAGGTCAGGGGGAGCCTCGGGATTCCCACTGCAGGCGTCGCTGTGGGGGCTCAGGGGGGTCAACTCTGGCTACTCACGGTCTCGTAGTCGCCGGGGAGTCCTACCTGAAGTAATTGTTCTCGACAAGTCGAGCCGGGGGCGTCGGGTGCAGAGTGCCAAGTCTCACGCTTCCGGCGGGAAACGCGTGTTGTTTCAAAGTTGCTTCTTTGTTGCAAAGTTGCAGTCTTTGGTGAACAGAGCCGCTGTCCTCGGGAGTTCTTGGTCCTTCTAGATGCAGGGCAGTCCTCTGAGGCTTCAGAGGTCGCTGGTCCCTGTGGAAAGCGTCGCTGGAGCAGTGTCTTTAGAAGTGGGGAGACAGGCCGGTAGAGCTGGGGCCAAAGCAGTTGGTGTTTCCGTCTTCTCTGCATGGTTTTTCAGCTCAGCAGTCCTCTTCTTCTTAGGTTGCAGGAATCTAAGTTCCTAGGTTCTGGGGAGCCCCTAAATACTGAATTTAGGGGTGTGTTTAGGTCTGGGGGGTTAGTAGCCAATGGCTACTAGCCCTGAGGGTGGCTACACCCTCTTTGTGCCTCCTCCCTGAGGGGAGGGGGGCACATCCCTAATTCTATTGGGGGAATCCTCCATCTGCAAGATGGAGGATTTCTAAAAGTTAGAGTCACCTCAGCTCAGGACACCTTAGGGGCTGTCCTGACTGGCCAGTGACTCCTCCTTGTTTTTCTCATTATCTCCTCCGGCCTTGCCGCCAAAAGTGGGGCCGTGGCCTGAGGGGGCGGGCAACTCCACTAGCTGGAGTGCCCTGGGGTGCTGTAACAAAGGGGGTGAGCCTTTGAGGCTCACCGCCAGGTGTTACAGTTCCTGCAGGGGGAGGTGTGAAGCACCTCCACCCAGTACAGGCTTTGTTACTAGCCACAGAGTGACAAAGGCACTCTCCCCATGTGGCCAGCAACATGTCTGGTGTGTGGCAGGCTGCTAAAACTAGTCAGCCTACACGGATAGTCGGTTAAGGTTTCAAGGGGCACCTCTAAGGGGCCCTCTGGGGTGTATGTTACAATAAAATGTACACTGGCATCAGTGTGCATTTATTGTGCTGAGAAGTTTGATTTCAAACTTCACAGTTTTCAGTGTAGCCATTATGGTGCTGTGGAGTTCATGCATGACAGACTCCCAGACCATATACTCTTATGGCTACCCTGCACTTACAATGTCTAAGGTTTTGCTTAGACACTGTAGGGGCATAGTGCTCATGCACTTGTGCCCTCACCTATGGTATAGTGCACCCTGCCTTAGGACTGTAAGGCCTGCTAGAGGGGTGACTTAACTATACTTCATAGGCAGTGTGGGGTTGGCATGGCACCCTGAGGGGAGTGCCATGTCGACTTAGTCTTTTTATCCCCACTAGCACACACAAGCTGGCAAGCAGTGTGTCTGTGCTGAGTGAGGAGTCCCCAGGGTGGCATAAGGCGTGCTGCAGTCCTTAGAGACCTTCCCTGGCATCAGGGCCATTGGTACCAGGGGTACCAGTTACAAGGGACTTACCTGGATGCCAGGGTGTGCCAATTGTGGAAACAAAAGTACAGGTTAGGGAAAGAACACTGGTGCTGGGGCCTGGTTAGCAGGCCTCAGCACACTTTCAAATCAAAACTTAGCATCAGCAAAGGCAAAAAGTCAGGGGGTAACCATGCCAAGGAGGCATTTCCTTACACAACCCCCCCCCAAACGAAAGAGGATGAGACTAACCCAAGAGAGTCTTCATTTTCTAAGTGGAAGAACCTGGAAAGGCCATCTGCATTGGCATGGGCAGTCCCAGGTCTGTGTTCCACTATAAAGTCCATTCCCTGTAGGGAGATGGACCACCTCAACAGTTTTGGATTTTCACCTTTCATTTGCATCAGCCATCTGAGAGGTCTGTGGTCAGTCTGAACTACAAAGTGAGTACCAAAGAGGTATGGTCTCAGCTTCTTCAGGGACCAAACCACAGCAAAGGCCTCCCTCTCAATGGCACCCCAACGCTGCTCCCTGGGGAGTAACCTCCTGCTAATAAAAAAAAAACAGGCTGGTTAAGGCCATCATCATTTGTTTGGGACAAAACTGCCCCTATCCCATGTTCAGAGGCATCTGTCTGCACAATGAACTGCTTGGAGTAATCTGGAGCTTTAAGAACTGGTGCTGTGCACATTGCTTGTTTCAGGGTGTCAAAGGCCTGTTGGCATTCTACAGTCCAGTTTACCTTCTTGGGCATTTTCTTGGAGGTAAGTTCTGTGAGGGCTGTCACTATGGATCCATATCCCTTCACAAACCTCCTGTAGTACCCAGTCAAGCCAAGGAATGCCCTGACTTGAGTCTGGGTTTTTGGAGCTGCCCAGTCCAGAATAGTCTGGATCTTAGGCTGGAGTGGCTGAACTTGGCCTCTACCTACAAGGTGACCCAAGTAAGCCACAGCTCCCTGCCCTATCTGGCATTTGGATGCCTTGATAGAGAGGCCTGCTGATTGCAGAGCCTTCAAAACCTTCTTCAGGTGGACCAGGTGATCCTACCAGCTGGAGCTAAAGACAGCAATATCATCAAGATAAGCTGCACTAAAGGACTCCAAGCCAGCAAGGACTTGATTCACCAACCTTTGGAAGGTGGCAGGGGCATTCTTTAAACCAAAGGGCATAAGAGTAAACTGATAATGCCCATCAGGTGTGGAGAATGCTGTCTTTTCTTTTGCTCCTGGTGCCATTTTGATTTGCCAGTACCCTGCTGTCAAGTCAAAGGTACTTAAATATTTGGCAGCACCTAGTTTGTCAATGAGTTCATCTGCCCTTGGAATGGGATGGGCATCTGTCTTGGTGACAGAATTAAGTCCTCTGTAGTCCACAAAAAACCTCATCTCTCTCTTTCCATCTTTGGTGTGAGGTTTGCGGACTAAGTCCACCGGGATAGCCCAGGGACTGTCAGAGTGCTCAATGACTCCCAATTCCAGCATCTTGTGGACTTCCACCTTGATGCTTTCCTTAACTTGGTCAGACTGTCTGAAAATTTTGTTTTTGACAGGCATGCTGTCTCCTGTGTCCACATCATGGGTACACAGGTGTGTCTGACCAGGGGTTAGGGAAAAGAGCTCAGCAAACTGTTGCAGGACCTTCCTACAGTCAGATTTCTGTTGGCCAGAGAGGGTGTCTGAGTAGATCACTCCATCAACTGAGCCATCGTTAGGGTCTGTGGCGAGGAGATCAAGGAGAGGTTCACTCTCAGCTTCCTGGTCCTCATCTGTTACCATCAACAGATTCACATCCGCCCTGTCATGGAAGAGCTTGAGGCGGTTCACATGGATCACCCTTTTGGGGGTCCTGCTAGTGCCTAGGTCTACCAGGTAGGTGACCTGACTCTTCTTTTCTAGCACTGGGTAAGGGCCACTCCATCTGTCCTGAAGTGCCCTGGGAGCCACAGGCTCCAAAACCCATACTTTCTGCCCTGGCCGAAATTCAACCATTACAGCCTTTTGGTCATGCCAAAACTTCTGGAGCTGTTGACTGGTCTCAAAGTTTTTACTTGCCTTTTCCATATACTCTGCCATCCTTGAACGTAGGCCTAGTACATAGTCCACTATATCTTGCTTAGGCTCATGAAGAGGTCTCTCCCAGCCTTCTTTCAAAAGAGCTAGTGGTCCCCTTACAGGATGGCCAAACAGAAGTTCAAAGGGGGAAAACCCTACTCCCTTCTGAGGCACCTCTCTGTAGGCGAAAAGCAGACATGGCAAGAGGACATCCCATCTCCTTTTGAGTTTTTCAGGGAGCCCCATGATCATGCCTTTCAATGTCTTGTTAAATCTTTCAACAAGACCATTGGTTTGTGGATGGTATGGTGTGGTGAATTTGTAAGTCACCCCACACTCATTCCACATGTGTTTCAGGTATGCTGACATGAAGTTGGTACCTCTGTCAGACACCACCTCCTTAGGAAAACCCACTCTGGTAAAAATACCAATGAGTGCCTTGGCTACTGCAGGGGCAGTAGTCGACCTAAGGGGAATTGCTTCAGGGTATCTAGTAGCATGATCCACTACTACTAGTATGTACAGGTTCCCTGAGGCTGTGGGAGGTTCAAGTGGACCCACTATGTCCACGCCCACTCTTTCAAAGGGGACCCCCACCACTGGAAGTGGAATGAGGGGGGCCTTTGGGTGCCCACCTGTCTTACCACTGGCTTGACAGGTGGCACAGGAGACACAAAACTCCTTGACCTTCAGGGACATGTTGGGCCAATAGAAGTGGTTGACTAGTCTCTCCCACGTCTTGGTCTGTCCCAAATGCCCAGCAAGAGGAATATCATGGGCTAAGGTCAGAATGAACTCCCTAAACTCCTGAGGCACTACCACTCTCCTAGTGGCACCAGGTTTGGGATCTCTTGCCTCAGTGTAAAGGAGTCCATCATCCCAATAGACCCTATGTGTTCCTGTTATCTTTCCATTGGACTCTTCAGCAGCTTGCTGCCTAAGGCCTTCAAGAGAGGGACAGGTTTCTTGCCCCTTACACAACTGCTCCCTTGAGGGTCCCCCTGGGCCTAGGAGCTCAACCTGATAAGGTTCTAACTCCAGAGGCTCAGTTCCCTCAGAGGGCAGAACTTCTTCCTGGGAAGAGAGGTTCTCTTTTTCTTGTTGTGTGGAAGCTGGTTCCCCAGTCTTCTTTCCTTTTCTCTTGGTGGGCTGGGCCCTTTTTCCAGGCTCCAACACCACTTTTTCACCCTGAGCCTTGCACTGTGCCCTTGTCTTGACACACACCAGTTCAGGGATACCCAGCATGGCTGCATGGGTTTTCAGTTCTATCTCAAGGGACTCCAGGTCATTTCCAAGCAAACAGTCTACAGGGATATTTGAGGAGACCACCACCTGTTTCAGGCCATTGACCCCTCCCCACTCTAAAGTTACCATAGCCATGGGATGTACTTTAGTCTGATTGTCAGCGTTGGTGACTGGATAAGTTTGCCCAGCCAAGTATTGACCAGGGGAAAACAGTTTCTCTGTCACCATGGTGACACTGGCACCTGTATCCCTCAGGCCTTCTACACTTGTCCCATTAATTAAGAGTTGCTGCCTGTATTTTTGCATGTTGGGGGGCTGGCAGCCAGTGTGGCAAAATCCACCCCACCCTCAGAGACTAATGTAGCTTCAGTGTGAACCCTGATTTGCTCTGGGCACACTGTTGATCCCACTTGGAGACTGGCCATTCCAGTGTTAGCTGGAGTAGAGTTAGAAGTGGAACCTTTCTTGGGACAGGCCTTGTCTCCAGTTTAGTGTCCAGGCTGATTACAGCTACGACACCAGGCCTTTTTGGGATCAAAGTTTTTACCCTTGTACCCAAAATTGGATTGTGAAGAGGCTCTGGGCCCACCCTCCTGAGCAGGTTTTTTGGGGCCTGTAGAAGACTCTTTACTATTTTTCCCTTTGGATGTCTCAACACTCTTCCCCTGGGGAGGCTTT
Organism: Pleurodeles waltl; assembly: GCF_031143425.1. Classification (NCBI taxonomy): domain Eukaryota; kingdom Metazoa; phylum Chordata; class Amphibia; order Caudata; family Salamandridae; genus Pleurodeles; species Pleurodeles waltl. The sequence continues at coordinate 990,469,990 of NC_090440.1, forward strand.
GTGGCCCCTTTCTTTTGGTCACCCCCTGTGGAAGTCTTGGTCACCCTAGTCTTGACCCAATGGTCCACCTTCTTTCCCAATTCTTGGGGAGAAATTGGTCCTGGGTCTACCAGATGCTGATGCAGTTTATCATTTGAACAATTACTTAACAGGTGTTCTTTCACAAATAAATTGTACAGCCCATCATAATCATTTACACCACTGCCTTGAATCCAACCATCCAGTGTTTTCACTGAGTACTCAACAAAATCAACCCAGGTCTGGCTCGAGGATTTTTGAGCCCCCCTGAACCTAATTCTATACTCCTCCGTGGTGAATCCAAAGCCCTCAATCAGGGTAGCCTTCATGAGGTCATAGGATTCTGCATCTTTTCCAGAGGGTGTGAGGAGTCTATCCCTACACTTTCCAGTGAACATTTCCCAAAGGAGAGCACCCCAGTGAGATCTGTTTACTTTTCTGGTTGCACAAGCCCTCTCAAAAGCTGTGAACCATTTGGTGATGTCATCACCATCTTCATATTTAGTTACAATCCCTTTAGGGATTTTCAACATGTCAGGAGAATCTCTGACCCTATTTATGTTGCTGCCACCATGGATGGGACCAAAACCCATCTCTTGTCTTTCCCTTTCTATGGCTAGGAGCTGTCTCTCTAAAGCCAATCTTTTGGCCATCCTGGCTAGCAGGAGGTCATCTTCACTGAGGCTATCCTCAGTGATTCCAGAGGTGCTGGACCCTCCTGTGAGGGAAGCAGCATCTCTGACTATCACATTTGGAGTCAGGGTTTGAGGAGCCCTGACTTCCCTAACTAGGAGTGGGGGTGGGACTTCCTCCACATCACTAGTTTCTTCTTCTAGGAGGTCATCCTCAGAGGGGTTGTCTTTAGCAAACTCTGCCAAAAGCTCCTGAAGCTGTAATTTGATAGGGTTTAAACCAGCTTTAATATTTTTTAATTTGCAGAGAGACCTTAACTCTTTCATCCTAAGATAGAGGTAAGGGGTGATGTCGAGTTCCATCACATTCTCTTCTGCATTAGACATTATGGGGGTCATTCTGACCCTGGCGGTCCAAGACCGCCAGGGCCACGAATGACGGAAGCACCGCCAACAGGCTGGCGGTGCTTCCAAACCCATTCTGACCGCGGCGGTAAAGCCGCGGTCGGAAAACCGGGGCCGGTGGTTTCCCGCCGTTTTTGCCCCAGCTGGGCGAATCCGCCAGGGCAGCGCTGCAAGCAGCGCTGCCCTGGGGATTCTGACCCCCTTACCGCCAGCCTGTTTCTGGCGGTTTTCACCGCCAGGAAGAGGCTGGCGGTAATGGGTGTCCAGGGGCCCCCTAACAGGGCCCCATGAAGCTTTTCACTGTCTGCCTAGCAGACAGTGAAAAGCGCGACGGGTGCAACTGCACCCGTCGCACCGCCGCAACACCGCCGGCTCCATTCGGAGCCGGCTCCTGTGTTGCGGCCCCCATTCCCGCTGGGCCGGCCGGCGCTAACTTGGTTAGCGCCCACCGGCCCAGCGGGAATGTCAGAATGGGGGAAGCGGTATTTTGGCCGCATGGCGGCCAAATGCCGGTTCCCGCCTGGCAGACGGCTACCGCCGCCCGCCAGGGTTGGAATCAGGCCCTATGTTTCTAAAAGTTGGAATACTTTTTAAGAATCTAAAACTATCTCTAGAACTTAATTCAAACTTTCACAAAACTTTTAAACTCGAAAAGAAATGCTAACAGGGACTAACACAAGGCCCTAGCAGGACTTTTAAAAATTTAGAAAAATAGCTCAAATTTAAAAAATCTGTTTCTAATGAAAATTTTTGGAATTTAGTCGTGTGATCAGGTATTGGCTGAGTAGTCCAGCAAATGCAAAGTCTTGTATCCCACCGCTGCCACCAATGTAGGAAGTTGGCTCTGTATGCACTATTTCAAAGTAAGGAATAGTGTGCACAGAGTCCAAGGGTTCCCCTAGAGGTAAGATAGCGGCAAAAAGAGATAATTCTAATGCTCTATTTTGTGGTAGGTGGTCGAGCAGTAGGCTTATCAGAGGGTAGTGTTAAGCATTTGTTGTACACACAGAGGCAATAAATGAGGAACACACACTCAGAGACAATTCCAGGCCAATAGGTTTTTGTATAGAAAAATATATTTTCTTAGTTTATTTTAAGAACCACAGGTTCAGGATTTACAAGTAATACTTCAAATGAAAGGTATTTCAGGTAGGTACTTTAGGAACTTTGAATTAGCAAAATAGCGTATACAGTTTTCACATAAATGACATATAGCTATTTTAAAACTAGACAGTGCAATTTTCAACAGTTCCTGGGGGAGGTAAGTGTTTGTTAGTTTTTGCACCTAAGTAAACCACCTACGGGGTTCAAGTTTGGGTCCAAGGTAGCCCACCGTTGGGGGTTCAGAGCAACCCCAAAGTTACCACACCAGCAGCTCAGGGCCGGTCAGGTGCAGAGGTCAAAGTGGTGCCCAAAACGCATAGGCTTCAATGGAGAAGGGGGTGCCCCGGTTCCAGTCTGCCAGCAGGTAAGTTCTCGTGTCTTCGGAGGGCAGACCAGGGGGGTTTTGTAGGGCACCGGGAGGGACACAAGTCCACACAGAAAGTACACCCTCAGCGGCACGGGGCGGCCGGGTGCAGTGTGCAAACAAGCGTCGGGTTTGTAATAGAAATCAATGGGAGACCAAGGGATCTCTTCAGTGATGCAGGCAGGCAAGGGGGGGGGGGGGCTCCTCGGGGTAGCCACCACCTGGGCAAGGGAGAGGGCCACCTGGGGGGTCGCTCCTGCACTGGAGTTCAGATCCTTCAGGTCCTGAGGGCTGCGGGTGCAGAGTCTTTACCAGGCGTCGGGTCTTTAAAGCAGGCAGTCGCGGTCAGGGGGAGCCTCGGGATTCCCTCTGCAGGTGTCGCTGTGGGGGATCAGGGGGGTCAACTCTGGCGACTCACGGTCTCTTAGTCGCCGGGGAGTCCTCCCTGAAGTGATTGTTCTCGACAAGTCGAGCCGGGGGCGTCGGGTGCAGAGTGCCAAGTCTCACGCTTCCGGCGGGAAACGCGTGTTGTTTCAAAGTTGCTTCTTTGTTGCAAAGTTGCAGTCTTTGGTGAACAGATCCGCTGTACTCGGGAGTTCTTGGTCCTTCTAGATGCAGGGGCAGTCCTCTGAGGCTTCAGAGGTCGCTGGTCCCTGTGGAAAGCGTCGCTGGAGCAGTGTCTTTAGAAGTGGGGAGACAGGCCGGTAGAGCTGGGGCCAAAGCAGTTGGTGTCTCCGTCTTCTCTGCAGGGTTTTTCAGCTCAGCAGTCCTCTTCTTCTTAGGTTGCAGGAATCTAAGTTCCTAGGTTCTGGGGAGCCCCTAAATACTGAATTTAGGAGTGTGTTTAGGTCTGGGGGGTTAGTAGCCAATGGCTACTAGCCCTGAGGGTGGCTACACCCTCTTTGTGCCTCCTCCCTGAGGGGAGGGGGGCACATCCCTAATCCTATTGGGGGAATCCTCCATCTGCAAGATGGAGGATTTCTAAAAGTTAGAGTCACCTCAGCTCAGGACACCTTGGGGGCTGTCCTGACTGGCCAGTGACTCCTCCTTGTTTTTCTCATTATCTCCTCCAGCCTTGCCGCCAAAAGTGGGGCCGTGGCCGGAGGGGGCGGGCAACTCCACTAGCTGGAGTGCCCTGGGGTGCTTTAACAAAGGGGGGGAGCCTTTGAGGCTCACCGCCAGGTGTTACAGTTCCTGCAGGGGGAGGTGTGAAGCACCTCCACCCAGTACAGGCTTTGTTACTAGCCACAGAGTGACAAAGGAACTCTCCCCATGTGGCCAGCAACATGTCTGGTGTGTGGCAGGCTGCTAAAACTAGTCAGCCTACACGGATAGTTGATTAAGGTTTCAGGTGGCACCTCTAAGGTGCCCTCTGGGGTGTATGTTACAATAAAATGTACACTGGCATCAGTGTGCATTTATTGTGCTGAGAGGTTTGATACCAAACTTCACAGTTTTCAGTGTAGCCATTATGGTGCTGTGGAGTTTGTGCATGACAGACTCCCAGACCATATACTCTTATGGCTACCCTGCACTTACAATGTCTAAGGTTTTGCTTAGACACTGTAGGGGCATAGTGCTCATGCACTTGTGCCCTCACCTATGGTATAGTGCACCCTGCCTTAGGGCTGTAAGGCCTGCTAGAGGGGTGACTTATCTATACTTCATAGGCAGTATGGGGTTGGCATGGCACCCTGAGGGGAGTGCCATGTCGACTTAGTCTTTTTATCCCCACTAGCACACACAAGCTGGCAAGCAGTGTGTCTATGCTGAGTGAGGGGTCCCCAGGGTGGCATAAGGCATGCTGTAGCCCTTAGAGACCTTCCCTGGCATCAGGGCCCTTGGTACCAGGGGTACCAGTTACAAGGGACTTACCTGGGTGCCAGGGTGTGCCAATTGTGGAAACAAAAGTACAGGTTAGGGAAAGAACACTGGTGCTGGGGCCTGGTTAGCAGGCCTCAGCACACTTTCAAATCAAAACTTAGCATCAGCAAAGGCAAAAAGTCAGGGGGTAACCATGCCAAGGAGGCATTTCCTTACAGGGGTCCTGCAGGGAGGAAAAGGCATGATTATTGCATCTGTGTGTGCCATCGTGTGCAATGGGTGAGTGACCCTGTACTCCAGTGCTTGCATTCTTGTCTAGGTCCTTGTGTGATATTTGGTTTGGGGTCTGTGTGGGTATCTGTAGTCGACATGCTTTGTGATGGGTGTCCATGCTTTGGTGTTGCATGCAGGGCTTGGTGTTGGGATGGGTGGGTTGTGATAGTGGGACATATGTGAGGTGTTGGAGTGATTGGGGTGAGGGTGAGGGTGGGAGTATGTGATGGCATGCAGGTAGGGTGGGGGATATATTAGTTAAGATTTGACTTACCAGAGTCCATTCCTCCTGCTACTCCTGCGAGGCCCTCAGGATGTTGTGTGAGTGATGGTGTTGTGTGTCTGTGGATGCTGGTGTTGTTTCTGGTGGTGTCTCTCTTGGGCCTCCTTTCGTAATTTTTGGTAGTAAGGGTTTGTGGGTGATGTGGGTGTGTGCTTTAAATTGGATTGGGCGTGTGGGTGTGGTGTGTGTATGTGTATCAGGTGTGTGTATTTCGAATTGTCCAATGTGGTTGTGTTTTGTAAATGTGTGTGTATTTTGAGCGCGGCGGTGTGTACCGCCAATGGAATACCGCGGTTGAAAGACTGCCGCGTGGATTCTTGGGTTGTGATAGTGTGGGCATATTCCTGTTGGCGTGACGGTGTCGGTTTTGTTATTGTCAGTTTATCACTGACCTTTGGTGTGGCGGACTTGTGTGGGTGTCTGGATTATGGCGGATTCCGAGCTGTGGGTTGTAATAGCTGTAGTGGAATTCTGCCGCCGCAGCGGTGTGTTGGCAATCTTCTGCACAGCGGTAAGCGGGATTTACCGCCAATGTTGTAATGAGGACCTTAGTGTATAAGGATCTTGATTCTGTCCTCGGTCCCACTTAAATTCGAAATCCCAAAGGTGTGTTCCAGGAATCTTATGAAAATTAAACTATTCAAATTCACCTTTAATTGAACGCAGGTCAGGGCAAGAGTCACAATTGACACATTTGTGACATACTTTCTCACCGATACTACGGGACTTTTACCTACTAGTCCTACAATCTGCAAAATATTTTCATTCCGAAGTAATTGAAAGGAGGCATGTGGTGCTTTACAAAACTCTGTGTTTAATAAATAAGAAGTACTAGCTTTTGCTCCACCCGTTTGACCACGAGCTTCGTCCTATCAGAAACTCAGCTGTGTTAGGGGGCTATTGCAAAGACAGTCATCCAGTCTCAATATCAGTTTTGTCATTTATATTACATTTTTATAGGTCAAGATCTTCCTACGTTTTAACCACAACATTAAGGTAACCTGAGAGAACACATGAAAAAGTGGGAGCAACGAGTTCAATCAAGGAGGAACAAGTTGATGACCATCAATTGTGCATTTCACACAGGGGCATAGCTTCGGGGGTGTTTGGGGTGTTACACCTCCTTAATAAATGTATTTTGTGATAAATAGATGGGTACAAGTGCTTTCAGTTATCAGGTATGGTGAGATTTTTTGGATTTCACCAGGAATTTTTACACACACAGACTGAACCCCCCCCCCCCCCCCCACACACACACACACGCTCTCCTCCCTCTCTCTGTTTGGAAAGAGAATGAAACAAGCATTTGCAATGCAATAGGTCTAACATTTTTTTGAGTTAGAGCTATTGGCATCGTAAATTCATAACTGGACTTTTGTTGCGACATAAATTGGTCAACCCTGCCTCATAATTTTGTCTTTCCTGCCATATAATTCCAGTGGCCCAGCATTTAACTAAAGCTCTTCCATGTACCTTGAGCCTCTATCTTAAAACATATACAATTATCATATAAACCTTTATCCGAAATAAACTTTGCCATTAGAGTGTAATCCTCAAAACACCGTAGCAAAAATATCATTTGGGACGGATTGGAGGGTGAAAGGAAAGAGGGAGTCGGGAGTGAAGATGGAGAGGACAAGTGATGTAGTAACGGTGTTATGGGCCCTGGAGAAAGAAAGGGAAATGGTTGACTGCAATTTCGGCAGGAAAATAAATCAGTAATTAGAGTTGAGTGAGGTCCATAGGTCTCTGGGCCCTGGTGCCACTGCACCTGTTGCTCCATTGATAACTAGCCCTCAGGAGAGAAAGTGGATGGGTAGAAAAAGAGAAGCAAAAGGAATAGAACAGACAAAAGGAAGAAAGAGAAGGGGTCGCAAAGAAATAAAAGAAAGAAGGAGAAAGAAAGAATGAGAAAATGAAAATAACTAAGAGACGAAATAGAGCAAACGTGTGACACAAAAGAAAAAAGGGAAGGAAGATAGCGAACAAAAGATGGAGGAAACAAAAATGAAAGAAGTGTGAGAAGAAAGAGAAAAATTAACATTAGAGGAAAAAAAGAGAGATGGTAAGAGAAACAAGAAGCAAAAAAACAGGGCATGCATGTACTGACAAATTTGCCACAGACACAGAAAGGGAAAGCCACTTTGACACTTTGGTCCCGACAAGCAACTTGTGGCTTCCACATACAGATGGGAAAAAGATTGATTTATAGTCAAACGTGAATTGACAGATAAATATAAGAAAAACACCAGACAAAGGACGGCAGAAAGATCTAAAAAAAAAAGACAAAGGACGCATACCGAGTCAAAGGAAAGAGCAAATAAAAAAGACAAAGAAAGAATGAAGGGAAGGGAAAAAAAGTGAAAGAATGAACCCCTGATGAAGAAAAAAGAGATGAAACCAGGAAAGAAATAACCAAGTTTTTGCGAGTTTCAAATAAGAGGCAGCAAGAGAAAGAGGGAAATAATAAAAGGGAGAGGAGTAGAAATAAACAGTTAAACGAAAGAGAGAAACTATTAGCGTGTCGATTTTAAGAGCTGGAAAGAGAAAAGTGGAGGAGAAAGTAAACAGTGAGAGTAAACAGAGTAAGGGAACAACGGAGTGAGATAAGTGAAATAGACCTTTCCAAATAAAGATGGCAGCTAAGACTAGATTTAATTGGCTCCCCCAGGTCCCGAAACAGAAGTCAGAGTGAGGAACAGCAAGGGGCACTGCAGAACAGCAGAAGGTGCATTAACAGAGCTGTATGCGAACCCCAATACAGCAATATTGGGGCACTTCAGATCAGGACTGGGGGTATAGACATTGCTGTGTCCTGACCAAATGCTGGAATAACAGAAAGCCATCAGGTGAGGAATGAGAAACGGAGCACTGTGTAATTCCTAGTATTGGAATAATGGGTCGCTGCAGGTTAGGGTTGAGGTGCACTGACAGAGTTGTATGTGGGCTGCAGTCCTGGAATAGTGACGGGCACACAAGGTCAGAAGTGAGGTATGCTAATGGAGCTATGTATGGAACCTAGCAGGAGGTGCCCTGGTGAAGCTGTGAGTGGGGCCCAGTATGGGAGTGGCACTGCCTCTGAACCACAGAAGCACAGAGTCCTGAAGGGCATGTGTGTGAACCTTAGTTCTGAGAAGAAATGTGTACTGAATATTAGAATTGATGGACTCTGACGGAGCTGTGGTGGTTCCCATCAACAGTAGCGTTGGAAGTTAGACTTGAGGTGCACTGGCTGAGCTGTGCTTAGCTCTTTGGGTCCAGTATTGGCTTGGGACTGAATATTAGAATTGAGCTACTGTAATGGAATGGTATGTGAGCGGGATCCCAGTATATGAAAGGAAGTGACCTCGCCAGGGTAAAACTGAGGTGCACTGATGGAGCTGCGCACAAGGTCCCAATACTGGAACAGCAGAGTGTACTGATTTTTAGAAATAAGGTGCTCTGGCAGACAGGTTGTGTTGGGTTGTGGCATAGCTGAGGGCTTGAAGTGTGTGAACTGAGGTGCACTGATGGAGCTGACAGTATGAAGCAGAAGTGGGCACTATCTCTGAGGATTGCGGAGCCTTGGTATAGTTGGGTGAGGGGCCCGACACTGGAATAGCAGAGTGCACTGAGTTCTTGGAAGGAGGTGCTTTTGCTGAACTGCATGTGGGTAGCAGAGCTGAAAGAGCAAGGACACCATGCAAAGGTGTCCTAGGTGACATCAGATTACATCTGGGGGTGAGGCCTCTGGATGGAACAGGCAGGTAGACCAAATGTCACCAAGATGGGCAGCCTGATTTATAGCCTGGAGAAGCAGTGTGTACTGACTGGAAGAAATGAGGTGCTCTGGCAGTGTGGGGTTCCTGGTACTGGCACAGCTGAGGGCTTGGAGTGTGTGAACTGCGGCGCCCTGATGGAGCTGTGCCGGAGGTCCCAGTACTGGAGCAGCAGATTGTACTTACTGCAATAACTGCGGTGCTCTGTCAGACAGACTGTGTGGGGCTTCTAGCACAGCCGAGGGTCTGGAGTGTGCAAACTGCGGTGCACAGATGGAGCTGCGCCTGAGGTCCCAGTACTGGAGCAGCAGAGTGTACTGACTGCAAGAACTGAGGTGCTATAGCAGACAGCGTGTGTGCGTCTCCTGGCACTGGCATGGCTGAGGGCTTGGAGTGTGCAAACTGTGGTGCACTGATGGAGCTACGTCTGAGGTCTCAGTACTGGAGCAGCAGAATGTACTGACTGCAAGAACTGAGGTGTTCTGGCAGACAGCATGTGTGGGGTTACAGGCACTGGAATGGCTGAGGGCTTGGAGTGTGTCAACTGCGGTGTACTGATGGTGCTGCGCCCGAGGTCCCAGTACTGGAGCAGCAGAGTGTACTGACTGCAAGAACTGAGGTGCTCTGGCAGTCAGCATGTGTGGGGTTACTGGCACTGGCACTGGCACGGCTTAGGGCTTGGAGTGTGTGATCTGCGGTGTACTGATGGTGCTGTGTCTGAGGTCCCAGTACTGGACAGCAGAGTGTACTGACTGCAAGAAGTGAGGTGCTCTGGCAGACACTGTGTGTGGGGTTCTGGCACTGGCACGGCTGAGGGCTTGGAGTGTGTGAACTGCGGTGCACTGATGGAGCTGCGCCTGAGGTCTCAGTACTGGAGCAGCAGAGTGTACTGACTGCAAGAACTGAGGTGTTCTGGCAGACAGCATGTGTGGGGTTCCTGGCACTGACACAGCTGAGGGCTTGGTGTGTGTGTACTGTGGTGCACTGTTGAGCTGCGCCCGAGGTACCAGTACTGGAGCAGCAGAGTGTACTGACTGCAAGAACTGAGGTGCTCTGGCAGACCGCGTGTGTGGGGTTCCTGGCACTGGCATGGCTGAGGGCTTGGAGTGTGTGAACTGCGGTGTGATGGGTCGGACCAATCCGACCCGCACACAATCGCGACTGGTGCTGCCACTGCCTGGGATGACCCGGAAGTAAACCAGAGGTCAACCCTTCCTATTGGTTCAGGACTCTATCCGCGGGACCCAGGGAACTTAAAAGGCCAGGTCGCGGAGTTGGAGAAAGGCGCGGATGGTCAGAGAGGAAACATTCAGGAGGCGTCAGAGGATCCAACCCAAAGGCTCGTGAGGACCCAGGGGACGAGGAGATTCCTAGGACCGTCGGGAAACCCCGAGAACAGAGCCCGACCGGAACAAAGAATCATTGCAGTCCCAACCCGGGACGAAGACCGCCGGCCCCGGGAAGCAGACTCTTAGGACCCGCCACGCTTCAGGAGAAGCGTGGCCAGGCCAGGTACGGGGCTGGGGACGGATAGGGTTAGGGAGGACGGGAGGGTGGATATACACAAATAGATAGCACTGGCACGGTCACCGGGGCGGGAGGTACATTGATAAAGAGGTGGGAGAGCGAGAACGAGGAGCACTGCGAGCACAAAAATAGGTGACTACTAGGAAGGAAACAGGGTTCAGATACCGGCAGAAAGACGAAGGAAAAAACCCAAGTATAAACAAGAAGACTCAAGAGAAAGGAAAAGAGAAAGAGAAAAGAGCATACGGGCTAAGAGAGAGAGAGAAAACGGCCAGAATCAAATGCAAACAGACAGATCTGAGTAAAGACAGAAGACGGGATAAGAAAGTAAAGAGCAGAAACCAGGGATAAGGAAGAGAGAGAGACAGAGCGAGTAAGAGAAGAGAAGAAACGAGCGGAAGACAGGAAAAGAAAAGGAAAGAGCAGAAATAAAGGACCAGGAAAAAAAATAGAGAGAGAGAGAGAAAAGAGAGGAAAAAGAGCGATTTACTCAATCACTTACGGTGCCTATTCTTCTTCTGTTCCCACATGCTTCCCGAGAGGCCTATGGAGAAAACAGAAAGAAGAAGACGAGATTAGTCCACCAAGACTGGAGGAGACATCCGAAACCAACTACCACAGACTTACTCACCATATAGTGCTCTGTAAAACAAAATAAACACTACTTACCTATAGACTCAACTAGTCCTGTGTGCTTGATATCGGACAACCTACGACATGCGGTGTACTGATGGTGCTGCACCCGAGGTCCCAGTACTAGAGCAGCAGAGTGTACTGACTGCAAAAACTGAGGTGCTCTAGCAGACACTGTGTGTGGGGTTTCGGAACTGGCACGGCAGAGGACCTGGAGTAGTGAACTGCAGTGGACTGATCGTGCTGAGCCCGAGGTCCCAGTACGGGAGCAGCAGACAGCGTGTGTGGGGTTCATGGCACTAGCACGGCTGAGGGCTTGGAGTGTGTGAACTGCCGTGCACTGATGAAGCTGCGCCTGAGGTCTCAGTAGTGGAGCAGCAGAGGGTACTGACTGCAAGAACTGAGGTGCTCTGGCAGACTGCATGTGTGGGGTTCCAGGCACTGGCATGGCTGAGGGCTTTGAGTGTGTGAACTGTGGTACCCAGATTAAGCTGTGCCCAAGGTCCCAGTACTGGAGCAACAGAGTGCACTGGCTGCAAGAACTGAGGTGCTCTGGCAGACAGTTTGTGTGGGGTTCCAGGCACTGGCATGGCTGAGGAGTTGGTGTGTGTGAACTGAGGCGTGCTGCTGGAGCTGCGAGTGGGATCCCACTATGGAGCAGAAGAGGGCACTGTCTCTAAGGATTGTGGAGCCCTGGTAGAGCTGGGTGCCTAGGCTATAAGAAATTACAAGTGATCCTCTGCCCTTGCTCACAGGCAGGCACACTTGTAAGGAAAATCCAAGCCAAGGAAGGGCGGGAACCAGGCAGCTGAGAGACTGTGCAGAGAGCCCACAAAGACCAACTGTGACCAAAATAACAGCCTGATTTATAGCCTTGTTTACAGCTAAGCTCAGAGGAAGAATGCTCTGTAAATGAAAAGGGAAGCTTCCCTGGACAGGAGTAGGAAACAAAGTAAAAAAATCCCTTACAGACCAGATAAACAGGACAAACTGTAATTATACAGTAGCTGGTCCCTGCTGCCACACAGAAGAAGGAGGGACAAAGAGGCATGACTGACCACTAGCAAGCAAGGTTTTTTAAATGACACTGAAACTTACAAATGAAATAGCTGGAAGCCCTTAGAAGAGGTATACTTATAAGTATACAAGAGGTCGTATGCTTATGCTCAACCTAAAAAGTGTTGGTCATTTCAAAGAATAATGTATTTTCTCTGACTTACTATCCCTACCAATCCACATTGCTCTCCCTTTCCACTGACCCTTAAGCCCTTCTCATGCCCCCTTCTTGTTGTACAATGTATTTTAACATTACGGTGTATATTTAGGATTTTGTGCCGTGTTTCCATCATAAAAATGCTGCAAATTGACCCAAAATATTTTTTCACAATTTACTTTCTGGGGGGCATTCCATGGGTAGTGCCTGGGCATTTCCATGCAACAACCCATGTTTTTTGATGCAAAAGCCTTTTTACTAAAACAAGTAGACACCTATTTCAAATAGGCACTGATAAAGAGAAATGCTTTTATTTCTCCTTTCTTTTCCAACTTTGCATGTGTTCTGTGCTGTACAGCACACATACAAAGTGGGAAAAGTTTTAAAGTTAGTCTAAACATTGTCATTTTGTACTGGAATGGTACTCTTACAGTACAAAACCTATGCTAGACTCAAGCAGCCACCCTTGCACTATGGTGCAAAGGTGTGTGCATGGCACACGGCTACCTGATTGTGTGCCGGTGCTAGGGAGAGGGGAGGAGAGTGCCATATCTCTGTAAATATGTTGCTCTCTCCTTCTCAGGCAGCACAACATTTCTGGTTGCTGTGCTGCTTGAGCAATTTGGTAAATAGGCCCCTATGTGCCTGCTTGATTGTTGGGAAATCTGAAGCTCACCCCCCCAGTCTTACTGGCCAAGCTATGCCCCTGGTTTCAAATGAAGGAATGTGAAGGTGATAGCAGGTGAAATAAACTATTGGGCAAGAGAGAGAGATGATGGGTTTAGGAAGCTGGTTCTCTATATAGTGAACGAAAAAGAGCTACAGGGTGTTAAGAGTCCAGGCAAACCCCAAAAGTATTACAGAGGCACAAATGACACCCCAAAAGCTCTTTTTTGTGGTAGTGTGGGCGAGCAGTTAAGCATTTCAGAGGGTAGTGCTAAGCATGTATTGCAAACACATAGGCAGTAAGTGAGACACACACTCAATCAAGAAATCCAACACCAATTTATAAAATAATACATACTTTTATATACATGTTGATACATCATCGGAATCAGATGAATACATTTCGACTTATGAATGTTTACAGTTTTCAAAAGTTGACACACTGCAATTTTTGGAGTGGTAATTGTATCTTATGGGGGGAAACATGTTGCATACTGGTACTCAGCAATAACTTATGGGACCAGTACTCTGGATTTAAGATTTGTATGGGCAAGATCCAAAGCAGCACCAACAGGTCACTTCAGGAGGCACTGGGGCATCTGGGTGCAGAGGTGCTTTTCAGCATTGGGTGCCCAATGTTGTCCTATGGGGAAAAACATGTACTGCATTGGGGCACTTAGCGACGACCTACAGGACTGTTCTTCTGGAGTTAGGGTAAGTATGGAGCAAGGTCCAAAGCAGCATGAACAGTTCACTTTGGGAGACACTGAGGTGTCCGGGTGCAGAGGTGCTTTTCATCTTAGGGTGTCCCATTCACTTCACTGGGGAACGGTCTGGTCACAGGGTTGCTGCAAGCTGGGACTCAAAAGTCAGTCCAGGGGAACCCATAGGGGGGCTCGACCCTTGAGGTCCTCAGGCAGTGGGGACACTGTCAGTCCCCTCCTCCTCTAAGTTAAGTGGCGTCTTTTGGAGTCGGACCCAGTACTGAAGTTACTCACGGTTGGAGGTGGGTCTGCAGAAACAGGCTGCAGATGCTGTTGGGAAGTCCATAGTGGATGAATTCAAGGTGAGCTTCATCTCTGGAGGGCCTGGGGACCACAGTGACACCACTGGCCCTCTTCAGCTTGGGTTAGGCGGCTCGGGTTCTGTGGTGATGTCTAGCGCCAGGTTTTTGGCAGTCCCGGTCTTCACAGTTCTTTCTTTGTAGTCTGCAGAAGCAGGGAAGCAGCGCCTCTGCTCCAAGGAAGCTCTCCTGGGTTCTTGGAGGCTGCAGCGGCAGGACAGGTCAGTTGCTTCTCGAGGGTCGGGTGCAGCAGGCTGGCTGGCAGGGTTGGCACCAAGTCTGGGGTTCAGCAGGCTTCTTGTCCACTCCTTCTGTTTCATCTGAAGATCTGAGGATCTGGTATTAGGGGGTCCCCTAAATACTCAATTTAGGGGGCATTAAGGGGAGTGAAGGCCACTAGCCAATGGGCAACCTACTGTTGGGGTCATTACACCCCTTAGATGACCACTTGATTTGGGGAGTGGGCATCAACCCTTCCCAGAATTCCTAAATTTCACCACACATAAGATGGCAGAATTTCTATAGCTGTGTGCATTTCAGGCTGGCCACCCTATGGGTGTTTCCAGCCTAAAAATGCAACACACCTCCTGCATTGTCCAGGTGCCAGGTGGGCCCTGGGGCAGGGGGGGGACGGCATCTCCCTCTGAGAGAGGCCAGATCTACATGCTAAAGGCAGTGGGCTTCTTTGACGCTTCCTGCCTTGGAATACAGACCATCTTATGGGGAGGGGTGTGCAACACCCCAGCCCGCACAGGCTTTGTCTCTGATCTCCAGAGAACAAAGGCTCTCAGATTCAGATTCAGATTCAGGAGGTCAGATTCTCGTGTATTGGTGGCAAACTGGCAAGAACTGGTCAGTGAGCTCACCAGCTTTTGGTAGGTTTTCAGGGGGCCTTTATAAGGTGCCTCTGGGTGCATGTATTAACAAATCCATCACTGGAATCAGTGAGGGTTTATTAATAGAAGATGTTTGATACCAAACACCCTATTTTCAGTGCAGCCATCAAGTAGTGGGGGAACTCGTATTAACCAGTGTCAAGCACATGTATTTAACATGGCTTCGCTGTTAATTTACAATGTCTAAGAATCAACAAAGACATAGCAGGGGCATGTCTGCTCTTGCAGATATGTCCACACATGTAATATAATGCACCCTGCCTTAGGGCTGTAAGGCCTGCTGTAGGGGTGACTTACCAATATTCCATGCAGTGTTTGGGGAACATGGCACACTTTGTATTTCACTTTTAGAGAGCAATCTGTCACGCAGCCTGCAATGGCAGTCTGCATGAGGTTGGTGCTGGGACCATTAGAGTGGCACAGGTGGTGCTGCAGCTCCTAGGGCCCCTCTTCAGTACCCATGTTCTAGGTACCAGGGGTACCATTTACTAAGGACTTAAAGAGGTACTAAAGGGTCTGGCCACTTGATCAAATAACCAGGTGTCTTGTTTTTGGGAAGGAACACTGGCACTGGGAGCCTGGTTACCAGTATACTTCAGTCAAGGTTGAATCAAAAACCAGGCAAAAAGTGTGGGGTGCTGCTATGAGAACACACTGTCTACGTTTGTGGGGGGGGGGGAGGAGTACAGAGAGGTGATTATGGTACACTGCCAATCTGAAGGTTAGATCCACCCGTTGGCAAAGAGAAGTCCTTTAATAGCAGTTGACGCTGATTCCCTTAGTTCGGCAGGTCTCAGTTCAGAGTGACTGTTTGGAAGAAGACCATGTATGTCAATGAAGGCCAGAAAATAGGGAGTGACCACTTATTCTAGGATGATATTTGAGAAGTGGAGATTTGGCAATGGTCAAAAGCTAGTTGTATCCTTGGAGTTCAGCTGATGGCTTCTTGAGGCAAAAGGTCACAATAAGGTGCTTCACTGCTCCAGGCAATATTATCAGTAAAGAAGCAATTTTGATCTTGATTAACTTGTATATTTGTGCCGTGGGGGATTTGTAGCAATGCACTACCCTAGATTGACCCGTACACCTCATCCAGACTCAGGCCCCGATGCCAGGTTGTGAGATACTTACTGCACCTTATAATTACTGAGGCCCTTATTAAGAGTTTGACGGGCGGCAGAGGCCGCCCACCAAACTCTTTGGGTCAGAAAACCACCACTACGGTTTTCCGCCCGCTTGCCCTATTATGAGTTTTCCACTAGGCCAGCAGAAAACTCACCACAAGATTGACGCCTGCTCGTAATCGAGCCAGCGGCAATGTTGCTGTGCATCAGGTGCGACAGCACTGGTCGCGCTTTTCACCGCTAGTAATTCAGGCAATGAAAAGCATGACAGGGCTGTCCATGGGGGCCCATGCCAAGTGCAAGGGCAGTGCAGGGGCCCACATAGGGCCCCGGGCACCCCATCTCCACCAGCCTTTGCATGGCAGGAGGGCCGCCATGCAAAAGCTGGCCAAGAGGGGACTTGCAATCTCCAGGGGAGTGCTGCTTGCAGTGCTGCCCTGGTGGATTAAAACCGCTGGCACTTCCAGGCTGTCGACTGGCGGCAACCTGGCGGTGTGGCGGTTGGACCGTGGCGGCTCCACCAGGGTCGTAATGTGGAGGCCGGACTGCTGCTTTGGCGGCGGTCCAACCTCTACTGTGAGTCTGGCGGTCCAAGGACCGCCAGACTTGTAATGAGGGGCTGAGTGAGTTAAATAGCTCACCTTTCTTTAACTTTTGGTGGGCGAAACCTGCTGGTATTTAAGAGGGGAAACAGTATGGTGCTTACTGTAACATTTGGACTATGGTACAATAAGCACCTCAATATTCATGTTATTCCCCTACTCCCCTAGTTATCACACCTGATGAATTCCGAACTCAAGGGTATCAGATTTTATCAGGTGCGATAAATAGCACCTATTCCTCCAATACACTAAAAATCAGGGCCTTTTTGGTGTGAATAAGCTAAGTCTCATTCAGATCAAGGGAGTATACATGACTGCGAAATGTGGAATAAGTTCTTAGCTTTCAGAAAATCGTATTTTAATCCAAACTTAATTGAGGAGTGAAATCTTGTCAGTTTTCCAAAATTGGCATCACCTCCTAACCTACTGTAAAGAGCTCCACGATGAGCAATGCATTCTGGGATAAAATACAGCATAGCGTAAAACGGTCGCGGTTGGTATAATCATTTTTGCCCAAATTACACGTTACAATGTTCGTATATTCCAGCACCCCTCCCCCCCCCCCCCCGCGCCGCGGGCAGAAATCCAGCGGCCCCCTTACATCGCAAGTGATTTTTCCAAACAGTTTCGATTGTAGTAGGCACTAGGACTTGAACAATAAGAAACTCCCCATTCTGCAGACTTTTCCATGGTCTGCCTTGTTCGGAAAAGGCAATCAGGAATCTGCATCACGTCACCCTGCGGTATAGACCATTCTAGTCCAAGACACACCCTCCTGAGCCACCGGCATGTGGAGGACTCCTCGTGGGGCCTCCTCAGTGATGGAATCAGCGCCTGGACCACCGCCATCCCGACCATAAAGTCTAGCGCAGACGTTTTAAATTAGGGCAGGACGCAGCACTCGCCTCACTTATGTCTTGCGAAAGCAGAAAACAACTCACAAAGCCGAGCTCAAATCAGTGTGACCTGGTCGACTCCTTGGAAAGGAGGTAGGTTATGATTTTACGACTTAAAACCAGTGATTGGAATGAAAAACTGAAAGTGCAGGTACTCTGTACCAGAGTACCTGCTTGTTTCTGAGTAGTGCCGGTACTCTCCAATTAAAAGTATGACCTTTTTCTTCAGAAGTGCAGGTACTCTCCCTCTCCAAATAAAAAAGTGCCGATACTCAGTACCGGCCCATTTAAAGCACTGCTTATAACACTGTATTAAGAGGCCTCATGTTTCCCAAGATCATCAGTGAGTAAAGCCTGCGACCTAGGTTTCTGCCTTGCATTCTGGTTCTTGTAGTCCTGTTTATCCCTGTTACTAAAACCAGGACTGAAGGCCGCAGAATGTAAAAATAAGGAATGGAGAAACGACTTTCACAAGAAAACTGAGAGCACTGCTTAATTATCTTTTTAACACTAGCATGTGTTGTTATTTACACAGAAGAAGGAACAGAAAAAACGGAGTTAGTCCTGGAAAGACTGAAACCTTTGTCCGATAGGTGACACCAACTTCTCTAAAGCACGTGCTCCACCCTCTGAGGAAGAGAGCCTGTTTCTTGTGAAGCAAATTATCCGCATACACGGCCTACAAGACTAGCCTGGAAATATGTTTAGCTGCAAGTTGTTAAACAATGTGGGGCCATATATAGAAAAAGTTTTTGCATTCACAAACTGTGCGAATTGCAAAATTAGGCGTTTACAAATGCAAAATCGCCTTTCCAAATGAATGAAAAGGATTTGAGGTCCAATTATAAGGAATCACAAAAATAGCAATTCCCCAAAATTGCATATCCTATTTGCAATTCGCAAATTGTGATTCGCAAATAGGTAATCGCAAAATCAATGTATGAACCATTTGCAAATTGCGAATGGTCGTAAGACCGTCATTTTGCTAATTCAATTTACGACCAACTCAAATCAAATGGTAATCAGGTGCAACCTAAATAAAGAAGCCCAGAGTGCCTCAGCATTTTCCACAATGGCTGCACTCTACGTCATGGCGAGGAGGATGAGGATCCTGCCAGGTTTGAGGAGGGGGAAGAGGGAGGAGACAGTAGGATATTTTCAGAATACGCATAACATTGTTTGATCAAACAGAGGAGGAGATCTATGGCAGGTATAGGTTAAATTCTGCCATCAGACCTAAGAGCAGAATTGCAATCACAACTGCTGCAACACATGCACACACACAGAACTAATGCAACTCCCACTCAAGTGCAAGTATTATGTTCCCTGCACCTCCTAGCATCAGGAGCTACCAGGGGAAATAGCAGCAGCTGGAGGTGTGTCTCAAAGTGCACTCTCACGCTTCTTTAATGCATTCCTGAATGCAATGTTAACTAAAATAAATGAGCATATCTGATTTCCTAACACCCTACAGGACTTACAGCTCACAAACTGCATTTGTGTCAGATAGACCAATTCCCACACATTATTGGCTGCATTGATGGGACACATGTCGCAATCTGCCCACCATCTGACAATGAATACCTATACAGAAATAGAAAATGTAGGCATTCCATGAACATACAGGTCATCTGCAATGCCTCAAACATCATTACTGATTTAGTGGCCATATTCCCTGGTAGTACGTATGACTCATATATATTCAGGCATAGTGGAATCTATATAAGGCTACTTGGTGGAGACTTTGGAGAAGGATACCTTCTTGGTAATTTTTCATGGAACTGCGTAGCACAGTGTACAGATGCAGTTACTGATGACAATTACTCAATATTTACTCCTGTCATAAAAGCTGTGGGGCACTACAATACAGTCCTGAGGCCTGCTGCAAGATTGTGGTCTGTGAGAAGTCCACGGGTATGCGTCTCGATGTTGCAAAACATAGCAACATCGAGGGGCATATCTTTGGACCTCCCACATACGGAGTCTGATGAGGATGATGAGCCATTACCACCCCATCACCCAGTAAATGGATCATTAGCAGCAAAAGGCAAAGACGTGCCAAGATAACACACAATTATTTTTAATGTGAGTAATGATGAGGCAACATATTGGTTTTAAATGCTACGGGTCTCACATTTGTTGTCTTAACTTCAGGTCAAATATGTGGCCACAGAACAAATAAAGTTCAAAAGCACATCTTGTACTCAAATCAAAATGTCACCATAAGTATGACATATGTATTGCAATGCCCAAGCAAACAAGCACTGATACATGCCACTGAATAGTCTAGTGGAGTGTGTGCACTTTTTCCATGTACATACTCCACTGGACCGTTCAGTGCCCTCAGCAGCATGTCTCAATGAGGCCTCTGAAATTGCACTGTCTGGAACTGTGATTCCTGTTTTCCATCACAGGGGCAGTCACACAACTGAGGCTAGAGAGCTCCCCACTATATAAGTCACTGTTTCTATCAATCCGGGCTGTCTGCATTTTCTCCAGTGCATTGGTAACCTGCACTAACCCTTGTGCAATGTCTCCACTACAATGTGCCTTCTCTACTTGCACAGTCATAGCACGTTGCAACAGTAATGATGTTCCATTCATTAGGCGATGGATCTGCTTAACCCATCCAATCTGCCCATCAATTGGTGATGACACCTGTGGTGTGTGACATAGTCCTGCTGCATTACTGTGCAGAGTTCCTTAATGGCATTTGTCATTTCCTTTAAATTGTCTGATGTTGCTTTTTGTACTTCCAACACTGTTGCATTCAGCTGACTCATGTTGTTATTCAGTGTCACCAGCTGTCTGTGCATTGACTTTATGTGCTTTCATTGTAGATTCTGCACCTTCAAAATGGATGTCTCCAGACCTCCAAATACAGATGAGCCGTCACCTTCCCCTGAGGTGCTTCTAACATGCACTTTATGTCTCCTGAGATGAGAGTATTGGGGCTGTAAAAGGGACTGACCATTGTGGGTGGGTCTATCCTCTGAAGGTGGTGTAGGCATGTCTTGTGAAATGCCATCGGACTCTATGTTGAACTCAGGGAGTGGAGCCACTGTTGCCCTGCATCTGGGTTGTGTAGTTGTCACGGGTGGTGTGGACACAATATTTCTACCTTGAACAGTGGCAGAGTTTCCTAATTTTCCCCAGTTTCTGTTTCTGCTGCACATGGTGCAGGCACATCTGCAACATCAATGAGAAATATGTCAGTTAAAAAATGTTTTTGTGTGTCCCATTTTAACCCTTTCCATGCTGAGGATGTAATGGTTCCGTCCTCACCCGCGGTGCTCGTGTGCTGAGGACGGAACCGTTCGGTCCTCATCACATGACCACCGACAGCAGAGGGATTTCCTTTTTTTAGTTTTGAGCCCGAGGCATTTGTTTTGTCACTGTAATGGCGATTGGCACGCACAGGGCTCTTGCATCATGACAATGAAACTGTACGAAAAATGAGCCGATTGGCTCATTTCACTTTCAGCGCTTCAGTGCTCGTAGGCCTATCTCAGCACCCCAAGCACTTAATCACACGGGAGAGGTATCATTGAAAAGAAGATAATTTCCCCTTTCCAATGAAACCTTTCCCAAGTAGGGATTCACCCTACTAGACACCAGGAATTTCTTTTTAGAACAGGGAGCAGCTTCTTAGGCAAGGGCTGCTCCCCATAATAGGGGCATTATTGTGGCTGTTTTTTGCCCTGTGGGGGCAGACTGGCCTTATATTTAGGCCGATCTGCCCCCAGGGGGGCAGCAAACCAGTAGACAACAGGGAGTTCTCAAAAATATATCTCAGGGAGTGGCCCCATGGGGAAGGATCACTCCCCAATATGGGAGCATTTTATTGGCCATTTTGTGCCCATCCTGAGGTCAGATTGGCCCTATTTTTAGACCAATCTGCCCTCACAGAAAACCACTAGACACCAGGGATTATTCTATTTTTTTATTTGTAAAGGTGGGGGCTGCCTGGCCATGCCCCCCCCCAAAAAAGGAAACCATCTTTCTGCCCCTCTGAAGGGGCAGATAGGGGTAATTACCCCATCTCTGCCCCCGGGGGGAAGAAAGCCCACTAGACACCAGGGATTTTTTTTTTTTGTAGGGGTGAGAGCTGCCCAGCAGGGGCACAGCCATGTCTCATACCCCCCTTCCCCAAAAAAGAAACTGTCTTAAGAAAATGGGGGAAATTACACCCTTTTTGCCCCGGGGCGGGGGCAGAAAGCCAACTAGACACCCTGGGATTACCTTTTTTTTAAAAATTATCGATGGCTGCCCAGCATGGACATGCCCATGCCCTTACCCCCCATGAAAATAGGTACAGTCTTTATGCCCCCAGCGGGGCAGATGGTGGTTATTACACCCGATCTGCCCCCCTAGGGGGCCAGAAAGCACACTAGGCACCAGGGATATGTTTATAGGCATGTCAGGGAGTGGCCTAATATGCAAGAGTCACTCCCCTCATTTTTTGGGTGCACATTTTGGCCATTTCTGCCCCCCTTGGGGTCAGATCAGCAATATTTTAGGCTCATCTGCCCCCAGGGCATTTGCATGGAGGAGATTTGAGCTGCAATATCCCAAATGGCCCGCAATAAGGCTCCGGGCACTGACGGTTTACCCATAGAATATCATGCAACACAGGTGAACCACCTTTTGCAGCCCATGCTCACCATGTTCAATGAGGTGCACAAAAGGGGGCAGCTGCGGGGATCTCTGCGCGAGGCCCACATAGCAGTGCTTCCTGAGGCCGTCCGGGATCCTCTAGACGTGCGATCATACGGCCCGCTCTCTGTTACACACAGACTGCAAGGTTCTAGGGAAAATACTGGCAAACAGACTCATTCCACATTTGATTCATGAGGATCAGTCTGTATTTATCCTGGGCCGTGACACCTTTTTGAACATCAGGAGACTACTTAGTCTTCTGCACAGCACTACTAAGACATACCATTGTTGTGTGGCCATAACTTTGGATATTGAGAAAGCATTCGATATCCTAAACTGGAACTTCCTCATTAAAACATTAGGTACAATGGGCTTCGGGACTGGATACATAACCTGGATCACTACATTATACTCTAACCCGATAGCTTGTGTTAAGACAGGGCAAATAATTTCAGACACATTTCCCATATATCGGGGTACTAGGCAGGGCTGCCCGCTCTCGCCATTGTTGTTCGCTATAGCTATAGAGCCCCTGGCCGACAAATTGTGCACGTAAGCATGTCAATGGGGTATACCGGAACTCCACATGCATCACATTATCTCTCTGTATGCAGATGATGCCTTAATTTATTTACGAGACCACGTCATCTCTATGCCGGGGGTGATGGCCATACTGGACTCCTTTGCCAAAATATTAGGGCTGCGAGTTAACTGGTCTAGGTCCTGCATATTCCCCTTATCACCTGTTCCCGTGGACCTACAGCCTGACCTCCCGGGCTATTACCTACCATGGTGCCATACCACCTTTAAGTATTTGGGAATACAAGTGTATCACTCTATTATGACCTGAGGGAGGGCAACATCGATAGGGCTATTCGCTCCATACGGGGATCTCTCCCCTTCTGGAGCTCTCTCCCATTACCGCCCATTGGTAGAGTGGCCATAGCTAAAATGCTCATTCTTACTAGACTATTATACTATTTTGCAACGGTGCCAGTTACTCTCCCTCGTTCCTTCTTTAAATCCCTTCAGAGTCCGCTAACTACTATGGTGGAAGAATAGACGCCGCGTTGCAATGACCACAACGCAATGCCCACAGGACAGTGGTGGCCTAGGTATGTCCAATTTCGAATTCTATTATGCTGCCGCCCAGCTACGGTGGCCGTTCAGCTGGATAGGGGAACACTGCACCGCAGAGCGAACTGTAATAATAGATACATTGGTTTCGACATCACCATACACTTGGTTGTCGGACAGAACATGTTCCACTCACTGTGGTAACGTCATACTGGAAACTGCTAAAACATGTTGGCTAAGATATTTCCACTGCAAACAGCCCAACATACCATACTCGCCACTGATACCACTCTTACACTTGCCCAAAGCCCGCGACATGCTTGCAAACCATAATATGACTCCGTGGCGGGAAGCAGATCTGGTGAGGGTGGGTGATTTCTACTCTGAAGCTACGTTGTTAATGTTCAACCAACTAATGGACAACGCGAGGGTACACGCAGGTGCTTTCCTGACCTACTGTACAATACGACATTTGCTACGAACCACTTGGGACTTGGGAGATGACGAACCTCCAACATCACAGATACTCAAACGGATGGTATCCACAAATGACACCAAAAAAGTGATATCAAGGCTTTACAATTCATTGCTGGTGGAGGCCCGCCCGAGCCTAGAGGCTGCTCGCTCTCAATGGGATGCAGTACTCACCAACCCCTTATCGCAAAAGGCCTGGACAGCAGCGCTTTCCACTGTTAAATGCGTCTCACGCAAATTCCAGGCTCCGCTACACCCTATTTAATTACCTGCATCACTCCTATCTGTCCCTGTCCCGCATTAAGCGCATGTTCCCCACGTTGGACTCCGTGTGTCCCCGCTGTGCGACACCAGAGGCTACCTTCTATCATATGGTGTGGGACTGCCCACCACTGACGGCAGCCTGGCGACATATTACTGAGACAACGGCGGAAATAACCAACCACACCTTAATATTAAATCCAAAGTCCTGCTTATTAGGTCTGCGCCAGAGGGCTAAAGGTGATAAACAGCTCCATAGATTCATTGATTTAGCCTTCATAACTTTTAAACGCTTAATTGCCACACACTGGAAGGCTTCTCACGCCCCAGGTTATACTAAGTGGCTACAGGGCCTGCTCCAGTGGTCCCGTGCAGAGGCCCAAACCCTGCGCCTCCTGCAATCCAAGGGGTTGGTGGGTGGTGGCTGCGAGGTGTGGGACGTTTTTATTGTAAACATTGAAGCCAAACACCCACCTTGATCACTCAGGGGCCTTCATACCACCTCCTGGAGAAGTTATGTTGCTTTTATGATTGGGGGAGCAGACCCCCTCGCCTGGTAGCCTCTTTTGCTCACTGGTTGGGAGGACTGCGGTTGCCAAGTATCCACGCATGCAAGATGTTGACTGACACCCTCATTCGATATTGTTACATATGCGGTGTTCTCCCTACTCCCCCTGCTCCATCACACGGTGCCCTCATGACTACTAAAGCGAGGTTGAAATACATTCCAACCTACTGTTGGGCCTTAGATCCTGTACCCCAGTGACGGCTTTCTACCTTTGTTAACCCTACTGGAGTAATATCTCTCATTAAGTGGCATAGTTCATTGTTGTGTTTTTCAGTATGTATATTACTTATCTCTCTTTTCTTTCTTTCTTCCCATTGCTGTATATTGCTGCATTACAGTATTTGGTTGTATTAAACCCAATAAAGAGATATATTAAAAAAAAAAAAACGTGTCTGTGTGTGTGAACTGGAGTAAGGCCGATATCCTGCATGTACTGGTGTTTAGCTGGCTGTTTGTGTACTGGCATTTTGCTGGCGGTGTGTGTGGACTTGTGCTTGGCTGGCAGTGTGTGTTGAATGGCACTTGGCTGGCAGTGTGGCTTGCGCGGATCCCCCAGCGTTTTCTTACTCAGAATCCCCTGCAAACCTCAATTTTAACAAAAAGTTACATTTTCCTCACAATTCTGTGTGCGAAAGTTGTAGGTTGACCGCACAAGCACATAATTCCTACCACCCAGCGTTCCACCCCCCCCCCCCGTCTCTCCATAAAAATGATACCTCACTTGTGTGGGTGTTGAAAGCAGAATCAGCTTAAAAACATATAAAATGAAAAACTGAGGGGGAACCAAAGTGGGTCCAAAAGGGCAATCTACATGTTTTCGGCCCTTCCCTGTCGCAGGTGCTTGACCCACCCACTTGTGAAACTTGTGGGCCAAGCAAGCGCCTGCGACAGGGAAGGGCCTAAAATGTGTAAATTGCCTCCTCCTCTAACTCAGGGTTCTGGAAACAGCATGGATTCACCCACTTCCTGATGGTGAGGTCACCAAGCTGCTCCGAAATGCAACATTCTCAATTTGCGATTACCAAACAGCCATTACCTATTTTACCAAATCGCTGTTTGGTAATTGCAACTTGGAAATGCGACTATTAAGAAATCACAAATGCATTTGATTACCAAAAAGCGATTAGTTAAAATTGCTATTTGTTCATCGCAAAAGCGTTGCATGATATTTATGGCCCCGGGTCTGTAAAATCCCATTACTATGGGAGGGCTTCGGATCATTCCATCACTTATAATCAGGTTGGCATTCGTGTCAGTCTCATCTGCTTAGTTCGTATTCTCTGTTTTTCTCTCTTGCGTTTTTTCCGTCTGCTGGATCATAGCTGATTTACAGTGCTTGTGATAGTGGGGTGTTTAGCGGTCTTACCTTTCTGTCAGTTTTTGAGCAATGTTGGTCAAAGAGGGCAAGCATAAATGGGTGCCATAAAAGTCTAACATGTCACGAATCTGCATGAAATTTGGCAGTTCGCAAATTAGACCCAGACAATGCCAGGCAAAGCAAAGCAGTGCACAGCCAAGGCAGTTAGGTGTAATGCCTGGCTGAAGGCTGTCCTTAGCATGGAATGGGTAAATGACAAGAGATTGCAGCTCAACATAACAAATGGACTAAAACACACAGTTAAAAGTTAGTTATGGCCCAGGTAACAAAAAAACAAATACGCTCTGAAATTCACTATTTATGGTGTGAACCACACAATGCACCACACAATGCTCAGTAACTCACTTCCGTGCCATGCGCAGCACACCCCTTAGTAAATGGAATATAGAAAGGCTGTCCAGAAAGAGAACTACAAAGAGCAAAATATGGATGGAAGGGTAAGTCACCCTTGCCGAGGTTCAAATTCACGACCGACGAAACAAAGGATTGGCACACAGATCTATCTGACAATGCAAAACAAAAAGGAACAAGGGAAGTACATCGGTGTAATTCAATCCCAATAGGGACACAAAAGAGTATTAATATCTTTAAAATTAATACAACCCATTCAGTAACCTACATGGATAAAACAATGAATATGCTTTGTGGTCCACGCCAGAAAAATCAAATACAAAAACAGCAAATAGCTCTATAATAGCATTATAAAAAGCCGCGGAGGGTTACAGAGGTTGTTACTGACTTTAAAGCCCTGTACTTGAGCTACTGACCGAGCCACAAGAGAAGGCGTACACCAATGGAGAGGGTGAGAGCACCCAGTAGAGCCCTCTGCAGCAGGGCTATAATGCTGTTACAGCATTCTACACACTGAGGGTGGAACGATCTACATTAAATAGCATAAACAAAAAGGAGAGCAGTGGAACGTTGGAAGGTTGGAGCAAAAGGTCCATAATACCCAGTACAGACCTTTCTTTCCGTTCCTCCAGCTTTAATTTAGAACATTATATCGTAGGTGGGTTAAATGATCAAATAGCATTACGTCTCAAGGAGCTCTCAACATTTCAATCTTCTAATTATATGTCAATGTCACTGGTCTTCACTGACTAAAGGGCACCTATTGCAAGAGAAAGACTGCACTTCAGTGGGCGACGAATAAAGAGATTAGGAAGACGATGGGCTCACAGAAGTCCCATGGAGCCTGTTCTCTGGCTGCACGCTCTTAATGGCACAGACACAAGCCCAGCTTGGCTCCAGTGTCTAGACCCACTTTCCCTGTTTTTGCAGTCAGGTTAATCTGCAATTTCATTGTCAGCAGAAAACACACACATTTTGATTTCATTTATGCTCATTGTGAGTTACAACATTTCTCCTTTTTACCAGCAGGAAGCTTTTTTGTTTTTTCGTTCTATTAAAATACCGCAGTAGGGAACGGAAAGATGGACGAGCCCTCCATTGGCTCTAAATCTACATTCAACAAGGGCTAAGAGCCAAGCCAGCCATTTGGCCCTAGAAAGCCTAGAGCATGGCTTGAACTATTGGCCTGCATCTGGGCCTCCCTTTCACAGTTTTTCTTCACCACACCAACAAGAACAACTCTCCTCCTTGACGCCATCGTGAAATCGCATCCCTCTGCACTCTAGTTAATCCCCACATCTCTTATCTTTCATGCACATATGGTGCATCCTTCATCTTAAAGTGGCACAACACCATGTGCCTCAGCATTAGACATTTAACACAAAAATGGGCTTGTGTGCATGAACGATACCACTGGTTCGTCACCCTCGACCGCACAGCAAGGGAGTAGTCCGAAACTTAAAATAGCCACCACTTGACCCATACCACTAATCATACAGAGAACATGAAGCAAGCAAATCTGACCTTTCATTCTCCTTCTGTCCATCTACTCATCCTTTTCCCTCTTTTATCTATTAATCCAGTTGTCCATCCTTAACCTTTCCATCCACCCATCATTTCACCCTTCCAATTACCCATCAATACTTCCATGTACTCATCTATCCATCGCTTTCAGCCACCCATCCTTTCACTCTTAGCCAAGTGTCTATTCTTCATCCTTTGAATCATTCACCCTTTCACCTATGTATCCTTTTACTATAATAATACTAATAACTTTTATTCGGTATGAAAAAATTCATCCATTACAATAAATAATCTTCAATACATTTGTTAAAATTAGCAATAGAACCATACATAATAAGAACACCCTTTTACTATTCCACCCATCCTTTCACCACTCCATCTATTCTCACAAAGGATAAGTGTGGCAAAATGGTTAGAGCGGCAGACCCTGAAGCAGAGATCTGGCTCAAGACCAGGGTTCAAGTCCCACTTCAGCAGGTCTTGGGCTCAATTCCCTTGGACCAGATAATTCTCTCGCCTCGGTGCCTAATCTAATTAATGGGTCCCACTCTGCAACTCTGGGCAATAGCTTGCTTAATCTCCACAATGGCCCCAACAGCCTTGGATGCCTGGCTTCACCCTGGGGGTGCCCAGGAGTGGGCACCTCACGGGGAAAAGCCAGGAGGGGTTCCATAGCGGTATGAGTACAGCGCCTTGAGACCCTAACGGGTGAGTAGTGCGCTATACAAGTGCAAATTTACTTACTTACACTTCCTTTCAACCTTCCATCTGTTCTCATACTTCCTTTCATCCCTCCATCTATTATCACACTTCCTTTCACCCCTCCATCTGTTCTCACACTTCCTTTCACCCCTCCATCTGTTCTCACACTTCCTTTCACCCTCCCATTTGTTATCACACTTCCTTTCATCCTTTCTTCCATATTCCAATCATATTCCCTTCATTTCTCCTCTGTTCTTTCTTTTCACTCACCTTTCTTTTGCTTTGCTTTCTCTCTCATACTCTTCTTTTATATAAATCTCTTTTCTGTAATCCCCCTATTGTCATCACTTCATAATTTATCATTTTCTTTTCTTTACTGTGCATGTAAACCTACCTCCCACACCCGTCTGTCATTGTACTCCTTTGCACTATTGCTTTTGAGCACTTTGTCTGCCGGACTGCAGACGGAACCTGTCCATAAACATTTAATTCATGCTTAGTGGGGTCAATCTTAAATGGGTAACAAGGTTTATTAAATAATTTTAACTAGTGTACAAAAAAGATACAGAGATTAATGCTACAACTGGTCTTTTTTTCTGCATTTTTTACTTTTATTGGTGTTTTTTCATTGTAAGTTTTAAATAACTGAACAATATAGATTACTGTTACTGCTCATTGTTACCCAGTTCCCCAGCTTGTGGTACCCAGTGGCAGCCAGTGGTGGCTCCTCTGTTTGGGAGGAGGAGCGTCGCCCCCCCACCCCGCCAGCAGCGGCAGCTGCAAAATCTTTGAAGGAAAACGACAATAAAAGAGGTGGGGCCACGCGTGACCAACACTAAGGGGAAGTGCTCAGCACTCCCCCTTCACAGTGCATGTGTGTTTGGATGGCCGTCTCGGGCTGGCAAAAACATGCGCTGTAGGCTCTCTCCAGCCGAGCAACACAGTGGCTGGGCTGGAGAGAGCCTGCTTAGGCTCCTAGTCTGCCTGGGAGCGCTCTGCCTGGCTGCTCCCAGCCATTGGCGAAGGGCAGGCTGGGAGCCTGTGCCTGTAGAGGCAGAGGAGCATCGAGGGACATAGGAGCGGCGGAGGAGGTAAGTGTTACTTTTTAAAAATTAAATTTAATGTTTATTCCCTCCCACCTCCCCGCCCCACCCCTTCCGTGGCCCTCAGCCGCTACTGGTGGCAGCCCCCGCTTAAGCTGCTTAAGTGGGGACTTCACTACACCACTGCACACAGATATTTGCAGCTCCACTTAATCCGAATAAGGTGGTTTGAAGTCAGTGAAACTGTAGAGTGAACAGTGTTATATTTCATTTGGTGAGTAACATAACCTTATTTTTTTGCCACCTGATATCCTTATACTTTGAAAGGTTTCTCAATCCTAAAACACTTGGGATGGTGTAAATGCGGTAATCAAAACAGGGCTGGAAAAATAGCATTGGCAAAATAAATAAGTCTGGACTTTGCAGAGAGGTGCAATTGATAAATGACAATGTATATATTACAAGCATATGCAACAAAAATAAGAAGACAGAGAAACCTTTCAGCTACCTAAACATGGCAGCTTTATGGGTGCAATAAAAATGTAAATAAAAAAAAACCAATAACATCTGCATTTAATATTAATAATGCAGTTTTGTGCTTCCTGGTGGGCAGGTGTACTTAGAACAGGTATAGAAGCATGCGTGCATCACATGTAAAACAGGCTTCATATTGGTGCAAATGGAAGTTACTATTAGCTTTGAATTAATGCAACCCGAAGACATAGTTTAAATAAAAAGGGATGACTAAAAAAATCCCAATCAGAAAAAATCCATGCAAAGTAAAGTTTTAACCCACCCTCCCCGAAAATGCTGAGCATTTCTATTTAGGCATACATATACATGTAAGCAGGGAAAATGCTGCCAATCAAAATGCGCGAGAGCCAAAAGATGAAGTGGGCTGACCTATAACCTGATGCAGTATGCTGGTGCAAGGGAAAGCAACATTTGAGCAATAGTTGAACCAGTACTTTAAATGGAAAAAGAGGCGTGCTGGTACTCACCAAATTGATAGGGAGGGTTTTGAGGGTCTGTTAGGGGGGCATTTGTGGCAAGGCTTAGTGCCCTAGTGCCCTTCGGCCAAGTTCAGGTCATGTGTGTCGGGCGTAATTGGTATTTGCTGCCCTCTTATATAGCTGAACATAGTCTGAGGGCATTAAAGCATTTTTCATGAGAAGCAGAAGTTATGTTGAGCTGATGGTGGAATTTCACATCACTGTGACATAAAAGCAAAATAAAAGTATGCTATCATGTAGAACTTGCCTTCCCGTGTTAAGCATTGTAATATCCTCGTGCCAAGTTTGAGCTAAATATAACTGCAAAAATGTACCAATTGTGCTCAACACACATGAGCTGAACTTGGCCAAAGAGCATTAGGCGCTCTGACAGAATGGCGACGGTATTCCAGCTCCGCAGCCTAACACTGACAGCGCAACAGGTCCAATGTCGGGAGCTCTAGCTGTCAGGCCACCTCTTATAACAGTCGCACTGTCAGAGTGTAAGGCTGCAGCAGCAACCTAGCGCTGGAATGCGCTCAATGTTGACTGTTAGAGTGCCTCACAGACACGCTCCTTCTGAAAGCGACGTATTCACTAGCACCTGCGCGGCCCTTACCACAGCCAAGAGCCCGACCCTTGCTTGTCATTAGGAGTACCGGTACTCTCTTGACAAAAGGAGACGTTGCGGTATCAAAGGGAGACAACTGGGAAGTGCCACTGGTGAGTACCGGCCCATTTAAAGCACTGATTTGAACAGACCAGTTGAAGAAGAGGTTTGATCCCAGGAGAATCTGAGTTTATATAGATGAATATAATTGTATTTAAGTTTTTTTTACAACATTCATCTTACGAGACAATAAAGCTGTGTCAAGACAGACCTAACAATACAAAGGCTAATTTCCATCATTTGAGGAGCAGAGAAAGCAAGCAGGAAAATAACAGCTAATGACTGCCAAGGTGAAATTAAGGAGAGCAACTGTTACAAAACCACTATATTACGAACTGGCTTCTCAGCTTGACTGCCAGACTTGTAATGTTACACCACAGTTTCTTTCTCAACAGAATTTCTATTCCTGTAAAACATTTCTTAATAGGGATAATTTACATGTAGTGGGTTGTACAACATTTCTCAGGAGGGCTGCAAACATAGAGCCTGATTTAGAGTTTGGCGGATGGAGTTACTGGGTCACAAACCTGACGGATATCCCGTCCGGCAGATTACAATCCCACAATAGCCTATGGAGATTGTAATACAGTAGAGGAGAAATCCATTATGTTTGTAACTAAGTAACCCATCAGCCAAGCTCTAAATAAGGCCCATAGTAATGAATGTACAGCACTTCTGAGAAGGACTGGTGTATATGACATGAACAATACCAACGCTAGGTCTGATTCACAAATATAAACATGTAAATTTACACTTTTGTGTAAGTTTACTCTTCTTTGTTATTCACAAACTATGATTTAATAGTAACTTTATGACTACAGAGCTTCTGCAGTTGAGGTGGACTATTAAATCCGCCTGTCCTATCTTTTTTATATGCAGAGTTTTCCACCATGACTGCAGAGTCTCTGCACTTGTAAAGTTATTATCAAATCACAGTTTGTGAAAATTGAAAAAGGGTAAACTTAGACAAAATTGCAAGTTTACCTTTGTGAATCAGGTCCTCTCTGTCTTTTATTTTTGCATTAGAAAGTATTAAAAAAAAAAAATTGCTTCTACACTTGTAATTGACAGTACTTACCAGTGGCATCTTTAGACGTGAATTGTAGGGTGCCACAAATGAAACTGATTGAGCCACCCACAAATGTTACATCAGAGGTTGTATGCATGTGTGCATATATAGCTCCATATGTATACTTAAATACAGCTATACACTATACACTCCCAAACATACAAAGTCAGATTTAGACATTTTCAACAAACAACACTGCTTTTGAATGAAAGGTGGTTGGACAAATTATTGTGTGTGGCAAGGTGCAGTGTCTGTGTTTTTTTCTGTGTTGCCTCCTTGTAGCTTCAGCAGGTGTAGTGATTGGGCGCAAGAGGAGGCCAGAACACAAAGAGCTGGGGCACAGGCCCTATCTGGCCCTCTCAGAAGACCCTGTGGTACCAACCCATGTTATTAACACAACATCACTAATAAGGCTGCTATATTATATAGTGCCAACACTCTGTAATTTGGGCCTACATTCCAATCAAAGGATTGTGGTGACATTTACAAACCATCAGGCCAAAGGATGAAATGTAAATAAATTACTAATTGTTCATTTTCACTCACTTTTAATTCTTCTTTCCATTTGTTGCTCTTGTTTCAGTTCTGTCTTGTGTTTTGTCCCAGTCGAAGGAAAATTACTATCATTCAGATGAAAAAAAGAATCCTAAAACAGAACACTATAAAAAAGCTCGACGTGTACTACCCAGTTGCGGTACATTTTCTAGTATATCATGATAATAACTGTTGATAGTTTGGGGTTTTATAATAAGTATTGTTGATATTTTGCGGTACTGACAGAATCCTGAATGATATCTGAGGGGGTAACTGACAGTTTCTCCTTTGGCTCAATTGAATGGATGATATAAGAAGGTGAATTGTTAATTGAGGTGGGTAGAAGTGCACCACAAGCAATAAAGACAATAACCCTGATAGTTCCAGTCAAAGGTTTCAGTAGTTTAAACCTGTGAACAACCCCTGGTTGCTAGGACACAGAGCACACCGGCCTAATGTAAAGAAAATGTGTAAAGCATTTAAAAGTACCAAAACAGTTAGAAGGTCGAAGAAACAAGACCATAGAGATCCCACTCGAATTTTTTTTTTAATAGAAAATGTAATAAGCGTACTGTACTGTTATGTGATAAGCAAAATGACACCAAAATGACAAAAATCCAATAAGAGAACCAGAGACATAAATTCTTAAAGATTTAAGTGAAAAAGGGCCAAGAAATATAGAAGGGCCTATGGTAGTCTATGGGCATTGTTGATCAGGACCGTGGTGCAATTTCAGGCCCATTCCGATTGAGTGTGGGCCAGATATGTCACATAGGTTTGCCCTGGTCAGAAACTCTACCTTGGGACTTAGGTCCTGATTTAGAACCTGGCCGATGGGTGACTCCATCACAGCGTTAACGGATATCCAATCCGCTGAAATCTAAATCCCATAGGATAGACTGGGATTTAGATTTTGACAGATGGGATATCTGTCACTGTTGTAACGGAGAATCCCATCTGCTGAGTTCTAAATCAGGTCCTTTTCTCTGAAATAGAAGTTGAAATATTCCAGTGGGGCAAGGTCGCAGGCTGTATTCAAGAACAGTTTTCATAAGGCCTGATAGCTGCTTTACAAGTTCCCAATGAAGCTGTTGGTTTTGGCAGGAAATGTTTAGAGTGGCAAAATTCAAATTTCACACTAAGAAAAGTCCTCTAGTTGGTTGAAACTTTTCATGCCTTAGCCCAGTCAAGATTTCTACATTAAGACTTAGGGCCTCATTATGTCACGGTCGGTCTGACTGTGACATTACAACCATGGCAAAAGCACCACGGTCGGGCTGCCGGCACTGCCAGGTTGCTGCCAGTCAACAGCCTGGCGGTCTCGGTGGTTGTAATTCACCAGGGCAGCGCTGCTTGCAGCACTGCCCTGGGGATCACAAGCCCCGTTTCTGCCAGCCTTTGCATGGCAGTAGCCTCGCCATGCAAAGGCTGGCGGAAAAGGGGTGCCGGGGGACCAAGGGGGGCCCCTGCACTTCCCAGGCACTTTGCATGCCCAGTGCAGGGGCCCCCATGGACACCCCCATCGCACTTTTCACTGCCTGAATTATGGGCAGTGGAAAGCACGACGGGTATAGCTGCACCTGCCGCACTGCCACATTGGTGGTGGCTTGTTTACGAGCCGGTGTCAGTGTTAAGGTCCTCTTTACTGTAGGGTCGACGGGCAGAAACAGCCGGCCCTTTTTCTTCCACCGGCCCTGCGGTGAACTCCTAATAGGGCCGGCGGTGTTCTGGCCACACAGGCGGCCTGATGGCAGTACAAGTTTAGGCAGCGACCTAAGCCGCCCGCCAAGCTCATACTGAGGGCCCTAGTCTGATTTTCAGATCCAAGAAAACTCCAGTAAGACAAGGTTACAGGCACTATCTGCTGATGAGTTCCAGGAAGTCAGATACCTTCTCAACAAGGCCCTCCTGCAATGTATTTGCTTCTGCGGAAAAGTTATAAGTAGGAGAAACATGTTTCTTTAGCCAGCAAAGTTGTGCCTTGGGCGGATTGGCTTGGGTGAGTTGTCCCAGTCCTCCAGAGGGCCCAACCTTTCGGAGGTATTAGGAGAAATCCAGTTAGACACAACCAAGGGATCCAGGACCTCAGGTAGAGCACTCAGCAGAGGCCACCAGAAGAGTCTAGTCCCGGTTCAGGTGCTACTGGTCAAGTGGGTATTTCAGTGTGAAGGCCTCTTGCAGCTTGTTGTGGCCTAGTGGCTACACAGGAGGTAAGCCAACTGGTCCTTGGAGTCCCCTTCTTTGTCCTGGGTACAAGTGGCAGCATGTCCAACCCATTTGATCCTCTCAGAGGTTTCAAACAGCAAGTGTAGTTTGTCTTCTGTTCTTATTTCACAGGTCCAGAAAGTGTTCTGAGGAGGGTGCCACATTTGTGCTTGGCACCAGCCAATGGGTGGTGGTGACTCTTGGCTCCTAATAATTCCCAGGGACTACAACACCCACTTCTACAGCAGTTTCTGTTTCCCCTAATGCAACCAATCCCTCAGTGCACGTTGTCCCCAAAATCCAAGAATGGGAAACTCTTTTCCCCTTGTGTAGAGCCTGTGTGCCCAACCAGAGATGTGGCCAGGGTAATGAGCAGTCCTCTCTTCTGTGGTAACTCAAATGTGTTTATAGGGGCAGCTGGTGCCAGCCTGACCAAGGGACAAATGCTGGTCCTCACCTGGTGTCACCTAACATTTACTTGTGACAGGACAAACCTCTATAAAGTTAACATAATTTCTGGGTCCACCTGAACTGGTCTTCCTGCTAGGGAAAGGAAAACACTTCTTCACACCCAGGCCACTGTCCTTGCTTTGGAAGAGGTTTTCACACCTCATTAAGGCCAAGCACGTGCTGCACAGTTCCTGTACAGCTAATGCATATTGGCCTCCCGGAGCTTCAAACAGGGAAAAGTTAACTATTGAAAAGTTGCCTTTCCTAAATATTTATTAAAAAACAAACTTCATCATTTAAATGGGTGTTCAATAAATATTAAAATAGTGGTTGAACTATTTTTCTAGCTGGTCCCAAACCCAAGATAGCATAATTAATATTTTAATATTATAATCTATACTCTAATTTTCCTTACAGGACAGTCAGAGTCTCCCACAGTGAAAATAACTTTTTTGGCTTTGTCATGAAAGGGACATGGTAACGTTTAAGTTCAAATGATTTATTTTAATTTAACATTATTCCCTATTGGGTTTTATATTAATTTCCTTACTCATTCATTTTCTATGGGATGGTGTCTATCACCAGTGAGTGGCCATTTGTGGCACTGGAAATACTGCAAATGTAGCTGGAGTACATTTAGGACTGTCTTGGACACTTTTTGGCTGTGGTATCTTTAGAAGTAAAGTTTGTGTATGGCAATGGGTTTATTCTTTTGTGGGTGAGTGCATGTCTTTCCCTAACCCCTTCTCTAACCCTTCATTAACCCTATGATACTCCTCCATTTAGTAGTAAGCATTGTCCATTTTCCAGCCACTCCTCTGTCCCTTCCACATTTACTTATACAAATGTTTGTAGAGACTCCTGAATCCGGCGTAGATCTATGCACAGAAAAAGATAGACAGGAAGAGACGGAACCTCTGTATTTAGATTTATTAATAGCATTTTATATTACATTAGTAGCATGATTGTAGTACTACTAAACATACCACAAAATACATCCTGTGCCCATTTCATAGGAATTAAGTTACACACAATGCCCATGTGAGACACAGTAAGAGGCTATGATAAAAAAAACATGTGCAACAGTCTCTGGTAGTATTGCTTTTATCTATTTGAGCTAGAATTTTTTTTTCTGAAATCAACAAATTATGTGTCAAAAGTGACCAACCCATTGTTATTGTCAGGCTTGTGACCTATTTGACCCTTCTCAGGCACCGCCACGTTCTCTTGGGTTCTCAGGCCCCTGGGCCACATCTGTATCCACATCTCAGCTCCCGACCCATAGCTGTATCCGCATTTCAGACTCCTAAGCCATAGCTTATGCCCAAATTTTTACATCAAACAGTAGCCCCAAGTTGCCAAGATCAGCCCACCAAGTCTTAACCTGATCAATAGTCCAAATTCTCCAAGATCTCAGCCCTAAGTCTTAAACCACATGTTGCAGCCTCTTGCTTTATTGGAATTGTGACGGCGTGTATGTTTCATTCTGCATGCAGAGGTTTGTCGAGATCTTGCGAGATCTGGGCAGAGCTCGGAGGCAATGTTGGGTGTGGTTCTCTATTTAAACTGCACAGACACCAGAGGCTTTGCTTTGCCTCTACGTTTCAGATGAAGAAGGTTCTCGCAACTGAAGGCTGTTCCCTGCCTGCATCGGAAATAATGCCCACGGCATCCAGCGGATCACTTACCTGCTTTCAGTAAGTTGTTTCCTGTCTGCTTCAGAGAGCACATCCACAGCATCCAGAGGTTCCTTACCTGTTTCCAGTAAGCTGTTCCCTGCCTGCATTAGAAACTACGTCCTACAGAATCTGGCATTTCACACCACGACGATTGGCTACATTGTCGTACCCACAGCCACCCTTCCTCTATATTCACCACAGATGCCTGCAACACAAGACAAAAACATTACCAAGAAGTTAAACCCCAAGCAAGTCAAGATAAAGTTACTGGATTACCTTTTCCAAACTTTAAATGTTTTCATGAAAACACTACGCACTGCAAACAGTGCCCCAAAGCAGCCAATCAAGGAAAATGACTTATGAGTGAACTAATTTGATAGAACATTTGTAATCCCTCAATTATTGCATCTGAGAAACTCACACAGGTACCTAGAGCATATATTAAGTCGTATTGTGTTGTTGTGTAATCCTGCTAAGTAAGAAAGAGAGAGATAGCTCTATAACTCTCTCAGGTATATATTACCTACTGGCGTTTGCTAGTAGGTAGTTATAGTTAGGACCATGTTTCCATAGAAATAGCATTTTTTGACTTGCCTATATCTTTGGCGCCGTTTGACAAATCTTCACAATAGTTTTAAAAAAAAAGTGTTGCAGTGATTCTTGTTATGCATGGATCCATCAAGTGGGGGCCGAAAAAAGGGGGGGGGTCAAAAAAGTTGCGTTTCCCATTTTTATTGCCATAGGACCTGTAGACACGACTACAGCCACTGGACGGAATTACACCAAATTTGGTAGAAAGCTAGCTTTTAGTATGCAGATTATGCTTTCACTTATTTAATGTAAATCCGTCCAGTAGTTTTTGAAAAATGAAACAAAATCCAAATTTGTATATCTGTGATCGCGAAGACTTCGTGAAAAATGACGAACTTGTGCAGGGAAATGCCCAGCTCTGATTGGCTGCCAACACTTCAAAAGCAGGAAGTGTTGGCAGCCATCTTGGGGCCCAGCTTCATCTGAGTCCCAGTAAAAAAGCAAAAAAAGGGTAGAGATACCCTTACCCCTTAACTCTGGGGGTGGGGTCCCAGCGGGATCCCCACAGAGCAAAAAAGCATTTTTATTTATTTTTTGCCACAGATTCACGATATTCGTGAAGTTACAGCAAAACAGTGTGGGTTCGTTTTATAATAGGCCCTCGGTTGGGTCAGGACTCAGGGGCATTAATATTTCCCACCACCACCAGCCCCAGAGATCACCACCTCCCCTGGGCTAATAATAAAAATAAGTAAAGGGGGTCCATTTTGGACCCTTATTAGCACCGGGGACAACCAACTCCACAGGGCTGTTGCTATATTGGAGGAGGGCCACACGGCCCACTTGAGGAGCCTTTATTGGCCCTGGGGATTGCCACCCCTCAGGGCCCGCTCCTGCTATGACCCGAGGTGCCCACCTCCAGTGTTGCGTATGCTAATGAGGCTACTGGATTTCGGTGGCAGATCACATGGATTGTGGATACTAAATATGATTCCACACCACATGATGCCTGTCGGCCTAATCCGGGTTTTCTGGCTAACTAGCAGCGCCTCATCTCTGGCCAAGATGATTTTGGCAACCGGGTGCATGACAAGAAAGACTCCTCAGGGGAATCGTGGTCAATCAGATCTCATTCCTTTCTCTCAGTTACCAAAGTCTCATATTGGCAAAGACAACAGAGGCAGAATATAGTTCAATAAGGATTAATTGAAGTAACTGTATCTTAGATAAGAAGGCATGTACGACAATAACTAGGATGATAAAGCACAATAAAAACAAACAAGTGACTTACAGAGCAAAACACAAAAACAGTCCTACCATACTGTCACTAGAAGTGATCTAAATTTCTCCTACTGACACAATGTTTGAGCACAGCGTAATAAGCCTAATCTGCCCTTCGGGTTTCCCCCCTGGGGGTACATCATCCCTCATACCTGTAGGAAGAAGCCTGTAGTCTAGAGAGACACTGGCCCTCATTAGGACCCTGGCGGTTGTAAACCGCCAGGGTCGCTGTAGGCGGGAGCACCGCCGACAGCCTGGCGGTGCCCTGCAGGGCATTCTGACCGCGGCGCTTTGGCCGCGGTCAGAAAGGGAAAACCGGCGGTCTCCCGACGGTTTTCCACTGCGCCTAAGAATCCTCCAAGGCGGCGCAGCTCGCTGCGCCGCCGAGGGGATTCTGACAATCCTTACCGCCATCCTGTTCCTGGCGGCTCGCCCGCCAGGAACAGGATGGCGGTAAGGATTGTCGTGGGGCCCCTGGGTGCCCCTGCAGTGCCCATGCCAACGGCATGGGCACTGCAGGGGCCCCCGTAAGAGGAATGAGCAGAAGCAACTCCCTCATGTGCTGCTTTTATTAATTCAGGTCTTAGGTCTTTATTGGGAATTGCTCGAACTCCTACACCTGGTATTGTTACTTGTGCATCAAATATGCCTGCCATCCAGTGGGAGTATTTAGCAGGATATGCTTTAGGTGAGGGCGTGCCATCAGCCGAAGCTTTCACAGCTGCCAGTGTTTCATCATCCTCTTTCAATTTAGAATGAGTTACTGCAGCAAGAGGAGCAAGAGCTACTGCTGATTTGGCTGCCTCATCAGTCAAAGTGTTGCCCTCAATGTGTATTCCAACATGCTGATGTCCTAGTGTATGTACAACATGGACATTAGGTAGTGTTTCTTTCAGCTCTGCTACTTTCCCCCACAGAAATCTGTGTTTAATAGTGTTGCCTTTTGAATCTCTGATCCCATTTTGGTGCCAGTAATGCATATATTCATTGAAGGACTGGACACAATAATACGAATCACAGACAATCAACCTCATCTTCTCAGGATCCGTATGTTCCATTGACATCTCCAGAGCCTTGAGCTCTGCAAGTTGTGCAGTGCAATCTCCTAGAGTCTGCGTGTAAGTATTTTGTGAATGGAACTTGCGATCCTTCATGTATCCACTCACGACTGCGCAAGCAGCGGAGTATTGATGTTTGGTGCCTATTGCTGGATGGACTGAACTATCAGTGTACAAGATTGTATGATATTGTTCGATAAGCAATGTATTTGCTGGAACCGGATACTCAAGTTCATATTGTATGAATTCTTGGGTCTGTAATTTGGAGTCAAAAACATAATCAACATCAGTGGCTGTCTAAGACCTTCCCATTGGATCCAGCGTGGATGTAATGCTTTAGCATTTGGCACGCTCGCTTTGGTAACAGCCTCAATGGCTGGAATTAGGGATACAACAATAATGCGCCTCCCCTGGGCCAGAGGTCTCCCTTTAAGGACCGCCACCTGGACAGCAGAGAGGATTTTCTCAGTGGGAGCAAAGCAATGTTCAGCTGTGGAGTATAAGTGTGATTTGTATGCAAGTGGGACGGTCTCACCCTCATTGAATGTCACATAGATGAAACCAATGGAACCAGCAATTACTCTGATGGCCAAATGTTTTTTATTGTCCCTTGTATGTAAGTGTTTTGCTTCAAGCATGTCTTTTTGCAAAGCTTTTAGAATGCATCTAAGTTCCACTGTCCAGAATTTTCTGGTAAAGTCAGGATGTACTAAGTCATATAATGGTTTAATGTGTTGTGCATAATCTGGAATATATGTTCTGCCAAAGTTTAAAAAGCCCAACACTGACTGGAGCTTTTTTATTGTTTGGTGTTGTAGTTGTGCACATTCTTCTAAAAATTGGGGCGCAAGGCTCTTGCCTTCATCCGACAGTTCGTATCCCAGAAACAGGACACTAAGGAAGGCTATTTTCATTTTTTTAAAGTTGAATTTATAACTGATTTCGGCAAATCCTAAACAATGCGGGCTACCAGTCTTAAATGTTGCATGAGGTCATCATCTGTGATATAAATGTCATCCACATATGACAACGCCTCGGGGGGTATGTCGTGTCGGATAGATGTTACACAAGCCGACAACAGTCCTGGACTGTTTTTGTACCCTTGTGGGATTTTTCCTGAGAGCCAAGGGCCCTAAAACTTGTTAAGTCCCTACTTTCAGGAGCTATGTTTTGGCAGAAAAACCCATTGGATATCGCCAGGGTTGTCTTGTATTTTTTGCACACTTTATTGTTCATGGGTGCTGTGCTATGTGCATTTTGTATGGCAAATGTTTTTGTGTGACTGTTTAAATGATGAGTGGTCAGGTTTGACGACCAGAAATAGTGGATTATTCATTGATGAATTCAAGGGTTAAATTACACGCTGGTACTCTAATTGGTTGAGGATTTCCCTCACAGGTACTTTGCATCATACTTTATTGGATATTGAGGTTGGGGTTGGGATTTTATTGGTATTACATGGAAGGGAGAATCTTTGTCCCATCCTACATGATTGCGATATAACGCAGGTGCTTGCTCCACTGCCTAATCAATGGCGTACATTTCAACAAGCTTTCTGGGAACAAGGGACGAGAAGGACTTTTCAATAACATCCTCTCGGTAAGGGAGATCGCGGATAAATTCTGGAGGCCAATCTTTTTCAGCTAGCAAAATATCATAAATAGAAATGATGCGGTCCAAAAAGATGCCGTCTATCATACGTTTAATGTCTCCCTCTAACTGAATGGTTACTTTATATACCCTGTTGGGTGTGGAGACACTCATGCCCGCAGTCTCAACTTGCAAGAAGTCATCAGTTGCTTTCACCTCCAGATACTCTTGAAGATCCTGGCGAACTATTGTGACCTCTGCTGCACTGTTGAGTAGAGCCAGTGCCCACTTCCTGTTCTTCAGTAAAGCCCTCTTCTTGAGTGGTATGTCAGATTGTACCTGCTGCCACTTTTTTCTTTTTTAAATTGGGGTTTTTGTTGGGGAAGTTTCTCTTCTTTTTTAACTGAAACTTCAGACGAGCGTTGTGAGTCCTTTCTCGGTTTCACGTACTCAGTTCGCTGCTCTGACCACCCACCTCTCTCACTGCGTTTTTCCTGTGAGTCCAGAAAGAAATGAGATTGGCGTGTATCAGTAAATTGATATCTGTCAGGCGTTTTTATATTATCCCTATTTCTAAGGTTATACCCGCGGAGATACTCCCCTTTCTTTTTTATGTGTTTGTTGTTTTTTATTCCAGCGTTTTATTTTTTACCTTTGGGTGCTTGCTTGGTAGTGTCTTTACTAGATCTACCTTGAAATTGTGGTTTAATAATAATCTTAGGCAGTTCACATTCTTGATTCTGTGCAGGAACTTCCCAGAGCCGCATGCCCACTGCTAGTGCAACTGCTTCCCCTTTAAGGTTACTTAATTTGATTGATGATACTGTGGCAAAATTGCCTGTTAATTGCATCCCCAAATCCAAGCCCGGGGCAGCCCCGTATTCATCTTGAATTTGTTTTAACAGCTCAGAAGATTGGCAAGTGTTGGTGTACCGTGTGTGGTAGTATAGAGCGCGGCAAATACCGTGCCCCAGGTATTGCAGTTATCAACTGTGGGAACCACCCCGAATGGCAAGCACATAGTGATAATTCTATGTGGTCCCCAAGTATGATGTGAGAAAGTAGCCTCTTTCTAGCCTTGTTACCCCCACTTTTGGCCTGTTTGTGAGTGTATGTCAGGGTGTTTGTCACTGTTTTCACTGTCTCACTGGGATCCTGATAGCCAGGCCCCAGTGCTCATAGTGAAAACACTATGTTTTCAGTATGGTTGTTATGTGTCACTGGGATCCTGCTGGTCAGGACCCCAGTGCTCATAGGTTTGTGGCCTATATGTATGTGTCACTGGGACCCTGTCACACAGGGCCCCAGTGCTCATAGGTGTGCATGTATATGTTCCCTGTGTGGTGCCTAACTGTCTCACTGAGGCTCTGCTATCCAGAACCTCAGTGGTTATGCTCTCTCATTACTTCCAAATTGTCACTAACAGGCTAGTGACCATTTTTACCAATTTACATTGGCTTACTGGAACACCCTTATAATTCCCTAGTATATGGTACTGAGGTACCCAGGGTATTGGGGTTCCAGGAGATCCCTATGGGCTGCAGCATTTCTTTTGCCACCCATAGGGAGCTCTGACAATTCTTACACAGGCCTGCCACTGCAGCCTGAGTGAAATAACGTCCACGTTATTTCACAGCCATTTTACACTGCACT
Organism: Pleurodeles waltl; assembly: GCF_031143425.1. NCBI lineage: Eukaryota > Metazoa > Chordata > Amphibia > Caudata > Salamandridae > Pleurodeles > Pleurodeles waltl. Next base: position 990,513,020 of record NC_090440.1, read on the forward strand.
TAAGTAACTTATAAGTCACCTATATGTCTAACCTTTACCTGGTAAAGGTTAGGTGCAAAGTTACTTAGTGTGAGGGCACCCTGGCACTAGCCAAGGTGCCCCCACATTGTTCAGAGCCAATTCCCTGAACTTTGTGAGTGCGGGGACACCATTACACGCGTGCACTACATATAGGTCACTACCTATATGTAGCTTCACAATGGTAACTCCGAATATGGCCATGTAACATGTCTATGATCATGGAATTACCCCCTCTATGCCATCCTAGCATAGTTTGCACAATCCCATGATCCCAGTGGTCTGTAGCACAGACCCTGGTACTGCCAAACTGCCCTTCCTGGGGTTTCACTGCAGCTGCTGCTGCTGCCAACCCCTCAGACAGGCATCTGCCCTCCTGGGGTCCAGCCAGGCCTGGCCCAGGATGGCAGAACAAAGAACTTCCTCTGAGAGAGGGTGTGACACCCTTTCCCTTTGGAAAATGGTGTGAAGGCAGGGGAGGAGTAGCCTCCACCAGCCTCTGGAAATGCTTTCTTGGGCACAGATGTGCCCAATTCTGCATAAGCCAGTCTACACCGGTTCAGGGACCCCTTAGCCCCTGCTCTGGCGCGAAACTGGACAAAGGAAAGGGGAGTGACCACTCCCCTGACCTGCACCTCCCCTGGGAGGTGTCCAGAGCTCCTCCAGTGTGCTCCAGACCTCTGCCATCTTGGAAACAGAGGTGCTGCTGGCACACTGGACTGCTCTGAGTGGCCAGTGCCACCAGGTGACGTCAGAGACTCCTGCTGATAGGCTCCTTCAGGTGTTAGTAGCCTATCCTCTCTCCTAAGTAGCCAAACCCTCTTTTCTGGCTATTTAGGGTCTCTGTCTCTGGGGAAACTTTAGATAACGAATGCATGAGCTCAGCCGAGTTCCTCTGCATCTCTCTCTTCACCTTCTGATAAGGAATCGACCGCTGACCGCGCTGGAAGCCTGCAAACCTGCAACATAGTAGCAAAGACGACTACTGCAACTCTGTAACGCTGATCCTGCCGCCTTCTCAACTGTTTTCCTGCTTGTGCATGCTGTGGGGGTAGTCTGCCTCCTCTCTGCACCAGAAGCTCCGAAGAAATCTCCCGTGGGTCGACGGAATCTTCCCCCTGCAACCGCAGGCACCAAAAAGCTGCATTACCGGTCCCTTGGGTCTCCTCTCAGCACGACGAGCGAGGTCCCTCGAATCCAGCGACTCTGTCCAAGTGACCCCCACAGTCCAGTGACTCTTCAGTCCAAGTTTGGTGGAGGTAAGTCCTTGCCTCACCTCGCTGGGCTGCATTGCTGGGAACCGCGACTTTGCAGCTACTCCGGCCCCTGTGCACTTCCGGCGGAAATCCTTTGTGCACAGCCAAGCCTGGGTCCACGGCACTCTAACCTGCATTGCACGACTTTCTAAGTTGGTCTCCGGCGACGTGGGACTCCTTTGTGCAACTTCGGCAAGCACCGTTTCACGCATCCTCGTAGTGCCTGTTTCTGGCACTTCTCCGGGTGCTACCTGCTTCAGTGAGGGCTCTTTGTCTTGCTCGATGTCCCCTCTCCCTTCAGGTCCAATTTGCGACCTCCTGGTCCCTCCTGGGCCCCAGCAGCATCCAAAAACGCCAAACGCACGATTTGCAACTAGCAAGGCTTGTTGGCGTCCTTTCGGCGGGAAAACACTTCTGCACGACTTTCCAAGGCAAGAGGGATCCGTCCACCAAAGGGGAAGTCTCTAGCCCTTTTCGTTCCTGCAGAAACCTCAGCTTCTTCTGTCCAGTAGAAGCTTCTTTGCACCCGCAGCTGGCATTTCCTGGGCATCTGCCCATCTCCGACTTGCTTGTGACTTTTGGACTTGGTCCCCTTGTTCCACAGGTACCCTAGATTGGAAATCCACAGTTGTTGCATTGCTGGTTTGTGTCTTTCCTGCATTATTCCTCTAACACGACTTCTTTGTCCTTAGGGGAACTTTAGTGCACTTTGCACTCACTTTTCAGGGTCTTGGGGAGGGTTATTTTTCTAACTCTCACTATTTTCTAATAGTCCCAGCGACCCTCTACAAGGTCACATAGGTTTGGGGTCCATTCGTGGTTCGCATTCCACTTTTGGAGTATATGGTTTGTGTTGCCCCTATCCCTATGTTTCCCCATTGCATCCTATTGTAACTATACATTGTTTGCACTGTTTTCTAAGACTATACTGCATATTTTTGCTATTGTGTATATATATCTTGTGTATATTTCCTATCCTCTCACTGAGGGTACACTCTAAGATACTTTGGCATATTGTCATAAAAATAAAGTACCTTTATTTTTAGTATAACTGTGTATTGTGTTTTCTTATGATATTGTGCATATGACAATAGGTGGTACTGTGGTAGCTTCACACGTCTCTTAGTTCAGCCTAAGCTGCTCTGCTAAGCTACCATTATCTATCAGCCTAAGCTGCTAGACACCCTATACACTAATAAGGGATAACTGGGCCTGGTGCAAGGTGCAAGTACCCCTTGGTACTCACTACAAGCCAGCCCAGCCTCCTACATATGAGTGTGTGTTTTTCTGTGAATGTTGTCGGCAACCCTATCTGACTGTAGTATTGGAGAAAGCATTAAGTGAAATAAATGTCCCACTAAGAATGTGATGCTTTCCTAGGCAAAAGAACAATGAGATAATAAAACAGCACTGCAAATGTGGCTATTGCTAAAAAAATAAAGCAATGCTGATTAAAATGTTCCTTGGTTAAAGTGCACAGTGGCAGGCCTAGTTAGCTAAAATATGGCTAAAATAGCTATACGACACCAGGACATAGCTGTTTGCTATGGCTTGGCTGCAGCTTTGAAGCTTCAACCAAGGTACAGCAAACACTCCGGTTTCAAACAGTGGGACCTGTCAAGCAGGTCCCGCTGTCTGAAAGCGGACCTTTCATCTCCGTTCCGTGCATGCAGAAATGCGTGCAGGGAACAGAGATGAAAGCTTTGCTTCAGGAAGCGGGGGACCAGCTGGTAAAGCATGTTTTCAAATAAACATTTATTTTTTAAAAACATGTCGGGACTGTGGGGATGAGCCCTTGAGGGCTCCCCCTACGGTCCCAGATAGCCCATAAAGGGCTAAATTGAAGCAGGAGAAAAAAGAAAAACCAATAGCTCAGCATGAAGGCCATGACCCTTCACACTGAGCACTGAGGATTTGAGTCCAGCTGGACTAATTTCCCTCTTTCTTTTTTTTTAAAAACTAATAATGTTTAAAGGGAAAATAAAAGATGATTTTATTTTTTTAAATAACAAATACATATTTATTTTTAAATTGAACAGAAATATCTCATTCTAAGTATATCACACATCAAAGCCTAAAAAAGTCTCTATCTCTCTTCCTCTTTCTTTCTTTCTGTCAGTCTCTCTGTACCACTCACGCACCTACTGAGACACTCATGCACTCATTCACAGACCCACTGAGACCCTTGTGCACCCACTCACAGCCCGTCAGACCCCCATGCACCCACTCCCAGACCCACTTAGACAGTTGCACACCCACTCACAGACCCACTCAGACTCTCACACACCCACTCTCAGACCCACTGACACCCTCATGCGCCTATTCACTAAAAACTACAAAGGTAACAGGGACGTTATTGTTAGGAAATAGAATTAAGGAAATAGAAATTCACTTAAAAAACCCAGAGGTTACAGGGACATTATAGTTAGGTTCACATTTTAAATGTGCAACTCATGCCCTGGCCATGCACTTCTAATAAACCCACTAATTTCGGCACTTACAATATCTCAGATAATATCATTGATAATATCAATGTCATATTTACAGTAAAAGTTTTGATAAAAAAACTGTGCATGGCGGCGACGCAGTTATAGTTGCCTTAGAGCACGAGCTATAGTAACTTGAGATAACTATAACTATAACTGGTGAATTTCTATGGTTTTATAACTTTAAAATGTAACTATAATGTCCCTGTAACCTTTGTTTTTTAAGCAAATTTCTTTGTTTTTTTAAATTCTTTTTCCCTACTATAACACCCCTGTAACTTTTGTTTTCTCAGTGAATATATATAACAAACAAACAAAAGTTACTGGGACGTTATAGTTAGAGTCAGTTATCTCTCGTACAAAACCATAGAAATTCAGCAGTTATAGTTACCAGACCTAACTATAACTTACACCCCTACAATGCACTGCATTTGACCTCACATATTACATCATTCATGACATGGGCAGTGACATCACTGATGACATTACTCATGACATCTCAAATGACATCACTGATGATATCACTGATGGCATCATCCAGTGAATGTAAGAGTGTTGAAAACGTTTCTAAGAGTTAAAGATAGATACTAAGATATTGCACAAGTTAAATGACTAATCTTTCTGTACTACTGACGAGTGATACAATTTCTAACATATCCTCCTAATTTCTAAATTTGTGTGTGAGTGGCTGTGTAAGTGGCTGCATGAGAAGGTGAATGGCTGTGTGAGTATCTGTTGATTGGCTGTGTGTGGAGCTGTATGGGTGAATAACTGGGTGTGTGAGTAGCTGTATGGGTTTTTAAGTGTCTGTGTGAGTAGCTCTATGAGTAATTGAGTGGCTGTGTGAGCAGCTGTACCGGTGTGTGTACGGGTGATTGAGTGGGTGTGAAGGTGGCTGTATGGTAAGTGAGAGACTATGTGAGTGTATGTATGAGTGAGTGGGTGTGTCAGTGACTGTATAGGTGAGTAAGTGAGCATGTGTGACTGTATGGTGACTGAGTATGTGTTCGTATCTTTGTGAGAAAGTGTGTTGGTGTGTTAGTATTTGTGTTGGTGAGTGAGTGGTTATTTTAGCGTTTGTATGGATGATTGATTAGGTGTGTAAGTAGTTACGTGCGTGAGCGACTCACTGTCTGAGTGGATTTATGACTGTATGGCTGACTGCTTGAGTAGTTGTATTGGTGAGTGACAGGGTGTATCAGTGGATATATGGGTGTATGAGTGGCTCTGTCACTGGCTGTATAGCAGACTAAGTGATGGTATGATTAGGGGTATGGGTGAGTGTGAGGCTGTGTGAGTGCCTCTATGGGTTTATAAGTCTGCGCGTGTGTGTTTGATTTCCTGAGTAGTTCTGAGAGTGGCTGTATGAGTAATTCAGATCTCAGATTTTATAAACTTTTTTCGGACACAACATACAACCATAAAAGTTACATAAGGAAAACACAATGCTGTTAAAAAAAGAAATATTAAAACACATATAAGTGCAATGAAACAATGTACTTTTCAATGAAAGAAGCGGCTCTACATTAATACATGATAAAAACATCAATAGGTAAAAGCAATAAGGACCGTACACTGAGAAACAAGGGAGTTATCCGCTCCGAAACCTTTGTGGGTGAAAAAAAAGGTACAAATCAACAAGGATTTAAGTAAGCATGGTGTTACGCACCTTCACTGCAATTTTCACAAACAAACCCACGTGCAGAACAGTTTCACAATCAAATAATTGCAGTAGTAACTGGAGAGATAATCTCACCTGTTTGATGTTCGGACATTTCTTCACTAATATCGATATTAAAAAGATTTTGTATATCTTTCATAAAATTTGCAGAAAAAAAGCAAAATGCAACAAGGTTTTTACCTGAGGTGCCACCACAGGGACATGGGACAACGTCTAAGAGATGTGAAAAACCTAATGGGAAACACAGCAAAAATTTGGCAATGTCTGGCCATAAATGCAATAACAATGAACTCTCCCATCACGCGTTCGACTGCAATGCATAGTTAAAGGTCCTGTTTGAAAAAATCTGACTCAGATATCCAGTCACACTTGTCTTCATTGCTTCCTTGTTAGTTCGTTGAAAAGACACATGATTAAACAGGGCGTAACGAGCCTGCTTCTTACTGAGGGTGTTACAGAATTCGGGCTCGATAAAAGCACACAACTGCCCTATCCTACAATAAGCGGAAATACCTAGGCTAGCCAAGGAACATGTATGCCTCTTTGGCAGGAGAGACAATCTATAATAATGCCCCTTGTCAGGCTTGCCTGCTCATTTTTCCAAATGGCCAGCCATAATAGTGCCGGTCTTACACTAAAGAGATCTTCCAAAAAGCTCAAACCCAACTCAATGTGACAAATAAAACTGGAGGATGAGATGGGAACTGCATGGAGCCGTCTACAAAAGCCATTTTCTTGGCGCTGAATGACCGCACATTCAGATATACCCCAGACTTCTGCCTCGTACAGAACAACGGAGGTACATTGACATCTGTAGATCTGCAACAACAAACCAAACGAACCACCTCCCACAGGTTGGGGTAGGCTACACAGTAAACCAATTGCAGCCGACAACTTTGCTCTACACAGGGTACTGTAAGACACCCGAAACCCAGAGGAAGAAAAAGTGACCCCTAAATAAGAAAAGGTGCATATACAGTTTAGCTGACTAGTTCCGATAGAAAGACTAGAAAGCTGTTTGCATTTGAGGCTGCATGCCATGATGTAAGACTTTGAAAAGTTGGTACGCAGATCTAGGGTAGCCATAAAATCCACAAAGGCATGGAGCAGGAGACACAGGCCATCATTATGACCCTGGCGGTCAGGGTTAACATGGCAGTAGTACCGCCAACAGGCTGGCGGTCCATTCTGCCAAATTATGAGATTGGCGGGTTGGCTGCAGTCAACCCGCCACTTCTCCACTCATAATGCCATGGCGGTATGAGCCGCCAGACCGGAGATGTCTATCTCCAGCCCGGAGGCTGACATAGTTCTGCCCATGGCATTATGAGCCGGCCTACCGCCATGGTTTCCGTGGCGTTAAAAACTCCACAAAAACCATGGCGGTAGGCCCTACTGGTGACAGGGAATTCCTTCCCTGTCACTGGCGGGTGGCTACCCCACCCCCCCCCAACATTCACCTGATGCCCCCCCATCCAAACTCACCCCCTACACACACTAACCCCCACCTGGATACACAAACTAACACCCACATCCCCCTCTGATCCACTCCCTCATCCCCCACCCACTCTGATACACAAACACACACCCCCAACCCCTCCTATACACAAATACACACTCCCACCTCCGATACACAAACACGCCCCCACCCCATACACACACACACCTGCAGACACGCACACACCACACAACTGATCCCACCCCCCACAGCCACACATGCACAGATCAGCCCCTCCCCCCACCCCCACTAGTACCAGCACCCCGCACCCCTCTCCCTGCATACATGCACACAGACACCCACACGCACCACGGCTACACCCATTCACTAATACTGCCATACATGTATTCATGCGCACACTGCATACATGCATTCATGCACACACTTTATACACGCATTCATACACCCACCACATACACGCATTCATACACACACTGCATACACGCATTCACACATGCATACTTCCAGACATAGTCGCACACATTCTTACACAATCACACTGACATGCAGACACGCACTCACTTCACCATACTTACACGCATTCACTCACACACATACAACCATGCAAACAACACAACACACACAGACGCATTCGCACACATACGCACACACTCAGACACACACACACACAACACCCCTACCCTCCCTCCCCGTCAGAGACCTGACTTACTTTGTCTGGCGAGGAGGTCGTCCGGCAGGCAACAGGAAGGGGCGCTGCTACCATCATCAGCGCCCCGCCAGCAGAACACTGCCAGGCCGTATTCATTTTCATAATATGCCTGGCAACGTTCTGCTGGCGGGGCGGTGCTGGTGTTATCAGTGCCAGTTTACCACTGTCCGCCAGCATGAGCACTGCCGGATTTCCACCTTTATTGTGGCAGAAGTCAGGCAGTGCTCATATTATGGCGGATGGATGGTAGCCACCGTGGCGGTCTGTTGGCGGCTGTCACAGTGGCGGTAGTTGGTTTTTACCTCCAATGTCATATTGAGGCCCACAGTGTCTTTGGCATACGAGCCGTAAGGATGGTGTCATCCGCATACAAAAGGGTTGTTAACAGTGCTCCTTTAATTTTGGGTACATCTTGCGTGATACAAAATAATGAAGGATAAAGCTCATCAATAAACAATACAAATAGAAGAGATGCTAGGACGCACCCTTAGCACTCCCTCGGTGCCCATTTATGTCCCCAAAAATGTTGATCCTGATTCTAGCCTTCATATCAGTGTGTAGGTAAGCCAGGGCGTGCACTAAAATATCATCTATCCCATGTGAAATAAGCTTATGCCAGAGCTTGGAGTGGGTAATGCAATCGAAAGCTGAGCATAGGTCCATGAATGCTGAGTAGAGTGGAATTTGTTAGGCAATAGTGTATTTCCTGAGCTCAAGATGTAGATTTAAACACTGTTCAATTGTGCCCAGTTTACTTCTAAATCCATACTGACACTGGGAAAGGACCTCCTCAGTTTGGATCCACTCCCTGATTCTGTTATATATAACCCATCCCAGGATTTTTACCCAGGAAATCAATCAGAGAGATTGGTCTATGTGATCTCGGATAAGAACAATATCCTTTTTTTAAAATGGGTACTATGATTGATGTAGAAAATGACAAGTACAGCGGAGAGTGAACTACATTATTATAAACATTAGTTAGCAGAGGTACCCAGAAGTCAGTATTGTATTTGATGAGATTCGATTGGGACGCCATCGGGAGCAGGCACTTTACCATTAACACTTTGATTGATTGTGTCCACTACTTCTTCGAAACTCACTTGAAATCTGCATATGCTATTGGGATTTCCAACAAACTCAACGCCTGATGATGCAGCTGCATAGATATTGGTGCAGTGGGCCTCCCAGGTTGTGCTGGTGAAGTGGCTGGAAACATAGATGACTGACTCGTGTTTGCGTTTGAGTTCAGACACTGTAGACCAAAAGGAATTGCTGTCTTTCACCGTTGCTGCCTGTGCCAAGAAAATCCCAGTGCTGGGTGAGGACTTCACTCCAGAATTTCGAGGTAATCTCCTTATAATGCTTCCTTGCAAGAATCACAGAGGAAGGTTTTCTGGGTTTGCTGTATGGGCCTGTCATAGCTGGTGGTTGGCTAAGGAGCAATCATGGTTAAGCCACTTTGGGGGGTTGACAATTGGCCAAAATGGGTTCAATAGCGCTTTCCTAATATTTGTGCAAAGTCCAATAAAAGCCTTGGATATCGGAACAGTCATGTCCTCCCCTGCAAGCTACAAGACATACTTTCATCAGTTTTCGATTTGCACTAATTAATAATTAAAGAACTGAGAGGGTTCAGGCAGCCGCCACTCTAACCTGAGGTTATCTGTTGAGAGCTGGAGGCTGTTCGCTCCTATGTCCACCCTGAATTTTTCCCTTGAGTCCACAGAGCAAACTACTTCCAGGAGGTTATGATCACCATAATTAGACTCAATTACTGACCCATATAGCAGTATATCTTTGATGCTGTGAGGAATTACCCTTGCCCTTGTAAGTGAACTGGGCAGCGTCCACTGTACCTGCCACTTCCATTATATTACACAAGTCACACAACACTAAGGCCCTCATTATGTCTTTGGCAGTAAAACGCCTACCGCCGTGGTGACGGCCGCCAAAAGACCGTTGCCGTGGCTACCATCTGTTTGCCAAATTATGACCACAGCCGAATTTCTTCCACAAGAAGGGCGGAAATCCGGCTGTGGCCATATTGGCGGATAGTGGTAAGGTGGCACTGCTACCACCAGTAGCGCCACACCAGTAGACCGCCGCCAACCGTATTATGTCAAATAAAACGGCCTAGTGGTGTTCTGATGGCAGGTGCTGCTGGCGGTATCAGTGCCCCGTCCCGTCCCCTGCCAGAAGACCCCCTGGATACAGGTAAGTCAGGTTTCCGACAGGGAAGGAGGTGGGGGGTGTTGTGTTCTGGGGGTGTGTGCATGTATGTGTGAGTGTGTGCGTGCATGCGAGTGTGTGTTTAGTGTTGTTTGCGTGCATGCGTGTATGCGTGTGTGTGAGTGCGTGTATGCGTGTGTGTGAATGCGTGTATGAATGGAGATGTGAATGCGTGTCTGCATGTACGTGTGGATGTGTGTGTGGATGTGTGCGTGAATGAATGAATGTATGCATGTATGTATGCATGTCTATCTGTGTGAATGAGTGTTGGTCTGCGTGTGTGTGTATGAGGGGTGGTTGGAAAGGAGGGGGAGCGTGGATGAAGAGGGGGTGGGGCATCTGGGGAATGTTGGTGGGGAGGGGGCCTCCTGTCAGTGACAGGGAAGGAATTCCCTGTCACTGATAGGGCCTACCGCCATGGTTTTCGTGGCGTTACAAACGCCACGGAAACCGTGGCGGTAGGCAGGGTCATGATACCGGCGGAGGCACAATAGCGGCCGCCGGGCTGGAAATTTTTATCTTCAGCCCAGCGGCTGCCACCGCCATGGGGGTCGGAGTGGTACATTGCCAGGTTGGCTTCAGCCAACCCGCCAATGTCATAATGTGGCGGTAAGTACCACCAGCCTGTTGGCGGTACTGCCGCCACATTATTTCCGACTGCCGGGGTCATAATGACCCCCTAAATGAGATACTAAATCCTGGGTCCTAGGATCCATGCAACTTGAGGAAACTATGCCAGTACATGATGTATTATTCTTTGATGGCAATTAAACATTGAAATCTACAGCCAAGCCTAGGTAGGTTGAACGGCCAGAAATAGTAACTCCTTTTATTAGCCTGTTAATATAATTGAATAATGTAGAACATTTGGTGTTTGGGACATTGAAAAAATCATTATTACAAAAAATTACTAAATACAAGTTAATATGGGTCTTTAATTGTATGACTTGGAAGTCTCTATTGGGTGAGATGAGAGAGTGAACACAGCCCCCTATTGATATGTTACCCCGCAAAGGCTAAGCACAACCGTGACAAGAGGGATGAGCTGGGACACAAAAACACTGAAAGCCATCGACCAGGGAAGGTGATACATCCTAAGTCTCCCAAGGAACATTATGATATCATATCCCATGATGAATAATAGCCAGTCGGGTAAGTTGAGCTTCGATCGAAGACATGCAATGTTCCAACTTAGGGGCATATTTATACTTTGTGCTGAATTAGCATCATATTTTTAAGCATCTTCAGCTCAAACTTAACTCCATATTTATATTTTGATGCTAGACCCGTCTAGCATCAAAATATTGGAGTTAAAGTCATTTTTGGGATGCGTGAAACCACCTTGCGTCAATGAGATGCAAGGTAGATGTTCCTGTCCAAAAATTGACTCAAAGCCCCTAGCGCCTTATTAATCCTCCCGTGCAAAAAGGGTGCACGGGTGGGGTGGCGGGCCTAAATAAAGGCACCAAGCCTGCTTAGCGCCATTATTTAACCCCTGGGTCAGGGCAGGCGTTAGTGGACCAGTGGACCCATTTCCATGGTAAAACACCATGGAAAGAGCCCACAGGTACCCACCTCAAGCCCCAGGAACACCCCCATCCCACACCAAAGGGAGACCAGAGGATGGGGGGACCCCATCCCAGGTACGTAGGATAAGTAGAGGTAAGTATTTTTTTAAAACTGTTAAGTGCCATTGGGGGACCTGAAATGGGCCCCCTACATGGCACTGGGTGCAGTAGCCATGCCCAGGGGACCCTTGTCCCCTCTGCTGGCCATTAGGGTGGTGGGCATGACTCCTGTCTTTTATAAGACAGGAGTCATGTGGTATGGTTGATTTTGCTTCAGGAACTGATGGTAGACTGTTTAAAGGCATTTTTTGCCTCTAACCAGCCTAGCGTCATTTTTTTGTGCATAACCCCTTTCCCCCATACCCCCACCCCTACCTAGCTAACCTCATTTTACCGGACGCTAGCTCACCCTTTGCGCTGGCTTGTGGGATTCCATAAATTTGTAGCCCGGTTGGTGCTCTGGAATGACGCAAACCGGCGCTATACTTTTTGACGCAAAACTGCATTGCGCCAAAAGTATGAATATGGGCCTTAATATTTTCAGCGTGTGATCCAGAGTCGTATTCATAACACTGGGGTTAAAAAGAGCACTTGAGGGGGCAATGACACACTACGTCGTTTAAATCTGGTCCTATTTGAGCTGTGACCTCTCTGAGTAGTCAATCTACATCCTCTTGGCTGCTCAAAGAATCAAACCTCTTGGCACCGGTAAACAAGAATGCCGGATCTTGTATGCTCAGGCGAGGGTGCAGAGGATATGGACAGCTAGCTTGTAAAAGTAACCAAGTGGGAGTACGGAGATACATGAGTCATAGAAACATATGGGTTCCTTCATACTCAGTATTCTTTAAACAAGAAGGGGATTATGAAAATTGACCACAATGGAATCTCCCTCACTAAGCTTCTCTGAGTTCCCCACCCAGCTCACTCTTCGCACCATGATAACTCTTTATGGTCCCTCACATTACAGTATTTGTTCCTATTTAACCAGAACACAGTTTTATTTCAGAGATGTTCCCAGGTTTCTCTTTGTTCGGCAATAAGGGGGGGAAACTCCAGTCAGAACTACAACATAATGACAAGCTTCTGGTGGTAAGTTCATAATATCCTTATTCAGAATGCTATTGTGCTCCATCAGAGCAGTTATCATTGCAGGATGCCTGATTGGCTGTGTTACACCATTCGTTGTTAAAGTAGTGGGGTTCCTAGGCCGGTCTTAGTGCGGGATGAAGAGCTATGCATCCGGCTTGGATGGACAACAGCATTATTAACATTAACCAAGTTATTACTGGGGGAGTGGCCAAGATGGCGGCCGCGACGGATCCTGAAATGTAGGCTCCGTCTCGGGCCCACCAACAAATCCTGTTTGGCGTTTCCGGAGATGTCCTAATTGCCAACGCAGACCAGCGGAACCCCTCGGGAACCAATAGAGGGGAGATGTGCCACTGGGAGGCGATGAGTGCGTCGCTGTAGGACTGTGGGCCAGAAGAGGCCTTACCGAACACTGGAGCCGGGACCCCGTGTAGATAAAGAACGCCAGGAAACGGAAGTCAGCGCCTGGTGGCGATTTTCGGACCCGGTGCCCATGGACTCTGTTGGAGCGCGGTGAGTGAGGCGGAGGGGCCCCTGGCGGAGTGGGCCGGTACGGGTCGGGTGGCCCTTCTGGTCTCCTCCCTTCCTCCTCCCCCCTTTCTCACCCGGAGGACTGCTGCGGAGCGCTCCCGGAGGAGCTGAGCTTGGGGGCACAATCGGGCATTTCCCCCCCCCCCGGGTGCTGTTCGGAGAGCGGAGAGGAGCCGGGGTGCGGCGCGTGCATCCCGGTGACACACTGGATTGGGGGAGGCCCAACTGGACCTGATCGGGAGACAGAGGGGCGGGGGGCAACGGACCGCCGCCCTAGCCGAGGCAGACACCCCGGGGTTTTGCTGAGACGTGGCAAGTGACGGGTGGACTGCTAGTAGATGGCCGGGCGGCCCACCGCCCCCCCCCCCCCTCTCTTGGTGGAAGAACAGCGGCAATGAGCGGGGCCTAGGGGCTGCTTGAAAGCGGCAAGATATTGCTAAGTGGGTTGGACACTCTCCCACACCCCTTATTTGTTACTGAAATAGTGGCACACCCGCACGCAATCCAGGATCTGGAGCCGGGACACAGGAGTGCAACAAATGGCTGCATGGGACCCAGGCACTGGCCCATGAGGTCATTGCAAAGAGAGATTTGACTACTACAATTGGACCGCCCGGCCATAAGAACAAAAACAAAAGGGGGGGACGAGGGAGACATCGGCCTTTTATAGTGGTCGCTGGTCCCACACGAGAGGGGAGGGACGAAAGGAACCTGGAGTAAAACAAGCAAAAAGGGGGGCTCTGTGAACTATAACTCCCTCTGCCCGCAAAATCCTCTGTCAATGTGGAACGGGAAACCCCACATTGGATAGCGGGAGCAGACGCCGGAGGGGAATTAAGGCACAAGCTATGCAATGTAACATTGACCCAAACCACACTGTGGGGACAGTGTAAGGAGACCATGGGCATGAAATCCAAGTCAACGAAGGCCCAGGAGCGTTCTACACCTGCGTCAACACCAGGCGAACAGCAAACAATACCAAGCTTACAATCCCTGGAAAACACGCTACAAGCCCACTCAACCCAATTTGAGAAAATCATACAGGCGATTATGGATACAAAATCCTCTTTAGAGAATAGAATCGATACAGTATCCCAAGACCTTAATCTACTGAGGGTGGATCACCGCAATTTGGCGGAGAAAGTGAAAGTAACAGAGGATACGTTGAACGAACTGAACCCACTGGCCACGGAAAATCAGAAACAAATCCAATGCTTGGATGCTGAGGTGAAGGCACATTGGAGACGCGCTGTAGAAGCAGAAGGCAGATCCCGGTGTAATAATGTCCGCTTCTTGGGGTTTCCCGAAAAATCGGAAGGACAAAATACTGAAATATTCTTGGAGCAATGGATGATCAAAGAAGTACTAAACAGTGTCCCATCAAAGTTCTTCTCAGTGGAAAGAGCTCACAGAGTCCCAGGGAGACAACCGGCTCCAGGGCTGCCACCTAGACTACTGATTGCAAGATTTTTGAACTATAGAGACCGAGATGCAATACTGCAACAGTTTCGCAGCAAAGGCCCATTCCAATATGAGGGCTCCTCTATCACTGCCTACCCGGATTTCACGCAGGACGTGCAGAGACAGCGCAACTCCTATGTAAAAATCAAACAACCCCTTTGTGAGCATAATATAAAGTATGCCCTGATGTTCCCTGCTAAATTGAGAGTAATCACAGATGATCGAACCCACGGTTTCACATCCCCTGAAGACGCTTGGACGTGGATGCATGCTAAAGGGCTGGCACAGCCCCAGGAAGGCTCGGGAGATGGCAAAGAATGGCTCACCTCACCGGCACGGAGGAGGCCCAGGAAACGCTCAAAAGGCAAACCCACTGTAAAACAGGCAGCAGCTGAAAGAGCAAAGGTGTTGAAGGAAAAACTCCACATACGCAGAACTCCTTTGACGTTCTATGGTCTAATCTCAAGGACAATACAGACTCTGACTCAGTCAGCTCCGACTACGATTCTAGAGGCACTAAGGGGCCCGAAGCTAACACCTAGATCTCCGGATGCACTGTGACTGTTAGGGGAGAGAAAGATGTGACAGTCTTATTACGCGACGTGTTTTGCGGTGGTGTGATGGCGCTAAGTAACCGTTGGGCCAAGCAGAACAAGAAGGACACGGCCGTTACACATAAGTACCAGTTGGACAGCTATCCCTTTCTATATATTAGTAACTAATAACATTGAGCTCATAGTGATAGAGAGGCTAGCACTCCGGGAGCACCTACATGTATGTTTTATTTTTGTTATAAGGTTGGGGGCCCCTTATAAGGGCCACATCCAAATGTCAATATGACTCCCCAGAAGGTATCCACATGGATACAGTTTTTCATTAGTAGAAGTGTGTTGAGTAGTTTGATATCGCAGATAGCGGTTAGAATATTGCAAGTTCAGCATAGGTTAGGGGGACTAGTTGGGGTGGGTAGCTGGGGGGAATGTATTTACCTGTGTTCATTAGGTCACTTTACAACACAAAGTATTGTGTTACAGCTGATAGTTTATATCATATATCGAAAAGGGGTCGGACTAGTCCGAGGGGGAATTGTACTTCGGTGGGTGATATATGTAGGTGTACCTCACAATGGCATGTGGCTCAGACTACAAATTACGCTACACATGAATATAACATAATCATGTGGAATGTATGACGCCAGGGGATACATATTGCCATCCTACAAGAGACACATCTACTGGAGGCTGATCTACGTGAACTAAGGGGGCGATGGGGAGGACAGATTACAGGCACAACATACTCAGCTTATGCCAGGGGGGTTTTGGTGTGGATAGCAAGAGGGGTCCCCTATGTCCAACACACACACAGGATAGATCAAGGGGACATATATGTGGTAATAGAGGGGGCAATTAGATGGCAGACAACTCACGACAGTAGGGATTTACGCCCCTAATAGCGCGTTAATTGAGTTTCTGGGCACATCGACACCAACATTACTAGTAAATCCCAAAGAACCGGCAATATGGGGAGGAGACTTCAATAATACACCAGATGTGTCACTAGATAGGTCAACTACACCCCAAGAGGGCTAACAAATAGAAATGCCATTGGTCTACTGCTGACATGGGCGGGAGACATGAGACTATATGATATCTGGCGCATAAGACACCCAATGCAAAGGGAATACTCATTCTACTCAATACCTCACAGAGTACACACCAGGATAAATATTTTATGGGGGACCCCTGACATATGCTCCCTGATTAAGGACACTGGATGCCTGGCCAAAACGCTATCAGACCACTCTCCGCTAATGCTATCACTGCGGTGGGGCAGAAAACGCTCTGCGATTCCCACCTGGTGCTTAAAAGTATAGGCTCTCCAAGACCAGGCTTTTAGAGATGAACTGAACATAACAGTAAGACAGTATTGGTAAATAAATAGGGATTCTACAGACACAAGAGCGACGGAGTGGGATGCACATAAGGCTTTTCGGGGGTATTGGCTCTCAGCCACTTGGGGTGTGCGGCGCACCCTCCATGCGGAGGTCACCAAACTGGAGAAAGAGATGAGGGTTCTAGAGGTTGCAGTGGCACAAAATGGGACACCATACCCTGCACTAAAAGACGTGCGCATAAAATATGATGAAGCGGACTCACGACTCCGCCGGCATGATTACAATAATCACTTGATGCGCTTACAATCAGAAGGAGACAGGTCGGGGAGACTGCTGGCTTGGCTCCTTCGTGAGGACCGCCAGCAGGCTCCCATAGGGACTATACGGCTGACTAAGGACAATACGGTCACCAGTCAGGAAGAGATTAATAAAGCGTTCAAGGACTACTATACAGACTTATATAATGGGCAGACAGTATGTACTGCCGAACAATTGGGGTCTTTCCTTGTAGGAGCACCTCTGACACAGTTATCACAATCAGATAAAGAGATACTGGAAGCTCCTATAAAAATGGAAGAGGTGGAGTTAGCCATAACACAGATGTCCAAGAACAAGGCACCAGGAATAGATGGCCTGCCAATAGAGTATTACACCACTTGCTTGAAACACTTAAAATTTCACTCGCTGGCAGTATTTGAGGAGGCGTGGTCCCGCAGACTACTCCCACCCACACAGAGGGAGGCACTGATAGTGGTTCTCCCTAAACAAGGCCATGACCCCACAGACGTTAGGTCATATAGACCACTCTCGCTCCTAAACCTGGATTGCAAAATTCTAGGTAAAATCTTGGCTAACAGGATGGCTCCCATAATACATACCTTAATGCAGACCAGAATGGATTTATCCCAAAATGCAATACATTCTTAAACATCCGCAGGCTGCTGAGTGTTATGGGAGATACTCCATCGGATGCATATGATAATGTGGTAATTTCATTAGACATCGAGAAGGCATTCGATACATTGGGATGGGACTTCCTGTTTGTCACAATGCAGGAAATGGGATTTGGCCCCAACTACATACGCTGGGTACAGACATTATATGCTGAACCCAGGGCCAGGGTGGAAACGGGGGGCATTGTATCCGACAGTTTCCCGATTAGCAGAGGCACCAGACAGGGATCCCCCTTTTCTCCCTTATTATTCGCCATTGCGATGGAGCCATTGGCGACTTGACTGCGGGCAATGGGAGAACGATGGGGAGTACTTAGGAATGGGATTTGCTACATTATTTCGTTATATGCAGACGATGCTTTGATATACATGAGGAAGGGATGCGAGGTGATGCCCTCGGTGATCTCCCTGCTGAATGAATATGGGGAAATATCGGGTCTGGTGGTAAACTGGGAAAAATCCTGTGTGTTCCCACTGACTGACTGGCCTATGGAGAAGAGAGAAATTGCTCCAACAGAACGCCTGAAGTGGTGTTTCGATACATTTAAATATTTAGGGATACACATTTACCACAAGCCTGGGGACAAAAGGGATGGCAACCTGGGGCGCACACTAAACTCCATGAAAGGGTCTCTGAGTTTCTGGTGTTCACTACCACTATCGCCGCTGTGAAAAGTGGCGTGGCAAACATGCTACTACTCACCCGCCTCCTCTATTATTTTGCGGCGTTGCCGGTCAAGGTGCCTAAAAGCTTTTTCCGTGAATTGAACACAGTTCTGCTGAAGCTTATATGGTGAGGGGGCAGGACCCGAGTGGCACTCACCACCCTACAGCGCCCAATAAGTGAAGGTGGACTGGATGCCCCCAACTTTGAACTTTATTTTGCTGCTGCACAATTACAGTGGATACTAAATTGGATACGTAGACCCGAATTGGCTGAATCTGCATGGATAATAGCGCAGCTGCACGGTGTGCCGCTGGTTACATGGCTATCAAATAATTTAGTGAAAGGGACCTTTGAAAATCCATTAATGATAGCTGCACACGAGTGTTGGAAACGGTACATACAAAAAGGCTGCAGGGGCTTTCCCTATTTTCCCCTTATCCCTCTAGGACAGATCCTGGGGTGGGGCACCATGGCGGAACATACTCGACTGCTGTTTGGACGGAAGCGGGAATACTGACGGTAGGAGACTGCTTTGAAGAAGGCACATTAATGTAATTCGAATCCATAAAGGACCTTACATCAGTGGGGCCAGGGCAATTTATAGCATATTATTCTATATGCCATTTAATTGAAAAGGCGTGGATGGCAGGCGACCGGGAACCAGACATTTCCCCCACACTACATCATATGTTGCTATACGACAATCAAACTAAAGTTGTAACGAACTTATATACATTTTTAAACAGACACGCCAAAGCTAAACTGGAAAGTGTAAAAGACAGATGGAACACAGTTCTGCCGAACCTGCTATCTCCGGAGGACTGGTCACAAGCACTATGCCATACTCGAAGGGTATCGAGAAACCCTAGATTCCGGTACACTCAATTCAATTACACGCACCAGACGTACCTCTCACCAGCTAGGCTCAAGCGCATGTTTCCTGAATCTGATCCTGTCTGTCCTCGATGTGATGCCCCATCAGCCCATTTCTACCACATGGTTTGGGAGTGTGGTCCTCTGGAGGTGGAGTGAAGGGGGGTTGTGGCAGAAATCTCAGAGGTGACGGGACATCTATTTTTATCAGACCCCAAATCCTGCCTGCTGGGTGTTAGGACAAGGGAAAAAAGCACAGATTTATCCATAAATTTGCAGACTTAGCATTCATGATGTACAAAAGATTGATTGCTATGAACTGGAAAGCCCCTAAGGCACCAGATTTGAAAACATGGCGGGCCTGACGTTGCGCTGGACACGCACAGAGCATCAAGTACTACGTAGGCTATCAGAACAGGGCCACTCACACACAGGATGCGAAGCCTGGGCCACATTTGTAACCAAACTGGAGGTCAAAAATGATGAGCGCCCGCCATGAACTTGAGGATACTACAGGGCCGGGGAAGTGGGTTGCCCCGGACATTGCTTAACACATATGGGGAAATACTCACACAGAATACACCCAGTTCATAAGCAGACTAATGTTGACCCTCCACCCAGTAGGAGAAAAATAGAAGAGTCTTAGTGGGGAAGTAAATGACTCAAAGACATGCTCTGGGATAACGCACCCAAACCCACAGACCACTGGACATTACAGGAAACAGAATAAGATATATGAGCAACACAAGGCATCAACAAACACACAGCCAAAGCGTATACTACAGTAGGTAACACTTTGCGATACCCCATCACCACTCACCTATTGCGAAGAATGGGAAGAGAACGACATCAAATTGATATACATTATACCTATCATAACTTGTGACTCAGCTGTGCACTAAAGAAGATATATTCTGAGAGATGTAACCAGACCTAAGTTGTTGTTAAATGTACTATGTTATTATGGATCAACTAAATCCTGTTATAGAATTGGCAGAACTTCCGGTTTAAGATCTGTGCAGAAAATTAATAAAAAGATGTTTTAAAAAAAACAAGTTATTAGTGGGGCCTTGCTGGCTGCGAATGTTTTGGTTTTCTACCTGGGAGCTTAGGCTGTCAGTACTGGTGCGTTGGTTGCTAAATAGACCAGCTCACTGACTTTCGATCTGATCAAGTTGGTCTGTTAGTGGCTGACATTTCACTGCCAAAATGGAGCTGAATTGTGCCACCATATCATTTCAACCTTTAGGGGACTGCAGTGAAAGGTACTGGGTTTGAGGTAGTTGAGAATGAGTTGTAGCCTGAGTTGCAGGTTGAACCCACGACCAAAGTTGGTTTTGGTGCCCTGCAAGGTTGACCGTTGGTTAGTTAGGCAGATGGATTTGTTGTTGCTGGAGGACCGATTTTTACCAACAGTTTTCCTTTTAGCGACTGGCTTGCCTTGAACCGGGGCAAATGACTGGATAGAAGAAAAGTTAAGCAACTCAGACTCATTGTTCCTGTCTGCAGCAGAAGTTATACCAGCAGACCCACTAGTCAGAGAGCGTGGGTATATGTTGCCTGCTCCCTTATCATTGGGATACATAATTTCAACAGAACTAACAGTTAAATTGGAAAAATCCACAATATCTTCTAGAGAGGGTCCATTACCCAGAGACAGTCTGCACTTAGCTAGTGCAAATTCGGTGGAGATTATCTCTCTCAAGCATACTGCCAATAGTAGTTTTGGGATGGGAGGTGGTGACAGTAGCAGTGACAGCAGCAGAACCTACGGTTTTTCTTTTGCCCATGGTTACAGTGAACAAAGATGCCATGCACCTGCTTTGCGCAGACAGGCCCGCCTTCACCCGGTCTTCACCCAGGCGCACACCCGGGCGCATCCTGTGCCACAGTAACAATGTTGCGATTATATGGGGCGAGTCACTGGCCCCCTCCTCCTGGATCACAACACAGCCTGCTGCAGGACGTAGTCCCACCAGCAGGGCAGAGAGAGGCGAGGCAAATCATAGCGGGCAGACAGAAAGCACAGTTCAGATAGCGCGTCCCCAAATTCTTGTATGAGTTAATGAATGGGTGTGTGAGTGCCTCTTTAAATAAGTGGGTGTGTGTCTACCGGTATGGGTCTGAGAATGGGTATGTGAGTAGTTCTGTGCGTGTGTGAGTGGGTGTATGAGAGGTTGTACAAGATTGTAAATGGGGGTGTGACATCAGTGATGTAATTTGAGATGTCATCAGTGATTCCATGAGTGATGTCACTGACTATGTTGTGTGTCATGTAATATGTGAGGTCATAAGCAGTGCATTGTGAGGGCGTAAGTTATAGTTAGGTCTGGTAACTATAACTGCAGAATTTCTATGGTTTTGTACAAGTAAAAATTGAGCCTAACTTTAACACCCCTGTAACCTATGTTTTTTAGTGAATTTCTATGTTTTTTTATCTATTTCCTAACATCCCTGTAACTTTTGTTTTTTTCAGTGAATTTCTATGTTTTTTTTAATTGTATCTCATAACTACAATATCCCTGTATCCTTTGTTTTTTTCAATGAATTTCTATGGCTTTGTAATTCTGTTTCCTAACTATAACATCCCTGTAACCTTTGTTGTTTTCAGTGAATTTCTCTGTTTTTTTAATATTATGTTCTAACTATAATGTGTGTCTATTACATAATGCTCTGCAGAGGTTTGTATCTGCTATCAGAGTCATAGCATTAAATAACTGTGGAAATCGCAAATAATGACTTGTGTATGTTTAGTACTAACATACTTCTACAGTTCCTTAGTCTGACAACACTTAAACTGAGGAATAGAATTTTACACACAGAATCAACTGTCCCACTACAGTTGTCATGTAATAGGAAACGGGTTAACTGCTTTTTATAAATCAAAAAAAGTATAGGCATATGGTTGCCCTGTGATTCCTCTCACTTCAACCATTTGCCACCCCTGGCACTTATTCCTACCTTGGCTATTGATATCAGGTTCTTTTTGAGAGGTGAACCTCAGGAGTTCATTTATTTTTGTGCTTACTATATTTTTTTTGTACATCTTTTATTATTCCAAAATTATGTGTGAAAAGTTGCGTTGCGTAGATTCCGATAATGCAGAAATCCATGATATCGACGTGTTTTTTTAAAAGTGTAAGCAACATATATATAGGTATTGTAATTAATGTTTGAGGTCAGTAAGTCACTAATATTATATAAAAACAGAAATTTGTATAAATAATTTTATGACTGAAGATTGTTCTATTGTATTTCCTGTATTCGCGGTGACGCCGGCATTCATAACAACACCGGCATTTGCGAATATTATATGACTATGGAATAAAGGGTTTTCAATGGTCAAGCCCCTTTTCATTATTCTGGAAAGGAAGTCCCCTCCCAGTTTTCTTCACAATCCCAAGGGTCAGATTGGAAGCATCTATTAGAGTGCCTGCCTTTCCAATATTGGAAAGTTATTTTCTTCTTTTTTTTGTTTCATTTAAATAAATTAAATGGCATCTGGTGGCAGTGAAGAGCAGGATCCACACCCTGAAGAGAAGAATTCTTCAGAGGAGGAACCCCCAGCAAAGTGTCAGTTAATTGACTGGAACTTTTTTTACTATCCTCTCTGGGGAGAAAAAACAGTGGAAAAGCACATAAAGGGGGTCATTCTGACCCCGGCGGTCTAAGACCGCCGGGGCCAGGGTCGGCGGGAGCACCGCCGACAGGCCGGCGGTGCCCCGCAGGGCATTCTGACCGCAGCGGTTCGGCCGCGGTCAGAAGAGGCAAACCGGCGGTCTCCCGCCGGTTTACCGCTGCCCTTAGAATCCCCCATGGCGGCGCAGCTTGCTGCGCCGCCATGGGGGATTCTGACACCCCCTACCGCCATCCTGTTCCTGGCGGTTCGCCCGCCAGGAACAGGATGGCGGTAGGGGGTGCCGCGGGGCCCCTGGGGGCCCCTGCCGTGCCCATGCCAATGGCATGGGCACGGCAGGGGCCCCGTAAGAGGGCCCCGAAAAGTATTTCAGTGTCTGCTAAGCAGACACTGAAATACGCGACGGGTGCAACTGCACCCGTCGCACCCCTGCAACTACGCCGGCTCAATTCTGAGCCGGCGTCCTCGTTGCAGGGGCATTTCCTTTGGGCCGGCGGGCGCTCCTTTGGAGAGCGCCCGCCGGCCCAGAGGAAATGTCTGAATGGCCGCCGCGGTCTTTTGACCGCGGTGCGGTCATTCAGCGGCGGTACCCTGGCGGACGGCCTCCGCCGTCCGCCAGGGTCAGAATGAGGCCCAAAGTGTCCATTGTGCGAGAAGACTTTGGGGGTTATTCTAACTTTGGAGGAGGTGTTAATCCGTCCCAAAAGTGACGGAAAAGTGACGGATTTACCACCAGCCGTTTTACGAGTCCATTATATCCTATGGAACTCGTAATACGGCTGGTGGTATATCCGTCACTTTACCGTCACTTTTGGGACGGATTAACACTCCTCCAAAGTTAGAATAACCCCCTTTGTCCAGGGGTGCATCAAAAAAACATACTCCTGTGGCACTCAACCAGTATGTTGAGTCATCTAAATACATACCAGTGTAAGAAATTCGCTAGAGCCCAGAGGAAGCGAAGGGCAGCAGAGCCATCAACATCCAGTGCTGCACCAATCACACTGGGAGAGCCTATTCCCCCTCAAGTACAACAACATCTCCATGAGAAGTTCCCGGTGCTCAAAAAGCATTGGGTCATTTTGTCTGAACTGCAACACAGTCCTGACTTGGGGAACAATCGGTTGCTGTAGTTTTAGAGGCAGCAAACAACCACAAGTGTTAATTTGTTTCTGTTAAATGACACTTGTTGCCCCAGTTTAGAGTTTCTGTTGTTATTATTTTTTTCAGGTGCCGTTTTATTTTCAAAATAAACCAAAAACTACAACATTTTAGAAAATTAAAATGAAAGTTCTGAAAAATACCAAACAAAAAAAGGTTCTTGTTCTGGTTTTTCTGCTTTTACAAAAAGATAAACTGCATGTACGTGTATTTATAAGAAAGAGTGTGTGATTGTCTGTATAAGTGACTGAATGGCTGTGTTAGTGGCTGTATGAGTGAGTGACTGGGTGGGTGAGTGTCTGTATCAGAGAGTGCCTGGGTGTGAGAGTGGCTGTAGGGGTGACTGAATAAGTGTGTGACTGGCTGTAGGAGTGAGTGACTGGGTGCGTGAGTGGCTGTATCAGCAACTACGTGGCTGTGTGAGTGGCCGTATGAGTGACTGAGTGGCTGTGTTAGTGGCTGTAAGAGTGAGTGAATGGGGTGTGTGTTCCTTTATGGTTGGCTGACTGGGTGTGTAACTGGCTGTATGAGTGAGTGGCTGGGTGTGTAAGTGGCTGTATGATTGAGTGAGTGGGTGCGCGAGGGGCTGTATGATTGAGTGACTGTGTGAGTGGCTGTATGAGTGTGTGACTGGGGGTGTAAGTTGCTGTAGAGGGTACTGACTGTGTGTGAGTGACTGGGTCTGTGGCTGGGTGAGTGGGTGTGTGAATGACAGTATGGGTGACTAACTGTCTGTGTTTTTGCCTGCATGAGCGAGTGACTGGGTGGGTGGGTGAGTGTCTGTATAAGTGAGTAAATGGGTGTGTCAGTGATTCAGTGAGTGTGTAAGTGGCTATAAGGCTGAGTGATTGGGTCTGTGAGTGGCTGTGTGGGTGAGTGAGAGTGTGTGAATGGTTTTCTGTTTGAGTGAGATGGCACATGAGTGTCTGTATGAGTGAGTCAGTGGGTGCATGAGTGGCTGTGTACGTGGGCGAATGTGTATTTAGGTAGATGTATGGGTGAGTGAGTGACTGTGTTAGTGAGTGTATGCGTGAGTAAGTAATTGTGTCAGTGTCTTTATGTGTGTGTGTGTGTGGAAGTAGGTGTATGGGTGAGTGAGTGGGTCTGTCAGTGTATGCATCAGTGTGTGTCAGTGTTTGCATCACTGTGTGCCTAGGTGAGATAGGGTATATAACTGTGTGTGCCTGGGCGTAACAGTGTATACCTAAGCGTGTGTCTGGGTGTGTCAGTATATGCATTACTGTATGCCTGGGTATGATACTGTATGCATCACTGTGTGCCTGAATGTAATCAGTGTATTCATGAGTATGTGCCTGGGTGTGTTCTTGTATGCATTAGTGTGTGCCTGGGTGTGTTGGTGTATGCATAAGAGTATGCCTGGATGTAGCAGTGTATGCATCACTGCCAGACTGATGTGGTCATTCTGACTTTGGCAGTCTTAGCCGAAGACTGCAGTGTAAGCAGCCTCCAAAAGATAGCCAGTGATGGCAGTCTAAAGACTGCCGCATTACGAATCACCAACACAACTCTGATTAAAAATTACGTAAAAAACAACATCGTCAGGCGAAACAACGGTGTGAAGGAGGCGTCTGCACCACGGCACCGCCACACCAATAACATCGCGCCTGCCAAATAAAGAATCACAAATCTGCACTGGGGTCTCAACACAGCGCTATACCAATGGCGGTCTGAACCGCTGCAGGAAAAAATGCACCTCCACCAGAACACTGCACCACATTGGACAATACCATTACCCCACATGTGATACACAAACACACACCTGATCACAGCACTACAAAACACCCCCACACACATACCCAGAATCCTTTGCACCCAGAAACTTTGTTAGAGTGAGGCAAGAGCACAATGAAAGAAGGAACTGCACCCTGATATCCCAAGTGCCATCACATTAACACACATCACACAACACACCACTGCACACAAACACCACAACCACACGGCCATCCCATTACCCAAACTCACACCAACAAACAGCACACCCAGCATCTCTGCACAAATTACACCCTCCACCCACAATCCAAACACCATGGCACCACAAAAAAAGCAGATTCACAGACGAGGAGCTGAGGTTAATGGTCGACGAAATCGTCAGAGTGGAGACGCAACTGTTTGGAGCACAGGTCCAGCAGACATCCATTACCCAGAAAAACGACTTATGGCAGAGGATAGTCTTCAGGGTGAACACTGTGGGGAACCATCCACGCACAAGAGAAGACATTAGAAAGAGGTGGAACGAACTATGGGGGAAAGTATGGCCCATGGCATCCATACACCAAATCGACTGTCAAGAGGATTGGTGGTGGACGCCTACCTCCTCTCCCAGAATCATCATCGTGGGAGGAGAAGATCTTGGCCATCCTACACCCAGAAGGGCTGATGGGAATACCTAGTGGACTGGACACTGGTAAGTCAACTACACACCCCGGCCAAAATGTCTCCGTGCACAGCATGTACCCCCACCATCCTCTTACCCCCTCACACCACCCTAACGTGCACAAACGCACCATGGACCCAATACCCACCCTTGCATGCCACAGCTCCCTACTGACACTATTTCCCTCACAGGCCCACCTAGTGCATGGATACACCACACTGCAGCAAGCACTACAACTACCACAATGCAACACTCCCTACCCTTGCATTACTGCTACATCCACTTCACATCTCTGCACTTGCACGTCAAACCATGTCACTCCCCTTCACCAAAACGTATTTAGAATGCACATCTGTACATGGCAATGACAGTAGCAAGACAAATATATACTATTCCCCAAAATAGGACCATTGCAACATTCCACTGATGAAAACACAAGCAGGGGTCTAATAATTGTCAATGACATTACTGCCCTGCAAATCCAGTCAATGATGGCATGCAACCATGTGTATCACTTCTACAATACCATTATGTGACACAATACCACTCATTCCACAGGTCTCCCAAGTATTGCCACACAACTGAGGAGGCCAGTGACAGAAAGCCCAGGCCTGGAAGCAGGTCCAATAGTGGATGGATCCCCTGGATGCCTGGATATGGATGACAAAACCTGGCCCATCAGGCATGAGTGGTCACTCTGCCCACAACTGAAACAACCTCGCCTGTGGCATACATTGCATAGCAGAGCCCACCTTCCCAAACCTGTGTACCAAGGTCACATGAATCATCAGTGTGCCCCACAGGACAGGGGCAGGAGTCAGTGGTGCAAACCGAAGACAGTGACAGTCCTGGTGTCAGTGGGAGGGGGCACACTGCACCAGGGACACAGGCACAGGGTGTGAGGGCCAGTGGGAGGGCAATCATGGGCCAAGGGATGAGGCAGGTACAGGACACGACTGGGCAGGAGCCAGCCTCCAACTTCCTGGGAGCCTTCCAGCAATCCCAGGACAAGATGGGCCAGATACTGACCACCTTGCAGGACACCCAAAGGCTGCAGAGGGAATACCACCAGGAGGCCATCAGCAGTGGCAGGCACTCAGTGCCACCATGGTCTCCATAATAGGGAGTTCAAGGAACTGAACAACATCCTGCAGACATCCTCCATCTAACAGCAGGCTCCACCCAGTAGTCAGTCAACACCACTGCCCTCAACATCAGCATCTGCCACTGGAATGGAGGCCCAGCAGGAGGCACCACAGGCCACCAGCACTCCTACCCCTGCACCTGAGGGACCCCCCTGTAAAAGAGGTTGGCCTTCCAGACATCCTGCAGGACCAGAGGCAAAGACCAATTCTCCCACCAGGAAGTGATCCCTCTCCTGAACTGTCTTCCTTGTGTGCCACTGTTACACTCTGTTTGTTGTCCAATACCAAGTTCCCATCATTCCGAGGCAAATGGATACAGGGCCTGTGAAGCAAACAGCTGTACCACCCACTCTGATTTTCACCTAGACCGTTACCCCACTCCACTGGACTGTGATTTTATACACTAAATAAACACCAATGTGCATGTCTCTTCATTGTTTGTAGTGGTAATTCTGTTTACAAGCAACAAATATATACACCACAATAATGTTAAAGTGACAGATATAGGTGGTCATTACAACCTCAGCGGTCTTTTTACAAGACCGCCGAGGGACCGCCGTGCTGAAGACCACCAGTAGTGGCGGTTTGCCGCTCGGCGTATTATGACTGTTGGCTGCTCTCCGTCCTTTTTCCGATGGAGAGCCGCCAACAGCCATACTGGCGGGTGGCGGGGGAAGTGGAGGTTGCTCCAACATCACCGCCACGCCAACAGAACACCGCCCACTGAATCACGTCCTGTGATTCGGCGTGGCGGTGTTCTGTTGGCGGTGTGGTGTCGGCGGAGCTGCCCCCGTGGCTCCCGTCCCCTCCCGGACCAGGTAAGTCGATCGTCCGTGAGGGGAGGGGGGGTGTTGTGTGTTGTGTGGGTGGGCGTCTGTGTATGTAGAGGGGGTGTGTGAGTGCATGCATGCCTGCGGGGGTGTTGTGTGTATGGGAATGAGTGCGTGTATGTCTGTGGATATGTCTGCATGGATTTGTGCGTGTATGTTTGAATGTGGGTGTGCGTGTCTGCCTGTGTGTGTGTATGTAGGCATGTATGTTGGCGTGTGTGCGTGTGAGTGTGTAGGTGGTGCCTGCGTGTGTGTCGTGTGGGTATGAGTGAAGTGATGTTGGGGGTCGGGGTGGGGAGGGGGCCCTGACACCTTTGGGGGGTGGCAGGTGTGGTGGGGGGTGTAGGGGAGGGAGTCGGGGTGGGGGTGGGGGGGACCCCTATCAGTGCCAGGGAAGGAATTCCCTGGCACTGATAGTGCTTACCGCCATGGTTTTCATGGCGGTTCAGACCGCTGAAAAACCGCAGCGGTAAGCCGGGTCAAAATACCGCCGGCGGTATAGTGACGGACGCCGGGCTGGAGACCCAGGTCTCCAGCCCGGCGGGCGGAACGGAGAACCGGCGGATGACCATGGCGGTAACCGCCATGGTCAGAATACGCTGGGGTAAGACCGCCAGCCTGTTGGCAGTCTTACCGCCGGTTCTCCGCCTTCCGCCAGGGTTGTAATGACCCCCTTAGTGGGATACTCCAGCAGGTGTTTAAAAAACATCCATATTGTTGTAACATCCAGTGTCAACGATGCCAACTGGCAATTCAGTAAGCAGATTGCAAACAGAGATGTGACCTGAAGTGGGAAAATTACATAGAATTAGGCACAATGTTGTAATATATGCAATCCACAGTCATGCATCAACAGCAGTTGAACACAAACACATGATGTCTGTTCCAGCAGTTATGATACCACATATGCAAGGGCCTGCATTGTCACTCACACACATGTAACACCCTCTACTGTTCACCTCCCTGAGTAGTCAGGAACAGGTAGCTTCCACACAGCAGCTGACAATGCAGCATGACATGCCTACACAGCAGGACAAGACTGATAAATCCACCTTACATTTACCCAAACAGGCAGACTGAGGACTCAAAACCTGTGGTACAACCATAGTAATATTTGGTAATGGCACCAGCATTCCACACATGTTATTAGCAGCAATGTATTTCCAATACCCCTCATGGTAAGTCAGCTACTTTTCAGGGTCGGAAACCAAGATGGAAGGCTGTACTCCCCACACACACCATGATTCATGCAAAATCTGGGTACAGACTGGCTTTAACAATACATATTTCAAGTCCAGATGACATACAAATCACACATACCTGGTCATCATTGAAGGTAGTGATGAATCAGGTCAGTCCTGTTGTCATGTGCCTCATCCTCACTTGCCTCCTCAGCATCAGAGTCACCAGTCCCAAACATTGCTCCAGCATCAATGTCCCCCTCCTCCAACAGTGGGATGTGCCTTCTGAGTGCTAGATTATGGAGCATACAGCATGCAACAAAGATCTTGCAGACTTTCCCAGGTCGGTATTGTGGGGCACCACCGGACACATGGAGACAACAAAATCTAGATTTCAAGAGACCGACAGTCCTCTCAATCACTTGCCTCGTCCAGCCAAGTGCCTCATTGTACCTGTTCTCCCCTCCTGTAGTTGGACATCTAACAGGTGTCAGGAGACAGGAAAGGTTGGGGAATTCGGAGTCACCTGTGTGGAAAAGGGGACATGACTATACGTAACAATGCTAGGCAGAGTGCAGACTGTGTAGAGAGGGGTACATGAGCCAGGCTCTTTCTCCCTGTAGCTGTGACATAAATGCAGTGACACTGCTGTTCCTCAGGACGTAGGAATCATGTACTGATCCAGGGAATTTTACGCTTACATGTGTTATATACTCGTCTGCAAGACACACCACTTGTACACTGAGTAAATATGTACTCTTCTGGTTTCTATAGACCTGTTCATTGGACCTCAGAGGTACCAAGGCAATGTGAGTCCCATCAATGGCCTCTATTACATGTGGAACATTTGATATATTGTAGAATGCTGCTTTAACAGTGGCCAATTCTGCACGTTGTGGGAACCTAATGTACTTGTTCACATGCTTGAGTAGGGCATCCAGCACATCCTGGAACACCTTGCTGAACTTGGGCTGTGGCATCCCTGCAGCGAGTTCCACATTCACCTGAAAAGAGCCACTCACCAGAAAATGCAGGACTGACAACACCTGGACTGTTGGAGGGATGGCATGGGGATTTCTCAAAGCTGGCAGGAGGTCTGCCTTCAACTGGGCGACCAGTTCCCTGATGCACAAACGGTTTAGTCGATAGGTCAGGATGATGTGGCACTCTTCCATGGTTTCAAGATCTACAAGTGCATCTCTCATCAC
The DNA here is from genome assembly GCF_031143425.1 of Pleurodeles waltl. NCBI lineage: Eukaryota > Metazoa > Chordata > Amphibia > Caudata > Salamandridae > Pleurodeles > Pleurodeles waltl. The sequence goes on from NC_090440.1 coordinate 990,543,457, forward strand.
TCCATTTTGGTGATATCTAGGCAGGGAGACAAACAACAATCTGGGAACCTCTCACAATGTTGTGCACCAAGTATGACATACTACAGCCACAAAGAATTGGTTATGTAAGTTGGCTGTCATGTTCTTGGAAGACACATTACTCCACACTCCATTCCTAACCAGGCAATGCCCATAATCCCTACGACAATGGACATGTACAGGACATGTAAACATACACCTTCCATGTGTTCCACCATAAGTTTGTCAATACTGACACATGTAGTGACAAGTTTGGTGATGTCACCTGTCACTCACTACATATGTGATGATCCACAAAGTAACCTAAATGAATCAATTTGTGACGATAAGCAGGTAATGATGCAGTGTGAACCCAAGACAGTCATGTAACATACTAAAATGGCATCCGCCTGTCCTGCATTCCATTCCACCCGCAGCAGTCGTCATGGCTAAAGGCATTTGAAACCGCCGTGCAACGCCTCATTGGATAACATAGACGTCTATGGGAAACTGGGACCAATGACGATCACCGCCGGCGGTGACGGTCATGACTGCTGCGGTCATAACCGCCATTTTGTATGGACCAGTTCACTTGACTCCTGGCATTCGGACAAGGAAGACCTCCACTTTGTGTGCTGCTGTGTCCTGGATCTTGGAGCAACGATGGCACCCACTGCAGGGGATATGGTCCCAGTCTTCACAAGTGAGGAGCTGGAGAAACTGGTGGACAGTGTCCCACCCCTGTATGAGCGGTTGTACGGTGCTCCAGGGCAACAGGTCAGTACAACGTCCTTTGTTCCACATTTCGGGTGGTGTTTGATGATGAATGTGTGTGCACATTGACATGTTATCACTGATTTGGTGTTTTGCATGCACATGATGTGTGTGGTATATTAGCAGTGTGCATGGTCCGTGTATGTTGTGTGTCACCAAAGGTTACAGCTATATTGGTATCATTTACATCATGTCCCCCATTTTTTGAATGTTTCCCATGCAGGTAAGTGGCCACCAGAAAAAAGGGTTATTGCGAGCCATCGCCAAGTAAGTGCGGACCTTGGGGGTACATAGCCGGCGGAGCACCCAGTGCATGAAGTGGTGGGAGGACCTGAGACACTGGCCCCGGAAGACCGCAGAGGCCCAGCTGGGGACGACCTCCCAATGTGGAAGGTGTGCCCATCGGACCCTGACCCCCCTAATGGCCTGCATACTGGCGGTGGCCTAACCAGAGTTGGATGGCCGCTTGAGGGCAGCACAACAGGCACAAGGCGGTGAGTGTAGACTGTTAGGTGACTTCAGCATGGTTGTGTACTGAGACCCTCACTGGACTAGGGATTTACTTGGTCAGATGAGATCTGGGGAGTGTACAGTCCTGGTTGTCACACCAATCATGTAGGAGTGTGACACGTTAGCTATGTAGAGCCATGCAGGAACAGAAGTGATGGTACTGTGACACACATTCAACTGTACATATGGGTTACTCAAATGCTCTATCATGTCACTGGCTGCATACTTCATCTCTGCGTGTCCTGTAGTAGTACAAGGTGATCTTATCTTCACTGTATTTGGGTAATGACAGGTATGTTTCGTTAACATTGCAATTGCTTCAATTGCAACATCAATGGCCCTCTGTACCAAATGTACTCCACACATTCCTGTCATTTAGTTTGTGTGCAAAGTTCCAACTGAGGTCAGATTTGTTTCATCCTGTCATGACTGACATGTGGTTGGGTATGTTTATGGGTTGAATTGTTGGATCAGTCATTTAGCCAGTTGACAGGCATGTAGGTGTTTTCAATCAGGTGTATAGGCTGCAGGGATGAGGTGATCATTGATAAGTTTGGATATCGCTTGCATGACTCTATTGTACATGACTGCAAAATGGTCTCTTGTTTTCCCTGCAGGGGCTAATGTATGTCTTGTTTGTATGTAAAGTGGATGTGTGGGTTATCACCATTTTCTCCTTTTCTGTTTTTCCCACCCTCCTTCTCTCTTCACCTCTGTCTATGTGTGCATTAGCATCATCTGGTGAAGGAACAAGGCCACTGGAGAGTGGGGATGCAGCAGCCCAAGGCACCTAGGAGGCTGGCACGAGCAAAGCCGAGGTGACGAGTAGGACAGGGGGAGAGGGGAGCACCACTGGGGAGACTGGAGCAACCACCACATCAGATTCTGATTCCTCCTCCGATGGTGGCTCCCTGGCGGTGGCAGACCTATCCGGGACCACCCCAGCACCATCCTTGACCACCCCCCCTTACCAGCACTGCCCTCCCTGTAGCTCCCCACCCAGTTACTTGTGCCTGCTAACCCAGGAGGGTGGGCGTCTCCTTCGCCGCAGGCACCTCGGGCCCAGTCAGCCCTGCTGCCCTCAATGAGGAGGCTATTGCCCTCCTGATGTCCATCTCTGTGGGGAAAACAGCCTTTGTGAATGCCACCCAGGGTCTGGCATCCTAGATGCAGCAGGCCAATTAATTCCTGGAAGGCATTCACTGTGCCTTGTCTGACCTACAGAGGTCGTTTCAGACTCTGGTCTCCGCCTTGACGGCAGCCAGTGTCCCTTCATCTTCCATCCCCCTCCAGCTACCTGTTCCCAATCCACAGCCCCTCTCCCTACATCCATCCAGGCACACCTACAGACCAGAATGCACCCACTACAACAGACAAGGTGCACAAAGACAGACATAAGCACCACAAAGGAACCCACAGGCATGCACACACACAACACACATTTGCATACACAACAACAAACACTTCCCACACTGCCTCCCTTACAGCCACATCTGCCAGAACTGCATCATCACTCACTGGTCCTGCTAGCATTCCTGTCATACCCTCAATCACTACAACAACAGACTCACAGACACCCACCCCACAAACCACATCCCCACTCACCATGACTACCTTCTCTGCCACCTGCAGCACATGCACCTCACTTGCACACACCACCCCAACATTCACTCACACATCTCCCATTCCCTCTCCCTGCATCTCTACCAACCTCCTCCCAATGAATGCATAAGCACCCACTCACCCACCCAACATTCACCCACCACAGACATGTACACATTGCACACACCAGAATCCACATACAGCACACCAACACATCAGACGAGCACTCCCTCTACCTCCACTCCCATCCCTCAATCATGTGACTGCCCCTGTATACCTAAAAAAGTCTTCCTTGCCGCCCCTTGACCCCTTCTCTACTCCTCTCCCACCCCGTGTTACCCATAAACATTGTGTCCCCCTTCCCCTCCCATGCCCTTCCACCTCCCATTCCTCAGATGCCCGCTCTGGTGTTTCCTCTGCTCCTCCTCCCAGCAATAAATCCACCCTTCCCAGAGACAAAGTCCCCCCTCTCAAGCCCAAACCGAGACATGCCCCTTCAACATCCAAGCCACCCTCACCCCCACCAGCCCCAATTTCCTGAGGTGGCTGCCTGTCCCATGGATGCCCCTATGAAGTGGAGGCCTATTTGCTGTCAGGAGTCAAGTTGGAGCCCTGATATATGGACTTTATGCATTTCCGGACATTGAACTTGCCATTTGGCAGATTTTGTATATAGTTTATTTTAATATTTTATTTACAAATACATCTGCCCACATTTCTGTGCTTGGCAAGTTGAGATGCTTGTCCTGGTTTCTTTCTATGTGTCTGTGTTGTTGCATGCGCTGGGTAGGTAGGTTGTGCCATGTGCATGTTGTTATGTGTCTGACTTCTTGCTTGTGGGATTGTATGGGGTGTTGTGTGCATCCGTGTGTATGGTGCTGCATCTGTGGATTTCCTTGTATGTTGGTTGTACGTGATGTGTCACCTGTGTCATTGTTTGGATGTGTGTTCACTGCTATTGATTGTGTCATTGCTACATACGGTTTATGGTGTGTGTGTATGTGTGGTGTTTCACAACGTGCCTGTCTATGCCTGCGTTGAGGTGTTTGTGGTCTAGTTATCATTGTGTGGTTAAGGGGTGTTGTGTATGGATGTGTATGACTGTTTTGGTGGTGTTTGTGTGCGTTGTGCTGTACGTTTGGCACATATCTACTTGGCTTCGTGTGTGTGTTGTGTACTTGGCTTTGATGTATTTTGTGTGTGCCAGTGTGTGTGGCCTTCGCTATCTGTGCGGAGAATGTGTGTTATGTGTGGGAGTGTATCACTGCCATTTCCTACACTTTATGCCAGGCGTACTTACGGTTGTCATCTTCGTTGTTGTCGCTGGCCCTGAAGGTGTGTGTCAAGATACAACGCCGGGAAGACAAGCAGTTCGTTTCCCATGGCGGCCGCGGACATGTCTCTGTGCCTGGAGGTGAGTGTCTCCTTTTGTACTTTCCGTTTCCACTAGGATTTTCGTCGCAGCCAGCCCGTCCCAGATATCCTGGCGGTGTGGTGACTCGGAATGTAGTGGGCGGGACATTGGTTTCCGCAAGCCCGGAGTTGCCTACTGGCGCTGGATGCTGCTCGTCGGCTGTGGCGGTACCGGCAGTCAGTTGTCTGTGTTGCATTGTGTTCACCACCATACTCGTTACATGGCGGTCTGCACCGCCACCCTGGCAGCGGTCACAACACCGCCGCCAGGGTGGCGGTCAGGTTACCGCCAAACTCAGCATGACCACCTGAGTGTCTCATTATATATGCTTAAATATGTTTCTGGATCTGTTAGTGTGCGCAACAGTGTGTGCCTGAATGTGTCAGTGTATGCACAAATATCTTACTGGTTCTGTCAGTGTTTGCAGAAGTGCATGACTGACTGTGTTAGTGTATGGATGAGTGCGTACCAGGGGGTGTTAGTGTAAGCTTGACTGTGTACCTGGGTTTCTTAGTGTAATGAAGAGTATTAGCCTCATTCTGTCAGTGTATGCATCAGCTTATGCCTGCCTGTGTAAGTGTAAGGATCACTGTGGGCCTGGGAGTGTCAGTGTAACCATCAGTGTGTGTCTGGGTACGTCAGTGTCCATGTTAGTGTGTGCCTGAGTGTGCTAGTGTATGTATTGGTGTGTGCCTGGGTATATTGTTGTTCACATGAGTGTCTGCATGGGTATGTCAGTATGTGAATGAGTGTGTGAGTGTCTGTATATGTAAGTGACTGGGTGTGTTAGTGGTTGCATATGGTGAATGAGAGGGTGCATGAGTGACTTTATGGGTGAGTGAATGGATGTGTAAGTATCTCTATGGGTGAGTGTTAGAAATGGGGTCTCTAGTTGGCAGTCAGTTTGCACCCTGTCCAAGTAGGGACCCTCACTCTAGTCAGGATAAGGGAGATACCCTCTCAGATAACCCCTGCTCACCCCCTTGGTAGCTTGGCACGAGCAGTCAGGCTTATCTCAGAAGCAATGTGTAAAGCATTTGCACATAACACACAGTAATAAATGAAAACACTACAAAAGGACACCACACCAGTTTTGAAAAATAGCCAATATTTATGTATATAAAACAAAACCAAATATGATGAAAATCCAACATACAGTAGTAAAATATATGTATTCTGCAAGATTTACTTAAAAATACAGTTCCTTGAAGTCGATAGCTCCACCTGAAGCTATCACGGCGTCGTGATCAACAAAACCAAGAGGTCAGGCCAGCCGTGGCATCGCGGGCCAGCTACGGTGTCAGGGAGACCCACAAACAGTACCTTTGGAATTGCAGGGTGTCGTGATCCTCACTGTGAGCTCCGGAGAGCCCATTGCGGGCGTCCCGGTGTCGGTTCCAGAGTCGGTGCAGGAGTCGTCGGGCCCTTGAATTCACAGCGTTGCAGATTAAACTCCGGGCTGATGTAGTCAGGACCGCTGGTATGGATGGTGTTGGGGCTGCGGTGCAAAGCGGGACGATGCGACGTGCAGTGCCCACAGGTCATGGTGCAGGCAGCGGCTTGCTGAAGGTGTCCAGCGGCATCAGTGAGACCAGGGCTGCGGTGTGAAGTGGAGTGGTGCAACGTGTGGTGTCATCAGGTCACGTGCAGGCAGCAGCGTCGTCGTTGCTGAAGCGCTGTCGTCTGTAGGCTCAAGCCGGCGGGACGGGCAGTGCTTCGTGACCCTCACGAGCAGTGTCCACAGGCCACGGTGCAGGAAGGGATGCCTGGTGACAACAATGGAGTCGATGGTGCTGGCGTCGGTGGGCCGGGACTGAGGTGCGGGACGGGATGGTGCTTCGTGTACCTCACGAGTGGTGTCCACAGGCCACGGTGCAAGCAGCGGCACCGCTGTCAGCAGGAGCGGCATCGTCAGGGATGCCCAGAATGCCCAGGCTGCAGTGTGTGCCAGAGTGCAGGCCCCACAGGTTGCGGTATGAGCAGTGGCTCAGTGAAGTCATCCAATGACGGCGTTGGTGAGACCAGGGTCATGGTGCGAAGCGAGGTAGTGCGGCTCCATGCAGCGTCAGCAGGTCACGGTGCAGGCCAGTGGCGTCATTGATGGCGTTGCAGTGGTTTTTCTCCTTGAACAGCACAAAACACACAGTCCCCAGTGCTGTAGGAAGAGGAAACTGAAGTCTTTGATATCCCTGAGACTTCCAACAGGAGGCAAGCTCTACTCCAAGCCCTTGGAGCACTTTCTCAAGCAGGACACACAGCAAATTTCACCCTTTGCACTCTGTTCACGCAGAAGCAGCAACTGCAGGCCAGTCCAGCAAACAACACAGCAAAGGAACAGTACTCCTCCTCCAGCTCTTAAGCTCTTCTCCTGGGCAGAGGTTCCTCTTGATTCCAGAAAGATTCTAAAAGTCTGGGGTTGTGGATCTTCTTCTTATACCCCTTTCTGCCTTTGAAGTTGGTAAACTTCAAAGCAAAGTCTCAAGTGTTTGCAAGATCCTTCCTTGTCCAGGCCAGGCCCCAGACACACACCAGGGGGTTGGAGACGGTATTGTGTGAGGGCAGGCACAGCCCTTTCAGGTGTGAGTGACCACTCCTCCCCTCCCTCTCAGCACAGATGGCTCATCAGGATATGCAGGCTACACCCCAGCTCCCTTTGTGTCACTGTCTAGAAGAGAGGTGTAAACAGCCCAACTGCCAAACTGACCCAGATGAGGAATCCACAAACAGGCAGAGTCACAGAATGGTTTAAGCAAGAAAATGCATACTTTCTAAAAGTGGAATTTTCAACCTCACAATCCAAAAACCAACTTCACTAAAATATGTATTTTTAAATTGTGAGTTTAGAGACCCTAAACTCCATATTTCTCTCTGCCCTCAAAGGGAATCTGTGCTTTAAAGTCATTTAAAGGCAGCCCCATGTTAACCTATGAGGGAGATAGGCCTTGCAAAAGTGAAAAACAAATTTGACAGTATTTCAGTGTTAGGACATATAATACACACCAGTACATGTCCTACCTTTTAAATACCTAGGTCCTACCTTAGGGGTGCCTTACATGTAGTAAAAGGGAAGGTTTAGGCCTGGCAAGTGGGTACACTTGCCCAGTTGAATTGACAGTTTAAAACTGCGCACTCAGACACTGCAGTGGCAGGTCTGAGCCATGTTTACAGGGCTACGTATGTGGGTGGCACAATCAGTGCTGCAGGCCCACTAGTAGCATTTGATTTACAGGCCCTGGGAGCCTCTTGTGCACTTTACTAGGGACTTACCAGTAAATAAAATATGCCAATCATGGATAAACCAATCAACAGTACAATTTAGCTAGGGAGCACTTGCACTTTAGCACTGATCAGCAGTGGTAAAGTGTGCAGAGACAAAAAGGGTAATTTCCAATAGTGACTAAGAGGGTAGGTGAGTGTCTGTAACAGTGAGCAAGTGGGTGTGTGAGTACCTCTACAGGTGAGTGAGTGACTGTGTCAGTGCCTGTATATGTATGTATGGCACTAGCTCTATAAGTAACTGACTGGCTGTGTTAGTAGCTGTATGGGTAAGTAAGTAAGTGTATGCATTACTGTTTAGAGGAGTGCGTGGATGTTTTTCCAGCTATATGGGTGTGATTGTGTGTATCAGTAGTTACATACGTGAATGACTGGGTGTATCAGTCATTGTATGCTTGACTGAGTGGTTGTATGAATGACTGTGTTGGTGGGTGAGTGAATGAATGTGTTAGTACCTGTATTGGTGAGTAAGTGAGTGTGTGGGTGTCTGTATGGGTAAGTGAGCACGTGTAGTAGTGGTTGCATTTATAAGTGACTGAATGGGTTACTGACTATCAGTGACTGGGTAGGTGTGTGAGTGTCTGAATGGGTGAGAGACTGGAAGTATAAGTGGTTCTATCAGTGTATGTGCCTGGATGTCTCAGCGGCTCTATAAAAGTCCACCTGAGTGTATACCAAGTAGTGAGAAAGACATAATTAGGAAATTACTTTTCTTCAATAGATGGTGCCATTCATCTATTTAAAAAGAGAACAAACATATATATAGGTTAGTATTAGTTATGCAAAATTCCTTGCTAAAGTTTTAGTTTCTACAAAGCATCAGTTCATACCATAAACCAAGTAGTAAATATTTATTATGCTTTAGTAGTTTTTCACAATATAGTAAAGCACTTCATTTTCCCTTTTTTTGCTGTTCTCAGCTTTTGTACTTGTACACAATAATGAATGTACTGTGTAAGGTGTCATCCTTAAACTGTGGAGAAACAAAATCATAAAGATTGTAAAAAAAACATCTTGTGAATTCAGGACCTGCTCTTTTCTTTTTCTGTATTATATGTTGGTGCTTTTCCCATTAATCGCCAATCAAATGGTATCTAGTGTCAGTGAGAATAAGTTGCCACACCCTGTTGTACATAGTTCTTTGGAGGACCAAACCCCAGCAAAGCGGCAATACATTGCATGGGACTTTTTCAACATCCTCTCCAGGCAAAAGACAGTAGTGGCAAAGCATGTGGAGTGCTCTTTGTGCTACAAGACCCTCTCAAAGAGTACCACAAACAAATACTTGAGTGGCACCACAAGTATGTTGGCACATCTGAAGAGGTTTAACTCCAATCACTGTTGAAAAGGAAAATAACATATATAACAGTTAGTATTAAGTTTACAAAATTCCATAAAACAAAACAGTACACATTACTTATGCTGTAATAGTATATTACGTTATAGCAAAACATTTCATTTTCCCTTTCTTTCTGGTCTTGACTTTTATACTTGAACAACTCAAATGTCGTACTGTATAAACAATCATCTTTGAACACTGGGAAAAAACAATCGCATAGATTGTAAAAAAAAACAAAAGTGCACAGTATATCACTACAAATAAGTGATATTATGCATTGCACTCACTATAAACAATCAATTGTTTTACCTACATTTACTAAGCTAATCTAAACAAATGTGCTAAAAATAATCATTTTAATATTATAACTGGTACAATAGTACTAATAGATATAAAGGACAACTGTAGTTTGAAGACCTTTTTGAAGATATCATCCCTAGTAGGCTGAATGATGTCTAAAACACTGACGATACACATAGGTGAAATCCAATACTTTACTTTTTATCCAGAGATACTACTTAGAATTTTGTTTGAAGAAAGAAAAGGGAAGAATTTTGTAGTGTGAAAGGCAGTTTTTGTTTCAGTTTAAGGTTGTTGTGATTGCATTGTGTCCATCCAGTTTCGTTCTTTAATTAGACATTGTAGTGTCCAGATGTTATATTAACTCCTTCGTGAATGATAAAGGACAGTTGAATTTTGGAGACATTGATGAATACATCGCCCTTGGTAGGCCAAACGATGTTTAAAACACTGATGATCCACACATAACAAACACCTCACATTACTTTCTTTGCAGAAATACTCCTTAGAATGTTGGTTGAAGAAACAAAAAGTATGAATTTTGTAGTGTAAAGACAGTTTTAGTTTTAGTATAAAGTTACTGACATTGAATTCCGTCCATCAAGCCTCACTCTTTATATAGACTGTGTAGTGTCCAGATGTTATATTAACTCCTCCATGAAAGATAATAGCTATAGTAGCATAAGTTCTTCCAGAAATAGATAGTTGTCCAGTTTTGAAGTTTGTAATTTTGGTTTCCAATTTAGATCCATTTGCTCTGTATAGTTGAAACATTAATATAAAGTATTTTCCAGTTCTTTGTAGATGCAACATAGGCATAACATCTCATCTACAATTTGGGCAGGTCACATTTTGTTTTGCTTTTTTAATCAATCTGTCAAAAGACACAGTTTTGTAATCTGGTAGTGTTAAGTACAGAAATTGCCCAGAATTTATTTGAGTGGCTAATGTAAAAGAGCAATCTTCACAGTCATAGTTCCATTTGTATCTTAGACAAAATAACTCATCAATATTTACTTCTTCTTTAAAAAAAACCTCCAAGGATGACCATTATAAATTATTGTGCATCTTGTTGACTTTGAGAGTAAATACTACAGATCCACCAAATGTGTCTGCAAGGTCTTGACTGCCTGAAGCAGAATGTATTAACAGTACTTTCACTTAGTAAACATTAGAGCAAATAACACAGTGCAGAACACAATCTGTTGTCTGTTTTTTGTGGAATTCCACTCACAAGATGTGGTAAATGAAAGAGTACATTGAGAACAACATTTGTATAGCAGTTGACACCTGAACTATTTTCCAACTGGTAACTTACATTATCTCCCTCATTTTCCACTTTTTTCTTCTTATTGCCTTCTAGATTGTCTTTGTTTTTCTTGTTTTCTTTAACATCTGTTGACTCTATTGTAAGCTTCCGCTTTGGACAGATTGTCAATTTTTCAGAAATAGGATAATGACCTAAATGAGGAGCATATAGACTTCTTAATCAATTGTTCTCTGTTACACAGTTTGCATCAGCAATCACTTTCCTATCATCAAACCAGACATTGTTCCAATTCAAGAAAATGCTACATCTGACATAGCTTCTTTAAATACTGTACTTCCAATATTTATAAAAGCTGCGTCTACACTTAACCACTGAGATTTATGGATAGTTACAGCATACGTAGGAGACAGTGGGAACTGCTGCCACCAGACATATAAGTACTTTACAAGCAAAAAATGTACAATACAGCGGCCAATCTGCTTCACGCCATCAATCTGATCAAATCTTGTAGCCAAATATTCAACCTCATCCCAATTTGCAAAATTAATTAAATCATTGACTTTACCTATAGCACAATTTACTAACCCTTCCTCAACATTTAGATTACGTTGCAGAATTACTCGACAGTTTGTGCACATGCATAAACACTTTTCTAATCCTGCAGTCTTGAATACATACTTCTCCAAAGAGTCTAATTTTGTTTGTAGTTTTTCAGTTAGCATTATTGTTACTCCCCGGTGTTCCATTTTATCAGTAGCTGTAATTTCAAAAATATCTTCTTTCTCCAGTTTCAGTAATTGATTATGAAAGTTGGAGCACTCTTGAAGTGTAGACATTAAACAGACTTTGGGTTTGTATTCTTCAATTAAATTGTACATTAGTTCTGCTGCTGTGTTGTTAGATGGGAATAGTTTCTTGATAAGTCGAATTTCCAAGGCATGTTTTGCCTCCTTTGTTCAAATTCCTAGTCTAATGTCCTTTAGAATTATTAACATATTTCACACCAGATGATTGAACCATATTGGTCACTAGTTCCTTGTATTCAAAGTTTAACCAAATGTTTACATTGCTAATACTTCACAAAGAATTTTGTGTTTCATTATGGAGAAGTGTTTTGAAAAGAGGCTGTCCTTTGATGGTGGTAAGTTGCAGTAAATCACCGAAGACAATCAAATGCTTTCCTCCAAACAGCACATCATACTCTGTTTTTAAAATCTGCTGCATTGTTAAGTGTACAAAGACAAGCATTAAGGCTCATATTTATACTTTTTTAGCACCGCATTTGCGTCATTGTTTGAAAACTGACCTGGTTTTTGCAAAGTGCCTAGCAGTGGATTTTGGCTTCTAGCTCAGCTGGCACCTAGGGAAACCTAGCAAACCTATATATTTTGTAAAACTAGACATCTAGGGTAATTCAGAATGGGGTGACTTGTGGGGCTCTCATCGGGTTCTATTAACCAGAATCCTTTGCAAACCTCAAAATTTGGCAAAAGAAAAACACTTTTTCCTTACATTTCAGTGATGCAAAGTTCCGGAATCTGAGAAGAGCCACAAACTTCCATCCACCCAGCATTCCCCCAAGTCTCCCAATAAAAATGGTACCTCACTTAAGTGGGTAGGCCTAGTGCCCGCAACAGGAAATGCCACAAAACACAATGTGGACACATCACATTTTCCCAAAGAAAACGGACATGTTTTTTGCAAAGTGCCTAGCTTTGGTTTTATTTTCTTCTAGCTCAGCTGGCACTTAGGGAAACCTAGTAAACCTGTATATTTGGGGTGACTTCTGGGGCTGTGACCAGTTTCTATTACCCGGAATCCTTTGCAAACCTCAAAATTTGGCTAAAAAGCACTTTTTCCTCACATTTCTGTGATTTAAAGTTCTGGAATCTGAGGGGAGCCACAATCTTCCTTCTACCCAGCATTCCCCCAGGTCTCCTGATAAAAATGGTACCTCACTTGTGTGGGTAGGCCTAGTGCCTGCGACAGGAAATGCCCCAATAAAACTAATTAGTTGCCCAGAGTGTAGGTCAGGGGGTGTCGGGGTGGTAGAGGAAGCGCTTCCCTGCCATCCCTGCCTGGGTTTGTGTGGGAGGCCCACAAGCGGAGCACTAGTGCTCCCCCTGTGGGCCAGATGCAGGACGAGCTGATCTCACCCTCATAGCAGCAGCAGTGCTACAGCCGAGGGTGAGACCAGCTCATCCATGGCGCCGAAGGGGTTAATTGTAGGCTTTAAGTTAGCGAGGTTTGGGCCTAGTCTGCACAGCCTCATATTAAGCTGCACTGTTAATAAAATTGTGGAAATGTGTATCCAGAGAAACTAATTCATGTATTATTCACACTATGTTGACCAAAGGCTAGCAGATGTCTTTAACTTTCTCATGAGAACTACTTGCTAGAATATCTTGTATTAGTAATTGTTACACTGTATAGTTTGATGCGTGAGACAGTGTTGTTCCCAGGAGTTAACAATGGATGCACTGACTGGAGTACGGATGGATACAAAAAAGGATACCTGACGAATCTGACAATGGGAACAGGAGAAGAGGAGCCAATCATCGACATGTGAAAGACAGTTTAGTTATATCTTAGATTTGAGGTTTAATCCCTATTGGACTAATTGCAAACGTACAATTTCCTGCCCTATGACATTGTGGGAAGTTCTTTAGGTGATTCTAACTTAGCCTGACTGCACCGAGAGGAGCGCACCTTTTTCTACTTTGATTTCCTCCTTAGAGTATTATTCTTTCCTGGTTAAGGAGCTGAACTGTTCCTGATGATTCATTTATATCTTTAACTTTATGGCTTAAAACCCTGATGCTGAATACTGATCTTTAGACATTTGCTTCTTAAATGGTTCAGATAGTTTAGAGTCCCCATGTCTGAGCCATCCCCTTCACTGCCCGTTGTGCTATGCTGACCGAACTGATGCCCAACTGACGAAGATAATCGCAGCTTGCTGATCCATATGAGGAGAGGTATAACAAATGCTATTGTTCTTGTTGTAAGTTTGTTCTTTGTTTTTAGGTACCAACCGCTATTTTGATAGAGCCATAGTTAGATGTTTTCCAAATTTATGTTGAATGAATTGTTTTGCATAATGCCCAAACATGCTATTCTAATCAGAAAGTTAGTTAGGGAGACCCTGAAATGTTAACAGGCTACTATTAACAGAAAATGTATGTTGCTCAGTTGCTGAACCTAGATGTATGCTATTTCTATTGTGCAGTTGCTCTTGCTCTTAATTTGTACTGTGACTCTTGAATGGCTAGTGATCAATGTGTTAGCTAAATAAGATTATTTTGAAGATTTGGTCAACCGGTATTATTCTTATATGATTATCAGTTGGTTTTGAGACTAATGTATGTGACATTAGCATTGTTAATATAGGGAAATAAACTTTCTAACTTTTACATAAAGGTGTGGTTATTCATGACCAAATGGGTCATGGTGTGTAAAGATTACTGACTCCAAAGAATATTTGATGATGTATATTGATTATGATGACGTAATTGCAATGTATTTGGGAATTATGGTGGAATCACTCTAAGCGTAGTCAGAAGGCCTATCGAACCTCTAACACGTCCCCTTATAAATTAAACCTTAAAGATGAAATAAGGACCGACGTGCTAACACAAGTAGATTGGAAAGGCTGAACACTGAATGCTGTCTTTCGCAGCATTGAAAGAATATTCATAGGAGTCATAGTCTCCAAGTAGTTGTGATTTGAAGGTTTGATCAGTTGTAGAAGTGCCATATAAAAAAAACTCTCTTCTGTCTGGAGTTTGGCAACTTAGTTTTGTGTGGTAAATTAGATTTCCTTTGGTATGTCTCACCAAACAACCACCCCATCCGACTACCACATATTTCTCCTCTTCTACATTTTCTGTTACATTGCTTTTTTATATCTGTAGTGTTTAAGCCATTCATAAAGACACATGTTTTCTAGGTGTGGACTCTTTTTGTATAGTATGTGGTCAATATATTTGATTTCAGAATGTCTGTGCTTTCCGGATCAAACTCTGCTGGATACTAAATTTCAGGAAAAGACTCCAATGCTCTATTTGGTGTGCTTGCAAGACTTAGACTTACCCAAACAATTCCCCTTGACTTCGAGACAAACTATTCGAGTTCAACTGATCCGAGCACTCATAGGACCCTATCTATTTGTGGGAAAGCATTTTCAAGCTGAAGCTATACAATTTCTTTGTAAGACTCTTTTCTGCAGTAATCTTGTCCCACATCTCCTTCATCACTGTCTTCTCTGATTTTGTAATATATGAAGTGACGTAACGAGCAGCAGCAATGGAGTTGTCTGCAACATACTGGGCCAGAATTACAAGGCCCTAGCGCCTCCTTGGGCCACACTAACGTCATTTTTTTTACGGTAATGTGGCTCAAGGAGGCAATTTTCACAGCGCCATATTGACAAAGTGGCGCAATGCATGCATTTTGCCCCTTTGCGACCCCTTGTGCCGCATTATGCCTGTGTCACGCTTAATGTATGCAAAGGGGCATTCTGGCGTTAGGAGGCCTGCGAAAATGGCGCAGTGAAATCTACAAGATTTCACTGTGTCATTTTTGGCATCATTTTTATAGCCTGCTCAGAGCAGGCATTAAAATGACGCACCCATATTAACCTATGGGCCGCCTTGCACTTTGCTCCACTATATCAAAACACTTGACGCGGTCAGAGCAAAGCTTCACAATAGCGTCAAAAATGATGATGCTATTGGCCTAGCAACACCATGTGTATGCGGTATTTACAATGGGTGACCTAAAGACACATAGGTGGGGCGACGCAAGCAAATTGGCGCCTCCGTACTGATGCGCCAGTTTCTTGTAAATCTGGCCACTGTATATCCATGTTTGCATTCCACATTTTCAGAATGACTGGATTCTAATCATTAATATACTTCGAGGCCTCTGTTCTTCTCAGGTTATACATTTTTTGGGGGTGATTTTCATGCCAGTGTCTGTCTGAATGCAGAGAAAAAGCTGTTCACTCTCCCTTATGACACGACAAGTCATGGGAATCCATAACAACTTCTTGTGTAAAATTTCCCTTTGTATCTGTATTTTCGATGACAGTGCTTGCCACATCAATGAGTTTGAAAGTGGAGAACTTGTTGTCTTAGGCCTTTTTCACCACCGTCTTTTGAGATGGCGTTTGTCACATACTGGTCCATGAAAGTCAGGACTGATTCATCACTGACTGTTACAAGTTTTGGTCCATCTTTTACCCATAACAGCATATGAATATGAGGAGCACATATTGCTTGGTGCTCCTTACACCAAAATAAATCAGTTACTTTGCCAAGAGGAGGATTTGTTTTGTTGCAGATGAAACACATTATAGCTTGAAATCTGTGGTTTAAATATCTGTAAACACTAGCGGATCCAAGGAGCAAAGTTCTCCGTCTGTCTTCACTTTGATGTACTTAATGTTAGAGTTCATTTCTCTCAAAACTTTAAGCAGGTCGTCCAACACATGCTCAGCACAACTGAGTGTCAGAAACCAAGTAGATTCTCCTAGGTGTCTCAATATACATTTCAGCTCACCATGACAATGATACCAGTAATTGTTGGTGCCACATTGGCACACCATCAAATTATGCAAGCTGTATTCCAACTTTTCCTCCTTTCCATGACCTTTGTCAAAGAACTCCTTTGCAGAAAGATCTTGAAGATTTACCCCTGTTTTTAGTATATGGTTTACATCATATGAAAGTCCAAGCATGTTACTCTCAAACAGAAGATAGATTATGTATGGAATACACTAGCAAAATCTAGGATCCTCTAAATATAATCTGCTTGACCGGTAATCAGCTGCTAGTATATGTACGGGGCGGTCATCATAGCGCTCACCTTCTCCAGTGGGAAACAGTTGTGGAAAACAGCAATTCTCTAAACTTTTCTCTTCTATGCTCATGGGAGCTCCTTTTGCTTGCTTCATTTGAAACAGATCAATAGGATGACCAATAACTTCTTTAGAATGCAGAGGATGGATGCTGTAGTGTTAATAAATGTTTTTTGATCTCAATCGATCCACCTTTTCAATCTGACCACTTGACGGTAATGGTTCATCCTCCATATGTGTTATATCTTGAACAACATCAGCTTTTTTAATAAGTATCATTTTGTACCAGGTATAATGTTTCCTTTTTACTTTATTAACATCCACTAACTCTTACCATATTTTTTTGTTCTTAATAAGGATATCATTTACTAGAATAATAAGTGGATCATCAAAATCTCTCTGTTTCCCTATAATTTCAATTTTCTTTTTAAAATCTAATCGCAAGTACACAAATCTACCTCTAAGACCTATCTGTAGCTATGTTGGAGGTAATTTCCCTGTTTTTGGTTCCATACGAACTATAGCTTGGAAAGTATGTGTACATTGTATGAGAATTGATTTGGAAATGTTTAAATCTCAAAGTTCTTGTGGAATTGAAACTAATTCTAACTTGTTCTGTACTGCTCTAGATATCATTTATTATCTTCTAACTTATCATAGCAGTACTTGCATATAATTGGCTGTGTGGACAAATCAAAGCGTTCCTCTACAAACAAATAAGCAGCACATTCTTGCCACTTATCTCTGTTCTCTTCTTCAGTTTTTGAATGCACAACAACATTACGAGTTTGACTTTTGTAGTGAGTGTGTCAACAACACATACAAACACAGTTTGGTTTCTCTGAAGAAACTGTGTTAAACTTCCTAATCTCTTCTGTAAAGTCATCAACGCTAATACATGTGTCCTGCTCCTCCACATTGGCACATACCGACCCCTCATTTGCCCTACACTTCTGGTCAGGACCAAAGAAATTAAACTAAACATCCTCACAAACTTTTTCTGCCTCTGCTACTGTACTATACAAAAGAGCTCTACTAATTTCTCCTAAATATAGGGCAGGAGTTTTGAAATAGAAAAGCCTCCTAACTAAAGTTCGCATTTTCGAGTGATAACAGGTGCTTTGCCACACTTTCTTCGATAGACATGATAGTGAATACTCCTGTACATTTGTATATTTCCTTACTTTGCATGGCTCTAATCGTTGAACATACCTATTTTCTGTTTCAGACTTTTGCAGGGAAACATTCGAAATAAAGTTATCAATATATCAATTGGTTCCTGCCGCGTACTGCAAATATTTCTACAGCTCTATTTGTATACAGGGGCCTGTCTACACCTTCCCTGTACCTTCATCGTCTATCACTTCTTCAACATTCCTAGGTAGCATCTCCTCTTTTGGAATGGAAGTACCATCTTTCATCTCATAACATTGTCCAGTTTTATCAACTGCATAAACAAATGTGTTCTCTTGGAAGAAACGTTCTTCATCAAAGAAAGGCTCCGTACGAGAAGTATGCTTCCGTTAGCCACTGAACATTTTGCAAAAGTTACTTCTATTCACAAGTCTTTTCTTCTGACTTCTTTTCCTCACATACAACACTGTTATATTCAGTGCTCACATTCTGCTCAGTATCAAAATAAGAAGCTTCCTCTTGCGGACAAAAGCCTGATCAACTACAGACTCAACAGGTTCCTTTTGTTTGACTGCTTCTCTTCTTTTATACTGCTTCAGGTTCTTGTGAAATTCAGAATTACCCTACTATGAAACACTCTGATTCTTATTTCCTTAAACAGACACTGTCTGCTCGTTAAAGTATCTGCTTTATTGTTTGATTTTGCTGATTTGAAACTTTGCTTCTTATTTACTTGATTTTGCTTACTTTGCAGTTTCCACGCACTATTTTAAGAATTTATTTATTTTCTTACTAGCAGCTCTTTTCTCTTTCACCACATTGCCTGCATTTTTCCCCTTTTGTTTCCATGTTGTAATAAGATAATATCCTTGCTTCTGTTTCTTTCTTCTTTCAGTTTGTTTGGCATTGTAATTCTCTGGTATAAATCAGAAGTAGATGTCTGGAAATAAAAATAAATAAATGCACTTAGCTTTTTATTACATACTATGAAATTATATTTTTAAAACATTTAACTGATGACGTAAAAAGTTATATTACCGTAGTAAAGCCATTCCAACCCCATTATTTTCATGATTATATCTGTGTGTCTCTGCCTGCGTCAGAGTATGCATATGTCTGTGCATGGGTATAATACTGTATGGGTATGCATCTCTGTGTTCTGGGTCTCTAAGCATATGTGTCATTGTGTTTTAGGGTATCTCACTGTATGCATAAATGAGTCTCTGGGTATAATATTGTATGAGGAAGTATTGGGGTATGTAAGTGTGCATGCAACTGTCTCTGATACTGCTGGATATATAACTGCTGTCTGAGTGTGTGAGTGAATGTATAAGTACCTCTGTTACTGTCTGACTGGGTATGTAATTGGCTCTATGCTTTTATAAATAGTTATGTGAGTTGTAGTATGGGTGGAAAACTGGATGTAGAGGTCTGCAAGTGCATCTGTAACTCAGCGAAACTCAAAAAGATATGTATTACCTTTTGAGCACAAAGCACCCTGCCCCATGGACTACTAACAGCCTTGCTGAGAGGTGAGGTGTGAATAGTAAAGGAGATTTTAAGGCTTGGCAAATATGTTTTTAATGCTAAGTCAAGCTGGCAGTAAAATTGCACACCCAGGCTCTGCAGTAGTAGGCCTGAGCCATATTTAAAGGAGTACTTGCCTGGATAACTGGCTAGGTTGTGTCAGTACTTGATTAAATATCAGAGAGAGTGTATTAGTCCCTCTATAGGTGTGCCATCAGATGTTTAAGTAAGTATGCCAGTATATCACTGGCTATTTTAGCAACTCTATGGGCCTCTATGTGTGTATGTAAGTGACTATGGGGGTCATTTTGACCTCGGCGGTAAAAGGCCCTTACCGCCGGTCAGAAGTCCGCCATTCTACCGCCGCGGCCGCGGTAAACCGCCACGGTCATTCTGACCACCAACTGTGAATCCGCCAAAAACCCGACATCCAAGGAAGGCCGCCTCATCAGCGGGCCGCGGAAAACTGGAGATGACCAAACCTCCACCGCCACGCCAACACAAACACGCCCATGCCATTCTGACCCACGAATCCACGCGGCGGTCTTTCAACCGCGGTATTCCATTGGCGGTACACACCGCTGCGCTCAAAATACACACACAGCTCCAAAACACAGCCACATTGGACAATTTGAAATACACACACCTGACACACATACAACAACACTCCCACACATCCAATCAACTATAAAACACACACCCACATCACCCACAAACCCCTACGACCGAAGATCAGAGACGAAGGAGAGAGAGACACATCACAGAATAGAGAGCTACATCACACAGAGGCACACTACACCATCACACACACCACATAGAAGCACAAAGCACCACACACCAACACACTCTTCACCATATACACCACCCCACACCTCATCCACACCACCCCATGGCACCCCAAAGGCACCCACGCTTTTCGGACCAAGAACTCCGGGTCATGGTGGAGGAAATCATAAGAGTCGAACCCCAGCTCTTCGGCTCACAGGTGCAGCACACCACTATAGCCAGGAAGGCGGAGCTATGGCAGCGGATCGTGGACAGGGTCAACACGGTGGGACAGCATCCCAGAAATCGAGACGACATCCGCAAACGCTGGAACGACTTACGGGGAAAGGTGCGCTCGATGGTCTCGCGACACAACATCGCAGTGCAGAAGACTGGCGGGTGACCCCCACCCACTCCACCCGAATTCACAGCATGGGAGCAAGAGGTACTAAACATCCTGCATCCTGATGGCCTCGCTGGAGTACACGGAGGAATGGACTCTGGTAAGTACAATCTCAACTACTTCACCCCCCCCAGCATGCTAACCCCCACCACCACCCTCACCCCCAACCCCTCATCACACATCCTCCCTGAGAATGTCTCTCCAGCACAACCCACCCAACACCAACCCCTGCATGCCACCACAAACTATGGACACCCATCACCTAAGCATGACCACTGCACATACCCCCCCCCCAAAACACCCCCACAACACCTCCCCCAAGGGAATGACAGCACTGGGGGACAAGGGCACCCATAAATCGCACACAATAGCACACACAGAAACAATAACCATACTCTCTTACCCCATGCAGGACCCGAACGCCAACACACCGGCCAGGAGGGTCCAGAAATGTCCATCCCCCCCCCCGGAAGAGGCCCCCAGTGATGACAGCAGCTCTGTCGACCTGGAACCTGATGACCAGCCCGGACCATCGGGGACCTCTGGACAGTCGGTTCCCCACACACAGGCCACAGCAGACCCAACCCCCTCTGGGAACAACAGCACAGCTCCCACCCAGCGGGCCCATGCCTCTGTCTCTAGGACAGGTCAATCAGCGGTGTGTCTGCCACTACAGGGCACCCAGGCTAACCCACCACCCCAACAACAACAGGGACCTGGGGGCAGTGGTAGTGGGCACACCGTCCAGGGGACAGAGGCCGGGGGAAACAGGGCAACTCGGAGGGCTGCTGTGCGACAGGGGAAGGAGGAGAGGCCCAGGGAACCGACTCTCCAAGAGGCCCTCACCACCATCATGGCAGCCTACCACCACTCCCAAGAGACGATGGCGACGGTACTGGCCAGGTTCCAGGAGATCCAGGCACAGCAGGAGGAACGCTACATGGGGTTCACCAATCATCTCACCAACATCTCTACCGCTATGGGGAGCATAGTCCAGGCCCTCAACCGGATAGAAGACACGTTGCGGGACCATGTGGCACCACACAGGGCCCCTGTCACTAGCCCGGACCAGGAACAGCCTACCACCTCCGCCGGCGCTAGTGGACAGGAGGCCCCACCACAACGACAGGCCACCAGAACCCCACCTCCTGCTGAAGAACAACCACCCCGCAAGATGAGCCTGAGATCCAAAAAAAAGACAGAGTAGGATGTCAAGACCCCCGCCAGCATGAGATACCCCCTGAAGTCATCCCACTGTCCCACATTGCCACCCTGTCCAACCTTGAACTGCCCCTGCTCCATCCTTCCACAGGCATATGGACAATGCACCTGTGAGACTGAGAACTGGACTCTGCCATGGACATTACTCCACCCCCACCCATCACCGTGTTAATATCATGTACCATTATCTAGCACCAAAAATAAATCACTCAATGCACTGAAATCAATCAGGAGTCAGGCTGTATTATTTACAAATGTATAACACATTACCGATCAATTATGTTCTGTTAACTTTGTGCTGAACACATACCGAGATCAATAAGCATTAGTCCATGGGCTAACCAAGCAGAAGTCACGCAGTGGGTCATACAGCACTGAAAAGGGAAGGGAAAATCAAACATCAGTTTTAAAGAACTGGGGGTCATAGACAAGGTTGAGAAGCTGGAGGCTTTCAGGAAAATTAAAATGGCGTGTGTGATTCTTACCTGTGTGCTACTGAAAATACTGTTGGATAACTCTGTCCCTGTTGTCTGTGTCGTCCTCTGAGTCTTCCTCCTCTTCACTCTCCACAGGCTCCACAGCTGCTTCAACACCACCATCTGGACCATCCTCCTGCAGGAAAGGCACCTGACGTCGCAATGCCAGATTGTGAAGCATACAGCAGGCCACGATGATCTGGCACACCTTCTTTGGTGAGTACATCAGGGATCCCCCTGTCATATGCAGGCACCTAAACCTGGCCTTCAGGAGGCCAAAGGTCCTTTCTATGATCCTCCTAGTTCGCCCATGGGCCTCATTGTACCGTTCCTCAGCCCTGGTCCGGGGATTCCTCACTGGGGTCAATAGCCAAGGCAGGTTGGGGTAACCAGAGTCACCTATTAGCCACACACGTTGTCTCTGTAGCTGTTCCATCACATAAGGGATGCTGCTATTACGCATCACATACGCGTCATGCACTGAACCAGGGAACATGGCATTCACATGGGAGATGTACTGGTCAGCCAAACAGACCACCTGGACGTTCATAGAATGGTAACTTTTCCTGTTTCTGTACACCTGCTCATCGTCTTTTGGGGGTACTAAAGCCACATGGGTCCCATCAATGGCACCAATTATGTTGGGAATATGTCCAAGGGCATAAAAATCACCCTTCACAGTGGGCAAATCAACCTCCTCAGGGAATATAGTGTAACTCCGCATGTGTTTCGTCAGGGCAGACAACACTCTAGACAGAACTTTTGAAAACATTGGCTGAGACATTCCAGATGACATGGCCACTGTTGTCTGGAATGAGCCACTTGCAAGAAAATGGAGGACTGACAGCACCTGCACCAGAGGGGGAATTCCTGTGGGTTGGCGGATGGGGGACATCAGGGCTGGCTCCAGCTGGGCACACAGTTCATGGATAGTGGCACGGTCAAGTCGGTATCGTAGTATGATGTGGCGTTCTTCCATTGTCGACAGGTCCACCAGCGGTCGGTACACGCGAGGATTCATCCTTCTCCTCGCAAGTCCCAGCGGACGGTGCCTAGGAATGACAACATGGAGCACAGAGTCAAGCTAATCACTGGTACGTTCACCACAGCTTGCATAGCACACGGTTATCTATGTATTGAAAGGCGTGTATGTGTGGCAATGCAAGGCCTAGGCCTGTGTGTCGCAGTAGAAATAATGCCATGTGGGCCCTTGAAATGGGGGCTGCCTGACCTGTGAAGTGGGACAATGGGATGTGAGGTCACTGCGCTGGCGGAGCACACCGTGGCGGTAGGCGGTCGAAGACCGCTATACGGAGCCGCATTGGATAACATTGAAGCCTATGGGTTTCAGGAGCCAAAGACGATGTGCACCGGCGGTCGCGGTACGCACCGCCGCGGTACGCACCGCCGCGGGCGTGACCGCCATTTTCTATCTGCTTAATCACTCGAGACCTGATCATCCACAGGAGAGGACCTATACTGCAAGTGCTGCTGTGACCTCGGTCTGGAAGAGACAATGGCTGCTGCGACTGGGGAAAGGGCCCCTGCCTTCACGTCTGAAGAGTTGGAGAAGCTCGTGGATGGGGTCCTCCCCCAGTATGCGTTACTCTACGGTCCTCCAGACCAACGGGTGAGTACACCGGGGGCACATGGAATGGGCGATGCCTGTGTGGAGTGGGGTGGATGTAAGTTGGTGGGGTGGGGGGCGAATGAGGAGTGCAACGCACGACAGATGAGAGCATGTGCTATATTGCAAGGTTGGGGAGGGGGGGCCAATCACATCTAACATGCAGTAAGTTGATTAATGTTTCCTTCCCACCCTGTACATGTCACATAGGTCAGCGCCCATCAGAAAGTCGAGATTTGGCGTGCCATCGCCAAGGAAGTCCGGACCCTGGGGGTCCACGTCAGACGGGGCACCCACTGCCGCAATAGGTGGGAGGACATCCGCCGCGGAACCAGGAAGACCGCCGAGTCACTGCTGGGGATGGCCTCCCAACCTAGAAGGGGTGCCAGTCGTACCCTGACCCCCCTGATGTCCTGGATCCTGGCGGTGGCCTACCCTGATTTGGATGGGCGCTTGAGAGCATCACAGCAGACACAAGGGGGTGAGTATCAGCACATTCTGCTATCTTTCTGCGCAGTGGAGGCGTCTGGGTGGGGGAGGAGGGTTGTGGGTGACATTAGGCCAGGGCGCTTTCTGTAGTGTAGTCCTCTCCCTTAGGCATGGCCCTGTGCTCCCGGCCCCCACCTCTGTAGGGTGACAAGTACAGCTATTGATGGTCCAGCCTCACACATGTGCGCGTCTGTCGTCTCTTGACCTGTTGTCCTAGTCAGAAGTACTGAGTAGTGTACCCCGAATGCGCGGCTTAGTGCATGCGGCTCCTGTGTCTGTCCTCTCCGCCAACGGTGTTGACATTGCATGCACTCAACCAGGTCTTCTTTTTCTCCCCCCACCCTTCTTCTTCATCTTCTTGTGCATGTGTGCATTAGCATCATCAGGCGGAGGAGATTTGGCATCGGAGCACGAGGGAGCTGCAAGCCACAAGGCCCCGGTGGGCCCAGGAACAGACACCGAGGGCACCAGTGAGCCGGAGGGCGAGGGGAGCACCACAACGGGGACCGGTGGTGACACCAGCGATAGCGACACGTCCTCGGATGGGAGCTCCCTAGCGGTGGCGGCAACATCCGTGCCCCCCGCCTCTACAGGTACAGCCGCCACCCAGCGCACCAGCCCCGCCCTCCCTGCAGCCCCTCAGCCTACGCTTCGTGCCCGCTCGCCCAGGAAGGCGGGCGTCTCCTTCGCCCCAGGCACCTCAGCCCCTGCCCCTGTCACCCCTGCTGCCCTCAGTGCGGAGCTCATTGACCTTGTGATTACGCTCATTGTTGGGCAGACTACCCTTTTGAATGCCATCCAGGGGGTAGAAAGGGAGGTGCATCGGAGCAATGCCTACCTGGAGGGCATTCATTCGGGTCAGGCTGCCCATCAACGATCGTTCACTGCTCTGGCCTCAGCACTGACGGCAGCCATTGTCCCTGTTTCCAGCCTCCCTCTTCTGACTGCCTCCACCCTGTCTCTGTCTCCTGTTCCTCAGCCTATCCCATCCACACCATCTGACCAGCCTGCACACACCTCAACACCCAAGGGCAGCTCATCCAGACACAAGCACCACAGATCCCACAAACACTCACCCAAGCAACACCCAGATGCAGACATTCCAACAGTCACTACCACCCCTGTGTCCCCCTCCTCCTCGTCTCCCTCCTCCCTCCCTGTGACGTCTACACTCACACCTGCATGCACACCAACATCAGCCAGTGCTTCCATCACCACCACACCCTCCTGTACAGTCCGCACGCGTGCAGTCACCACCCCCACTGCCATTTACACGTCCCCTGTGTCCTCTCCCACTGTGTCTGTCACCCCCTCTTCCAAGACACACAAACGCAGGCAGCCACCCACCCAACAGACATCCACCTCACGACAGCCTACAGCACCAGCACCTTCACCCAATGACAGCACACCTGACTCTCCTACAACCATATCCTCTTCCTCCACTCCCATCACCACTTCTCCTACCCTTTACCTTGGCCCTAAAAAACTTTTCCTGGCTAATCTTGACCTCTTTCCCTCCGATGACCTACCCCCTCCATCTGCAAAGAGTCCCAAGAGCACCACAGCCACCACCA
Source organism: Pleurodeles waltl (assembly GCF_031143425.1). Taxonomy (NCBI): domain Eukaryota; kingdom Metazoa; phylum Chordata; class Amphibia; order Caudata; family Salamandridae; genus Pleurodeles; species Pleurodeles waltl. Next base: position 990,569,015 of record NC_090440.1, read on the forward strand.
GCCCAGCTTCGGGTGTCACTGTTGTGCATGGGTTCTGGAGTCCACCCTTTGCCAGCAGTGACACCTCCATCAGCAGCAAGGACACATCCAGCCCCCCCCCGGCAAGAGGACCAGGAAACACAAGGGCCGCCGTGCGAGGACTGACACGGCTGCCCCCAAGGAGCAGAGTTCGCCCACTTCACCAGCCACAACATCTAGGGGAGGCAAGGGCCCGAGAGCCCCATCTAAGGAGCGTAAGGGCAGCAGGGCGGAGAAGTCAGCCAGCAGGAGCGCGGAGCAGGTGGGCCCCACATGCCACATCCCAGCTGTAAAGGAGGACACCAAAGGGCCCAGGACTCCGTCACCGAAGGGTCCAGAAACATCACGGTCGGAGGGCGACTGAGCAGGGAGTCCATCCCAGGACTGGCTCCCTTGAACCTACTGGATGTGCACCTCTGAACAGGGCCCGCCGTGCAGAAGAGCACCGCTGAACAGGGCCCGCCGTGAAGATAGGCACTGCTAAACAGGGCCCGCCGTGAAGATAGGCACCGCTGAACAGGGCCCCGCCGTGCAGAAGAGCACCGCTGACCTGGGCCCGCCGTCCAGAAGAGCACCGCTGAACAGGGCCCGCCGTGAAGATAGGCACCGCTGAACAGGGCCCCGCCGTGAAGATAGGCACCGCTGAACAGGGCCCCGCCGTGAAGATAGGCACCGCTGAACAGGGCCCGCCGTGAAGATAGGCACCGCTGAACAGGGCCCCGCCGTGAAGATAGGCACCGCTGAACAGGGCCCCGCCGTGCAGAAGAGCACCGCTGAACAGGGCCCCGCCGTGCAGAAGAGCACCGCTGAACAGGGCCCGCCGTGAAGATAGGCACCGCTGAACAGGGCCCCGCCGTGAAGATAGGCACCGCTGAACAGGGCCCGCCGTGCAGAAGAGCACCGCTGAACAGGGCCCGCCGTGAAGATAGGCACCGCTGAACAGGGCCCGCCGTGAAGATAGGCACCGCTGAACAGGGCCCCGCCGTGAAGATAGGCACCGCTGAACAGGGCCCGCCGTGAAGATAGGCACCGCTGAACAGGGCCCCGCCGTGAAGATAGGCACCGCTGAACAGGGCCCGCCGTGAAGATAGACACCGCTGAACAGGGCCCCGCCGTGCAGAAGAGCACCGCTGACCTGGGCCCGCCGTGCAGAAGAGCACCGCTGAACAGGGCCCGCCGTGAAGATAGGCACCGCTGAACAGGGCCCCGCCGTGAAGATAGGCACCGCTGAACAAGGCCCGCCGTGAAGATAGGCACCGCTGAACAGGGCCCCGCCGTGAAGATAGGCACCGCTGAACAGGGCCCCGCCGTGCAGAAGAGCACCGCTGCACAGGGCCCCGCCGTGCAGAAGAGCACCGCTGAACAGGGCCCGCCGTGCAGAAGAGCACCGCTGAACAGGGCCCGCCGTGCAGAAGAGCACCGCTCCGCTGGGCCCTTCCTGTCGAGCACCGCTCCGCTGGGCCCTTCCTGTCAAGCACCGCTCCGCTGGGCCCTTCCTGTCAAGCACCGCTCCGCTGGGCCCCGCCGTCTCAAGCACCGCTCCGCTGGGCCCCGCCGTCTCAAGCACCGCTCCGCTGGGCCCCGCCGTCTCAAGCACCGCTCCGCTGGGCCCTTCCTGTCAAGCACCGCTCCGCTGGGCCCTTCCTGTCAAGCACCGCTCCGCTGGGCCCCGCCGTCTCAAGCAGCGCTCCGCTGGGCCCTTCCTGTCAAGCACCGCTCCGCTGGGCCCTTCCTGTCAAGCAGCGCTCCGCTGGGCCCTTCCTGTCAAGCACCGCTGGGCCCTTCCTGTCAAGCACCGCTCCGCTGGGCCCCGCCGTCTCAAACAGCGCTCCGCTGGGCCCCGCCGTCTCAAGCACCGCTCCGCTGGGCCCTTCCTGTCAAGCACCGCTCCGCTGGGCCCTTCCTGTCAAGCACCGCTCCGCTGGGCCCTTCCTGTCAAGCACCGCTCCGCTGGGCCCTTCCTGTCAAGCACCGCTCCGCTGGGCCCCGCCGTCTCAAGCACCGCTCCGCTGGGCCCTTCCTGTCAAGCACCGCTCCGCTGGGCCCTTCCTGTCAAGCACCGCTCCGCTGGGCCCCGCCGTCTCAAGCACCGCTCCGCTGGGCCCCGCCGTCTCAAGCACCGCTCCGCTGGGCCCTTCCTGTCAAGCACCGCTCCGCTGGGCCCTTCCTGTCAAGCACCGCTCCGCTGAGCCCTTCCTGTCAAGCACCGCTCCGCTGGGCCCCGCCGTCTCAAGCACCGCTCCGCTGGGCCCTTCCTGTCAAGCACCGCTCCAGTGGGCCCTTCCTGTCAAGCACCGCTCCGCTGGGCCCCGCCGTCTCAAACACCGCTCCGCTGGGCCCTTCCTGTCAAGCACCGCTCCGCTGGGCCCTTCCTGTCAAGCACTGTTTATGGCTCACTGTGCCCACCATGCCACCTCCTTGACCAGTGGAGACTGTCATCCACCTGATGGACTGTGGCTTTGCACTCCCCAGGATGGCACAGTGGGCAAGCCACCCACTGTAGAGACTTGAGAGACTGTGGCTTTGCACTCCCCAGGATGGCACAGTGGGCAACCCACCCACTGTAGAGACTTGAGAGACTGTGGCTTTGCACTCCCCAGGATGGCACAGTGGGCATGGTGGCCCCTTCGTGGATCTGGCGTCGTGGACTCATGTGGCTGTGGTGCCCCCCCTTCCCTTCCCCCTGAGGTGCCTGTAGTTTTTTCATCAGATGCCCCTGCAGTGTTCTCTCCAAAGGACTCAGGTCTCCTGTGTGGGCTTTGCCCTTGTGTCGCTACACTGTAGCCCACGGACTGTTCGATTTAACGAAGGTAGGATGTTTAATTCGGGTTCCATGCTGTCCTCCGTACTCGTGGAGTGTGTTTTGGTGAGCGTTTTCCCGTCCGTAGTCTGTTTCCGCCGTGTTTTTATCGGCGGGGCTCCCGCCCCGAAAAAGGTGGCGGATTGGTGAGTTGTAATACTGTGGGCGGTACATTGTCTGCCGCCTGGCTGTTGGCGGTGACCGCCGCGCTGTTTGTCTGTACCGCCGTGGCGGTCGGAGTGTTAATGTGGCGGGCTGTGTTGGCGGTTGCCGCCAGGGTCAGAATTCCATTTTTTGGACCGCCGGCCTGTTGGCGGGTTGGCCGCCGCTTTATCACCGACCGCCAGGGTTAGAATCACCCCCTATATGAATAGCTTACTGGTTGTGTTGGTGGGTACTGCAGTATGTAACTGTGTATGCAACTGGCTCTGATACTGCTGGACACATAACTGCAGTCTGAGTGTGTGTAGCAATTTAAAAGTGCCTCTTTCACTCTCTGACTGGATGTGTGAGTGGCTGAATGCTTCTGAAAATAGGTATGTGAGTTGCAATATGGGTGGGAAGCAGGATGTACAACTGAGCGTAGGGTACGGCAAGTGCATGTGTAACTCAGTGAAACTTAAAAGGACACGTCCAATCTTTTGAGCACAAAGCACCCAGCTCTATGGCCTGGCTACAGCCTAGTTGAGGGGGGGGGGACTTATGTGTAGCAAAAGAAGAGTGTAATGCTTGGCAAACACCTTTTCAATGCCAATTCGAGCTGGAAGTAAATCTGCACACACAGGCTCTGCAGTAGTAGGTCTGAGTCATGTTTAAGGAACTACTTGTCTGGATGGGTGACTAGGTTGTGTCGGTACTTGACTACATATCTGAGTAAGGGCATCAGTCCCTCTATGGGTGTGCCACCAGATGTTTAACTAAGTATGCTGATATATGGCTGGCTCCTTTAGTAAGTGTATGGGTCTCTAAATGTGTATGTAAGTGGCTGTATATCTTAATTACTGTTTTTTGGTGAGTACAGGGGTATGCAACTGTATGTGCAACTGTCTCTAATACTGCTGAATACATAACTGCTGTCTGGGTGTGTGAGTAAATGTACAGGTGCCTCTGTTGCTGTCTGGGTGTATGAGAGGTTCTATGTTTTTGTAAATAGGTAGTGAATTGTAGCATGGGTGGGAGACTGAATGTATAACTGGGTGTACAGGTCTGCAAGTGCGCGTGTAACTAAGTGAAACTCAAAAGTACATGTCTTACCTTTTAGGCACAAAACACCCTGACCTACGGCCTACCTACCACCTATGTTAGGGATGAGCCATATGTAGTAAAAGAAGTCTTTAAGGCTTAGCAAAGTGATTATTAATGCCAACTTGAGCTGGTAGTAAAACTGCACACACATGCTCTGTAATAGGCCCGAGCCATGCCTAAAGGACTATGGCGGTCATTATGAACACGGCAGTAAACACTGCCGACCGCCGTCATATAATGAACCAAAATCCTAAACCCACCAAAAATCACCAGTCCACCAGGACCCTGTCAGCGGAAATGCTGGATCTTCCAGCCACCGCCGAGCACTCCCACATCCTGCCCTCCAAATAATGATGCACAAATCACCTTGGCGGACAGTGGAGGCCGGACGACCGTTGGCGTTGCCGACCGCCACGGGCAGCAAGTGGACTTAACAGTAAGAAGTGCACACATTGGATAAGCGTGTAACCCACACACCTGACACACATCCATAACCCCATAAAACACCCCTAGACATACCCCACAGTCCTTTGCAACGAAACCAGGCCAACAAGACGGAGAGCACCAGAGGCAGACACCGAACGCCACCATACACGAGACGCACACCGACCCACAGAAGAGCACTCTCACCGCGTTCCCAGCCCCCACACCATTCACCACACTCACCATGTCACCCCCCAAACATCCATGCTTCATAGAAAGGGAGTTAAGGGCCATGGTTGACGAGATCCTGAAGGTGGAGCCACAAATATTTGGGGCCGAGGTGCAGCACACACCCATCGCAAGGAAGATGGAGCTATGGCAGACCATTGTGAACATGGTCAATGCAGTGGGACACCATCCACGCACCAGGGACGACATCCGGAAGAGATGGAACGACCTGCGGGGAAAGGTCAGGGGAATGGCATCAAGGCACCACATTGCAGTCCAGAAGACTGGTGGAGTCATCAACATTTACCCCATATACACCATACCTGTAATGCATGCACCACCCCACCCACACCCACCAGGACCCCACCCAGGCAACAGCCACTAAATCCACCCCCCCTGCATGACCACAAACCCACTAACAGGTCCACATCCCTCCCCTATGCACAGCCACCTACCCCTGCAAGTACCCACAATGGAACGACAACGCTCACCACAATGCAACCCCACAGTCGAAGCAAAATGCAGTGTAAACCTCACAATGGCACCCTGTAAGGCCACTGAAGGTAACCCCAGCACAAAAAAGCCCAGTCCTGTGCACCCCAAACGTTCATGCATCTGTAACAGACATGTCTATGTCCCCCAACAGGCACCACCACCCATGGCACCCTAACGGATGGGACAAGGAGTGCCAGTGCCCCCCAGGGATACAGAGGCACCTCACAGGACACTGGTGAAGGATCACTGGACACTGATGAGCAGGTAGGCCCCTCACACAGTTCTGGGCTGTCACCATGCAGCAGCCCCACCCAGGAAACCACCGTCACCCCTACAACCCAGTCAAGACCAGCAGTCCAGGGCAAGCGTCCCCACACCAGTGTATCCAGGCCACAGACTGGTGGAACACAGGTACAGAGGCCACAGTCTCCCACCCCCAACATGCAAGAAGGCGAGGGCCCCAGTACAAGTGGTACTGCCAGACCTGTGCAGGAGACACAGGCACAGGGGGCTAGGGCAAGTGCAAGGGTCTCAGTGGGCCGGGGGGCGGCCACAAGATGGATGCAGCAGCCCAGGACATGATATCAGAGGTATTGGGCGCCTACCAGCATACCCATGACAGGTTGGTACAGATAGTGTCCACCCTGGAGCACAGTCAGAGGATGCAGCAGGAACACCACCAACAGGCCATGGAGCAGTGGAAACAGCACAATGCCACAATGGCCACCATAGCAGGAGCACTGCTGGGGCTGGTATAAACCCAGTCTGAGACCCACACAGGACAGGAGGCCCCCACTACAGCACCGGACACCCACAATGAAATTACACCATCAGCAGAAACATTGCAGGAACTTCCCTCACAGGAAACCCAAGGGCCTACCATGTCATCCCCTCAAGATCAACAGCAGACGCCCAAACGTACACTCAGGCCAAGATATGGCACTGGAATCCCAGCAAAGAACAAGGCCCCCTTCAAGAAGGAACTCAGCAACAATCTGCACCGCAATCATCCCACTCAATCAGCCACCACACATTGCTAAGAGGCAATATGAACTAATGTAAGAAAAGATGGACCCATCAATACTACCAACAAGGCTGCCACCATGTTGACTTTGAGGACACCCACCCCTTACGACTTGCCATCAATGTAAATAGCACTATTCACTCCCTGCAACCAATAAAACACATATCACACCTGTAACACTGTCCCCTGTGTTAAAATGTGAACAAAGTGAAGTATGGATGCAACTGGCTGATAACCACTTTATTGTCAAATCGTTGCATGAAGGGAGTCCTGTGTGCCTAAATGTGGGCACTAAGTAAATGCCTAAAATATCAATCTGTACCATGCAGAACTGTACCATGTTTCACATATCATTATCAACCCCCCCCTACATGACAGAGCACACTGACAGTATGTGTCACAAACCCCAATGTCAGCCCAAAGTCCCACACAGTTACTGGAAGTAGAGTTGTATCAGTTGGGTCCTGGAATTGACATATTTCCCTTCTGCATCATCACCATCACTCTCCTCCCCTCTCTGAGGTAGCTGGTCAGGACATACAGCACCTTCCACCTCCAAGAGGGGGATAGAATGTCTCACTGCCACGTTGTGCAGCATGCAGCAGGCCACCACTATTCTACACACCTTTTCAGGCCAATAGGCCAGGGAACCCCCCCAGAGATATGTAGACAACAAAATCTAGCCTTCAGGAGACCTATTGTGCGCTCTATCACCCTCCTAGTACGTCCATGGGCCTCATTGTAATTCCTCTCTCAATCCGTCCTAGGATTCCTCACTGGTGTCAGGAGCCAACTCAAGTTTGGATAGCCAGAATCACCTAGAAAAAGGTGCTATACAGAGCAGTCATTGTCAAGCCTCTTAGTCAGACAGCCTGGCTGTCTGCTATGTGTCAGTCAGAGACAGAAACACTTACCTATGCTCCACCCTCTGTCCTCTTGGAGTTGTTTCATCCTCTGTGGCACACTACTGTTCCTCAACACAAAGAAATCATGGACTGAACCTGGGAACATGGCATTCACATGTGAGATGTACTGGTCTGCAGTACATACCAATTGATGTTCATGGAGTGAAAGTTCTTTCTGTTTCTGTACACCTGTTCACTGACTCTTGGGGGGATGATCGGTATGTGGGTGCCATTGATGGCACCTATCACATGGGGTATGTTGGCAATGGCATAGAATTCAGACTTGATGGCAGGGAGGTCAGTACTTTGGGGAAACCTCACATAGGACTGCAGGTGTCGTACAAATGCATTTAGAAATCTTGTCAATACCACGCTGAACATTGGCTGTGAAAATCCAGCACCCATGCCCACTGTCACTTAAAATGAGCCCGTGGCCAGGAAATGGAGTGCGGAGAGCACCTGCACTTCAGTAGGGATGGCATGCTGATTACGATTTCCTGGGGTTAGTGCAGGATCCAGTAAAGCACAAAGTTCCTGAATTGTTGCACGTGTGAGTCTGTAACTGATTATGATCTGATGCTCCACCATGGTCCTCATATCCACAAGTGGTCTGTACACCGATGGTGCCTTTCCTCGCCACAAGGGTCAGTACCTACGAGGGGTATCAAAAAGGTGTGATGAACACACATACATAGGCACACATTGTCATCAATTGTGCACTGCATATTTCATTGTAGTGACTCAACATTAACTGCTTCCTGACAGATCTATATCTACACCTCAACGAGGGAACAGTGTTTTTCATGTGTGGTATATTACAGAATGGTCACATGCATAGGTGCTGCATGTGGCTAGTAGGGCTTGCCTTGTGCACATTTTTATTTCTAGATGCGTAGTTACTGCAAAAATGTCTGCCCACTGTAATCCAGGCCTTTCGTTGTGGAAGTGACCTCATGTCGCTAGCGGTTGGTGTCACAGCGTAAGGCGGTGTTTACCACCGTTCGCACCGTCATTGGTTAACATGGATGCCAATGGGGAATCATGGCGTATCATGATCGCCGCCGGCAGTGACGGTACACACCGCCGCGGTACGTACGCAATTTCGTCATCTATTATTCACTTGACTCCCTGATCTCGTGCAGAGAGGTACTCCACTGTGTGTACTGCTGTGACCTGCCTCTGGTCATGGATGTGGCTCGTGTTGCAGGGGAAAGGGCTCCAGCCTTCATCTAGGAGGGACTGGAGAGGCTAGTGGACGGGGTCCTGCCCCTGTACGCAAAACTCTACGGACGGCCAGAGGTACAGGTGAGTATGGGGTTGGGGGCACTGTTTGGGTGTAATGGATGGTGTTGAATGGACATATGTGTGCACCTCTGAGCCTGAATGGGCCGTGGTGCATGGCATGCTGCGTGCGTTTGGCCTGTAAGTCTGAAAGTACTGTCCGTCCCATAGTGGATGAATAGCCAGCTGTACCTATCTTGCAAGTGCCTGACCTCTGTGTTCCATATCTGTGTCACCCTTTTAGGTCAGCGCCCACCAGAAGAGGGCACTTTGGTATGCCATCGCCAAGGAGGTGCGGACCCTGGGGGTCTACAACCAGCGGAGCACCCACCGCAGAAAGAGGTGGAAGGACCTGCAGCACTGGGTGTGTAGGATCTGTGAGGCCCAGCTGGCGCAGTCCTCCCAACGTGGAAGGGGTGCCAGTCGGGCACTGACCCCTCTCATGCAACGTATCCTGGCGGTGGCATACTCAGACCTGGATGCGCACTTGAAGGCTGCACAGCAGTCACAAGGGGGTGAGTACTCATGTCACAAACTTCAGTCTGAAAGGAGGTGTGTGTGCATTAGGGTTCATGCTGCTTAGAGGCAGGGACTTTGACTGGTGTCCATGTACATGATGGTCCCCAAAGGGTGTAGGGGTTTCTTTGTCAGGTCTCCCACACGTCGCCTCCTTAGGTAGTTCAGGGGATGGGTGTAGAGCAGTGTTCTGGTCAGTACTCAGGGGCATGGCCATGGGCATAGTGAACGGTGCTGCCTGTTGGGTGTGTCTTCTGGGTGGGTGTATGTATGGCCACTATGTACCTCCATTCAGCTATTTACAAGTGTCTCTCCTATTTTGTCTCCCCATCCCTGTTCCCTTGTGTTGGGTTTGTACAGCAGCAACATCTGGCAAGGGAGCTGAGGCACCGGCGAAAGGGGAAGCAGCGGCCCATGGATCCTCAGAGGCAAAGACATCCGACGCCCAGGGGACCAGTGGGTGGGAGGGCGAGGGGAGTACCATGGGGGAGGCAACTACCACTGGAGGTAGTGACTCCGAGACCTCCTCCAATGGGGTCTCCCCGGCAGTGGCGGATCCTAGTGGCCACACCACTACAGTGACATCCTCTGCCACCCCCATTCCATCACCGCCCTCCCTTCTACTCCCCACTGAGTTGCCCGTGCCCGCTCACCCAGAAAGGTGGGCATCTCCTTCACCCTGGGCACCTCCTCCCCTGCCCAAGTCAGCCCTGCTGCCCTCACAGAGGAGGCTATTGACCGCTTGAGAACCATCCCTGTAGGGCAGACAACCATTGTCAATGCCATCCAGGGGCTAGCATCAGAGGTGCAGCAGACAAATGCCTATCCGGATGGCATTCACAGTGCTGTGTCTGCCCTACAGAGATCTTTTCAGGCTCTGGCCTCCTCTTGGATGGCAGCCAGTTTCCCTGGCCATTCCGCCCCCCCTCCAACTTCCTCTACCCCTTCCAGCTCCCCACTCCCTTCACCCGTCCAAAGCACACATTCTGACACGCAGTCAAGCACATCAATACACAAAAAGCTCACTTCTAAACACAAGCACCACACCTCCCACCACAAGCATTCACACAGCCAACAGACACATGCACACACAACAACATCCTCTTCCCCCAGTGTGCCCACCTCTTCCGCCTCCCTGTCTGTCCCCTCTACGTCCACACCCTCATGCACTGCACCTTCAGTCACTGTTGCTGCTCCTCTTACTGCACTCACCACAATAACAGACATCCATACATGCACCCCATACACCACACCAGCACTTACCACAACTACTGTAGTTGACACATTCAGCACACTCACCAGACTTGCAGACACCCACACAACATACATCCACACTAGCTGGCTGTCTTCTCCCACTGTGTCCACCCCCTCCTCCAAAAACACACAAACGCACCAAGACACCCACCCATCACATATCCATCACACCACAGCATACTGTCCAGTCACCTGCACCCACTGCACGCACCCCTACACCACATACATCCACTGCTTCTGCTTCTGCCTCCACTCCCACGCCCTCATCCAGGACCACCCCAATTGCTCCGAAGAAACTTTTCCTCGCCCGTGCTGACCACTTCAAACCCACTGGCCCACCCCATCTTGTCCCTAAGCGTGCTCACCTCCTTGCCCATTCCACTACTTCCACTTCACAGCCCACCCCTGTCTGCCCTTCACATTCCCGTGCCCCTTCCCCAGAGAATAAAAAGGCCCGGGCAGAACCAAGTCCATCTGGCTCCACCCGCTCGAAACCCCCCTCACCTTCAAAGGACAAACCCACACCCCCTCCACCATCCAAACGAAAGTCCAAGCCCCAACCCCATCACAAATCGCCACCCCCACCACCCCCTATCCCATTCCGTGAGGTGCCTGGATGTCCCTTTGTTGCCCCATTAGGTGGAGTACCATGCACTTTTGGGAGTCAGGTTGGGTCCATTGTGGCCCATGGCACTTGTAGCACGATGGACTGGCCATTGGCCCTGTTTGAAGTAGTTGGCTCTGTGAGCTTTAATAAAATATTTCTGTGTGGCCTGTGTTTTGGTGGCACTCTGTTGAACCCTGGTCTTTCATTTCATTGTTTATGGGTGTGGGGGATTTGTATGTACTATTGGTCAAGTTGGATTTGCCTTGTGTCGGGTAAGTACCTCTTGCTGTGGGGTGTATGGGTTGTACTGCTTTGAAGGGTTGTGGGGGCGTTGCAGGGTGGGTGGAGTGGGTGGGAATGTAACTGTGCCCTTTCTTCCCTTGTTTCGTAGGTTGCAGTACTTACCGTTGTCATCTTCGTCGGCAGTCTCAGTCATGGAGGTATATGACAAGGAGCAGGGCTGGCATGATCTGCAGCTCTCTATCCATGTCTGCTTTGGCACGTTGTGTGGGCCTCCGTGAGTGTTTCATTGGATTTGGTTAATTTCCGCCTGGCTTTGCGTGGCGGTGGTACCCGCCCCGAAACTGGCGGTGGACTACTGGTTCATTATTTGATGGGCGGGTTGGGCCTTTCCGTCGGTCTGTGGGTGGACTCTACTGTCGTTGTCGGCACTCCTCTACTGGCGGTGGGTGGTTTTCTGGATGCCTGTGTTTCATTTGGTTCATTATTTGGCAGTCCGGACCGCTCCTCTGTTGCTGATTTTAACTCCACCGCCGGCAGCGCGGTACGGACCGCTGTGTTCATAATGAGGGCCTATTTCTCTGGATGGGTGACTAGGATGTGTCAGTACTTGAATACATATCTTAGTGAGTGTATTAGTCCTTTTCTGGATGTGCCACCATATGTTTAAGTAAGTATGCCGGTGTATGACTGGTTCTTTTAATAACTCCATGTGTCTCTAAATATGCATGTAAGTGGCTGTCGGAATGGCTTATTTGCTGTGTTAGTGAGAATAAGCATTTGTAACCATCTGTGCAACTGACTTTGATACAGCTGCATACATAACTGCTGCCAGGGTGTGTGTGTGAATATATAAGTGCCTCTTTCGCTGTGTGACTGTATGTGTGAGTGGCTCTGTGCTTTTGTTAATAAGTATGTGAGATGCAGTATGGGTGGGAGACTGGATGTATAATTAGGCAGAGTGGTCTTCACCTGCATGTGTAATTTAGTGAGTATAGTGAGTATAGCGGTATGTAACTGTGTGTACAACTGGCTCTGATACTGCTGCATACATAACTGCAGTGTGGGTGTGTGAGTGATTGTATAAGTGCCTCTGTTGCTGTCTGAGTGGGTGTGTGAGTGGTTCTCTCCTTTTGCAAATAGGTATGTGAGCTGCAGTATAGTTGAGAGACTGGATGTGTAACTGTGCATATGGGTGTGTAAGTGCACATGTAACTCAGTGAAACTTAAAAACACATTTATTAACAATGCAACCTGCCCTATGGCCTACCGAAAGCCTACCTTTGAGGTGACGTAAATGTAGTAAAAGGAGAGTTTAAAGCTTTGCAAAGGGGTTTTAAATGCAAAGTTGACCTGGCTACATAGTTAAATAGAAGCTCACAGTTTAGCAAGCAGTGTTTTATGCCAACTATACCATGCAGTAAAACAGCACATGTACAGTATACAGTTCCAGGGCCCACAATGTTAAGCAACTTGTCACGCAACTACTCCCATTCTCAGACACACAGTCACATACTCACACACCCAGAAAGAGAGTTACCCATTATTAAATATATAAAAACACTCATATGCCCACTCACATATCCCCTGGTAGAGTTGCAGTACTTTTGTATATATCATACTCACTTTCATCAACCTTAAACACACATTTCCTTTACATCATATTTGTTTAAGTATACTCTAATTCATATACCTGAAAATTGAGTTTGTTGGTAAAATATGTTTTTTTCTGTTGCTATTGGATAGATTCAACTCTCTTAGAAAAGTTGAAAATTAAGCATAAGAATGGCATACCAATCTGGCAACCTTAGCAACTTTGCCTCACTGATTCTGCCGAAAGCAGCAAATCAAAATGTCCCTTCTATATTTCACTTTTATTATTCCATTTCTCAATGGTTAGTGTATGTTAAACCTTCCTTGTACTTCTGTGAAGAAGCCAAACATGGTAGGGAGTTTGTGCGTATTTGCAAATTTGTTTCACCCCTTAGCACGGCCCCATGTCAAAATTTGCGACAAATTTGCAAATATTTATGGGGTCCAAAAACACATTTAGCTTACTATTTTTGTACTTTGCAATTACACTACACTTCAGAAGGACTTCATCTCTACGAAAGCACATCCTCATTGTTCCAGAATGACCCTAAACAACTCTAATTTGAGTAAAACAGGCTACTGAACCGCAGCAGGTGTGGTTGAATGTTTCTACTTCTAAGCATATCCAAGATTGCATTAATTTTTCTTACTTAACTACAGCCAATCACAGATGTACTTACTTTTTCATTAAAATCACTGCCTAATTTTCACTATATGCATAGTTACGCCATCCAATGAAAACTATAATTTTGTTTAAATAACTTCTGTCCTCCATTATAACTGCCTTTCATTTTCAAAGCTATCTCATTCTGCTCCAGCCTTCTCCGGTGTGTTGCTCCTGCTTACTTTAAAAATGGTTAAAGCGTGGATTGTGGGTCACAGCTTTGTGTTTTGGGCCAGAGAGTATGCTAGAAAGAGTTGCATTGACAGGGACCTGGGTTTGCCACATGTGGACATTACTTGGATTGACTAATGAGGGTTAGAGTGGCATCAGTTGCTACCTTTGGTTGAAAGCATTACAGATTGCCACCACCTGACCTCGTGATTGTGAGCTGTGGGGGCAATCACCTTGGCACACATACTGGGGTAGAACTGGAAATCCTAATGGGAGATGCCTTTACTCAGTTAATGGCACTTTTCCCTCAGACTGCCTTGGTGTTCTCAAAGATATGCCAAAGGCAGAAATGGAAGTGGTCAAGCGAATTCTGTCCTCAGATAGGCAAAGCTAGGAAACATGTTAATAAAACTGTTTCTGCATTCCTCAGAGACCATAACATGGGCTCTATATACAACAATTTGCGCTTTTACATGGCTGCAATCAATAGAAGTGAAGGAGTTCACTTCACATACATTTTTCTCAGCAACTTGAAACACTGCATCCTGTTTTATATGTAGTTATCATCCACACACTATAAACATAAAGGCTCTTCTGAGAGCCCTCCTATTTCCCAAAAAACGTTTTTTTTTTTTTAAACTCTGTTTTTTAAATACATTTAAAAATTAATGAATATGTTGCGAATATAGAAAACAAAAGCAGACCTTCAATTGGGACAAGCATATTTAAAATACACAAATATTTAATTGTTTATGTTCATCACACTAGGTGCATGATTGTCTCAATGAGTCTGTGACTGGATGCATGAGTGTCTGAGTGGGTCTGTAAGTGGGTGTGAGAGTGTCTCAGTGGATCTGCATGTTTAGCAACACCCTGTGTGCAAGAGCGATGCTGGCTCCGTCAGAAGCTGGGGAGCTGCCTGGGACCGCAATGGCCTTGAGGCTCCCCCTACGATCCCCATTGTGCACAATGGGTGCACAGAGCACCCAGGTGACATGGCCATGCCCTCAAGGGATGGGGTCTCTGGGGCTGAAGTCTGCCGTGTAGGGGGGCCACGTGGACCCTTCTTGAATAGTGGTGGGCCCCAGGGGATGGTGTCCCTGGGGCCAAAATAAGCCCAGAGAGGGGGGCCGTGCAGCCCCTCCCCATTGAATAGTGGTGGGCCCTGGGAAATTGGGTCCCCGGGATAACTGGCCCAGGGAGGAGGGGGGCGCATTGAATAGAGGTTTGCCTGGGGTCCCGGTGCCAAAATCAGCTAGGAAATCGGGTCTGCGTGGCCTGAGTGGCCCCCCTCCCCCATTGAATAGCAGTGGGCCCCGAGCAATGGGGCACCCAGGGCAAAATCAACCGGGAGAGGAGGGGCCACGCTGCCCCCCATTGAATAGTGTGGGCCCCGGAGTGGGGTCCTCGGAGTGAAATGTGGCCCAGAGAGGGGGACCACGCAGCCACCCTCCCTAAAGTGCATCGTTCTCCCTTTATATTGCTTCAAGTATGCAAATCACCTGGAATCTGCGTCCGCTTGGCCCCGCATGCCCCCCTTAGTGGTATGCAAAGGTCTTCCCCCTTCTTCCAGGATGATGTACAGCTGCTCAAAGGGCTCCCCAGTGCATTTCCCACAGGTTTTGATGGCACGTTTTTGATGCCAAGGAATAATAGGACATTTCCACAAAACAAAGAAGCACTCACTTCATATAGATAAGAGGAAGGACCCCTGGTTTGGTGGAGATATACATCTCTGTAGTCTTGTTGGCCTCTCTATAGAAGGATTTATGTTATCACACAATTCTAGAGAAACAGGCAAGAGGAGCAGTTATGTTGCCAAAACACCCACAAAGTCACTGGTGACATTTCCTTGAGGTCCATTACACAGCTTTAGTGTAGAATACCTACTGGACATTTACCCAAGGAGGCAGAAAGAACTCCACTTGGGTAGATATTTCATGCAAAGCTGTGGACTCTTGCTGGATAAAAGGGCAGGTGAGGTTCCCTTCTGGCAGAGTCACTCACATAGCTACTGACACTCCCACACAGACACTCACACACCCACTCACAGTCGCAATCAGACACTCATGCACGCACTCACAGACCCACTCTTAAACTTACACACCCACTCGTAGACCCACTCAAACAGTCATACACCCACTCACAGACCCATTTAGACACTCACGCACCCACTCACAGACCCATTCAGAGACTCACGCACTCACTCACAGACCCACTTAGGCACTCATGCACCCACTCACAGACCCACTCAGACATTCAAGCACCCACTCACAGACCCACTCACACATTCATACACCCACTCACAGACTCAAGCACCCTCTGACAGACCGGCTCAGACACTATCACATCCACTCACCGACCTACTCAGACACTTATGCACTCACTCACACATTCAGTTTCACAGGTTAGTGGTTACAGTTACGAAATATTTTTTATTTTTAAACTTAAAAATTCACTTAAAAACCCAAAGGTTACAGGGGTGTTATAGTTAAGGAACAACATTAAAAACACCTTAGAAATTCAGTGAAAAAACAAAGGTTACAGGGGCGTTATAGTTAGGAAATAAAATTGAAAAAACCTTAGAAACTCACTGAAAAAAACAAAGGTTAAAGTGACATTATAGTTAGGCTCCCATTTCATCCGTACAAAACCAGTGGAATTCAGCAGTAATGGTTACCTGAGCTAATTAGGGAATTGTGGTGTGTTCTAAGGTGATTTTACTCTGCGAAAAAGCCTTCTGCTGGGATTTCATGAATAATGTTTGAGAGAAAACAGTTTTCTCATGATTTGCCCATAGAGTTTATGGAAGGTGCTCCAGAAGCTAAAATCAGAGCATATTTTCTGTAAGCCACACAAGAACGAAAATCTGACATTCTCAGTAAAACATGTACTTCCAACAGGAGCAGCCTTTTATTTGATTCCCTTGTGTTCTACTGCAGCCTCCCAGAGTGTTCTAAAGAACTAGAGCGCTAACAGTCTTACTTATGACAAAAATGTGGCACACCTGAAGCCATCTTGATTGAGTCACACTGGTAAAATGTAAACATTTAGGCCCATATTTATGAAAAAGTGGTGCATCAGAGCTGATGCGTCCCTTTTTCTGCGCCCCCTCCACTAGCACCTTCTGACACCATAGTTGCACTGTATTTATAATATGGCACACCATGGTGATTATTGGCACAATAGCGTTAACATTTTTGATGCTATTGTGCGCTTTGCTACTCTAGCATCAAACATTTTAACAATAGCGTAACAAAGTGCAAAGAGGCCCATAGGTCTCTATGTGTGTGTCACTTTAATGCCTGCTCTGAGCAGGCATTAAAAATGATGCCAAAAATGGCACAGTGAAATCTGTTAAATTTCACTGCACTATTTTTGTGGGCCCCCTAGTGCTGGAACGCCCCCTTGCATATGTTATGCCTGGCGCAGGCATAATGTTGTGCAAGGGGTTACAAAGTGGCACAATGCACGCATTGCTCTACTTTGTAAATATGGCACAGGGGAAAGGCTACCTTAGCACCGCCTTAGCATAAAAACAATTATGCTTAGACGGCACTAAAGCGGCACCAAAGCGGTGCAGGGGCTCTCAAATATGCCTCTTAATTTAGAAAGGAACAACATGAGGGGGTTCATTTTATCATAGGAATTATGGTTGGTGCTGTAGAAAGAAAAATGAGGACACATTTTAAGTGAGTACTCAAATATCTTCCTTTTCTATTTCATTAAAACATTCTGACATGCAGACTGAAACATGCACTTTCAACACCAGCCGCAGACTGCCAGTTAACTCCCTGGTGATCAGCAGCTTTACTACAGCGTTCTAATGAGCAACGAGACTGCTAAAATTCAGAATTTATGTCAAAATTGTGGCATAGGTAAACACCATCCTGATGGAATTAAGTGGAAAACTGAGGATACTGTAGAAAATGAAGAAATTAGGGAGCTTCATAACAAATAAGTTTCCCACCAGAGAAAAAAAGAGACCAAATATAGCACAAATATCACCCAAATGTAGCCTGAGTATAACTCAATGACAGAAGTGTGCAAAACAGTTAGGGCCTGATTTCGGTCTTGGCAGAGGGAAATACTTCGTCACTCCATGCAGGCCACCTCCCCATGCCGATCTTGGCCCCGGGGACCCCATTCTCCAGGGCCTGGCCTAATTATTTAATTTTTTTGGAGAAGGGGGCTTCCTAGCCCCCCCTCTCCCGGGCCAATGTCAGCCCCAGGGACACCATCCCTCAGGGCCCAGCCATGTGACATTGAGGGATGTGCCCTGGGGAGGTTGTGGTCCCCGAATCTGCAAGGGGGGGATGCGTGGCCTCCCACATTAAATTTTACTTTGTACCCCAGGGAGGTGGCAGCCCCCGGGGCTGCAGGGGGCTACGGGGTGCTCTGACGGGCCCCCGCATTTAATTTGCCATTAGACCTGGGGAGGAGGTGGTTCCCGGGGCTGTGGGAGGATGGGTGCCCCACCTCATTACTTTTGGATAAAGCCCTAGGGAGGTGGTAGTCTTGGGGCAGTGGGCAGGGCTGGGTGGGCCCACACATTACATTTAGTTGAATACTTGGGGAGATGGCGGCCTCCGGAGGAGTGGGGGGCCCTGTAGTCCCCCAGCACTACTTTTGGTGAAAGCCCCAGGGTGATGGAGGTTCCCGGGGCAGCAGGCCAGGCGGCCCCTGGCATTACATTTAGTTGAAGCCCTGGAAAGGTGATGGTCCTCGAGGCTCCAGGGCACCAGGTGCCCCCCAACACCCCACATTTATTTTCTCCTTAGCCCCGGAGAGGTGGCGGTGGCTGGAAACCTGCGCTTTTTTTAAATGTTGCCACTCCGACTCAAGGTAAAAATTAAAACAAAAATAATTTGCTTCTGGTGGTCCCTCTGGGCCCCTTTTGTTTTTTTATATTTTTGTTCTGGGGCTCGGCTAAAACTGAGACCTAACATGGCTGCCAAAACTTCCTTGATGAAGTGTTGGCAGCCAATCAGATCTCAGCACGAGATCTGGAGGGTTCACTGAGCCTTCGCCTCACAAAATCACAAAAAGGGCACGTTCTGGATCACGGCGTACTTTTCTGCCAAATTTGGTGTAATACAGTCCAGTTGTTCGGGCGCTATCGCTGTGCAATATCCCTATTGAAAAATGTATAGGGAAAAAGCATTTTGGGACCACCTCCTTTGACCCCACTTGACGGATCACCTCAAAACATTCCAGACAGCAGCTGACGTGAGCGTCATATTTTTTGGAAAAGATTCGTCAACCGGCACCAAAGATATAGACAAGTAAAACAAATGTTTTTTGTTTTTTTTATAGAAGCTAGGTTCTAACTATACCTATAATAATAATGACCGCCACTAGGTAATTAAAAAAAATATATATATATATATATACATATGTATTCACTAAAAAAAACAAAGGTTACAGGAACAGTTAGGTTCTGAATTTAATGAATTTACTCGTACACAAATTTAAAAATTCAGCAATTATAGTTAGAGTTACCTCAACTGGGTCTGTGAATGGTTGCAAGAGTGTCTGAGTTGGTCTGTGAGTGGGTGCGTGAGTCTCTGTGTGGGTCTGTGAGTGAGTGCGTGAGTCTCTGAGTGGGTCTGTGAGAGGGTACATGTGAGAGGATGGTTCTGACTATCTTTTCGACCTTTATTTTTTGCATTTGGATCACCTGGTTTTTGACCTTTTACTGTGAGAGATCCTCATAGTTTGGGACTCACTCACAGTAAACTTATGGTAAAAAGGACTGCATGTGTTTACTGCCGATGCCCCCTTGTTAAGCAAAGGCTGCTGTGAGCCAGGAAGGGTAGGAGGCCCAGGGCTGGTTACACGTGATTACATGTGTGTGAACCAATGGGAGGGCTGCGCTGGGAGGATTCCTGGTGTGCACAACCCAAGAACTGCGCTTAGGTAGCCTGGCACAGAAGGGACCATGGAGAGTGGGTGGTAACCTGCAGTAGGCCTTATGAGATAGGTGTACACACGTGAGGGCTAGTCATTGTGCTTTTCTGTTTTCACTGTTGTGGCACATCATTCTATGCCAATGGGAAAGGCTGGCCTAGGGTCCAACTCCAGTTCCCTAGGGTCCACAGACTCCGGAGTCACACCAATGTACACTGTAACCTGTATGAAAAGAATAATGCAGTAGTTTACAAAAGCATATTTGTACAGCTTATGGGTCATCAAGGAATGATATTTTTCTCTGGTAGCTCATGATTAGGGCAAATTTCTGCTCTGTCCAGCTGCCCGAGCAGGGCCTTGCATCACTTAGTCAGCTGTCATTCTGTGCCAGGAACCGTCCCTGAGATGCCTTGGAAGGAATGTCAGGGAGAAGGGGAACAGCCTCTCAGAGCATATGTGGCTACTAACTCCTAGACAACACCATTTTGGGCTATCCCAGAAGACTGTGCAAGAAGGTTGAGACAGGGGCGGAGAAGTAATGTGGCACATCTGGATAGGCCAGAGGTGCAGCCCTGCTGGACACTTCTGCCCCCACTTAAAAGGTCTTGCACAGGGGAGGGCTCTCTCTTGTCGTAGTTGGACTCTTGCTCTAGGCAAGACTGCTGGTTTAGGGAAGACAGCACTTTTGTTTGTAGGCGACTAAGCCAATCCTACAACAAGTTGCAACTGTCTGCCCAACCTTCTGGGCTCACAAGCAGTACCTCACCAAAAACCCAAACAGTAAAAGGTGATTTCGGGCAGCCTTTGCGCATGGACCCAATGCCCTGGGTACCTATGTACCATATACTAGGGGCTTACATGGGGGTACCAGTATGCCAAATGTGAGGTGAAAAATGGTACAAGTTGCCAAGTTAAAAGTGAGAGAGAATAATCACTGGAGTACTGGTTAGCAGGATCCCAGTGAACACAGGCAAACACACTGACAACAGGCAGAAAATGGGGGTAATCATGCCAAGAAAGAGGGTACTTTCCTACAGGCAGCAACGCGGCTCTCCCAGCACAACAGAAGAGCCGCTCATATAATATTCACGCACCAGCGAGGAGTGCCCCATAATGTCATGCGGTGCCCGGCCAATGACTTAGCCCAGGAACTGCTCGTTTTGGTCTTGTGGTGGCCCCAGGAAGATGGAGTCACTACCAACAGGTCACCAATGGATGAGGGGGCTGCAGGAGGAGCACAGCCTCCCCCCAAGGAGTTGCTCAATGTCCCCACCCTAGTTAGGATGGGACTTGAAGATGATAACCCCCCAAAGGCTCCAAAGTGTTTTAAACAAAGTACCAGCTGTATCTTTTGCTTGAGGGTAATGGGACTGTGCTCTCTAGAGGCAAAGATCATGGCTGCAGTCTTTGTGGTCTGAATGGTGAGAACAACATAATTGTTATAATGGTGAATACCACCCAGGGGTGAAAGGCTGTAATTAAAGGTTTTCTTACAGTAATGGAGCCCCTTATGGACTATAGCTATAATGGTATCATGTTATGCTAAATGTGTTTTAAAATTTGAAGACAGCCTCTAGGGGTGAAATATGGTATTAAATCATGATTAACCACTAAGTGATGTCCTTTAGGGACTGTGTCAACTGTGCATCATTTTATGTTGAATAATTCAATGTGGATTATGATTAACTTTGGCCCACACCCTTTAGGGGTGTGGGTAGACTGGGTAGATCATGCAGGGAGTAATCCTAGCAATGCTAATCACTCCAGCCTGCTTAGACATGTTCCTAGTTGATGCTTATTTGAGTAATTAGTCTGACTGCCACCAGTAATCAAAGTAGATGTACTTTATTGCCAGTATTCGGTGCTCTCGCTCCCAAGTTACAGTCAATTATTGTGTTAAACTACAAGTGAATGTTCTGACATGTAGGTTTTTGGTTTATATCTCCCTTGGGAGAGACAAGAATGATTATGCAATGTCATCCAAAAGTAACTTCATCAACTTGTGTATATTTGTAAATTGTTGCATAGTATTGAGTAATGTGTGTGTAAGAAATGTACTTTTACTTTATTAAAAGAAAAAGCACAGACTGGACAATCATTTATTGAGTGTTATTCTTGTGTACTCGTGACTGGTGATTACCAGCCCACACCACCTCCCTTGAGTAAGCCTTGGACTGCTCTGCAACACTACCCTATGAGAGTCAATTGTACAATGGGGGGTTTGGTTGCCTGGGGTGGTTGAGTGCAGACCCATTACTTGTGCAGGCCACACAACTAATGACCCATCCTCCAACAGTGCGTGAGTCTATAAGTGGGTCTGTGAGTGGGTGTGTGCGTCTCTGAGTGGGTTTGTGAGTGGTAGCATGAGTGTTTAAGTGGGTTTATGACTGGATACGTGAGTGTCTGGGTGGGTCTGTGAGTGGGTACATGAGTCTCTGAGTGCATCTGTGAGTGAGGGCATGGGTTTCTGAGTGGGTGTGTGGGTGAGTGCATGAGTCTCTGGGTGTGTCTGTGAGTGCACGAGTTACTGAGTGGGTCTATGAGTGACTGCATGAGTGTCTGAGTGGGTCTGTGCATGGGTGTGTGAGCCTGAGTGGGTCTATGAGTATCTGTGTGTGTGTCAGTAGGTGCCATTAGTGACTCTGCCACAAAGGAACCACACCTGACTGTTTATCCAACAAGAGTTCAAAGTTTTGCACAAGATGTCTAGTCAACTGAAATACTTTCTGCTGGCTAGTTAGTAAGTGCTGCCTCATTGGGTAAATATCCAGTGTGTATTCTACACTACAACTGCGTAATGAACCATGACAAAATGTCTCCAGAGACATTGAGTGCCTTTAGTAATGTGATTGTTTCTCGTGCATCTTTCTCCAGAATTCTGAGATAACACGAATCCTGCTATTGAGAGGCCAATGAGACTACAAAGATGTAAATCTCCACCAAAACCAGGGTGCTGCTCTTATCTATTTGATGGAGGTGCTCCTTTGTTTTGTGGAGAAGTCCTCATATTCCTCAGCGTCAAGAACACACCAACAAAATCGGTGGGAAATGCACTGGAGGGCCTCTTGGTAAGCTGTACATCATCCTGGTAAAAGGCAGAAAGATCTTTGCATGCTACTAAAATGGACAGTGCAGGGCCAAGCGGGCACACAGACTTTAGGGGATGGGGGCCGCGCCGCCCACCTTGCCGGACTGATCCTGGCCCTGAGGACCCCATCACCCGGGGCCCGGCCTTTATCATATAGAGGAGGGGGCGCATGGTCCCCCTCCCCAGGCCGATCTCACCCAAGGGACCCCATCACCAGGGGCCCGGCCATCATTCCTCGATGGCCCCCAGGGCAGCCAGTGTACAATGGGACCGTGGGGGGCAGCCTCATGATCCCCGCTGTCCCAACTAGCTCCCTGCCCCCTGCAGGGCTGGTATTGCTTTACTGTTTGCAAAATCAATTGTTTCATCTCTTTCCCTGCCCGCATCTCTGCAGGCAGGGAAAGAGATGATACCTCTGCTTCCTGCGGGCAAGAGCACTTTGACAGCTTTCACCCGCTGAGAGCAGAGTGCTTGCTCTGCCATAGCAGAAGCTGTCAGAGCTCCCACCAAGTCAGAGCAAACAGCTGTGTTCCCCAGGGATGGGAACCCTGGGACATAGCAGGAGATCGCCCTCGGTGGTGGCAGTCCCCAGGGCCATTACTGGCTCAATGAGGGGGGTCACATATCCCCCTCCAACATTTTAACTTGACCAGGGAAGATGGTGGTCCCCGGGTTCAGGAGTCTGCAACCGACCACCTTCATCATGTTATATCAGCCCTGGGGAGGCGGGCTATGCGGACCCCCAGCATGAATTTCTGATAAAGCCCAAGGGAGGTGGCAGTCCCTGGGGCTGTGGGGGATGCCATATATGGGCCTTCCCCATTACAATTAAAAAATGTGCCCTGGGGAAGCGTGGTCCTCAGGGCAGCGGGGGTGCCGTAAGGGCTTCCCCCATTTTAAATTATTGTTTTTCCCCAGGGAAGGGGTGGTCCTCAGGGCTAACACAAGCCCTAGGAGGGCAGCCCTTGTGCCCCTTCCTTTTTGCAGCCCCTAATGCGCCCAGGACCTAGCTCACCCAGGGATAAAATTAAAGAAAAGGGCAGTAGACCGACCTTTTTAAAAAACAAAAACCTTGGAAAAATCCACAGATCCAGATCCACTAATTTTTAGAAGATTATGTTTAAAAAAAAAAAATTTTTTTTAGCCCTGGTGGGTTCCATGAGGGACCCCTAGTCCAACGCTAGGGGCTGTGGGTGACCCTACTCCGTCCCCTTTTTTCTAACTCTTTTTGTGGGACTCAGCTGAAGCCGAGTCCCAAAATGGCTGCCAACACTTCCTTATTGAAGTTGTAGCAGCCACTCAGATATCAGCACGGGGAGAGTTAGCTCCACGGAGGATACCTATCCCTTGGTATATATATTTTTTAAACTCTAATATCTCAAAAACATCTGAGTGGATTTATACTAAATCACAAAAAGCATGCTTTCTGGACCAAGAGCTAGCTTTCCACCAAATTTTGTGTAATTCCTTCCAGCGGTTCGGGCTGTAGTCATGTTCAAAATCCATATAAAATGCATGGAATAACACGTTTTGGGACCCTCCCTTTTTCTCAGTCCTCGCTTGACAGCTCACCCCATAACTTTCAAGAAAGCAGCTGAACCGACTAAGGTGTAAGTTTTTAAAATGTTGTGAAGATTTGTCAAGCAATGCCAAAGTTATTGGCAAAACAACACAACCTCTTCTTATGAAAACTAGGTCCTAACTATAACTACCTACTGGCAACCACCAGTAGGTTTTAAATATATATATATATATATATATATATATATATATATATATACACATACATATACATACATATATACATAGATGTACATATATATATATATATATATATATATATATATATATATATATATATATATATATATATATATATATGCAGGGCCGGCTTTAGGGTGGTGTGACTTGTGCAGCTGCACCAGTTGCTGACCTGGATGGGGGGGGGGGGGGGGGGGGGGGTGGCTGACCTCAGGAGGGTGCTGTGTTTAAAAATAACTTACAAAACTTATGATTGAAAAGCACCTGCAGGAAAGTTCCTTGTGAATCCAGCCTTTAGGAAACAATTAAAATGTCAAGATAACTCTTGTGATTAATGTTCTTGCTAGAGAGAGAAATCAGTATTTTGTCCAGTGGCAGTTTTGACTCCCCATAAAGTAGCGCAGAGGGTTAATATGCCTGCTGCATAGATCATAACTATATTTTATGTGGATAGCTGAGTGGATTAGTAAAGCCGGACTTTACCAGAGCTTTAAAACAAATGAAATGTATGTGAGAGAGGGGCTATGGAGAGATGAAGGGCACTTTTGCCGGGTGGTAGTGAGGGAATCACTGAGGAGATGGTCATGGGTGGGGGGGGGCCCAAAAAAAGATTGTTGCACAAGTTGCCAGAGCTAAAGCTGGCCCATAACCTATGAAATTACAATTCTCAACCGGCACTCCAAACAACCACGATGTTTATTTAAGGCTTAAATCATCTTTCGCAAAAATTACTTGCACTGGCAACGCGTTTCAATCATAACGGTCTTCTTCTTTGGCCCAAGTCATTACAAAGGCCCCCCGCCCTCCCATGAAACATATACCATTAATCATCATAGACATAGGAAAACATCTTCAGTGAATCCTGTAAGTAATTTTAAACAACACCAATTGTGAATATATCAACTGACACATTTTGAGCACATACACAAGTAATTCCATGTTAAATTTTAAATTGGGACATTTATATCCAACTAAAAGAAAACTAGTTGGATATAAATGTCCCAATTTAAAATTTAACATGGAATTACTTGTGTATGTACTCAAAATGTGTCAGTTGATATATTCACAATTGGGGTTGTTTAAAATTACTTACAGGATTCACTGAAGCCTTAAATAAACATCGTGGTTGTTTGGAGTGCCTGTTGGGAATCGCAATTTCTTATGTTAAATATTTATGGGTCCTGCACCCATAACGGTGCACCAGCTTTGCATGGCAGTATCAGGAAGAACAGCAGGATTTGGACTTTTAATATATATATATGTATATATATATATATTTATATACATACATGTTTATGTATATATGTAGATAGAGAGATAGAGGACTTTAAGTCAATCTTATACTGGATACTGGCATAAAGAGCTCTTTAAATAAGCAACATAACCATCACAAACACAGAGGGGAACGTGAACTGATACTGCCTGTGCCATTACTGTTCTGAGCAAAGCTTTCACTTCTAGTGCTTAAGGTGGACTTGTTCTGTCTATGTGAGGAAGTGTGTACAGCTGCTGTTTGTGCAAAAGGTGTTCTGTGTACATAAGAGGCGCTGCGCATGTTGTACCTCCCCTCTGCTTGGGAATGTGCCCTGATGCTGACTGGACCTTCACTGTTGTATGTATTTAATTAACACTTTTATATAGCACTCCTGAACCAAAGGGATAGGGAACGTAACTTAACTGATCACATTGCAGAGGAAGGAAACGTGCACTGCATGTGTTCAGTTTTTTGTGTGTCTGATGCTATGCTGTGTGTTAACGACGCATGGTAGTAACAATTTCACTCTGGAAGAACCAATGCTATTGGATTAAGCATGATTGCTTAGCACGTGGAATGGTCAAACACACATAAATATTACACATCTTTAACGATTCTACTTATTTCAGTCTGAGAGCAGAACATATACCTTGTCCACAGTGCCTCTCAAAAATAACTTAATTCGTTAGTGGGTAAAATGTAAGAAAGCAGAAAATGGGAGTCTTTTCCATTAAGCACTCTCTTCGTATACTTTAATGAAATATGTTACAACCTATGCCATGAATTGCTGCCTGGATTTCATAAGTGCTCCAGGGAGCACTTGCTCCTTTTTAGGTCGAGTGTAAGCGTACAACCTCTTGTATACTTTTAAGTATACTTCTAAGAGCTTTCAGCTATTTCATTTGTTAGTTTCAGTGTCATTTAAAAATCCTTGCTTGCTAGTGGTCAGTCATTCCTCTTTGCCCCTCCTTCTACTGTGTGGGAGCAGGGACCAACTACTGTATAATTATGCTTTGTCCCATTTATCTGGTCTGTAGGGGACTTGTTTTTTACTTTGTTTCCTGCTCCTGTCTAGGGACGCTTCCCTTTTCATTTGCAGAGCATTTTTGCTCTGAGTTTAGCCCTTAAACAAGGCTATAAATCAGGCTGTTACCTTAGTCACATTTGGTCTTTGTAGGTTCTCTGCACCCTCTCTCAGCTGCCTGGCTCATACCCTTTCTTGGCTTGGATTATCTTTACCAAGTATGCCTGCCTATTGCGTATAGCATAAGCACCCAGCTCTACAAGTGCTCTGCAATCCTTGGAGCCAGTGCCCACTTCTGCTCCATACTGGGATCCCACTCACTGCTCCATCGGTGCACCTCAGTTCACACACTCTGTCCCCTCAGCCGTGCCAGTGCCAGGAGCCCTACATGCGCTGTCTGCCAGAACCCCTCAGTTCTTCCAGTCAGTACACTCTGCTGCTCCAGTACTGGGACCCCAGGCACTGCTCAGTCAGTGCACATCAGTTCACACACTCCAATCCCTCAGCCGTTCCAGTGCCAGGAACCCCACACGTGCTGTCTGCTGGAGCACCTCAGTTCTTGCAGTCAGTACACTCTGGTGCCCCAGTACTGGGACCTCGGGTGCAGCTCCATTACTGCACCTCAGTTCACACACTCCAAGCACCTCAGCCATTCCAGTGCCAGAACCTCTAACACGCTGTCTGCCATCATTCCTCACCTGCTGCCACTCTGTTATTCCAGCACTGGACCGGTACACAGCTCTGTCTCCACCTCCAATCCTGATCTGAAGCACCCCAAGATTGCTCTATTGGGATTCACATACACCTCTGCTAATTCTGCAGTGCCCCCTGCTGTTCCACACTGATTTCTGTTTGAGGATGTGAGGGAGCCAATTAAATCTATTCTTAGCTGCCATCTTTATGTGGAAGGGTCTGTTTCACCCATCTCACTCTGTTCTTTCCTTTACTCTGTTTACTCTCAATGTTTTCTTTCTCCCCCACTTTTCTTTTTCCAACTCTTAATATCCACTTTCGCTCTTTCCATCAAGTGTTTATTTCAACTCCTCTCACTTTTTTTCCATTTCATTTCCCTCTTCCTCTTGCTACCTCCTCATTCAAACTTGCAAAAACTTGGCTATTTCTTTCCTTGTTTCGTTCCTCTCTTTTTTCTTCATCAGGCGTTCATTCTTTTACTATTTTTTTCTCTTCCATTAATTCTTTTTTTGTCTTTTTTATTTGCCCTTTCCTTTGACTCTGTATGCGTCCTTGCATTTTTTTTCCAGATCTTTCTTTCTTTCCCTGGTGCTTTTCTCATCTTTATCTGTCAATTCATGTTTTACTATAAATCCCTCTTTTTCCCATCTGTATGTGGAGCCACAAGTTACTCGTCAGCACCCGAAGTGTAAAAGTGGTTTTCCCAATCTGTGTCTGTGCGAAATGTGTCACTACATACATGCCCTGATTCTTTTGCTGCTTGTTTCTCTCACCATCTCTCTTTTTTCTCTAATGTTCATTTTTCTTTTTCTTTTCACACTTCTTTCATTTCCTCTTTATCTTTCATTTGCAAGCTACCTTCCCTTTTTAATTTTGTTTCACATGTTTGCTCTATTTCTTCTTAGTTGTGTTTTAATTTTCTCATTCCCTTCTTTCTTTTATTTCTTTGCGACTCCTTATCTTTCTTCCTTTTGTCTGTTGTATTCCTTCCGCTTCTCTTTTCTGCCCCATCCGCTTTCTCTCCTGAGTCCTAGTTTTCAATGGAGCAACAGGTGCAGTCACACCGAGGCCCAAAGATCTACAGACCTCACTGAACTCTAGTTACTGCTGTATTTTCCTACCGAAATTCCAGTCAACCATTTTCCTTTCTTACTCCAGGGCCCATGTCACTGTTACTATGCCACTTGTCCTCTCCATCTTTACTCCTGGCTTTCTCTTTCCTTTCACTCTCCAATCCGTCCCAAATATGTTTGTTATGGTGTTTTGAGCATTACACTCTGATGCCAAAGGTTTAATTTCTGATAAAGGTTTATATGATAATTATATATGTTTTAAGATGGGAGAAGAAGGTAAATGGAAGTGCCTTAGTTAAATGCCGGGCCACTGGAATTGTATGGCATGAAGAGATAAAATTAAGAGGCCGGTTGACCAATTTATGTGGCAAGAAAAGTCCAGTTATGAATCTACGCCAACAGGTCTAACTCAAGAAAATGCAAGACCTATTGTATTCAAATGCTTGTTTCCCTTGTTGGGCACTTTATTACAGAAAGGGCTGCAGATGCTTGTTCAGCCCTGCTCCAATTCTGATTGGGTGACTGGACATTTTGCTCCAGCGCGATCTCATGGCGATGTTTCCTCTGTTGTTTGTGATGTGGCCCTATTCTTATAACAGAATGCCTCTGTCCATGCACTCCATTGTATTACAGATGTAAGCACAAGTGCAAACAGGTTTTTTTTCAAGCGGCTTACTGACGGTATTTTACATAGGAATAGGCACACAGTTTGTGACCCACTTGAGGGCGCCTTCAAAGAGGGGGCATTGGTGTCTGTGGGACTCTGCAAGGGTTGCCCTGAAAGCACAATGTGCCTTCCTATGGGCAGTCTCCAATCCCTCTTTAAAATAATTCCAGTTCTTTGCACTGAAAGACAGGCAATTTAAAACTATTGGTTCGTCTCTTCAGGTGCCGACTGGGAACCCAAAGCAGCTCTGGCAAATTTTGTCAGACCAGCCACCTTGTGGTGCATAGTGAGCGTGAGCAGCAAGTGAGCCTGACCACTACAAGGGGAGTTGGGTTCTCCAACGCCCCCAAAATTGGGGAAAATGGTGCATTTTACAACACATTTTTCATTATTTATTCAATCGTATTCATTATTAAAGCATAGTAAATGATGTCCTTACAGTGCACCAGGATACAGCAAAATTTGATTCCCTCATTATCACCCTCCAACAGTGCCTCCTATCTCCCCATAGCCCCCTCTCACATGTATTTCATTTCCTTAATAGCGGCTCTCTTACCAGTGTAGAGTGTTGGAGCACTTTAATCACACACACATACAAAGACAATGAATCATAGGTGTGTAAATCAGTGCAACAAAAAGGACTACAAGGTGTAGAAATCACATGTTACATACGACAAAAGGGACTATAAGGTGTAGGATTCACATGCCATTCATACTGGGAGGCATTTTTTAAGAGTACTTGGTCTGGGGAAGCATACGCTCAGGATTCAGAATGTAGCACAATGGTTAGGTATGGCTTTACTAATAAGAAGTAATTTCAACCTGAACAAACCCTTTTAGCAAAATCAGGATAATAAAAAACTGGGAAAAAACATAACTTTGTAACCTAGATTAATTTAAGAACTGAACAGTAATAAAAGGATCTCTATGACAAGAAGGCATATTAACCCTCTACGCTACTTTATATGAGTCAAAACTGCCACTAGACAAAACTCTGGTCTTTCCCCAGATGGTACATTAATCACAAGAGTTATCTCAGCATTTTATTGTTGCCTGAAAACTGTTGAATATACTGGGACTCTGCAGTGCTTTTAAAACTGCTGCACTGCTACAAGACCGACCTCCCAGTAACTAAAGTGCCCCTCCTCCCTTCCAGACCCTTGGGGAAACACCCGATGCCCGATATGGCCAACCCAGACTTTTACTATTGCGCTGTCCGCAGTGAAGGAACAAGTTTGCACCTGCATCGGGGCTAGCACAGACTTTTCTAAAACAGTGCACAGCCCCAGTTTCAGCTGGTTAACTGGTGCACACCAACACTGTATTCTTTGTTAATGTAATACGCCCCTAAGTGTGGCAGAAAACAGGGGCATGGCCAAGATGGTGGCAGGGAGGGATTCTTGAATGTGAGGCTCTAGTAATACGCCCCAGTATAGCATCCATTTTAGGACATCCTCATTTCTCACTCCTCATCCCTACTTCTCATCCCTTCTTCTCATCTCTGCTTCTCATCTATCATCCCTACTTATCATCCATCAAACATCATCCCTACTTGTCATCCATCATCCCTGCTTCTCATCCATCATCCCTACTTCTCATTCATCATATATCATCCCTACTTCTCATCTATCCTCCCTACTTCTCATCCATCATCGATCATCCCTACTTCTCATCCATCATCCCTACTTCTCTTCCATCATCCCTACTTCTCATCCCTGCGTCTCATCCATCATCCCTACTTCTCATCCATCATACATCATCCCTACTTTTCCTCCATTATCCCTGCTTCTCATCCATCATACATCATCCCTACTTCTCATTCATCATAACTGCTTCACTTCCATCATCCCTACTTCTCATTCATCATATATCATCCCTACTTCTCATCCATCATCCCTACTTCTTATCCATCATACATCATCCCTACTTCTCATCCATCACCCCTGCTTCTCTTCCATCATCCCTACTTCTCATCCATCATATATCATCCCTACTTCTCATTGATCATCCCTGCTTCTCTTCCATCATCCCTACTTCCCATCTATCATCCCGGCTTCTCTTCCATCATTCCTGCTTCTCATCCATCATACATCATCCCTACTTTCCATCCATCATCCCTGCTTCTCTTCCATCATCCCTGCTTCTCATCCATCAGACATCATACCTACATCTCATCCATCATCCCTACTTCTCATCCATCATCCCTACTTCTCAACCATCATCCCTGCTTCTCTTCCATCATCCCTGCTTCTCATCCCTACTTCTCATCCATCATTCCTACTTCTCATGCCTCAGCCATCATCCCTACTCCTCATCCATCATCCCTAAACCTCATTCCTCATCAAGAAGTAGGGATGATGTATGATGGATGAGAAGTAGGGATGATGGATGAGAAGCAGGGATGAGAAGCAGGAATGAGAAGTAGGGATGAGGTGTGAGGAATGAAGATGTCCTAAAATGGATGCCGTACCCCAGAACCGCTCATCCTGTAATTCATCCTGCCCCCACAGCACAACCACGGTGACAGGAGGCAACATGCAAATAACCTCGGCACCCAATAGCTCGGGTCTGATGGCCTAGGGGAGTGGCCTGGGTAAACCATTTGGTCCTGGATCTGTGTGCCGTGATCCAGAGTGGCTGAGGTGTGGGGGCCACCTCCAGGATGAGCTGCCTGAGGAGCAGGAAACATTTGCACTGAAGAGGCCTAAGACAGGGTGCCAGCCCCTTCCTCTCCCCCTCTTTTCACCCTCACGACCTGAGGACAAGGTGGCCCAGTCTCACTGGGCAGATTGGAGTTCTGCCTGCGAGGTCTCCCCACAAGGAGTGGAGCGGACTTGTGTGGCATGAGCCAGTGCAGCTGACTCAGAGTGCAGCTGACGGGGCATGAAGGGGTCCCCAAGTGGCACATGAGGTAGTGGATAGAACTCCCCCACCTCCTCAGGACTCTGTAACTACACGTGAGGCCCTTGCTTCCCCACTGGCAGTGAATTCATGCCCTCAGGGCCTTCTGACCTTGTCTGTGCTTTGCTGCCTCCTGAGACACACTGCTGCGAGGAGACTAACTTGCAGCCTCGGATTAGAGGCAACTAAACATCCATGTGTCAGACTGCAGGATCCAAGATAGCTTTTGCGAAGAGTGGCTGGGGTGAGTCTGGCTGCCGGAGGCCTAGTGCTCCCCTTCCCGTCCTTCCTAGCCCTTCTTCCTGTCTGCCCTCCCATGCATTGGGAGGCCTGTAGTTAGTGGTCGCTTACTTGCCCCCCTCTTACTATAGATGGAGAGTGGATAACACAGGAGATGATTTGTTGGCTCTCAATCGTTTTGTGACGGATTTTCGGGTGCGGCTTCGGCGTAGTCTGGCAACTCAGCGTGCCAGAATGATCGTTATTGGTGCCCCTGGGGAGCAATGGAGGGCTGGTACACTGGGAACGAGTACTGCTTCCGGGGTCGAGGTGACCCAGAAGAACCATCAGCGAAAGGGAAGAAGGACGACGGACAGCAAGAGAGTGGAGAATACGTGGGACCCGAGCCTGGAGAACCAGGACATGCCACAGAGAAGATGCGGCACCCGAGAAGGAGGAAGAAGAGGAGCCCAGGAAGCCGACGACGAGGAAGAAGGTGTGACGGCATCCAAGGCAGGTTGGAAAGCTGACGGATGAGGAGTTTGGATCTTACAGCCACGCTCCTGGAGGAGTGTGGCTAGACAAGACAAGAATAGAGACACAGGTGTTAAAAAAAGGAAGGGGGAGACAGGTGAATGGAACAGGTTAGAGACCAGCTTATAAGGGAGGCAATTCCAGGTTCCAGAGAAGGGCACCCTTTGAAGTCACTCAGGCACGGTAGAACTCCACAGGGTTTTGCTTTCTTTCACATAAAGAGGTGAAGACCCCCACCTGTCCC
This sequence comes from Pleurodeles waltl, assembly GCF_031143425.1. Taxonomy (NCBI): domain Eukaryota; kingdom Metazoa; phylum Chordata; class Amphibia; order Caudata; family Salamandridae; genus Pleurodeles; species Pleurodeles waltl. The sequence continues at coordinate 990,601,848 of NC_090440.1, forward strand.
TCACAAGCACTTCCCCCATTTCCCTTCCCATACCCCCAAGTCTTGTAGCACTTACCTGATCCTGGCTCTTTGTTTTCTCTCGGTCTTCCTCTGAGGTGAACTGGTGAGAGTCGAGAAGGGGATCCAGGTTGTTCCTTCCAGCCTAATAAAAGAGAATAAAGAGAAAATCAATACACCAATTCCGAAGAGGTCGCTGACGAGAAGTTATAAGGACCATTTGGGGACACTTAGAGAGCATATATATATATATATATATATATATATATATACAAATAAAAACAACCATTGTCAATCCTCAGCTGTCTGGTTACCCCTTTGTTCAGGCTACAATCCGCCACAGTGGTGTCAGATGTGGGATATAAACGCCCTAGAAGCCCTTATCAGAGATCTACATGGAAACTTACACTACAATGGATGACATGATATGACAATTGGTGGCGGGACAGAGGCACCTGCAGTTAGGATGGAAGAGCAAGGGAAGATGGCACCAAGGGATAGGGAACAGCTACAGGAAGCCCTAAAGAGCCAGGCAACTAAAACAGCCAACCAACTTGTTCATGAAACGACGATACAAAAGCTAACTGAGACTATTGCGAGCTCTAAAGTTCACCCTGATGTACCGAGCTCCATACTACAAAGGTATCAGGTGGGGGAAGATCCTGATTCCTTCATTACTAACTTTGAGGGAGTAGCCACTTCGGCCACTTGGCCTAATGAACTATGGGACCAATATATCGCACCCTTGTTAACGGGAGAGATGCAGACAGCCTACCAGGCTGCCAATCCGGGGAAGGGGGGCACTCCCTATGATGATATAAAAAGGGCAATATTAGAACGACTTAGTTATGACAGTGAACATTACTGATTGAAATTCCGAAGTGTGAAATGGGGTACTCACGACAATGCAAGGGCACTGTTTTTCAGGATCCAAGACCTTGGCCTCCGGTGGTTAAAACCAGAGGAATCCACCAAGGAAGAGTTAGTGAACAGAATCCTGTTGGAACAGTACTTGGAGGAGCTTCCCAATTCTACCCGGCACTGGATCTGACAACATCCAAATGTAACAGTGCCTGAGGCCATTGAATTAGCCAACGCATATCATCAGTCGACGGAGAACAGAGGATACTAGCTGCGAGGAACCCTTGTTCCCTTCCCAGGAGAAAAGATCCCCAGCGGGAAAAGCACTCAGAGAGGACTCATGGAGATCCCTAGGTTTCCCCAACCTCAGGGAAGAGACATAGTCCAACAGCCCCAGTGTTATAACTGTGCCCAATGGGGACATATCACTCGTAACTGTTCCTGTCGGTTCCAGAACACAGAACCCATGGAAGTAGGATGGTTCAAAGGAAGGGTACTCTGTACCGCTGATAGGGCTTCCAAATACGTTCTTGAGATTAAGTTAAAATGGTCAACCCACCAGGTTTTGAAAGATTCCTGGTGTCGACAATCAGTTGTTAAGACAGAGAGGGTGGCTCCTCAACAATGGAGGAGGGATGACAAAACGGCCATTACATGTGTACAGGGTGAGACCAGAATCTAACTTCTAGCCCCCGTGGCGTTGGAAAGGAGACGATTCTTGGAGTTACTCAATGTAGGTGGTATTCCTGACCTGATAGAAGACCTTATTATAGGAACCGATTACAGCAATTTCTGCCTCCTAATGAATAAAGCAGTCAGTCAGGAAGGCACCTCAAGCTGGTTATCTGAGGCCCTCTGTCATGGTGAATTTCTAGAAAGCGGTAAGGAAAGGAGGAAAATGAGTTGTAGGGAGAAGAGGGAAAATAGGAAGATATTTCATACTTCACTTTAACAACATGTTCTTTCCTTCTTTGCCACCTCCTATTTTATTTGCACCTGCTCGCAATTTGCGAGCCAGTCACAATTTGCGACTCCGGACCACACACTTGTGCAATTTGCGATATCACAATTTGCGATTTCGCAAATTGTGGTGCGACTCTGCACCGAATCGCAAAATGGTATTGCGATTTCTACCTACATCCCGTTTTGCGAGTCGGAAATAGTGATTCACAATGAGTCACTATTTCCGACTCGTAATTCTTTAGCTTCGTACATGTGGCCCCAGAAATCCAGAGGCTGTTCCACTTCAGAGTATAAATACTTGATTGGTGGCTCAAGCCATGATTGAATTCGTTTCTTGAGTCAGTTTTCCTAAGGAATTACTGACTGATCAAGGCACTCCCTTCATGTTGAAACTAATGGGCCAAATATGTGTCCTGCTAGGTATTAAACAACTTAAGACCTCTGTATATCATCCTCAGACCCTAAGTGGATAAAAAAAAGGCCATTCAAGAAATCCTGTATCCCATTACCAAAAAGCAGATCCAATCATTTCTGGGATTGGTCAGGTACTACTGAATATTTACATATACAACATATTAGCGTGCCAATAATTTTTATTAATACTTAGCTTCTCTGTGTAGGGTTCACGAAGTACGGACACAGCGTTTTTCCATTGTTGATCTGTTTTGGCCCCCATTTTCTTTCCTCCCTCTTTGAGTGTCCCTTATTGGCCCTATTATTATTATAGTTGGGGGCTGACTTACACGTATAACGTTAGTAGACAAATGTCAGTAATGAACTAGGTTACTGCCCTTTAGACAACACGCACAAGTGCCAAGTGAATCTCTTTTTTCAATTCATGAATTAGCTGCCAAATTCTTACTGCAATTTGGTCCTCTTGTCCGTTTCCCTGTTCATCGTTTCTCTGCTGGCTCGTTTTTTGATTGCTGGCTCATTATTTTCCTCTATCTTTGCAGACTTATCATGGTCTCTGGACTCCCATTTGATCCATGCTACACTTAGCACACTTGTTCCATATCCTTGAAAATTTGAGTCTTTTAATACATATAATACCTCTATATTGTTAAAGGTATGTTCATTTTTCTCTCTTTTCCCCTCTTTTTGCATGTTTTTTTGACACATATGAGTTGTTCTCCACACACTAGGTGGGTGATATTCATTATTCTTAGAGCACCAAACACAATATCTCTCTGTTGGCAGTATGGTACTCTTATGGCTTCCTTTCTTGGGATTTCCCTTGTTGTACTTCTTTTTGATATTCACCGTTTCGTCCTGCTGACACCATATGTCTATCATTTAGTTGTTTTTTTGCACATACGGGGAGCAGAAGGAGGTTTTCTCTTTCTGCTTTTATGGTAGTTCTATTATTACACCATTTATCTATGGTACATGGCCTCTCTTTCCCACTCACTAAAAAACGGTTTGATATAATTCACGGTTTACACTATAATCTATTCTGCCAGTAATCCATTGACAATTCCTGTGATTTACACATTTCATTTGTATATGTTTACAGCCTTGAAAAAGTCAAGGGTGACGAAACACGTGTCGGCTGTTTTCTCTCAACCATGAAAATTGCATTGGCTTTTAAACCACTTGCCTAGTGTATTTCATTGGATCAGGTTACCAACTTTCCTGATACAGCACTAAGGAATAAATGGCTTGCACTATGATCCCGAGATGTGCCGTAGTTTTCTTCATTTTGTATATGGACTGTGACCTTTTGTAGGAAACAACCCTCACACCCTGTGGCTGGGTGTCTTACCACTGGAGCACTCTTCTTTTCAAATAAGACTTTTCTATCATAAACTTTGATTATTGAATGCAGCAGACATACTGGAAGTGCGCATCACTCATACACAGCCACAATTGTTGATGTTTTTGTTGTTGATACACTTTGTGTACGGAGACGCACTCCAAGCTTTAATTGATGTTTTCCAATAATTGTTAACATTGTTCTCATTTGTAATTTATGTACAAAAATGTATTCTTTTTTTCGTTTGGCTTTCGAGATTACAACAATGGCAACTTTTAATGATAATAGAGAGGCCTTGTTAGAAGAAATCTTCAATACTGACAAGAATACGGTCACTCTAGATAGGAATGTCAGCAACAAGAAAGAGGGCTTGAAAATGAAATTTATAAGATTAGAACGTCTAAAAAAACAGGAGCTTTCGAGATGCTAGGATCTCACCATCTTAGAAAGATACATACAAATCAAACAAATACCAACGGGACTTAGTGTTGTACTCTTCCTATCCTTTGGGGATCTCAACCCTACACTATTGCAAGAATGGGAACAGCTACTAATTAGTTAATCTTTTGGTATCATGGATATACTCATCAGAGACGCTAGGGAAAAGAGGGAACGACTACTTTTAGACATTGAGACACTAGAGAAGGAAATTCAGGATACAAATCTTAAAGAAGCAATTGACAAAAACTATGATATCCTAAAAAATGTACTCCAGCAACATCAGGAATACATTAAAGAAAAGAAAATGCGTAAATTAAGGCGTGATGCCAATGATTATGCTGCAGGTAGGGTCTTCACCTTTCCCCACAAGTTTGACAACATGAATAGTGATAACAGAGTTGAAAGGGCGTCAGTATCAGCTGCTCAAACTGTCTCCAGCATTACAACCAGCGACACCGATCTGTCGAGTTGCTCCAGCATCACGAGTGAGGAGGCTACTAGCTCCATGCAAGAACAAAGAAACATTACTCACAACAAATCCACTTTTTTATTAGAAATGGAAAGATTCCGCAGAGGCCAAAAATACAACAGACTGGCACAGGCAACACATCTAAGAGAACCAGAAGGGGGAAGAGAAAAAGGGGTAGAATCGGCAAACAACAAGACTGGAGTGACCACAAGATCAGCCATGCGCAATATGGAAAACTAGAAACTCGCATGACCCATAGAGATGATCTATGTGTCATGAATCTATCGGACAAAGTGCTAGATGATCAGCAATTGAGTGTCCTAAAGAAGGGTTTAGGATTTGTACCAATGTCATTTCCGGACTTTACAGAGATGCATATTGATCTCTTTAAATTTGTATGGAAATGCAAATTGTTTACATTTTTTTATCACAAACAGCAATCTAACCCTAATCACAGTAATGACATTGACACATGCGATTTCTCTATTGGTGATATAAGGGACATACAGACTTTACTCTCTATAGCAGGAGAAGATGACAGTAGTAATGGAACCACTTGTGATGACATTTTAGTAGACTTGGGCATTAATAGCTCTGCCACATGCACCAGTGGACTAAAACCTCGATCCAGATTCACACCCATTCTCACATCAGACAATTCAATAGATGTTTTCTACAAATTAGTCACCAGAGATCTCTATAAATTGGAAAATCAATACATACTTGGGCGCAAAACTTGGGCATGCAATTTGAGTCCACAGGAACAGAAGGCTCTACGCTCCTTTGATGACATCAAAGATGTAGTAATCAAAGAAGCGGACAAAGGTGGAAACATTGTCATAATGAACCATAAGGACTACGTCAGAGAAATAGATAGACAACTCCAGGATCAAAAAGCCTATTGTAAGCTTTATAACAACCCTATAGGCAGAATCACCAGAGATATAGAGACCAAATTGAGTTTCTGGAGGGACAGAGGTCTCCTAACAGATTCTGAATACAAGTACCTTTTCAATCCTATGCCCATGTTCCCATGCATCTACATTCTCCCCAAAGTCCATAAAACAGCACCCTTTCCCACTGGCAGACCTATAATATCTGGTATCAATTCACCCACTGAAAAACTCTCCGAATTCATTGATCTTTATCTATAACCGTTTGTATGCAACCTACCGTCATATATCAAAGATACCACACATCTCCTCAGCCTCATTGCGGACTATGAATGGACGGAGGGTCACATTCTAGCCACACTGGATGTCACCTCTCTGTACACATGCATACCAAAAAAGGAAGGTATGGCCGCCATCCACCATTTTTTGGACAAAAAGCAACATTTCTGATACATTCTGATCATGTATTTCTGATACATTCCATGGATTTGATTGATTTAGTCATGGATAACAATGTCTTCCTGCACGAGGGGACGTGGTACAGACAAAAACAGGGGGTCGCGATGGGGACTAAATTTTCACTGTCCTTCGCTAACCTATATATGGGGTACTACGAACACCATCACCTGTGGACCAATGGTCCACCAGAACTCACGCAGCACATCCTTTACTGGGGTCGGTACATCGACGATGTACTTCTTTTTTGGTCAGGCGATCACATCTCTTTAGAGTTGCTCATCAAGTACCTAAATGTCAATCAATACAACATACACTTCACTAGTTGTGCCAGCTCAGTGAGCGTTGACTTTTTAGACTTGACATTGTACACTGAAGGAAACCATATTTGCTCAAAGCTATTCAGAAAAACGACAGCATCGAATTCAATCTTACATGCCAGTAGTGCACATCCACACTCTCAAATTCAAGCTATCCCTTATGGGGAAGCCGTGAGGATCAGACGCAATTGCCAGAAAGACCCGGAATTCTCCAAACAGCTGGAATCACTAGAGCACCATTTTCTCAATAGAGGGTATTCTAATAAACTGTTAAGCAATACACGGGAAAGGATTCTCAAGATCGACAGAGCATCTCTTTTTCAGAAGAAACCATGCAAACAGGTGGATAAAAAGAAGGCCCCAGCATTCATAACTACATACACTTGTGCCAGTGCAGAAGTTTTCAAGATTCTTAATAACAACTGGCACATCCTACTATCTGACAAAACCCTGAAACAAGGTCTTAGAAACAGACCAGAAATGATCCTTCGCAGGGGCCGTACTTTGAGGGATAAACTGTGCCATAGTTATCTACCGATGGTCACCAATGATAGTTGGCTACCCGCACCACCCTCGGGCTTCTATAAATGCGGTCATTGTAATGTGTGCAGATACGCCGTGGACAAAACAAAAGACTTTTGCTATAACACAAAAATCACACACATGATTAAACAATTCATGAATTGTAACACAAAGTTCACTGTTTACTGTTTCATTTGCATATGTAAAAAGATTTATGTCGGCAGCACAATCAGACCGTTCAGGGAAAGACTGCAAGATCATATCCAGGCGATCAAAAATAACAACAGTGATTACCCTTTTGCAGTCCATTATAACTTGGCACACCCTCTACATGAGAAACCAGACATACAGACACATGTCATTGCCACTCTGGGCAAGTGTCCGAGGGGGGTAACAAAACTCTCCTTTTGAGGCAACTTGAGAGCAGATGGATTGTGGGATTGCGTACAGTGGAGGAAGGGCTCAATTCTGACAAAGACTTACATGTATTCCTGTAGATTACCAACCTTGTGAAAACATACAGAATTTGTAATTTGTAATTTTGTATTGTGATCCTACTTGCATTATTTGTGATCTTTCTACAAAGTTGCTGACCTGTAACATGTCATATTAGTACAGTAGGGTAATTGTATCTTGTAGCTCTATGTTGCCCCGTATGATGAGATTATACTCATGTGGTGTTTCAGCAATCATATATTATTTGTTCCAATCTGCATGTTCTTTGGAACCCTATTCAAATGTCCATATGTTGAAATGTCACTATTCCTGCTCTTTAACAATAGTCTGTTAACAAGGTTGCATTGTGTATATTCATATTATTCTTGGTGGTGGCTCATGCTTTCTTTTTTCCTCTTGACGTCACTTAATTACACACATGCATGTCGCTGTATATACACTTGGGCTTATCCACTTTCACTGTTTTCTTGTTCCCTTCGTGTTGGTTCCGTGTTCCCTCCCAAGATGGCGGACTCTACCTCCTTAGGTTTCGTAGTCCACTTTCTATTTCTATTTCCGGTCTCTTTCCGGATTCAAATTCCAGCTACGGGCTGGCGTTCGCTTCAGATGCAACGCTACTCACGGACATGAAAGACGGGAGACCGGCAGCAGGTGACAGGGTTTTTGTCCATTTCTTGTTGACTAACTTTTTTGACGGCGACACGCGCATTTAACAATAGCGGTCGCTGCCATTACGAACACCATTTTTCTTTATGATACTCGCCTTGTCAATGACTGAGCGCTTTTTTTTCCCTCATGTTTTTCCTTTTGGGAGACGCGATACCTAGTTCCAAGTTTCCCCTGATTCGACATTCATCGGTTAGACGGATTGCAACAGCTGCATGGCAACATATTAGCGTGGCAATAATTTTTATTAATACTTAGCTTCTCTGTGTAGGGTTCACGAAGTACGGAGATGGCGTTTTTCCATTGTTGATCTGTTTTGGCCCCCATTTTCTTTCCTCCCTCTTTGAGTGTCCCTTATTAGCCCTATTATTATTATAGTTGGGGGCTGACTTACACGTACAACGTTAGTAGACAAATGCCAGTAATGAACTAGGTTACTTCCCTTTAGACAACACGCACAAGTGCCAAGTGACTCTCTTTTTTCAATTCATGAATTAGCTGCCAAATTCTTACTGCAGTTTGGTCCTCTTGTCCGTTTCCCTGTTCATCATTTCTCTGCTGGCTCGTTTTTTGATTGCTGGCTCATTATTTTCCTCTATCTTTGCAGACTTATCATGGTCTCTGGACTCCCATTTGATCCATGCTACACTTAGCACACTTGTTCCATATCCTTGAAAATTTGAGTCTTTTAATACATATAATACCTCTATATTGTTAAAGGTATGTTCATTTTTCTCTCTTTTCCCCTCTTTTCGCATGTTTTTTTGACACATATGAGTTGTTCTCCACACACTAGGTGGGTGATATTCATTATTAGAGCACCAAACAGAATATCTCTCTGTTGGCTGTATGGTACTCTTATGGCTTCCTTTCTTGGGATTTCCCTTGTTGTACTTCTTATTGATATTCGCCGTTTCATCCTGCTGACACCATATGTCTATCATTTAATTGTTTTTTTGCACATACGGGGAGGAGAAGGAGGTTTTCTCTTTCTGCTTTTATGGTAGTTCTATTAATACACCATTTATCTATGGTACATGGCCTCTCTTCCCACTCACTAAAAAACGGTTTGATATCATTCACGGTTTACACTATAATCTATTCTGCCAGTAATCCATTGACAATTCCCGTGATTTACACATTTCATTTGTATATGTTTACAGCCTTGAAAAAGTCAAGGGTGACGAAACACGTGTCAGCTGTTTTCTCTCAACCATTAAAATTGCATTGGCTTTTAAACCACTTGCCTAGTGTATTTCATTGGATCAGGTTACCAACTTTCCTAATACAGCACTAAGGAATAAATGGCTTGCACTATGATCCCGAGATGTGCCGTGGTTTTCTTCATTTTGTATATGGACTGTGACCTTTTGTAGGAAACAACCCTCACACCCTGTGGCTGGGTGTCTTACCACTGGAGCACTCTTCTTTTCAAATAAGACTTTTCTATCATGAACTTTGATTATTGAATGCAGCAGACATACTGGAAGTGCGCACCACTCATACACAGCCACAATTGTTGATGTTTTTGTTGTTGATACTACTGAATATTTATACCACACTTTGATTACAAAGCGGCCCCCCTCACCTATCTCCTGCAAGACAAAAGCCCTAATAAAATAATAACCCTGACACCCCAACAAAAGGAAGGATTTGACATTCTCAGGGATATTCTCTGTACCAACCCGTTTCTATGCTGTCCTGATTTCGCTAAGCCTTTTGTCCTACAGACTAACACTTCCAATCTAGGATTAGGTGTGGTTCTACTACAACCGGATAACCAAAACAAACTCCACCCCATAGTGTATATAGGCCGTAAGCTGTTGCCCAAGAACAGTGGTACCCTATCATAGAAAAGAAATGTCTGAACATCAAATGGGCGGTAGAAGCCCTGCATTACTACCTATTGGGAAGATCCTTCATTGTACTCACTGATCACGCTCCTTTGGTATGGCTGTCACGCAATAAAGACACTAATACCAGGATTCTTCGCTGGTTTCTAGCCCTACAACCATTTTCCTTTCAGACACTCCACCTCCCATAGCATCAACAAGTCATGGCCGACTACCTGTCTCAAGCTCCGGGTCCCTCATAGCCTGATCGGCAATGCCTGGAAGGGAGGTCATGTGGTGAATTTTTGGGTGAGGCTCCGGCTCTGGCGTAGTCCGGCAACTGATTGTGCCAGAATGATGATCGTTATTGGTGCCCCGGGGGAACAATAGAGGGTGGTACACCGGAAATGAGTACTGCTTCCGGGTTCGGGCGGCCCAGAAGAAGAGCAGGCAGCGAAAGAGAAGAAGGGCGACAGACAGCGAGAGAATGGAGAAGACGCAGGACCCATGGCTGAGGAACCAGGGATGCGCAATGGAGAAAACACAGGATCTGAGAAGGAGGAAGAAGAGGAGCCCAAGGAAGCCGACGAAGAGGAAGAAGGAGTGACGGGATACGAGGCAGGCTGGAAAGCCGACGGAGAAGGAGTTCGGATCCTACAGCCATGCCACGCTCCAGAAGGAGCGTGTCTAGACAAGGTACTTTCTCTTTGGAATAGAGACACAGGAGTAAAAAAGGGAGGGAGAGACAGGTGAAGGGAACAGGTTAGAGGCCAGATTATAAGGGATTCTGGGTTCCAGAGAAGAGCACCCTTTAAAGTCACTCGGGCACGGCAGAACTGCACAGGGTTTTGTTTTCTTTCACATAAAGAGGTGAAGAGCCCCACCTGTCCCTCACAAGCACTTCCCCTGTTTCCCTACCCATAACCCCAAGTCTTGTAGCACATACCTGATCCTGGCTCTTTGTTTTCTCTCAGTCTTCCTCTGAGGTGAATTGGTGAGAGTCAAGAAGGGGATCCAGGTTGTACCTTCCAGCCTAATAAAAGAAACGAGAATAAAGAGAAAATCAATACACCAATTCTGAAGAGGACGCTGACGAGGAACAGTTATAAGGACCGTTTTGGGACACTCTGAGAGCATATATATATAAATAAAAAAAAACATTGTTAAACCTCAGCCGTCTGGTTACCCCTTTATTTAGGCTACGATCCACCACACATTTGTATGCAGAGCGATAAGGCCTTGACCATAATGTGGCAGGCATCTACCCACACCACTGTGCAAGTCACCACACAATTAGGAAGGCAAAGGGGAAGCAGGACGCTCCCCCAGAAGACCATGGGCGAGCAACCAGTTCCCTGGAGCTAGCAGGATCCCACAACACCAGGTCGCTGGAACAGACACAACATGAGCTCTCGAGAATATTCTCTGAGAACTTAGCAGCTACACTGGACATTAAGGCCACACTTGAACCCAACATGAATGCCTTTATGATTAACACGGATCTCCTACAAGCAGAGCACAAGAAACTGAAGGACAGGGTAAATGTGACCAAGTCTGCCATGGCCTCCCTTCGCCCATCTGTGGTGGATGTGCAGGGGCACATTAAGACCCTCCGGGAGGAAATTCACTATCTGAGAATGAGAGTGGACAAAGCAGAGAGTCACTCACACTGAAACAATGTTCATTTTGTGGGGCTATCGGAGCAGGCAGAAGGCCCCAGCATAGACCTCTTTCTGGGGGACAGGCTGATCAGCACTTTGTTAGGAGGCAAACTGTCCAAGTTTTTTTCTTTGAAAGCACCCACAGGATGTTTACCCAACTCCCCGCCAGGCGTTCCACTGCGAGGAGTAGTATCCAGACAATTCAATGACCGAAAATCGGGATCATATTCTGCAGGTTGCCCACTCAAAAGGCCCTTGGCGAATAGAGAATAGTAAAGTCACCATCTTTTCGGACTATACCTATATATATAGGTGAAAAAATGCCTTCAGGAGTTGAAGATCCGATATGCTCTGTTATTTCCTGATATGCTGAAGATTGCGCGCCGTGACACCACTACATTCTGTGCCTCTCCGGGTGAGGTGTGACACTGATTGGAGAGTCACAAGGAGGCCACTCTGATAGAGGAGGTGATGGGCTGGTCCACAGTGCGAGTTGGGTGTCGGGTCCGAGGGTTCAGTAAGGCTGGCCAACCAAGAGAAGAGGTTGCCAGGAGAAGAGCTCTGATGGTGGCTGAGGTCCAAACTGGATCTATTCTGGGAGCTCCTAACTCAGGGAACTCAGATATCCTGCAGGCAAATGAGATGGAGGGCACTGCTGAGGATCTGGCTCTGGTGGACACACTCTTCCGATGAGGTCCAGACCTGACTCTCATGCCAGCAGATGGAATTATTTCTGTTTATTCTTTCTTTCTGTTTCTTTTTTTCTGTTATTTCTGTTTAGTATTTCTGCTTGAGGGTTTTGAGAACTTTTGACAGAGGGTGGGGGAGTGAAACCCCTAAACCCCTAAATCATGGCATGAGTTGAGTGAATCTGAATGATGTGGGGGACTCGTATTGAATGTATGGGGTGGATACAATTGTGCCATGCCCCCCCACCATCCTTCAAATTCTTGTAGAAGATCATGAATAAAACCATGCAAATGGGTGAGCACATGTTGGTGTTGTGACCTGGGGAGGGGTGTTGGGGATTGGTTTACGAGTTTTACATTACAGTTTCTTATTGTTTCCAATGAGTGCCAGGATGCTGAAGCATTACACTGCACACTGAGAGAGGGATACGCTGCACCCTGGGGGAGAAGTAGGGTACCAAGGATTGAGCCTCACCATGTGAACAACAGAAAACAAAACTAATCCTCCTGGGCTATATATAACATCCTTACATGGAAAGTGAGGGGTATGGCCAACTAAGGGCATGATTTAGATATTGGTGGAAGGGTTACTCCGTCACTGCGGTGACAGATATCCTGTCTGCCGAAAACTAAATCCAAGTATATCTAATGTGATTTATATTTAGGCGGATGGGATATCCATCACTGTTGTGATGAAGTAACTCCTCTGCAAATATCCAAATCAGGCCCTATATCAAAAGATACAATATCTACTCATTTGTAAAGCATCAACACACACACATGTTGACTTTTTGCACCTTGACCAAGAAGAAGTATTGAAACTTAGTAAACGGTGTAAGGGCATAGTGGTGCACACTACATACTCCAAGTTTGCCAGAGGTATTAATTTGGATAGCACTGGGAGTTATTTATATGGTGTAGACTTCCTCCATAGACCCTGAGGGCCGATATATGGTTTTGGAGGGCCTTTTAGATGGGACACCATAGTCATAGATTCTGCTGTATGCCCACAATACCAATCAGGCACTGTTTATAGACTCTCTCACTCCCTCCCCCTTACAAACATGCTTTCCCCCTGCATCTGGGGTAGTGATTTCAACACAGCCCTATACTCAGACTGGGATACATCCACCTCACCTATTTAGGGCACACACTCTCTAACCATGATGAAACGCCTTCAGCAATGGGCAACTCATACACAGGTGGTAGATACCTGGTGCCTGCTTGACCCAGAGATGAGAGAGTACTCCATTACTCAAGGGTTTATGACCTCCATACATGCATAAACCTCTCTATCTCTCTTTTTTGCACTGGTGAGGTGGCCCATAAGGAAGAGGTGGTGGAGCGTTTGGGCTGTACACTCTCTCATCACAATCCCCTTAAATTGTCCCTGAAATGGTGGGGTGGTCACCCAGCCATCCCAACATGGCGGCTCCACACAGAGCCACTGTGTTCTGTGCTTCAGTAGTGGAGGCAACAGACAAATATTTTCTATAGAATGTGGGTACTGCATTGGATGCCCTTGTGGAATGAGAGGAGTTTAAAGTTGTATTAAAAGGGCTATGCATAAAGACACTTTATAGCACTAGACTGCTTCTTCATCAGGAACTCACAGCACTAAAGACTGAGATATGCACACACAGTTTTCTATACAGGGACTTGATGCCCTCTCTTGCCTGATGCTCACCCAATGGATCTATAATGCTGTCATGTCTCGTCTGTGCAAGCTTGACTACAGGGAATACGTGGCCTGGCAGCACTCGGCGGGAGATAAGACTGGGAGACTACTTGCATGGCTTTTGCGATCTACGGTCCCTAGAATCCCAATAGTAGCATTAAGAACTCCAATAGGGTCTTTAGTCCATACACAAGTGGAGATCAATAAGACATTTGCCACTTATTATGCAGGGTTATATCCCGCACCAAAATTGATTACTGTGTCCTCGATTAAACCCTTTTTAGACGCTCTCCCACTTCAAATGGTACCCCCCAAAGCGAGCAGATTTGGAGGCTCCATTGACAGTGGAAGAAATATATGAAGCCATAAACAGATGGTTGGGGTGAAACCCTGGGACTGATTGGATTTTCCATTGAGTTTTATGCAACCTATGCACAACAACTGCCACCTAAGTTGCTGCAGACATATGAGACATTGCGAGCGCAGGGATGACTTCCACGCTCGATGTGCGAGACAATAATTGCAGTTCTGCTGTAATCTGATAGAGACCCGCTGTTGGTGGGTTCCTATTGACTGCAATCCCTCCTAAATTTGGACTATAAAATACTGGGCAACTTACTAGTAACAGACCAGTACCTGTAGCAATGACATTGGTGCACTCCGACCAGAACTGCTTTATCCCTGGTAGAAGCATCTTCTTGAACCTACGTTGTCTTTTTAGGGCCATTGATCATGTGCACTCCCCTGGGACCTCCCTTTTGGTGGCGTCTCTCAATAACGGGAAGACACTTGACACCCTGGGATGGACATACCTCATGGCGGTACTCCGCAAGTTCCGTGTAGGCGACATGTTCCTCTCCTGGGTTGGTCAACTTTATTCTGATCCAACTGCTAGAGTGAAAACAGGACAAGTAATCTCATATCCCTTTCTGAAAGGGAGGGGCACCCGCCAGGGATGTCCTCTCTTGCCAATCAATTTGTGCTCGCTATGGAACCTCTGGCTTGTGCAGTGCAAGCCAGGTCCAGATTGATCAATGGATGGTGCCACATGCTGTTTTTGTATGCTGATGATGCATTGATTTATCACCAAGAGGGCGAAGATAATGCAAACCAAATGCTATCTCTATTGGAAGACTGTGGCAGGGTTTCAGGTCTACATAATAATTCAAATAAATTGTGCCTTATTCCCATGGCGTACACCAATTCAATGGCAATTTGAGATGAACAAATACCTGGGGGTCCGCATTCATTCAGAGGTGTATGTGATAGCTGGCTACCTTGGGCGAACTTTGACCTGCATGAAGAGCTTGACCCCTTTCTGGTGCAAAGCTGCCGTTGTCCACTATGGGCCATATTGCAGTCTCTAAGTTGTTGGTGCTTCCACGCTTTTTTTATTTTGTCTCAGCAATGCCTACATTACCGGGGCAGTGCTTCGTTAGCGAACAACAAACTCAAATGATTGAACTCAAATGGACACAAGCAGACAACGGGTGACCATATCTAAGTTGTACGCCCCGATGACAGAGGGGGGCTTAGGGCCCCAAACTATTATCATTATTATATAGCGGCCCAACTACAATGGCTCATGCTTTGGATAGCTGGTGACTGCCTCCATTACCTGGGACACTGGCTCTTGAGCTCGGTGACAGGGCCTATACTTGAGTAATTGATTGGAGCGTCTCAGATACTGCCTCCACTGCACTGGAACATGCTAATGCACATGGCAAGACTTACCTGGAGGGCAGGCCAGTACACAAGTGAGTGAATGCATACCATAAGCCCCCGACATCTCTTTATGGGTGGCACCAGGTTGCAGGGAACTACATGCCCTACATGATACCCAATCTTGGACGGATGTATGGCTTCTTAAGTGGGGTGCCCTATTTACAGATGGGCTGCTCCACATATTTGAGGACTTACTGTATAATAATTATGCTTTAGAAAATATATAGATACTCTTTAGGACTGCTTAACGAATGGTACTTATGGCCATACATATAAATATACATATATATATATATATATATATATATATATGTGTGTGTGTGTGTGTGTGTGTGTGTGTGTAGATATATGTGTATATATGTGTGTATATCTGTATGTATATATATATATATACACACACACACACACACATATATATATATATTATTCTATGTTTAACATGTATATAGTTCACTGCATAGTTTTCATATAAGTTATTTGAATAGATGCTTATGGGTCTCTGTTTTATTTATCTATCACGATATGTAAATAGTATCATAACTATTTTTTCTACAAGTGCTTCACAATTTAAATATTGAGGAAAATATACAACATTTAAAAAAGATGTAAATTCACAAATAAATTACCTTAAAGTACAGCAACATTTGAAAGCCTGAGTTTATAAAATACTCTTTAAATCTCAATGTATTCTCTCCCTTATACATGTATACTCCTGTCAATGTACTTCTGTGTCTATGGGCCACATGTACGTAGGTTCAGATTTGCGACCCGAAAATTGTGAGTCAGTGTGACTCACAATTTGCGAGTCGCAAATCCGAATGTAGGATGGTGTCCCTGACACCATCTGCGATTCGCAAGGGGGTCACAAATGCCCACCTCATGAATAATCATGAGGTGGGTCGCAATTTGCGACACCTTTGCGAAACGCGGCCCTCACAGGGATGGTGGCCTGCTGCGGACAGCAGACCACCATGTCTGTGACTGCTTCTCAATAAAGCAGTTTTTTTTTTTGTAATGCAGACCGTTTTCCTTAAACGAAAACGAGATGCATTACAAAGCTCTGAAAAAATGTTTACAGTGACATTCACAACGGGGAAGGGGTCCCATAGGGACCCCTTCCCTTTTACGAATGGGTTCGCACCCATTTGAAATGGGTGCAAACTGCGATTGGTTTGCAACCACGTTCGCGGTCACAAAACAATCCTACATTGCACTGCAAGTCGCAATTAGGAAGGGAACACCCCTTCCTAATTGCGAGTCGCAAACCCGTTTTGCGATTCGGTAACCAGGTTACCGAATCGCAAAACTGGATTTGTGCATCGCGATGTGCTTTTTGCACGTCGCAAACAGAGAAATTCGCTGTTTGCGACGTCCAAAAAGCTACCTACATGTGGACCTAAATATTTAGCACTTTACTTCTACTGTCGAAAAAAAAACTTTAACTCTATCCAATGTACTACTCTATGTCCCACCGTATACCTCTCTCAATATATCCTTTGCCTCCACTCTCTCACATCCCACACCTACTACTATGATCTCCAAAGTAACCCTTTCTAGACACTTCACTCCTCTATCCTTCCTTGGATCAATCCAAACCTAATTTTACTACTATGATCTCCCAAACAACCCGTTCTAAATTCTTCCCTCATGTGTCCCTCCATTGACTCATCCCAAACCATATTTTACTAGTATGATCTCCCTAATTCATTTCTAGATACTCTTCCCACCTCCATCACTACTTTTACTGCTCCTAAACCTCATCTTACTACTATGAAACCCTAAATAACACTTTCTAGACTCTGACGTCTTCTGTCCCTCCATTATCCTATTCCATCCAACTAACAGACACATTTCAAATTAACTTCCTATGCTAATCCACCACTGATTCTTTTTGTATTCCGGAGTACCATGCTACTCACCGAAAAGTACTTCGACACCTCATCAAGGGTAGTAAGCGATATATAAATATGATTACAATTACAGTGACAGCAGGGGGACTCCATGCGTGCAGTTTCCTTCTGTATTCTGCATTGTCTCGCACGCTTTCCCTAATTTGGAACAGAACCCACAATACTCCAGTGACATCGCAGGCACTACAGACCCTGTTGACACATGGAGGGGCTGTAAAGCAATGACAGCCCTCCATGGTGTGCTTCGGGCTGGGGATGGACCAGGCTTTGTTGCACTGAGGGGCAGTGGAAGATCGACATCGGGTATGAGCTGCCGGATGACCAATGGCAAGCTGTTTGTCCATGAGCAAAGACATCTCCAGTAATGCCAGTTTAAAATTCACACAATCGAGTTACCTCCACTGCACATAGTTGACTTAAAGAAGAACACAACATCAATTGTTTATTATTTCTATACACAGTAAAAATAACTAATACCTACCCCCCAAGTCATTTTCTATAGGGACAGAGAACAATCTGAATTGTCACACTTGTAGGGTGTGCTGGTTAGAAGTTCTGTTGGTTCAGTCAATGGTGGCCATTCAGTCAATGGTGGCGCTGGCAGGGGCAATGGGCTGCGCACGCTGCAGTGGCCTCCTGAGGAGTGCTCTGGCACTTATCTTTTTTTTTCTTTTCAAATTTAGCACTGGCGGGACCTGCTACCTTTCCTCACTAGGAGACTTGAACCCTTTGCCTACTGGCACGTGCTGTAATGCATTGGAGGGGTTTGGTCACGCCCGGTAGATCTCTGGTAGATCCCCAAGACTGTGGTTACAGCCTCATCGACCACGCAGAACAGGCAGGGGAATCACAGGCCCTCCGTCAGACTGTACTGTAGATAGAACCAGTACACAGGCATGCAAACAGTCTTGTCAGAGACCCAAAAAGGATTATGTAGATGAACTCCCCTTAGTGAGCCTGTAGGTTAATATGAACACAAAATCTTGTATCTATGGGTCTTTGTTATGCACTGCTCTAATGCAGAATATCTGTAGCATGATTATAATGATTATGTTTATAGCATTCATGAAAGCAAACATGAGAAGTAAACAACCTTAGCACACCTACACATAATTATGTTTCACCTTTTTCCCAATAGATAGGGATTACATACATTTGTGAGCCATTCTTTCATTCCGGTGGACCTTACAAGAACTAGCATGAGCTTCTCTGCAGGCTGCACAAAGCACAAAGGGCTGTCTTGGAGGTGTAGACCCAAAACACGCACCTATTGTCCACTCAATAAAGGCTCCCAATTGTTAACCTATTATTGCTGTTTTGAAGGAGTCCAATTTGGCGGTATCCCTCATGAATTGCAATTGCAAATGCATTGTGGCTGCTCGCCTGCCTCAGGGGAAAGAACAAGAAATAACAAACATTGTACTACACTTATTAACCCTCCTGGATGTAATCTTGATAACTTAGTGTTAGATTTAGGGTTTGAGGGTGGTCAGCCATCTGCAAATAGAACACAGTTAATAACCTCTGCTGCCCAGGTGAACTATACTCCGCCTTATTTAGAGATGTCTTCCTGCCTGAGAGAGACATCTCTATGCCTTCAGAGGAGCCGCCACCACAACAGCTCCCCTGAAGGCATTGGATGTTTGCTGAGTGGCTGCCATGTTTTAAGCGGCCATCTTGGGTTTTGGCCCAGGGCTTGGGGAATAGTTTCTTTTTTCCTCTTTAGGACCACCAGGCTTTTACTAGTGGTACCAATGAGAGGGAAAAAAAAGTACATCAGACCATCTACCCTAAATAGAGCAGATGGTTTGATGTACTTACAGCAAAGGCCCAAATCCGACAGGCTGTCGGTGTAAAGTCTCTGCCAGTAGAGCCAGCAGGGGCACTGCGTTTGGAAACATGATTGACCACCGACTCAAAATAGAGCGGTGGACCATCAGTTTTGCAGAAAGAGTACTCTGCGGCAATTGTGGCGAAGTATCCTCTCCACCAAATTCTAAATCAGACCATTACTCTCGAAGAATAAGAATTTATGCTCTTGAGGACATACATTATGACTGTACAAGAAGATTACATTTCTACGTGTACGGAGCCTTGAAGTACAGTGACATTTGTGAGGTATATGACCCGTCTTTACCTTGGTTTCAGGGGTCATTTCCCAGTTGGGTTTGACTGAAGACCAGTTATGGTGATGTGATCTCGGATCAGGAAAGTCTGTCCCACTTAAGCAGGTACATTACAGTTCTCACTGAAATCGATCTGGGGTCTTGCCCCTAAACCATAATGGTGTAGTATGAGGTGCTAAGAGCACAAAAGATTAATTTATGATTGAAGTAAGAGCTATTTCAGGATGCTGAGAAGGTGCTAGGCACATTTCACTTCTGAACTGTGTGCTGAGGGTAGAAGAGAATTTCACTTATGAGTAATACTTTTCGTTTTGTAAGTACATGAAATCTCTGCTATTTGAAGTGTCACACTGCATCTAACACCACACCACCTGCAAGACTTAGGTGGTCATTATGAACAACCGCCATGTTCATGCTGGCGGTCAAAACACTGACCGCCAGCAACCCCGGAACCCCGCCGGCCAGATTATGAACTTTTCGGAGAGCCGGCGGCGGGCGGAAACATTGTTTCCGCCCGCCAGCCCACAGAAAGGCTCGGCCGGGACATTATGTGGAGCCGCCGTCTATGCCTCTGTGCGGCAGGTGCAGTTGCACCCGTTGTGCAGATCACTGCCCGAAAATCGGGCAGTGACCTGCGCAACAGGGCTCTGCATTGGGGCCCCTGCACTGCCCATGCAAAGTGCATGGGCAGTGCAGGGGCACCCCCTCCGCCAGCCTTTTCCTGGAGGGATATCCTGCCAGGAAAAGGCTGGCGGGAAATGAAACATTATCCTCAGGGTAGCGCAGCATGGTGGGCTAAACTGCCATGTTCAAAATGAGGGCCTAAGTCTTGACTGCTAGACCCCACTACTCTAAAAGAGTGAACTGCTAAAAGGAAGTATTTGGTCATTCGGTATGAGTACCACAGATGTAGGGCCCTTTGACACTGGTTAACAATGATGCATGTTGCAGTTGTTACCCTGTAAGTTCTGACTGCTTTGAGCCTCCAACAAAGGGTACCACTGAGAAAGTGAGACACTTGAGGTTGAGGATATTAAGAAAATAAGAGCTAAATCACTTCAATAGAAATTATACTTGTACGTCTTTAAACAACTTTTTCTAAACACTTTTTCAAAAATCTTTGCCAGGTGTTGCTCATAACTGAACTAGATGGAATTGAAGAACATGTCATTTGATTATGGAATTATTAACTGAGTGTGATTTACATTTTGTACTAAGTGCTTCATGGTTTGATTATACACAACATAAACACCCGAAAGAAAATAAAAAATCTCTGGGCCTAAAGCACACCCCGAACCATTTGATGCTCTAACTCTAGAACCTCCCTGGAAATATGTTCTTCAACAGATTGAATAGACATCTTATTTCTTATTTTTTTCCCTCAATGCCCACAACTAAACTAAATAATTTGGCACCAGTAAGCTACATGTTTAGGTCCACATTGACTGGTAAAGAAGCGCTGCTCACTTGCATTCAGAAACTTTTCGACCACTTGCAGGCCATTTTGTTGCTATGTCCCTCGAGAACAAAATAAAGCTTTCTATGCTGGAGCCCTGTCCGCTTCTGTACAATGCACAGAAAGCGGAGAAGCTGGACTGCCCTGATTAGAGATGACCTGCATATTGTGGACATGACCTTAAGTCCAGCTGACAGGGACCTTCCTGTGTGGCAAGCTTGGGAAGAAATGGCCTGCCTAAATTAGGGCATTTATCTGCCCAGATGCCAGTGCAACCTAAAAGCAGGGACAGAGTATAACAGGGCCGAGGCCTCTAGAAGTACTCTCAGGCCCAGATTTATACTTGCTGGCGCAAAACTGTGCAAATGCAGTTTTGCGTCAAAAACATTTGTGCCTGCTAGCGCCATTCCGAAGCGCGAGCCGGGCACCAAATTTATGGAATGAGGCTAGCCGGCGCAAAGTAATGCTGAGCGTAAAAAAAAAAATTATGTTAACCATTGCGCCCTGTCGTAAAGAAATATGTTGTTAATGCTGTAAAAGTGGCGCAAAACCGTTTTGCGGCACGTAAACATGTCACAAAAGGGTTATCGACATTTTTAGCCCGCATTAGCGCCACATTTAAACGCACAAGCAGGAAAAAGTACAAGTGCAACTGAAAATGGAAGAAGCAGCCCAGTAGAGAGCCCAGAGAGACCCCAATCGCCCAAGCACCAGCCAGGAGGATCCACAGAAGTCCCGGAGAAGGAGAAGAAAAAGGGCAGGTGTCGCTTCGGTGAGGAGGAGCACAAAATCCTTGTTAGAGAGGTGACGGAGCACCAACACCAGCTATTTGTCACCTCCAAATTGCCAAGTGGAATGATAGAGGCTATATGGCAGCAAATAGTGGACAAAATCAATTGTGTGGCAGAGGTGAAGAGAACTGTCACTGAGTGCAAGAAGCGCTGGCATGATTGGAAGCGTAGAACTAAGGAGAAATTGCCCAAGAACAGGCAGGCAGCACTGCAGACTGTAGGTGGAAGTCCTGCACCATAGGAGGACCTGGATGAGCTGGAGGAGATGGTTGCGGCCCTCATCCCAGAAGAGCTGTTCACAGGAATCCAAGGACAGGACAGCGCAGACTATCAACCACCAACACAAATGCAGGGTAAGTTGCATGGGGGAATTAACGGGAATCTAACAAATGCCAGAAGGGTGAGGTCGATAAGACACATAATGCATGCTAAAGGAGTGCATGGGGACACATGTGCCCTGAAACCAGATGCCCCATCCCCATACAAGCAACACATGTACACACGCCTTGGATGTGCTATGCCCCCCAACACATACACAACCTAGATATACACCAATCACCAGGGCCATACTCCACCACGTAAATAAGCAGCACATTGTCTGGAAGGATCGTGTATATACTGTGCCTGGGGCTGTGCACCCCTTGCATATTGTCAAACTTCCTGTAACCACACAACTTAGACATCTGACACTAAGATGGAAGTCAATACCATTGAGTGGGCTCAGGGTGGTGTATCTAGCAAAAATGGTCCCCTACCTCCTTGTAGCATTGCCAGTACACATGTGTGTCACACAGATTGACAAAGGTAAACATGAGGAGGAAATACAGTATACATCAACATTGCACCATGCTAATGTCACCCCTGGGGTGTTTATAGCTATCGATGCAGCCTCAGGTCTACCAAAAAACGTGAAGCTGGGGCTGCGTAAAAATACAATGGGTGTTGGCGTAGGCCACCCACAGCAACAGCCAATGCACGCCTCTTCCACACAAAGTGCAGCATGGGAAGGGGGGGATATTTACATGGTGGTGTCAGGGCTCAAGAAGTGGTTAAATGACACCTAGTCAATACGACGCAGCAGATTGGGCCACTAGAGTGTCCCTTAACGTGACGCTCCTGTGGCTCTAGGGGCTAAAAATATATGCCTCATAATGTACTATAACAACCTTGGTCCTTCAACCAGTCACTAGCCTCCACTACTGTACACCTTACTCAACTGCCACAACAAACTAGGATTGATCTCAAACTATCTCATTGCAGAGGATGATGGCTTCCCTCCTGCCGACCTGCCTGTCCTGGATTTCAATGATGACCTGGATGACCAGATGACAATTATCAATGAACCGACTCTCCACGAGGTCCTAGAATCCCTCCAGACACCACCTCCAGTTGCATGGAGGACACACAGTGTTGCGGGGTCTCCACATGGATCACCCAACAACCTAAATATTCCACCTGCCAGTACTGACGGCCCTGGACACAGAGGACCCAGAAACCAAGTCTCAGAGGACAGTGGTAGGATTCCAGCGGGAGCTGGTCAAGCAGGTGTGGGTGAGGATGGAGACCATGGCAAGCAGCCTAAAGGGAGTAAGGACATGCTTCATAACAGGATATGAGAACACAGCTACCATTCGAGGCACACACTTCCCACTGTGTGGAGTCCAGCAGTCCCTGGCTGACATAGCTGCTGCCATGAGGGAGAGGCCACAACAAATCCACTCCCAAACTGGCAGCAGCGTAGCAGACAAGAGGCTGGAGTCCATTCAGCAGGAAGTGGCCTCCCTCAGGGGAGACATGGCTGCATATCACAGCAATGTTGCTGCTATATTGAAAAAAACGCAGTTCCTCCTTGCTGTAGTGATGCCTTATGTCTTACCAGAAATGGCTGCTGCTGTAGAACCTGGACTCCACATCTTTATCCTCTGAAGTATGTGTGGTCCCTCTACCTCTACAACAGCACCACCAATGGCACAAGAGGCACCACACACAGAGGATGAAGATGTGGAACAAATTACTTTCAATAGGAAGAGTACCCAGTAGCAACAGTATGTGCCACATGGACAATTCTCCTTAGTTCTGGCCTCAAGATCATGCCAGTGTCGTGACAGTAGGAAATGTGCTCACTTCAACCACCACTGTTGACTTGTCTGACATGTACTGTCATTGTTTCTGACATACCAATTGGCAATTGCTGTTCCTCCTCACTAATGGACTCTGCTCCTGAGCATGTCTCATGACATGTCCCACAACCCTGGACTCTGATTGTGTCACATATCCAAGGCTTACATTAATGGGGTCTCAGACCTGGACATTGTAAATAAATCACTTTCACACTACCACCTGTATATAAACACCTTATACACATTTTGCATGTCTACGTTTTCTGTGAACCAACTACTATGCTAAATGATTGAATTGTGTGAATCCATTGCAATGACTACATAAAGCAGTACATGAGTGCAGGACTGTGGGACACCAGGCTCCACCCAGGGTTGCTGACATGAGAAAGCTGTAAGATGGTGTTGTCTGATGCAACCAATTCACTGAGTACAATAGGTAGGTATGGCTGAGAACCAAGTCAATGCCAATATAGATAGATGGGAGTCCCAAAACAACTCATTTGTGTGGTACAGAGGTTGCTAACCTCTCCAGTGATGGGCACCTGTCAGTGTTGCACGATACAGTTCCAATTGTGCCACATGTTGTCAGATGTGTCACAGATCTCAATATAGAAACTCCAGGACTCCACCAATGACAGCGGAAGTACCAGACTTACCTGTCCCAAAGTACACCTGAACATTGTGAATGGCGTGCAAATGCTAGGACCAGTAGACGTGATGTTGCAGACAAAGTGAAAGCTCCTTTGTCAATAGGGGAAGCACATGGTCAATTACGGATGACAAGACAGGAAAGATTCCATTAGCCATTCCCCTAAATTGCCCAGTGCACTCATGAGAAGATCCAGATACTCAGGCAACTGACAGTAAATGAATGGGAATATTAAGAGGATTTATTATTAAAACAACAACCTATATATTAAAACTAAAACCTGCCCTATCTTAAGCTAACCTATACTAACTATACTCATAAAACAACTACACCTATCTAACCTAATCTAAACTTATCCTACACATGGGACACCATAATCTAAACCTTGGCCTCCACCCCCTTAAGAGACAAGGTACAAGTAGGACAACAATTACTAAACTACACATGTACTAACATATCGTATTTATTATACAAATATATATTTTTTTGTTTTTTTCTAAACATTTTTTATATTAATACACATACCCCAACATAACCCCCCACCCAACCCTCCAACAATAAAAACATTAGAATAAACCCCCCCCCCACATACTTAACTTAGCTAATGCCTACCCTGCACTAACCTACTACTAACTGTCTAAAACCCAACCCAAAAGTAACAAAAACACTACAGGGAGGGGAAGGAACTGAGGGTAGTCCAAATTGTCCAGAAGTTCATTTGTGCTGTTTCTTAATTTTCTCCTTTATGAACTTCAACATTTTTCGGTTGTCAACCAATTCCTCTTCTAGTTTCTCCAGGCGCTTGAGGATGGCGTTCATGTCCCTTCTGGGGTCAAATTCAAACTGGGTGGGGGCACCGGCTGCTGGTGGCTGTGTGCTGACAGGTGGTGCTGATGTTGATGGTGTAGGTGGAGCAGGGACCCCCTGCATCTCTGAGGTGCTGGCTCCTGTGCCCCTGTGTCCCTTGGTGCCTGCAGCGTGGGACCACCATGTGGAAAGGCACACCAGTACTCGGACGTTCTCTCATGCCTATAACACTGGCCCATCTTGCGGTATCCCGTCTCCACTTCCAGGATGTGGTGGTACCAGTCTGCCCTCTTCATGAACACACGGTGCTGGTTAAGAGTCATGTTGGCAGCTGAAATATGAGGAAGTATCAGCTTTGGGTGGAGTTTGTACAGAGTCAAAACTAACACGGCAAAAGCAACTAACAAATACAGTCCCACACACATTCCACAACACTGAGTTCTACCTCATCTATGTCTAAAACCAACCAGACATCACCAGTATCATGTTCATGTCAATGAGATGACGGCAATCCAATGAAAATCAAAAGGGTGCAGGGCTGAAAGGAACTGATACAAAATTAATCAACATTTGTGTCACCTAACTAGTGAGGATCACGTGCCTCTACAGGTCTGAAATAACTGTTTCCCTGGACATTAGGGGGCGTGGGCATGCTTTCCATCTCCTCAACACCCCTGGTGATTTATGACAGCCTGATCACTCATTATGGAGTCAAGATATGGCCCATATAATTGTGGGGCTGCTAACTACCAACCTGCCATTCTGAGGTCTGGTAAATCTACATTCATGTGTCCGGGTGTACGCCCTGCCCCGAGTTTATGTTACATGGGGCCACCCCACATCCCATCATGTGCCCACATGTACAACTGATGCAATGTTAGCCAAAGAAAGGTTGGGCAATGTCTGAGCTGCACATTACACCTGTCAGCACATTACAGAACTGTGCTATGTAGTCCGACAAGTGTACAATGGCACATGCACAGTGGCTGTATGGAGGGCCTGAATCCCACAGTGATATTGCCACAGCTTTGGTTGCTGCAACTGTCGCCTGAAAGGTGTTACATCATTAGCACATGCATGTCATACCACATCAAGGCACCAACTACACACACATAAATCACATAATTTGCATATGTGATGTGGCCTATATCAGTCACAATTATCATGGTGGCAGGACCATGGTGTGAGGACTGCAGACATCTCAGCCCAAATTCATGTGAAAATGACAAAGCATGATGTACCCCCCAAATTATCTGTGCCATGCTCAGTCATTGTCAGCAGGCAGGGATGCACCTTATGTTAATGGATAAGGTGCACACCTGTTTTGTCGCCTGCGTGGGTCATAAATTTATCTGTCTGGGCTAATGCAGGCATCCTTGCACCATTGTGCATGGATGTATGCATTGAATGCTGGTATGGTTCATGTGCGGGAAGGTGTCCCTTCCCGCACATTAACATTAATTTCCTGGCAATGTAGCTCTTACTATGTGTGCTGCAGAATGGAGCATGCATAGCAAAAGAGAAGAATGAGGAGGGCAAAAGTATTCCTCCTCGTGGCTCCTTGCTAACACCATCCCTGGAGTGGCAATTGATTTGGCCCTGCCTCAGGTTTACGGATTCTCATAGATCTGAGGCAGCATCAAAATGCAATGGGTTTTGCTGTGGCACACCCACATCAACACTCATTGAACACCCCTCTGATGCCAAACACTGCGTCTGAGGTGCTCCATTGTTACAAGGAGGTATAACTTCAACAAAATAATTTGTCACACAATCTTGTAAATATGGAGCTGAGATTGCGCGACTAGAGCCTCACGTCAAGTCATGCTCCAGTGGCGCTAGGGGCACCTACATATTGCCCCAGCTGTGGGAGAATCATAGACTTTTCCCACAACCATCTGGAGTGGAGTTGTCCCCAAATTGTGTACTCTACTGCCTGTTGTGCATCATTTTATGGCTCTGTTCTGTCTTACAAACACATTGGGTCTGAAGGTTACTTCAATAAACCCTTATTGAACTATATTCTGCCTCTGTTGTCTTTGCCTGTGTGAGACCAATGTAACAGAGAAAGGGATGAGATCTGATCGACCAACATTCCCCTAAGGAGTCTTTCTTGTCATGTGCCCGGTTGCCACAATCATCCCTGGTCTTGCGTGGAAAAGAGGTGCTGGTAGTTAGCCGGAAAACCCGGATTAGACCGACAGGCGTCACATAGTGTGTATTTGTACTTATTACACCTCAATCTATGCGATCCTGCCACCCAAATGTAGTAGCCTCATTAGCATACCTACGTGACATGGCACCTCCAACGTTTGGTCAGGCACTAATTTTCAGATCCGCCTAAGTAGCTCTGTCTCACTTAAGGCTAAAGACACATTGATACTATATACGGGGATGTCTGTGATATTGAGGATTTCCTCCTCTGCTAAATAGGTAGTACCTATCTAAAACTGTAGGTTGTTCAAGCTTTAACCTTAAAAGGATCAATCCCCAGTTGGTGTCCTTATCTCTGAACACACATTTACCATTAACATAGTGAACCCGCAACGGGTTGTAATTCCAGTAAATATGAGACTGACCCTTACTGCACTTATTGGCAAATGGCCTAACGGCCCGGGGGGGGGTTCAGTCACATTTGTTGTTGAGGCTCATCCAGCCCACGGAACAGAATTTGTTATTCTTGGGTCACCTTTCCAGGGGTTGATAGGAACACAAACACATTTCATCACTGTACACCTACAAACATACCTGCACAATACTGAGCTTTTGCATACTTATTAATACCTTTATCTTATCAAGACCATAACAGTTGGCTTGATGGCTCCCTAACACATTCAATATTACACGTTAGTTTAGGTAATCTGAGTAACAATGGCCCGACCTGGCCTTTATTGGCCACATATACACCACACCCTGATGCAGCAACCTTGGCGGTAGCTGAGGTCCACCGCTTATATATACACTCACACTGGAATTTACAGAATGTTAGTACAGTTTCTAATGCAAACACTAAATACTAACCCAGCACGAGCTGCCCCAACGCAACCACACTCAGTTACACTAGGTATTAACCCAGCAACTGAACATTCGTTCATGGGTAAAGCACCCGCCAAGAGGGAAAAATTCAGTTTTGATTAGCTCAAAAAATAAACGTTCTGGAAGCAGCCTTTCCCCATACAAGTCTTCAGGACAAACAGAGTACTCACTATGTACATGCCATTTGGGATGGTTCCAACAGTAGATAACTGCAACACATGAGGCACAGTATTTTTCATGCTCTATACTACCATTCACGGTACATCAACACTTGCCAATCATCCGGAGGTGTTAAAACAAATTCAAGATGAATACGGGGCTGCCCTGGATTTAGGGATGGAATTAATGGGCAACTTTGTCACTGTGTCTTTGGTTATATTAAGTAACCTTAAAGGCGAAGCAGTTGCACTAGTAGTGCGCATGCGGCTCCGGGATGTTCCTGTACAGGATCAAGAATGTGAGCTGCCAAAGATTATCACTGATACCCACTCTAGTATTGGTTGACATAGTCTGGGGACCAGATCAATTAAACCACAATTTCAAGGTAGATCTAAGAAAGATTCTACTAAGCAAGCACTTGAAAATTAAAAAAAATGCTGGGATAAAACACAAAAAACACCTAAAAAAGAAAGGGGAGAATCTCCGCATTTGGAGACCCCTCAGAATAGGTATAATCTTAGGAATAGAGATAATGTAAAAACGCTTGACAGATATCAATATACTGAAACACGCTAATCTTGTTCCTTTCAGGACTCACTGGAAAAATGTAGTGAGAGAGGTGGGCGGTCAGACAAGCGAACAGAGTATGTGAAACTGAGAAAGGACTCACAATGTTCGTCTGAAGTTTCTGTCAAGAAAGAAGAGAACCTTCCCAACAAAAACCCCAGTAAGAAAAAAAAAACAATGGCAGCAGTTGCGAAACAACATGGCACTCAAGAAGAGGGCTTTACTGAAGAAGAGGAAGTGGGCACTGGCAGAACTAGACAATGCAGCAGAGGTCACAGTAGTTCGCCAGGATCTTCAAGAGCATCTAGAGGTGAAAGCAACTGATGACTTCTTACAAGTTGAGACTGCGGACATGCGTTTCTCCACGCCCAAAAGGTATATAAAGAACTAAACAGTTAGAGGGAGACATCGAACGCACAATCAATGCTATCCTTTGGGACGGCGTTGTCGCCATTTGTGATATTCTTTTGGCTGAAAAAGATTGGACTCCAGAATTTGTCCGTGATCTCCCTTATGGAGAGGAGGTTATTGAAAACTCCTTCTCATCCCTTGTTCCCAGAAAGCTCGTTGAAATACACGCCATTGATTGGGCAGTGGCACAGGCACCTGCGTATACTGCAATCACGTAGGATGGGATAAAGATTCCACCTATCACGTAATACCAATTAAATCCCAACCTCAACCTCAATATCCTATAATATATGAAGCTAAAGCACCTGCGAGGGAAATCCTCAAAAAATTAGAGTACCAGGGTGTAATTTAACCCTGTGTTTCACCAATGAGCAATCCATTGTTTCCTGTCGTTAAATTCGACCATTCATATAGAATAGTTTTAGACTACAGACATTTAAACAGTCACACACGCACATTTACGATACAAAATGCACATAGCAGAGCACTTCTAAACATTAAAGTGCCCAAAAAATACAAAACGACACTGGATATATCCAACTGGTTTTTCTTCCAAAACATAGTGCCTGAAAGTAGGGACTTAACAAGTTTTATCTCTTTAGGCTCTCAGAAAAAAAAATTGCCGACTCCCACAAGAGTACAAGTCCAGGACTGTTCTCAGCTCGTGTTACATTCATTTTACACAACATTGACCCTGAGGCGTTGTTATACATGGATGACATCTATCTCACGGACGATGACCTCATGCAACATATAAGACAGGTATTGTTGTGGGATTTGCCGAATTCGGTTACAAATTCAATTTAAAAAAAACAAAAATAGCCTTTCTTAGTGTCCTGTTTTTGAGATGTGAACTGCAGGATGAAGGCAAGAGCCCTTGCGCCCCAATTTTTAGGAAAGTGCGCACAATTACAACCACCAAACACAATAAAAAAGCGACAGTATTTATTGGGCTTTTAAAATTTTGGCAGAACATATATTCCAGATTATGCGCAATGCATTAAACCATTGTATGGCTTAATCCGTCCTGACTTTACCAGCAAATACTGGACAGTCGAACACACATGCATTCTCAGAGCATTACAAAAAGACATGCTTGAAGCAAGAAACCTATATACAAGGGACAACAAAAACATCTAGTCAGAGTAATTGCTGGTGTCATTGGTTTCACCTACGTGACATTCAATGAGGGTGAGACCGTCCCGATTGCATACAAATCACATTTGTATTCTACAGCTGAACAACGCTTTGCTCCCAATGAGAACATTTTCACTGCTGTTCAGAAGGCCGTCATTAAAGAGAGACCTCTGGCCCAGGGGAAACGTATCTTTGTTGTAACTCCCATTCCAGCCCTCGAGGCTGTCACCAAAGCTAGTATTCCTAACGCTAAAGCAATACATCCACGTTGGATCCAATGGGCAACGTCTCTGACGGCCACTGATGTTGATTATATTTCTGACTCAAAATTACAAACCCAAGAGTTTTTGCAATATCAACTTGAAAATCCAGTTCCAGCAAACACATTGCCTATTGAACAATATCAGACAATTTTGAACACTGATGGTTCAGCCCAATCAGCTATAAGCACCAAACAACAATATTCTGCCGCTTGCACAGTCGTGAGCGGATACATGAAGAATGGCAAGTTCCATCCACAACATACTTGCACGCAGACCCTAGGGGACTCCACTGCACAACTTGCAGAACTCAAGGCTCTGGTGATGGCACTGGAACATACTGATCCTGAGCAGATGACGCTGATTGTCTGTGATTCGTACTATTGTGTCCAGTCCTTCAGTGAATATCTGCATTACTGGTGCCAGAATGGGTTCACAGATTCAAAAGGACACACCATTAAACACAGACTTCTGTGGGGGAAGTAGCGGATCCGAAGGAAACGCTACCCAATGTCCATGTTGTACGTACACTAGGATATCAGCGTGTTGGAATACACGTTGTAGGCAATACCTTGGCTGATGAAGCAGCCAAATCAGCAGTAGATATGGCTTCTGTTGCTGCAGTAACTCTTTCTAGAACTAAATTGGATGATGACACACTTGCAGCTGTGAAAGCTTTGGCAGATGGCACGCACTTACCAACAGCATATGCTGTTGCGGCTTTCCACTCGGACCAGGGCCCTGCTTTTGCTTCAAGGGCTTTCAGGGACGCCATGGCTTCGTTAGGGGTCAAAGTGCATTGCTCGTCTTCATTTCATCCCGAGGGAAATAGTGTCATGGAGCGACAAAACCTAGCTTTAAAGAAATCCTTAACAGTCAGAGTATTAGGCACAGGTCGTAGTTGGGTTACACATCTGTATGGAGTTCAGAGACCACTTAACAATCTGTCCAGAAGGTCCCTGGGGGGGACATACTTTATATGAATGCATGTTTGGAACACAAATGTATGTTCCAGATCTTAATGGTCCTGGCGTGGAGGCAGCAGATACACCTTTTGACAAAAATGAATGTGTCACTGTCTTGCAGGACTTACAACAGTTCCGTGATGACAACGCATCTGCCAGTGCTGCCTCCTTGGGAATAAGGGATGTACCAGTAACATCTACTGGCTGGATTCCAAAACTTGGGGATCTAGTGCGTGAAAAGATTGCTACGAAAAAAGGAGTCTGGTCCTTCTTATTGTGCACTGGTTCCAGTCCTGGGAATACACGAGACCAGAACTGTCATTTTACCACCAGTGCCTGGTTCTAAAGAAAATCACTTTGTCTCCATCGACAATGTCAAGCTACACCATGTGGCCAATCCTGCACAGCAGACTTGGAGGACCCCTGGGTAGTGCCCGAATCCCTCTCACTGCGGACCAGGATGTTCCTCACAGGTTTTCAGCTGCAACGCTGACACTTCTCCAAGATTGGGGAGGGTGGAAAATTAGCTTTCATCGGTTCCATTAACTTCTACTACTCCAAATAACACCAATAATATTGATCGATTTTATTCAAATTTCACACAAACGGATGGCATAGTCTACTATGAACCACTGAGGAAGTCTTCTGCAAGTTCTCCATTTCCAAACACGGCTCCAGTATTTGTGCAAACTGCTTCTGGATATTTTGCTGACATCAGTGACACTTTCACTGACTCATCTGCCTCTACTATAACAGAACTGTTAAGAGAGCTTAAGCTGATAATTTGGCTAAAGATTCATAATTTTGTTCTTCCACTGAACTACCTATGGTTCTTACTAACGGCACTTGCCTTTGTCCTATGGATTGGGTTTGTCATTGTTGTGTTTTTATTCATACATGCTCATTACCTTCCTGAATGCTCTACAGTTGAACTGGTGGATGAGGTCCTAAAACAACACTTATCATCACACAAAGTCAGCAGAGCATTGTCCCTAGTGAACATTTCTGCCATACCAATTCTTGATGGGATTGTTAGGGATAAACTATTATTTGATATAAATGGCATGACGGAGGTCAGTCACATTCCATATGTTGTAAAACTTTCTGTGAACGATGCAATTACACCGGAGTAGTTTCTGATGATTGGGATGTGAAAACAGTTGATTCGATGATGTCTGTTTTACAGTATTGTACAGTATTTGAAAATGAAGATGTGTGTCAATCCAAAGACAGTTATGGTGATATGTTCTGTTAGAATTATTATGGACATCATTTCATCCACAGAGCAAGTACCCCAAAGACTATTTTTAACTATACTCAGTGGGAACATTGTCCAACTCCACCAGTGGGGAGTTCCAAAACGTATACCAAAAAGTTTGCATATTTTTCTGGGTACAATTTTACAAATGCTGAGTCGTATTATTTCAAATTGCCAGTGATGGAAAGTCAACATATTTGATTGATAGACACAAAATTAATGTATTCTGATTCCTTTGTTTCACGGTTAGCTATAGAAGGCTGTGTTTATTGGATGAAGTTGATAGACTTGAAAAGTGTGTGAGGAACTAAAAATTGGCAAATAAGGGGAAAGGAAGCTTTATTTAGAGCATACCTGATACCTCTTCAAATTCTATTTTTAAATGAAACAGTACAACAGACAAGTTGTTTATGTTTACCAAAAATCAAGGAATTGAATGCACCCGGCATTCCTGCCCCTGCAAAATTTTACAAATGGCAAAAATATACAAATGCTTCTGAACAACAGCTCGATGAGTGGGTCCAGAATGGAACATTTAACACATCACTTTCAAGTCCAGGTCGGTGGTTATTGTGTCCAGTAGACACCAATGCCAGTGCCATACATGTTTTGTAAACTTCACATTTTTTTTTTTAGAACAAATAGGCCAGACCCTCGCTATGTGTCCTCAGAACACTGGGGTATAGTGACAACATATAGTGTAGGGAAATTATGCCAGCAATGGTTGAAAAGTTCCTCACTAGATGCTGTTAAAGAACAACTCAGTCTCCTGAGCAATGAAACAGATTTACAGGATTTCCTGTTAGGCCCCAGAAAACAGCACAGAAAACGCTTCTTATGTGCAGTATATCATGAAATTTGAAGGCTTTCGCAACAAGAAACGGCTGCCTGGTTAAGGAAACTTGATCTGGAAAACTTACAGAAAGCATTATCTGTTGTAGATAATGGGATTAACACCTTGTCTGATCGGATATACACTTTACACAATATTGTATCCTCTGCAATGGATATAGTTCCGAGTGACATGTCATCTTTACACCATGGACAAAGTCAGCTAATGCAGTTGGGTTGGAAGCTACAAACTCTGAAGGCAGGTCGCGTTCCCTGGCAACACGTTAGCGCAAGGGATATTTTCTTAATATTCATTTTAACGCGACAACAACAAATAATGGCTAAGAAGAAAGCAACATACGTAAAGTTAAACATCGAGAAATTCGAAAAGTTGCCTTTTACTGTGGCTGAAATACCCTCTGCTGAATGGCTAATAAAAAGGGTTGTAAATCTGCCTATTTCAACACTTCCATTCATATCCTGTTTGAAACAAATTCCAGTAGGCAGATATGAAAGGCTGGGAGATAGTTATATTCACGAGGTGTGGGAACTTCCCTTTTCGAACAAATGTTTCAATGGCAATAAAAGAGGTCTTTCTTAGCGGCAGTGAATACAAGACTACTGTGAGCCATTCGATGGTTTGTAAACAGCTCTCCTTGCATAGGGCATGTAATGCCTCGGCGGCGAATTTGCCTTTTTATCTGAAGGCAGTTCCAGTCCTCTTGATTAGACCTGCATTCCAGGTGCTCTCAAATGGCAGCTATGTGCTCCTTAACAGTGAGAGCTGTTGTGGAATGCGAGCTGGAATAGCTTATGTCGTTTCGGTCTCCCAAATTGTTACATGTTGCGGGAATATCCTTTGCCCCCCTACGCAACTGAAAGGAGTAACAGACAGTTGACCTCATAATGCTACTTCTGATGTGAATTTTGACACGTTGAGCAGACTCAAGGCTTTATTATTTCATAAACATGTGGCGCTTACATCTGCACGCGAGACCCAGGCGCTTCAGGTTGCGAGGTCATCGGCAGAGATTCAGTCCGTTTTAAGCACAAATTTTCCCAGACACTTTGGTGAACTCGTGGGACGAATATTCAATGCTTCCAGTACTACTGGAATCACCCATTTCTTTAAGGCTGTTGGTTTTGGTTTCGTTCACACCTTTTCCTCTATATTTGGCTTAATCCCTTCAGCCTTACACTCAATATTTTTTAGTATTTTCAGGGGATTTCCGATTACTTTGGCTATAATAGGTGGCATTTTGCTGTTGCTACTTTTTCTGTGCAATGGCTGTCCCTTTACAGCAAGGAGGACTGAAAGCACTTCCACCAGCGCAACTGTGTTGTGAACGCATGATACAGTATTTCAGAGCACCACTCCTGGAACAACGGGAGTGTGACTGGTCCTTGTCATTCCGACTGGTTTTGGATTGTGTGCAACCCGTGTTTCAATTCCTTTGGTGCCTCTTTGAATGTGCACTGAAAGTCTGTCTTTCTATGCAGCGCTTACTTTCAGTGGATGCTGATCTGGTGATGTTCTCACTGAGGGCTCATTATCAGACATGCACGTTGAGGGTGCGTTTGCCACAGGAAGCTGTCTATGAATTGCCCTTTGTGAATAATGCGACTCTTAACTCAATACTGGGCACAACACGGTATGCTGCTGCCTCAGCTGGAACTCAGGCTTTTGGAACACGAGTGATCTGTGGTTTTCCTTGGAAAAGATCTGGATATTTTACCACCTGCCGAAGTGGAACATTTCCTGGCTTCAATTGTCCCGGATATAATTGGCAATTTTCAGAATGACACTGAACTTTGAATTTGGCTTACGTTGGTGCCAATATTGACTTTTAAATTGCCCTTCTTATTCCTGCTCAAGTGTCTTTTAACTAGTCACCATTGACATTTGTGTTTTGTATGCTTTCATTGATTTTCTTAGGCTTTGTTTCATTTTTAGCTTTTAAACCACCTTTGAACCAGCAAGGGGAGGGTGTTGTATAGCTATTTTAGCCATGTTTTATACATGTTATTTTAGTAAACTAGGCCTGTCATTGTGCACTTTAGCCCAGTTACATTTTATTCTGCATTGCTTTATTTTTCTAGCACTTGCCACGTTTGCGGTGTTATTTTATTTTTCTATATCTAATTGTTCTTTCCCTTAGGAAAGCAATACGTTTTCAGTAGGACTTTCATTTCACTTTGTGCTTTTTTCAGGGCTACAGTCAGCTAGGTTGCCAGTAAAAGTGGTATGCTGTGTCTCCACCATTCACAGAAATATATACACTCATATGTGGGGACACTAGTGTCAACCGTTAGAATGTCAACTGTTTTCTTCTAAAAACACTCCTTTGCCCCTACAGGTTAGAGGGAGATTCCAGCCAGATGACCATGACTGCATGCTGATTGCTGATTGCCTTGCTACAGCTGCTTGATTAGACGGCCAAACCCCTGACCTATGTGGGGACGGCTTCTTTCTAAACTACAGACCACCTTACTCAGGTATGAGGGATGGATTTTTCCCAGGGGGAAACCTGAATGGTGGATTAGGCTTATTATGCTGTGCTCGAACATAGCGTAGGTAGGAGAACTATATCTTACTCCTAGTGAGAGTACGGTGGGACTATTTTTGTGTTTCACTCTCCTTGTCACCTTATTGCTTTTATTGTGTTTTATCATCCTAGTGATTGCAATACATGCCATTTTATCTAAGATACAGTTACTTCACTAAACCCTTATTGAACTGTATTCTGCCTCTGTTGTCTTTGCCTGTGTGAGACCAATGTAACTGAGAGAAAGGGGTGAGATCTGATCGACCATGATTCCCCTGAGGAGTTTTTCTTGTCATGCGCCCGGTTGCCACAATCATCCCTGCTTTTGGGTGGGGATGAGGCACTGCTAGTTAGCCGGAAAACCAGATTAGGCCAACAGGTGTCACATGGTGTGGATTTGTACATAGTACCCCACAATATATGCGATCCTGCCTCCCAAATGCAGTACCCTCATTAGCATTATGAGAACCTAAGCGACCAGCTAACTTACAAACTACTACCCTGGGGTTGTGTGGGTATTCCAAGGTCTTGGGAAATGACATCAGACATTTCAGTCAAGTAAGTAATCTGTGTGTGCCATCACACATGCTATCGTAATAGCTATGGGAGCATACACAGGTGATGTTGAGGTACCTACCTGCACACTGACTGGATAAAATCATGAATGTAGTGCCAATAGTGTGTGGCCTGCCATTGCTGCCATAATATACCTTAGTAAGTCTATTGAGGAATAAGTACATAGGCACATGAATACACCTCAAAACAGACACATTTGCTCAGTGGTCAAAGGATGCATCTGATGATGCAGTTTAGTGAGTGGTATGCCAGTGATGGAGCTGATGCAGCCCCATACAGTCAGTGACAATCAAGTTCAACACCCATAGTCCCCATGGTGTCCCTGAGTGCCTTAGAGGCAAATGCAGGGCCCTTGTCCCAATGGAATACTGCACCCGCACATGTACAGATAAAGATCAGCAAGTCTTTTATGACAGTTCGAGCGTCAGCCGACCGCTGTGGCCATACCCACAGGAATCTAGAACAAGAATCAACAGCGACTAAGATGTATTTGTATGCACCATCAGGTTGAAGTGGACTGCAGTGGTCCAGGTACACACATTGTAGTGGCCTGCTGGACATTAAGAGGGATGTCTGTGGTGGATGTTTGATGTTGGAGCCCTTGATTTGCTGGC
This sequence comes from Pleurodeles waltl, assembly GCF_031143425.1. Lineage (NCBI taxonomy): Eukaryota > Metazoa > Chordata > Amphibia > Caudata > Salamandridae > Pleurodeles > Pleurodeles waltl. Next base: position 990,639,452 of record NC_090440.1, read on the forward strand.
AAATGTCACAACAAAGGGTGTACTGTTTTGTCTGTTTGTATAGACCTGGCCCCCAGAAGCGTTTAGGTAAGAGTGTTACTGTGGCCGAAATCTCAAGATGAGCAGATGCGACACCCTCATGCGCTGCTTTTATTAGATCTAATCTCTGGTCTTGGTTGGGGATCGCTCGATCTCCAACCCCAGGAATTGTTGAGTAGGCAACATTCTGTGTACTGATGTGGTAAGAGTATTTTGTAGGATGTGCTTTTGTAAGGGACTTGCCTTCAGCCGAAGCTTTCACAGCAATCAAAATTTAATTATCTAATCTCGTTTGAGAACGAGTCACTCCAGCCACAGAAGCAGTAGCTACTGCAGATTTGGCTCCTTCATCAGTCGATAACATGTACTCCTACACATTGATGGCCCAATGTATGTACTACATGGACACACAGTAGCTTATCCTTGAGATCAGCCACCCTCCCCCACAATGTTTTGTGTTTTATGGTGTTCCCTTTGGAGTCTCTAAACCCGTTCTGCTTCCAATGATTGAGGTAATCATTGTAGGGCTTGACGCAGTAGTATGAGTCACAGACAATTAAAGTCAGCAATCTTGGCTCTGTATGTTCTAGCACTAGAATAAGGGCTTTGAGTTCAGCCAGCTGAGCTGTGCAGTCCCCTAGGGTCTGCTTGTAGGTATTGTGAGGGTGGGAAACTCCATCCTTCAGCAGTCCACTCATGGCTGCACAAGCGGCGGTATATTGATGTTTGGTACCTACAGCCAGTTGTGCTGAACCATGAGTGTAAATGACAGTATGGTATCTGTCAAGGTGCAAAAATATCTAGAGGAGCGGGATACTCCTATTCGTATTGGAGAAATTCTTGTGTCTGAAGTTTTGTATCAAAGATGTAGTCAACATCGGTGGCTGTAAGGGAGGTTGTCCACTGAATCCAGCGTGGATGTAATGCTTTAGCGTTAGGAACGCTTGCTTTGGTGACGGCCTCTAAGGCTGTCACGGGAGTAACGACAATGATGTGTTTCCCTTGGGCAAGTGGCCTCTCCTTAATGACAGCCAACTGAACTGCAGTTAGAATTTTTTCTGTGGGTGCCAAATGTTGTTCTGCATTAGAATATACATGAAATGTGTATGCTATGGGCACGGAGTCGCCTTCGTTAAATGTGATATAATTGAACCCAATCTCACCAGCAAATATTCTGATGGCCAAATTTGTTTTGTTGTCACGTGTGTGCAAATGTTTTGCTTCTAGCATGTCCTGTTGCAATTCCCTATGGATGCGTGTGTGTTCAACTGTCCAGTGTCTGCTAGAAAAATCAGGGTGTATTAAGTCATAAAGTGGCTTGATACATTGTGCTTAGTTAGGAATGTATGTTCTGCCAAAGTTGAATAAACCAAGTAAAGACTGCAGTTTCTTGAGAGTGTTAGGTGGGTGGAGTTGAGCACATTTTTCGCGGGCCAGGCTCTTCTCCTCGTTTGAAAGCTCGTATCCCAGGAATAGTACGCTTAGAAAGGCTATTTTAGTTTTCCTAAAGTTGAATTTGTAGCCAAGGGCTGCGAATCCTAAAACATTCCGATCGACCCTGGCAAGATGAATGTTGAGGTCTTCATCTGCGAGATAAATATCATCCACATAAGACTACGCCTCGGGATCAATATCGTGCAATATTGATGTTACTCGGGCTGAGAACAGTCCTGGGCTGTTCTTGTAGCCTTGGGGCAAACGGCAGAAGCGTTTCTGTGAGCCAAATGAGAATGCACTCAGGTCCCGACTTTCATGTGCTAAGTTCTGGCAGAAAAACCCATTGGAAAGATCCAACGTTGTTTTATATTTTTTGCGCACTATGGCCCATATTTATACTTTTTTAGCGCAGCATTTCCATAATTTTTTGATGCAAAATTGGCGTAAATGTACAAAATGTAATTGTAAATGTACAAAATGTAATTGTATTTTGTACATTTGCATAGCTTTTGCGTCAAAAAGCGGCACAAATGCAGCACTAAAAAAGTATAAATATGGGACTATGTTGTTAATTAGTGCTGTGCTATGTGAATTTTGTATAGCTTATGTACGTGTATGACTGTTTAAGTGTCTGTAATCTAAGAGTATTTTATAAGAATAGTCAGGTTTTGCAACTGGGAATAACGGGTTATTCATTGCAGAGACACAGGGCTCCATTATTCCCTGGTAATCGAGATTAGTGAGGATCTCCCTCATTGGAGCTTTTGCTTTGTGGCTGAGGTTGGGGTGTAGACCTGATAGGTATTACATGGCAAGGAGAATCCTTGTCCCAACCCACATGATTGCAGTACAGCGCAGATGCCTGCGCCAAAGCCCAATTGACAGTATCTTCCCCATGTGGGAGCTTATGGACGTGCTCGAGTGGCCAGTCCCTTTCGGCCAACAGGATATCACAACTAAGTTCATCCCAAAATATCACACCAATGGTGCTCTCCACGTCTCCCTCAATTTGTATTTTTAAATCATAAACCCTGTTGGGTGGGGTGTAAGCACCCGTCCACAGTCTCAACTGCAATGAAATCGCTAGTTGCTGTCACATCTAGATGATCTTTCAGTTGACGTATTGTGACCTCTGCTGCGCTGTCTAACAGTGTCACTGCCCACGTCTTGTTCTTCAGCAATGTTCTCAAGTGTACTGGCATTTTTAATTGACAGTGCTGCCACCTTTTTCTTTTTAAACTGTGGCTTTTGTTGTGGGGACTTATCTTCTTTTTTGTCTGAAGAATGTGCTGAGTCTTTCTTCTGTTTCACGTATTTAAGACGTCCATCAGGATGGCCCCCTCTCTCCCTACGTCTATCTGGTGCATCCTGAAAGCAACGAGAGGGATGTGAATCAGTATATCTGTCAGGACCTTTTATATTTTCTCTATTTCTGAGAGTATATCTCCTTTTGGAGTTCTCAGGATGTCTATCCTTAAAAAGTTTTTGTTTATCCCAGTGCTTCTTTGAACCCACCTGTGCTTGTTTAGTACCTTCCTTTGGGGTGGTACTCTGTAATTCGAGCTTCTTCGGCTTGGCACCCAAACTATCCCATCCTATACTGGTATAGGTGTCGGAAATTATTTTTGGTAGCTACTTCTCGGGGTCCAAGTGTGGAATCTCTCGGAGTCGCTGCGTATCGCCAGTGCTACCACTACCCCTTTAATGTTACTGAGTATGAGTGAAGAGACTGCGTCAAAGTTACACATTCATTTCATCCCGAAATCTAGGGCTGGTGCAGCACCGTGCTCATTCTGTATTTGTTTCAACACTTCCGGTAAATTGGCAATTGTTGGGGTACCATGGGTGGTAGTATAAATTGCAGCGAAGACTGTACCCCATGTGGCACAGTCATCCACTGAGGGAACCATTCCGAAGGGCAAGCACATTGTGAGAATTCTATGTTTCTCCTGTGATCCCAAAGGCGGAAACACAGCTTCCAGCTGGTTTGTTTTCAGGGCTATCCAGAACTGTATTTTCTCTTGTTCTGTAGGTACCTTACCCATGATAGTATGTACTGTTTGTGGACTGATCCCAGTAGCCAATTGATATCCAGCAGGTGCTGGTGGTGCTGGATGTGCTGGTGTAGTGTTCAAAGTGCGCATTACAAACTGAACAAGTCGTCTGTAAGGTGTTACTAGCTCAATGTATAAATTTCGCAGGTTTGCCGCCTGCATAATTTGTATACCTGGGTGAGGTGTGTATGTGGCAAACATAGGCCACGTTGGTCCATCATTACCTACGGGACCTAGGGCCACATGTACAAGGATCCGGTTTTGCGACTCGCAATCTGCGAGTCTTAGAGACTCGCAATTTGCGAGTCGCAAAACCGGATGTACAACAGTGTACTTTACACTGTTTGCGATTCCCAATGGGGTCGCAAATGAATATTCATGAGGTAGGTCGCAATTTGCGACCCATTGGGACTGGCCGCCCTCACAGGGATGGTGGCCTGCTGGAGACATCAGACCACCATGTCTGTGACTGCTTTTAAATAAAGCAGTCTTTTTTTAAATGCAGTCCGTTTTCCTTAATAGAAAACGAGATGCATTTCAAAAACAAAAATGAAAAGTTTTCTTTTCATATTTTTCAGAGCAGGCAGTGGTCTATAGGACCACTGCCTGCTCTGAAAAAATATTTTCACTGCCATTCACAAAGGGGAAGGGGTCCTATAGGGAACCCTTCCCGTTTGCATATGGGTTAGCACCAGTTTGAAACTGGTGCTAACTGCAATTGTTTTGCGACATCATGTAAAATGGGTAAAAGAGATGCAACACCAAATGGGGAGAAAAGTCCTTTTATAATTCCGAGCTCGAACAACCTACAGCCTAATTAGTTCCTAAACACCATCGTTGGTGGTACCATGGCGTAGTTTGAATCTTGCTCTAGGCAAGACTGCTGGTTTAAGGATGGCAGTACTTATGTTTGTAGGTGACTATGCCAGTCCTACAACAAGTCACAACTGTCATCCTAACCCTCCCAGCTCACAAGCAGCACCTCACCAAAAACCCAAACAGTAAAAGGTGATTTGTGGCAGCCTTTACGCATGTACTCAAGAGAGTGACATCTCAGGGAGTGTTGTGGTTAAACAGAGATTACCCCTTTCTCACATAAACACCATGTCTCAACCAAACACATGCAATGAAGAAGATGCAGTAAAGTTTCAATAGGTTTTATTTAGCAAAACTGCAATCTGCGATAAGTTGCATGGGCTGCAATCATTAGGATAATGAACAGTGCAAGAAACAGAATGGTAAAGACAAGAGTCATTAATACAAAAGCCCCCACCATCTTGCAATGACATGAAATGACATGAGATGTAAAATATGTCCTAATACCCTAATGTCATGTACCTAATCTCTAACCTAAAAGAGAGTTAGGTGTGATAAACCTAATCTGCCAATGCCATGTCCATGAGAAGAGCCCCCAACCCTTGTTACCTTGGAATGAGGTCTCTAGTTCAGACTCTGTAGGGACATGAAGACTGGGTCAGCGTCAAGGCGACGTGCAGCATTGATAGCAGCGATGGCATCTGGTCAGAATCCCTCTGACTATCTGTTTAAGTGAGGAGTATTTATAAATATCTGCTTGGACTCCTGACGTAGGTCTGTTCCCAAACAATAGATAACAAGACATGCTTGGGACGGTAATTTATATAAACAATTCCCTCAAAAGCGTGAAGAGGGAAAGTACCTAATGTGAACACCTACAGTTTGTTTATCTTTGTTGCTTGATATTGACGCCTTAGTGAGGTGGCACTGATAATGCAAACTAAAACATGGACCTAACTAAAAACAAGGCAGCCATCTTATAATATTTAATTAAATAAATGTGCTAAAACAGAGGAAGATAAGTAGGGTAAAAGTCACTAGGCGACAGGGGCACGAGTCTGCAAGCCAAAGGCTAAGCTAACTCCTGTTTCCCATTAAAACAAACTTGGATTCACTACAAGGTACAGCCCACCATGTCACCGTGAGTTGTGACAGTGTACTGTTCCTACATGACTTGTTATCCATTTGGTGACAGTCCCTTCTTCATATGTGCCTCCTTTGGATTGATCCTGTTATGCATGGTGTCATTGAGGTGGATGGTCTAGATATTGGCACCTTTCCCACTTGACATGACAATATATGTAGTGGTGCATGGAACTTGACCCTCAGGATTCCACGGCCCACAATTTGCGTGTCATTGACATTTGAAATGGTGGCAGTAGACCTACTCATGTCACAAACGATTTTGCAACCATACTAGACACCTTTGTGTTACCTACCTGCTCACTGTGTTTAGGGTCGCATTGCAATGTAGTATGTAGTCAAGAATGAGTAGACCAAGGAGATTCATGTGCAAAAGTGATTTATTAGTGCTATTTACAAGGTACTCATGTGTAGAAGTTTTCCACAATGTGGAGTCTCCTACAAACTCCGGCTGCAGTGTTTATTTGTTCCCCGTCCACATGATCTGCCCCATCATCATCCTCACTGGGAACATCATCCTGTTCATCCCAGGGGATATCTATCCAGACACAAATGTTGTGCAGGATTGCACATGCCAAGATGATCTTACATTCAAGTGATGGAGCATATAATAGGATTCCTCCTATCAGGGACAGACACCTGAACCTAGATTTCAGCAGGCCAAATGTCCTCTCCACCACATTGCAGGTTTTCCTGTGTCCCTCATTGTAGGGCTGCTGTTCTACCATTGTGGGAATAGCAAATGGGGTCATTACCCATGGCTGGATGCCATACCCTTGATCAGCTGCAAAGGATAGAGAGGAGAAGTGTTGTTAGGTGTTGATAGTGGTTTGGTCCCTCCCATGGCAGTTGTACATGTTCATTGGAGTTATGACACAAACCTGCTTGTGGTGTACTGTATGTTTCTGTTCTTGTGAAATGGTTGCTTTGAACTGTGTCAATGGACATGACAAACTTGGGTAGTGGCTCAATGGCCTTGGAAGTTATCATGTTGTTCCCAGTAGTGATGGTCATGATTTAGGCCCTCATTATGAACACAGCAGTCCGTACCGCGCCGACGGCGGTAAAAACCGCCAACAGAGGAGCAGTCCGGACCGCGAAATAATGAATCCACAGGCATCCAGAAAACTACCCACTGCCAGTAGAGGAGTCCCGACGAAGATGGCAGAGTCCAACCAAAGGCCGACGGAAAGGGCCAACCCGCCCATCAAATAATGAGCCACTAGTCCGCCGTCAGTTCTGGGACGGGAACCACCGCCACGCAAAGCCAGGCGGAAACAAACCAAATCCAATGAAACACTCACCGGAGGCCCTCACAACGCGCCGAAGCAGACATGGATAGAGAGCTGCAGATCATGCCAGCTCTGCTCCTTGCCATATACCTCCACGACCGAGACCGCTGACAAAGACGACGACAGTGAGTAACGCAACCTACGAAACAAGGGAGGAAAGGGCACAGTTACATACCCACCCACTCCACCCACCCTGCAGCACCCCCACAACCCTTCACAGCAGCACAACCCATACACCCCACAGCAAGAGGTACTTACCCGACACAAGGCAAATCCAACGTGACCATAGTACATACAAATGCCCCACACCCATAAACAATGAAACGAAAGACCAGGGTTCAACAGTGTGCCGCCCAAACAAAGGCCACACAGAAATATTTTATTAAAGCTCACATAGCCAACTACTTCAAACAGGGCCAATGGCCAGTCCATAATGCTACAAGTGCCATAGGCCACAACGGACCCAACCTTGCTCCCAAAAGTGCACAGTACTCCACCTAATGGGGCAACAAAGGGGCATCCAGGCACCTCACGGAACGGGGGCAGGGGGTGGTGGGGGTGGGAATTTGCAACAGGGGTGGGCCTTGGACTTTCGTTTGAAAGGTGGAGGGGGGGTGGGTTTGTCCTTTGAAGGTGGAGGGGTGTTTTGAGCGGGTGGAACCAGATGGACTTGGCTCTGCCCGGGCCTTTTTTTTCTTTGGGGAAGGGGCACGGGAATGTGAAGGCGGACAGGGGTGGGCTGCGAAATGGAAGGAGTGGAAAGGCAAGGAGGTGAGCATTCTTAGGGACAAGACTGGGTGGGCCAGTGGGTTGGAAGAGGTCAGCATGGGAGAGGAAAAATGTATTCGGAGCAATTGGGGTGGTCCTGGATGAGGGCGTGGGAGTGGAGGCAGAGGCAGTGGATGTATGTGGTGTAGGGGTGCGTGTAGTGGGTGCAGGTGACTGGAAAGTATGCTGTGGTGTGGTGGATGTGTGATGGGTGGGTTTCTTGGTGCGTTTGTGTGTTTTTGGAGGGGGGTGGGCACAGTGGGAGAAGACAGGCAGCTAGTGTGGATGTATGTTGTGTGGGTGTCTGCAAGTCTGGTGAGTTTGCTGCATGTGTCAACTACAGTAGTTGTGGTGAGTGCAGGTGTGGTGTATGGGGTGCATGGATGGATGTCTGCTATTGTGGTGAGTGCAGTAATAGAAGTAGCAACAGTGACTGGAGGTGCAGTGCATGACGGTGTGGATGTAGGGCGGACAGACAGGGAGGAGGAAGAGGTGGGCACACTGGGGGAAGTGGATATTGTTGTGTGTGCATGTGTCTGTTGGCTGTGTGAATGCTTGTGGTGGGAGGTGTGGTGCTTGTGTTTAGAAGTGTGCTTCTTGTTTGTTGATGTGCTTGACTGCATGTCTGAATGTGTGCTTTGGACGGGTGAAGGGAGTGGGGTGCTGGAAGGGGTAGAGCAGGTTGGAGGGGGGACGGAATAGCCAGGGAAACTGGCTGCCATCCAAGAGGCCAGAGCCTGAAAAGATCTCTGTAGGGCAGACATGGCACCGTGAATGCCATCCAGATAGGCATTTGTCTGCTGCACCTCTGATGCTAGCCCCTGGATAGCATTGACAATGGTTGTCTGCCCTACAGGGATGGTTCTCAGGAGGTCAATAGCCTCCTCTGTCAGGGCAGCAGGGCTGACTGGGGCTGGGGAGGAGGCTCCTGGGGCGAAGGAGATGCCCAACTTTCTGGGTGAGGGGGCGCGGGCAACTCTGTGGGGAGCAGAAGGGAGGGCGGTGATGGAATGGGGGTGGGGAAGATGTCACTGTAGTGGTGTGGCCACTAGGGTCTGCCACCGCCGGGGAGCCCACATTGGAGGAGGTCTCGGAGTCACTACCTCCAGTGGTAGTTGCCTTCCCCGTGGTACTCCACTCGCCCTCCCACCCACTGGTCCCCTTGGCGTCGGATGTCTCTACCTCTGAGGATCCGTGGGCCGCTGCTTCCCCACTTGCCGGTGCCTCAGCTCCCTCGCCAGATGTTGCTGCTGTACCAAACCAACACAAGAGAACAGGGATGGGGAGACAAAACAGGAGAGACACTTGTAAATAGCTGAATAGAGGTACATAGTGGCCATACATACACCCACCCAGAAGACACACCCAACAGGCTGCACCATTCACTATGCCCATGGCCATGCCCCTGACTACTGACCAGAATACAGCTCTACACCCATCCCCTGGACTACCTAAGGATGCGACGTGTGGTAGACCTAACAAAGACACCCCCTACATCCTGTGGGGACCATCATGTACATGGACACCAGTCAGAGTCCCTGCCTCTAAGCAGCATGAACACTAATGCACACACAGACATCCTTCCAGACTGAAGTTTGTGACATGAGTACTCACCCCCTTGTGACTGCTGTGCAACCTTCAAGCACCCATCCAGGTCTAGGTATGCCACCGCCAGGATACGTTGCATGAGAGGGGTCAGTGCCCGACGGGCACCCCTTCCACGTTGGGAGGACTTCCCCAGCTGGGCTTCACAGATCTTACACGCCCAGCGCGCAGGTCCTTCCACCTCTTTCTTCAGTGGGTGCTCCGCCGGTTGTAGACCCCCAGGGTCCGCACCTCCTTGGTGATGGCATGCAAAATGCCCTCTTCTGGTGGGCACTGAGCTAGGGGGGTGACACAGATATGGAACACAGAGGTCAGGCACTTGCAAGATAGGTACAGCTGGCTATTTGTCCACTATGGGATGGACAGTACTCTCAGACTTATAGGCCATACACACGCAGCACGCCATCCACCACGGCCCACGCAGGCTCAGAGGTGCACACATATGTCCTTTCAACACCATCCATTGCACCCAAACAGTGCCCCCCAAACAGATACTCACCTGTACCTCTGGCCGTCTGTAGAGTTTTGCGTACAGGGGCAGGACCCCGTCCACTAGCCTCTCCAGTTCCTCCTGGGTGAAGGCCGGGGCCCTTTCCCCTGCAACATGAGCCACATCCATGACCAGAGGCAGGCCACAGCAGTACACACAGTGGAGTACCTGTCCTCACAAGATCAGGGAGTCAAGTGAATAATAGTTGACAAAATTGCGTACGTACCACAGCGGTGTGCACCATCACTGCCAGCAGCGATCATGATACGCCAGGATTCCCCATTAGCATCCATGTTAACCAATAATGGTGCGAACGGCGGTAAACACCGCCTTACGCTGTGACGTCAACCGCTAGCGGCATGAGGTCACTTCCACAACGAAAGGCCTGGATTACAGTGGGCAAACATTTTGGCAGTAACTACGCATCTAGAAATAAAAATGTGCACAATGCAGGCCCTACTAGCCACATGAAGCACCTATGCATGTGACCATTCCGTAATATACCACACATGAAAAACACTGTTCCCTCATTGAAGAGTAAATGTAGATCTGTCAAGAAGCAGTTAATGTAGAGTCACTACAATGAAATATGCAGTGCACAATTGATGACAATGTGTGCCTATGTATGTGTGTTCTTCACTCCTTTTTGATACCCCTCGTAGGTACCGACTCTTGTGGCGAAGAAGGGCACCATCGGTGTACAGACCACTTGTGGATATGAGGACCATGGTGGAGCGTCAAATCATAATCAATTACAGACTCATACGTGCAACAATTCAGGAACTTTGTGCTTTACTGGATCCTGCACTAACTCCGGGAAATCGTAATCAACATGCCATCCCTACTGAAGTGCAGGTGCTCTCCGCACTCCACTTCCTGGCCACGGGCTCATTTCAAGTGACAGTGGGCATGGGTGCTGGATTTTCACAGCCAATGTTCAGCATGATACTGACAAGATTTCTAAATGCATTTGTACGACACCTGCAGTCCTATGTGAGGTTTCCCCAAAGTACTGAACTCCCGGGCCATCAAGTCTGAATTCTATGCCTTTGCCAACATACCCCATGTAATAGGTGCCATCGATGGCACCCACATACCTATCATCCCCCCAAGAGTCTCTGAACAGGTGTACAGAAACAGAAAGAACTTTCACTCCTTGAACATCCAATTGGTATGTACTGCAGACCAGTACATCTCACATGTGAATGCCATGCTCCCAGGTTCAGTCCATGATTCCTTTGTGTTGAGGAACAGTAGTGTGCCACTGAGGATGGAACAACTCCAAGAGGATAGAGGGTGGATCATAGGTAAGTGTGTCTATCACTAACTGACACATAGCAGACAGCCAGGCTGTCTGACTAATGGGCTTTACAATGACTACTCTGTATTGCACCTTTTTCTAGGTGATTCTGGCTATCCAAACTTGCGTTGGCTCCTGACACCAGTGAGGAATCCTAGGACGGATTCAGAGAGGAATTACAATGAGGCCCATGGACGTACTAGGAGGGTGATAGAGTGCACAATAAGTCTCCTGAAGGCTAGATTTCGTTGTCTACATATCTCTGGGGGTTCTTTGGCCTATGGGCCTGAAAAGGTGTGTAGAATAGTGGTGGCCTGCTGCATGCTGCACAACGCGGCAATGAGACATTTTATCCCCCTCTTGGAGGTGGAGGGTGCTGTATGTCCTGACCAGCTTCCTCAGAGAGGGGAGGAGAGTGATGATGCGGAAGGGGAAGATGTCAATTCCGGGACCCAACTGATGCAACTCTACTTCCAGTAACTGTGTGGGACTAAGGGCTGACATTGGGGGTTGTGACACATACTGTCAGTGTGCTCAGTCATATGGGGGGTTGATAATGATATGTGAAACATGGTCCAGTTCTGCATGGTACAGATTGATATTTTCTGCATTTACTTAGGGCCCACATGACTCCCTTCATGCAAAGAATTGACAACAAAGTGGTTATCAGCCAGTTGCATCCATACTTCACTTTGCTCACATTTTAACACAGGGGACAGTGTTACAGGTGTGATATGTGTTTTATTGGTTGCAGGGAGTGAATAGTGCTATTTACAGTGATGGCAAGTCGTAAGGGGTGGGTGTCTTCAAAGCCAACATGGTGACAGCCTTGTTGGTAGTATTGATGGGTCCGTCTTTTCTTACATTAGTTCATATTGCCTCTTAGCAATGTGTGGTGGCTGATTGAGTGGGATGGTTGCTGTGCAGATTGTTGCTGAGTTACTTCTTGAAGGGGGCCTTGTTCTTTGCTGGGGTTCCAGTGCCATATCTTGGCCTGAGGGTCCGTTTGGGCGCCTGCTGTTGATCTTGAGGGGATGACATGGTAGGCCCTTGGGTTTCCTGTGAGGGAAGTTCCTGGGATGTTTCTGCTGATGGTGTAATGTCATGGTGGGTGTCCGGTGCTGTAGTGGGGGCCTCCTGTCCTGTGTGGGTCTCAGACTGGGTTTGTACCAGCCCCAGCAGTGCTCCTGCTATGGTGGCCATTGTGGCGTTGTGCTGTTTCCACTGCTCCATGGCCTGTTGGTGGTGTTCCTGCTGCATCCTCTGACTGTGCTCCAGGGTGGACACTATCTGTGCCAATCTGTCATGGGTATGCTGGTAGGCCCACAATACCTCAGATATCATGTCCTGGGCTGCTGCGTCCATCCTGTGGCCTCCCCCCTTGCCCACTGACACCCTTGCACTTGCCCTAGCCACCTGTGTCTGTGTCTCCTGCACAGGTCTGGCAGTACCACTTGTCTTCGGGCCCTCGCCTTCTTGCATGTTGGGAGTGGGAGACTGTGGCCTCTGTACCTGCGTTCCACCAGTCTGTGGCCTGGATACACTGGTGTGGGGACGCTTGCCCTGGGCTGCTGGTCTTGACTGGGTGGTAGGGGTGACAGTGGTTTCCTGGGTGGGGCTGCTGCATGGTGACAGTCCAGGACTGTGTGAGGGGCCTGCCTGCTCATCAGTGTCCAGGGATCCTTCACCAGTGTTCTGTGAGGTGCCTCTGTCTCCCTGGGGGGCACTGGCACTCCTTGTCCCATCTGTTAGGTTGGCATGGGTGGTGGTGCCTGTGGGGGGACATAGACATGTCTGTTACAGATGCATGAACATTTGGGGTGAACAGGACTGGGCTATTTTGTGCTGGGGTTACTTTCAGTGGCCTTACAGGGTGCCTTTGTGAGGTTTACACTGCACTTTCAGGGGTAGGTGGCTGTGCACAGGGGGAGGGATGTGGGCCTGTTAGTGGGTTTGTGGCCATGCAAGGGGGATGGATTTGGTGGCTGTTGCCTGGGTGGGGTGTTAGTCCTGGTGGTGTGGGTGGGGCGGTGCATGCATTACAGGTATGGTGTATATGGGGTAAATGTTGATGACTTACCCGAGTCCATTCCTCCAGTGAGTCCAGTGGGTGCCTCAGGTTGCAGGATGGCCAGTACCTTTTCCTCCCAGACTGGGTATTCTGGTGGTGTTGGTGCCGGTCCTCTCCCAGTCCTCTGGACTGCCATGTGGTGCCTTGATGCCATGCCCCTGACCTTCCCCCGCAGGTCGTTCCATCTCTTCCGGATGTTGTCCCTGGTGCGTGGATGGTGTCCCACTGCATTGACCCTGTTCACAATGGTCTGCCATGGCTCCATCTTCCTTGCGATGGGTGTGTGCTGCACCTCGGCCCTGAATATTTGTGGCTCCACCTTCAGGATCTCGTCCACCATGGTCCTTAACTCCCTTTCTGTGAAGCGTGGATGTTTCGGGGTGACATGGTGAGTGTGGTGAATGGTGTCGGGGCTGGGAACGTGGTGAGGGTGCACTTCTGTGGGTCGGTGTGCGACTCGTGTATGGTGGCGTTCGGTGTCTGCCTCTGGTGCTCTCCGTCTTCTTGGCCTGGTTTCGCTGCAAAGGATTGGGGGGTATGTCTAGGGGTGTTTTATGGGGTTATGGATGTGTGTCAGGTGTGTGGGTTGCATGCTTATCCAATGTGTGCACTTCTTGCTGTTCAGTCCACTTGCCGCCCATTGCGGTAGGCACTGCCAATGGTCGCCCAGCCTCCACTGTCTGCCAAGGTGATTTGTGCATCATTATTTGGAGGGTGGGATGTGGATGTGCTCGGCATTGGAGGGGTGAGGAGGTCCGGGATTCCCGCTGACAGGGTCATGGCGGGGAGTGGTGGTCTGGTGGTGTTTCCCACCGTGTTCATAATGACCGCCTTAGTCCCTTGTGTTGTGTAGTCCATATTTGAAGCAGTGTTCTAGTCTTACATGGCACATACCACTTTCAAGCAGCACAATGGTGTCAAAGGTTGATACAGCATTGTTGCCCTAAAAACAAGTTGTGCCGTCCTTTTTGACATATTGCACTATGCATGCAGTGTGACACTTAGGACCATTATTTTGAGCACCTAGCACCACCAGAGTGTCACACCTATAGAAGCTTTGGTGGCACTATCCCCTGCACCGCATTTCAAAGTGCTGTTATACCAATTTGTTTGTTGCTTGATGCCACCTTGTGACTACAGCCCCTTCACATACAACCCTTTGTGTGGAAGGGGCGTGCAGTGGGTGTTGCTGTGGGTGTGCAACAGCAACACCCATAGCATTCCCTAGCTGACTCTGATTTGGGAGTTTTTGTTACCCTGAGGCTGCACTAATACCTCACCCCACCCCAGAGGTGGTGTTAGCGAGGCTCAACAAGAAGGAATACTTTGATTCCTCCTCGTGTTTTACCTAATTCGATGTGTGCTGCATACTGGAGCACGCTTAGTAGGAGCAAAATGATAGACATGGTAGTTAATGTGCTTGGAAGTGTTCCTTCCCACCCATCCACAATCACAGTCCCCAACACAGACGTCCTTGCACAATGGTGCAAGGATGCCAGGGTTGGCGCCAGGGTTGGTGCTGGTGGCTAATTTTTGAGCAGGCACTAGCGGCAATACATGGGTGTGCTGTATACTATTAATTTAGGTGCATCCCTTGTTGTGCATATGAGGGTCAGCTGTGTGGCCTATTTTGGCACAGTGTTGCATTCTGTCATTTCCCTTATATTAATGTGCCCTGGAGACCCTTTGTGCCAGATGATGGTTGTGCCAGCCATGAAGTGTACTTGAGTGTGTGTCCCACATTGTTAGGATGAAGTGATTTGTTGCAGAAGTGTTGCATGCCTTCTATTACATGATTTCTGACAGACACTTTCAACACATGCACATTGCTGGCTTTGGGAGGGGGCACAGCTATTTTTCATGTGTCCCTTAGTACAGTGCGTATAAGGTCAGGTATTTCCACTATACACCTAACACTTCCAAATGTATCATCCATGAATGTTAGTGAAATTTTTCACAGACACGAGACCATGGTGGAGCCTTTCTGGTAGTTGGAACAGACATGGGGTTCTTAGTGGGCACTAGAGGCGCATGTGAGGTGACAGTGGAGTAGGTGCTGCCCCATTTCTCATGGTTCAACTCCATGGTCTTCAACGGCAAATATTTTTGTAGACATATGTGTGGGACACAATGCAGCAGACAGGTGTGTGTGTACACTACAGGTACGTCAGGTATGTGTAGGTGATGTATGCTTGGTTATAGCGCCACTTGAGTGGCATTGGATTTAGGTTCTGCCCCAAGCTTACACACCATGAGTTACGTGGGACTGTGCCTATATGCGACTTCTCCTACATGACCATAGCCTATGCCATTGACATACCTGTGTGCTTCATCATTTGGTGTGATGTGTGATCTGTATTCATTTGTCAACCTGTGAACACGTGTAGTGATTTGTGATCAGCTTCTGCATGCAAAGGTAACTTGGCTGCGCCTGTCCACTATGTGGTTTGTCAGTCAGGGTGTTGCTGTGTTATGTAGATTAGGGTGCATGCGTTTGTGACATGCAATGTGTGCAGTGTGGTGTGGCATGTGGCTTATGTGCATCTCTGTGGCCCTGCCCATGTGTATTTCTGTTTGGGTTTGTCTTGTTTGTCCTTGATGGTTGGTATGGTATGTGATATGATTGGTATGGTGACTTACCTATGAGTAGCCCATTGCCATATTTGGCATCCTGGAACCGCTGGTTGATGGTGCAGTGGCAAAAGACATATGCGTCATGGATGCTGCCAGAATATTTAGCCAGGATGTTTGTGAAGAGCCGATGGTGGTCCGCAATAGCCTGCACAATGTTGGAAAGTGTTTTGCTTGCGTTTCATGTGGAGGCGTAGCTGCAAGTGACACCAGCTGGACATGGGTACAGTCCATTGCTCCCAGACCATATGGAAACCCAGCTATCTGATAGAAACCTCGCTTGGTTTCATGCTGCAGCTGCTGGGTGTTTGGGAAGCAGATGTGTTGTGGCGTAAGGCATAGGATTGTGTCCAGGACATTTGGTAGGCAGACGGAGAAGGGTGACTGAGAGATGCCAGCCACTTGAGCACCTGTTGTCTGTAATGATCCAGACGCCATCATGTGCAGGACAGCGGGGAGTTTTCTAATTGGTGGGATGTTATGGGGAGTTTGCAGCCTTGCTGTGATGTGTGGCGATATCAGGTGCAGATGGCATACGATGGACTCCCGGTTGAGTCTGCACATTCGGACCACATCCTGATACCTCATTCCTAAGATGGTGATTCGCTGTCGGAGTATTCGCTCCCTCCTTCTGCGCTGCCTCTGTGGCTGTTGTGGTGGTGTTTGTGGTTGCTGCAGTGGAGGTTGTTGGATCTGCTGTCTTTGCCGACATCTTCGGCATCTGCCAAGCTGGAGCAGTAGCACTCCCATGTTGTCCTGGCAGTTTCCAAAGCTCCTTCTGGGTTTTTTCTATGAGTGGTGGTGTGTGAGCCTCTTTTTACCACCACAGGCATTAATTTTTGGTTCTATCGGACTTTGCACCATTTTTTTGAGTCTGCGCCCTTCATTAGTGCTGTTTTTGCATCGGGGAAAAAATCTGGCACTAGGGGGTTAGCTTTGTGTTTAGGACGGGAACTCCTATCTTGCATCTCATTAACGCAAGGCGGTTTCTTGCATCGTAAAAATGGCACTAACTCCAATATTTTGACGATAGACGTGTCTAGAGTAAAAATATAATTATGGAGTTAAGTTTGTGCTGTTTTAGCAGCAGAATAAATGACGCTAAAACAACGCAACCATAGTATAAATATGCCGCTTAGTGTATAACAACTGCACGATGAGCCAGCTACCCTGCTCTACCCCTACCTTGTCCGCTTGCAAGCACACCTCTCTCAATCCAGTATTCGGCTAGCTGGGCTTGTACTTCAGCAGTGTGCATGTATGTAGTGCAGGATGCAGCTCTCCCTCCTGGTGGAGGAGACCCTTACATGTTTCCTGGGTCCTAGTACCACTTTTCCACATGCCTTTGAGGATTACTGGGCTCAAAAGCATTACTTGACCAACACAAGAAGCAGCTCATTTTAGTGAATCCGCATCTTTAAATGCTAAACATGTGCACTTTATACCTGGGGAATGTAAATTGAGTCCTTATTACCAGGTAGGCATATAGTCAGCGAGTACCTTCCTGGTTTTGGATTTAATAATGTTCTTATGACTGATATACCCATGATTATTCCTAAAGTGATAAAAAAACAAGTGTTTGGTTCGTCTAGAATTTGGGACAGGATGAGAAGTGATTGCTGCTTAGATCTGGGGAGTCCTGAAGAACTATAAGATGGGTTAGAGAGTGAGCGTTATTTGGGTCAGCCCCCATAACCATTTATTTTAATGTTTTTCATACTTTGTCATTGCTTCGATGGGTAGTCGATAAAGGCCACTGCATTTCTTGGATGGTTAATTTCCCTATATCTGTTCTTGTTACGTTTTTCTGATCGGGCTTCAAGTTGCCCCTTTGTTACATTTTCAGAGGCGACTTGATGTGTGGCTTGTATTTAGGACCCAGTGTGCTTTTTGATGTGTTTACTTTGGAGACACTATAACATTTTAGGCCCAAATTTAAAAAAGGCCTAGTGCCCACTATCACCACATTAGCATCATTTTTTTGATGCTAATGTTTTGATAGTGTGTTAAAAATGTGCGCCATGTTTACAATCTGATGCGATGCACGTATTGCGCCACTTTGTAAACTCTTCTGCCACATTATGCCTGTGCCAGGCATAATGTATGCAAGAAGGGTGTTCCCCCATTAGGGGGCCCACAAAAATGGCTCAGTGGAATCTAAGAAATTCAACTGTGCCATTTTTAGTGGCATTTTCAACGCCTGCACAGAGCCATTATTTTTAATAGGCCAGATCTTCAACAAGCTGGGGCAGCGCGGTGCTGCGCCAAAATCAGCAGCGTCGCACTGCATCAGTTTTGAAACGCAGGGATGCGCCATATTTACACGAATACGGCGCACCCCTGTGTTTCCCTCTGCACCAGCACTAAATTTAGCTGCCCATGCTTATGCAGGCATTCTTGCACCATAGTGCAAGTGTGTCTGCGTCGAGGGGATTGATTGTGTATGTGCTGGAAGGTGTCCCTTCCTTCACATAAACAATCATTCATGGCGGATTTGCTCGTTCTATGCGTGCTGCATTCTGCAGCACACATAGAAAAAGCCAAAAACGAGGAGACACAAAATCATTTCTCCTCATTGAGCCATGATAATGCCATCCCTGGGGTGGCATTAGTTTTTGGCGCTGTCACAGGTTTACAGATTCTTGTACATCTGAGGCAGCATCAAAAGCAATAGGTGTTGCTTTAGCACGCCCACAGCAACACCCATTGCACGCCCCTCTGCCACAGAAAACTGCATTATATATTTACAAGGTGGTGTTAAGCCACAAAAAGTGGCTTAGCTCCGCCTTGTAAATGAGCGTAATGCACAGGGCCACCAGAGCGTCACAAGAAGTGGTGCTTCGGTGGCGCTTTGTGGCTTTTAAATATGCCCCTATGTGCATTGCAGGATCAGCACCAAAATTGTTGACGCTAATCCTGCTAAGTACAACAATAGCGTCAAAAATGATGATGCTATTGTCGCTAACCTGCGCCATGGTGCACCGTATGTTAAATACAGCACACACATGGTGGCGTTGGGAGGGACCTCAATGGGCCGCAAGAAAAGTAGCACTTCATGACTGTCTTGATTATGTCTGGGCCTTAATTGCTAATTAATGACATTTTGGTTTATGAGGTGCTGCTCATTGACGATAAAGTTCCATTAATCACTCTTGCCTATTTTTTTCTTTTACTTGCCGTCATGTCAACATGTTGGATTTACACCGCTTTTGATTTATAAAGTTAAGAGACGTGCATACATAATTTTTAAAGGATGCACTGAAAATGCCAGCTCTTTGCCAAATGATTCCAATATTTTACTCTGCCTGCCTTTAAAGTTCACCTCATTACTTAAACTCCATCTTCTGAGCATTCTTCTTAACTCTACCAATGTGGTCTGTTCACGGCTTCAAGATGTCGCCTTATTAAGGGATTTTTCTTTCTAGGGCATCTGCGTGCCACACACCCAAAGAAGTCGCCTATTAACACATATTTCCCGTACCAAAAAGAGAAACGTACTGTGCCATTGCAAGTTACACCTTTTTGTAAACCTGCCCTACCACGGTCTGACCTGGCCAGCAGGTGGCAGTATAGTCTATTTCATGGTCTAGCGAAAGCCACCTCCAAACTGCGCATATCTCAAAGGCATAAGCAAGCATTTTTGTCGCTCCCAGCAAAAGTCCAATAGAACCTTCGGCAGAATCCCATTTTGGACAAGTTTTCTCAAATACTCCTGATACTAGCCAGATGGAGTTCCTGACCAAAATCACCTCTATAACTGAAAGGTTAAACTTGATTCACATCATGTACAAACCACTCAGTCAGTCACAACTCATGTCTATGCACCTCGTTATCGTTTGAGTGCATCAGACTAATGATGCTTTACCCCATATGCTTTCTCAAAACTAACATAAAAGCTCCGTGAGGCAGACGTACTAACATTTCAAGCAATGCAGCACTGCGTGAAAGTGAGAAAGCAGAACAGCACCAATTCTACTAAGATATGACACTGTTTTCCTCTCTCCCTTTGCTTGCGCACTTCAGGTTGCCATGCTCCAATGCATACACCATTGCACCATGGTGCAAGGGTGTCAGCAGTCTGACAAACATAGGTTTTGTATAGGAAGGGGATCCTTCCAGCACAAAAACTATTTCTTTAAAATGTTTCACTATGTATAACGTACAGTGCAGAACATATACAAAGTTCGAAAAATGTGGAGCATTCCAAAATTTGCTCCACTTTTACTCCTGCCTCTAGTCGGTATATGTATTCAGCGCAAATCCTTGTTTACAAATGTTAGTAGCTCGGGCTTTGTGGCAAAACCTCTGGGTGGTTGCATGCAAACGGCCATGTAACACCCATGATGCATTTCCAATGCAATAGGTCTCGCATTTATTTGAGTTGGAGATATTGGCTTTGTAAATGCATAACTGGACTTTTTTTGCCACATTAATTGGTCAACCCTCCCGTGTATTTTGGTCCTTTCTGCAGCAGCTGTGTCAACGCCGCAGCCAGCATGCAGAGAATCTTGTATGGGTGAGAGCATGTACGTCCTTAGCACTAGGAAAGGGCAGTAGGCGTTCAAGATATAAAGAAGGGAGCTGAGACAGCCTTCAATGTTGGCAAAGCGAACAAAGTGAAAAATATACTGAATGTGAAACGAAAAGGAATGTTACTCTTCAGGCTAAGGACAGTGCTTGTATGTTAACCGAATTAAAAGTTTTGCAAGCATTTTTGTGCATTTCAACAAAGCTCTAATGAAATTAGCAGAGCAGTCTGAGAACATTTATGGCCTCAATAAAGGAGATAAGCAATGCCCTGTGTGCAATGTTGTGAGTGCTGGCAGGGAGGGGCCCTGGAGAGAGAGAGACTCTCTGCAATGCACATCATTGCTTCTAGGTTTAGCTACATTCTATCAGAAAGGGCATATTGTGGCGTTTGGGAGCAGTGAGCTAAATGACCGGTTGTTTGTTTAGTAAAATAAGCTTTTTTTAGGAGCCGGAGGTAAACGAGGACAGCACTGGAGTAAAGCCAAAACAAATGTCAGTGACATGGGAGGAGATGGGAGGAACTGAATTCTGTAATAAAACACAGGCAGCTACCGGCCTAAAACACCTACATGAAAGGGGAGCACCAAAGAAGTGTCATAAATAGTCTGCCACAGCAACAGATAAAAAAACCAAAGTGGGATAGTACAGTAGTTAGTCACTGCTCAGAAACAGAAAAAGAAGGGAGAAAAAGGCAGAACAGACCACTAGCGAGCAAGAATTTTTAAAGGACACTGCAACCAACAAATGAAATTGCTTTAAGCCTACATTACAAGTATACTTATGTACACCAGGTCAAACGCTTATGCTCGACCGAAAAAAGCAGAACAGAGCAAAACATTGCGCAGCTTTCAAATGCATATCATGATTTGCTTTAGAATTTAAATAAAACCACAATGATTTGACATGAGTTTGCGCTACAACAGTAATGCAAACCAGAGCACAGTCTTAGTAAATCTGAGCCCGAGTGTATTAACCGGTTCTGTGCCCTGGACGAGGTGACCTCGTCCAGGGCTACAGTTCCTGTGTGCCTTGGACGAGGTCACAAAGGAACTTGTGGGAGCGCTAGCGCGTCCCCCCTGTGCACCCCCCTCCCCCCCAAGGTGGGGATGGAAGGGGAAGACCTTCCCCTTCCACCCCCAACACCCCCCCTGTGACGTCAGCGCGCGAGCGCGCGCTGATTTGTCACAGGGGCCTCGATTGAAAGAGAAATGCAAAGCATTTCTCTTTCAATCACTGGGGGAGGCCCGGAGGGGCTTCAAAGGGAAGGAAATGTATTTCCTTCCCTTTGAAGTCTCTCCCAGGGTTCAAAAGCCGGATTGCTTGCAATCCGGCTTTTGAAACCCCACTAGACACCAGGGATTTTTTTTTTCTTTTAGAAAGTGACATAAGGGAGCGACCCCTTGGGCAAGGGTCGCTCCCAGGGGGGGGGGGCATTTTTCAGTAAGGCCTTTTCTGCCCCCCCTGGGGGCAGAAACCTCTAGGCACCAGGGATCATTTTTGTATGTTTTTTTTTTTTTTTTTTAGGTGGGGAGTGACCCCTTAGGCAAGGGTCGCTCCCCTAGGCCGCAAATTATAATTAGGCCATTTCTGCCCCCCTTGGGGGCAGATTGGCCTATTTTGATGAGGCCAATCTGCCCCCAAGGGGGGCAGAAACCACTAGACACCAGGGAGTTTTTTCTTTGCGTGAATTTCACGCAAGGGGAGCGACCCCTTAGGCAAGGGTCGCTCCCTGGGGGGGGGATTATTTTAGGCCATTTCTGCCCCCCCTTGGGACAGATCGGCCTATTATTAGGCTGATCTGCCCCCAGGGGGGGCAGAAACCTCTTGGCGCCAGGGCACATTTTTTTTGGTGTTTTTTTGTTTTTGTTTGTTTTTTTAGAGATGGGGAGCGACCCATCAGGCAAGGGTCGCTCCCCTAGGGGGCAAATTGTATTTAGACCATTTCTGCCCCCCTTGGGGGCAGATTGGTCGATTTTAGGTCAATCTGCCCCCAAGGGGGCAGAAACCACTAGGCACCGGGGATTTGTTTTTTGGCGCCAATGTCACGCAGGGGGAGCGACCCCGTAGGCAAGGGTCGCTCCCGGGCAGGGGGGGGTTTGGGGGGGTGGGGGGGTCAAATTTATTTTAGGGCATTTCTGCCCCCCCCCTGGGGCCGGCTGAGCTAGAGGCCAAAATCCACAGGTAGGCACTTTGCAAAAAACACCTCTGTTTTCTGTGAAAAAAATGTTGTGTCCACGTTGTGTTTTGGGCCATTTCCTTTCGTGGGCGCTAGGCCTACCCACAGAAGTGAGGTACCATTTTTATCGAGAGACTTAGGGGAACGCTGGGTGGAAGGAAATTTGTGGCTCCTCTCAGATTCCAGAACTTTCTGTCACCGAAATGAGAGGAAAAAGTGTTTTTTTGGCCAAATTTTGATGTTTGCAAAGGATTCTGGGTAACATAACCTGGTCAGAGCCCCGCAAGTCACCCCATCTTGGATTCCCCTGGGTTTCTAGTTTTCAAAAATGCGCTGGTTTGCTAGGTTTCCCCAGGTGCCGGCTGAGCTAGAGGCCAAAATCCACAGGTAGGCACTGTTTTCTATGAAAAAATGTGATGTGTCCACGTTGTGTTTTGGGCCATTTCCTTTCGTGGGCGCTAGGCCTACCCACACAAGTGAGGTATCATTTTTATCGGGAGACTTGGGGGAACGCTGGGTGGAGGGAAATTTGTGGCTCCTCTCATATTCCAGAACTTTCTGCCACAGAAATGTGAGGAACATGTGTTTTTTTAGCCACATTTTGAGGTTTGCAAAGGATTCTGGGTAACAGAACCTGGTCCGAGCCCCACAAGTCACCCCATCTTGGATTCCCCTAGGTCTCTAGGTTTCAGAAATGCACAGGTTTGGTAGGTTTCCCTAGGTGGCGGCTGAGCTAGAGGCCAAAATCTACAGGCAGGCACTTTGCAAAAAACACCTCTGTTTTCTTTCAAAAAAATTGGATGTGTCCACGTTGCGCTTTGGGGCATTTCCTGTCGCGGGCGCTAGGCCTACCCACACAAGTGAGGTATCATTTTTATCAGGAGACTTGGGGGAACGATGGGTGGAAGGAAATTTGGGGCTCCTCTCAGATTCCAGAACTTTCTACCACAGAAATGTGAGGAACATGTGTTTTTTTAGCCAAATTTTGAGGTTTGCAAAGGATTCTGGGTAACAGAACCTGGTCAGAGCCCCACAAGTCACCCCATCTTGGATTCCCCTAGGTCTCTAGTTTTCAGAAATGCACAGGTGTGGTAGGTTTCCCTAGGTGCCGGCTGAGCTAGAGGCCAAAATCTACAGGTAGGCACTTTGCAAAAGACACCTCTGTTTTCTTTCAAAAAATTTGATGTGTCCACGTTGCGCTTTGGGGCATTTCCTGTCGCGGGCGCTAGGCCTACCCACACAAGTGAGGTATCATTTTTATCGGGAGACTTGGGGGAATGCTGGGTGGGAGGAAATTTGTGGCTCCTTTCAGATTCCAGAACTTTCTGCCACAGAAATATGAGGAACATGTGTTTTTTTAGCCAAAGTTTGAGGTTTGCAAAGGATTCTGGGTAACAGAACCTGTTCCGAGCCCCGCAAGTCACCCCATCTTGGATTCCCCTAGGTCTCTAGTTTTCAGAAATGCACAGGTTTGGTAGGTTTCCCTAGGTGCCGGCTGAGCTAGAGGCCAAAATCTACAGGTAGGCACTTTGCAAAAAACACCTCTGTTTTCTTTCAAAAAATTGGATGTGTCCACGTTGCGCTTTGGGGCATTTCCTGTCGCGGGCGCTAGGCCTACCCACACAAGTGAGGTATCATTTTTATCGGGAGACTTGGGGGAACATAGATTAGCAAAACAAGTGTTATTGCCCCTTGTCTTTCTCTACATTTTTTCCTTCCAAATATAGGAGAGTGTGTAAAAAAGACATCTATTTGAGAAATGCCCTGTAATTCACATGCTAGTATGGTCACCCCGGAATTCAGAGATGTGCAAATAACCACTGCTCCTCAACACCTTATCTTGTGCCCTTTTTGGAAATACAAAGGTTTTCTTGATAGCTATTTTTTACTCTTTATATTTCAGCAAATTAATTGTTGTATACCCGGTATAGAATGAAAACGCACTGCAGGGTGCAGCTCATTTATTGTCTCTGGGTACCTAGGGTTCTTGATGAACCTACAAGCCCTATATAGCCCCGCAACCAGAGGAGTCCAGCAGACGTAACGGTATATTGCTTTCGATAATCTGACATTGCAGGGAAAAGTTACAGAGTAAAATGCAGAGAAAAATTGATGTTTTTTTCACCTTAATTTCAATATTTTTCTTTTTCAGTTGTTATTTTCTGTAGGAAACCCTTGTAGGATCTACACAAATGACCCCTTGCTGAATTCAGAATTATGTCTACTTTTCAGAAATGTTTAGGTTTCTGGGATCCAGCATTGGTTTCATGCCCATTTCTGACACTGACTGGAAGGAGGCTGAAAGCACAACAAATTGCAAAAATGGGGTATGTCCCAGTAAAATGCCAATATTGTGTTGAAAAATTGGGTTTTCTGATTCAAGTCTGCTTGTTCCTGAAAGCTGGGAAGCTGCTGAGTTTAGCACTGCAAACCCTTTGTTGATGCCATTTTCAGGGGGAAAAACACAAGCCTTCTTCTGCAGCCACTTTTTCCATTTCTTTTAAAAAAATGAATTTTTCACTGTATTTTGGCTAATTTCTTGGCCTCCTTCAGGGGAACCCACAAAGTCTGGGTACCTCTAGAATCCCTAGGATGTTGGAAAAAAGGACGCAAATTTGGCTTGGTTAGCTTATGTGGACAAAAAGTTATGAGGGCCTAAGTTCGAACTGCCCCAAATAGGCAAAAAAAGGCCTGGCACAGGAGGGGGAAAAGGCCTGGCAGCGAAGGGGTTAAAGTCAATATGTGAAGCAAAATTTAATCCTATGTACTAGTAGAGAGGCTTAAATTGTCTAACCACCAGAAGTGATGACTGGGCACACGGACCAGGATAAATGCAGCTGAAACATAGTACACCTGTTTATTCCACAGGGTACTCCCCTGACGACCACATTGTTACTGAGTTGTGAGGCAGTCAAACAATACCCTTGCATTTTAGACTCACTGGGGTGGATTCAGACCTGCATTTACTGTAGTGTGCTGTAGCATTTTATGTAGTGCTTATTACCCCTCTGTGAGGTGCAAAAGTGCTTACCCACATAGATAGAAAGCTACACCATATCACAAGCATGGTTGAGAGGGTGATTTAGTTTTGAGCCTTTATGGAAGGTGTTTTCATGACATACATGTTGAGTGCCGAGGTGCAATTATTATGTTATGGAATGCAGTGCCTGGCAATGTGATGGGTGAGTGTATGTGAAATATAGACTTGGACATTTTTATTTGAATAAGGACTAACCAGCTTAGCCATTGATGCCTTAAGCTGTAGCATTGCACCATTTAATTTTACTCATGAACTCTTTAAAGGTAGGGACAGTGTCTACAAGGGGCATCAAGAACCGCATTTTATCAGCTTGAATGGGGAGAGGGCGTTGTCCCATTGGACGATCTGTGTAGCATAAAACCTTAAAAAAGTTGATTAGAGGGTCTTTGACTTTAATTGCTTTGGGCTCGAAACAAAACCTCATACAATAAACTACTGCAAGAAAACAACATGATGAAGTGGGGGAACACATGCAACAAGAGAGCATGAAATGAATGGCAAAATAGAAGCAAAGATGGAGGCATGGAGAAAACGATAGATGAGAGAAGGATTAATGGACGAGAAACTGATTAATGAGTAGATGGAGAGATGGGGCAGGGATCATAGGAGAGAAGGATGAATGTGTGAGGCACAGACTGGACAGGTAGATGGGGAGAAAAATCGATTGAAGAATGAGTAAAAGATGGATTAAAAGAAGGATAGATAGATTGATGGAAAGGTGAAGGAATCAAAGGAGAAAAGGATTGATAGAGAGAAGGATCAAAGAAGTGGATGGAAGGATGGGTGGAGAAAGGAAAGATAGATGAAGAGAAGGATGGATGGTTGACATCATTTGGCCACATTGTTTTCAGAATTGCCTCATGAAAGCAATTAAACAAGTGCCCAACTCATTTGCCTCACTCGCTCACCAAGTGTCATTTGGGGTATGATTCAAAGTGGGGTATTTTATTTTTCTGGCCACTTACCTGCTGCCTACTGCTGAAAAAGTACATCCCATGAAGGAGGAAGAATGGGGAAGAGCAATCAAGATTGGCAACATGAGCAGAAACTACACAAATTGTAAAAGGCCCAGATTGTACCTACTCATGCAAGGCCATAGGAAGTCAGAATTGCGTGAAGGGGATGGTGCTTAAAGCCCCTTTCTGGGTCTCAAAGACCCTCAAAGGCAGAAGAGCACCAGTGGCATCAGCCATGGTTGGGTCGTAGCTTTGGCCCCAGGTAGACCAGCACCCTGCACATGTGAGGGTGAGAGACAAACTGCTTTTTAGGTTGCTGTCCTGATAGCACAAGAGCAAGTTGATTTACCTTGTATTATACTGCAGTCTTCACCTTTCCATGCATGCCCAGTCCTGTTTATGGATACCAGAGACCCATGGTCTTCCTAGTTTACACAATGTAGCATTCTCCCGACCTTCTAGAATGACCAATTCCACTTTCATTATTAATAGTGAATGACATTTTAGGGTAAAAAGAAGCATGTTGAAAAGAAACATACTCTGCTTCCATTATTTTGACAGCAGCATGGCACTTATTTGGTACTTCTGAATTTGTTGAGTCTAGACCCAGTTGTTCTCTGACCTGAGAGCCTTGTGAAAAACACTTTTTCATATATGCCTCCACAAGTTAAATTCCATTCCGTGCTCCTGTGTATGGTTCATTCCCACTTTACCCCACCCTTTGCCCATTAGCTCTGCTCTCACCTTCAGACAGAGGCCCTCAAACTAAATAATAGTAGCCAGTAGGTGTTACTTCCTGTTTTAGTCAATATCTAATTCACCCCTTTGAATGCTGGGCTCAGCCAGTGGAGTGTGTTGATTGAGTCTACAGTATAATGCAACTTTGGTGTACTCTGGAAAAACGGAATCTTTGTCTGCCTTATTTATTCAAGAACTCAGGTCTTTAGCCATACATGCACTATACAGAGACAATTTGGACTACTGATTACTACTTTAGGCATGTCACAATGTGTTGGACGAGTTTTACTGATTCCTAGGCACTTGGAAACTTTCTGTTAACCCATCTATTTGCATAGATAGAAACAGCAATCTGGCTTTTTCAGCATTAAAAGATGAAAGTAGGCTGAACTCTGCCAGCCAGGAAAACTCAAACTACACCCCACCATCTTAAGGCAGGTCATAACGTCTCGAGCTAGCACTGCTGAGTTTTGGGCACTTGGTGGCATCCTGCTGACCCTATGCATTGCAGAGATTTGAAACACAATCTGTCTTTAACAGCATTAGAAGATGCAGGTATGCTGAGCCTTGTCAGCACCCCTTGCCACATTAAGTCAGGCCACAAAGTCTTGGGCTGGCCTAGCTGAATCCTCTGGAATTAATAAATTTATTTGCACTCCAATAGTACTACTTCCATTCACTAACCTTCATGCAGACGTCTCTGCCTCCACCTCTCCTATCTTTTATGTGCATAGATCTCAGTCCCAACTGAGGAGATCTCTGCACATATAGGTACTATGGCCCATATTTATACTTTTCAGCACCGCATTTGTGGCGCTTTTTGACACAAAAGCAGCACAAACTTACAAAATGCTATTGTACTTTGTAAGTTTATGCCGCTTTTGCGTTACAAAATTAAGCAAATGCAGCGCTAAAAAAGTATAAATATGGGCGTATGTTTTAGTAGTAAATGTGGAAGGGACGGTGAGTGGCTGGAAAATGAGGAATACTTATTACTAAATAGAGGGCTTAATGGAAGAGTAAGGAGTGGTTTAGGGTGGCTTAGGGAGGGGTTTAGGAAGGGATATGCACCCACACACAAAAAAACAAGCCTGTTGTTATTCACAAACTGCACTCCTATCGTAACTACAGCCAAAAGAACCCAAAATAGTAGTAAATGTACTCTAGCTCGAAGCCGGACTGAAGACAACCATGTTGGCGGTCATACAGACCGCTGAATTAGGAGTCACACAGGCAGGCAGTTTATGCTGCTTTTTCGTTAAAAATGAAGCAAATGCAGCGCTAAAAAAATATAAATATGGGCGTATGTTTTAGTAGTAAATGTGGAAGGGACGGGGAGTGGCTGGAAAATGAGGAATGCTTATTACTAAATGAGAGGGCTTAATGGAAGAGTAAGGAGTGGTTTAGGGTGGCTTAGGGAGGGGTTTAGGAAGGGATATGCACCCACGCACAAAAAAACAAGCCTGTTGTTATTCACAAACTGCACTCCGATAGTAACTAAAGCCAAAAGAACCCAAAATAGTAGTAAATGTACTCTAGCTCGTAGCTGGACTGAAGACAACCATGTTGGCGGTCATACAGACCGCTGAATTAGGAGTCACACAGGCAGGCCCACTAAAAGCTAGCTAGAAATCTGACCCTGCCAGGACTCTGGAGGACAGGAAATACGCAGACCGACGACTGGCACTGCTCGCCCGTCAACCAACCACTGATTGTATGACAAGTCAAAAATCGAGATGGCAGTCCCGCCATGGCAGTCCTACAATGGCAATGTGAACCATGGCAGTCGGCGGACACCACAGTAATACACAACACCACATTGGCTGTACTTGAAAATAACACAGGTGACACACATTCACACACTCAACACACCTACAAACCACACTATAAAACACACTCCTTCATACAACACAATCCTTTGCATCTCCATCCCGAAGACAAGTCTGAGCATTTCCCAATAACTTCCCCAATCAAAGATTAGGCACCCCTCTAACTTGCGCTAAGCAAATATCCCACACCCTCAACACACATATTTGCACTTTTACTCTCCATGTTCTCCCGTCACCTCCTCATTACACAGCACCTAACCAGTCCATCAATTTTTCAAGTTTATTTCCACCAACATGTTACCACAGAAAAATCCCCCTTTTCACAGATGGTGAGTTAAGAATCACGGTCGATGAAACTATCAGAGTAGAGCCAGAGTTATTTGGAGCCAAAGTCCAGCAAACTACTATCGCTCAGAAAAAGGAAATATGGCAAAGGTTAGTCAACAGAGTGAATTCTGTAGGCAGCTACCCATGCACAAGTGACAACATCAGGAAGAGGTAGAACGACCTCAGGGGGAAGATTTTTACCAAGACGTCCAGGCACCAGCTTGCGGTCCTGAACGCTGGCGGTGGTCCCCCACCTCCTTCCCTACAACTAACATCATGGAAGGAGAGGGTCTTGGCCATGCTGCATCCTGAGAGCTTGACAGGAATACCTGGGGGGGTGGAGTTGGGTAAGTCACAACATCAAAAATTGCACCAAAATGTATTGGCATGCATGCTAACTGAGCAGCAGTCCAGTGTCCACCTGCCCGTAGACTCCTGTCTGGCCTCCAACATATCAGGTAGACTCACCTGGGGAAACAACATCTTTGTATATTGGGTGTAGTACAGGGATTGACAGCACTACAAGTCCCAGCAGCCACTGTTCTACCATCACTAAAACCAGAACAGTGTAGCCTAACCAAAAGTACCCTGTTTGTCAAATCCCCATTGGTGTGAACTCACCTGAGGGTATCTCAACTGTATAGTGTGTGGGTAAGACAGGTAAGGACAGGACTGCTGAGGCCAGAAGGCACTGGGACTCTCACTACATTCAGCGACAACCGTGTGCTCTGCTACTATGACCATTCTCCATCTAATCAGCCATACAACTGGACTCACCTGAGGGGATCACAACTATATAGAGTGTGGGTAGGACAGGCGATGACAGGAATCCTGAGGCCAGGGGTCACTGGAACTCTCACTACACTCAGGCACAACTGTGTGCTCTGCTACTATGACCATTCTCCATCTATTCAGCCTCTGACATGTACTCACCTGACAGGAGAACAATTGTACAGTGTGTGGAATACAGGGAGTAAAATGGTTAGTACTCACACTTCACGCAACAGTTCACTGTACACCTGTAAAAATACCTTTACCTGAAAACACACTCATGACGTGTACACACCTGGGAGAGTCTAATTGAAAAACTGCATGTGGTACAGGGAGTCAAATGACTGCTGAGGCCAGGAGGCTCTGTCTACCCAATGCAATTACCAAGTGCACTCTGCATATGGTCAGTTATCCCTGTTGGTATACTTGTTATGAAAGTCCACTTACCTCAGCGGACGGATAATGTGAACTGTGAGTTGTGATAAGAGTAAATGTCTGTATAAATTCAAGGAGGACCAGGCCATGCAACTCCAAACACCAGACCACTGTCCAGATGATATTGTGGCACAGTCCCTGAACCCACAATGAACATGATACACCTGGGAGGGACAAGGATACAGGTCAATGGTGCACCCTGTGATGTGGCAACACACCTACATAGGAAGGACAGCTCAAATTGCCTGGTAGGAACTTCCTACACAGTTCAAAAGCCCCAAAATGTGTCTTCTGTGTGGCATTGGCAGCAGTCACTTCCACAATGCACTGACCACAGGATGACAACTATCACACATCATCCACGGTTCTGTCAATGCCTGCATGACAAACAAATAGCTTTCAAGATGACTCAAACAACACACTGCCCAGCCAATGTCCTGCCTGCACTGCTGGCAAGACATGAGTCTATTACCATTCCTCCTACAGCGAAGGATTCCAGACAGTCTGAGGCTAGTTCACTGAACAGGAATTGGTATGTGGCTACAATGTCAGCTCAGTACAAATGACAATATGTGTACCAGTTACATGAGGGAAATCAGCAAATACAATGTGAACATGGCCCTAGTCACTGTCAACTATTGGAGGTCAATGTCACAATACAACCACTAACATTATTTCCCTACATCAACAGGTTGTGCAGTCACTGCAACTGGGAATGCTACAACTGATTCCACAGAGGAGACTGCAACTACCCCCATGGATGAAGCACTCAGTGAAACGAACACTCCTGGACTGCTGGGCGTTGAGGACGGTTATGGCCCATCTTGGCAACCTCAGGAGGTGACACCGGTCAGCCTCAGGCTGAGCACATTGACTCCTCCCAGCCCTGTGGCGCCAACATCACAGGCAGCCAGACGCCCCTAGACCTGCGTCCCTACAACAGTCTACTACATCTTATACCTCCAGTCCAGGTTCCTGAGTTACAACCTACCAACCCTGACAATAGTGGACCTGTAACCAGTGGAAGGGGCCAGGCTGCACCAAGGGTGCAGGCACGTGGGGGTAGGGTGCATGGGAGGGATGGTGTGGCCCAGAGGCAGGTGACTGCTGGTGATGCCCCTGAACAGGATACCATCAGCCAGGTCTTGGTTGCCTACCTACTTTCCCAAGGTGTGATGGGCCAGGTACTGAATGAACTCAGGGAAATCAAGGAGCTACAGAGGGATTTCCATCATGAGATGTGGGAACAGTGGGAGGCCCACAATTCCAACATGGCCTCCCTAACAGGGGTGCTGAGGGGCATTAACAGTACCATGGGCAGGGATAGGCAACCACACACACACCCTTCCCTTTGGTGCATCCACACCAGGCCCTTCATCAGTGCTAGTCACTGGAAGGGAGGCCCTGCCAGGGGAAGCACCAACCTGAGACACCCCTGCCTCTGTAGTTCTTGACCCCCCCGCAAGCAGGGACATCCAGCCAAGCATCCAGGAGGTGCGGGTGTCAAGGCACCAACCACTGCCAGCAACTGACCACTTCCTGATGTCATTCCTTTGTGTGCCATAGACTCACTCTGTAGACTGTTCCTTAACCACTTGCAATATTCCATGCTAACAGAACACTGGACTCTGGACCCCAAATGTTGTGGCCTGTACTCTATTGACTGCATCCACCATTAATGATCCCTTAACCTCAAGAATTGTTCTTTTTCCAGTATTGCTATTTATTTTTGTTGTAATGTAAATAAATACCCCCATCACTAAAACACTGCCTGCTACCTCTCTTTTTTATCTGTCTGGAATTTTGAATGTTAATCACATGTACTGTACATGCTTAAAACATTAGAAGACAATGGTGGAGGGAGATGTCTCAGGTAATGCCATGCTGAGGATGACTAGCAACACAATGTCACAGGTGTGTGGACACATCAAACGTTTTATTGTACTGTATTGCACTTAAAGTGTTAAGAATGTCTGCACAGTCATAGCCAAGAACGACCCAGCCATATGGAGTCAGGCCAGATATCCTATAACTAACGTGCACCAGACCATGCCAGAAAGGGCCTGTAAGACCTTGTCCCCTAGATTAGGCAAAGAGAGTATGGGATTTTGTCTCCAGTTTGACTCTTATCACATACCAAAACCAGGCCTGCCAACTTAACATATGTCGTGGCACAGACAGAGGGCAGTACAACAGAGCCTGAGTCCAGGCCCTTCCCATAACAATGAGCAAGCGCCTGGTGGAATGTCATAAACCTGTATGAGTGTTGTGGCACAGGCACATTGGCCTTCAATGAGGAAACACATTGACAGCCACTAACAGGTCATACGGGATCAATGTCAACAAAATGTGAAGATAGAAATAATGGATTGCATAGGATGGAATGTTACAAGGCCACATGATCAAACACATGAGACCATTGGACCAACACACTATGGCAAACAGGTCTTTTGTGTAGCTCAGATTACTGCCCTCCCACTGTCCAGGCCTCTTTGGCATAGGTCTCATTCAACCCAAATCCCCAAGAAACAGTACCTGGATCAATCCATGTCCACTTCACATGTCAGACCGGCAACAGGCACCTGCTAATTACACAACTCTGAAATGCCCACATGAGGATTGTATGGTGAAGAGACCTGGAAGGAATAAGAGACATTTAAGGAGTTTAGGCAGGTAAAGGCATATACAATAAACAAACCTTGTTTCAAACTCCAGCTGTTTCACTGACAGTGCAATGTGACTTCCCCAAACAAAGAAGATACTCAAGAGAGTAACATCTTCTAGCCTGATGTAGCCAGCAAACCAGGGCTGTATGATGCATAGCATGAGCTGCCATGTTTCCTGGTGACAGAGATAGCCTCCTCAACAAATACTGCCCCCTACAGTACCCCATGCAGTCACACTAATCACAGAACATCACATATGTACACTCAAGTGAAGTACTGATTGATGAGATCTGCCCGCATGTCTTCACCTTCATCCTCATCTCTGTCATCCTCACTTGACATTTCAGGAGGCTCACCCGGTGGCACTGCTAGCTCCCCCATATCAGAGATGTATGGGATGTTTCTCCTCAGGGCAAGGTTGTGGAGCATGCAGCATGCCACAATGATCTTACACACTTTTGCAGGTGAGTTGAGGAGGGCTCCACCTGTCTTGTTAATGGTCTGAAATCAGGAGCCCAAATGCCCTCTTCATGACACGCTGTGTTCTTCCATGTGCCTTGCTGAAGCGGACTTCCCATGGCATAGTTGAATTCCTCACCGGTATCAACAACCAGGAACGGTTTGGGTATGCAGAATCCTCTGTAAGAGAATGTGAAATCTGTGCAACCATGAGTCCAAAACATCGTCCCACTAGCAGCAGACATAGCATACAAACACACATGACATATGTTACTTACCAACCAGCCAGGCCATCTCTGGGTACATTTGTGTCATCAGCTGTGGAATAGTGCTGTTCCCCGTGATAAAGCCATTATGGACTGAACCTGGCTACCGGGCACAGACTTGGGAAATGTAGAGGTCTGCCAGGCAAACTACTTGGACATTGATGGAATGGTAGTTCTTCCTGCTATGTTAGACCTGTTCATTGCCATGCGGTGGAACCAAGGCTACAAGGGCACCATCAATGGCTCCCACATCATGTAGGATGCATGCCAAATCATAAAACTGTGCCTTCTCACATTGAAGAAACCGGATGTAGCTGTCCAGGTGTTTCAACACTGCTGAGAGAACATCCTTCAAGACCAGACTGAACATAGGCTGGGACATCCCAGCAGTTAGGGTCACTGTAGTTTGGAAGGACCTTGTAGCCAGGAAGTACAACACTGACATGACTTGTGCAATGGGTGGTATGCTATTTGGATGACAGATGGCTGGCATCAGATCTGGCTCCAACTGACGACAAAGATCCATGTTTGTGTGCCTATCCAGTCCATATATCTGGATTACATGTCTGATCTCTTTGGCCTGTAAGTCTGCTATTGGACGGTACACAGGAGGTTGTCTGAGCCTTCTATGTGGGAAAAAAGGAAATTATGGTCTTCTTTCATGGTGTCCCTTGCATATTACATAATACATGTCATATACGAACTGTGGCATGTCATGTGAGTCACTGAAAACATGATACACAGCACTCATCAAGACTAGCATTTAGACATTTGTAACATGTTACCCCCTTGCTTTTCAATATATCTGTACAAATCTTTGATCTGGACAGCAACAATATGGGCATCTAACTTGCAACTCTGACTGTGATTCAATGCCCCAAATCCTGGAATTCCCGTGGGGGAGAGGGTGGTGGCTCTGCCCCCAATTATGTTGTCATATCTGCTGGACCACATACCAATATGTTCACTGAAACAATTGACCTACATTACAGGACAAGGCCAGCACTCAAGATTCACCAAGACAACATTTTCCAAATTGTGACGCATCTAAAATAGCGTTAAAATACATTGTATGCCTCTAAAATGGCAGCTGCCTGACCTACTCCACTCAACATTAGGAACTGCCTGCAACCACCGGCGGACGTCGTCATGGAGATAGGCGAATGCCGCTGCGGCGGACTTTGCCATAGGATAACATTGGTGCCTCTGGCGGTCTTGGACCAGTGGCAGTATATGCTGGCGGTGATGGTCACGTATGTGGTGGACATGGCCCCCATCTTCTGCTGAATCCCTCACTTGACTTCTGACACTGCTGCCAGAAAGACCTCCACCACCTGAGCTGCTGTGTACCGCATCTGGGACCAATCATGCCTCGTCTAACAGGTGATAGGCCTACCTGGTCAGTGCAGGGCCTGAGCTGGGGGGTGTAGGGTATCCTATTGGGGAGTGTTTGTAGTCAAGTCCCTGTGTCCAATGACTGCCATGTGCCACAGATGGTCAGGATGATCAGAACAGGATGTTATCAGCTTGGTGCACTCACATGTATGTGACTCAGTCATTTGGTATTGGACTTGTGGACATAATATGTTGTCTTATCATTTGCATCCATGCAGGTCAACACCCATCAGAAGAAGCGAATATGGCGAGCCATCGCCAAGAAGGTGTGGACCCTGGGGTTCCACAGCCGGCGGAGCACCCACTGTCGCAAGAGGTTGGAGGACCGGAGATGCTGTGCCCGGAAGACCGCAGAGGCCCAGCTGGGGTTGTCCTCCCATTGAGGAAGGGGTGCCCATCAGACCATGACCCACCCTAATGGCCTGCATTTTGGTGGTGGCCAACCCAGAGAGCATTTGAGGGCAGCACAGCAGCCACAAGGGGGTGAGTACAAAGCACATTCATGCCTGACCCTTTGTGATGTGATTGAGTGAGGGGCAGACTGCTTCCCCTGACAATGTGGGATGTGCCTTGTGTCACAAATCATCTGGGATCAAATTGGTGTAGACGGGCCACATGTTTCCATCTGGTCTGCTAATCCTTTTGGAGCTGGGACCTAGGACTAAACTGTTGGGAACCCTCAGCCTAAGTGCACAGCAGGGAGCAAATATGACTGTGTTTGTTCACAATAATCTGTTATACCTACTCTGGTGGGTGTTAGTTTCTACCAACAGATCACTCCTCCCAAACGTCACAGCCTAGAGGTAGGTAGATTGTGGTTAACATCTGCAACCCATGGCCATGTTTTCTCCATTGTATGTTGGGTACTGGTGCCTCACAGTAGTCTGTGATGCATGGACGTCCATCATACATGTGACATGACTTACATGGCAAAATCTCGACAGTTGTAACATACTACTTTCCCTTGGTGAGTGGGAAATGTGCAGTGTCATGGATGATGTGTCATCAGTGTAACCAACATTCCAGTTGCCTACATGTCTGCATGTTCTCCATTCCCACTAGGATACATAACTATGCATTAGATGCAAGTGTGTGCTATTCATGCAATGGGAAGATGTCTGGAACCTCTAACATATATGTTCATGGGGTCATTTTGTCGTAAAGGTACATCTGCATTGGTGGTCCATTTACTGTGATGCCCCAGACAGGACTTTGTCACCATCATATCTTGTCAGACAGATACATTCATGTGTAAAAATATGTCATTAGTCGTGTGTAGCTGCAGTAGCAATCATGGACATGACAGGTAGGGCCAGGGTGTGGATCCACTGCATGCTCATTTGAACCCTTGATGTGGAATGTTGGTTGTAGGTGCACATCACCTGTGTGTTGATTGGGGACTTTGCCCTGACTTTTGGGATGCATCATGGATTGACTTGCAGTGATGTGTGCATCACATGTGTTTGGGGTCAGGGATTCATCCACAGACAGATGCCATACTTGCCATGTCTGATATTTGGGTAGCGAAGGAGCTTCTCATTGTACAACAATTTGGTGTCCTTCAGTTAGTGGTGGCAAGGTCTGTGTCCCGCCTACTGCATGGTACATTTGTCTACTACAACCCTACTCAGGCGTAAACATGGAAATGGATGTGAGACAATGGTGGCGGCTATCCTGGGCCTCATAGGACCATTCTTGTGTGTATTCTGGAGATATCTCTCCATGATGTTTAGGACCTGACTTCATTATAGTTCCTTGCAACACCACATGTGGGGCACATCTGAGTGGCCTTGCTACCTGGACTCATTTTGGGCAGGTGTCACTTATAAGACTGTACATTGTTGGGATGTGTCCATAGTGACATGAATGTTTCCGTGTCTCCTAATCCAGGTACGGCATGTTAGTACCAGTGCTGTCTGCATTTCCTTAGCCGCATCTGTTATTGTTGAAACATTACATCAGTGCAAGTTGGATGTGTGCATAGGCGTGTGTCTGTGTAATTGGTAGGGTACATTACAATGGGATCCAATGGGATCCACTGGGGTGTGCTGTATGTGGCACTGCTTTGGGAGGGAGTGGTCCCCTATTTGTGGTATGGTTAGTGTGGTAGTTAGACTTAATTCATATGGCATACATGGATTGTATTGGCGCATGATGGTGCCACTTTGCTTGGACTTCATGTGTGGGGCCACTTGACATGATAGTATGTTGTGTCTCTCTGAGTTTTGATAGTGCTTTCATCTCCATGTTATGATCTTACTTCACTTCTTTTTGGCATCATCAGCACCAGCAGGTGAAGGAGATGGGGCTGAGATGAGTGGGAAGCATCTGGCCACAGGACCTCGGGTCAAGACACAGAGGGACCCAGTGGCCCAGAGGGTGAGAGGAGTGCCACAGGGGAGAAAGGATCTGCATCTACATCCTCGATTCCTCTTCCAGTGGCCACTCCCTAGTAGCCACTGGAAGAGGATTCGACCACCCCAGTACCATCTTTGGCCACCCCCGTTCTATCACTGCCCTCCCTGTTGCTCCCAACCCAGTTGGCCATCCCTACTCGCCCAAAAGGGTGAGCGTCTCCTTTGCTGCCGGCACCTCTGTCCCAGCCCCTGTTACCTGTGCTGCCCTCAGTGAGGAGGATATTGACCTCTTATGGTTGATCTCTGTGGGTCAGTCTGCCATCGTGAATGCCATCCAGGGACTGGCAACCCAAGTCCAGCAGAGCAATGTGTTCCTGGAGGGCATTCATGGTGTACTCTCTGCCCTACAGAGGCTCTGACCTCCACACTGACAGCAGCCAGTCACCCCTTGTCTTCCGTCCCGCCTCCACCTTCCCCGTCCCAGTCCAAATCACCCCTTCCCCGATCAATCCAAAAGAACACAGACAGACTTGCACACATCCACCTCAACAGACAATAGTAGCGCACGCAAACACAAGCACCACAAGACACACCACCATGCATATAGACAACATCCACCCGCAGACACAGCAACAGTCATGACTAACCCTGACACATCCCCACCCCCAGCATCACACACGTCATGTGGCACACCTACAGACACCACATCAATAGTCACTGATACAGCCACCCTACCCATCCTATCCACAGACACCACCCCAGCAGTCCTTCAGACTTCCACCCCAGTCACCATTCCCGCAGACACCACAACCACAGACATACCTTCATGCAGTAGATCCACCATACCATTCCTCTTCCAGTGGCCACTCCCTAGTAGCCACTGGAAGAGGATTCGACCACCCCAGTACCATCTTTGGCCACCCCCGTTCTATCACTGCCCTCCCTGTTGCTCCCCACCCAGTTGGCCATCCCTACTCACCCAAGAGGGTGGGCGTCTCCTTTGCTGCAGGCACCTCTGTCCCAGCCCCTGTTACCTGTGCTGCCCTCAGTAAGGAGGCTATTGACCTCTTATGGTTGATCTCTGTGGGTCAGTCTGCCATCGTGAATGCCATCCAGGGACTGGCAACCCAAGTCCAGCAGAGCAATGTGTTCCTGGAGGGCATTCATGGTGTACTCTCTGCCCTACAGAGGCTCTGACCTCCACACTGACAGCAGCCAGTCACCCCTTGTCTTCTGTCCCGCCTCCACCTTCCCCTTCCCAGTCCAAATCACCCCTTCCCCGATCAATCCAAAAGAACACAGACAGACTTGCACACATCCACCTCAACAGACAATAGTAGCGCACGCAAACACAAGCACCACAAGACACACCAGCATGCATACAGACAACATCCACCCGCAGACACAGCAACAGTCATGACTAACCCTGACACATCCCTACCCCCAGCATCACACACATGTCATGTGGCACACCTACAGACACCACATCAATAGTCACTGATACAGCCACCCTACCCATCCTATCCACAGACACCACCCCAGCAGACCTTCAGACTTCCACCCCAGTCACCATTCCCGCAGACACCACAACCACAGACATACCTTCATGCAGTACATCCACCATACCTGCAGTCACCACCCCAACAGACACCCATCCACAGACCATGGCCTCTCCCACACCCACACCCCCACCCCCCTCAGTCCAAAACATATAAACTCCCTTACTCACCCAACCAACAGACACCCACCACATACAAGCACACCTCCCACAAACACACACCCAAGACATCCACACCTACACATCAGACAACCACTCTCTCAACCTCTAAATCCCAACCCTCTTCTGAATACCACCCCTGTGTGTCTAAGAATGTTTTCCTTTGTGAGCTTGACCTTACCCCTGTTTGCCTCTGGTACCACCCCCAAAAGGACTGTTTCCCTCCCAAAGGCCAGCCCGTCCGCTTCCAAGGTCTACCCTGCCC
The DNA here is from genome assembly GCF_031143425.1 of Pleurodeles waltl. Lineage (NCBI taxonomy): Eukaryota > Metazoa > Chordata > Amphibia > Caudata > Salamandridae > Pleurodeles > Pleurodeles waltl. The sequence continues at coordinate 990,679,004 of NC_090440.1, forward strand.
CCTGCAAGTACCCCTTCCCCACCAAAAAGAAGCCTACCCCTCCCCATAAGGCTCCCCTCAAGCCCATATCCAAACCCCCCTCCCAAACCCAAACACAAACTCCACACAATCCCAGATCAACCCTGAGGTGCCCGCCTGTCCCTTTGATGCCTCTAACTGTGGAGATTACATGGCAGTCAGGAGTTAAGTAGGGGCCCAACACTGTGCCTTTTGGCCCAATATTTTTGTACTTGCCTATGGCCTTGGACTTTGGTTGAGAGATACTATTTTATAATAAAGCCAGCCAGTGTTGGCTTGCTGTATACACCTTTGTCCTGAGTTTCCTTCCCTAGCTTTCTGTGGTTCCTGAGTGACATTGGTTGTGTGCCTGTAGTTGTGTGTGTTTGGGCTGCTTCCTGTGGGGTTTTATGCAGTAAGTGAGTTTGTGTGCAGTGCTGTTGTCCCCCACGGGAAGGGTGTGTTTTGAGTGATGGATATGTGTATGTAGATTGAATGTTGGTGTCATGGCATTGTGTTGTGTTTGTTGCAGTATATTTTTATTTGTGTGTTGTGCGAGGTGGATGTGTATGGTGTAGGACTTGTCCCCTAATGTGGCTATTGTCTACATGTGGAGTATGTGTTCTTGTGGTTTGTCAGCACAGACATGGAGTGTGTTGAGTTGTGCTAGTTTGCTTTGCATTTGAGTGTGCATGTGTCCATTTAGCTGTGTGTCCCTCACAGCTGGTTGGTGTAGGGGTATGTCCCATGGAGTGTGATTTGTACGTGCTCTGTTGCCTTGCCCTTCCCTATTGTGTGGCTGTGCATGGCAATTGGTATTGCTTGTCCCTGAGATCCAATGAGGCCAATTCCTGGGTGCATATTGTTTGTGGCCCTGTTCAACGTGAAATGTGTCCCAGTGCAGCCTTCTTCCATGTATGTCCTGATGCTCCCATCCCAGATGTGCAGGTATTGTTGTGGTGGTGGGCTTTGTGTCATTTGTCTATTTGTCTCTGTGTGTATTGTGCATGGCATTGTGCCATTGTTTTGCTTTGTGCGTGTGTGTGATGTGTGTGCCAATTACAGGGTTGTTTGATGGTGGTGTTCTGTGTGTGCCATGACACATGGATGTATATGTGTGTTGTATGTGTGACCAGTCCCTTGCCAGTGTTGGGTGTGAGTGTGTGGAATGTATTCATATATGTGCAGTAGTTGTGTTGTTGTTGCTGTCTTTGTGAATGCTGTGTGGCCTTCTGTGTCCCCGAGCCTGTACTGCGTAGCCGTATGCAAATGTGTAGTATTGCCTTGCAGTGTGTGTGCTGGCTGTGTGTGGGTGTTGTGAATGTGTGGGCATCTGTATTACAGTGTGTGAGTGTGTGTGTTGAATGTTAGGTGTAGCTGTTGCCCGTGGCATCCCCCCATGATGTGGTTGGTAGTTGTACAAGTTTTTTTGTAACATCAATAATATTCCAATAAGGTATCAATAACGGCTGCTGTTGTCCACATCGGTGTTGAATCTGTTGTCTTTCGGTGAGAAGGAGCAGCGGCATGACGTTTAGGAATGGCTCCATGGCGGATCCGGACGTGTATGGCTTTCTGCAAGTGAGTGTCTCCCTTTATACTGTCCGTTTCCACCTTCTGCTATGTGGTGGTTGGACCACTGCATTCAGTTGGTGGTGTGCAACCTCCTAAGAGGCCCATCGGAAACATGGTCTCCGCCGGCCTGTTTGTGCTTCTAGGGGACAGCCGCAGTCTGTGCTGTTGGCGGTGGCGGATAACCACTGGGGGGCTTCTATTTCCTTGATCGCCAAACTCATGATATGGTGGTCTGCTCCGCCAGCCCGTTGGCGGTCAGACCGCCACCTCCAACATGGTGGTCCTCAGACTGCCAAACTCGTAATCAGCCCCTAAGTCCAGAACCAGACATGGCTAACCTCTCTAGCACAAAATAATGGAGACAGGGGCTTCAAATAAACGCCCATGGGAACTAATGTTAAAATAAATGAATGTATTTTAGCTTTTTTAAAATATAAATAAATTAGATTTAACGTTAAATAATGATATGAAAATAAAACATAAATATTGGTTTATGATAAAAAATATTAATAGCCTTTTTATTTTAAAATTAAAGTAACTTTAAAAATATTAAAATAATTTAAATCAATTCTGTATTTACCTTTTGATACATTTAAAATCATAACAATATATGTATTAATTTTTTAGTTTGAGGGCATTTTTCAATTTTGAATAACTAGAAATAATTGCAATTTAATTTAATATATTAAAAAAATATATATATTTAATTGAAAATTAAGGTTTTGTATTTGTTCTGCATTCAAAATAAATATTTTGAATTTATTTACATTGATATTTATCTTTAAAAGATTTTTACTATTTTTTTAAAAACCTTTCCCTATACTTTACCACATGGAGAACTCTGCCCTGGCGGCAGAGATCTCCAACTATGTGTGATATTGCCTGATTGTCCTGTAGGCCAGTCCGACCCTAATTCCTACAGCACAGCTGCAGCACCTAGAAGCATTCTACTCAGACTTCAATGCAGCTGATGCAGCCAGAGGAAGCCAGACTCAGTGATTGGAGTTTTTAATTGCATCGATCAGACCATCCCGCCAGGCACCACACAAAACCTCACTGGTCGTGGTCACAGTCAGGGCTGAATTTAGGGCGGTGCCACTGGTGCCACCATACCAGATGCCGACTTCAGGTGGTGGCGCCGTGTTTGCAAGTATATTATGGTTTTAAACACCTGATGCCAGTTCCCTGCCTCCAGCAATTTTCAGGCTACAATAAAAATGTCAAGATAACTCCGGTGATTAATGTTCTTCCTGGAGAGAGATGGAGATTTGTCCAGTGAACACACATACACGCACCTCACACACAGGTCCGCACGGAAACACTGCACTGGCCCACACTCACACGGTACCACACAATACCACAACACGTCACAACCACAACACAACTGCACTACCTCCAATCTCTTGGCAGGAACCCAAAAGGGACACTACCCAGGTATGCATCAAAAATACATCACAATGTAACACCAACAGGCAAAAAATACATTCAGGTACACAGTCATACTACTTACCAATCAATACACACAGAACATAGTATCTAACATTTCATGCACATAACATGCACACAGTCAAAGCACACAAAGCCACACAACACACTGACAAACACATCTCAACACAATACCAACACAACAACTCTTGAACATACAAATGTCCATAACACAACACATACACTGCCACTTTTAGACAAAAGCACTGCACAGAACCTCACATACTGCCTAAACAACACATGTACCCCAAGCAGAACACACTCACACACATACAGACACACAACTAATGTCAGCCAGGAACAACTCCATACTATGTAAAGAAACGTATGACAAAGATGTAACCAGCAAAACCAACTACATGTTGGTTTAAGCTATTATTTTTAGCAAAATGATTGTAAAGAACAAAAGCGATAGGCCAGTTCTTCATGGAAATAGTTTGTATGCACACAGTGCACATATGTGTGCCACAAACTTGAGGCCTGACCTCCACAGGTAAGGGCATCTATGGGGCAGGCAGGTAGGAACCTCAGGGGTTATCTGGTGGGGGGTCTGGGTTTAGGTTTTGAAGGGGGGGTGGTTGGGCTTTGTCTTAGGTTTAGGGGAGGGCTGGCTTTTTTGTGGAGGGGTAGTCTTCTTGACAGGGGGAGAGGCATGGATACTTGCAGGGGGAGCAGGAGAGGTCTTGGAGGTGGAAGGGCCAGATTTGGGGAGGGACACCGACCATTTAGGGGTATCACAGGGTGGGAGAGGAGTAAGAAAAAGGGCAAACTCAGAAAGGAAAGACTGTTTACAAACACATGGAGGGTCATAGCAAAAGGGTTTGGTTGTGGACGGAGAGGGAGTGGTTGTCTGAGGTATTGATGTGGATGTCTTGGTTACATGTTTGTGTGAGATATGTTTGAGGGTGGTGGATGTCTTTTGGGTGGGTGAGTGAGGGCATTTATGTGTCTTGGGAGGTGGGGAGTGGAGGTGCTGGGGGATGCCGTGGTGGGTGGGTGACTGTCTGTTGGGGTCATGACTGGAAGTATGGTGGATGTGCTGCATGAAGGCATGTCTGAAGTAGTTGTGGTGTCTGCAGGTGTGGAGGGTCTGCTGTGGTGGTGCTGTCTGTGGGTAGGAAAGGTGTAGTGGCTGGATCTGTGAATGTTGGTGTGGTGTCAGCAGGTGTGTCAGGCGTGCTGTCAGTGATGCTGGGGCTGGCGGGGGTGTCAGGGCAGGTTGCAGCTGTGCGTACAGGTGTATGTTGCTCGTGTGCCTGGCAGTGGTGTGTCTTGTGGTGCTTATATTTGTCTGAGCTACCCTTGGATGTTGAGGTGGATGCATGCTTGTCTGTCTGTGTGCTTTGGCTGGGTCAGGGAAGAGAGATTTGGGATTGGGAAGAGGAAGGGGGCAGGAGATAAAGGATGACTGGCTGCTGTCATTGTGGAGGCCAGAGCCTGAAAGGATCTCTGCAGGCCAGCCAGTGCACCGTGACTGCCCTCCAGGAACCCATTTCTCTATTGGATCTGAGTTGCAAGTCCCTGGGTGGCATTCACAATGGTTGACTGACCGACAGAGATTGACCCTCAGGAGATCAATAGCCTCCTCACTGAGGACAGCAGGGCTGACAGGGTCAAGTGCAGAGATGCCTGTGGCAGAGGAGACGCCCTTCCTCTTGGGTGAGCAGGCACGGCCAACTAGGTGGGGAGCTAAAGGGAGGGCAGTGGTAGTAAGGGGGTTGGTGGACTGAGATGGCGCTGGGGTGGTCCCAGATAGGTCCGCCACTGCCAGGGAGTGTCCACCGGAGGAGGATTCTGAAGATTAAGAAGTGGATCCTGTCTTCCCCATGGCACTCCCCTCGCCCTGCGGGCCACTGGGTCCCTCGGTGTCGGTGGTATCTTGACCTGGGTCCCATGGCCAGTAGCTTCCCCAGTAGGCTGTGCCCCAGCTCCTTCACCTACCGATGCTGATGCTGAGAAACAGAGAGAGAGGTAGGATCATCACATTCTTAACATACACATTCATTACACCATACACAACAATAATATTACATCTATGTCTAAGAAAGCCCCAGTAGGAACCATTTAGATCCTGCATCATGTCACAACTACACACTTCCAACAATCCTATATGACAACAGTCTCACGCACAACATAAGCCAACCATCTGACCACTACATCACAATCCTATCGATTCAGCTGTAACACTAACTATTTGTGCACAAGGTGATTTGGCAGCATAAAAAGTCTCTCCCTGTACATATCGTCACAGTGTATCAACAAATCATCCTTAGCAAATGCTGTTAACTGACATCACAATATCATGCCTACCCCTAATCCATACTTACTCAGTCCATCACCAATAGTCATGTTCCATGAAGGTAAACCCATCACATTTCAACTACAATACAGCATGTTGCTTTGCAACCATATACCTAACATGTGACTCTGTTCATAATATTCACAATGTCAAATACCTTAGATGAAATCATTACATATGGCACACCCAAATTGCGAGGCTTATAAAAGTAAATACCATGTCAGCAAAACATCTATCAAAGGTGTTCAGTAAAGGTTTAGACAGTGTTTCTGGATCCACTTATCTTACTCACTGACACATAGACACCAAGGTTATGTCCAACAATAGGGGCCTACTTAGCACACAGGAGACACCCACAGACAACCACAGGGAGCATGCCAACACCTTTAATAGAATGGACACTAATCATGTGCATAAAGGCCACATACTATGCCACTATTCATGCTGAGTAGAAACCTCTACATGGCAACATCAAAATACCTACATCACTAGCAACTGTCCAGACATGTGTAACCTAACATTTTAGGACTAAAGTTACACTGACATAAGCCACTTCTAATGTAACCATGATTGACACATACACCTAGAGTCCAGTAAATTGACTGACAACATATCCCATTCCACCCACATGTGAATGTCAACTAGGACACCTGTTACTATTAAGTCAGCCTGAAATGAGATGACCCATTACAAAATCTGTCAATACAGACTCAGATTATCAAAGCGAAGTATGGCAAAGTAGATCCCTCAACATAAAAAAGGCAGTAAGTACCAATTGACAAATTATGTAGGCAGGAAACAGTGTACGGTACAGTCCTGCCCTATGTAGTATGGAGAAAATACATGCCATAAAGGATCAGCAGGCTAGCTACTTGCCTTCTCAATACCATGTAGATGGTACAAATTGTCTGAGCACACGTCAATGATATGTCTTGAACAGTTAATGTATTATTATCACCATGGTTTCCATCATTTAGGATGTCCATCCTGATAAAGCATCACATTTGCCAATGTATAGTGTAGACATAACAATGGGGGCACCTCCTCACACCTCAGAGGGAGTGTAGTAAGTATGCTATGTCAAATAGCTGATTGGGATAACACCCTCACATGAAGTTTCCGTCTATTTCAGAACCAGGAATATTTGGCCCAGTTACTCATCTGTCAGACCCTATGTTGCACATAGAGCTAGATCTAGTGGAATAGGAATGGTCAGAGGCCAAAGAGCTGGACAACTTACCAATTGGGTTTATGGACAATAGATCAGTAGGTGGGATGGATGACACAGCAGGTTACACATATGTGTAGCGTTGTAGGTGTACACATATGACACAGCCACATGTACATCACCACATGCTGTTATACAATTTGGTTAACATAGGTGAGTAAATGTCCCTATACACAATACAATGTCCACATCTGTGTAGCAATGTAGGCAACTGTAGTACTATGTCTTCCTAGGAGACCCTTTACCAATAGCACTTACTACATTGTCACAGCTGAGATACTTAGACATCATACACTTAACTGGCAGAGGCATGTACATGTGAGTAATCAGTACTTACCCCTTTGTGGCTGCTGTGCTGCCCTCAAATGCCCATCCAACTCAGGGTAGGCCCCGTCAAAATGCGGGCCATTGGGGGGTCAAGGTCTGATGGGCACCCCTCCCTCCTTGGAAGGAAATCCCCAACTGGCCCTCTGCGGTCTTCCAGGCCCAGTGTCTCAGGTCCTCCCACTGCTTCCTACAGTGGGTGCTCTACCGGTTGAAAACCTCTCGGGTCCATACTTTCTTGGCAATGGCACGCTAGATACCCTTTTTTTGGTGGGTGTTAATCTGCATGGATGACACAGACCAAAGGAGAAAGTTATGTCCACATGCACCATACCAACACAAGTGGCCAGAACACTTCAGTCACAGTAAGTAGCCAAACATTCCTATCCTCTCAGTTCACACTAATGCACAATTTAGCATCTGCAGGCAGCCAATGTGTGAAGTGGAGTGTCCCATACAACATGCATGATCCGTACTTGATACTGACTACACACAGATGACCAGTCCACAACATGAAGTGTCAACAAAAAACATTTCTCACCCCATCATTGTTGCCCAATCTTCAATGTATGCTCTGTATGACGGAAGTTAGATTACACACTATCTACCATGTGACACTACTGTATGTCTGCCTACGCACATGTACACATTTCCATACAACCAGACATGAGTGGCAAACCCGTCACTACTTTACATTTCAGGTACACCATCATACACCCCACTTTTCACACACTGGTATTGCATTGGACTCACCTGCTCCTCTGGTGCACCATATAGCTGTCCATACAGTGGTAAGATCTCCACAAGCTTGTCCAGCCCTTCTAGGGTGAAGGCTGGGACTCTATCACCTGCAGGACGTGGCATGATAGCTCACAGAGGCAGTACACAGCAGCTCAGGTAGTGGGGGTCTTGCTGCCAGCAGTGTTGAGTCAAGTGAGCAATACTGCAGAAGATGGCGGTCACGTCCACCACGTACAGAACCGTCACCGCTGATGGGCATCATCATTAGCCCAAGGCAGCAATGTGTTCCAATGGCAGTTTCCACCACAGTTGTAACCACCTACCGCGAGGACGACATCCACCAGCAGAGTTAGGTCACTTCCACATGTCCAGCACAGTAGGTCAGGCAGCTGCCATTTTGAGCCCATTTCATGTATGGAAAAGTTTTGGAATCTGCGTCATTAACGATTCCCCATATTGTGCTAAATATCAGTAAGTACTGCCTTCGTGTTTAGTAGTCTATTTGTGCATGTGAGTAGTTAAAGCTGTGTAACAGGAGGATTTGTTGTGATAGAAATGTACACCTATTCTCAACATCCTATGGATATGGAAACATTCCACACGTGGTTAGAGCCATAGATGGCACCCATGTAGCCTTGGTTCCCCCAGGTGCCAATGAACAGGTATACAGGAACAGGAAAAACTATCACTCCATCAATGTCCAAGTGGTGTGTTTGGCAGACCAGTAAATTTCACAAGTCAGTGCAAAGTATGATTCCTTCATCATGCGGAACAGCAATATCCCACTGCTGATAACACAACTCTACACACAACTCTACGCAGAGAGGCCCTGGCTGGTTGGTAACTCAGATTTTACATGTGTGTTTACAAAGCTTACTTCCTGCTACCCCAAATGTGCATGTCCTCGGTATATGTTTGTGTTGTTCTACCTGTTGCTTACAGGGGACTCTGGCTATCCAAATCGTCCTTGGTTGTTGACACCAGTGAGGTGTCCAACCACGCCATGGGAAGCCCGCTATAATGAGGCCCACAGATGGACAAGGCGTGTTCTTGAGCGGACTTTTGGGCTCCTGAAGGCAAGAGTTTGCTGCCTGGACATATCAGGAGCCCTCCTCTACTCACCCAGCAAGGTATGTCAATTAATTGTTGCCTCCACAACCTTGCCCTGAGACGTCAGATACCATTCATACCAGAAGGGGAGGCAGCTGAACCTGTGCGTAGAAATGCTTATTTGCCAAGTGATGATGAGCTAGATGAAGATGAAGCTGGAGACTTCAAGGGAGATCTCATCAATCAGTACTTTAACTGACTCAAGGTATGTGATGTCTTCTTAATGGCGAAATTTCATTTTGTAACCTTGATTTGATGGGTAGAATGTCACCTCCTTTTTACCATCATCTATGAGGTCTTAGGTTTTCTCCAATGCCAATGAGTGAGTTGTGCATGCAGATTGTAAGTTGGTACTGTATACAGAACAGAGTGGTCTACAGTGTCATGATTTGTTAATGCACATGCAAAGTCACACTTGTGAACATGACTTGTCAGAATTGATGAATGTTTCCTGCTATGTCCAATTCCTTATCTCTTTCAATCACAGATTTGCTGAGTTTCTGATTGGCTCTTCATCCTTAGCAAGTCACAGACAGTGTCAGAGGCAGATAGGAATTGCAGGCAGACATGAGAAGTGGACATGGCTGAAACCAGGTACTAATTGCCATGAGTATGTGGAGTGTAGCGAACATGGCCAGATTGTAGGGCCATAGGGTGGAAGTGTGTTTTCCCATCAAGATACCCTGTTGAGTTGGGGTTGGTCAAATGGTATCATGTGTGTGTCCATATGTGTCTGACACATGTGAAAATGTTGAACCATAGCTTCTACCGTCGCAATGGTTTCTGTTGTATGTGACCTACCTTGTACATAGCTGTCAGTGTGTTCCTACTTTGCAAATCAATGTGAATATCTCTCTGGACTGGCATAGGTAAGTGGCAAGCCTACAGGTACGTGACCAATGTAAGTGAAAGATCCCTGGACTGGGAACATCAGTACTGATCTCTGTCTGTATCATGGGGTATGATTATTAGGAAGTTAAGGTATGGGTATGTGATAAGACTTTACCTAATGATACACAGGACCAATCTGTGTGCCTCCAGGCTTATAGGAAGACTGACCTGTCTCTAATTTCTGTATCCTGTGCTTTAGTACTGTTTGACACCTAAGTTGACATTCTGATGTTACTATCAGTACTGCTCTATGTGCTGTTTGCAAATCTAGCAATACATGTGTGTAGATGTAGTGTACACCTGTTTTAGATTCTGTCCATGTTACAACCCCAATGTAATGAGTCTCCTGCTGATATAGTCCATGTGTGATGTTCATAACAAAGGTTGTACAATACAGAGGAACATATTGATGCTAGAGTTAGCATGCGTAACGGTTGTACATGGTTGATAAATGACACTTACTCAGGACTTTGGTTTCAGTGTAATTTATTGTGGACAGTAAATCAATATGTGTGATTAGTAAGTAAAAACACAAAGTAAACATTGAAGGGTTCAGTCATTGTGGCTTAAATCATCAGGGTAGCAGCTAAACCATTAGGAAACACAAGTACAGTATCCTTGCACCATAGGAAAAAAATGGCTTTAGGTTTCAGAACAATCAACAGGGTGTATGTGTGGCACACAAGGGAAACCAGTCAGGAGAGGTTCGCTTCCTGGCAGTGGGTTTGTCTTGGCATCTGCTCCTCCTGGATGACAACAAGACTCTTAATGCAATATGAGTAGATTTGTAGGCACCAGTGGGGTCAGTTTGGATGGCCAATATTTTAGCATGGCATGTGATGAGAGGAATTTAGCTTCCACAAAAAAGGTTTAAGTGTTTTTCGTGCATTCCTGAGCTTGGACGGTGGAGACCCAGCTACTGAAGTGAGGGAGAATAGAGACTGTACTAGCCTTCGAAATGATATGAGGACCTATCAGCAAGGATTGCTCTTTTAGCAAGGGACTGCAGAGTAGATTTCTTGATGCTGGTGATCATTTTTGGGCTTAAAGACTATTCAACCTGACCTAGAAGTTTATTATGCCTCATTCACTTAATGGGCTTGCACCTATGCCTTATCTAATCAAATTGCAGGGATGTCCCCACAGATATGGAGGGACACCATAGATACTGGCAGAGGGCACCATAGAGGCTGTAGTGCTTTGTTAAGAGACCATAGGTGTCTAACAGGACCAACAGACCGTTTGTCATCAGCTGTGGGTGCACCACCGGGCGCTTACATCTGACACCTTTCAACCACTGCGGGGGACGCGCGCAGGCCAAGGGCGGGCCCATCCATGCCCATGGGAGCCCAGAGGAGACTGAGCTGGTCTATCTCCCTTGGCCCCTTCTTTGACGGTACTGTGTTTGTTTTTAAGCACTTCTCTTTTTCCATTTTCTATTCAAAGTTAACCCACACCTAGAGCCTATAGCCTGAGAACTAGTCTAGGCTGTGTGCCTTTACTTGACTATTCCAGCCTTGGTCCTCAGTATCCTACCAGGGGCCCCATTAGAGGACCGTGATGGTCAAACATAAGCAAGGCCCAACTCTGTAAGGATTTGCAGCAAAGAACATTGTCACTTTCGATTGCTTTATTGAAAGGCAGTGGGTGTCCTCGACAAAGAAGTTTTATTGGTAGAGAGACACCTCTTGGCTGTTTTGTCTCAGCCAGAGTCAGGCTCTCTTCCCGACCCTTTGGTGCGTAGTTGTGCGGCTTCAGAGCAAGTCTTACTCAGCCCCCTAGAGCAACAACATGCCCACTTGCAGACCCCAAAGGTGAAGCAGAAAAAAAGCCAGACTCAAAAGAAACTTGGCTCATCCCTAAAGAACTCTAATGTCACCGCCCATTGCATCTGGCTATTTCTAGCACCCCTCTAACCAAAGAGTATCTTGAGAATATGCTAAGTCTACTGGGCAAAGAAATTGTGGACATTTTAGAACCCAGATTAACAGATGTGTTTGACTGGGTGGGGCATACAGAGAGCAAACTTGCTGACATTGCCAGCGCTGGGAGGTTGAGGGATTTAAATTCTGATGTGTCGGAGTCATCCTGCCCAGCTGGCCTTTTTGCAACCTGTGTATTGCCACCCGGCAGGGCCGTGTTGGCCAAGAAGGGCCAGCCACAGGGCCAGCCGATTAATACGTCTACCCACCCTGCTGCATCTCAGCCACGGAATTTGCAGGACAAAGGCCTGCAGAGCTGGCCTTTGAGGGACTCCTGTGAGGAATTTGACCAGTTTGTTAGTAACTTAGTCACCTCCAGTGAAGCTACCAGGCAGCTGTTTGCCCACTCTTCCATATGTGACCTTTCAAGGGCAGCCACCTCGTATGTAGCCATATTAACTGATGCCCCTAAATTGCAACCGGGTGTTAATGAATCTACTGTTGGGCTGATTAAAAAGCAGCCCATTGGGTCAAGAAGAATACCCGGCTACCTGGCTGTCCTCCATCTGAGATACTGATGGCTGGGAGAGTGGGGTGAGAGGGGAACATGCGGAAGGAATTTGGGAGAGATTGTATCATCATCTCGATTAGGAATCCCAGATGGGCCAGGCTCCTTTGTGAGCACTCAAGGTCAGCCTCATTACCCCAAAGCAAGATTTGGGTCTTTCCATTAGGCTATTCTTATAGGGATGTTACCAGCAGAGTGAATTCCCTACCTCGTACCCTGCCGGTGTGTGATTGTGTTATCCCAGTTTCTAATTGTTACTCCCTGTTGGGTAATTTGGATGCGGTCAATTGACTTAGTTCTTGCGGTCAAAGCACTTGTTCATGTAGGGTGTCTGGGATTTTCTCTATTATTTCCCCCTCCCTTTTTGTAAAATCAGCAGACCCCAGCCCTATAGGTACAGTGGCACTAGTGAGTTTGACTTAGGCTTAGAAAAGCATGGGAATGGTGGGGTCAGGATTATTTCTTGGAACGTGGCGGGCCTTGCTAATAAACTGGTACTTGGTGACTGGGTTTCTTATGTACAGGATTATGATATATTATTATTCCAGGAGACCTAGGCCATTGAGGAAATCACTCTGGATAGCTTTTTTCCAATATTGTTCCTGCTATCCACTCTGTCTCTGGCGGGGCGGAGGCTGGCCTTACCTCTTGGTCTAAAGTTACTAGACAGCAAAGGTTACCAAATCACATGTGATAACCCCCTTATCCAAGCCCTTTTAACAATTTGGCCAATTGGTTTATGATTAGTCATTTTAAACTTTTACAATGGTTATTTTGATTCCGGCCATATTGAGAATCTTAAAATGCTGTCAGACTTCATTTTGGGCTTGGAAGAATCATTAGCTCACTTACATGAGGATTACAGTATTATTTTAGGAGGGGATTTCAATATTACATTGGGACCTATGCAGCTGGTTAGAGAACAGTGCATGTTTGAGTGTATATCCATTGGTTCTGACATGCCACCATGCGAGTCGGGGGTCAGGCTCTTTTTCAGTTTGTTAGTTGCATCATTTTGTGAACCTGCCTGAAGTTTTTGAACCCCAGAATAATTTTAAAGCTATGTTTGAAAGCGGGGAAAGTGCTTCGGTAAATGATTATGTTTTTACTAATTTTGAATTTTGTGCTTGGGTCAAGGATGCGATCATAACCCCTTATGTGTAGAGCTCTGTATTCCTAAGAGGGCAGGTGGTTGTTCTGCATTGCCAGAGCAGTCCCCAACAACTAAGACTCAAGGGCTTCACCTGGTTAGGAGAAATGTGGATATGGTTGCCATTCTTTAGCAGCTTTGCTCGAGTTATCTTCACCTCGACCTTGCCTGTCCTCGTGGTCCCAACCCCCCTTTTGACGTGTCTTTCTATTATAGGGAGCTAGGTCTAGCTGTTACTGATTTATTGACCAAACTTGGAAAATCGAAGCCATATGGCTCTAAATGGCTCAATCGGGCATGCAGAGTGGCTTCTACAATTTTGCATGCTGCCATTAGGTCTGTTCCCCGGGATGCAACAAAGTTGTGCCTTTGACGTAAGGCATATAAAATGTGATCAGGGCCAGGCGGGGAGAGTTACAGGACGAGTCCTGTGGTGACATTGTGAGGGCTTGCAGGTCAAATGAGACCAGAGCCTTTAGGCAGGACATGGGAGACATCAAGACGGTTGAGGCTAAATCTAATTCTGTTATTACTATTATCGGCCAGGAAGCTTAGGTAAAGCATTTTAAAGGGTTTTTCTGTCCCTCCAACATTTGTGTGGTTCCCAAGGGGGAAGTGGCCTTTCCGTTATTAATAGAATGACTTATGTAGAAAAATGAATAATGCAGAAAAATAATGTGACGTCGGAGATTGGCCACAAGTGTTCGCGAAATGTACTAAAATATAATTAATCCACCTGAAATGTTGACAATGCATCAGATCAATTTAGTAATATGTCATACTAAAGGATATGAATTATATTATTGCTTAATTAATTGTAGGCCTTTAGATTTGCAACTGTTTTGGCCTAGCTTTGCCAGGACTCATGCAGAAGCTGTATTTCTTAGTGTTTAATGAAAAATGCTGACAGAGTGAACTAACTGTGAAATACTCATTATTTTAATAAAATGCTTAGCAGAGGCTTTCTATGGGAACCAACGAACAGGAGATGAGGTCTCTTGTAAAGTAACTAAATGTGTGTTAAGTGTGCAGAGGGTTCTTTCCCAGGACGTGAACAATGAAGACACAGACTGGAGACAAAGATACAACAAAATTGATACCTGATGAGCCGGATGATGAGAACATCGTAAAGCAGACCAATCAATGACATGTGAACTGTGAAATACTAGAATTCATAGATTTGGTAAAGGAACTTTATTGGGTAGAGTAATAACGTACGATTAATTGACCAATTAGAAATTGAGGGTTGGTTTGGGGAACTTTGATATAACAAGGTGACAGAGGGAAAAGACTTATGACTTATCCTGATTTTGTGAGGCGATATTGAGGAAAAGAGATTCGAGGTTCTGTCATTGGGCTCATACTCTTTGAGAGCCTGATGTTTTGCTGATTGACTGATGACTTGAGGACGAAGACTGATTCTGCTTGCTGACCCATACCGTGGATAGGTAGATATTACAATGACTGCATTGCATTTTCATGCCTTTTCTTTCTAGGTACCAACTGCGCTGTCTTAGTACTTTCTTTAGGTAGATGTTTTACAAATTTGTGTTCTAAATTGTTTTGCATGAAACCTCACATGCTGATGCTAATTGGAGTTAGTTGAGGTTACATACATGACGACTGACAAAATATAGGGACAAATGGTTTGACAGACTATCTTGCTGAACTGCATGTCATAGATTTACTGAACTGGGTTTTATTCATGACTTGTGTTGATGCCTTAGAAAGTCTTTTGATTCAAGCTTTGATTAGATCTCGTCTTCTGCAACTTGCTGATTAACAAGTATTATTAGAATTGTTTTGATTAGAGTTGATGATTAAAATTCATGACTTAGTATTGTTAACAGATAGGGAATAAACTTACTAAATTTATACCTAAAGGTGTGGTTATTCATGGCCGAAAAGTCATGGTGTGTTAAATTAATGACTCCATTGATTGTTGATTTGACTAATGATTATTGATTATTGTGTGTTGATTATTGATTCTGTGTCGAAACTATGGTAAGAACACCCTATACGAATCAAAAGGTTCATCAACATATAGGCGTCCCCTTGTAAGTTTACTTATCAAGGACTGACACGCCAACAACGTGTCTTTCTATTATAGGGAGCTAGGTCTAGCTGTTACTGGTTTATTGACCAAACTTGGAAAATCGAAGCCAGATGGATGTAAATGGTTCAATCGGGCATGCAGGGAGGCTTCTACAGTTGTGCATGCTGCCATTAGGTCTGTTCCTCGGGATGCTATAAAGATGTGCCTTTGACGTAAGGCATATAGATCATGGCCAGCCAGAGAGAGTTACAGGACGAGTCCTGTGGTGACATTGTGAGTGCTTGCAGATCAAATGACACCAGAACCTTTTGGCAGGCCAGAGACATCAAGACGGTTGAGGCTAAAGTGAATTCTGTTACCACTATTATCGGACAGGAAGCTTGGGTAAAGCATTTTAAAGGGTTTTTTCTGTCCCTCCAACATTTGTGTGATTCCCAAGGAGGAGGTGGCCTTTCTGTTAATAATAGAATTTTAAATGGAGGAAGATATGGAGGCGGTCTTTAAGAGTCCATAGGGCAAGGCCCCAGGCCCAGACAGGGTACCGATGGATCTATATAAATCTGCCCCTGATTTTTGGGTCCCATTACTATGTTATTGCTTTAATGTCCTTTGTAAGATTTGCCTTCCCCACTCATGGCATTCTGCCATTATCGTTCCTGTTTTTAAAAAGGTAATCCTCAGTCTCCTGCATGTTCTTGTCCTATTTTGCGTTTAGATTCTACTGTTAAATTGGTGGGGAGAATCGTTTTGACTCGTCTTCAGGCTAGGCACGGTGGAGCAATGCCTACATTTTTATCTTTTGATTTGTAATAATCCTGTCGCTAGGGAGGGCTCCATGTGCCTGTCTCTTATGGATCTGTCTTGTGCCTTAGACAGTGTTTTGAGGTCTAAGCTTTGGGAAATCCTGGCAACTTTGGAGATTGACCAAGATTGGTTGAATTTCTGAGAGCCCTTCACTATGACCTCTCAGCCTCTGTGCGGTACAGTCCCTAGGGTCAAAGGACTTAAAGCTTCAGCATTGTAAGTGGTGTTCAAAAGGGGTGCGTCTTAGCTCCATTGCTATTTCTATTATATATCAATGGCCTTAGCCCTGTTTTCTCTGCGATAATTTCTGACGCCCCTATGATATCCGGGAAAAAGTCCACATTTTGCTCTATGTGGAGAATGCTGTTCTGATTTCCAGGACTCCTAACGGACTGAAGCTTGTGTTTGATGGGTTTGTAGTCTTTTTGGGTTCCTTAAGCTTGTCTACAAACCGCGCTAAAACATTTATCATGACATGTAATCTGAAGCGGTCTAAGATGAGGGGCATCAGTCTGCAAGGACAACAAGTGGCACTCACCCAGGAATTTCCCTACCTCTGAGTCGTTTTCGACTCTAAAGGGAGTTGGGGTCCCTGTGTTGCAGCAGTTAGGCGTACGTTTTTATGCTCCATTGCGTATCTCTTTCATCTAACCAGACGTATTGGGAAAAAAACAGTGGCCCCTCTTTTGGAGGTTCATAGGAGGAAATGTTTCCCAGTTTTGCTTTTTGGGGTGGGCCGTAGTGGTTATAGTTACCCTAAGGCACTACAGGGGGTACAAAATGGTGCACTGAGGAGACATTACGCATCAAGAATTGGGTATGAGATACGTGGAGGATTTCATTTGTCTTGCCCCTTTGATGCTGTGGTGCTCGATTTGGACCAACCCCCATGCTGTTTTTTTAACAGGGATATTATCTGGGATAGTTTAGCATGTGATAGAGGGCTCAATATCTCTTGGTTCTTTCAAGTGAAATCGTTGCTTGTTGAACTGGGGGTTTCACACACCTTTAATAACCTGGAAACCCTGTCTAAGCAGGGGGTTGCCCAGGTCAAACATCTGTTTATTGCAAAACCAGTAGACTCTCAGGGCTGTCAAGGAATTTTCCAAACTTTTTATCAGAGTCTATAATGTTCTAAATACACTCGTGGATCGGCTGCTTACTTGGGGTGGATTGATTCTTCTTGGGAGAGAATGATTCTAACGCGGTTCCGGTTGGATTTTATAAGATGGCACATGAACTTACAGCTGGGACAATTACAGGTACCTTGGTTTATTACATGTCCGTACAACGAGGTTTTGACGCAAACTCTGTTGCATTTTTTCTTTTTTTGTAAATTATATCAGGACCACACCAGTCTCTATTTAATCCCTATTAGTAGGAAGCAAGGTATCCGCTTTTCCCTGCCTGCTTTGGAGTTTCTCCAGTTTTTAGAGTCACCAACAATTTGTGCAAATGTTTAAAAGGGGCTGTGAAAAGAAGAAAGTCAATGTTTTTTAGGGGTGCTTAATTGTTTGAGCTGTTTTAACCTGTTTTTAGTTGTATTTCAATTTTATCCATTATGAAAATGTGATAGATATTTTTATCGATGTACTATTATGGTCACTGTTGTGCCCAAGATAAAGTTTTTAAACTAAACTATGTCTGTTGTTTCACTGTTTGAATTCCGAGTCTCTGCCAAACCCCTAGACTACCTCAATGAAAAGCTTTAGATTGCTTACTTGACCTACCTTGGGAGGCAGGTGTGGGTATACGTGACCTAGTCATTTGTCCTCTGGTGCTGCTTGTGATTTTCCTTAGTGTGGAATAGCACTTAAGTTGTTATGATGCAATGAGGATTAAATAATGGTTCATCTTTTGTAAGCCACAATTGGTGAATTTTAATTGTGGAAAGTAAATATGTGGAATGTATGTTGTGATGTGTTTTTTAATGTTATTAATAACACCAATATTCGTTGGTATTGCTTGGGAATATTTTTCTTCCTCTGCCTTTCAAGATGGGAATTTATTGACTCTCTTTTCACAGCCATAAGGAAGTGCAAGCCCTGTAACTTCACAAACATGTGTTGGTTGTTGGTTATCTTAAAAAAAAGATCCGTCTCGAGTCATGTCCTTATCAGTTGAAAATCAATTGTTTGTTTTCTTTCGATTCTTGATTAGGATATTTGTAAAAGTTTGTGCATAAAATTATTGTGTAATAATATATATTTTTTTTTTATATTTTTGATACTGTAATATGTTCTCTTGACTCACCACAAGAATAATCCCTTTTTGGGGTTATTTCTAATGGAAATATGTTTTCACTTATGCCTAATCTAAGGAAATTGCAGGAAGCCCCCACAGTCATTGGCTGCGGATCCACGTTAAGACAAACTCCATGGCACCAGTGGCAGGTGACCCCAAGCACCAAGGATGTGTCCGAGTGGCCCCTCTTTGAAAGGGGTCTGGTACAACGTTTTGCGGTTGGCCTGCTTTCCGAATTTATGACAGTGGTCTGCTTATAGTGTTATTGACATTAGTCTGCTTGCAGAGCTTTGGTATTTGTCTATTTGCAGCCTTTGGTATTGGCCTACTTTATCTAATATCAATGTTGGTCTGCTTACAATGTTTTGGTAGTAGTCTGCTTACAATGTTATTGCCACTGGTCTGCTTACAGACTCATTGGCATTAGTCTGCTTACAATGTGTTAGACCTGTCAGCCTTATCGTGGTATTCCCCCAAACGTTGTGCCTGCTTACCTCCATTTTATCTGGAGTTTTGCTCTGTTGGACTTAGGATCTGTGCACTTTACCATTGCTAACCAGTGCCAAAGTGCACATGCTCACTTCCCTAAACATAGTTTAATTGGCATATACCTGATTGACATATTTAATTTACATATAAGTCACTTGTAGAGTGGTATACCATATACCCAGGGTCTATAAATTACATTCTACCAGTGGGCCTGCAGCACGTATTGTGCCACCCACTTAAGTAGCACCTTGAAACATGTCCCAGGCCTGCCATTGCAACCTGAAGGCAGTGTCCCATTGACCTGCCGACTTGGCATTTAAATCCCCTTGCCAAGCCTTAAACTCCCCTTTTATTACATATATGTCAACCCTAAGGTAGACCATAGGGCAGGGTGCTATGTAATTAAAAGGTAGGACATGTACTTTTTAGTTTTACATGTCCTAGTAGTGAAAAACTACCAAATTCGTTTGCTCACTACTGATAGGCCTACCCCTCACACAGGGTAACATTGGTGATTCCTTTTTAATATTAAGTTATAATTCCTAAACCATAGGTGGTAGATATATCATGTTTGGTACCTATGAACTTGTGATGATAAACCCTCTTTAATGGTAAAGTAAAATTTATCATCAAAAGTTTGAAAATGGCACTTTTAAAAAGTTGGAATTTTCCTGCCCTTAGCCCTTTGTGCCTGTAACCTCCCTTAGGTCGCATGACTGGGTGTAACTGGCAGCTGGGACCTTGTGAAGTCACCAGACTGTCACACAATAGGCAGATTAGCAGAGCCTGTATGGTCCTTTAACTGACTTGATGGGGGGCAGCGCTAAGTACAGTCACACTTGCAACTGAATAGGCTGCGCTCTGCCACCACACAATAGGCTTAACAACCCTGTTTTGTCAGTGCAGCCATCTATGAGCTAGGAGAGACAACTTCTGGAAAAGTCTCCCACCTTTTAGGAGCAGGGCACCAGGTTATAAAAAAAGCACTCACAAACCAGCTCCTCAGTTCACTACTGGACCCGTGAAAGGACTCTGAGGACTGCCTGCTGCTGCGACCTGCTGCACACTCTGCCAGACTGCTGGCATACCTTGAAGGACCTTGAAGGACTGCTTTGCTGCCTGGAGCCTGCTTGAGACTTTCAGAGACCTGCCCTGCTGCAGAGCCCTGAATCACCACCTACACCCAGGACTCCAGAAGTGACTCCAATGGCTAGTTCAGTTGGTCTTCTGTTTTGAGCCACAGGGGCAAAGGCTCCCACCATCTTAAACCTGGACCTAGCCTGAGTGAGTCTTGCGCCCCCAAAAGGTCTCGCTCCACTCCTGCACCATTGATTGGGGTGCTAAAGGCACCCAGGTGGCCATTTTCTAAAACTGAGGACTTGCTATTTTTGAACCTTAAAAAGTTCATAACTCCGGTTCTACTAATTGGATTTTGATGGTTTTGGTGTCAAATAGTTTACTAAAATGTTCTCTATTTGTCTAAATTGGTTTGGGATTTTTATTGTGTTGTCTTCTCACTGTGTTGCTGTGTGTGTACTGCATAAATACTTAACATATTGACTTTAGGTTTAGCCTAACTGCTTTTTGTGCCTAGCTACCCAGGGTTAAGCACAGGTTTGTGGCTGTTGCCTGACCACTGTTCACACCCCAGTCCACTTTCAACCCAATTCCTCACACAACATTTTGGTAGTCATCTGCTTATGGTGTGATTGCCACTGGTCTGCTTACAGACTCATAGGCATAAGTCTGCTTACTCTGTTATTGACTTCGATCTGCTTACAACGTTTTGGTAGTAGTCTGCTTACAGTGTTATTGCCACTGGTCTGCTTACAGACTCATTGCCATTAGTCTGCTCACTCAAGTTGTTATTGGCTTCCATCTTCTTACAATGTTTTGATAGTAAACTGCTTACAGTGTTATTCCCTCTGGTCTGCTTACAGACTCATTGGCATTAGTCTGCTTACTCTGTTATTGGCTTTGGTCTTTTCACAATGTTTTGGTAGTCGTCTGATTACAGTGTTATTGACACTGGTTTGCTTACAGACTCGTTTGCATTAGTCTGCTTACTCAAGTTGTTATTGGCTTCCGTCAGCTTACAATACTTTGAAAATAATCTGTTTACAGTGTTTTTGCCACTGGTCTGCTTCTGGACTCATTGGCATTAAT
This sequence comes from Pleurodeles waltl, assembly GCF_031143425.1. Taxonomy (NCBI): domain Eukaryota; kingdom Metazoa; phylum Chordata; class Amphibia; order Caudata; family Salamandridae; genus Pleurodeles; species Pleurodeles waltl. The sequence goes on from NC_090440.1 coordinate 990,700,053, forward strand.
CTGTTTACTCTGTTGTTGGCCATTGGTCTAATTCCAATATTTTGGTATTGGTGTGCTTATTCTGTGATTGGAGTTGGTCTGCTTACTCTGTCATTAGCACTAGTCTGCTTACAATGTTATTGTCATTAGACTGATAGCAGTGTTTTGACAAAAGCCTGCTTGCAGTGTTCTGTATTGCTCTGCTTACTGGGTTTTTGGTTTTGGTCTGCTTACATTGTACTAGTGTTGGTCTGCTTGGATTACCGTTGTCATTTGTCTGCTTGAAGCGTTATGGCATTGATCTCCACACAGTGGTTTGATTATCCTGTTAGTGGCTTGGTTTGATTACAGTGTCTTATACACAGATGCAAGTGTGTCTTTTTATTATAATGAAACAAAAAACAGGCAAATGGCTCCAACCTCTTCACACCCATTCTGAGGGATGATGTATAAGCTCATTAACTTCTTAGATGAGCAGCTTCTAGGAGTCGGACATCCTTACCAGGACACAAATTTAGGGCCTGATTCACAAAGGCAAACATACACTTTGTGTAAATGTACTGCTCTGCGTTATTCACAAACAAATTATTTAATAGTAACTTTATGACTCCAGAGACAGTCGGGGAGAATTCCACAGTAACGAGATAGGCCTGTCCCATAGTTCTGTGACTTAACTGGCCAAAAACGTGGTCGAAGCCCTCAGACATGAAAATGAGCTTCTGAAATCAAGGTTAAGAAAAAACAGTTTGGGTTGGGAAATCCAACTCTGGACGCAGAGTGCATTTAGAAATTAACCTCTCTTAAATTTGGAAGAGGGCACAAAGCAGGCGAAATGGAAAGGAACTGAAGCATTTATTATTGTCTCTTGATGATTAATTTTAGAAACAGCAAACACAAGGAGCATGTACTGGGGCCAAAAGAAGTGCTACATAGAAAAAACGAGACTTGAACTACAATCAAAGCACTGAGGACATAATTAGTTAGTTGTTTTTAACCGTGCTCCCTTGCAGGTGGTGGCAATAAAAGGTAGTTACCCCAGGCAGTAGTTACGCAGCAGGACAGCATTTATAGACTCACGTATTGTGGATTATCCAGCACCTGGTGCTTCTATCCTGAATATTTTCAAGTATTAATGAATGTGAGTCATGAAAGAATATGTGTGAATCAAACACTGGCAAAACCATTAGGTCTTGCCTATGTGACCTGTCGCCATGCTGTAGAACAGCGTGGCCGCTTGAGCAGCATGGCTAAAGGATGTAAGGTTCTTTAAAAGTTATTTAAAAAAATGCTATGACATGGTCAGCACTGGCTGTGTCATAGCACAGTTTTATGGTATCAATACAGGCGACGGGAAGCTGGGCTAATGGGAGCAAAGATATAATATGGACAATGGGAGAGTCGAGGGAGGGAGGACGAGGTGACACTGGATGAAGAAATAAAAAATAAAAATCATACCTCAATCACCACGCCAGCAGCAGGACCCCAATCAAGGGGAAGCAGTGAGTACTTGTTCCATGCTCCTGAAAAAAGAAGAGGAAGTGAAGCCAGCAGGTGTTGCCCAAATAGGAGGTGGCAAATGAAAGCGACAATGCCCACAAATGCTTTTGCTCACAAGCAAGAGCGCATGCGCTAGACTGTTGAACCAATGTAAAGTGTGATAGCATTGAGAAGAGGCACAGCTAACACACACATGCACTTGCACGGATAGCTTTAACCCCTTCCCTACCAAGGACGTAATGGTTACGACCGTGGCTGCCGCGCTTAGCCGCCACGGACATAACCATTACATCCTGGGACCGGCCCTCGGGGGAAGCTCTAGCGCTCCCCCTGAGGGCAGCCCTCCACCCCACCCCCATGTCACGGTTTGAAGGGGAATCACTTCCCCTTCCACCCACAAACCCTCCTATCCCCCCAATGATGTCAGCACGCGATTGTGCGCTGACATCATCAGAGGGTGCAAGATGCAGTGGAAGCCTTTTGCTTCTAGCGCATCTTCAGGGAAGAAGGTAAGATTCCTCTCCGGCCGGGGTGGGGTTCTGCAAAAGAGGCATCGGGGGAAACGAAAGGGTTTTCCTTTCCCTAGATGTCTCTTTCAGCATTCCTGCTGCCGATCATGATGCGATTGGGCAGCAGGAATGCCAACTAGACAGCAGGGATTTGTTTGTGTGTGTGTGTGCTTACTGTGTGGGGGAGCGACCTCTTGGGCAAGGGTCGCTCCCCTTGGGGGGCCATTGTATTTATCGCTGTTTCAGATCAGCCTTTTATTTTTAGGCTGATTTGCCCAAGGGGGCAGAAGCCACTTGAAAGCAGGGATTGTTTTAAGGTGTTTTCTTTTGGGGGGGTGGGGGGGGTCCCCTTAGGCAAAGGTAGCACCCAAAGGGCAAGGGTCACCCCCAAAGGGCAAAAAGCATTATTGGGCAGTTCTGCCCTCCTTGGGCTATTTTTTTAGGCCTATCTGCCCCCAAGGGGGTGCAGAATCCACTAAGCGCCAGGGATGTGTGTGTGTGCTTTGTGTAGGGGGTGGCCTCTTGGGCAAGGGTCGCCCCCCCAAAGAGGCCAATATATTCTATGCCATTTCTGCCCCCCATAAAGACGGCAGGGATTTTTTTTTCCTTCCTTTGTTTTTTTTGTGTTGGGGGGCACCCCCCTTTGGCAGGGGTCGCCCCCTCCAAAGGGGGCAAAGCACTGTTGGGCAGTTCTGCCCCCCTTGGGGGCAGATCAGCCTATTTTTTTAGGCCCATCCGTTCCCAAGGGGGGCAGAATCCACTTAGCGCCAGGGATCATGTGTGTGTGTGCTTTGTGTGGGGGGATGGCCCCTTGGGCAAGGGTCACCCCCCACAAGGGGCAATATATTCTATGCCATTTCTGGCAGACTGGCCCCGGGGGGGGAGGCAGAAGCCACCAAGACACCAGGATTTTTTTTTTCTTTCCTTTGTTTTTTTTGTGTTGGGGGGCGCCCCCTGTGGCAAGGGTCGACCCGCCCCCCAAAGGGGGCAAAGCACTGTTGGATAGTTCTGCTCCCCTTGTGGGCAGATCGTCCTATTTAGACACCAGGGAAAATTTTGGTGGCGGGGTGTTTCTCAACTGGCGCAATATTTGCATTTGTGATTATAGCAGTTTATTTCTCCTTTTTGTTCTAGTTCAAAGTTTTTGCTTGCTTTGCTGTGGCTTGTTGCGGTTTTGGCAGTGGTTATCCTGTGGTTTGCATAGTTGCATGTTTTAGGTAAGTAAATAAATTTACTCCAAAGGAGTATTGTTGCCATGCATGAATGACATGTTTGTAGGTGGTGTACTGAATGCAGGATTGTGTGTGAAATTGTCCTTAGATTTATGCACAATGATATTTGTGTTGTCTTATGTCTAATTTGCTTTTCTTTTTTCTTTTTAGTGGGATATCATTTTTGATTGCTGTGGCTGTGCAGAGTAGTTGCCGGATGAGTATAGCTTTTTCAGGCAAGTGAGCGGTATAGTTTTTGAGTTTATAACTCTTAGTGATAAAGCTACACTTTGTTTGATACTTATCATATCACACATAGGGCTGGTTGCTGGTGGTGCATATGTCCAGTTACTTTTTGTACGAAGGATCATGGCTAGCTGTAGGATGACTGCTCAGCAGGTTGTAGGCGTGCTTTTTGAGTCGTCTTCTGACCATGATTATGAGACTGGCTCTGCATCTGAGGCATAGAAGGAAGTTAATTTTCTGTCACAGATGAATCATCTGATGATGAGGCCTCTCTCAGTGCTGATGAAGTGCCTCTTTTAGATGAAGACACTGATGTGTCAATGGTGAAGCAGCCAGCGGCTAAAGGGCCTCCCATTGGAAAACCTGAAAAGTGGGTTGCACCAAACATGGAGCAGCCACAGTTGCCTGCCTTTTCTGGTCTCCCAGGGCGTAGAGTAAATACAGAAAACTTTTTGCCTGTCAACTTCTTTGAGTTGTTTATGGACGGTGTATTTTTGGAAGAGATTGTTGAGCAGACTAACTTGTATGCAGAGCAGTATTTAAGGGACAATGCTGTCAGACTCAGGCCACACTCTAGAGCTAGCCGGTGGGTTCCCATAAATCTGAAAGAGTTGAAAAAGTTCTCGGGTTTAACTTTTTTGATGTGGCTGATAAGGGAGCCATCACTGTCTTCATATTGGTCTACTAGTCCCTTGATGGCAACTGCTATATTTCCTGCAATCATGAGTCGTAACCGGTATGAGCTTCTTCTTAGTATGATGCATTTTGTTGATAATGCTTTAGCCTTGCCACGAGATCACCCTGATTCTGAACGTCTTTTTAAGATTAGACCTGTCCTTGATCATTTTGTAGATCGGTTTTCAGAGATCTATTCTCCAGGCAAAGAAATATCTGTAGATGAGCATTTGGTCCTGTTCAAGGGTCATTTGGTTTTTAGGCAGTACATTCCTAGCAAGAGGGCAGGGTAAGGAATTAAATTGTATATGCTGTCTGAAAGTAGTACAGGATATGTTTATAATTTCTGGGTCTACACTGGTAGGGATTCCAGTATTGACCCCCCTTGTTGTCCGCCCACTTTTGGAGTTAGTGACAAAATTGTGTGGGAACTTGGTAGACAACTGTTTAACAAAGGTCACCATTTGTATGTATATAACATCTGCACTGGAGTTCAGTTATTCAAGGAGATGTTCAGAGTGGACACTGTTGCTTGTGGTGCAATCCGCTCGAATCAGAAAGACTATCCAAGTGAGCTTGTCTATAAAAACTTGAGAAGGGACAGGGCAGTGCCTTGCGGAATGATGAGCAGCTAGCTCTGAAATTTGTAGACAGGAAGAATGTGTATATGCTAACTGCCATTCATGATGAGAGTACTTCACCTGTGGCTGTTTGGGGTCAAGTTGCTGAAGTGCACAAACCGGTGTGCATTTTAGACTACAATAAGCACATGGGTGGTGTTGACAGAGTAGATCAGAGGTTGGAACCTTACACTGCTGCTCGTAAGTCTTACATTTGGTATAAGAAATTAGTGGTTCACCTGTTCCACTTGGCAACCTTTAATCCTTTTGTTGTGTTCAAGAATAGTTCTCCAGAGTCAAGGATGACATTTGTGAAATTTCAGGAGTCTATCATAGCGAGCCTTGTTGTGATGGAACAGGCAAGAATTCATAGAGAAGCAGTGGTGGAGGATGTGGCTAGATTGAAAGATCGTCACTTTGCTGAGCACATTCCTCCCACGGGCAAAAAAGACTTTCCTGCTAAGGGGTGTCGAGTCTGTGCTCGAAGAGGTATCAGGAAGGAGACTAGGATGCCCTGATTGTCCTTCAAAGCTTGGGCTGTGTGTGGGTGGCTGTTTCAGGAGCTACCACACACAGAAGAATTATTGGGAAATACCGTGAGTGTAAACTGCTGTTTTATAGTTTCATATGTTCAGTTTCATGGTTGGTATAACTGTCATGTATTCAGTTAGAGCTTTTGTGTTTGTAGTTTTGTACTTATTTGTAATTAGTGGTTTCTTTGTCGTTTAAAAACAAAAAAAAAGTGATGGCAGTGTGCATGGACTGGCGCTTGGCTGGCAGTGTGCATGGAGTGGCGCTTGGCTGGCAGTGTGCATGGAGTGGCGCCTGGCTGGCAGTGTGCATGGAGTGGCGCTTGGCTGGCGGTGTGTGTGGGGTGGTGCTTGGCTGGCGGTGTGTGTGGGGTGGCGCTTGGCTGGCAGTGGGTGTGGGGTGGCACTTGGCTGGTGATGTGTTTAGGGGGGCGCTAGGCTGGCAGTGTGCATGGAGCCAAACGCCAGTCCACACACTCCCATCAGCTGGTGTGATTGCTGTATCAAGCATGTGGCGTATGAAAGTGATGGGCTCTTGAATGGTGCTGTATGTTGATGGGAGTGTTGTAATGTGCTTAGCCCGCTGCTGGTGGCTTGAATGGTCTTGTGCATGTCATTTATGAAAGTTGCGTGAATGGCCTGTAAAGCGGTTGGTGCCTTGACGCGGCTTTACAGCTCACGAGCTGTGAGTCATTGGTTCAATTTTTGGGCATTTCAGTTAATAACAGTGCATTTCACTTGTGTGAAATCTCTTGCTAATAAAATTTGATCTACTGAACCATCACTCACCCTCCTGCCAAATCCAACCAGTATGTTTGGTAAAAATGACAAAAGTTGCTCCGTAGTAATCAGGCGTCGCAGCACACCAGTGACACGCTAGGTGTCTCGGGTGTGACCCCGATGAAAAAGCATGCCACCAACTTGGTTGGTGGGTTAGGGGTCATTTGAACATAACCTAAGTGAGTTTCTTTTGACAATTGTAGTGTTTGGAACATCACAGAAGTACGTAGACACATCAAAATGATCTATGACAAAACTACCTGTGTTTGGGGGAGCACCTATATTTTTGGTCCCGGGTGCGGCCTTCATCTAGGGAAACCTACAAACCCAGTCATTTTTTTAAACTAGACACCCCAAGGAGTCCAGGGAGGTGTGGCTTGCGTGGATCCCCCAACATTTTCTTACCCAATCTCCTCTGCAAACTCCAAAATGTGCTTAAAAAAGCATATTTTCCTTACTTTTCTTTGTAGGATCACCAGTCTGGCACACATTTCCTGCCACCCAGCATTCCCCTCAGTCTCCCAAGTAAACTAATACCTCACTTGTGTGGGTCCCCAAAGTAGATTTGGCCTAAAGATGTATAAAAGAAAGATATGTGCTTGTCAACTCGCTGTGCTACCCCCTTAATCTCTACAGGTTTTTGGCCTTTTTCTGTTGCAGGCACTAGGCCTACTCACACAAGTGAGGTGAGGTACTGTTTCTTTCAGGAGACTTGGGGGAAAGCTGGGTGGAAGGAAATGTGTGGCTCCTCTTAGATTCCAGAACTTTCTGCCACTGAAATGTGAGGGAAAAGTGTTTTTTTTGCCGAATTTTGAGGTTTGCACAGGATTCTGGGCAACAGAACCTGGTGAGAGCCTCACATCACTGCATCTTAGATTCCACTAGGTGTCTACTTTTCAAAAAGGCACAGTTTTGGTAGGTTTCCTCAGGTGCCCGCTGAGCTAGAGGCCAAAAGCCACACCTTAGCACTTTCCCAAAAAAAGCTCTGCTTTCTTTGGGAAAATGTGATGTGTCCATGTTGTGTTTTTTGGGCATTTCCTTTCACGGGCACTAGGCCTAACCACACAAGTGAGGTACTGTTTTTATCAGGAGACTTGGGGGAACACTGAATTACAGGAAATGTGTGGCTCCTCTCAGATTCCAGAACTTTCTGTCACCGAAATGTGAGGTAAAAATGTTATTTTTAGCCAAATTTTGAGGTTTGCACAAGATTCTGGGTAACAGAACCTGGTGAGAGCCCCACAAGTCACCCCATCCTGGATTCCCGTAGGTGTCTAGTTTTAAAAAATGCACAGGTTTGGTAGGTTTTGTTAAGGGCCGGATGTGCTAGAGGCCAAAATCCACACCTTGGCACTTTCCAAAAAACAGCTCTGTTTTCTTTGGGAAAATGTGATGTGTCAACGTTGTATTTTGGGGCATTTTCTATTGCGGGCGCTAGGCCTACACCACACAAGTGGGATACCATTTTTATCAGGAGACTTAGGGGAATCATGGGTCGAAAAAAATGTGTGACTCCTCTCAGATTCCAGAACTTTCTGTCACCAAAATGAGGGAAAAGGTTTTTTGGGGCCAAATTTTGAGGTTTGCACAGGATTCTGGGTAACCGAACCTGGTGAGAGCCCCACAAGTCACTCTGTCTTGGATTCCCCTTGGTGTCTACTTTTCAAAAATGCACAGGTTTGGAGGTTTCTCTAGGTGCCGGCTGAACTAGAGGCCAAAATCTACAGCTAGGCACTTTGCAAAAAACACATCAGATTTCAATGTAAAATGTGATGTGTCCATGTTGCGTTTCCTGTCGCGAGCATTAGGCCTACCCATGCAAGTGAGGTACCATTTTTACCAGGAGACTTGGGGGAACACAGAATAGCAAAACAAGTGTAATTGCCCCTTGTCTTTCTCTACATGTTTTCCTTCCAAATGTAAGACAGTGTGTAAAAAAGACATCTCTTTGAGAAATGCCCTGTAATTCACATGCTAGTATGGGCACCCAGGAATTCAGAGATGTGCAAATAACCACTGCTTCTCAACTTGTGCCCATTTTGGAAATACAAAGGTTTTCTTGATACCTATTTTTCACTCTTTATATTTCAGCAAATGATTTGGTGTATACCCGGTTAGAATGAAAACCCATTGCAAGGTGCAGCTTATTTATTGGCTCTGGGTACCTAGGGTTCTTGATGAACCTACAAGCCCTATATATCCTTGCAACCAGAAGAGTCCAGCAGACATAACAGTATATTGCTTTCAAACATCTGACATCGCAGGAAAAAGTTACAGAGTAAAACATGGAGAAAATGGCTGTTTTTTTACCTCAATTTCAATATTTTTTTATTTCAGCTTTTATTTTCTGTAGGAAAACCTTGCAGGATCTACACAAATTACCCCATGCTTAATTCAGAATTGTGTCTACTTTTTGGAAATGTTTAGCTGTTTGGATCCATCATTTGTTTCACACCCATTCCTGTCACTAACTGGAAGAAGGCTGAAAGCACAAAAAATAGAAAAAATGGGGTATGTCCCAGTAAATGCCAAAATAGTGATGAATATGGGGTTTTCTGATTAAAGTCTGCCTGTTCCTGAAAGCTATGAAGATGGTGATTTTAGCACTGCAAAGCCTTTGTTGATGCCATTTTCAGGGGGAAAAACACAAGCCTTCTTTCTGCAGCCCTTTTTCCCATTTTTTTTAAAAAACGAAAATGTTGCTGTATTTTGGTTAATTTCTTGATCTCCTTCAGGGGAACACACAAAGTCTGGGTACAACTAGATTCTCTAGGATGTTGGGGAAAAAAAGGACGCAAATTTGGCGTGGGCAGCTTATGTGGACAAAATGTTATGAGGGCTTAAAAGCGAACTGCCCCAAATAGCCAAAAAAAAGGCTTGGCACCTGAGGGGGGAAAGGCCTGGCAGCAAAATGGTTAATAAAAAGCAAAAATTGCATTGTGAAAACAACAAAAGTGCTTTTAAGCATGAATAATCACTTGTAGGACATAAATGTAACATAAATCGTGCTAGCGAGTAGAAGAGGATCAGCTGACAAACACGTGCTCCAACACAGAAAAATTTAATAGAAAAGGAACTGAATTTTGAAAAGGAAGAAGGTGGCTGTGGCTACAGTGTCACCCTATAAATTATAGAACCAATGTAAAGCGTGCTAGCGGGGAGAGGAGGCACGGCTCACAAACACATGCACTCAGGTGGACTGGTTCAATAAAAAGAAACAGGAAAGACATTTGGAAAAGAAATAAAGCGCTTTGAAACATTAAATACGTATGTTGCAACAATGGTGGGGAACTTGCAAGAATGAAATATTTGCACCACCTCGAGGACTGAATTGTTATTTAACATAAGTGTGAGTTCTAGTAGAAGAAATTAAATTATTAGGTAGTAATCATGTAGTTACCAAAATGAAGAAAGCATTAGCTGGCATGGAAACATCCCGTGCGTCCAAAATAAAAATAGATAGAACCGTTGCACTAAGGAAGCGCTAGGACAAGGAATGTCAACACTGCAACGAAGGTTAGATGCTAAAAAACACAGACAAGTGTTTTTTGAAAAGTTTCACATTTGAAAAGAACAAGAATAAGTAACATCAAAAGTAAAGAGAATAAGTCTGAAAGATGTTGTTAGGAAAATGGAGAAAATACTTCGTAGCGTTGGAAGAGTTTGTGCATACAAAATAAACATGACAGGAAGAAGAAATAAAAGAAGCGACACAACAAGACGGAGAAAAAAGATAAAAATGAATTTCAGTTGTTTTGGCAGTTGCTTCCCATCCTACCTTGAAGAGCTGCTGAGGCCTTTGCTTACAATTAAACTAAAGTTATTTCTTATATTGCCTGGCATCCCTATTTCAATCCTTCTAAAAACAGACTTAAATTTAGAAATTACATTTTCAATCCCTGTGGTGACAGCCATACAATATATAGGGATGCCTGAAGCTGGGGTGAGAATCATTCTCAGGTTTCCTTGATATATCTACCCAAGGATATGTTGCCCTTCAAGTGTTACATATATTTTTCTTAGAATATAACGTGATCCAACTGGGATGGTCCCTACAAAGAATTCCACAATGGAAACGGGTTTCTTCCCATTCCGAAGCATTGACACATCAACATTCTCCAAAGACCAATTCTTCCTGTAAAAAGGTTCTGAAAAAAATGCAAATAGTAAACCTGAGCCTATGAGCATTGTGGTACAAGTATTATCAATAACAATGTCAAACTTTGGTATATGACAACGGTTAGCATCAACATCCTTTGCATTAACAGTGTCAATGTGATCACAGTTCTTGAAAGTAATGTTATTCCCATCTACTGATGTCAAATTTCCTTCAAACGATTTTCTGTTACTAGAACAAAGTTATCTTTGTCCCCACTGTGCTGACTCTCATTCTTGGCTAAATCTGTAATCACACTGATGGAACGTTGTGACTTGCAAATACTTGAAAAATTACCACTTTTCCCACACTTTTCCAAAATAAAGAACGAACCAAAGAAAGTCTTGAGAAGGGACAGAATTTTACTGCAACAGCTGGGCAGGATAGTGGGGCTACTGCCTTTCTAAATCCAAGCCATCTTCCCAGGACCCCTGCACTACAGATCCCTGCAACTCCTCAAGGCAGCAAACCTCAGGAGGGGACTCATGTACTCAGAGCTTGTTCCCCTCAACCAAGAAGCTAAGAGAGAACTGCAGTGGTGGATTAGACCACATGGAGGCCTGGAACGGCCGGGCAATATATGGTGCCACCTACGGTCTAGTAATAGAGTCAGACACCAACCTTTGAAGCTAGGGTGGGCCAGATCCAGTGACATTTCCATGGGGGGGCAGGTGGGCAGAGATGAAACTGACGCTCCACATCAATTGCCTGGAACTCCTTGTGGGGTCCTCTGACATCAAGTCACTTACCAAGGACAAAGTCTCCTGCTGCATCCTTTTGAGAATGGACAACATGTTGGCGGTGCAGTATATTAACCTCTTGGGGGACACAAGGTCGAAGGACCTGTCAGACCTAGCAAAGGAGTTTGGCAGTACAACTCAAGATCTCAGTGACAGCGGAGTACTTCATGGGGATGCAGAATGAAGTGGCGGACTGAAACTCCAGGTTTATCACAGACAATGGTGATTGGAGACTGGATTGCAGGATCTTCACAGTGCTCATGGACAAATGGGGTCCTTGCCTCCTGAACCTCTTTGCGTTCAGACTGAATTATCAACGGCCCAGATACGTCAGTTGGAGACCAGACATGGAGGCGGCAGCAGTGAAGGCGTTCATGCAGGATTGGTCATCAGGACAGAATTATGCTTTTCTCCCCATTTCTGATGAATACCAGAGTGGCAGCGCTAGTCAGACATCAGAATGCGTTACTGGTACTGGTGGCTATGATCTAGAGATCACAGCCCTGGTTTCTGCTGTTGAGGGAACCAGCATGGGACCTGCCAATAGCACTGACATTCTTCCATAGGATGTTGCAGGGTCACCTAGGCGGCTCTCACCCCTTGGTCCTGTGTGGTCATCTCAAGCTCATGGTGCTGAGAATTTCAGGCGACGTTGGCAGAACAGCCAGCTTTCAGCAGATGCTGCAGGAGTCATCCAACAAGCTTGGGCCTCAGGAACCAGCATGAGGTACCGTTTCACCTGGAACAGACGGAATTGTTTGTGTTTGGAGAGACATGTGGATCTCATGGGGGTGGAAGTTGCAGATATCCTGAATTTCTTGGTATTGCTGGCTCAGGCTGGGCTCTCGTACCGCACCGTGAATTCTTTCAGATAAGCTATTTCGATGGATCATCCCCCTCTCAATGATGTTCCGGTGGGGGAACACACTTGGATTTGTAAGTTGAAAGGGATCAGGCTATCAAAACCCCCAGAATTTAGATATTCAGGACTATGGGAAGTTAATATTGTCCTGTGTTTTCTTATAGGTTGGCAGGATAATGAGTATCTCTCACAGAAGGAATTATCTGCCATGCTGGCAATACTATTGTTCCTGATTTCCTGTCAGACGTGGAGGCAATGGATGTTTCAACTAGAGTTTTTAGTCCAGAGGAAGTGACCTTTACAGCCTCGCGGAGGACGAGTACCAGGTTGGTATCCTATTCTGCATTTGCAGATGCACCCAAACTTTGTGTGGTCAGATGTATTAAGGCATATGAGGATTGGATGGCAGAGGTAGTGCCGGCCAGGGAAAGACAGCTACTTATTGCATTGAAGAAACCCTTTAGGGTGGTATCCTGTCCGTCTATCGACAGGTGGGTAAAGATGGATTATAACAGAAGCAGACATTGATGTCAGTAAGTTTGGTGCCCATTCCACGAGGGGGGCCCATGGCATCTAACACCATTCAGATAGGTGGCAGATTGAAAGACATTATAAATGCCGCAGACTGGTCATTAGAGTCTACTTTTCAAAAATTCTATTTCAAACCTATTTAGGAAGCAGTGGCTTGGGTGTTGAGTAAGCATTGCACATGCATAATCTTCACCTCCAGTCCTGACATAGAATGAAAAATATCCTAGTTGACATGATAGAAAGTTTCAATTCTATTAAGGACACTGCCGTGAGGATTATCCTTTCCTGGGATCTGCAATTCCCAGACCTTGTTCCCACCAAGATTTAATGAGTTAGGGGTAGGTATATCTTGTTAGTATAAGGTACAATATCATTTGTGGTTGTTTCCATCTCTGTGGATGATATATTCTGCTGCTTGCAAATTCTCATTAAAGATAAAAATTGTATATGCTATGCATCTCTCAGGAAGATTTGTTGGAGGGAATCTGATAATGTGGATGTACCATAGGCAACAACCAAAATAACAAATAAGACCAGTTCCAAGGGTTAACCTCCTAGTGTGAAGAAGAGGAACAGGAAATGACATCATGAATATATATATATATATATGAACATGGAGTCTAATATGATTGGAGGACTGTTGTTATGGACACTTTTGACCCACTGGTTGATGGGAGTTGTGGTTTCATGATGTTAAAGATGTTCTTTGAAGGTGACTGCTATATAATAAAGAGTGAAGAAAGTTATGCACGATCCTCAACTTCATGTCCTTAAGAGCAGTGGTTCCCAACCTTTTCACTTCTGTGGACCCCAATTTTAGCACTACTGGATCTCGGGGCCCCCCACTGAATCATTTTTGGAATCCGGGGACCCCTTACTAAGTCATTACTGAAAGCTGGGGACCTAATCTGTTAATATTATTTAACTTTCTAAGCTGCTGCGGACCCCCTGATGCGGCTTCGCGGACCCCCAGGGGTCCCCGGACCACAGGTTGGGAACCACTGCTTAAGAGAATTGAAACGTTCCATCATGTCAACTAGGACATTTTTAATTTATCAAAATCCTAATATACAAACAATAAAAAATATCTAAAGATAGGAAAAAACAAAGAAAAAAACACAATCGACTAATTCCAAAGATGTAGCCCAAATGTAGTCCAAAAGTCTTTGTCAAGACCGGAGGCTTCGGATTATGCTTCTCTTTCCATGCTTTATTTACTCAGCAGCCAATAAAAAATAGAGATTTGTTGAAACTACATTTCCCATTACTCCAATGATCATGTAACCAACCATAGAGAGAGACAAGATATATAAACTCCTGCCATCATGAGACTTCCTCTTTCTTTGCTGCTCCGCAGCCAGTCATGTGCTCGTCTTGATTACTATCTTATTGCTTGGTTACTGTGTGTTTTGTCTAATGATACACATGTCGTGTCGAGCAGGCCGCAGCCTGTAATTGCATTAACATATTTTCTTTTCAGGGGAGCACTTCGGCTTCCAGGGAGGCGATTACTCGCTTTCCCTCTTATCTGGTGGAGCGGGAGAGGGAGCAGAGACACGACTGCCATCTTGGGTCAGTCGCGTCTCGTCGTTCTAGTCTCGGCTAGATCAAGGCACACACGCTTGATTTCAACGAGCAAGTTTTATCTGCATTTCTGGAAGCTTGAGGCAGCGTTGGCGGTGCGCTTCACAGTTTTTTCATCCTCTATCCCCAAAATGTGCATCATTCTTCCTCCTTGTGCCTTTTGGTCATTGCTCCCAATGCCCTGAGGCATCGGAGAGTGCCCAGGGTAGTAACATTTGCATAGGCCCCACCTAGAGTGCTCCAGGTGCCTCCCTTCACACTTTAAGTCAAAAACCTTCACCTGGTGGGGTTTGCACTCCTCCTTATTTCGGCTAAGGCCATATCTATGTATAGTTTCTATTCTCTTTGGGGGTTCCTGATTCAAAATGGCTCATTACGACCCCTATGAAGAGGACAGAGGGATTACCAGGAGTTTCCCCCTTCGTTTGAATACATTTTGGTTGAAGCACTGGACTCCAATGTCCAATTATCTGTTAATAATAAAGCTCTAGCCAGAGCTCTAGGCCCCCTGACCTCCCATCTTAAGGACTTCACACGCCAGCAAGGCTGGCTTCCGCCTCTTACAGCCCCTGTTGATCAAATTCCTACTCCAACTTTGCAATCTGAGGGCAAGGCTAAAAGCATATCGAAAAGGGCTAAATCATGGCATTCTGAAGCCTTTGAAAAATTATCTACGACCATCCAGAATGAGCACGGTTATTGTCACTCTCAATCTTAGGCATCATCCGCAGAGGATCCTTATAAGGGTAATTACTTATCAAGTTCTGAATCAACTAAGTCCGATGGTGATAGTGACCAGGACAATGTTCCTGGCCCCAGTAAAAAGGGATGGCGGGATCGGAGCACTGGCAAGAGGCCCCATTCCTCTGAAGGTTCCTACATTTGATCCATCCGGAATTGCCCATCCCCGTTCATCCAATTGGTCCCCTCTTTCTGAGGTAGCCAGTTATGTGCAGACGCATCTCAGACAAAGCTTTCATAAGGAGGCCTGGGCGAGGCTTAGGTCTGAATGCCCCAGGCCTGACCTGGAAGGCAAAGTGGCGGACACTTCTGAGGTAGACCCTACTATGGTCAATTTCATGAAGAAATGATCTTGTGATCCCAAGAAAGGGCTGGACAGAGCCTGGCGATGTTGCCAGGATAAACTGCTTGATCTATCAGGTCCCTTAACAAAATTCCTAGAGATGGGGTTCCTAGCAAAGGAATCTGGAAGTCAGGTTGATCTGGACATTTTGATTGGCTGGGCGCAATGGGCAGTGTGCCAATTGGGCAATGCTAATGTGGCCATGTCCTCTGAAAGGAGAAGATCGATCCTTATGTGGATTGATCCAAGACTAAATGACCTAGCTTTCATCGGAATCTGGTCCAGTGGCACAGGGTCTTTCGTTCGGAGGTCCATTCGTTAAGGATTTGGCAAAAATTGCGGCCACATATAGCACACTAAACAAGGCTCACCTCTCTTTCAAGAATGTATTCCACCATAACCTTTTTGGAAGAGCCGGACGATACAGAGCCCGTTCGTCAGGCTGAAGATTCTACCAGGGCTCCCAACTTGCAGCCTTCAACAGGACGAGAGGCTCCTGGCAAGACCAAGATCAAACCTTCTACCCCACCAGACCCAGAGGAGGTCATCAACTCTTCCGTAGAGGAAGAGATTATCAAAAAGGAGCCCAAGACACAGGATATTCAGATGAGGATTATTCCTTATGCAGAAGTAGTGTTGAGGGGTCGGATTCAGTTGTTTACTACACAATTGGATGAATATTACTCAAGACGCTTGGGTACTAGAGTCGGTCCAGAGTTTCAAACTGGAATTTTACTCCTCTCCAGTCCAAGTTGCGCATCCCCGGGAAATATTTTTTTCCCTACAAGATCAAGAACTCATCACAGAGGACATTCATTCCTTGCTGAGGAAAGATGCCATTTGCCTCTCTTCTCCCCATCCAGGGGATTTTATCAGCAATATCTTTTTAGTCAACAAAAAAGAAGGGTGTTCTTGTTTGGTTCTCAATTTAAAACATTTCAACCCTTGGCTCATATACAGACATTTCAAGATGGAGAACATCCATCTTTTAAGAGATCTGCTCCAAGAAGGCGATTGGATGGTGAGACCGGATTTGAAAGACGCTTACCTCTCAATCCGATCTTTGCCCCTCACAGGCGCTTTCTTCAATTCTTTTGGAAAGGGCAATGTTAAGAATACAAAGTCCTTGCATTCGGCCTTTCATCGGCCCCATGGTGTTTCACCAAGATCATAAGACCCGTGGCAGAAGCCCTTCATGCCAGGAGCGTCAGGTTAATCATTTACCTCGACAATTTAATCCTTATGGCCCAGGATCCCCAGACACTACTACTTCATCTATCTTGGACAATCCTGTTGTTACAGGAATTGGGTTTTGTGATCAGCCAAACAAAGTCATCCTTGATTCCTTCTCAACAAATGGAATGTTGGGGATCTCAGATAGATTCGGTGCGATCCCAGGTAGTTCTTCCTCCTCAAAAGATTCGGAATATCAAGAAGGAGTTGAGATCTGCTTTGCGGACCCACACAATATCGTTGAGATCCGTAGCTCAGATTGTGGGTCTCCTGGCCTCGTCCATTCAGCTAATATTCCCAGGACACCTTCATTACAGAGCTCTACAACGCCTCAAAATTCACCACCTTAAGAAAGGGTTGACTTACTCGGATCAGATCCAACTGTTGACAGAGGACAGATTGGAAATGAGTTGGTGGTTGACCCACATGGAAGCCTGGAATAGCTGGGCGATCTTCGGCAGGACCCCAGATGTCATTCTGGAGTCAGATGCCAGGAGGTGGGGCTGGGGTGCCAGATGTGGACCCCCTCTCCATGGGTGGCCGTTAGACGGAGAACGAGTTTCAACTTCATATCAATTGTCTGGAGTTGTGAGCGGGCTCCTGCGTGATCAGGAGTATATCCCCAATCAAATCGGATTGCTGCATTTTGTTGAGGATGGACAACATCTCAGCAGTACGTTATGTCAACAGACTGTGGGGCACAAAGTCCTGCATGTTAGCAGAGATTGTGAAGGATTTTTGGCACTTCTGTCTGCAACATCGGATTTCAGTCATTGTGGAATATCTTCTGGGCATGAAGAACTCTTTGGTGGATTGGTATTACCGGCATCTCTGGGATTTCAGCGATTGGAGGTTACATCCAAAACTTTTCAAACAGATCAATCGCTTGTGGGGTCCCTTTTCAGTGGACCTGTTTGCCTCCAGGACCAATCATCAGTTTCCGACTTTCTTCAGTTGGCGTCCGGATCTGGAGGCTTTAGCAACAGATGTGTTCTTACAGGACTGATCTCCCCAAGGGGGGTATGCGTTTCCGCCATTCAAAATGATTCCCAGAGTGCTATCCTTGGTGAAGTGTCACAAAATCCAATTAGTCTTGGTCACTCCATTATGGAGGGCTCAGCCATGGTTCCCCTTGGCTTTGGAAATGTCATGCAACTTTCCTCTTGTGATTCCTCATATGCCGAATCTATTACAGGACCCAGTAGGCCTTCCACATCCTCTGATCTCATCCAGCAAAGCTCCACTAGATGGTTTGGACAGTTTCGGGGATAGATGGAAGTTGCCAGGTATTTCGGCAAAAGCTGCAGCTTTCATTAACCAGGCCTGGTCCATAGGCCCATAAGCGCTATGCATCGGCATGGAAGAGATGAGTTGGCTGGTGTAACCAAAGGAGTTTCGACCCTGTTCAAGCAGATGTAACTTCGGTGATAATTTGTTTGTCTTCCTTAGCTGAATCAGTACTGTCTTACAGATCAGTGAATAATTACAGGTCAGCTATTTCGGCTGGTCATGTGCCGATTCAAGGTAAACCAGTCAGGGTGTTTCCACTGGTTTGTAATTTACTGAGGGGTATTCTTTTGTCCAATCCTCCACAAGCAAAATATTCTTCTTTATGGTATGTGAATGTGGTACTTAGATTTTTGAAATCCTGGCCTGATAACAAATATTTATCGCATAAACAGATATCAGCTAAATTGACTATGCTGATATGTTGATTTCTTGCAAAAAGAGTGTCAGACGTTAAAGCTTTGGATCTTAAAGGTCGTCAATTTTCCCCTGAGGGTGTAAGCTTCTCAGTGTCCAGAAGGACCAAGACTAACATCAGGTCGGTCTCATATCCTGCATTCCCTAATGACTACAAATTGTGTATGGTACAATGTCTCAGGGCTTTTGAGGCGGCTACTAGTGAATTCCGGGTAGATCCGGAGGGACAATTACTGATCGCCTTACAAAAGCCATTTAAACCGGTTACATCAGCCACTTTGGCTAGATGGTTGCATTGGCTTCTTTCTGGAGCGGGAGTTGACACGTCTGTGTTTGGAGCTCATTCAGTTAGAGGTGCTATGGCGTCCAAATCTTTCAACCTAGGTTCCCGACTAGAAGATATCATGAAAGCGGGGGATTGGTCCTCTGAATCCACTTTTAAATCATTTTATTATAAGCCGGTAGTGGATGTTGCATCGATTGTGGTGGCTCAGCTTCAAACAAGCATAATCCGAAGCCTCCGGTCCTGACATAGAATATAAAATGTTCTAGCTATCGCGTCAAGAATTTTCAATTCTATTAAGGACACCGTGGCGAGGATTATCCCACCCGTTGATTTATGAAGTCTTACGTAAGGTATAAGTATGATGCTTATTTGAATATTCATACTGCAAAGACTTTGTTATACCCCCTGTTTGTTTTTTATTTGTAAATTAGGGGATGGAATATTATGGCTTTACTTTGTATCCTCAGGTACTGAGCAGAAACAATCTTGAAGAAGACGGACTTTCGCCAAAGGTTCTTCTTCGAGGTGTTGTCTACCTTCTACAACATATGACATTGGTTTGCCTCTTCTGGTTTCCAGGCTTTGGGTTTCATATGGACTCTACCTAGGAGAAGCTTTGTATTCAGATTCCATTGTAATAGTGTAAAAGCAATGACAAACATGCTCACAAGTTTGTAGCAAAACAAGGTAAAGTGACACGCAGGAAAGTTGAAAAAAACGGTTGTGACGTGCATGGCCCTCCAATAGAGAGTGCACTCTGATTCGTGAAGACGTCTCTTTTCAAAACTAGCAGCTGGTGGCTAGCTAGTGTCTCCAGAACTCGTCGCCAAATTGAAATAGGGACACCAGGGAATCTCACAAAAGGCTTTAGTGTAAGCAAAGGCCCCAGCAGCTACAGAGCAGCAGCTCTTCCAGGTAGAGTGGGGAGCAAATGCTGCCACAAATGAAAGGCAATACAATCTATAGCTAAGAGAGCGTACACTTAGCTGGACCAACCAAGCAAGTGCACACTGTCACAGTAAAAGTAAGCGAATGCACAATTCAAACAATAACTATATAAGTGAACAAAGAAGCACTGTAAAACTAAAAGATGCACATTTCAAACAATAATACCACGATGAAGTACATCATGATAATGCATTACTATGAGGGCTTTGGAGGCTATGGCTTGCCCAGTCTCTCCCGGGCTAGTTGGGCTTGTGGTGTTCTCTGCACGCAGGGTTTTTTGATTGGTTATCCAAGGGTGGGAGGGGTGTTAGCTGGGGTTGTGAGTCGGTGTGATGTTGGGAGCAGCCTTTTTGGCCATCTTCACACCAAGGGGCAGGGCACAGAATGTTTGACAGGTGCTAGGTTTGTAAGGTTGATAATGGCAAGAGTAAATAGGGTGGTTGAGGCTTTGAAAATATTGCAGGATGAGGGTAGGAAGAATCTGCTTAAGGAGAGTGTCTTGAAGCAAGCGTAGCTGAGACCGAAGCATCCAAAGTGTGTGTCCTCGGGGCTGGATGGAGTGTTGGCCGCTGTGTTAGCCGGCTCTCCCACAGTGAATAAAGCCCAAAAATTCAGACAGAGAGTGCAAGTGGAAGAAAAGTGCGCACCATACCTGAGTCGGGTGATCTGGTTGAGGATGCGCTGGTGCCTGTCACTTCATGGAAGGGGGGCAGGCAGCAATGCTGTGTGGAGTGGTGGGCTGCGCATGTTGCAGGCTTCCACACGTGACTGCAGTGATAGGCGTTCATTTGAGAGGTGGTGGGTGTACTCTAGGCCGGGATTAATGCAAATGCACATGTTGCAGTGAGGTCTCCAGTGAGAGGACTTAACGGACAGGTGCCTGCTAACAATAGCATGCTATTCGGCAGGGTGTTTGTGCGTACAGAACTAGAAGAAAGGCCGCTAGGAACGCCTGCCAAAACGGCACCACCCATGGCAAATAGTGATCCAATTATCATATCAAGCACCGGGAGTGAGGAGGAGGCAGCGGTAAGGTCTATCGAGGTAGAGACAGCCCCTGCACGGGAGCGAGCAGGGATTGTTTTAACATCACATTGTGTTCAGCCCCAGGGTCAGATTATCCCCAGTTGGGTGAGCCCTATGTTAAATAAGGTCCAGAGCTGGGAAGTGGCCAATGCTGTGGTCACTTGTCATGATCAGGGTTGACAAGGATTTTCCAGCTTGCAGCCATGACAGGTGCGACAGACAGGGGAAGAGCAGCTAAAGGGGGGCAGTGATATATGCTCTATAGGCCAGTAAGTGTGGATCTCTGGTGATTTCGAAAGAGGAGTGAGTGGACAGCCTGAGGCGGCTTCTGGGGCATCTGCGTTTGATGACTCCTCGAGGTTGAGTGGTCCGTGGAGAAAGTCTTGCAGATGCATCATGCTGAGGGCATAAACTTTCCTGACCCCGGTGGAGGCCTGGGTGCCTCCTGGGCTAAAGTGAGAGCAGTGTCCAATGCAAGCAGATCAATGTTGAGGGAGAGGGGATGGCCTATCATCAGCATGGACGACAGTGTTGGAGACGGCACACAGCCCATCATGAGTGCAGAGGATTTTGGGTTGTGTTGAAAGGGATTCCTTGGGAGAGGGTGAGATTGTAGATGATGGGGTATTGGCTCTTACAGTTGGGATTCAAATGAGGTTTGGGGGACAGAGTGTTAACAGAAGGAGGAGAATTGGTGTTTTGCAGGGAGGAGAGGGATCGCCAGCCCAGGGGCATAGAGAAGAAACAGTGGGCTCGGAGTGGTATGGAACAACCTTCACTCTCAAGTGGTAAGGCCTCTGAGTACCAGGTGCAGAAACAGGGGGGAGGGGGACAGATCAGTGTTGAGATGGGTATCTGTGGGAGTGGGTAATACTCCGATCAAAAAGGCAACAGAGGACCGGGTGAGAGGAACTGGCAAGTATGTGGCTAGTCAAATGGTTGCTGACGGGCCTCATCAAGAGACCAGATGTGTGAAAGATGGTATTCAGTCTACAGGGGATACATCAGTTGCAGTTTCAGGTGAAAAGGTGGGCGGCTCCAATGCAGGCAGCGGCACTGGGGAGAGTGCCAAGAATATGAAGTAAGTTTGAATGGGTATTTCAGTGCCTTTGGGAACACATCTAACCAGGCAGATGAAGGAAAGTATTTGGAAGAAGGACTTTGTGGATGTTTTTAAGCTTTTCCACAAGGAAGTTCAGGAAAAGGAATGCTCTAAGGATTGAGAATGAGAGTTGACACTTAGGCCAAGAGTGCTGGCTGTGATTGAGAATTGAACTTCTGCATTTTTGATTTATGCCACTGTAGTCTGTGGGCGCCATCCGAACAATGTGTTGTGATGTTTAAATACATGTATGCTGTCTGCAGGATTCCAGAGATTTTGGTTGGTTTACACATGACGAAGAATTCAGGGCATGCTTGACTTTGAACCCTGAAGGAGTGGGGCGACATTGATAATGAGCTGTGGATACAGTGGATGAGGTCTGCTAGACCAGTATCTGTGGTGCACACTGCTAGTGGTTTACCACTACAATATAAGCCCATTCAGGGGCGTTCCACCCAGTTTGGGAGATGGCAGTGCAGGAAAGGGGCCTGCTGGTCCTTCAGTAGAGATGACGGCAAAAGACTTTAGTGCAGTTTCCAGCATGATTGTGCAAACTACGGAGGGAGGCACCCAGTGGTCCAATGTTTCTATGTTTCTCTGGGTTTTTGTTGAGTTGTCAAGGGACTCGTTTTAGGGGTCTGATGCAGCAAATGGTGGCAAAGGGGGCCTATACCAATTGACTTTCAGGTTCTTAGTTACTGGTTACAATTTTATCCCCAACGAAAGGAAACAAATGTTTGTTTTAGGTTTTTTTGGAAGGTTTTCAGCAGTGTTATCAAGGCCTTTCAGTGAGGCATTGGGTAAAAAATTTGCAGTCAGCATTGGAAGGTCCTGAGGTGGTCTGAAATAAACTTGAAAAGATAGTGGCTCAAGGGAAGATTATTTGTCCATTAACTTATTGGCCGTTGGGTGATTTGACCTTTTCTTCACTGTGGGTGGTGCCTAAGAAGGAGCAAGGGGAGTTTAGGTCGATTCATCTTTTATCTTGGCCCCTAGGTGAGTCGATGAATGACTTCATAGCCAGTGAGGATTCCGTGGTGTGTTATGCATCAGTGGATGAGGCCACTGAGTTGGTGAGATCATGTGGTGTAGGGGCGGAGATGGTGAAGTTAGATATTAAGGGCCAGATGTAGGAAGCCGGCAAATTGCAAGTTGCAATTTGCGAGTCCGAGCGACTTTTGGTATTTTTTCAGGGCAGGTAGTGGTCCCTTGGACCACTGCCTGCTCTGAAAAAATATATTTGGGTCCACTCACAAAGGGGAAGGGGTCCCATGGGGACCCCTTCCAGTTTGCGAGTGGGTTACCATCCACTTCAAGTGGATGGTAACTGCGACTCCATTTGCGACCGCGTACGTGGTCACAAATGGAATTGCATACCACTGCGAGTCGCAAATAGGAAGGGAACACCCCTTCCTATTTGCGAGTCGGAAATGCATTTTGCGAGTCAGTTCCGACTTGCAAAATGCATTTCTGCATAGCAAACACACGTGTGCGACTCGCAAACGGCGATTTTTGCCGTTTGCGACTCGCAAATGGTTTGCTACATCTGGCCCTTAGTCCTCTTTCTGCCTGTTACTGGTTCATCTGGTGGATTTTTCTTTGCTGGACTTACAGTTTGAAGATCAAATTTAAATAGACAGGATGTTACTAAAGAGTTGTTCTGTGTCATGCCCATTGTTTGAGATTTTTAGTACCTTTTTGGATTGTTTTATTCAGTTCAAGAATAGGGTGTGTCAGGTAACACCCTATATAGATGATTGTTTGCTGGTAGGTAAAGGCAGCTCCAGTGATCCCCAGTGGGCATTGCAGGTTTTCCACGCATCCATGCAGAAATTGGAGGTCCCTTTGGCTCCAGTGAAGACTGAAGGTCTGTGTACCACAATTGCGTTCTTTGGTATTGAGTTGGACTCTCAACTACTGGAGTTGTGTTTACCTAAACACAAGGTTCAGACATTGATTTTGCTTTTGGAAGAGTCTGCCAACTAATGGAGGTGTGTTTACCTAAACACAAGTTCAGACATTGATTTAGCTTTTGGAACAGACTGTCAGTTGTAAGACGTTGGAGTTAAGGAAAGTGCAGAACCTTTTGGGGCATTTGAATTGTGTCTGCTGAGTGGGTCATGCACGTAGAGCATTTTGCAGATGCTCTGGTTTCGCAGTGACAGGTGCAGTTTTGCGTCATCACAGAGTGTGTTTGGAAGCTAGTATCAGAGCAGATTTGAGGATGAGGATTTCCTTCCTGAATTATTTGAATTGAGTGATTATGTGGCTCATGGCTTTGGCCTCTTCCGAAATGGGCACTGATGGCAGAAACATGGCTAGCTGCATGGTTGGCAGTGAAAAGGAGCATTGCGTTCTTTGAATTCTTCCCTTTGGTTGTTGTGATGGTGTTATCCGGGAAGCAGTTGGCCAACAGGAGGGTGGCTTGGTTTGACTTCTTAGAATGTGGGCCTGCAGGAGGGGTGGAGACCCACTGGTACTACTACAGAGAAGGGATGATGCAATGCATTTTATTATGGAACAGATTGCTTTAGGCCTGTCGGCAGTGGCAATATCGGGAAAGACGGCAGGCATTTCCTTTTACGGCTAAGTGTTTATGGGGATATGATCCTATGGAGGCCGAGGTGTGCAAAAGGATATTGTCAGGTTGGGTGAGGGAAGGTGGGGCTCATTGTAACAGAACACTGATATATGGGAAGTTTTTTGTGATATTTTTGGTCAATTGGAAGCTATTTGTTTTCCCCATGGAAGTGGCTTTGTTTTCATAATGAATGGTTTGGTTGTTTCATGGGGTGTTTCGGATGTCTGAATTGTTGGGGAATAAAGGGAGGATGTGTTTGTTGTACTCCAATGGGACTGTGTGTGAGGAAGCGATAAATATTTGGTTGTCACATTCAAATACAATATAACATTAAAACAGAGGCCCAGCTAAAAGAACTACCACAGGATAACTAGGAAAAATGATTTTCCTGCTAGAAAAACCCTCACCCACCAGGGTTACCCCTTGGTAGCATGCTTCATCATTGGGTTTCTTCCCGTTCCGCTACGGAGAGGGGAGTGCTATGACCTACGTGAGGGCACTGATGTAGTCTTGTCAATGTGAATCACAGGAGGGATAGGAGTGGTGGCATATTGGGTGACTTAAAAATACCTGTCTCCTAGTAATTCCAATGATTTAATAGATCTCTTGGAGGCGGTATGATTAAAAAGGGGCTGCAGAAGTGGAAGATGAACTGGACCTGACTTCCTAGTCTACATGTTTCGGAGCCTTACCCCTAGGCTCCTCATCAGCACCAAGGTGGATTCCCTGCTGCCACTCGTTTGACTACCTCTAATGAAAAAATAATACATGCTTAGTGATATGGTGCAATTCACCTAACTAATGTGGTGTCATAAGATGGTACCTACTGTTTATGGTGTCCGTCATTGATACTCAGGTCTGGTCAGACCCCGGGGAGGTGAGCATTGGGTACAGAGCTGGAGTGTCACTTTGGGGAAAGAGTGACTACATGCACACACCCCTCCGGGGGTGGGGTATGATATGAGAGGACCGCTAGACCAGTCTAGCGCCAAAATATTGGAGTTAGCACCATTTTCCGGAAGTACTAACTCACCTAGTGTCTCACTGCGACAATGAGATGTAAGGTAAGCGTTCCTTTCCTAAACATTACGTTAGCCCCCAGCACCATATTTATCTCCTGACACTAAAATGACGCGCACCTAGAAGGCCAACCTAAATAATGGCGCTAAGCCTGATTAGCGTCAATATTTATCGCCTGGTCAGACCAGGCATTCACATCCTGGTAGGACCATTTCCGTGGGGAAACACCGTGGAATGGGCACAAAGATGCCAACCCCAACCCCCAGCATCACCACCTCCCATACCACAGGGACACTACAGGAACCCATCCCATGTAAGAGAACCTAGCCATTATTTAGCGCCATTGTGCGTCATTTCTTAAATATGGCGCACGGATGACATTAGGGAATGGCGTTAGCTCAAGTTAAATTAAATGACGCACAACTGGGCTAGCACAGCTGTGCACCATTTTTCATAAATGTGGCCCTAAGAGTTTAGGGCCAGAATGGTGAGTGGGAGATTCGGTTATATACAGATATGTGGCTTCCCTAAATGGTCCTCTAAAGATATATGGCATGAGATTTTTAGAGACATATTATTCCCTTCTATATCATCTCACCCAAAGGAGGTGAAATGTCACCAGACGCTAAGGTCAGACAGGAATTATTTCTAGGATAAGAACTCAGAAGGGCACAAAAGGGACTTCTGTTAATCTAGACTTGAGTGTTCAAAATGATAGGGTAGTAGTTTGGTGCATATAACCAACCATTCTGCACTGACCTTCCCCTCAGGCCCCAAAAGACAGTGGAATTTTTACTTAAAGGCCTTTCTGAAAGCTATATAGGTTTTGATGGATTGTATAATGTTAGCAAATAAAATACATGAGCAGTGGAGGTTTTTTTTATACAGCAGGATTCTGGATAACTCATGCAAGACTAGTTCTGCAGTACTATATGTCTATGTATAAAGAGGGGACTCTAAAAAGTAAATGAAACACGGTTTAATGCAGTATAAGTACATATGCCACAGGCAATCCCAACACTGCAGCTACTACCAAAGTCATGAGCAATCATCCAAATTCCACCTCAGCATCCAGACTATAACAAAAAACAACAAGACTACTACTACTACTACTACTACTACTACTGTGTCACTATATCGGTTATGATCATATTGTTTGTCACTTTTCAAGACCACAGTTTTCCATGTTTTAATAGCATTTTTAGTTTTTATATTATGTGTAAAGATCACAACATTAAAGAGGAAATTTTACAAGGAAAGGCTTCTATTTTCAGAAAACTCCCCAAAAATTGTATTTTGTAAGAAAAGAGCCTTTTAGCTCTGTTGAAGCGGGAACTCAAATAACTTCTCACCCACAATCCTATATTGAAATCAGTTTGAGCAGCAGCCTACATTTCCCAACTTTAAACACAAGGTGAACAGCCTTGACAGCTGGCTTATGGTGGTACTTGGTAGACTGCAGAGAAACGTGTGGCATATTATGAGGTCAGTGTAGCTGTAAAATTCTTACACACATGAACGCTGTTGAAGAATGACTCCGCCTGTCATCTGCACACAGGTAGACTTGCTGGAAGATGTGACCTATTCTAAATGGATTTGGTGAACAAGATAATGGTGCTGGACAGATATAATTAGTTTGGATTTATATTTGGATTTCGATAAAGACTGCTTTCCAATTGGAGGAATCAGCATTTACTAAAATGGATGTTTTGTGAAAAAATCTTTAGTTGTTACAATACAGTTTCATCCAGAGTGTGTGTCTGTAAGTAGGTAGTTATTTTCTTTGATTCTTTAACCTTCAATAAAATAACTCTCAAGAGTTCCAATGGTTAATAACCACTCTCAAACCATTTTTGTAAAGTAAGCAGTCCCTGGCAGTGTACGTAGAACAGTCTTCTCCAGCTAGTAGCTAGTGAGCGACTGGTAGCTCTCAAGCTACCTGTGAGTAGCTCTCCTGTGTGCAGTGCAGCCTCTTAAATGAGAAGCTCTTGCTTGGTTGAATTAATATATTTATACTAAAATTGAAAAGTGTGAAAATGTGTATTTTCAGAACTCATCATTTGCAGAATATATTTAAAGATGACATCTGAATGATAAATGACGCAGCATTGGGAGACTTATTAGTAATATCACTACCTTGGTGCCAGAAGGCATTGCAGCTGTGGCTGCTACTTCTTATGCTTGTAGAAGCATTCCAATTTGACTATGCCTTTTTAGGTCGAGCCTGGGCAGCACTTGCGCTGTCTCTTTGAGACACGTTGTATAGACTTTGTGGGCTAACAACCCGTCCATTGCTTACTTTCTAGTGGTGAATACTTCCTCTTTGTCTCTCCTTTTTGTGTTTTGTTCCCTCCGACGAAACACCGCCCAAGTACTGGTATCTTTAAGCTTCTGTGTTTATGTGTTCATTTTGTGGGACTATTTTATCTTTGTTTCCTGGTTCCTGCTTGCGTTACATGTGTTGTTGTTCCCATCGCTGCTTCCATTTTATTGCAACTTCCGTTCACAGCTGTGTTTTCCAACTCCTCCCCTCCTGCCTTTCATTTTCGGCGCTCAAACGTTGTTGCTTTTTCATGCCATCCTTCGTGCACTGTCACTCCTCACAACCAGCCTTTGACAGACCCCCATCTCTACTGTGTCTGCCGTAAAGAGGCAAGCCCACAAGTACTTCCATCGCAAAAGCCCCAGAATGCTTCTGTGTGCGAGATGCCAAAGTTTGCTCGACACCAGCTTCCCTTGCAAAGCGTGTAAATTCTGGGCCTTTGGCCATCCTCCTTCCAAATGAATGATCAGGGTAGGCCATTGTGTGCTTCTCTCAACTCTAGCACCCTCTGGCTTCCTGTCACTCTTGTACCTTGCACTTCTGTGCACACCTCCCACCCTGCATTGCCCAACATTGTCCTGCATGTGTGACTGTCCCTCACCCGCATTGCTGTTTGTTGCAATTCAGCAGATCAGTGCCTGGGCAGTACAACTGATGCACATCTTCCCGGGGCCCCCCTCCTCTCAGGGTTTGGCATCTCCTCCCATCATACTGCCCCTTCCAAACTCCAGCCCCTCTTGGTCAATGGATGGAAGGAAACTGCATTCCCTACATCTGGGTGAATTGGTCTTGCTGCCGAGGGATGTGTGTGTGTATGTTTGTGTTTCTCTATTTGTGGGGACATGAACCCAAGTCCCCACAAGGCAATATCTTCAAAATGATCAAAAATGACTTTAGAAACATGTGTGCCAATTTTTACATTTTTTTTTAAATGTACCTTGTGTGGACCTGTGTTTCATTAAGTGTGTTACTATTTGCACTCAGCTCCGCCCCTGTAGGCTGGAGATGGTGTGGCAGTGTTAAAGACTCAAACTTCAGCAATCTGAAACCATAGTTTCCAGCGGAAGGGGACCCAGTGCAAAGCAGCATTGCTAATGCCACACAGGGCTATCCCAAAACAATGGCATTTTTAATGCTATGGTACCTTTCTAATTGTTATTAAAAGAAAGTACTACCTAAACAAAATGAGTATATTTTGGCAACCTGCACTTTGATAATGTATGTTTAGTCTATTTTAAAAGCGTTGTTGTACATAACTCAATAACATTTCTTTCACTGCCAATGCAAGACTCACAATTTGTTATTCAAGAACAGTTTAATTCTTTATTGCTGTCATACCTCTCTGCTATTTTAGGCATAATAATAAGACTTGTATTCTTAAAAGTGCTGCAGTTGAATTTCTTGTTTTAACATGTACATTAAAGTGCGGGAATTAGGCACCTTGGTTTTGTAGAAAAGGACTGTTTCTGTGCATGAATTGAACAAAAACATGGATAGGCGACAGAGTGGAAATCTTTTGTTGTGTTTAACCATCCAGGCCAACAGTAAATAAAGCTATTTTATTGTGATGACAGATTCATATAAAAACAGACATACCAGAGTAAAATTAATCAATATCATTCAAAGTAATTCCAATTATCAGCTTAATGTGTATTTGCTTTTGGAAAATTAATCGCTTTGTCTATATACACGTTATGCACCTGGTATTCTCAAAGGGTCTGTTGTCATGTTTGGTTTTATAACAAATGTCTCAAGCGAAATACGAATCTAAAGCAAAATTTGAATTTACTGTTCATAAGTGGGCAGTGAAAAATCACATTCAATTTCACATCTAGTAAGACTCAGAGACACGCTTTCAGAGTTTTATGGCAATTCAAGGATAGTATGCCCAATGCATTGATAATTTTACTGCAGTCACAAAGTATTTAATTTACTATAAAAGAAAATCACAAATATATAGAAAATAACTTGCATTACTAATGTTTGGTACTAACTTTCTGCATTTATGAGTGCATTAGAGTACAACAGCCTTGAGATAATGTAACCTACATATTATTTGCGTGCTCAATGTAGATTTCCAATTCTGCATTTCATTAAATATGTAGAATTCGCTGAGGGCCAGATGTACAAAGCCTGGTCGCAAAATACTGGTCGCAATCAGCGACCAGTATTTTTGCCACCAGTGTGCTATTTTGCGAATGACCTTTGAGCAATAGGTCAGTTTGCAAAATACCAAATCGTACTGAGTTGAAATTTGAGCTAACTCATGAATATAAATGAGGTAGGTCGCAAATCACAGCCCACTATGATTCACAGCCATCAAGGAATGTGTCCTACTGCAATCATCAGATAGCCATCCCTACGACTGCTAGAAATAAAGCTCATGTTTTTTTTTAAAAAAGCAACCTGTTTTCCGTGAATGAATACAGAATGCATGTTTTTTTAATTAAACGTGTAACATACATTTTTAAGACTAGGAAGTGGTCTATGGGACCACTGCCATCTCTTTAAAAAAATGTTTTTTAATATTCACAAATTGGAAGGAGTACCTTGGGGACCCCATTTCATTTGTGAATGGGGTTACTACTACATTTGTGTAACTGAAAAAACATTTCTGTTTTGTGACGATATTTCATTTACAAAAAATTAATACATTCCATTCCGAATTGGTATTTTAAAAGGACGCTTTAAACATTCCCCTTTCAAACACCAAGTCAGTATGTAGTCGCAAACAAAAATTGCGATTTGGTAACTTGGGGCCAGATGCAGGAAACGATTAGCGAGTCGCAAACGGCAAAAATTGCCGTTTGCGACTCGCTAATCACATTTCCCTATGCAGAAATCATTCAGAATCGCAAATAGGAAGGGGTGTTCCCTTCCTATTTGCGATTCGGAGTGGCATGCAATACGCGGTCGCAAATGGTATCGCAGTTACCATCCACTTCAAGTGGATGGTAACCCACTCGCAAATTGGAAGGGGTCCCCATGGGACCCCTTCCCCTTTGCGAATGGACCCAAAACTATTTTTTCAGGGCAGGTAGTGGTCCAAGGGACCACTACCTGCCCTGAAAAAATACCGAAACTAAAGGTTTCAGTTTTTTTTTTAAGTGCAGCTCGTTTTCCTTTAAGGAAAACGGGCTACACTTAAAAAAAAAAAACTGCTTTATTGATAAAGCAGTCACGAACATGGAGGTCTGCTGACGACAGCAGGCCTCCATGTTTGCGAGTGCCTAGACTCGCTATGGGGCCGCAATTTGCGACCCACCTCATTAATATTAATGAGGTGGGTCATTGCGACCCCATAGCGACTCGCAGACGGTGTCTGAGACACCGTTCTGCATACCAATTTGCGAGTTGCAAATTGGCATTTTCCTACATCTGGCCCATGCTTACAAACCCAAAAGCATTTTTGAGGTCACAATCGGCCTTATTGAGATGGACCTTTCATGAACACAAAAGGCCTTTGTATGTCTGACCCCATATGCGCATTACCCTAATTTCTACCTGTTTCCAAGAATCTAGGGCCAGATTCTAAACAAATATTTTTATTATTTGCACCTGTGAATTTATATTTATGTTTTAGTGTAGATTTTCCCAAATGTCTCTAGAGAAAGTGCAACAGGTGTAACTTTCAAGAAGAACTTGCAGAAAACCTTTTTGAATTCCTATTTATGTTTGTCGGAAAACATTTCAGCATGCCTAATTGTAAACAGTGCATAATTGTCAATTCAAAATGGCCTTTGACTTGTTGCAAGTGCCTGTTTATTTCTGCATGGAGAAAACGTTTTCCCATGGAAAAAGCTCTTGTATTACACCCCCACCAATTTTATGAGTGTTTTCTGGGTCTCCTCTGTCCAATCCTATCTTTGAACACGATTTCTGCTCAAGTGTGACAGGAGAAAATGCATGATTTCACCATGCAAATGGAAGTGGAAATGTTTGTGAATACACACCAACATGTTCCCTTGTGGATGTGCACAAAATGTCCATTGTATCCCTTCCAGTGCAATGTCAGTCGTATGTATGTATCTATCTATCTATCTATCTATCTATCTATCTATCTATCTATCTATCTATCTATCTATCTATCTATCTATCTATCTATCTATCTATCTATGTATCAAACAAAAGGTTAAACTTATGCTATAGTTAGGTATGGACTAGGTTAGATGTTGAAATAACTATAACTCACAACATACTCAATGGCATCATTGATGACATCACTGATGACATCTCAAAGGACATAATTGATGACACCACTGATGGTATCATCCATGTTCCTGTACCTCAAAATACTCTATAAAAGGTTACTTCATTAAAAAAAACGTAGGTTGTAAGGGGACCATACACATATAGAATATATATTACATTTATCCACATGTGTGCACATGCTGTCTAGAAACACTGTAGTACTGGGAAGAAGTGTGATTTAGTCTGGGAAACCGTATAATGTGCAAACTTTAGCTGCCAGTGAAGCTTTAAATGCAAACAGCACTTTATTAAAAAGAAAAAAGTAGAAACTGAGCGCAACTACTATGAGTGCATTGCAAGACGTTTAATGAAAAACCTGAAAAATTATATTTTATTGACTCACAAATGTTTCAAGTCGCAGTATGATTGTAAGCATTGTTCTAATTATGTATCTCATTCTGCTCATTTCATGATTATGTGTAAGGTGTTTTTACTTTTATAAGCTACAGAGAATTGTGCATAGGACCCCGATGTGCACACCTAATCATTACTTAATGCATACATGTGAAACTGGTGACTCTGTTTCTCGTATTCAAGGTTTTATAAATTGCTGTTTATATTATTGTTTGCTGATGCATTGCAAGGGTAATTCACAAAGGTAACTTACACTTGTGAGTAATGATCATGTGTATCCATGTGTAATTTCAGTCTCACATAAATTGCTTAGCACATTAATGCACCTGAATATCAGTAAAAAGAGCATAATATCTAATAAATAGGATGATTTCACATATATGCTTTCTTGTTACAAAATATACCACCATTAGTACTAACAGTTTATGGAAAATTGGGTCTCGCTGAATACCTTCCAGTATGAAAAGCATATGCCAATCTGTCATATGCATTGAATGTGCATTATAATAATGTTCACCCTCAGTTAACATTAGGATCTGCCCCTAAAGTCTTCCTTTTCTTTCTGTCTGATGCTGTAAAGTTGTGTGACAAAGTGGTTTCCTGCAGGCCTCTAGCACCTGTAGGTCCCGTCCCATTGAAGTTCTTAGTGACCTTCTTTCACCTCTTCTTACTGAAGTGGTGCCGGTTCTTACTTGTTGGCATGGCTGGGCTTTTTGTATCTTCCAAAGAGTCCATATCTAGTCTAACGACCCACTTCTCCTCTTCCAGAGATTTGGTGGCATAAGTTTGGTCCTTCTATTGGGAGGAAAGTCAAAAAGGGTAACCCCTTCTAAAATCCACTCTCTGAGAACAAAGCAACTCTGTCACAGAGTGAAAGGAACACTTCTTTTG
Organism: Pleurodeles waltl; assembly: GCF_031143425.1. Lineage (NCBI taxonomy): Eukaryota > Metazoa > Chordata > Amphibia > Caudata > Salamandridae > Pleurodeles > Pleurodeles waltl. The sequence goes on from NC_090440.1 coordinate 990,732,776, forward strand.
AAGCAGCATCACCAAACAATCAAGGAACAATGGCATCCTGTGGCCATCAGAAGACACGTTACCCTGCTTCCTGGCTTTCTCTACTACTTTCTTTTTTAGTGGCAGTTGTAAATTCATCAAAATGTCTGCTCCCCTCCCCCTAACCTGCCCAATCTGTCTGCACTGTCACTCAATCTGTCCCACCAACTTGCCTGGATGTATTAGGGATCCAAAGCACTACCTCGCATCCAGTCACATCCTATTTCTAAGTAATTGTAATTTTAGCTAGAAGACCTACATTTTGTATCCTCCAAAGAGTTCTTTGACACATTTCATAGCCTCAGCTTCAAAGTGCTAGCAACACACCCACTCCTTATCTATGGCCATTGTCTCCACACCATAGCTCTTCATGGCCCACAGATTTCTAACAGTAATATTGCCCCTTTCATTTTGTCTGATCATCACACCATCTGCTTCAGTACAGTCTTCCCACTACTTCACTCAGCCATTCACAAACTACATCCACTCTAAGAAAAAACTAAAGTCCAGTTAATTTAAATCCACTCTGGAGAAAATGTCTCTCATGACTCCATACACTCTGCAGTTCTCTTCACAGTTGATTCCTGTGTCTGCCTCCAAAAAGGATGGATTACAACTACAAACACTTGTGGGACTCAGACGCACTGAAACTTCTAAAAACAACCTGCCAAAATCTACAGTTCACCTAGAACAGAATCCCTTCTCAATCCAGAATTATTCCAGAACCACTTATCATTTCACCTTCTTCATAGCCCAATAACATTTATTTACGACCAAATCCAGCAGGCAATAAACTGCCCCCAAAACCTTTTCAAGATGGACAAGAATGTTGCCAATCCCTATTGCACCACAGCCATCATACCACCATGCATGAACTCTACAATTCCTTAAGCTTCTTCTTCCTCGTGAAGGTCCAAAAGATCGGCAACAACATAGTCAACTCCTTCTTTAGCTTATTAGACTCTCATCCCATGGTGGATACAGCTCAGCTTTTCCATTTGTCAAACACCTACAGTGATCAAATTGCATCCCTATTCCAAAGCTTCAAACTGAGCGATGACGGGTGACACTTTCCCACCTCTGCAGCTGTTTACTACTTCTCCTCCATCCACCACACTTTGACTGTTTTCATCAACAAAATTCAGCACCCACTTAAAACATCCCCTTGTCATGCCTCCCTCCTAAATAAAAACCTTTATAATGCAGCTTACCACAGCAACTATTGACCTTTTGAGGGCATTTCCTGGAAAATGTTAATACCTCCCAACTCCAGGTCCACCTTGATTCAAATAACATCCTTGAGTCCTTCTAGTTTTTTTTTTTTTTTTTACCCAAACATGTTGCCCTATGTATCTGAAAAGGATCACTCTACCTGCTAATCCTTCTTGACCTGTCTGCTGCAATGACATCATAACATCATTTTGCAACATCTGCAGCAACCCACAGCTCATGTCTCTGAACACTCCATCCTCTGCTTCATATCTCTTCTCAAGGACCATCCTATGTTTTCAAAATAGGAGAACGTGTCTCCCCTCTAAATCCAGTGACATGTAGTCCCCAGGGCCTCCCCAGTGTCTCCCATTCCTTCCAAAATTATGTCAATCTCCCCCTGGATCTCATCTGTTCCTTACATCTCAAATTCCACTGCAATGCCAATGACTGTCAACTGTACCTGGGAGTCACAGGCACAATGAACAATTTGAGAACACTTCCAATGGTCTTAAAATGAATGCAAAGTGAACGGGACAAAACAGTCTTCAAGTCAATAGCTCTAAGAATTAAATCCCAGCTCTAGGTCATCCAAATCTCCTGAAACAGATTTATTCCATATGCCCTGTCCTACCTTTTTGGGGTCACTGTGTCCATCAAAAGCTGTGTGATGAATGTATTTACCTTCCTGGACACATCCTCATTCTTAGCTTGCAAACTGGAGCAGTGGTTTAGTCAGTCTTCCACCAACTTAAAATGCTCAAAAGGATGCTCAATTTTGTTCCAAAAACTCATCAAATGGTTGTGATTGGCTTTCTCTTTAACTGTTCACAGGAGTACTGAAACGCAGTATGCTACGGCTTACCTGCCTACCAAATGAACAGATTTTAAAAAGCATAGAAGACCAGGGTCCTGGTCATACTTAGACAGAAAATTGACCACCATACAAGAAACCACCATCAACAACTCCATTAGCTTCCAGTGATAGATACAGGCATTTTCAAAACTCTCTGCCTTACCTTCAAATTCATAAATAGTTTACCCCCTTACCTACATAGTAATTTAAAAAAATACACACAAACAGACCCTTGTGTTCACTCAACTTCAGCCTTCTACATACACCCACGTGCAATTGTAAATCAAGAAGAAGCAGACACTTCTCAGTTGCGGGGGACCACCAGTGGAACAGTTTCCTCCTTTATCTGTAGAACTCCAACAACCTTGTCTCCTTCAAAAAACAATGGAAACCTATTTGTCCTAAACATTTGGCCCTTCCTCCTCTCCCAACACCCCTTTCTCATACATAGAAGCAATTCAGTTCTGCAGTGTGCGGAGTTCAAATATGGTTTACAATAAAGTTAAACACAAGCATCTGATGCTACCTCCTGTGTCCTGTGGTAGAGACTGCAAAACCTCCAATGGATCTGAAGGATGCAGAGCTTACACACCTCAATGGTGCAAAACATTCACATGTGAGCTGGGAACCTATATATGGGTTTCTGGCTCAACTTATGTTCACCATGTAATGTTGGCTATTCAGGGAGTAAACGTATTTAGAGACCCAACCCAGAGGGGAAAAACTTCCACAGAAAAAAAGTTTTTTTGTTCGAAAAACCCTCTCCCACCAGGGTTACTCCTTGGTGGCATGCTTCATCATTGGGTTTGTTCCCGTTCTGTTGCAGAACGAGGCGTGCTGCGACCGACAGAATATGTGGGAGCACTATTGGTATCAGCGATGCAGATGCTAGAAAAGGATAGGAGTAGTGGGGTCTTGGTAAATTAAAAATAACCCCCCTCTGGATGATATTACTAGTTTAATATGTCTCACAGGGGTGGGATGATTAAAAAGGGGTGTCAGGAGGTTGGGTATATTATGTACCTGTCCTGACCTTCATCTGACCTGAAGTTTTTCCCCTCTGGGTTGGGTCTCTAAATACGTTTACTGAAGCTTCAAGGAGGATAGACCATCCACTTTAACCCTCCTTCTCCCCCCTTTGTTTAGCATTTTCAAGGAGTAACTATATTAATGGTGCTGCTGTTGTGGAACTCCCTGTGGCATTGGGTGAGTTGTTTTTTTCTGTTTCTAGCACAGCAGACACAGTCCCAGGCAGACTCCATTATTAATGTAATATCAAGAGTGACATTTGATCGTGTGGCACAGCCAATTCAGAAACAAATGTGGGCATAACAGCTGGGCTCAGATGCACAACTGCCTTTTCTAGGAATCCTTAGATGCTTTGAAAAGTAAAACATTCTACTGTTCATTATAGCATATAGGTGGCAGATGGTGCAGGCATCCAGTTGGAAACAATTACCTTTCTTAAGCACATGCCACAGCAGGCCTGTGTCTAGCGCAAACTGCACTCACCTCTTTCCCAAGCTCATAGAGCCAGGCCTCTGAACATCTGCTGTCAGTGGACTGAGGAAACAAAAGTCACTTGTAAACATGCTAAAAAATATGTGATAAGTCCAAGGATCCGTTGGCGATAAGAACTAGTCACATATGCAACAGTGTGAAGCATGTTGTGTGACACATGGCAGGCTCAGCATACAGAGAAGATCCTAGCCTTCTAGGATCAAGACACCAATCTTGTATGGCATAAATTGACAGCTTAATGAAGAAGTAGGTAAAACTGGCTTATTCCCAGTTACATGTGACCATTTCACTAATGCCCAGTGGTGGTTGAAATATTTTGTAAAATGCTGTATGTTATTATTATTTCTTGAAAGGTGATAATTGATAATTTCACTAATGCAGCTTCACATTTGCCTGTATTAGAGGTGCTCAGGCTCACAACTCACAGCAACCCCAGACAAAATAACTCACTTATTGTCAATCAGACATTTTAAAAGACTACCAAAGAAGCCTTAGCCAGCCCCCAGGCTTAGAACCACAACACCCAGCAACCCTGCATCTCATTACTCACTTGCCATCAATCAAGTACTGCAAAGGAATACAAATGAAGCTACAGCTCACTTCAGGCTCAAAATCGGAATTCCTAGCAATCCCATATCACGTGGCCACTCCCTGCCAATCAGACACGTTGAAGCATTACCTAAGGTAGTGAAAGCCCATTCTCAGGATAAGAACCACAATTCTCAGCAACCTTCTATCGTGTGACACGATGGGGCCAACTGGACAATGTTATTCACTATAAAAGATGCCACCTACAGCCTGCCCTCAAGCTTGAGACCAAAACTACCAGCAACCGTACAATGCATGGCTCACTTCCTGGCAGACGCTATAAAAGACTACTAAAGAAGCCAAAGTCCAGCTGTACTCATACATGTTACACACATACATACATAACAACGTGAACACAAGATCTCAGGTTAATCAATATCCACTCACATTCAATCTGTGGTTAGGTTACAGAACAGTCATGTTTTAGCAGTCTGCTGCTGAAGACCTATTATGCAGAATGCCAATACTTACAGTGGGCTTCCAGTCAGCCCAATGCTAAGCAATGGTTGACTTTCTTGTCAGTCTCATTTACTTGCTTCTTATTTAATGGCTTTCCTACCTCCACTTGTGTTTGCCACTCCCCTAGCACACAGCTTCTTTACCATCCTTTTGATTCTATGACTTATACCCTTTCGCTTCTTACAGTCAGAGCACTACTTTTTTCTTTTTCTTTCAGAGCTATAAGGCAGTACATGGGTTTCTTTCTCTCTCCCCGTCTCAGTTGTATGTTGCTTTTCCCACCCACATCCTCCTGTTATTTTTTTTGTTATGGCCTCATACCTCAGCTCATTTGTTGCTTCCCCAACCCCTTCTTGCCCCATTCAGCATTTTTTTCATTGAACCACCTCTCGGACGCCCTCTTAGCTCCCTTGGCCCACACTGGTTACTGCCTTATTAACTTCCCATTCCCAGTACCTCACGCTCCTCCACTGCCCTCCTCACTATTCTGTGTCACATTTTTAAGCAGAGCCCTGCAAGTGCGTACGGACATGCACATATAAGTGGTGAAGAATGTGGATTCATACACCATCACACTGGGGTCACGACCCATCATGATGCTTACACATCACATGAAACCAATATAATTGCTTGTGGGGTTTTTGATTTTGTGCTGTTGGTGTTGAACATTGCTATAACCATTATATCTGTTTAATGTTTACTGACGCTAAATAGCATCAGTTGAAAGACAAGATCTATTTGTTTTGCCAATGCTTGTTTTTCCCCATTTTGGTGCTCGTAGTCTTGAATTTGTAATAGAAATGCAAAACTGATATTTTCAGAATACAAATAAAAGCAAAATTTGATATGCTACTCCGAGCTTTGTGCTTATGCAGTAATCTTTCTAATGAATCAAGCAAAGACTTGCTAGAACACAGTCCCTAGAAGTCATTCCTGTAGACCTTAATGGAAAATTTTCACAAACATTTTATCTATAAAATTGAAACTGAGCAAAAACACAAGCACAAACTAGTTTGTGGTGTGTGTGCATTGTATAAGCACCCTGTCGCTATGCTAAGAATAGAAAGAGCATTATTTTAAAACAACTATCAGGAGATTTGAAATGTGCATTTAATGTAAGTTTGTTAATTTAATTATCATCCTAAAAGTGCTTTGGGATTACTAGTCAATTTTTCCGCTGGACTTCCAAGTTAAGATAATTAGGTGCTTTAATGATGGTCTTCGCTGGTTGGAGAATGAAAGTTTCCATTTCTGTGCCTCTGTTAACCAGAGAACATGCGGATAATATGACTGTCGATGGGAAGTTTCATTCATGCAGCATTCTCAAAGTTTTTCTTCTTCAAAAGATAAATACCACTTCTTAGCTTCCTTTGAGGTAGCCCCCCGCCCCTCGGGCCCTCTGGAGGTGAGGGGAAAGCCTCTTTTGTCTTAGAGCACGCTGAGGAGCAGGTGTGAATGCGCGCAAATTGGGCATAACAAAAGGCCGAGAGCGTGGCTCGCCCACCTTTATTCAGCCCTATTTCACACCCTGCACCAGCGTCTACAAACCAAAGCACAGGGTTGTGGATGTGGCATTTGTTACGATACGTTAACTATCCTGCAGTCCGCTACTTGAATTGAGCTGTTTGGCGCACGGGGTTAGCAGAACAATTTCTAGCTCTTAATAAACTGCACAATCCTTGCAGTACGTGCAGTAGACACGTGTAGAGTTTATTTCGTTTTTCATGTGAAAGCATTTCAGAACTACATATCTTCAACTTCCCATCTTTTTAACCTTGTATCGTGCAGTAAGAGGTAGATATTCAAATAGCATGACAAGTGCACCTATTTATAAAATTACTCTGTTTCAAGACTACTTATAGTTTTATGTCGCAATATATTTCTCAGACTAGAGCCCCTTACCCCATGTATAAAATGCTGACTTGCTGCAAGCTGCCAGTTATGGAAATTTTCATTTTACAAGAATTCACTTAAATTACAAAATGTTTAGGACTCAAGTGATGAGCATGGCAGTAGTAAGAATTTGACAAACCAAAATCAAAGTGCTACAAGAAGTGTGTACAGTCACACGCATATCATAATTAATGATTTACTACGAAAACATTTTTTTGTAATTTTATACAGCTGCAAAATACAAGTATGCATTCAAAGCCTCAAATCTAGATTGTGAAGAGTGCATCAATAACTTTGATAGATACCTGGGCCCAGATATACTAACATTCTGCATTGTGGTTACGCCATTTTTAAGGTCTCTGCCACGATGCAGAATATATATCAGAATTTACTAAATCAGGCAAATCCCAATTTGTGTGGCTTGGTTAAAAAAGGAACATTGCGTTGCATTACCCTGCATTGGGGAGGTGTTACATGGGTAGAGCGTGGGTGGTCCATGTATCCACTCGAATTTTTACACAAACCAAGATTTGCTAAAGTGTATAAACCTGGGTTTGTGCCAAATGGTGTGTGTACCCGACCCTGGAGTAACCAGGAGAAATGTATTTTTCCTTGTTACTTCCTCTTTGCATGTGTGCTGCATTCTGCATATCACTTCCTGCCCAAAATCTATCCTGCCCACAACGCAGGCACTCTTGCACCATGGCGCAAGGGTGCCTACTTTGGCACTAGGCTACCACACATGCGCCAGCCCAAGGAGAGAGCAGAAGTGCACCAAATCTTAATTAATATGGTGCATTTCTTTCTCACTTCCATGCAGCGTAGCGCAACAAGTTCTCTTGCTGAGTTGCATGAAAGTTCAGTAAATCTGGGCCACGGCTTCTAACTTGTAATTGAGAATTCTGTACTAGAAAAAACATTTTGCTGTGTGAGCAAGTTGATTTATCTCCTATCTTGACCTTGCTGCCACTTTGAAAACGTCTGATGCACAAAGCCAATTAGTAAAATTTGGTACTTTAAATTGAGTTGGACAGTTGGATTTTTGATAATTGCACCAGGAATGGATTAAAGCAGATCCTGCAACTATTTAAAGGACCTTTTCACACCAACTTAGAGGACCACGCACAGATTTCTTGTCTGCATCGCTTTGACAGTTAAGAGCTGGTTGCCCAAGTTTGAGAAAACTATTTTAGTCCTTCTGTTGGTGAAGGGGGTACACTTAGACAATTGAGACTCAAATACTAAACTGTACTATAAAAAACACTTCTCAAATGCTGCAATTAGTGGTCACCGATCCCCTACCCAAAAGGGTATGCAATAGCTAAATGTTTTTTTTTTGTTAAAGGTAGAAAATTAATTTTGAATTTCAGTAAGAGTACTTGAATAAGTCTAATTTGTCTAAGTGTACCCCCTTCACCAACAGAAGGACCAATATATTTTTCTGAAGCTTGGGCATACAGCTCTTAAGTGCTAAAGAGATGCAGACAAGAAATCTGTGTCTTGTCCTCTAAGTTGGTGTGAAAAAGTCCTTTAAATAGTTGTTGCAGGATCTGCTTTAATCCATTCCTGGTGCAATTATCAAAAATCCAACTGTCCAACCTAATTTAAAGTACTAAGGCCCAGATTTATTTTGAAAAGTGGTGCAGCACTGTGCTGTGCCAAAATTGGCAGTGCCGCACTGTGTCACTTTAGAAACGCAGGTATCTGCCGAATTTAAGTGACTACGGCGCACCCCTGTGTTGTCCGCTGCACTGGCGCTAAATTCAGCTGCCAGCGCCAATGCAGGCATCCTTGCACCATCATGCAAGGATGTCTGCATTGAGGGTGTGATTGTTTATGTGCGGGAAGGTGTCCCTTCCTGCACATAAACAATCACCAATGGCGATCTGGCACTTCTGTGTGTGCTGCACAATGAAGCACACACAGACGTGCCAAAGCATTGTTTTCAAATGATTGTTTATGTGCATGAAGGGACACCTTCCCGTGCATAAACAATCATTTCTGGCATTTTGCTCTTTCTATGTGTGCTGCAAAATGCAGCACGCATAGAAAAAGCAAAAAACTAGGAGGAATAAAAGTATTCCTCCTCGTTCCGCCCTGATAACACCACCCCTGGGGGTGGCGTTAGAATTTGGCACTGCCTCAGGTTTATGAAATTTCATAAATCTGAGGCAGCGTCAAAATGCAGTGGGTGTTGCTGTGGCACACCCATAACAACACCCATTGCACATTCCTTCCCCGCACAGTGCTGCATGGGAAGGGGCTGTATTTACAAAGTGAAGTTAAGCCACAAAAAGTGGCTTAACACCACCTTGTAAATACGGCGCAGTGCTTAGCACCACAGGAGCGTCACAAAAAGTGATGCTCCTGTGGCGCTATGGGCCTATAAATACACCCCAAAATTTTAGGCAGTCCCGGTCCCATCCACTTGGGAAGCCGGGGATTTCTTTGATGTAGCAAAAGTACAGGATGCGTCTGGTTAGGCATGTACCCCATTTTCTCCATGTAAGCTTTGCAGTCCTGGCCCTAATTTCGGGCCTCTACATTTCCCATTTGTTGTTCTTGTCAAGCCACACATTGTCCTGCTGCAGCTAAATGATTCCATATCCAATGAGCAACAAAAGCGATCTTTCCTGCTCCATACATTGTGTTTGTACATATCCACTTAGCTTCTCGATGGGGAGAATTAGCCGAACAATCCAGTGTGATGATTGTGAAAGATAATGGGTTCCACTAAGAAAAATGCCCTACTCTGTTCGCCATGGAACCTTAGATATCAAGCCAGATATGCGTGCAATACTCATCACAGTTTAGAACGCACATGTCGAGATCCTCCTTTCAATATTTTATATTTAGGGGACTTATGCTGCTGCGGTGTTGTTTTTCGAAGCGCCCAGTGTCTATCATCCACTTGGGCCACCAGCTCCTAATAACTGACCAATACTGTAAGAAAAATGATTTAATTACTTTTGGATTTGATTAGGTGTGTGGGCCGCACACAAAGAGATTGTATGGGGTGCCTGTGACAGTGGCTGGGGAGGCATACCAGACTTTGGGCAGGGACAAAGCATGGAGCAGTTTGGGAGGTTCCAATAGGTGACATAGCAAGGCAAGCATATAGCAGATCTCCAGACACCAACCTCAGCGCTCCCTGGTGGCAGAGTGAAAATGTGAGCAGACCATTATATCCGATCTGGTTTATGGCAAGGGGAACAGAAGAAATTGGGGCGCCTCAGACAACTTTAAGACACTGCTGCTTGCTCCTGTATGTGTTGAACTGGGCCACAGAGCTGGGTGGTGCCAGACAGTGAGAAGTGGTATGAGAATGAAGAGCATTCTATGGTTCATTTGTTGGATGGAGACAAGCGCACAGGCCATACTTGTGTGCGCATGCTTTGGCTACACGGGAGAAAGGAACTGCAAGATCACTCATCCACCTAAATATTCATCCTTCCAAAGGCTCACTCATCCACCTAGTTTTTCCATGGGTCATGGTGCTTCGTCAGCCATGGGAAGCACTGTACTAAGGTCATCACCATACAATACAATCGGGATCATATCAGTAAACCTATGCACACAATAATTATGGTAGCTCTTTGGTCATATCATCCCATACAGAGATGCCCACCTTATCTTCACTAGTAGTAATACCCATCTGATATCAAAGGCCCATTATCTGCTTTTCAATACAAATGTTATGACAATTCCGTCTTTTTATGATGACGTATGTGAACTTTTTTTTGCTGAAATTAGATTTATACAATCTTGAAAGAAGCTCTGACTAAGCTGCCCAGTATTCAAACTCCTTTTTAACTATCCTTTACAAGTGTTTGTTTGACATTAAAGTTTCACTTTTCATATATTCGTATAATGTATAAGAAAGCATCACGGGAGGAAATAGCAAGGAAGATAACAAGGACAAACAAAGGCGAACAAAGGTGATGGCCTCAGTCAGCTGAGTGTATCAGATTTGTGTCATACGTCAAGTAAGTTAACAATCCAGATTCTTCAAACCTGGAAACATCACTAAGCCCACAAACAGTGTAGTTCAAGTTAACAGAATCAGTCTGACAATCATTCCATATCCCAATGTTCGAACCCTCAATGTGCTGTTTCTCGGTGGACAGGAGTATCCGGATCAACCATAACCATAACCATAACCATAACCATTAGTGACATCTCGTTAAATCCTCTATATATGTGGTTCACTGTCCAGGGCAGTGAGTTTGCAACCATGTTTTTTGGCCATTATTCAACTTATAGAAGGGAATGAGGAGAAGGGGTAATTGGAAATAGCCATGCCTCGCAAGATAAGCCCAGGAGAGGTGTAGGGATATGTTCTTTTTTTAGGTTGTACAGGGCACTGATATCCCCAATAATCCCATTATGCATTCCCCTGGTACATTGTGGGACGATACGATGTTACAATAGGGAGTGTATCTTCATGCATTGGTCTTAGTATTAATGTTATCTTCGAAGAACAATCACTTTTCAAGCTTATCATGTCCTCTGAATGGTAGATATTCAAAAACATGGACATTTCACTTTTACAATGCAGTGGGCTGCTGCCTACTCTGAAAGGCGTACCTTTTCAAGTAGATCTTCATTTATAATTAAATATTGAGCGGTGTTCTGGTCTCTTTAAGCCATCCTCTTGGTTATTTCATTCCTCCTCAACACAAGCCTCTTTACTATCTGGCGCACGTTTTTACATGCCAAAGGGTTTTCATTTGTAGTCCTTGCTTGGCTTAGGTACCTCCAACTAGTGTCTCGCCATAATTAGCCACCTCTCATAAATCTTCATTATTTTTACTGACTCTTTACACTTCAGGTATCGGCTATAGCTTTTATGTGTCACACACCTGTCTTATAACTGAGAGCCACATGGGCATATTTACTCAGTGCTTTTGGGACAGCATTCTTGATGTGTCCAATAATGTTGGGGACATCAAGCAATGTGGAATTTCTCCAAATAACTGTTTCTTAAACCTGCAGATAGAAATGGGGTCTCTGGTTGGCAGTGGTTCACACCCTGTCCAAGTAGGGACCTCTACTCTAGGCAGGGTAAGGGAGTCACACAGGTAAGATAACTCTTGCTCACCCCCTTTGTAGCTTGGCTCAAGCAGTTAGGCTTATCTCAAAGGCAATGTGTGAAGTATTTGTACACACACACACACACAGAGTAACACAGTGAAAATACTACAAAGAGACTCCACACGAGTTTAGAACAAAAACCAATATTTATCTGAGTAAAACAAGACTAAAACCACAAAAATCCAACATACACAAGTCAAACTATCGCTTTTTAAAAGTGTAAGCAAGTCTTATTCCATAGGAATCAATGGATGTATCACTTTAGCACAAAGTACTTGTGATACGTCAAAAAAGAAAGACAATGCGGGCCACAGGGGAGGTGAGGTGCTGGAAAAGTAAAGCAATGTGCTCATTCCTTACTGCGCAAGGGAGGTCATGTGTTGATTCTTTCCCTGCAGATAAGACGATGCATCAGTTTCTTAGTGGTGGTGGAGGGGATGCGTTAAGTCTTTCCTCGCAAGAAAGGCGATGCGTCGATTTCTGGGCTCGCAGCCTTGGTGCTGTACGTACTGTTCTGTACTGTACTTCCTTATGGTGCAGGGTCTATAAAAAATTGGCACCCAGGGATGATGCGTGGAAAATCCAGACATGCTGTGTTGATGGGTCTGCAGTGAAACAGGTGCTGCATAGATTCAGCAACCGCAAGACAGGCTGTGTGTTTGCTTTTCAGCCCAGAGACAGGTGCTGCGTCGATTTTTCCAGGGCGGCAAGTTGATGCATTGATTTTCTTCTACAGATCATCAGCTTGCACTTCCAAAGGCCCAGGGACTGGAGTTGGCACCACTTGGTAAGTTGTGACTCTCAGCAGCAGAGCACAAACACTGGCAGAGGAAGTCTTTAATGTCCCTGTCACTTCTTAACAGAAGGCAATCTCAGTCCAAGCCACTGGAGAACCATTTGGTGCACGATGTAGAAAGCCAAGTCTAGTCCTTTCACTCCCAGGACAGAAGCAGCAAGCAGCAGGCCAGCACAACAAAGCAACAGGCAGAGTGGCAGTCCCTCCTACACCATCTAGCCCTTCTTCCTGTCAGAATTTCCTCAGTCCAGAAGGATTCTAACTATGCGGTGTCAGAAGTCCAGTACTTATAACCATTTCTGTCTTTGAAGCAGGCAAACGTCAAAGAAAAGTCTTTGTAGTGCATAGGACCCTGCCTTTCCAGGGCCTGGCCCCAGACACATTCCAGGGGGTTGGTGACTGCTTTGTGTGCAGACAGGCACAGCCCTATTCAGGTGCAATTCTCAGCTTCTCCCAGCAATCTAGCTCAGTAAGGCCCATCAGCCTGGTGATGAGCCATCAGGATATGCAGGACACACCTCAGCTCTCTTTGTGTGACTGTCTAGAGTGAATGCACAAACAGCCCAACTGTCATCCTGACACAGACGTGTATTCAGCAGACAGGCAGAGGCACAGAATGGATGAGCAAAAAAATGCCCAGTTTCTAAAAATTGCATTATCAAACTTAAAATTCAAAAAACAACTTCAACAAAAGATGTAATTTGAAATTGTGAGTTCAGAGACCCAAAACTCCATATCTCTATCTGCTCCCAATAGGAATTTACACTTACAGTATATTTTAAGTCAATCCCCATGTTACCCTATGGGACATATAGGCTTTGCAATAGTGAAAAACTAATTTAGCAGTATTTCACTATCAGCACTTGTAAAACACACCAGTACATGTCCTACCTTTTAAATACACTGCACCCTGCTCATGGGCCTGCATTGGCCTTCTTTAGGGGTCACTTACATTTAGTAAAAGGGAAAGTTTGGGCCTGGTAAGTGGGTGCCCTTGCCAGTTCAAAATGTCAATTTAAAACTGCACACATAGACACTGCAGTGACAGGTATGAGACATGCTTGCAGGGCTACTCATGTGGGTGGCACAATCAGTGCTGCAGGCCTACTAGTAGCGTTTGATTTACAGGCCATCTGCACACACTGTGCATGGTAGTAGGGAGTTACTAGTAAATCAAATATGCCAATCACAGAGAGACCAATCACCAATACATTTTAGACAGAGAGCATATGCACTTTAGACTGGTTAGCAGTGGTAATGTTCCCAGAGTCCTAAAGCCAACAAAAACAGGTCAGGAAAAGAGGAGGACGAGAAGAGTTCGGGGATCACCCTGCAAAAAGGGCCAGGTCCAACACCTGCCTTCACAGAAAATACATTATGTCGAGAATATCTGCTTGGCTAAAGGCAACTTTGTTGGGAGCTCGCATACCTTATATTCTCCAGGCCAATAACAGTTATCATTTAAGCACAAAGTGAAAATTTAGATTTCATTGTGAACTGTGTTTATAGTAAAATCAAATCAGCGTAACAGATAGTAAAACGTCTTGTGTTTTTTCAGTGAACCACTGAGATCTGTTATATGTTTTGCTTTACACATTCAATTGGTGACACACTCTGTGACACTTTTAAACAATAAAGTTTATTCACTAGTGCAGTGTCAGACTGGACAGCAGATTGAACATGAAGGGCACACTGTGTGCCACTGGAATTTTAGCAGCAACCTAGGAACATTCTTGTGGCAGGCTTGACTAAATCATTTTTCAAGACAAAAAACGTTTTTGTAAGGACAGAAAATATATAGCATCCTATGCAATCAATGAGTATTCACTGGGCGCAGTTTGTTGCATTTTGCCTACATGTGCGAACGTTTTAACACCCATTGACAGAAATTGTATTTCAATGCTCTGCAATATATAGGTGTGCCCCAGAATAAGTAATACAGAATATTTTAGTATGGAAATATTGTGGACAAAATAGCAAAACCAAAAAATCAAGACCTAAGTAGTATAGGTTTAAAATTCGTAACTACACATATATGAACCTTGATAATATACTTTTCTTCAAAATGCGTAGATGTGGAGTTAGGAACAATAAGCCAAAACTTTCTCTATATGCACTTACCTTTAGATAATTTGGTCCTTAACACTTTGTAGACGATATTCTTATATCAAGATATTTCTATGTTCGATATTCTGTAGTACAATCCAATATATAGGCTTCTTAGAAAAAACCTACACATGTTCAACAAACCCGTTTAAAAAATAATAATAAAGTTTTTTTTGTATTTTTTATATGGAACTTCTTTCTGCACTTCTTCTATTTCAAAGCAATCTAATAAAGATAGAAAAGATGAGTGAATTTATGACTAACAGATTACTGAATAGTTCAGCTGTAATCATTTAACTCGTTGAGCTGTCCTGGTCAATGTCACTCAACAAAAAATACTTATTTTATCTTCCATGGAAGACCATAAACACACTTTTGTTAATGCTGTCATTTCTACTTTGCAGAGTAAAATTGCTTGGTAAAACATATGCACTGTTACACTTAGCTGAAAACAGAGGCAATGTGTTTGGGATTCAGCTAAGCTCTGAGCAGCCCCTTGAAATTACTGCGTCTTAAAATTTCCACCCATGAAATAAATAATGCTTTGAAAATAGTTTCTGTGATAGAGTTGGAATAGCAAATATTTTCGTTCGGTTGTAATTGCATTAGATTTAAGGTGTTTGTTGCATTCTATAAATTAACAACCATCCTCCCCCAGGTATGTAAAGTGGAGATATTGCTACTGTCTAAGTTGAAAAGCAACTCATTGAAGGCGTTCAGGATGCGCAGCAACATATCTCCAACTACACACTTATGCACAACAAAAGCACAATTAGCACTACAAGTGACCAGTGCGCCTAAGCCCCCGAGTTTGGTTGCGCTCCCAGACTGGGGGATTGACTATGAAAGAGCACATTGTTGTGTACGGAAGCAGCATCAGGTGAGGTGTGGTTGAGAGGGAGATCCTGGTGGCAGTCAGTGTCAGGCAGAAGCATTCGCCGATTATAGCCCCCATCATGGAGCGATTGTCAAGCGACCCTTTTAGTCATAAGGCTATCTATCCTTTGTTCAGTAATTAAAATAGGAACTTTGATACAAATTGCATTTATAAGCTTCTTTAAAGTAGATGAAGTTTCCCTCTGCAAAGGTGTTTTCTTTTTTATCTGTACTCTTGTGCAAACTACACATACAGATTTGTGTGGCAACCTAATGTAAGAGACCCACCAGACGTTGACTTAAAGGCTGGGTCATTGGACAGAGCTATTCTATTTGGAACCAGTGGCACCCATAATGTCTTGTATTATGTTCTATGCACTTCTTTAAGGACAAACATGAATTTATTAGTGTGATCTAATAAACGGAGGGCTTCAGTCCTGCGCACCATCTTAGTGTGTTAGTTACATTAAAGTACCCTCAAATTGTTCTCTCTCAAAAAGCAGAAATGTTACAGTCTCAGCCCGTTCTGGGACTATCAAATACAATTGTGAGGCCCACATCTTCATGGGTAAGAAAGGACATAGCTGATGTCCTCATCCTTTAAGGATATCATAAGTGTCCAATGTTAAAGTTTCTTTATCGTTTTAGGCGTATGCTTGGAAATCTGTCCCTGGTGCATTTTTTAGGCATAATCCTGGGAATGGTGGTGATTTGGAAAAAGTACATTAAAAAAACACTGGGACAGAGGCAGAGGTCTCTATCCATACTTTTTCTACTTTTGTTTTTCTGAATCAACCCAAAATCTTTGAGTATTGGCCAATTATAGAGCACATCCCAACAACTGCAGTTGTCTCTTGGTGCATAAATGTTACATAATGAAAATTTATAAAGCACACTATCACCTAAGAGGGTATCCTGGCACTGTGCATGTGTGAGTCAGGCCAACCCTCAGACCTAAGTGTCTACTGGAAGAGCTAGGTCTTCAGCTTTTTTGTGGAATACAAAAAGTGAAGAGGGGGCTCGGGTGTGTGGATGCGCTTCTGGTGGAGAAACTCGTAGTAGTAAATCCATTTATGCCTACAATTAATTGTTTTGTGAATCTTTGGTAAGTATAAATGAGATATTGTCAGCTGTAAATGTATATTTGTGGCCCAAAATACCTTTGTGATTAGGGTCTAATCTGTTTTTTTGTATGAGCGTTTCTGATGGCCAAGGAGGTAAAATGGGCCTTTTGAATAGCACTAAGAGCTCAGGAAATGGATTTGGCTGCACATTCCCCAATATTGAAAGATAGTTTCAACCAGGAAACATGACTAAATAATAATTTTATAAACTGCTTTACAATTCCACCTTTACATGCAGGTTACATTGAGTATCAGATGTCAAAGGGATTTTGTGATTATAATCCAGTTTACAAGTTATGTTTTCTAAAATTATTTATAATGCACTAGTATTGCAGCGCTCCTTTGCACAAAGAAAGTAACATATAAGCCAAGAGAGCAAAAGGGGAGGAAATAATTACTGGTTAAAAGGACAGTTTTGGTGGTTTTCTTAAACTTACTTAGGCCCTCATTAGGAACATGATGGTAATCACCACTCCGCCGGCGGTGGTGGTGACTACGGCCAACAGGCAGGCGGTCCGGACTACCAAATAATGAAGCACATGAATAAAAACCAGCGTGAAATCCACACACTGACAGCATTGGAGTGCCTATAACGATGGAAGAGGCCGCCCACAGGCCAACGGAAAGGCCCTACCCGGCCTACAAATAATGAAGCACAAGACCGCCGTCAGCTCCGGGGCGGGAACCACCGCCACGCTTACCAAATAAAAAGAAACACTCAACGGAGGCACACACAACACGCCGAAGCAGACATGGAGAGAGAGTTGCAAATAATGCCAGTCCTGCTCCTTGCAATATACCTCCAGGACTGTGACCGCCGACGAAGACAATGACGGTAAGTACTGTAACCTAATAAACAAGGGAACAAAGGGCACAGTTACACACCCACCCACCTCACCCATCCTGCAATGCACTCCCAACCCCTCACACCATCACAAGCCATACACACCAGAACAAGAGGTACTTACCCGACACGAGGCCAATAAAACCTGCCCAAAGTACATACATGTGCACACCACAACCCCACAATGAAACAATGAACCACATTTCCATTTTGTGCCAACAGCAACACTGGGCACACAAACTTTATTCCAACATTAAAATGTAATGTCCAATTAAGGTCATTAGCAAGTCAATGCAAAACAGGCTGAAGGGCCAAAATGGCTCGAACTTGACTCCCACATGTGCACATGGTACTCCACCATGAAGGGACATCAATGGGGCAGCCAGGCACCTCAGGGAACAGGGGCAGGGGGTGGCGGGGTGGGGTGGGGACTTACGTCTGGGAGGGGGGGCTTGGGCTTACGTTTGGAAGCTGGAGGGGTTTTGGGTTTGCCCTTGGAAGGTGGGGGAGTGGGCTTGGACTGGGGGGTGGCAGATGGACCTGGGGCAGCACAGGGCTTCTTCCTCTCTGGGGAAGGGGCACGGGAATGGGGAGGGCGGACTGGGGTGGACTTAGACGAGGAAGGAGTGGACAGGGCAAGGAGATGGGCATGTTTAGGGACGAGACAGGGTGGGTCAGTGGGTTCGAACAGGCTCAACACGGGACAGGAAATGGTTTTTAGGGGCAGTTGGGGTGGACATGGAGGAAGGTGTGGGAGTGGAGGAAGAGGGAGTGCTTGTAACTGGTCTAGGTGTGCTGAACATGGATGCAGGTGCCTGTACAGTATGCTGAGGTGTGGTGGATGTGCGTTGAGTGGGTGTCTGGGAACGTTTGAGTGTCTTGGGAGGAGGGGGGTGGACACAGTGGGACAAGACAGGCTGCTAGCGTACATGGATGTTGTCTGGGTGTCTGCAGGTCTGGTGAGTGTGATGCATGTGTCAGTCAATGTCGTTGTGGTGAGTGCAGGTGTGGTGTCTGGGGTGGATGACTGGATGTCTGATGTTGTGGTGACTGCAAGAATAGGGCCAGCAGCAGTGACTGATGGTGCCGTGCTTGTGGGTGTGCATGTTGAGGTGACAGACAGGGAGGCGGGAGAGGTGAACACACTGGGGGAAGTGGATTTTGTCGTGTGTGCCTTTGTATGTTGGCTGTATGTATGCCTGTGGTGGGAAGTGTGGTGCTTGTGTTTCTGTGTGCTTCTTGTGTGTTGAGGTGTGTGCATGGCTGTCTGAACGCTTGCTTGGGATGGGTGAAGGGAGTAGGGTGCAGGAAGGGGTAGAGGTGGCTGGAGGGGGGGATGGAAAGACCAGGGACACTGGCTGCCATAAAAGAGGAGACCAGAGCCTGAAACGATCTCTGTAGGCCAGACATGGCACAGTGAATGCCCTCCAGGTATGCATTGCATTGCTGCATCTGGGATGCTAGCCCCTGGATGGCATTCACGATGGTTGTCTGCCCTACAGATATGGTCCTCAGGAGGTCAATAGCCTCCTCCGTGAGGGCAGCAGGGCTGACTGGGGCAGGGGATGAGGTGCCTGGGGTGAAGGAGACGCCCACCCTTCTGGGTGAGCGGGCATGGACAAGTGGATGAGGAGCAACTGGGAGGGTAGTGATGGTATGGGATTGGTGGAAGATGACACAGAATGGGTAGACCCACTGGGGTCTGCCACCACCAGGGAGCTCCCATCGGAGGAGGTATCAGAGACACTACCGCCAGTGGTAGTTGCCTCCCCGTGGTACCCCCCTCGCCCTCCAACCCACTTGTCCCCTTGGCGTCCGTCGACTCTGCCTCCTTGGAACCATGGGCTGTTGCATCTCCATTTGCCGGTGCCACTGCTCCCTCACCAGATGATGCTGATGTACACAGACAACACAAGAGTACAGGGGTGGGGAGACAAAACATGAGAGAAATCTGTAAATACCTGAATGGATGTACATGCTTAGGGGCATATTTATACTCCATCTGCGCCGAATGTGCGTCACAAATTTTGACGCACATTCAGCGCAAACGTTGCCCCATATTTAAACTCTGACACCCGCGAACGGCAAAAGTCCGCCGTGTGTGTAATTTTGGGGATGCGGCAACCCGCCTTGCGTTAATGATAAGCAAGGTAGGCATTCCCGTCCAAAAAATGACTTAAACGGCTGTGCGTCGTATTTATGCTTTCGGGCAAAAATGACGCACAGCCGGGAGGCGGAGCCGGAAAATGACACACAGCCCGATTTGCGTCAACATTTAACGCCTGGGTCAGGGCAAGCATTAAAATGGGGAAAACACATCTGTATTTAATCAGAACACACAGAAGCAACAGCAGAGCAGCAGAGCAGCAAAAGGGAGGCATGGAGGTGATTCTTATCCAGCGTGCACGCAGACGCAGAGCCCAGCAGCTACAACAGCAGTTACCACAACACCAGCAGGGACCCCAAAGGCAGGGCAGAAGGCAGGAGAGGATATTCCGCCCCAGAACAACCCTTCATGGCCTCAGGGAACACAACATCATCCAGAGGTACAGGTTGAACTGGCAGGCCATCCAGCAGCTGCTGCGAAACATTGAGCTGCAGTTGGCACCCACTTTGCTGACACCCGCACCATCCGAACAGAAACCAAGCTGCTTGCCGTACTTCACATGCTGGCAAGTGGCTCTTTTCAAACAACTGGTGCCCTGGTTGCCGGAATATCACAACCATCATTCTCTGCCTTTTTGCCCAAAGTACTGGATGCCATAATTGGACTTACACCCCGCCACATCTGCTTCCCTAACACACTGCAGAAGCAGCAGGAAACAAAACAGGGGTTCTACCTCATTAGTGGCTTCCCACACGTCCTTGGTGCAATCGACTGCACACATGTACGCCTTGTGCCACCTGCTGCAACTGAACACCTCTACCGCAACAGGAAGCACACACACTCTATCAATGTGCAGGCCATTGTCAATCACCAAGGATTGATCACCAACATCGTGGCTAAATATCTTGGGAGTGTCCATGACTCATTCATCTTCCGTCACTGCACCATCAATGAACACTTCCAGGATGGACGGTATGGCAATGGACTACTTGTTGGTAAGTACAAAAACCTACTTATATACACACTGCACAGCAACCCTCTAGGACACACAACACATACACCACAACAGCAGCATGTGAACAGGAACACACTGAGGTCGTGACATCGCTAGCCATGTTTCTTAGGTCACCATTGAACCTGTCACACATTGGAAATTAGTGTACAGTCTAATGTTAAGACGTCAAAGATCACAACGTGTGGAGTGGGTTGCCTAAATGTCACCTTGCAAACTGTAAGTGTCCCAATGAAGTTTACATTAATCCATTGCATACGTCTAAAGGTATGGGATGTCCAGGGTACATTGGTATGAACATGTTAACAACAATGTCAAAATGAATCTGTGTATGGAACTATCATCTCACCCCCAGTGAAGACACACGGACACCTGTAACACAAGTCACAATGCTAGGGAGGGCACACTGTACTGCAAATCCCAAAACATACTGCTGACAAACGGTCAGCAGCCAAACACTCGTTCAGCCAAGGAAACAACACGATGCAGATGATACATACTACAAGCCTAGGATGCAACATAATAACACAAAAGAGTCACAGACAACACAAGACAACTACTGCCATGAAAGGTGATTTCAATGGGGCTAGCTACATCAACATGATCCCATTCATTTTCTCTTGCAGCTGATCAGGGGTATGGCATCCAGCCATGGATAATGACACCTATTGGCAACCCGAGTACTGCAGCAGAGCGTGCCTACAATGGCGCACATAGGAGGACACGCACCATAGTCGAGAGGACCTTCGGCATCCTCAAGTCAAGGTTCCGGTGCTTCGACATCACTGGTGGTAGCCTCCTATATTCCCCGGGGATGGTCTGTAAGATCATCCTAACATGTGCTATTCTGCACAACATTTGCATCAAAAGGAACATTCCCCTCCTGGGACCAGAGCCACACATGCCTGAAGAGGAGGAAGAGCAGGATGGTGGCCTGCAACATGAGGGGGAACTACAGAACACAGCCGCTGGTATACGCAGGCGGCAACATATCGTGAACAATTTTTAGAAAATATAATCACCATCACCACTTTAATGAACTAATTTAAATAAACACCTATAATAATCACCTTATCATGGTCTGGCTAATTATTTTTGCACACCTTCATCTCTAACTATCAGAATAAGAGTGTTGTCTCATGGAGCATTGCTGATATACCGATTAGGACACTGAAAATCTCAGAGCTAATGTGATGCGTAACATACAATGGTCACATACACACATACTGTAAATGACATATATCATGCACATTTTTCCTTTAAAGGGAAATAGCAGAGGACCACACCTATTTCACACATACATGTTGAAATCAAGGTCCAACGCAGCATATGGCACACAACTAAGACACCATCACTCAATGAGTGGAAAACAAGCCTCATACATGAGGCAGTGGATGTGCTTTTGCATCAGTAACAGGAATGTCTGACCAGACCCTTGACAGCAGTAAGTCCAACTGCATCAATATTTTCAAGGACTATATGTGACCAGAGTTCCATGGAAGCAGTACATAGACAGCACAAGTGCCACACATATGAGCTGCATTGCACACATGACATTCCATGTATATATCAGCCCATTTCCTAACTCCTGACACACCCATGCACCTGGTCACAACCCACCTGTCTGAAGAGGTCCCTGGAATACTAAGATGTGTACCCTGATATTCCCTCCTCTACACACACAGCCTGTCAATAGCAATCCAGTGTGCTACACCCTTTCCTATGGTATGCCATTGTCATAGAACATCTGACTGCATGGACGTCAGGTCAATTGATACACTGGCTTCTAGTTTCCAAGCCATGTTAGCACCTGTAGATTGCTTCCTGTGTGAAAATGTCTGTTGGCCATTAGAATGCAAATCTCACCTACAGGATTTGTGAGAAACAGATGCAGCCCACACCTGTGATCACCTCCATGCACCCCACCCATTACAACAAGCACTGCCTCTGCTGATGTCTGGAACAGCATAGGAGTTGCCATTTTGTCAAATACACCGTTAAGCATTGATACTAATTAAGCTGTGTAACACAGCCCTTTGGTTCATTTGTCACCTTCAGAAACACAGGGCATACACAGTTAGACATGTCAACTCTCTAGTTCATCCTCCAAACAGTCTTAGTCAGTCCACTGATTATGTAACTTGTCAAATTGCTGTATCCTAATTCACCCTGAATTCTGTCAGCCTGACTGGCATCTGTCTGTGCGTCACACTAAAGTATCCCCGTGTCTACATATGTACCACACTTGCGTTAGCAAACCTCTCATTCATCAGAGGTATTTGGGCATGTGCTTCTTCAATGCATACCCAAATACATTGTATAGCATCATCTGCCTTTTAACTGTACCATATGAGTTAAATCCTCTGTGAAAACCAAAATTCATGGCCCATCCTTTGTCTGGGTCTCATTTATGCATGAATGACAAAGTGTGACAGTGTCCAAGGGCCGTATGCAGGGATTGGGTACGGGGCCTTCAGCAGAACCATCAACCTCTGAAAATGTCCATGAAAAATCCACACGTCAGGACCCTGACAGTTCACACACAAAATGACATTGCTCACAACATATTGATGGGCCATGTGTGGTGAATAGCTGCCAGAATAATCAGCACAGAGGCTATGATGTTCCCAGATGCAGTGGGAATTGCAGAGGCAAACCTGTGTACAAATGTTGTACTGACACCTGCTGGAACATGACACTTGAAACATTATCTCACTCAGCACACCAAGGTTGCCCTGTTGACTGTCTCATTACACGTCTTTAGTGACAGGGTGGGACCATCCCCATGTAGGTTCTCATGTTCACATCCACTTTACTCACATTGATCAACAATGGATACTCAGTAGATACAGGAATAGCTGCCACTGACTCATGATGAGTCCTGGACCGAACTGTGACAAATTACACCACAAAAAATATACAGGATCATCACTGGACCACACACATGAACAAGACACCTATGTGCAATTGATCACTGGAAATATGTGGACACGTGCTGCCTCGTCTGCTGGTCCACCACAGCCACTTGAGAGTTGTGGCTCACTTCTATGACCTCAACTGTGGTGTCATCATGCATTTGTGATTCACCTTTGTCTGTCTGGCCAAACAACATGGTACCCACTTCCTCAATGCATGTGTATGACTCACTGTGGGATTCACCAACTAGTGCCTAGGAAGCTGTTACCAAAACTCTAGGACATAGGATGTCGAAAATGTGGACCATTGACATGAACAGGCGTCTGCCATCTATCTGGTGCATGCTTTGTCATATGTGGTGTCTACGTTACCCTAAATCTTGGAAGTCCACATTACGGATGTTGCTACATGTATGACTAACACATGTCCTCTCTCATTTCCACAATGACTTGCATCTAAGGTTTGGACACATGGACGTCACATTCATACAAGCATATGTGCAGTAATGCATCATGTGATACACACACACTTGGTCAACAAATACATTAGTTGCCACAGCACACACATTGATCCAAAGGCATTTAGGTATTGTACATATGTGCGTCACATTGCTATCCTCTCCTTATGCCAAACATGCCCAATTTGTGCAATCCATATATGTAGGCCACACATATGGCCATCTAGTGCCAACTGTAAAAATACTGTGAAGGAAGTAACGGATCATGGTCCGCTGCAGTATGATGTCACACATGTGAACATACACCATCAATGCCATAGTGGGTGCCATCAGCCTATCTCTGATGTGTCCCAAATGTAACATAACATAAAAACAGAAAAAAGCACAAAACCAGTTTATGCACTGAAATTTTGACGTTGCTAGCGTTATGCGTAATTTTTTGTACACCAATACTGTATTTGCGTAATTTTTTTTGACGCACAGGAGTGAACATTAGGCCGCAGCCAGATAATTGTACAGGCCATGTACTATTATTTGGATGCAGCTAATTTTCATTCCTGTGCGTCAAAAAAAATGACGCACAAACTGTATGCTTGAAAAAATTATTACGCATAATGCGAAAAAGGGCGGACATTTTATACAGGAAGTGATGTAATAGGATATCCTGTTTACAGATCATGTACAGTGGGTGTACTTTCACTTTCACTTTGCAGTCTATGATTCTTCTAGACTGTGTGGCTGTGTAGAGAGTGGTGTCCTTTGATTATGTGCTTTTGTGTCCTGTGTGCTGTCTCTATTGTCAACTTGTGAAATAAATATTGTTGGTGTATACTGTCCTACTGTGTTTTGTGTCCATTTGTCCATTTATCTAGTGTTTTTGTTGTTTGTGGGAGTCTGTTGTGGGTAGTGATAGTTTGGGGGTAGTTGGGCTCTTTTAGTGGTTAAGTTTACTTTTCTTCTGTATTTGTACCCCTACATTCCCCCTTTTCCCCTTTCTATTTCTTTAACCCCTATTCCCTTTCACATTTCTACAATGTCTGGTAGGCTACGTCTTGGCAGGATGGGTGAAGAGGAGTTGGGGGGCTTCATATGGCTTGTGTGCCTTTTCTTGCCACTGATGATCGAGGCAGGGGACAGGGTGATACAGGGGTATCACACTGAGGCGCACAGAATCCGGTGGGGAAAGGTGCTGCATGCCACATGGGAATCGTGATTGGTGGCCCTGTTGGTGAGTACTAATCATGTAAATGTGCACGATTAAATGCTCTGTAGTGACATCAGATGATTTGTACTATGTCTGCCAGCTAAGTTGCTGACTGTGTGTAATGCTGGGGAAACATACTGGGATATATGATGCACTATGGGAAGGATCACACTTGCTAGCTGTCAGGTAGCACATGCTCAGCAAACTTGCAGGATACTTTTCCGTGAAGTAAATTGGCGCTGCCTTTGTGTCAGACAACCAAACAAAATAGGAGCCATTTATGTCTATATAGGGCACTTTTGCCGGAGAAGTAAAGATGTACCAACATATTGGCTAACTTTGTTGACGCAATAGCAAGACTGACTTTAGAATCACTACATGATGCAGAAAATGAGTGCTGGCTTCACGTCAATTGATTATAGCAAAGTGGCTCAGAATATGTCTCATGTGAGTCTGGTGAGTGTGGAAGGAAAGCGTTCACGGAAGTACTATGAATGTTAGGGATTATTGTGGTCCTTTATCTTTTTGGATACATGTCAGATTGGATTTGGAAACATCGTGAAAAGGTGTAAGGTGCCCTCATCTAACATCTTAGAATGTTTGTTGGAGTTAGTTGGGCCACATTCCAATTAGGGATGGCAGTCCAAAGGTATGCACATGGGTTCACATCTCCATGGTTGGTGCAAATCACCATAGCTGGGCCACATCAAATGAATAAACTGTAACAACATGAGGGCTTACAAAAGTCCCTGTCCCTCTGTACATTGTACCTATGTGTAATAAATGTGTCATGGCCACAAGGCATGTTTGACTGGTAATGTAGTCCTCAAGTAACCAGGCTTTGGATGTCTCTCTTGGATGCACATGATGAGACGATTACACTCCATATTTGTTTCTGGTCACCAATGACGGGGCATGTTTGCCACCATATGATGGTTAGGGCCAATGCATGTGTGCAGATATGTGTGTAACTGTCACAGGAGACCCATGCTATGTACAAGTTGGCCGTGATATATCAGATGCAGTATCATCATGTCTGAATGGCTGCCATTTCCTTATTCAGCCTACACATTGTATATGTTTATGAAATTGTTGGTCTGTGCACAGATTTTGAGCACATTTCTTCCTTCTATGCCTTACAGGTGGACCGGCACCCTACACGGTGGGGGAGGTGGCTATATTTGAGGACCCGACCACTCCAGTAAGTGTTGATATGTCTGTTATGTGTTGTGTTTGCTGGTTATGGACTCGTATGTGTTGAACGCATAGCAAGGTGTGATGCGTTGGCCAATCATTTGTCTTGTTCCATGAGTGGGATTTCAGTTTCTCAAATTTTTTGAGTTGGCCAATGCGTATCCTATGGTATTATCTAGGGATTGTATGCCATTCCTGTAGGCACCACAGTGAGTACTGGTCAGAGTCATGTGGATGACACTTGTATCATCAAGAGTCACACTGGAAGTCAGCTCAGATTTAGTCAGCCTGTCAGACCCACATTCTCCAAGATTGGTACAGCAAATTGCTTTCCAATAGACTTCTGCTTCCCTATTTACCAAGGTACATATTAAACTGTAGGTAGAACCTCCTAGCAGCATGTACTTCCACATGTAGTGCTACTAGTATGTGGAACTTGAGTACAATGGCCTAGGTGTGCATGCTAATCATGATCATGGGTGTTCTTGCAACTCTGTGTCTGATGTAAGTCATGCCTTACTGGAAGTATATGTTGTGTTTCCAAGCTCTGCATTTCCTGACATGTGTGGCCCTATGATTGGTCTAGGGTTTGCAGACTCCTAATTGTTGATAGACCTTACCTGTGGTGTGTGTGTGTAGAGCCAAACGTGTGGAGTTTTCTATACACTCCTCGGTGTCCATGTTGTTTGAAATTGATAGTTGTTTATCCACCCCCCCACCCTTAAACACCGGCATGGGTTTGTGAATGGGGTACCTAGGACTGATGCTACCAGTATGTTACCATATATGTGAAAAAGTGACTGTTTGGCTGGAACCTAGTATACACACTCAGGTTTGGCACATGGGTACTATACTGGCAAGCCCTGTTACAACTTGCAGACCATGTGGCTTTAGTTTTGCATTCCGTACACTGACATTTGTAACCCAGGTCTTGGCGGAGGATATGCAGCATGATTGTTAGCTGATAACTGGCAGAACTAAGATGGCAAGTCAAAGCCAATTGTTACCCATCTTGTAGGTTATGGATGTGCTATGTGTGATGTGACCTTTGTAGGCTGGCCTGCCATGTACTTCCTCAGGGACATTCAATGATCTGTATTGTGATATGAGCTGTTACAAGTACAGTAGATGTATTGTCTGATTGACTTCTTGTGCCATTTCACACAATGCAGTTCCTAATGTAGATTATTTGCATTTGTCTTCACAGCTGCAAACATGACTCCAGACCAGGTCCGTGAGTTCCAGCGGTGTGCCATGAGATACCAGCACATCCTGCTGGTGGAGTCGGGGTTCAGGAGGATGGCCCACCGATATCGCCATGAACGGGCCTCCGGGGCGTGGAGGGCCTTCCCACAGTGTGGCCCTACTTTTCCCACCACAGCCACCACCAGCACAACCACCACCTCAAGCCAGGTGGCCCCACCCACAGCTGGGACTGTTGTGCCTACATCTGCCAGACTTCCAGACCCCAGCATTGCTACAGGTGCAGGACAGCCCACTGGCCTTGGCTCCACACACACACAGACCTCCTCGACCGGTACCAAGACTGCCCCCACCCCCATCTGTTGACCCTGCAGCCTTCCACGACATGGAACAGAAGATGGACCGTGTGCTGCGCAAGTTAAGCCATCTGAGACGGGATGTGCGCCACATTAACCAGCGTGTGAAGTCGATCAAGAGGACCCTCCGCAGGGCCAACCTCTAGACTGTTTTTGATATGGACATGATTCCCTCCGCACCCTCCTCTTTCCATGTTCTTATACTTAGTGGGCTTAGGGGGCTTAGTGTTAGGTTAGTATAGGCTGTTAGTTTAGTTAGTGTTAGTGGGTGGAGGGTCCTGATTGTTTCTATTTTTACTTATTACATGTGTGATTGGGCTATGTTGGGGTTCTTGTGTGTTTAAAAAATATATATATAAAAAAAACTTTACAAAAAAATATATATTTGTTTAGTAGAGGATAGTATGTGTTTAGGTTAGTATGTGTAGTCCTCCATGTGTCCCGTCTCATAAGGGGGGTGGAGGGTTGATGTTTAGAACGTTTGTTACTTGTGAGAAGTAAGTGTAGCTTAGGTTAGTTAGGGACAGTTGTGGGTAATGAGTAGTCAGGGTAGATTAGGGTAGGTAAGACTTTTCCCTCAGTTTCCTCTTCTATGATTAGCATTTAATAAATATTTGGTTAACCCTTAACAGTATGTGTTAAATGGTACTTGATCCTGGGCTTGGAATCAGTGTACCTGAATGTTGTTCTATTACATTTGTGTCCTATGCTGCAAACAAATCTCAACTGAGCTGTGAGATTGGCAGCTACCCCAGAGCTACCTTGCAAACCACCAATCACAGTTAATATGGATCACAATGTGTTTTTGTTGATAAGTGTGTTTTCTACGTCCCAAACAGTGCTTCCAGACTTGGTATTGGGGGAACAGTTTTAGGTCTGACTGCAGTGTGATGATCAAGGACACCCTTGCAAGATGAGTTCTCGTAGGCACTCTAGTATTCTTGTCTTCATGACTCACATACGTCATTTGTGACACAGTTCAGCATGATTACCTATTTGTATGTAAACTCAGACAGCTTCATTCATGCAGTTTTTGTAGTGTTTGCTTAGATTAGTGTGCACTGTTATATGTGTTAGCATTGCATGGTGACAACATTTTGCGGCCACTATTTGATGACTTAGATATCCCTTGAGGAAGCATTATTCTGTCCAACACAGCATGATGGTGTATGGTTTCTCACTTCATCAGATATGTCCCTCAGGATGGGCAGAGTATGATGTAATCATGGGCACTGTGCAGATCTATCTGACTATATAATATCAGGACAGTTGTATTGACAAGCTACGTAATTTGACAGTAGGTACATTTCAGTTATCTACTGCACAGTTGATATGTCACATTACCCAGAGACAGATTTGTTGTGTAAGTGCTATTTATTGAAAAGTGCTGTAGTGCTACCTGTACATTGTCCATGATTGTCAGTCCATTAGAGTGACATCTTACATTGTGATCCTACACAAGGGGTTACGGAAATGCTTTTGACATGCTGGGGTGATGTTTCAGACAGTGCAGAGGGACAGGATTTGCCAATGAGTAGGAGGGAGACAATCACTGGGCAGGCTGACAAGATATACAGTGGTAAGCAGAACAGTCATTAAGTAGAGTTGTTGCAAAACTGGCATGTTACAAAGTGCAGGACCTTGGTAATTGTTGGCCATGTGGCAAGGACTAGTGCTTCCGGGTACTTTTTCGTGTAAAGGTGATCTGTTCCAGGTATTCTTCTTCTGATGTGTGTGTTGCCTCCTCTGTTCTTGGTGGTGGTGGTTGTGAAGAGGCAACACACACCTCAGTGTTAGAAGACGTGGAGTCAGACATCCCGGTCGCTGCTACCTGTGAAGATCTTAAGGGCAGTACTGCAGCAAGGAGGATCTGCTAGTTTTTGAGAATAGCAGCCACATCACGATGGTAGGCAGCCAGGTCGGCCTTGAGGGGTTCAATGTTGCATTTGTGCACATGTTGACAGGATTGCTGTTGTAGGTGTTGGGTCAACTGTATTACAGCTGTGCTGATTTCCTTCTGGTTTTTTTGCTGTTCCTGCAAGATAGATGTTAGGGCTTGCATAGCTGCTGCCTGATCTGCAGATGACATCATGCATGAACGCACCCCTTCTAGGCTGGCTGCCATAGTTTGCATCCCCACCGCACCTCCTTGGCCAGCTCCCGCTGTACCCCAACTACAGTTCTCTCAAAGCTGGTGCCTGTGTCGTCTGAGTCCTCAGCTGTATTAGAGCTGGCAGGTCTTACAATTGGGGTGGTGGGTGGATCCTCTGCAATGGCTGCTTGTTCTGTGCTCCTCCTTGTGACTGAAGGTGGGGTCTGGAGGGTTTCAAGGACCTTTTGGATAGTCTCCTGGGGAATGTTTATCAGCTCGTCATCCATGTCATCAGGGTAATCTGGGACAGGCATATCCGCAGGAGATCCATCTTCTTCTGCAATGAAGCAGGGTACAATTAGTGTGTCTGTGTTGTGGCATGAGTGATGTGACATGCCTGCCTTGTGATGAATTCACATTGTGTTCTTGTTTCGTGTTTATTGCTCCAGTCTTTCAGATGGGCATTCTCCCAGGCCTATGGCCCACCTGCATGTCACATGTATGTTATTAAGTTATTAGACTTGTCGGCATCATCTCTTCTAGGTGTTGGTTTTGGCCAAATAGTGAATTGCCACCTTCTTGTCCTACTCAACCCTCCGTCTACATCCATTCTCATGGTGAGACCTTTCACTGGCTGTGGGTGTTCTGATGGCACTGGCAGCACACTTGACAATCTGGACCTGCCCCAGTCTCTGACCTTTCACATCCACTTAAATGTATTTGACATGTAGCATATCCTATGCATAGCAATATTATGACACAATATGGATGTTGGCATTGGTAATGTGTATAGCTGATGTTGGGAATGTGTGGTACATTGGATTGCCCTGATAATCGTATCAGTGTCCTATTTCCTCCTCTGACTGTGCAGGTGTATTTCAGTGACCAGTTACGTGTGTCCCCCCCTCAATGCTGTTGTCTGAGCAGTATGACATTTGGGATGTTACATTGTGACCCAGGCACAGGATGGACCCTGACATATGCAGCATGGGTATGTCCTTAGTGCTGTGTAGCTCCTATTGTTGTTTACATTGGCTGATGTTTGCAACAACTATGGGCATTGACATTTGACAGTACTGGGGCCTTTGTCTTTTTTTAGGGGATTGTTGATGTTGTCATCCTCAACCCTCAAATTTAGGTGTGTATGATCCATGGGGAGGTTACTGCCATTGGCTACTTGAGCTGCACACAGAGCGGAAGTGGTAGTGGCAACTGTTGTTGCAGTTACATTCCAGTTGTCGGTATGACTAAAGGTTGTTAAGAGGGCCCTAGTTAATGTGGGGGGTATGGTGGCTGACGTGTGCCGGAATGTCAGTTTGACGTTGTGCCCTTCCCTCCTGGCGTGGCTTTCCCTTTGCTCCATCATTGGCATGGCAGCATGCCCCCATGGGACTGTTGTTGGTGTAGTGTAATGGTGTGACCCAGCTTCTGTCTGTGCAGGCCATGCCCCCATGCTGTGCCCCTTTACCCATGCCACTCCATTTATATGATGACTTACATGCAATGGGTAGTAGGTATTCCACCCCGGTTGCAGTTGACATTAGTGCATTTCAATTCCCCATGCGACTTACCCTGCATGTGCGTTGTCTCCTGATAGTCTGCGCTGTCCTTGAATCCCTGTGACGATCTCCTCAGGGAATGCTGGCTGCGACCATCTCCTCTATGTGGTCCAGGGCCACCTGGTGTGCTGGACTCCCACCTCCAGTCTGCAGTGCTGCCTTCCTGTTCCTGGTCATCATTTCCTTGGTCCTGCGCTTGCAGTCATGCCAGCGTTTCTTGCACTCGATGACTGTTCTGCGTACTTCTGCCACACTGTTAATCTTGTCAACAATTTGTTGCCATATTGCCTCTCTCCTACTGATTGGCAACTTTGAGGTGACAAACAGTTGGTGCTGGTGTTCCGTCACCTCTTTAACCAGAATTTCCTGCTCCTCTGCACTGAAGCAACACTTTCTTTTCTTCTTATAAGTGTCCTGGTTCTTGTGTGGGTCCTCCTGGCTGGTTCCTGGTCTGTTGTCATCTTCCTGGGGTCTGTAGTGGCATCTGGGATCAATTTTGGCTCTCCTCTGGTGAAATGGCAGTGTTTGCGTCAAAAAACGGCACTTATCCGGTTTGCGGGGTCGTAAATCGACCCACAGTCATTTCTGCCGCGTTAACGTCGTTTTGCTTTACAACTTGATGCTGCGGTGTGTGTCAAAATAAATGACTCCCACCTGTGGTTTGCGCCGCCGTGCTTCAAAGTATAAATTTGATGCCCACACGGCGCACCAAAATGGCGTAAGCCGGCGGTAATATTTTTGACACAAAACTGCGCCGGCGCAGTTTTGTGTCAAAAAGTATAAATATGGCCCTTAGTGCACACACACTCCCATCCGGATTACACACCTACACGCAGCACCTACAGCTACAGTCATGAATATGCCCCTGACAAGTGGCCACTACCCCAGCATACAACTCATTTCCCACATGACACATAGACCTGATGAACTGTTAGAACTGCCCCTAATCATTTCAGTGCCCATGGGGGGCAGGACTGCTGGTAGACACCTGTCAGAGTGCCTGACATTAGATATCATACATACTACAGCACCCAAACACATCCATCAAAGAGGCATGAAACGGTGTTGGTACTCACACCCTTGTGGCTGCTGTGCTGCCTTCAAGTACCCATCCAAATCTGGATATGCCACCACCAGAATTCGTCACATTAGGAGGGTCAGGGTCTGACGGGCACCCCTTCCTCGTTGGGAGGCCTTCCCCAGCTGAGCCTCACAGGGCTTCCTGGCCCAGCACCGCAGGTCCTCCCACCGCTTCCTGCAGTGGGTGCTCCGCCGGTTGTAGACCCCCAGGGTCCGCACCTCCCTGGCGACGACCTGCAGAGTTCCCTTTTCTGATGGGCGCTAACCTGTATGGGACACACAGAGAAGAAAAACAGACGTCAGGATATGGCCATTTGATACAGCTGACTATACGTCCCCTATGGGACGGACACTTTACAGGATCATTTCACCACCTCACTCACAGTACTTGCCACACAATATACGCCTGTGCAGTTACATACCGACCAAACATGCATACAGGCATCCACCACCATCACACACATCCATGCAAGGCAACCGCCAACGCACCTGCTCCTCTTGTTGCCCATATAACTTGGCATACAGGGGTAGGACCCCGTCCACCAGCTTTTCCAGCTCCTCCGTGGTGAAGACCAGGGCCCTTTCCTGTGACTCGTGCCATTGGAGTAACCAGAGTCAGGACACAGCAGCACACT
Organism: Pleurodeles waltl; assembly: GCF_031143425.1. NCBI lineage: Eukaryota > Metazoa > Chordata > Amphibia > Caudata > Salamandridae > Pleurodeles > Pleurodeles waltl. Next base: position 990,765,975 of record NC_090440.1, read on the forward strand.
CAGTAGAGTACTTGCATGCACGGGATCCCGGAGTCAAGTGAAATTGAGGTGACAACGTGGTGTACGCTCCACGGCGGTGTGCACCGTCACTCCCGGCGGCGATCATGATAGGCTCAGGTTCCCGATTGACAACCATGTAATCCAATGAATGGATGCACGGCGGTGAACACCACCTTACGCCATGACAACAACCACCAGCTGAATGAGGTCACTTCCACTCCTTCAGATCTGGATGGCAGGAGGCTGCCATTTTGCTAGCACCACATACATATTTCCTTCTCAGGGGCCACATTCAGGTCCTATAAATCCCAGCCCTTAGTCGCCTGCCCACATGAGTATCTGTTCCTCACATCAATCCAGAGGTATCACTGCATACATGTCCATAAAGCTGTACATCAAACATCGCTTGTGTGTGTAACCTACGTATTGTACAGCAGTTATTCTTACACAACATGTTTTGCATGTGTGTCCCTAATATGTGTTCTTTCCACCCCATAGGTACAGACCCATGTGGCGAGGGAGGGCCTCATTGTGTACAGACCTCTTGTTGATTTGGAGAACATGGTGGAACGTCATATCATTGTCACCTACAAACTCAATCGCACAACAATCCATGACCTATGTGCTTTACTGGATCCAGTACTGAGACCGGGTAATCGGAATCAGCATGCCATCCCTATTGAAGTGCAAGTGACATCTGTACTCCATTTTTTGGCTACGGGCTCATTTCAGGTGACAGTGGGCATGGGTGCATGGTTCTCACAGCCAATATTTAGCCTCGTCCTGTCAAAATTCCTGGATGCATTTGTACAACACCTGCAGACTTATGTCAAGTTTCCCCAAAGAGCTGAACTCCCTGCCATCAAGTCTGACTTTTATGTCTTTGCTAACATTCCCCATGTGATAGGTGCCATCGATGGCACCCACATAGCTCTCATCCCCCCAAGAGTGAATGAACAGGTGTACAGGAACAGAAAGAACTTCCACTCAATTAACATACAATTGGTGTGTACTGCTGACCAGTACCTTTCACATGTAAATGTCATGTTTCCAGGATCAGTTCATGATTCCTTTGTCCTGAGGAACAGCAGTATCCAACACTTAATGCAACAACTTTAAGGGGACAGAGGATGGCTCATAGGTGAGTGTGTAAGACCCTGGAACAGTACATAGCTGACAGCCAGGCTGTCTGCAAGTAATGGCAGCTTGTTACAGTCCTGTTTCAACCACTTTGGCAGGTGATTCTGGCTACCTCAACATGCAATGGCTCCTGACACCTGTAAGAAATCCCAGGACAGATGCAGAGAGGAATTATAATGAGGTCCATGGACGTACTAGGAGGGCGATTGAGCGCACTATAGGTCTCATGAAGGCTAGATTTCGTTGCCTCCATCTCTCTGGGGGAAACCTGTGCTATGGCCCTGAGAAGGTGTGTAGAATAGTGGTGGCCTGCGGCATGCTGCACAACATGGCTGTGAGAAGAGCTATCCCCCTTCTAGAGGAGGAGGGTGCTGTACATCCAGACCTGCTTCCTCTGAGAGGGGCTAAGAGTGATGGTGAGGATGAAGAGAGTGAAGGTGTCCACTCCAGGAACCAGCTCATCCAACTATACGTCCAGTGACTATGAGGTACTGTTCACTGATGATGTTGTCTGCACTGTATACTGTTTGTCTGACTCATTTGTTTGGGGATGTAGGGTCTGTAGTCATTGACACTGTTACCTGAAGAATAGGTGGCATGTGCCATAGAAACAAACATGGTGTAAATATTGGTTGACTCCAGACGATGTTGTGCGTGGGGTTCCATTCCCTCAATAAAGATCTGATTATGGAATTGTCTGGCAAATGCATTCATATTTACAATTGAATCTACATGATGAGAGGGGACATACGAATTGGTGTAAATGTGATTTATTTGGTGTCACAAATGCTTTGGTGCGCTTTACCGTGATAGGGAATGGGCTAATGGTGGATGTCCATACTAGGTACATAGGCTCAGCGATTCGTGGCAGTGCGTATAGGTCCATATGTCCCTTGCAAGTTACAAGTTGTTAAGTTGGTATTGTCGGGTGAGAATGGTAGCACAGTGGCACACTTGGGAGACAGTTCAGGTCAAAGTCACTTCTTAGAGGGGGCCTTGGTCTTGGCAGGTGTTCCTGTGCCATATCTAGGTCTGAGGGACCATTTGAGTGTCTGGTGCTGGGCTGCATGGGTAGGGGTGCTGGTTTCTTGTGTGTCCTCTGCCAGTGCCACCAGTCCAGTTGCTGCTGCTGATATAGAGGACTGGTCTGTGTCCTGGGCAGTGGTAGGGGCTTCCAGGTTTGTGGGTGTCTCAGGCTGGGTTGGGTAGTGGTGCTGCAGCACCCCTGCAATAGTGGCCATGGTGGCATTGAGTTCTTTCCACTGCTCAATGGTCTCTTGATGTTGGGCTATCTACAGCCTTTGACTCTGTTCCAGGGTGGCCAGGATCTGACCCATCCTGTCTTGGTCCCAGAACCTCAGAGATCACCTCCTGGGCTGCAGCATCCATCCTTTGACCTCCCCCATGGGCCACTGATGCCCTCCCACTGGGCCTAGCCCCCTGTTCCTGCGTCCCCTGCACAGGTCTGGCAGTTCCACTTGCACTGGGGCCATCTTCATCCTGTCTGTTAGTAGGTGGAGACTCTGGCCTCTGTACTTGTGGTCCGCAAATATGTGTCCTCGAGACACTGGTGTGGGGTCGTTTGGCCAGAGCTGATGTTGGTGGCAGGGTGCTAGAGGAGTCAGTGGTATCCTGGGTGGGGCTGCTGGAGGGTGACAGTCCAGGTCTGTGTGACAGGTCAGGGTACTCCTCACTGTCCATTCTTCCCTCTCCAGTCTCCTGAGTGGGGCCTCTGCCTCCATGTGGGGTGCTGGCACTCCTTAGCCTTTCTGCCTGGGTGGCATGGGTGGTGGTGCCTGTGAGGGGGAATGGACATGTATGTTACATGTACTAATTCGAATGAGGATGCACAGCTCTGCCCATTTTGTGCTGTTTATTCCCCTGTCGGGCCATGCAGGGACCTATTGTGGGGTTGTCCTTACATTTTGCATGGGATGTGGAAGTGCATTGTGGGCGCAGTAGTGCCATTGTGATTCCTTGCAGGGTTAGGTGACTGTGCACAGGGAGAGGGATGTCGGCCTGTTGGTAGGTTTTTGGGCATGCAGGATGACTGGGTGTAGTGATTGTGGCCTGGGTGGGGTAGTGGTCCTGGTGGTAGTTGAAGGGGTGGGGTGGTACATGCATTACAGGTGTGGTGGATATGAAGTAATTGTAGATGACTTACCCAAGTCCAGTCCTCCAGTGAGTCAAGTGAGGCCCTCAGGATGCAGGATAGCCAGTAACTTCTCCTCCCAGTCGGTGTATTCGGGGGGTGTAGGTGGGGGTCCTCCACAGTCTTCTGGACCGCAAAGTTGTTCCTGGATGCCATCGACCTCACCTTCTCACGCAGGTCATTCCATCTCTTGCGGATGTCGTCCCTTGTGCGTGGATGGTTTCCCACTGCGTTGACCATGTTTACTATAGTGTGCCATAACTCCATCTTCCTGGCGATGGGTGTGTGCTGGACCTGTGACCCGAAGATTTGCGGCTCCACCTTCAGTAGTTCGTCCACCATTGTTCCAAGCTCCATATCTGTGAAGCGGGGGCACTTAGGGGGGTGCCATGGTGTGTGTTGTGGGTGGTGCGTTGTATGAATATTGCTGAGGGTGCTGTTGTGTGGTTGGGTGTGTGACTTGTGTGATGTTACGTTCAGTGTATGTGTGTTGTGTTCTCAATCTCAGTTGTCCTATTGGCATTGCAAAGGATTGTGGGATGTGTATGTGAGTGTTTTATAGTGTTGTGGATGTGTGTCAGGTGTGTGGGTTTCAAACTTGCCACTGTAGGCATTTCTTGCTGTTTGGTCCACTTGCTGGCCGGGGCGGACCGCACCGCCAATGGTTGTTCGACATCCACTAAACGCTGCGGTGATTTGTGCATCATTATGTGGCGGTGTGGGGAGTGCAGCCTTTCCGCCATCAAGGACCCGGCGGTGGCTGGTGGTAGCAGAATTTTTGGAGGTTTCTGTTTTTGGCATCATTATATGGCGGTGTGCTGTTCACCATCAATAGCGGTCTTCTGTTCACCATCGCCACAGCGGTCGGCAGTGTTTCCTGCCATGTTCATAATGACTACCTTAGTGTTAGTTCTGACCGAATGTCAACTGGGAGCAAATTCCAAAGTTTGACTGCTGCAAAGAAGGACCTGTCCCCATAAATAATGTTTCCACTTAGTGAAATTGTTATACAGTCTCAAAATGCACTTATTCCTAGCCTTGACAGAAGCAAATTTGGGTGCGATTCCAGAACTGAAAAGTAGCTGCAATACATACCTGAATAAGAGGCTTGCCACTTTGTAGGTGCAGACCTAGTGTTTTAACAACCAAAGTGAGCAACACCAACAAACCTTTCCTCAAGCATTCATTTATAGGTCTCTTGCTAGACCTTTCGTTTTCTAACAGTGGACTTACAGTCCGCCCATTGCTTACTGTTGGTTGGCTTTGTTGTCATTCTCATTTGTTTGCTTCTTATTACCCAGCTGCCATAAGCTTTCTTCCTCATTGTTTTTGCCCCTCCACTGGAACATTGATGCATAACTTCCCCTACTCATTTTTAAGGTGCTACTTTTTGGTTTTTGAATACTCTATGAGAGTGCATGTTTTATAGTTTTAGCTTCTTTGTGTATCTCCCTCCGCAATGATCTTTCTGCACACCGTATGCTGTCTGTCTGTTTCTCCCTAGCACCTCCCACCCAGCCTCAGTTATCCAGGTCCTCGTTCCCAGCCCCTCCGTCCAAGCCTCTGTTGTTTGTCTCCTTCCCCTAGTCCCTCTGACCATGCTCTGTAGTCTGTGCTGATCCCTCTATAAGCCATGTTGCCCCATCTGTCTTTCCTCCATTGTCTGTGTTACCGTCCATTGTCTATCTAATCTATCTAAAGGCCCCACCTGCCCTCCCTCCACTGTGCAGGTGATGTTCGTGATGATCCCCACCTCCCTTCTCTACATTGTCTGTGTTATTGTCTGTTGTTGGTGTTGCTGCCCCACTTGTCCATGTTGCCCCCCGATTCCATACCATGGCACCACACTCTCTCCTTCCATTGTCTGTATTGCCCCCCATTGGCACTAGCTCGATGTGTATGTTGCCTCCCACCTGTCCACCCCATGATGTCTGTGTTGCCGCTTCACCCAACCTACCTCTGTTGTCTGTGCTGGCCCCTCTATTGTCTTTGTTGCCCTCCTCCATTGCTTGTGTTTTCCTCACACCCACAATAAAAAAAGGAGAATGATGTGGACACCATAGGCTACATCATAGCTATTTCTTCACACATCATGTGTTGTCCGTGTTGCCCCCACATGCTCACCCTCCTTCCTTTCCTCCATGTTGCCTCATGCCCTGCTCTCCTTCACACCTGCAATAAAAAAAAGTGCTATGACGCAGCTAACGCTAGCAGCACCATAGCACTTTTTTTCCTGACATGCTGCACAGCAGCTGTGTTTCAGTATAAACTGGTTCCAAAATTTTGACAAAGCCTATACCTCTCTTGGGTTAGTCCTATTAGCTGTGCCAAAGCTTGTTAGTACAGAGTTTCTGCCTTACTGGCAACATTTCCACATTAGTATTGTTAGAATTCAGGTCTTTGTTTGGCATTCAGATTGCCCCCTGTCTAAGCAAGGCCCCTCACTCTAGTCAGGGTAAAGGAGAATCACACTTAGTTAATCCCCACTCACCCCTTGGTAGCTTGGCACGAGCAGGCAGGCTTAACTCAGAGACAATGTGTTAAGTATTTGCACCAACACAAACATTAATACAGTGAACCACTACAAAATGACAACACACAGGTTTAGAAAGATAGTAAATATTTTTTCTAAATAAACACGACCAAATACGAATCCAATCCACAATACAACATTAAAACTATGATCTTAGCACTTAAAAACACAAAAATAGTGCCTAGAGCCACAAATGCTGCAATTTGATGTTAAGCGGCATCGTGACTGAGTCGTTTCCTATGATGTGAGTATAGTCTCTGTCCCCTTTCACAAGCAGAAGCAGCAACTTCAGGATAGCCCAACAAAGCACAGGTAGGGACAGCACTTCTCCTCAGTTCTTTAGCTCTTCTCCTTGGCAGAGGTTCCTATTGATTCCAGAAGGGATCTTAAGGTGATCTGAAGTCTTGGGTTTTGGGTCCACTACTTATATCCCTTTCTGCCTTTGAAGTAGGCAAAATTTAAAGGAAAGTCTCTGTTGTTCACAAGATCCTGCCTCGCACAGGCCAGGCCCAGACACACACCAGGGGGTTGGAGACTGCATTGTGTGAGGGCAGACACAGCCCTTTCAGGTGTGAGTGACCACTCCTCCCTCCACTCTAGCACAGATGGCTCATCAGGATATACAGGCTACACCGCAGCACCCTTTGGGTCACTGTGTAGAGGAGATGCACAAACAGCACAACTGTCAAACTGACCAAGACAGGGAATCCACAACAGGCTGAGTCACAGAATGGTCTAAGCAAGAAAATGCCTACTTTCTAAAAGTGGCATTTTCCAACTAACAATCTGAAAACCAACTTCACTAAAATATGTATTTTTAAATTGTGAGCTCAGAGACCTCAAACTCCATATTTCTATCTGCTCTCAAAGGGAATCTTCACTTTACTAATAATGATGATAGAGATAGGCCTTGCACATTGAAAACCAAATTTGGCAGTATTTCACTGTCAGGACATGTAAAACACATCAGTACATGTCCCACCTTAAACATACACTTCACCCTGCCCATGGGGCCTACATGAGGGGTGCCTTACATGTATAAAAAGGGAAGGTTTAGGCCTGGCAAGTGGGTACACTTACCAAGTCGAACTGGCAGTTTAAAACTGCACCCACAGACACTGCAGTGGCAGGTCTGACCCATATTTACAGGGCTACTCATGTGGGTGGCACAAGTGCTGCAGGCCCACTAGTAGAATTTGATTTACAGGCCCTATGACCTCCAGTGCACTCTACTAGGGACTTATTAGCAAATCAAAAATGCCATTCATGGAAAAGCCAATACATACAATTTCCCATAGCGAGCACTTGCACTTTAGCACTGGTCAGCAGTGGTAAAGTGCCCAGAGTAACAAAAACAGCAGAAACAGAGTCCAACACACAGAAACAACCTGGGAAGTAGATGCAAAAAGTTAGGGGAGAGACCACGCCAAGGATGCCAGGTCTAACAAGTATGTGTAATTTGCACATGTAATATTCCATCAACCATGTTTCTGTGATTCAGAATTGGGAATTCACATGAACAAAGTGCTCATTTTATGCACCTAAATTCAACCTAAGTAGGCGCAACTCTTTCCTAATGGGAGTTTTGTATTTTATAGCTACATCTCTATTGCATATTAAAACTCAACTTAAAACTAATTGAGGAGGTTTATTAATTTTTCTTAATGCTATTGGATCTCACCGGTTGATGCATCTTGACAAACCTGAACTTCTAATGGGGCTGGGGAAGTGTACCTAGGTTTTGAAAATGAGATTGTGATCATGTAATATTAAAAATATTGTTTATTCAGGGAAAACTCACTAAACTAGACCGCTTATTTCCGAGCCTGTAATCTGCTGAGGTCTTCCCTTTCAACCTTTAAAGTGATACTGTAAAGGAATTATTTGGTTAATCTTTTCAGTTGTATGTGTTTAACTAACATCATATACAAGATAATGTTTATTAAAAAACAATTGAACTTTTGTGCATGAATTTTAAGAAAGCTTAAACACACTGAAAGTTCATATTATTTTAATGTGCACTTCCATGTTCAAAATCATTTAGCACACCATTCAGCAACTTTAATGCTGGTAGTGTCAAGAACCAAACATTGGCCCTGATTTACAAGAATCTGGAGCATCAGTAGTGATGCGCCAGATTTCTTGCGCCCCCCACGCCACCTAACGACACTGTGGGTGCGCTGTATTTATAATACAGTGCACCATGGCGCACGTTAGGCCAGTAGCATCAAAATGTTTGACGCTATTGTGGCGCTTTGCTCCACTATGATCAAAAATGTTGACGCTAGTGGAGCAAAGTGCAAGGAGGCCCATTGATTTCAATGGCTGCATCCTTTTACTGCCAGCTTCGAGCAGGGGTTAAAAATGACACAATGAAATCTCGTAGATTTCATTTCCCCATTTTTGCGGGCCTCCTAGCACCAGAATGCCCCCTTACATACATTTTGTAAATATGGCGCTGCAATTTTCGCCTCCTCGTGCCACATTAGCGTAAAAAACATTACGCTAATGTGGCACAAGGAGGCGCTAAGGCCTTGTAAATCTGGCCCATTGTTTTTAGCTCTCTGCCTTGGCTAATGTTCCTTTCTGTTTCAGATGGGGGAAGGTGAACTATTCATTTAATTCTGAAAGTCTAAGGCTGGGCGCTTGAATTTGACCTCTGTCTCACTGCTGGAAAGTTAAAACGCAAATGCATGATTTGCATTCTTTAACAACTTAATTGCTGCAATTCAAGTGGTCTGCCTGGAATCCTTTGCATTGCTAATCCAGCGCCACGGTCGTTCCTCCTAGTCTTGAGGCTGGTGAAGTTTATCTTTCTTTATTCGGTTAACAAGCTACTCACAGAGCCCGTGTTTTAAACTAGCCTTAAAATAACAGTAACACTTTATTTTATATCAGGCCTCAGGCGCATTTTTTCTGTTTATAGTCTTTTCCAATTATCATCACACAGTTAACTGAGAGAAAGTAAAATAGAAAATACCAACAGCGCTCAATGTATTTTTTTTTTTAATGGGGCTAGCTATAGTACTTAAGTGGCTTACCCGGAGAGATAGTGACATGCTCAATTTGCTGTATTTAAGTGCGATAGCTAAACTGGTATATTTTGAGGCGGACAATACCTAGTTTTCATGCCTCCCACTCTGATATAATCGAGTGGACCACTTTTTGGGGTCAGAAAGAGGACTATCTTTCATCCCCCGCTCAAGTACATTGAGCACATATTAATTTGGTGTCTCAGTGCAGGGAAACTGGCACACTTCAGTCAGCGACAGAAGTGCATTTTAAATGCTCTGAAGACATTTGCTGCGGATCTGGAAGGTGGAGCACTGCAATAGTTCTGTGAATGTTGCATCCAGGTAAAAGTACACAGTACATGTGTGAAAAGTGCAGTGACAGAAATATTGGGGAGAAGGATGCTGGGAAAATTGTCGTTGCTAGTTTCATAGGTTAAGTTTACTGCAACTAAGGTTGCCACCCTGCCGTTTTTTACCGACTTGACCAGATCTCTAATGTCCTGAAAGGTATACAAATTAGGAAAATCACCTAAAGCCGATTTTACCCCCCCTTATAAGTAAATGTAATAAGAAAGCACACTAACGTGTTCTAGAGCTGCCTTAATGGTCCCTGGCTCATTTAAGCAACCAAAGACAGAAAACCCATGTTAATAATGAATGCATACAATGATATATTACGTTATGTTTAAGTGTCATGTCCTGGGCTTTGCAAAATCTTAAAACGTGTACAACTGGCCTGTATTTTATCTCTGGGAATATTGGCAACGCTAATTGCAACAGATTATTTGCTTTAAACTGCACTGTAGGTGCAGGGAAGAGAGGGCATTGAGCCAAGCCCCTGATCAAAGCATTGCTGCTCACTGCTGTTTGAGTCCTGGTATGCACAAGGAAGCTAATGCCACTTAAGTCTCAATTACCATTGGCCAATATATTTTGACGTGTTCAGCAATGAGTAATAGTTTTCATAGTGTGATTTTGGGGAAAACATACAGGAATCGGAATTAGGGTGACTGACAGCCTCTTAATCACAGGGACAGTCTGTCCACTGAGCAACATGTCTGTTGTCCATAGTTATTTCATAACAGTCAGCATTTATTTGAAATGTTAGCAAAGTTCCATTGTTGTGTAGTTTTCTTTTTCCAAGGAAATGTGCAATTGTCCTGCTTTACCACTATGTTTGTTTGGAGCTCAGTTTCGGCCTTAGTGGACTGCTCAGCAAGTCTCATTGAGAGCTGCCCACTCAAGCAGAGGAATACTGCAGCCAGGAGCAGCTCACGGTGGTAAATAGGGGCAGGTGGGCACGCGGGTGGAGGGGTAATTAATAAAAAAAAAATACTTACCTGTGCCGCCGCCGTCACCACCGCACTGTTCCTCTCCTAGGCTGCAGACAGGCTGCAGGCACAGGCTCCCAGCCAGCCCTGCAGTCAATCCTGACGCTGCTCAGAGCAGCGTTCGGATTGGCTGTGAACACCCAAGCCAGGGTGCTCCCAGGCAGATTGGGAGCCTGTGCCTGTTCTCTCCAGCCCAGCAGCACAGTGCCGGGCTGGAGAGAGCCTGCCGCGCTTGAGTGCGTTTGGCCGGCCGGAGATGGCCGTCCAAACATAGAGGCGCAGTGAGGGGGAGGGCTGTGCACTCCCCCTCAGTGCTCGTCACAGCCTGTGGCCCCAACCCTTTTATCAAAAAATTATAGTAAACGTAGTTTATTATAACATTTTGGTAAAAGGTTTGCAGATGCTGCTGCCGGCAGGGTTCGACACTCCTCCGCCCAAGCGGAGAAGACGCACCTGACCATAGCACTACCTTGGAAGCTGTAGACAGAACCAGCATCACTCTGAGCAGCGCTACCACCAGGGGCAGCCGCCGCAAATGTCAAGGGAGTTTGCGGGGTGGGGACGACGGGGAAAGGGGTAAACTAATAATAATAAAAAAAAAACACTTACTGTCCCGCCGTTTCAGCCACCTCCTGCTGCCTCACTCCTCTGCTAATGATGGTGTCCCAGCATTCACTGCGACACCAGCACAGGCCCCACAGCAATCCTGGTGCTGCTCTCATGTTAAACTTAACATGAAAACAGCTTCAGGATTAGTCTGAGTGGCTTGGACTGACGCTCAGACAGTGCAATGAGGTCTGTGCAGTTTCTCCAGCCTGGCTGTTAAACACAGCTGGGTTGGACACACCAAAGTGCGCATGTGTGTTTGGCTGGCCTAAGACCGCCGGCCAAACACACATGCGCACTTAGTGCACTTCATTCCCCCTCCCCTCTACCCCCTCCCGTAGCCCCACCCCTCCCTTTACTGCTGGCTGAGGCAGCATATGAAAAAGAAAACAATAGTAAACTATTTTTTCTATTTTTCATCTACTGGCTCTTAGCAAGGGGAGCGACTCTTCCCTGCCATTGTGGAGGAACCGTCCCTGTGTACTTCTACTTTAGAAATTAGCCTTGGACATTCTCGTCCAGGACCCAAGTCCACTGAAGGGATTTGGTGTGTTTACTTTACCCTCTTACTCTGCCAGCCCTAGGGTACCCAGGATGCTGCTGACAGACAGATCCTACCTAATTGAAGTGCAATTACTCAACATGGCCCTGCCATCACTTCACTGGTTGAAACTTGCTATATATATCAATTATCATGGCACTGCACATATAGCATCTTTTGAATTAGACCTTTCTTCTTTAAAAATCAAATCTGAACACTATTGCCCCAAAAGGACACTGTGCTTCAGACTGGCCCTCTTCCTGACCAATACTTCCTTCAGAAAATATTGTATTGGTGGCACTTATACTGCCAAGCTATGAAACTCACTCCTGGCAATAATAAAGGTCCTGCACAACCTCCTTAAACACCAGAAAACAGCTTGCTGTTCCCTAACACATGATGCGTTTAGGCATGCGGAGGACAAGCTGAAGGGGGTATGTATCTGCCAGTACAGGTACAAGTTTATCATAACTTCTCCAAACCTAAGCATGGCACACAATTCTTCCCACAAAGGCCAAACCCTACATATCAAATGGAGTAACCTCTGATCCGAAAATCTTGAGAGCACTTTGGTGCCTCAAAAAAGGTATAGAGCATTAAAGAAATGCTAAAATAAAATAGTTTGTACTCCTAGTACACCCTTATCAGACCACCACAGTCCAGCTCCAGAGCATCTTGTACTGTTTCAACATCTTCAGGATATTTCACACATTTGCCAGAATGTGTCTCCATATGTTTGTCCAATATTCCATTACAGGAAACTACATATCCCTCTCTGTGCTTTCTTACCTTCAACTCTACCTGTGTGTGTGGACAGAAAACATGTTTTTCTCCATACAAAATAAGAACGAATGGCTTTTCCAATGCAACTTTATTTTTAGCCAATGTACAATCATAGTATATTATATTGTAACAATCTGAGTGTATCCTTAATGATATAACTTCATTACAGCAACTAAGCATTTTGTATGTCTTCCTCTGCCTTCCTTTTCAGTTTTAGTTTTTCATGTTGGGGAACACAGGAAACCAATATCGTCTTTGTGCATAAAAACTATTGATGTGGGTGCACAAAATGGATGTGAATCATCAACAATACAACAATGGAGCAGTCGATGAAAAAAGATCCTTATGTCCCCTCTGCAAATAGGCTGTTCTGAAGGTCTCTATACAATAAACCAAATGTTCATCCTAACCCATAGTCTTTACATTTGTGCAATTTCCAATAGGTCTCGCTATACAAGAGCTACTGGCTTTAGCAATGTGTTTTTGCCATGCTGTGCATCAGTGTGACTGCTGTTTAGCATGGCTAAAATTTAGTGGTGTGGAGTGTCGTAGAGTGGAGTGGGTGAGTAGGGTGTCATAGAGTGGATTTGTTGGACTGAGGTGTCATAGAGTGGAGTTTAGTGAATAGTGTCATGAAGTTGAGCAGAGGAGAATAGAGTTAGTTGGGAGTGGAGTGGCATAGAGTGAGGTGGAACAGGGTGGATTGAATTGGAGAGGACTGAGGTAATGGGTGGATTGGATTATTGTAGAGTGGGGTGGATTGGATTGGGATAGAGTGCGAAGGACAGAGTGGAGTGTGGTGGATTGGCATGGGTGGACTTGATGGGATGGATTGGAATGTATTGGAGGTGGAGTAGACAGGAGCTGAGTGGATTGGATTTGAGTGGGTTGGAATATGGTGGATTGGAGTGGAGTGGGGTGAAGTGAATTGATGTGGAGTGGATTGGATTGGTGTGGGGTGGATTGGACTGGCACAGGGTGGATAATGGTGGTTTGGAGTGGGGTGGATTGTGCTAGAATGGGATGAATAAAAGTAGAATGGACCGGAGTGGGGTAGATCAGGGGGATTGGATTAGAGTGGCATGGGTTCGAGTGGGGCTGGTGGATTAGGTGGGAGTGGGGTGGATTGGGTTGCAGTGGATTAGATTGGAGTGCAGTGGATTGGATTGGAGTGGGGTGGAATTGATTTGAGTGGGTGGATAGGGTTGGATTGGATTGGAGTGGGTTGGGTTGGATTGGAATGGGATGGATTGGAGTGGGGTGGGTTGAATTGGATTGGAATGGGTGAATTGGACTGGAGTGAGGTGAGGTGGATTGGAGTGGGGTGGGTTGGGCTGGTTTGGAGTGTGGTGGATTGAAATGGAGTGCGGCGGATTGGAGTAGGGTGTACGGAATTGGTGTGGGGTGGACTGGACTAGAGTGGGGTGGATTGGACTACAGTGGGTGGATTGGAGTGGGGTGGATTGGAGTGGACTGGACTAGATTGGGGTGTTGTGGAGTATGGTGGACTGGGATAAATTGGATTGGCATGAGGAGGATTGGATTGGAGAGAAGTACATTGGACTGGGCTGGATTTGGGTGTTTTGGATTATATTGGTGTGGGATGAATTGGGATGTAGGGGGACAGATTGGAGTGGGGCAGATTGGACTGGGCGGATTGCTGTGTATTGGAGCAGATTGATTTGTATTGAAGTGGGGCAGATTGTTTTGGATTGGAGTGGGAAAGATTGTTTTGGATTGGAGTGGGGTGGATTTTGGTGAAATGGATTGGAGTGGGGTGGGTTGGAGTGGAATGGGATGGACTGGCTGGATTGGGTAGGATTTTATTGGTGGGTGGATTGGATTGGTGTGGGTTGGATTGGATTAGAATGAGGTGGATTGGAGTGGGTGAACTAGGGTGGAGTGGCTGGACTGGATTGGGGTGAGGTGGATTGGATTGGAGTGGGCGGATTGGAATGAGGAAGATTGTTTTGAATTGGAGTGGGGCAGATTGTTTTGGATTGAAGTGTTGCAGATTGGAGAGGGTCAGATTGTTTTGGACTGGAGTGGGGTGGGTTGTGGTGGACTGGATTGGTGTGGGTGGGATAGGGGTGGAGTGAGGTGGATTAGAATGCTGTGGGGTGGATCAGACTGGAGTGGGGTGAATTGGGACAGAGTGTGTGGATTGGATTTGGGTGAGATGTAATGGGTTGGGGTGAGGTGGATTAGAGTAGGATAGATTGTTTTGGATTGGAGTGGGGACGACTGGAGTGAGACAGATTGCTTTAGCTTGGAGTGGCGCAGACTGGAGTGGGTGGGTTAGAGTGGGACAGATTGGAGAGAAACAGATTGGCGTGGGGCAGATTGGCATGGGGCAGATTGAAGTGGGGCAGACTGAAGTGGGGCAGACTGAAGTGGGGCAGACTGGAGTGGGTGGATTGGAGTGGGGCAGATTGTTTTGGATTTTAGTGGGGCAGATTGTTTTGGATTGGAGTGCGGCAGATTGTTTTGGATTGGAATGGGGCAGATTGTTTTGAATTGGAGTGGGGCAGATTGTTTTGGATTGGAGTGGGGCAGATTGGAGTGGAGGATTGTTATGGATAGTAGTGGGACAGATTGGCATAGGGCAAATTGGAGTGAGGCAGACTGGAGTGGGCAGATAGGAGTGGTGACAATTATTTTGGGTTAGAGTGGGGCAGGTTGTTTTGGATTGGAGTGAGGTAGATTGGTTTGGATTGGAGTGGAGCAGATTGTTTTGGGCTGGAGTGGGGCAGACTGGAGTGGGGCAGATTGTTTTGGACTGGAGTGGGACATATTGTTTTAAGTGGGGCAGGTTGGAGTAGTGTGGGTTGGGAGGATTGGAGTGTGGCGGATTGGAGTGGGCAGATCGGAGTGGTGACAATTATTTTGGGTTGGATTGGGCAGATTGTTTTGTATTGAAGTGGGGCAGATTGTTTTGGATTAGAGTGGGACGTATTGTTTTGAGTGGGGCAGATCAAAGTGGTGTTGGTTGGGAAGATTGGAGTGTGGTGGATTGGAGTGGATTGGATTGGTGGGAGTGATTTGGACTGGAATGGGATGGATTGGAGTGGGGTAGATTGGTGTGGGGGTAAGGTGGGGTGGATTGGCAAAGACTGGAGTCGAGCAGATTGAATTAGAGTGGGGTTGATTGAGGTGTACTGCACGAATATGTGTTAAAGCATAATTTCGAAAATTACTAATAAGAAAGAAACAATGTTGCTTTGCAATATTTAGAACAAGATGATCTTCATCTGTTTCGAACAGCGCCCATGAGCAAAAGAAAACATGATTGCAAAGAAGGCTTGGCAAAATAAAACAAAAGAGTTAACCACTGAAAAGAAAACTTTGCAATTTTGTTTATGCTACTTGGCATGTTTTCGTCAGTCACACGCCTTCTGTTTGCAAAACACTAGAAATTAAAATGAACATAATAGTACCTCAATCACCTTGGGAGCAGCGGGCGGGCACTGATTAAAATGAACCAATTAGTGTTTGCTTCCGGCTCCACAGAGAGAGAGGGAAATGATGCCAGGCTGCAGTGACGAATTACCAGGCTGTAAAGATGAGTCCCACCAAGGCAACAAATTGAAAGCAATGGGTGGGCACCAAGCCCTTTTGTTCACAACAGTGCCTCTCACAGCAAGACGCATGTGCTAGCACATGGACTCACAGGTTTGATCCTAAAAAGGATGAAACTGTATGCAGTTGTCATTGGGTTTTCATTGGCATTCAACTTAGGAGAAAGACTGTAAAAACACTGAAAGACTTTAATATGAAAAGGAATCTCCTTAATGGTATTATGGACCTGGCCTGAATGGGAAAACCATTAATACATCTGTGATATTTAGATGGGTCAAATAATTTGTCCCTACTGTTGTGAAGCCATTTTAATTATACCTCCATGCATGTTATTTTAACACACTAGGCCTGCTGCTGTGCACTTTAACCTAGATATATTTTATTCAGCTTAGTTTTTATTATTGTTACTATAGCCACTTTTACAGTCTTGTTTTATTTATTTCTATCTAACTGTTTTTTCCTAGGCCAGCACTCTGTTCTCAAACAAGACATTCTTGCTCACTCTGTGCTTCTTCCAAGGCTGCAGTAGGATAGGTTTCCTGTGAACGTGGTACAAGTTTTGTCTCTGACATTCATAGAAAAACACACATCCTTATGTAGAGACATTTTCTCAGAACATCAGTTGTTTTATTCTAAAACCACTTCCCTGTCCCTTACACATTAGAGGGAGATTCCAGCCAGAGAACCACGACTGTATGCTGATTGCTGAACGCTTCGCTACAGCTGCTTATGCAGACTTCAGGCCTTTGTTCAGGTATGGGGGATGATGTCTTCCCAGGGGAACCTGAAGAGCAGAATTAGAGCTCACCACACTGTGCTCTATTTTAGCCTAGGTAGGAATTAGTCTATTGACTCTAGTAACAATATGGTAGCGTTATTTCTACTCTTTACTCTCCTTGTCACAATTTTAATATCTTGTCACGCTGTATCGTCTTGGTTATTGCAGCCCATGCTTTGCTATCTAGGATGCAGTTGCTTCATTAAAACATTATTGAAACATATACTGCCTCTGTTTGTCATTCTGTGACCACGGTTTCCATGAGAAATCAATTATGTCATGCGCTCAGCTGCCCAATCATCCCGCCCTTGGGTGGAGATGAGGCACTGCTAGTTAGCCAGAGCAAAACCTGAATTGGAGTGACAGGTGTCACCTGTAGTGGGTAAAACTCAGTCCCCCACACTGCAGGTGATTCTGCCGCTCAAAATCCATTAGTCTCATTACAATAATGAGAGCCTACGTGACACTACAATTGTTCCTTACACACCACTCCAAAGATGTTCCAACAATTCAAGAAATGTTGCTGTCCCTTTGTTCTTATGTATGCCAGCTTTTCGGTACAGCATGCTTTTACAATGAAGTTCATCTGATATCTGGAAAGCCCCACTGTAGACATAATGACTTTAAAATGAGCATTAAAAAATCCAGAGTGATGGTCTTTGCCAAGTTTTCGTTAGCAATCAAGTTCACATTGGAGAATAATTAACTGGGGGAAGCTAAGGGATTGGAAAATAATTAATTGGAAGAAGCGAAGGGAAACACATACTTGCATGTCCTGCAAGTGATTAGCACATTAAAATGGAAATTCCCTATTCAAAAAGCAGTGGTAAAACAGGTGATCCAGGGATTAGATTTCTGAGACAACATGGCAATTCACTTTCCCTAGAGGTGGATATATTTCTGTCAGTAAATCATGACAATATTCTAGCAAATGGAGCTGAAGCGGGGTTGGGGGGGGCTGGTTCCAAACGTTTTCATTAGTTGACAGCAATATGGACAAAAGTTTGCATTTGTTTGACTTGAAGCATACCTTCCAGGTACAGATGAAAACAGATGACAGCTTCAACAGATCATTTGATTGATGAAACCTGGTCTGAAATCTCAAAACAGAAACACTTTCTAAATTCCAAGTGAGTTAAGAAGAATATTTGCATATGTGTTATCTAACTTGCATTTAATTTAGTTATTTTAAAAACATTGGGGATTTAATAGCTATCTCCTTGTAAGAAAAATCTCAAGATGAATTCAGTCTCCAGAAGCTTAGGACAGTATTTTTCCAATAAGGTTTCTGTCAGTTACATACATGATTTTGTTCTGCAGGGTAAAAGTATATGTTGTAACCCATTGGCAAACTTTAATTTGTTGTTGGGTGGAAAACGATATCCGTCTGACACTTTCTGGATCAACTACACCTAAGTTAGAGTGTAATACATTGAAATAACATCATGAGGTTTAATGGTCCTCACCAATTTAAATATTCTGAACTGCAGAGTACTAAGGGTTGTTTGGTAGCCCAAGTACATTTTTGAGGTGGTGCAAGTTTTAAGGGTAGATTTTGGTAGCATACATGAGAATAGCACAATATCTATCACTGTCTACTTTTCTACTAAACATTAAAGCACTGCAACTATGAATAAAACTGCCAGCAAGGTAACCTGTAGCTGTAGATTGGCTTAGACATGTGTCATGGAACCCCAAGATTACTATGCCTTGTGGGCTATGCAAAGCATCTTGAAAGTTACCCTTTCTTTTGTACACAGCCCATGTAAGAGATTTGGAGTAGGTGTGATGTGCTCTCCCTTGTTCGTACTTTTTCTGTTTTTCCTTTGTTTTTTTAATGTTGGAGGAGATTGTGGTTAACGATGATTAAGATTAGCATTTTGGGCTACTGAGGCAACATTGCTTTACCTCATCCATTCCTGAACGTGGATAAGCTAACGCCATCATTTTTTTAAGTGCTAATCTTATTAATAGGGTGAACAGTAGATGTCAGCTCTCTCTAGGTAAAAGGACCAGTGAGGAATCTATATATTCTAATTTATTATATAAGTTCCTTAAAAAGGGAATGCTAAAAGCAGATGGCCTAAGAAGCGAGTAGCTGAACTAGTTACTTAACAAGAACGTTTTCAGACCTTTCCTAACCAAACACTACACCCTATTCACACAAAAATAGTACAGCTTCACTATAGATGGACCATTATGTACAGGTGCAGCTTCACTACCTTTTGGAACTTTTCAATAGTATGCCTGGAAAGCTGCAGCAGGTGTAGGTTTCTAGGTTTTTTGCTAAGAATGTCCTGTTAAATGTCCAAAAGTTTCCCAATCCCTCTGTGTGAAATTCTGCACAGCTTAGAAGTACGCACAGAGCAACGGAGCTTCAAACGCAAAAGCACATTTCCCCCCATTTTTCATATACAACAGCACATTTTTCCCCATTTTTCCTATACAACAGCAAATTTTTCCCCATTTTTATCCTTCAGAGGGAAAACATTTTCTTCAGTGAAGAAAGCTCCTCCCTTACATCCCCATCAAGTCTGGGACGGATACATTCCACTTTTCATCCTTCAAAGGGCGTGACTGCAGTCCTCACTTGGAGTAAATCTCCAACCATTTCCAGGGTGGGCCCGCAGATATATATATTAGTGGTTGTTACCAAACTTCCAAGGGAAACTATGCCTTGAAAGTCCTACTTTCCACCGTTTGAGTGGGATTTACTGATCCCTCCAAGCTTATGGCAGATAAATCCACTCTTATAAGTCCAATTAAACTCGCCAGCAAACCCTGTGTGAAATTCTGGCAAGCGTAAATGAAGGTATTTTTAACAATACAATATATGTTTATGGCAACAACTATCTTTGTGAATAGGCCCCAGTGGAATCAAGCTCTAGGTGTTGCATAACAGGGTGAACCTTTGTTCAGCGTTTTTCCAAGTTGTTCGCACATAAAGTTTCATAGTCATTTCTATGTTATTTGGACAAGTAAATGGAAATTGGACCTACCATTTAACACCTTTGACCGACTTGCACCCTCAGATCTTGAACTATCAAGACATATGTTCAAATTACTGAAGAGCAGGCAAAGTTATAAAGCAGGGGGGTTCAAACTGGTGGGGCTAGACTCCTAGGGAGGCCTCAAGTGATCCCAAAGGGGACACCAGGCTCTGGTCAAAAGAAGCCTTACGCTGATAACAGGGCTTTGGTTTAGCTGGAAAAAGAGAGCAGCAGTAAACCGCTCTGTAATAGGACATCACTAGCATGTTTTGTCATTTATATCCAAGCTGGGAGAAGGTGTGGGGGGCAATCTTCAGATTTTCCAACAATCACGCTAGCATAATATAATATTAAATCAAATGTTACGACAAGCAGGGCAGATGACAGTGGCTTAATGGACAGTGGAAAGGTAGAGGAATGTAGATTGGTAGGGGTGCTAAATTAAAGAAACCATACTATTTTGTAAAATAAACATTTTGGAGGACTTTCTAAGCGTAAGAAGGAAGAGAGAGTGTGTATTTTTGTCTGTGTGTCTGTAAATATTCCTGGTGAACTCCGACAGACACATCCCATACCCTTCTGAAAGCAGCAGTACCCAACTATTTACCAGGCAATGCATTCATTAGGGGATATAACACTCCAAACAACCCCCTGAAGCTACGCCCCTGCGCCTACCTTTGGGGTGACATATGTAATAAAAGGGGAGCTAAAGGCTTGACACGTGGTTTTAAATGCCAAGTCGACATGGCAGTGGAATACTGCATTCAGGCTGCAATGGAAGGTCTGGGACATGTTTTAAGGATGCTAAACTGCTACTTAAGTGAGTGGCACAATCAGTCCTGCAAGTCCACTAGTAGCATTTAATTTACACGCCCTGTGCACACATAGTGCACTCTACTGGGGACTTATCAGTAAAATAAATATGGCAATTGGGTACATACCAATCTCACCATGTTTAGGGGAGAGATCACAAGCACTTTAGCAGTGGGTAGCTGTATGACTGGTGAGGCTCACCATGTAAAACTAACACGTTACACAGAAGTAGACCCTTGGTCCACACCAGTAAAGTGGTAAAAAGCAGTCAGGCTACTTAGAGGAACATGTGTAAAGCATTTCACAACACCCACATGGAGGATAAGAAAATTAGATGACACAAAAAAATCCTACAGCAATTTAGAAACATAAAGCAGATTTTTGTCTCTATTTAGACACCAAAACGAAATTTGTATCTTACCTGCAACCGGAGTTGACAATTTTAGAAGCATTGGAAAATAGATGCACTTTTAGTTGTCAAACAGTTCCATTGAAGTCAATTGAGGGAACAGCACAGCATGCAATCAGTCATTTGTGGGGTGAGTTCAGTGCAACCCACCTGTAGTTAAGATTTGCTGGGTCCTTAGACCAAGACTCAACAGAGAGTACTTTTTTACCTTCCTCAGGGAGTCCAAGTGCAAAGGTGCTCTGACTGTCCTTGGTGCTGACAGGATCCGCAATGCCTGTCAAAGGTGCAGCACTTGACAAAACCACACTTGGGGATGGAACTAATCTCTACCACCGGGGAGTAGAGGTCTTTGGAGTCTCAGTACCTAGATACCACAGCAGGATCTTCACTTTCATGTCTAGGGGATCTAGGTGTAGTGGTAGCCTTTCAACTGTCAATCACAGGAGGGTCATGCCAAAGATGCTTTGCCACTTCTCTCTAAGTCGCCAACTTCAGGATGCCTGATTTCAGGAGTAGGGTTGTTGCCGACATCGGTCACTATACTGGGTACTGCTCTGGAGGAGGTAATAGCCTACACGAGGTTGGTTACCGGCTGGCGACTGACAAGCCTTGGCAGCAGCAAAAGTAATCAATTGTTACTTGGTGGGCTGGAGGTTGTCTGGAAGGGAGTAGCAGCTCAAACCTTGGTTTACAGCCTCACTATCACTCCTGGGGAGCAGGTCACTGACTTTCTTTGGGCTCACTCAAGAGGGGTCCGATGGGTTGCACTTCTTGTGACACAGCACAACAAGTCTTCTGCAGGTTGCAGGTGACTGTCCCACCAGTCAGGGGCGTCTGCTTTACTTTCTGGCTTCCACTGGAGTCCCTCTTGCTGGGGCAATGAGTTTTCACCACAGGCACACATCAATCACACAGTTCCAGTGTATCTTGTCCTCTGCACACTTATGTGTCCTTTCTTTGCAAGGCGGCGGAGTTCCAAGTCCTGTTGTCAGTGACGGCATCTTCTTTGTGCTGCTTCCTGGATTCAAAGTCAGAAATTAGGTTCTAGTGCCAGGGGAGCTCTTTAAATCCTGGTTATGGGGTGTTAAGAGTGTGAGGGAAAGTGGCCAATGGGCTACTGGTCCCTGCAGCTAGTCCGCCCCTAAAGTGACGACTTCCTGTGGAAGTACATCACTTTTCTACCCAGAACCAACAATTTCTAAGTTTTGGCAACATGGCAGAACCTATCTCGACTGTACAGATCTCCTAGCCCACTCTATAGGTGTGGCTAGTCTTTTGCAAGTGTACTCATCCTGAATAACTAATTTTCCTGCCTCTCTGCCTGGACAGGGCGGGAAGGGCTTTGTCCTCGAGTGGGGAACAAGAGATTAAATATCAAGGGTGGTGAAAGCCTTTGAGGCTCACCGCCTTAATCATGATAAACACTAGCCATTCTGGGAGGGCAGAGATGTGGCCTCTTTCCTGCCCATGTCCTTTGTCTCCACCCTGGGGAAAGTGTCAGTATGACCAGAAGGAGAGCAGACTCTTGTCTTAGTGGCAAATGGCTCAAGGCAGGGGGAAACTAGTATCTTGGTGGGCATCCTCTAAGATCGCAACCAGGGTACATGCTAGCTAATCCTGGCCGTGAGAATCGTGCTCATGGTTAGGAAGCGCAATGTTTGACACCAAGTGGAGCCATCATGGAACTGGACATCTGACGTCTTCCCGGTTGCCAGCCCATGTTATCCTATTGACCGCCGGTCTCTTGCAGTAGCATTGATTTTTTAATGCTGCCACAGGAGCATATATGCTTGTGCATATATGTTCGCCCTCATCATACAGTGCACCCGGCCTCCTGGGCTACAGGAGGCCTGCCTTAGGAGCGACTGTCCTGTGCTATGGCAGTGAATAGACTCTGCCTGCACTTGGTGTGGGCAGAGTCAAACTTGAGCAGACAAGCTCCTTATGCAGTCTGTCATGGCAACTTCTACAGGTTTACTTTTACTGGGGACAAGCTGGGTGGTACAATCAGTGCTGCAGCCCTGATGACCCCTTTACCATCCCTTTACTGGGTAGCACTAGTACCATCTACTCAGGCCTCGCAGAGGTGGTAATGTTCTTGCCAATTGGGTTTGGAAAATCTCAGTACAATTTAAGGGAAAGCGCACTGGCACTGAGGTCTGGTTAGCAGGCCTCAGTACACCATCAGGTCAAAAGCAACAGCATCAAGCAGCAAAAAGTGGGGAGGTAGAGGCCCCAGATCTGAATTGCTGGTAAGCGTCCTAGTAGATCCCACATGTAAAAAAAACATACGTTTTGTACTGGAAGGGTTACCTTACAGTACAAAACCTATATTTGACAGAATGCACTCACCCTTGCACCATAGTGCATGTTGGTACATGGCAACCTAAAGTACACCAGTGCAGAGGAAGGGAAAAACAGAACCATATTTCATTCTCCCTTTGGTGTAATGCAGTGAAGCAGCTTTGGTTGCTGTGCTGCATTATGCCACATTTTATAGATTTCCCCAAAAAGTTGGACCGTCCTAAAGCCCTGTGGTTCTGGTCGAATTTGCTGGATGTGAGTGATAGTATGCTTCAAACAAGCATTCCTAGATTCCTGACAAAAATGTTACATGGGTTACTCAATACACAAACATACCAGCTGCACTCTCAGCAGATGGCACATGTGCTGTTTGCAGCTAGACAGGTGATCTCCCTTCACTGGGTAAAAAATGTGCATACCAGATACTAGGGAAAGGGAACTTGAGACTGTGGGATCTGCTAGGTATGGAGAAACCAGCCATACCACAGTTTCCTTAACTTCAGGTTTGAGGGAACGTACATGTCCCAGGTACTTCAGGGTACTCAAGCTCATCCCATCAAATATTTCTCAATTGGTCTTAATGTTGCATGTATAATGGCAGACAGGGGGATGTTGGGAAGATGTAAATGGTGAAAAGCTGAGACTTGGAAGGCTGAACACAGCAAACAGATGCTCTTTTTGTCGGGGAATTAAGTGGGGTAGCTAGGATGTCATATGCTTGGGCAACCTGGTGAATTGATTTTTATCACATCAAATACCGATTACTCCTCCGCCTGTGGTTATAGTTAGGTGGCATTACCACGAAAACCATAATAACATGTGCTAACACTAAAAGAAAAGCCAGTTCTGGATGTATGATGCTGTTCGTACTGCGAAATATACTGCGGAGCTTAGTGTATTTTACAACATTTTAGAAGGTGAGTACTCCTTTTGTGGGGTAACAGTATTCAATTTCAGGGCATACACTGTGATGTGTTCTTGTTTCATGGTGGAATTACCTGCCAAACACTTTCAAATCAATTACTTTTTAGGTGATCAAACATTCTCCAACCATATCTCTTCTGGCTTGAAGTCAAGTTAGACACGGGTACCCACAGTGCATGATTATCTAACTAGCACTTACATCATCGTCTGATGAACCGTGTATATAGGCAGCAGAGCGCCTACCCATATTAATATTCACATCACATAAAACAGTTGCTGCAGCTCCACACCGTTCTGTATTTCTGCTTTGTGGAATTTATAAACTATGATAAAGCAAGGTTGTATCCACCATACATTAATAGATACAAGATGACTTTCACCTAAATACTTAAGTTTACTCTTGTCAGACACGAACTAAGAAGCATAATTAACTCGAAGAAATAGACAGCGCAAACAAACTACGTAAAGACGATTTAGACTGACTGATCGCAGAGCTAGTTTTTGCCTTTGAATGACCTTTCAGGGGCTGTAGTGTGGAGCTTTGGTGTAGATGTCTCCCGGGAGCTCTGAAGGAGTTGTCTTTAAAATGTGAATGGGTGGATACTTTGGGACAACTTAAAAAATGCACAGATGAGCTCAGGCAGTAGCCTGAGGGGCACATTAATGAGGGCTTGCACTGCCGTTGCGTCACTATTTGTGATGTAGGCGGCGCAAACCTCTCCACCATATCTATGAGGCCAAGCACAGTCAATTTGTGTGGCTTTGAATGGCCTCATAGATACAGAGTAGGGAAAGGCGGCGCAAGTCACTGTGTTGCCTTATTCTGTACCAGCGAAGCGTTCCATGGGTGTTGCAGTGGTTTTTCCCATGCAACACCCATGGATTTTGACACAGCCCCAGATTTACCAGAACCTGTAAATCTGGGTATGCGGTAAAACCTTACGTCTCCCGAGGTGAGGTGTAACGAGGATAAATATTTTTGATTTCTCCTTGTTTTTTTTCCTCTGTGTTTGTTGTATCCTGCAGCACACATAGAAAGAGGAAAACGCCTCTCAGGATTGTTTTGTGCAGGAAGGTCCTCACAGCCCCCTATGCACCATGGTGCAATTGTGTCTGCGTTGGTGCTAGGCTGCCGAAACAGCACCAGCGCAGGGGGAAAGGCCAGGAATGCACCATATTGCTTTAATACAGTGCATTCCTGCACTTTCACTATGGCGTAGGGCAGCACAGCAAGGTGACTTGCTGTGCTGCCCTATGGAAAATCCTTGTGAATCTGGGCCTAAGTATATAATTATGCCTGTTTTAATAAGGAGACTGAGCTCAAGGATCACCAAACCACTTTGGGCGTCACCAGCACTGCATTACCAGGGAAGTCTTTGTTAGGGCTTTTCCTAACCTTTAGGGCCAGCAAAGGGTTGTGATGTCTTAGGCCTTGGGCCATAAGGGAGAAAGCAGTGATGAACTTAAGGTAGGAGCAAGGGTGATGAGCCAGTGTAGAAATATCTACTCACTTCGTCTCAGGTTACTGTAACTAATGGTGTTTTGCTTGGCACATTAGATGATACATGGAAACTGCATGCCATAAAGATTTTTAATTCAACAGAGACAGAACAGAAACAGATGAGCCAAAAGGAATTTGCTGTAATGTGAGTGGGAGAGGGATAATGGCTGACAACAGAACCAAGCCCTGTGTATGATTCTCAGCAAATACCAGGGCAGCTGACCTATTGCTTACTCTTTGGGATAAAAAGGCAAGAGCAAGAATTCTTCTAGTAGAACAGATCTGTAAGTAGTTGGAACTGGGTTGGCACTGGTTATCCTGCCGATTCTTTGATGGTATTAGTAAATGAGAAAAAAGTGAACTTCCACTCATTTTGAGCTGGTGCACTGAAGGAGAACTCTCA
The DNA here is from genome assembly GCF_031143425.1 of Pleurodeles waltl. Lineage (NCBI taxonomy): Eukaryota > Metazoa > Chordata > Amphibia > Caudata > Salamandridae > Pleurodeles > Pleurodeles waltl. Next base: position 990,791,776 of record NC_090440.1, read on the forward strand.
CGTGGATGGTTGAGGACTCGGATGGTGAATGAAGATATGAACTTGGAAATGTGGGAGCCCCTTATACTGGTTTCTACCTGCAGTTTCCTTACCTTTTGATTACCCCCAGGCACCAGACTGGATCTGGATCTGGAAACTTTAAAATAGCTCTCCCTCACTGGTAGATGGGGGTCCATCTTGCAACCAGAAGCAGACTTGGTATGACTTTACTTGAGCCATATTGCAGCAGCTTGACTTTCTGATGTCTGCTCATTCTCTTCTGTACCATTTGACACAGATCAAGAGCTGCTCTCCAAAGCAATTAAAAAAATATATATTCATCTTGTTCAGTGCTTAGAATTTCTCCCTCTGAGGAATCAAATTTGAAGACGTTGGCTCTCTTTTCACAGGCAAATATCCCTATCTGAACCCAACAAGATCTGCTTATGGTGCTTGGGGCCGAAGAATGACTCAATGCAGATTGATAAATGTAGCCTCACGCACAGTCAGGCCATCAAGAAGTGGGGAGCCAAACTCTTCAAGTCAGATGCCTTACCTGACACTGGTCAAGGTCTGCCTCAAAACCGCATTATTCTTCATCTCCAAGTGGTCAAAGAAGAAGAGGAGAAAACATGCAAACAAGAGGTGACGGGGTAATGAATCTGCTCATTGCCTCTTAAGGTCACGAGAAAGGACAGCTTGAACAACTCTACATGCATTGGAGTCCTCCTCAGAGCTGGACTTAGTGAACATCACTCTGCTTGCAGAAGTTCTACTAGGAGTCCCTACGCCTGTCCTGGTACTTGCTCCAGGACTTGTTGCAGCTTTTGTGCCAACTTCTCTGCCAATTCCTCTGCCAGCCCCAAAGACATTCCTTGCTCAAGCATCTACACTAGCCCATCTGGAATTTCCGATGCAGTTCGCTGATCTGGCTTAGTTCCTACATGCCATGATGGCTCTTTTTAGGAATGCTGCCATCACCTCTTGTTTCAAGGCCTCCAAAAGACTGTTCAAAGCTCTGTTTGTAGGTATATCATCATACCTTTAATCCCACACTATTTTTGTGGAGACTTGAACTCATCTATAATAACAGACTATCTCTGTAGGGATTTGAATATTGCTTTAAACACACACTATCAATGAGGAAACTTGAACATGTCCATAACCACACACTGCCTCTGACTAGACTTGATAATTATTTTTGCACTCTATCTCTGTGGGGGTATAAGTATTATCTTTCCGTACTACCTTTATGGTTCTTCAGCATCTCTATAATCACACTGTATCTGTGATGAATTAAAACATATGTATGTGTGTATATATGTATGTATGTATGTATGTATGTATGTCTATGGTATTTCTATAGCACAAACCTAGTCAAAAGACAGTATAGCAATGTACATGGGCAAAGAGAAGCAAAAAGTCAACAAGTAAGAGGAGAGAAAGCTGGGTGTGGGTGGTTGATACATGGTGATGTACTGCTCTTTAAAGAGGTGAGTCTTCAACTCTTTCTTACTTTGGGGCAGGATTGGGGCGGTCCTTATGGATACTGGGATGTTGTTCCAGATTCTGGGTGCATAGATGGGAAAGGTTGGCTTTCTCTACCAGGCAGTCTCTGTTTTTTTGACAATATGTTTCTTCAGAGTGAAGTTCACCTTCAGGATGAAACCAATTAACTTGACAGTGAAAGTTGGCTTTCAAAGCTGTCAGTGTTCATGTCATGGAACAAGGTTTGCGCTGTATTTTGTTTATTGTTTTTGGCAAATAACAGGAGTTCTGTCTTGGTTGTTTTGAGCTTCAGGTAGGCACTGGACATCCATGACTGGATGATGTGCAAGCAGTGTTTGAGGAAATGGATGTCTAAAACAGAGGATACTTTCAAGTAGAGTTATATAGCATTAACATATTAAGGAATATTAATGTTTTCATGTAGGGTGAAGATGACATGAGACAGTATGGAGCCCTGGGGGCTTCTACAGGTGATAGGGATCTTTTGTGATGTGTGGAGGCCTATGTGAACAAACTGTGTCACTTGTAAAGGTAGGAGGAGAACCTGAGAAGACTATTGTTACTGAATCCCAAATAAGACTCCAGGGTGTAAATGAGGCTGGGATAGTAGACTGTTACAATCACAAACTGTCCATCTGGAGACGTGAACATGCCCATAATCATACCATCTCTAAATCTGAATGTCGTTACCTTCACACATAATCTGTGTGGGGACTTGAGCATGATTACCCACAGAAACTACCAGGGCTATTCACAAAGGAAACTTACACTTGTCATTTACACGTGTAACTTACTCAAACACTTTTGAATAACTTAATTAGTTTGGCTACACACAAAATACAAGTGTAAAGTTACTCAAAAATGTAGATTCAGGCATCTCCGCCCCCTAGAAAAGGGGTGGAGTTAAATGTACATGTATAAGTATAATTTACAACTGCCAAAAAAGAAACAGTAGTATGTCCAGCACCACAAAGGGCCAACCACTGCTACAGTTTCACATTGAAAACAACAGAGGTAGGAACCTAAATTAAAACCAAATTGGAAGAACTGTTAAGATAAATTACATTAATGAAAAAGTAGTTAAAAATATAAATAAATATAAACAGTACATATTTATTAACTAATTTAAAAATGTTGAATCAATCTTTTTAATGTAAAAAATTTATGTAGCATTATGTTGTAACAAAATATATATAAATTACTTTTAATTCTATTTATCATTTTAAAAATGATCAAAGCACAATAAAACATTTTCACTACTTTCGATAGGAACTGTTTTAATATACATTTCAGAAAAATGCTTCTAATTAGTTTAATACATTTATTTAATTAATTATTTAATTCACTTAATTTTCTATGTTATTCTACATTTAAAATGAAAAAGAATTTATATTTTCAGAATTATTGAACAATATAAATTCATTTTCTGCTTAATTAAAATTGTTACAATAAAACTGTAGTAAAACATGCAGTACATACAATAAATGATTCAACTGGAAATATATTCCTATATTTGAACAAAAACCAAAGTCCGAGAGTGATAGTACAGTCTGATCAAGAGAAAAGAAGTTAAAAATAAATAAAACATTGTTGAATTTTAAAAACACAATATAAACATTGAAAGCACATACTTGATTAGTTAATTCAATTATTTCAACAATTAAATGTTGCATCTTATTAATTTAGTTTTTCCAGTTCCAAATTTACATAGCCTATGCACTTTACAACTTGGGCAATAAAAAAAACTGTCATTAGAGTTAAAAAAACACATCAGTGATTCATTGCACGATCGTATGCCCAATTTCTTAAAATAAGTGTAGCAACTGTCTGTGCGTAGTAGCTAGAATGGGGCAGTAGCATATAGTTAGGGCTAAAATTTCCTTATGATAGCTAAATAACCTACACCCTGCTGATGCCCTCTTAATTTTTTCTGACTGTGTAGTTTATTCTACATCAAAAGGCCAAATCAGAAGTGGAAGTACTTTATCCTTAGTTGCCAAGAGATAAAGGAAGCTTGATGCGCAGGGAAGCAGTTAAATGCATTTCTTAAAGTAACCAAGATAGAGTGATTCCAAGGGGTACATTTTCTTACATCTCTGCCATGGGAAGGGATTGAAATGTGCTTTTTAAAAGAGCTTTAATGCTGGAATATAATATGTCTTGATCTCAGGGTTTAGCTAGATCCAGCTCTTCTAGGAAGATCTCTTGGAAACCGGGTTGGAACCAAGGCCTTTTCTTGTGCCCATGATTTCAGATCTCCTAAGAACAAAGACGCATAATATTTAGATTCAATATCCAAAAGAGCAATAAGTCTAATTGGATGGATCTCTGTTTATTACCTTTTTTGCAGAGTAGATAGAGATGAGCTCCTCGCCATAGTGAAGGGACTAAACTTTTATTATAACAAATATTGGATTGAACTTCTATTAATTCTGCCTAACATTTGTGATCTGATTTAAACATTCCAGACACCATTCCATTTGGCCCAGGGATTGAGTCCTTTTTACTTTTGATAATTATTTTCAAAATTCAGTCAGTGGTCATCGATTTGGTTTCAGTTAGCTCAGCCCTTAATGTATTGTCTGCTTGCAAAACAGTTGAGCCTAAATTGCTCCTCACAGCAGAAATTGATGACTCTCTTATCTGTTTGAAGCTTATGTTAATATTTAACATAAAATATTTTTGTTAAAATAATATAATATTTAATAAACCTTTTTTTTAAAAACTTTCCTGTACTTACCATAGGGTTATCTGCACACTGATATTGAAGTATCTTTATGGGTAAAGTATAGGAAAAAGTAAAAAGGTTTATTTAACTCAACAAAAATTAGTAAACATATTTTCATAAAAAATAATATTACATTAATTTATACCCTCAAAAAGGTTGAAAAGCATTTCATAACTAAATAAAAAAATATGTTTTAATTGTAGATGTTTTTAACAACAAATTATATTTATTTATATTTTTACTATTATAAATAATTTGATTTAGTTAATTATCATCTCATAGTTATTTTTATTTTAAGCCCCTGTTTCCATCATTATCTATGGGAGGGTGTTGCAGTATCAGTGGTTGGTGATGTGTGGTGCTGGACGTACCCCAGCTGGGAGTTGGAATAATGTGCTACTCTTTTGGGCCCTTTTTGGGCTGTAGTAACATTAGAAGTGAAGTGTGTGGGTGCATAACCCTCTCTAAAGCCCCTTCCTAGGCCCTCTCTAAAATCACACTGACTCCTCCCTAAAACATTCCCATGTAGTAGTAAGTATGTTCCTTTTTACAGCCATTACCACGGTCTCTCCAACATTTACTATTAAGTTGTAAACTTACATGTGTGTAGATCCCCCCATAGAGAAGATAAGAGAGATGGAGATTAATACATGTGAGTTTGTGAATAGCACTTTGTAGTTCTTTAAATAGGTCCAGCCTGTGTGGGGATATAAATACCTTTGTAACCACACATTACCTCTGTGGGAACTTCAACATTGCTATAAATATACTATCTCTGTGGGGACTTGAACATAACTTCACAGACCATCTCTGTGAGGACTTGATCATTCCTATAATAGTACAACATCATTATCTTCGCACAACATTACTGTAGCAATTGAACATCTCAACAGTCACAAAGAATCTCTTGTGGGACTTGAACACCACAATTATACTCACTATTCATGTGGAGGCTCCACAATGCCCACAGTCTCCCACTGTCCCTTTTTATACCTGAACATCATGACATTTACACACTGTGTGGGGACTTGAATATTATTTTTACACATTATCTTCAGACAATACCTTTGTGGGACTTGAACATCCCTATAATCACACCCTATCTCTGTAGGGTGCAGAACACCACAACAATCACACACTAGCTATATATATATAGGAGACTTGAGCATGCCAATATAAACATATTGGACCAGATTCACAAAGGTAGGCTTAGACCAAAAGTCTAAGTTTACGACTTTCGTTAGTTACAAAGGTAAGTTCGAGTAGTATCTTTACGTCTGCACTCAGGGCCGAATCTCTGAGTGCAGAGATTCCACTCCGAGTGCGGAGATTCCTCCACGATTGTGGACATAAAGATACTACTCGTAACTTACCTTTGTGAATACCGAAAAGTAGTAAAGTTAGACTTTTGGTCTATACTTAGACTAAAAGTCTAACTTTGCCTTTGTGAATCAAGGTAATCTCTGGACATGAACATTATTAACTGCACACACTAACTGTTTGGGCCCTTGAACATTGTATTTACACACTATTTCAGTGGAGATGAGTACACAATTGTCTTCACACACAATTTCTACTGGAATTTAAAAAATATCAGTAACCACACACTGTTTCTTTGGACACTTGAACATAATTATAATCGTACACTGACTTTGAGGACATTTCAATATTACTGTAATATATACTATCCCTATGGGGACTTAAATATCACATTAATTGCACACTATTTGTGGGGCTTGCACGTCACTAAAATCACTCACTATCTTTGTGGTGGCCAGCACAGAACTATAATTAGACATAATGTTTATGGAGACTTGAGCATGATTACCTTCACACACCATATTTGTGAAGGCTAGAATATTCTTGTAATCAAACACAATCTTTGTTTGGACATAAGCACAATTATCATCACACACTATTCACATGTGGATTTGAACGTTATCATTACACGCTATTCTAGTTCTAGCATGATCATGATTATCATCAAACATTATCTCCAATGGGGACTTAAAAATCACAATAACAAACACACTAGCTCTGATGGGACTTAAAGATCACTATAATTACACGCTATCTCTGTGGGAACTTCAACATCAGTATAATTACACACTATCTCTGTGGGGACTTGAAAATCACCATAATAGCACACTATATTTGTGGGGACTTGAACATACCTATATTCACTCACTATCTATGTTTGGATCTGAGCATACTTATCTTCATATTCTACCTTTCTGGAGACTTGAGCATTGTTTTTACACACATTTTCAGTGGAGACTTGAACAAGGTCATCTTTACACACTATTTCCAAGTCCCCACAAAGATAGTGCGTGATTAAAGTGATGTTCAAGTCCATCACTTTAATCACGCACTATCTTTGTGGGGACTTGGACATCACTAAAATCACACTTTCTCTCAGTGGGGACTTGAACATGATTATAATCACACATTATCTCAGTGGGGAGTTGAACATCACTGTAGTCGTACACTTTATGGGGACTTGAACAGACCTATAATCACGCCCTATCTATGTTTGGACCTGAACATGTTTATCTTCACATTCATTTTGGAGTCTTGAATATTGTCTTTAAACACAATTTCACTGGGGATGTGAACACAATTGTCCTACCTCTATGGGGACTTTAAAGTTACGGTAACCACTCACTATCTCTATGGGGACTTGAAAATCCCTGTAATCTCACAATAGCTTTGTGGGGGCGTGAACATCACTGTAATCACACACCATCCCTGTGAGGACTCAAACATCATTATCATCACACATAATCTTTGTAGGGACTTGAAGATCACTATACTCAGAAACTATCCACGTGGGGACTTAAACATGGTTGCCTTCACACTTCATCTCTGGGAAGACTCGAACATTCCTTTAATCACACACAATCTATGTTTGTACATAAACACAATTAACATCACATACTACCTGTGTGCAGGCTTGAACATTGTTGTTACTTGCTATTTCAACGGGGACATGAAGATGATTCTCTTCAAACATTGTCCCTCATTACGAACATGGCGGTTTGGCCCGCCATGCCGTCAGTTGCGGCTGAAACCGCCAGCCGGCATGGCGGGCCAAACCTCCATATTCTGAACATGGTGAGGGCCGCCATCGGCAGCCCTCACCCACCGCCAGGCTCCCGCCGTGAGGCAGCCTGGCGGTGAGTTGAAACACCATCTGCCAGGGTAGCAGCGCTACCCTGCGGATAATGTTTCATTTCCCGCCAGCCTTTTCCTGGCAGGCTATCCCAACAGGAAAAGGCTAGCGGAGGGGGTGTCTCTGCACTGCCCAGGCACTTAGCATGGGCAGTGCAGGGGCCCTGGTGCAGAGCCCCGTCGCGCAGGTCACTGCCCGATTTTTGGGCAGTGATCTGCACAACGGGTGCAACTGCACCTGCCGCACAGAGGCATTGACTTCAATGTCCCGGCCGGGCCTTTCTGTGAGCCGATGGGTGGAAACAATGTTTCCGCCCGCCGGCCCACAGTAATGTTCATTATTTGGCCGGCGGGGTTCCGGGGTCGCTGGCGGTCAGTGTTTTGACCGCCAGCATGAACACGGCGGTTGTTTCCGCCTTGTTCATAATGACCACCATTATCTCTATTGGGACTTAAAAATCACAATAACCACACACTGTCTTTGTGGGGACTTGAACATCATTATAATCACACACTCTTTCAGTGGGGACTTGAAAATTATTAGAATCACACATTCAGTTGGAGTTTGAATGTGGGATTGATGCAATGTGCTGTGTAACGGGTTTTGTTAATTTTGAATAACTTCTTGATGAGCGCCCGATAAGGCATTTTTAGGTGCTGTTCCTCTGAAAAATATTGACCAACTAATACTGTCAAAGTCGCTGCAGCGAGTCCAGATGCCCGTCCGTCTGCCCACTTAGCCCGAGCCGCGGATCCTAGTAGGTGCTGGAGAAAAAGTGAGGTGCTGGTGCTGTAGCGCAGAGTCCAGCCAGAGCATGTGGAGAACCCACAATGGGCCAGGCGGGAAGATGCCAGGCTGGAAGAAGAACATCCCCATCTGCCCCCAGCCAAGCAGGAGCGAGAAAAATATTGATTAGGGATGCTACTGAGGTTGGGGGCAGGACTCAAACCCCCAGGATCCCCCACAGGCCTGCCACATGATTCCTTGCACGTGGGGGCCGCTTATTGGGACCCGCTACTCCAGCAGTGCAGGACGCTGATGCAGTTGGGGGACACAACTCAAAAACCCAGGATCCCTCAGAGGCGGGGAGGCCCACCATGTCATTCCTCACATCCAGAGGTGCTTATTGGACCCACTACTCCTGTTGCGTGGGACGCATGCGGGCACAAGCCCGGGCGAAGACCAGGCCAAGAGTGAGTACGTCTGCGCCTGTTCACAGCTGGACGAGGCTGGGTCCACCTTCTAGCGGCTCCACTATTTACATCTAAAGGGGTAAGCATGGGTCTTTGTTCATCCTTTTGCTATGTTACCTATGTATTTTGCTTCCCACTGCCTTTTGGCCACTCAAATGGTCCTATAGTCAGGCATAGCTCCTCCGCTAAGGTGGGGGAGCATTGCTCCCCCGCTTGCAGAAGCAGCTGCAAAACTTTTACTATAAAACAATAATAAATGTATTTTATTATCATTTTATAGTGAAAGGGGCGGGGCCATGGGGCTGTGACGAGCACGAAGGGGGAGTGCACAGCATTCCCCCTCAGTGCGCCTGTATGTTTGGCTGGCCATCTCAGGCTGACCAAACACACATGCACACTAGGCTCTCTCCAACTCAGCACTGTGTTGCCAGGTTGGAAACAGCAGGCAGAGACTTCCACTCTGCCTTGGAGTGCCCTGACCAATCCGAATTCTGCTGTCATGCTGCCAGTAGCATGAGAGCAGCATTCAGATTGGCCGCAGGGCAGGCTGGGAGCCTGTGCCTGCAGCTGCAATGAAGGCTAGAGGAACGGTGCAGTGGTGGCGGCGGCGATTCAGGTATGTGTTTTGTTTTTAAACTAATTTTTCTCCCTCCCGCCACGCGCTGCCCCACCCCTTAAACATGCCGCAAGCTGCTCCTACCTATAGCATCATAGAATTGTTTCAGATTTTCTCTGCCACTGGATTTTACTCCTTTAAAGGACAAGTATTGTGTTAAGTATTTGACCCTAGCACACAGTTGGTGAAATGGGTAAAAGGAAATGGACCGGCGCCGCTGCTTCTGCGACCCCTCCTCCTTTGACAAGTATTGACAAGATGTTGCAGCATGCTGCAGGAATTATTTCCACTGAGATTGAATTAACTGAAAGAAGGCAGGGGTGAACTCATTCAATGGCGGCCTTTCCTCTCAAGGCCTCTCTAGTGCCATGACAATGGAAGAAGCATTGGATCAAACTGTCTTGCGGGCCCAAAGCCCTACCCCCTGTAATGTTGCCTTATTTGCAGATGCTACTGGAGCACGTCCAAAGGTTGTTATTAAAAATCCTATTAATCGGAAGCATCTCAAACAACTAAGAGGGCACCCTCAGGCAAATACAATTCCTACCCTGGACTCTCAAAGTGAAGTCTCAACACCTGGTTCTGGGGATAATGATGTCTCACCTTGGAGGGAGGCACAATCCATTCCGGACTGTATTAGTGACTTGATGGAGAAATATCTAACGAAGATTATAGATGTTTTGGTGGCCGAACTAGCCCCGATTCTAGCCCAATTAGCAGTGGTTGAGAAGGGAATTACTGAACTGAACTTAATGCAGAATAACCTATTACGCCCTACTGTCCTGGCCCAAGGAGGGCCCACAGTCTGAAAACATACAGTACTCTGTAACTCAATCAGTGACTCACAGCTTGTGGCTAAAGACATTGAGTGCGCTTCTGCTGCACCGATTTCCGATGGAGATTCAAACCAAAATTGTTCAAAAGGCTCTGCTTCTGTTGTACTCAAATTTGCTGGTGGTTTAAATTCCCCAAGAGAGAGGGTGGGTTTAACACAACCATCAACCAAGTCACCTGAGATCTTCCAGAAGCAACTTGCTATAAATCTCACACATGCATGTTGATGTTGTCCTTGTATGTTGGTATTAGCAGACATGCCTCGTTTGCAGCAGGTGCACAGAGACAGCCAGGAAGAACTTGCCAGCAAGTTTCTAAAGTGGCTGGTTCCGTACAGGAACTTTCCTCTTAGCATGGCGAATGACATCCTCCTAACATGCAAGGTGGGTGGTTGGGGCCAGGGCCGGTAGATCGGCAGGGTGATTGTGTGGTGATAAACTTGTGATCGCCTAGGTTGGTGCAAAACTTGCTTTTTAGATGTACTCAGGGTTTTAGTGCTGAAACTTCTATTGAGCCCCTTCCTCTGGGGTACTTTTACAAGCCTGGACATGTTCAGAGGCAAGCTTTGATGTCCCATAATAGGTGCTCTTAGTTGGATAGGGATATGATGGGGAGCCATAATGAGTACACTAGCCATACAGGCATCTTGGGAATCCCTGTAAGGAACCATTTTGATGCATTAGATGGGGCAGACTGACTTAATGTAGTAGAGCCTATTGATAGGAGGATTTGTAATCCTGGTCTGGGAACAGGGGGTAGGGTGGCAACAACAAATTCGACCATCTGTCATGATGGCCCTGGGCGACAATGGTGAGTTGTTTCAACCTAGATTTCTCCACTCTGATATAACGCTGACCCAGGGAAAGGGCGACCAGCATATCACTATTGGTCTAATATTGAATGCTCACACGGGGCCTATCACTCCAGATGTCAGTCAGCAAGCCATGTTTCGGTCCTCCACGCCAATCTTGGAAATTAATCCCCTGTAAATCCGATTAGAATAGAATCATGGAATGTTGCAGGGTTGTGTAATGAAGCTGAGCATCTCGAATGGGGCAAATTTATAGATGCCCACTCAATCTGTTTCTTCCAGAAACCCTGGTCTACCAGGCCTGTTCATCGACCTGGCTATACTAATTTGAGTAAACTAGCTGTCACAGGTGGGAGAGGTAGGCCTTTGAGGTGGCCGAGTGACTTGGATTAGCACTACTCTTAGTTGTAAGGCCCAAGAAATAATGGTTCCTTCAATGGATATTCTTTGTGTCTTGTTAACCTTTCAATCAATCTGTGTATACATGTCGCGCCGCTGCGCGTGGCACGAGCCAAACATTCGGCTCGGGCCGCGGCACGCAGCATAAAGACGCACTGCGTCCCCAGCCTGCTGTGCACACTACGAGGCCCCAAATTGGGCAGGGGGCCTCGTTCTTTCATAGCGCAACGCGCTTACATGCAGGTCTAACCTCCTCCACTCACCTTTTCTTATTATCTTCTTTTTTCTTCCTTTTCATTGTGCCTCCCTTTATGTTTTTTCTTTTTTCCCCTATTACCCCTCTCTTCTCAGCATGCCTTAGTTTCCCTACTCTCTATGGCTCCTAGTCCATTATGTTCTATGTGTTTTTCCCTATCTAAGATGGTGTCCATGCACTTCCTGTTGGTCGCTTCCTGTTTTTTGGTATTTAAGGGCTGTGATTCTTTCTCTCCTTGCGCTGCAACACTTTCTGTTTGGATGGTGTCTTTGCTCCTGCTTCCTCGTATCCAATACTAGTTCACATCTGTTCCAGTGTTTTTTCCTGTACTTTTGCTCTTGTATTTACCTATTAAATTTGCTCCTGTTTCAGGAACCTTTCCTTTCTGGAAGTTTTTTCCCCTTTCAGGGTTTTTTCCCCTCTGGCACTACTTCTGAAGGACATGGCCTGCTCTTGGCGTTTCCATTGCCTGCAGCACCATGGCTACCAGAAAGAGTCGCCCCTACTTGGGCCAAGGCCGAACATTCAGGAACAAGATCCTTGCCACTCGTTCTGCGGACTCCAGGTTAAAGCAGCGAGTAACTCATGACAATACATTTATAATGTTTATATTAGGCCTGGGGGAACAAGCAGCAAATCGTTGACTGTTGCCTAGTACTATCAAAATCTCCAATAGGGATTCAGAAGATTTTAGATTGTTTTGTGAGTTTTTGTGCCCAGAGGGGACTCGAAATAAATGTAGCCAAAACCAAGTGTATTGTTCTGAACCCATGCCCTAGTACAAGACCAAATCCAACATTGTTAGGGACCCACCTGGAGCAGGTCCAGATATTTGAGTATTTGGGGCTGCCCTTGACAGAACAGCTTTATTGGGCCCGGCATATAGCTAAATCCAAGCTTATTTTGACACGGAGCACAGGGGCCCAGACTGGAGTGTTACATAGATTTGGCTTTCGTCCATTATCTCAAGTGATCCAGATATACAAGCAGCAAGCTTGGCTCATCCCTTTACGGAGCTGAGCTATGGGGGCATCAGCTGGTAGGGCTTCCTACTAGCACTCCAATGATTTACATTAGGCGAGATATGCACATTAAGCCAATATCAGAAGTGGTAGGTGTCAGGCTATTATTGTTCTGGAGGTGTATTTGGTCAACGAAAGAGCTTGGCACCTACCAGGAGGGACTGCAGGAGGTCTTGGCCATCCTGGGTTCAGGAAGTATTCCCTGGGTCAGATATGTAAAGAAGACCCTTGTATAGATAGGTTGTGTTAACCTTTGGACTGATCCCAAGGAACCTTCAACAATTAGTAAATTGGCTCAGAAAATTAAATATTGAAAATGTAATGGACTGCACGAATATCACATGTTACTCACTGGTACATTTATCTTACTTAAGGATGTTTATAAATTTGAATGTTTTTTAAATGAGCTAGAACCTCCACTAGCAAGGAAACGGTATCTGCAGTTTAGGTATAGCACGCTGCCTCTTGCTTCTTTTACTGCCAAGTGGGGGTGCTCATCTGCAGATAGAGTAAGTTTATGCCCATGGTATGACTTAAATGAGGGGACTGAGGGGCATACTCTTTTTTCTTCCCTGCTTCTTCTTCGGAAAGACATAAATGGCTCACACCTATCTGTCGTAAGCTTGGGGTTAGAAACCTCATCATGGCCCAGCAAATTTTAAAAACAGACGTTACTCAGAGTACAGAGTTTGCTGTGTCTCGTTACTTAATAACAATGTGTAAAATTCACCAGAACCTGTGCTCAAGCTAGAATTTCAACACCTGTTTGGCTTCCTATGAGCTGGAAGTCGCTTAGGATCTTAATATAAGGGTTCTTCTTCTATTCCTCCTCGGATATGTACTGTTTTATCTTGCACTTCAGTAATTTGCACAAGAAGATGTTCTACCTCTTGATAATTCATGTGCTGGGGTGACTTTCCTCTGCTTTAATAATGATGTGGCCTGGTTTGATTCTTGTTTTATCAATTTGTGTTTATTGATGGTCTTCCATTTTTATCAATTGATTTACTATGTATCTTTTTATAACTCTTGTTTTAATGTTTTTTTATATTTGCTGATTTTATGGCAACTTGTCGAAATAAAGTATTCTGATATAATCTCATACATTATCGTAGTGGGGACTTGAACATCACTATAATTACACTCTATCTCTGTGGGGACTTGAACATCACTATAATCACACACTATCTTTGTGAGGATTTGAAAATACCTATAATCACATACTATCTATATTTGGACTTTACCTTACTTGTCTTAAAATTCTCTTTTTGGAGACTTGAAAATTGCCTTTACACGCTATTTCAGGGGAGACCTGAACAAGATTATCTTCACACAGTATATGTGCGAGGACTGAAACATGATAATAACCACATACCAGCTGGGAACAATAATATTCCTATAGTCATACACAAATGCAGTTTGGACTTGAATATCATCATCTTCCCACTCTATCTGTGTGGAGAGTTGAACACTGTCTTCACACACTATTTCAGATGAAACTTGAACAAGATTATTTTCACACACTATTCTTGAGGGGACATAACATTGCTATATTATAACACTACGTTTGCGGGTTTTGAACAAGATTAACTTCACACACCAGGGCTGCAAGAGTCCAATAATCACACACTGTCTATGTAAAGACCTGAACATGTCTATAATAGCACACTATCTCTGTTTGGATTTGAACATCATTATCTTCACACACTTTGGACACCATTAGCTTCACACACCTTCTGTGTGGAACTTGAGCACTGTCTTTTCACACTGTTTCAGTAAGAATTTAAACAGGACCATCTTCACACACTATCTGTATGGGGTCATGACCATTCTTTTACTCACACAATATCTTTGTGGGGACATGGCCATAATTACCTTCATACACCATTTCTGTGAGGATTTGAATATGAACATAATCATACATTATCTCTCTGAGGACTTGAATATTAATATCTTGGCACTCTATCTCTGTGGGTAATTTAGTCAAGGCTGACATCATCAAGGCAAGACATCATGTCTGTAGAGACTGCTGTCCTACTATGGTCACAAACGTCCTCTGTGAGCATTATCGCACAACCTCCCTATAAATTCATCACAACCACCACTGTGTGCATAATCACACACCATCCCTAGGCAGAAATTAAAACATTAATTACATTTATGTCCAAACATAGCTTGTGTGATTAGATAAATGTTCAAGTCTCCCCAGAGATGGTGTGTGAAGGCAACCATGTTCAAGACCTCATACAGATAGCGTGTGATTATTAATGATGTTCAAATTCCTACAAAGATTAAGTGGGATTATTGTGATGTTCAAGTCCCCACAGAGATAGTGTGTGATCACAGTGATGTTCAAGCCCCGATAAAGATAGTGGTGGTCATTACAACCCTGGCGGACGGTGATAAAGCGGCGGTAAGACCGCCAACAGGCCGGCGGTAAAAAAAATGGAATTACGACTGTGGTGTAAACCGCCAACAAAAACAGCCACTTTAACACTCCGACCGCCATGGTGGTACAAACAAACAGCACGGCAGTCACCGCCAACAGACAGGCGGAGGACAATGTACCGCCCACACTATTATGACAGGCCAATCCGCCACCTTTTCCGGGGAGGATTCACTGCGGATAAAAACACAGCGGAAACAGGAATTCCGAAGGGAAAACGCGCACCTCCATACACCCCACGAGGAACGAGGACACCATGGACCCGGAACTCCAAATTCTACCTGCGATAGTCTTCCTGCTCCTCTACCAGGAGCACGAACGCCAGCGGCGAAGACCACGGTGAGTACTGCACCTACGACACAGGGGAGGCAAAAAACAGGGACACACACACGCAACACCCCCACCCACTACAACACACACACTAATACATATTAATACATCACAGTTACACCCCAAACCCCCAGTAGAATGCAAAGACAATAGAAAATGAGTGTAACCATTCTAATATATTAAAATCAAGTAGGCAGAAATATATATATATACACCATTGACAAAATATATACCAAGCATAGTAGTCCAGGTAGTGCTCCAATTAAGTCAGTGGAACACTGGGACCACACGGTATGGGCGAGGCCCACACAAGATCCTCGACTATGATGGAGAGAACACTGCAGGGGCATCAGAGAGCAATAAAACAGGCACCTCAGGGGGGGAAGGGGGAGCACCTCAGCCGCTTGAGTGCACAACACCAAATCCACGAGGGGGCCACATGCCCACTGTTACATCCTGGGGAGTGCAAAGCCACAGTCTCTCAAGTCTATAAAGTGGGTGGCTTGCCCACTGTTACATCCTGGGGAGTGCAAAGCCACAGTCTCTCAAGTTTCTACAGTGGGTGGCTTGCCCACTGTTACATCCTGGGGAGTGCAAAGCAAGTCTCTCAAGTCTCTACAGTGGGTGGCTTGCCCACTGTTACATCCTGGGGAGTGCAAAGCCACTGTCTCTCAAGTCTATACAGTGGGTTGCTTGCCCACTGTTACATCCTGGGGAGTGCAAAGCCACAGTCTCTCAAGTCTCTACAGTGGGTAGGTTTGGTTGCCCACTGTTGAGTCCTGGGGAGTGCAAAGCCACAGTCTCTCAAGTGGATGACAGTCTCCACTGGTTCTGGAGGGGGACTGGTGCCCAGAGTGCTTCATCCTGCTAAGGACAGAGGTAGTGGATGGATCTCTCCACTGGTTCTGGAGGGGGACTGGTGCCTAGAGTGCTTCATCCTGCTAAGGACAGAGGTAGTGGATGACAGTCTCCACTGGTTCTGGAGGGGGACTGGTGCCCAGAGAGCTTCATTCACCCCGTGACGGACTCAATAGCGTCAGAGCCCTTGCCGCTCATGGGCCAGCGGTGCTTGAGACTGCGGTGCCCTGTTCAGCTGTGCTTGAGACGGCGGTGCCCTGTTCAGCGGTGCTTGAGACGGGGGTGCCCTGTTCAGCGGTGCTTGAGGCGGTGGTGCCCTGTTCAGCGGTGCTTGAGGCGGCGGTGCCCTGTTCAGCGGTGCTGGAGGCGGCGGTGCCCTGTTCAGTGGTGCTTGAGACGGTGTTGCCCTGTTCAGCGGTGCTTGAGGTGGCGGTGCCCTGTTTAGCGGTGCTTGAGACGGCGGTCTCCATTGCAGGGACTCAGCTGCTGGCGGACCTTCATGGCCCAGCGGGGCTTTTGCTGGCGGTCCTTCATGGCCCAGCTGGGCTTTTGCTGGCGGTCCTTCATGGCCCAGCGGGGCCTTTGCTGGCGGTTCTTCATGGCCCAGCGGGGCTTTTGCTGGCGGTCCTTCATGCCCCAGCGGGGCTTTTGCTGGCGGTTCTTCATGGCCCAGCAGGGCTTTTGCTGGTGGTCCTTCATGGCCCAGCGGGGCTTGTGCTGGCGGTGGCCTCCTGGGCAGCTGGGCTGGTACTGGCGGTGGCCTCCTGGGCAGCTGGGCTTGTGCTGGCGGTGGCCTCCTGGGCAGCTGGGCTGGTGCTGGCGGTGGCCTGCTGGGCAGCTGGGCTGGTGCTGGCGGTGGCCTCCTGGGCAGCTGGGCTTGTGGTGGCGGTGGCCTCCTGGGCAGCTGGGCTTGTGGTGGCGGTGGCCTCCTGGGCAGCTGGGCTTGTGGTGGCGGTGGCCTCCTGGGCAGCTGGGCTGGTTCGTGAATTTTTGTCGTAAGGGGTTGTGGGTGATGTGGTTGTGTGTTTTATATTGTATTGGGTGTGTGGGAGTGGTGTGTGTATGTGTATCAGGTGTGTGTATTTGGAATTGTCCAATATGGCTGTGTTTTGTATATGTGTGTGTATTTTGAGCGCGGCGGTGTGTACTGCCAATGGAATACCACGGTTGAAAGACCGCCGCGTGGATTCGTGGGTCGTGATAGTGTGGGCGTATTTCTGTTGGCGTGACGGTGGAGGTTTTGTTTTCGCCAGTTTATCACTGACCTTTGGTGTGGCATACTTGTGTAGGTGTCTAGATTTTGGCGGATTCCGAACTGTGGGTCATTATGGCTGTGGCGGATTTCCGCGGCCGCGGTGGTGTGTTGGTGGTCTTCTGCATGGCGGTAAGCAGGATTTACCACCAATGTTGTAATGAGGGCCAGTGTGTGTGGGAAGCTGGCTCTGTATATACTATACCAAAGTAAGGTATAGTGTGGACAGAGTCCAGTGGATCCCCAGAGGCTTTACAGAGGCCAAAGTAGATAATACTAATGCTCTCTTTCTATGGTAGTGTGGGCAAGCAGTTAGCTTATCAGAGGGTGGTGCTGAGCATTTTTTGCACACAGTGAAGAAATGAGGCACACACTCAATGGCTAACTCCAGTTCAATTTTTATGTATCAAAAACTATACTTTGTTTCTAGAACCAAAGTCTTTGTTGCAGGTAAGTACAGTTTCAAGAATGTATCACTATCAAGTATCAAATGCACTTTGTTTGTAATTCACAGTTAAAACTGTTTTCCGGTAAGCAATACTTCTCCATAGCAAAAGCAGACAGTTAGTGAAAAACGCATTGAATGCAGTGCAGTTCTAGGGGAGGAAAAGTAACAACACAGTTTACAGGCAAGTACTTGAACTACAGTCCCAGTCTTGGCAGTTAGGGTATCCATAAGGCAACATTTAAGAAGACACCAAGGGTGCACCATCAGCAACAAAGGGCCGGCAGGGTGCAGAGGTCAAAATTGGTGTTGGCACCCAATGGAAACCAATGGAAACTGGGGGCAATTAGAAGGAAACACGTTCCAGGTAAGAACCCACAACCTCAGGACACAGACCTGGGGGGGGTTAGATCAGGCCCAGGAGGCCACAGGTGAGCACCAAACAGACACCCTCAGCGGCAGAGGATGGCTGGGTGCAGGGCGCAAACACAGCTTTGGGTGCCCAATGCTTTTCACCTACGAGTTCACAAAGAGGCTGCAGGCTTGGTCTAGAGATACGGCTGGAGAAGGCCAATGGCTGCACAGGTAAGTAGAGATCCCACTGGATGTCAATGGACTGTCAATTGGGTTCCCTAAGGCCAGGGGGCTGCGGGTGCCGGGGTACCTTTAGGTGTTGTGAATCTTCACTGGAGCCAGTTTCGGTCAGGAGGGTCCTCTGGATATAGGCTGCAGGGGTTGTTGTGTTGGTCAGGAGCGGTCAACCCAGGGTGGACTCGAGGTTGGAATCACCTGGGGACCTTCACTGGACTGGTGGGCTGAGTGGACAGGACTCGCGGATATGGAGGGACTCTGGAGTCCTTGTTGGAGGTTTCTTTGTGGACAGGGCCGCTGCCTCGAGACTTCTTTGTCCTTAGGTAAATGTCCTCTGGGGGTTTGCAGAGGTCACTGGTACTGCAGGATTAGTCGTCTTTTTGGAGCAGGATTCTTGAACCTGCAGAAAGGCCGGTAGAGCTGGGGCCAAGTCAGTTGCCGTTTGGACTCTTTACTTCTGGTGAGGCTCTTCAGTCCTTCTTCTTTAAGATTGCCAGGAATCTGAAGCGCAAGGTTCAGGGGTGCCCCTAAATACTAGATTTAGGGGCATCACAGGGGTCAGAGGGCAGTAGCCAATGGCTCTTGACCCTGAGGGTGGTCATTCTGCAGCACACATAGAAAGAGCAAAACACCACAAATGATTGTTTATGAGAATGAACGTGTCCCTTCCTGCACATAAACAATCATTAAATAATGGCGATTTGCTACTTCTACAAATCGCCATTATTTTGATTGTTTATGTGCAGGAAGGATCACCTTCCTGCATATAAACAATCATTCCAGGCAATGCAGGCACCCTTGCACTATGGCGCAGAGGTGCGCCGTATTTTGTTAATACAATGCATCCCTGCATTTCTGAAAAGTGATGCAGCTCGGCACTGACAATTTTGGCGCAGCGCCACACTGCACCACTTCCTCACAAATGAGGTGAGTGGGAGATTCGGTTAAATGGAGATTTGTGGCTTCCATAAATGGCCCTCTAAACACATAAGGCATGAGATTTTTAGAAAAGTATTGGTCCCTTCTTGACCATCCCACCCAAGCGAAGTGGAAGTGTCACCAGAGGCCAAGGTCAGACGGTAATGCTTTCTAGGGTTAGAACTCAGAAGGGCACAAGAGAGACGTCAATCTAGACTTCAGTGTTCAAAATGCTAGGCTAGTAGTTTGGTACGCACAACTGGCCATTCTTTACCGGCCTTGTCCTGAGGCCCCCAAATCATTGCAATTACTACTGCAAGGCCTTTCTGAAAGCTATATAGGTTTTGATGAATTGTATAATGTTAGCAAATAAAATACATGAGCAGTAGATGTTTTTTATACAGCAGGATTCTGGATAACTCATGCAAGACTAGTTCTGCAGTACTATATGTCTATGTATAAAGAGGGCACTCTAAGAAGTAAATGAAACAAGGTTTAATGCAGTATAAGTACATATGCCACAGGCAATCCCAACACTGCAGCTACTACCAAAGTCATGAGCACTCCTCTAAATTCCACCTCAGCATCCAGACTACAACAAAACATGACAAGACTACTAGAACTACTGCTACTACTACTACTGTGTCACTATATCGGTTATGATCACATTGTTTGTCACCTTTCAAGACCACACCTTTCCATATTTTAATCACATTCTCAGTTTTTATATAATGTGTAAAGATCACAACATTAAAGGTTACATTTTACAAGGAAAGGACTTCTACTTTTAGAAAAGTCACAAATAATTGTGCTTTTTGGGCTATCAGCTTTTAGCTGTGTTGCAGCGGAACACACAAATGAATTCTCACCCACTAATCCTATATTGAAATTAATTTGAGCATCAGCCTAAATTTCCCTAATTCAACACTAGGTGAACAGCCTTGACAGCTGGCGTAAGGTGGCACTTGATGGACTGCAGAGAAACGTGTGGCATGTTTTAAGGTCAGTGCACATACAGCTGTGACCTATTCTAAATGGATTTGGTGACAAAGATAATGGTGCTGGACAGATATAATTAGTTTGGCCTCAAAAACAATATAATTGGATTTCTATAAAGCCTGCTTTCCAGTTGGAAGAATCAGCGTTTACTAAAATGGATGTTTTTGCAAATAAATGTTTAGTGGTTACAGTACAGTTTCATCCAGAGTTTGTTTCTGTAAGGAGGAAGTTTATTCCTCTGTAAGGAGGAAGTTATTTTCTTTGATTCTTGAGCCTCCAATAAAATAACTCTAAAGAGTTCAAGTAGGGACTTACCGCTCTCAAACCTCTTTTTTAAAGTAAGCAGTCCCTGACAGTGTAGGTAGAACAGGCTTCTCCAACGAATAGCTTGTGAGTGATGCAGGGGCAGCTCCTCCGTTAGGGCGGAGGAGCGTCAACCCCTCTCCCCCGCCTGCCAGCAGCAGAAGCTACAAAACTTTCACAACGAGGGGATAATAAACTATGTTTATTATCCCCTCGTTGTGAAAGGGGCGGGGCATCTGGGATGAGGAGCAGTGAGGGGGAGTGCCACTGCGCATGTATGTTTGGCCGGCTGCCTGGGGCTGGCCAAACACTCATGCATGGTAGGCTCTCTCCAGCCCGGCAACACAGTTGCCGGGCTGGAGAGAGCCTGCACAGGCTCTCAGTCTGCCTGGGAGCACCCTGGCAGGGTGGTCCCAGCTGCTTTGAGCAAAGTCAAGATTGGCCGCAGGGCAGGCTGGGAGCCTGTTCCTGCCTGCAGTCAGCAAAGGAGAGGAGCGGGGCGCTGCGGCGAAAAGGTAAGTGTTAATTTTTTTTAATGTTATTAAGGCCCATATTTATACTTTTTGACGCAAAACTGCGCTAACGCAGTTTAGCGCCAAAAAAATTAGCGCCGGCTAACGCCATTCTGAAGCGCCATGCGGGCGCCGTATTTATTGAATGGCGTTAGCCGGCGTTAGCTGACCGGCGCTGCCTGGTGTGCGTGAAAACAAAACACGTACACCAGGCAGCGCCGGCGTAGGGAAAAATGGCGTTTGGGCGTCCAAAAATGGGGCAAGTCAGGCTGAGGCAAAAAAAACGTCTTAACCCGATTTGCGCCATTTTTTTTTGGCACCCAGACGCCATTAACATGACTCCTGTCTTAGCAAAGACAGGAGTCATGCCCCCTTGCCCAATGGCCATGCCCAGGGGACTTCTGTCCCCTGGGCATGGTCATTGGGCATAGTGGCATGTAGGGGGGCACAAATCAGGCCCCCCTATGCCCAATTTTTTTAAAAAAAAAATAGTTACCACAACTTACCTTCTCTTCCCTGGGGTGGGTCCCTCCATCCTTGGGTGTCCTCCTGGGGTGGGCAAGGGTGGCAGGGGGTGTCCCTGGGGGCTTGGGAGGGCACCTCTGGGCTCATTCTGAGCCCACAGGTCCCTTAACGCCTGCCCTGACCCAGGCGCTAAAATCCGGCGCAAATGCGGGTTTTTTAGTCCCGCCCACTCCCGGGCGTCATTTTTGCCCGGGAGTATAAATCCGACGCAATAGCATCGCAGTCATTTTTTTTGACGGGAACGCCTACCTTGCATATCATTAACGCAAGGAAGGTGTTCACGCAAAAAAATTACGCTAACTCCATGAACTTTGGCGCTAGACGCGTCTAACGCCAAAGTATAAATATGGAGTTAGTTTTGCGTCGAATTTGCGTCGAAAAAAACGACGCAAATTCGGCGCAAACGGAGTATAAATATGCCCCTAAATTTTAGACCCCTGTCCATCCTCCCAACCCTCCCACGCGGCCTCACCCTCCTCCCCACTTCTTATGAGCGATGCGAGCTGTGACTGGAGTAACGGTTAGCTCTCCAGCTACCTGTGAGTAGCTCTCCTGTGTGCAGGGCAACCTCTTCAATTAGAAGCTCTCGTTTGGTTGAATTAATATATTTATACTAAAATTTAAAAGAGTGAATGTGATGTGTATGTGCGGCATAGGATTTCCTTGTTGCTCTACGGAGTCCTTTTAAACTTCATTCTGTGAAGAGGAGATCCTTTACAAAACAAAAGGAACAAACAACTATCAAATACATTTTGCCAACCATTGCTGGTAACGTCCTTAATGCTGAAGAAAAGACAAAAAGCTTTACAAACACCTATCTGACTTTAAGAAGACTTTCGTTTTTTTTTCTTCAAGTTCTTGAAAGAAGAGCTACATTTAATAACTCTTGGACATGGTGACCTGCAAAACAAAGGGATAGATATAATTAGTACTAGAGAAAAAGGACTTATATTGAAGAAATGCAATTATTACTTTCTGTTTATATGTGAAAGAAGGATTTGCATTACCGCATGATTTTAGTGCATTTACAGAATTATTTGTGTTATGGTTTAGCTATTAATTTTACAGAGCAGTGCCATGGTACATGGATGTAAAAGAAAGACTTATCAGACACCTCGGTATGCCTTAGCAAATGTATACATATATGTATGTGAGTGAGTTATTGTGGGAAAATGCCACTGTTGGCATGGTCTCCCATTTTGCCTAGTGTTGATACCAGCTTTGATTGGAAGTGTGTTGAGACCCGGCTAACTAGGCCACAGCACCAGTGTTCTTTCACTAAAAATTACCTTTGTTTCCACAATTGGCACAGCCCTGGCACACAGTTAAGTCCCTTGTAAAAGGTACCCCTGGTACCAAGGGCCCTGTGGCCAGGGAAGGTGCCTAAGGGCTGCAGCATGTATTATGCCACCCTCAGGGACCCCTCACTCAGTACATGCACACTGCTTTGCAGCGTATGTGTGCTGGTGGGGAGAAAAGACAAAGTCGACATGGCACTCCCCTCAGAGTGCCATGCCCACAAACCACTGCTTGTGGCATAGGTAAGTCACCCCTCTAGCAGACTTTACAGCCCTAAGGCAGGGTCCACTATACCACAGGTGAGGGCATAGCTGTTTGAGCACTATGCCCCTACAGTGTCTAAGTCAATTATTAGACATTGTAAGTGCAGAGTAGCCATACTGAGTATAGGGTCTGGGAGTCTGTCATTACGAACTCCACAGCACCATAATGGCTACACTGAATAATGGGAAGTTTGGTGCCAGTGTGGGATTTATTGAAAAATGCACACAGAGGGTATCTTAGAGATGCCCCCTGAATGTTAGCCCAACTGGTAGTGCAAGGCTGACTGCTCTGTGCCAGCCTGCCATTTCCAGACGAGTTTCTGACCACATGGGGTGAGGGCCTTTGTGCACTCTGTGGTCAGAAACAAAGCCTGTCCTGGGTGGAGGTGCTTCACACCTCCCCCTGCAGGAACTGTAACACCTGGCAGTGAGCCTCAAAGGCTCAAGGCTGGTGTTACAGTGCCCCAGGGCACTCCAGCTAGTGGAGATGTCCGCCCTCCCGGATGAGCCCCCACTTTTGGTGGCAAATCTGGAGGGATAATGAGAAAAACAAGGAGGAGTCACCCCTCCAGCCAAGTCCACCCCTACGGTTACCAGAGCTGAAGTGACCCCCTCCTTGAGAAATCCTGCATCTTGCTTTGGAGGACTAGAACCAGAGGGAGTGGGCACAAGGAGAATGTAGCCACCCTCAGGGACAGTAGCCATTAGCTACTGCCCTCTGACCGAACACACCCCTACATTTAGTATTTAGGAGTGATCCTGAACCCAGCTCTTCAGATTTCCTGATGACCTCAAGAAAGAAGAAGGACTGTTGAGCTGAAAACCCCGCAGAGAAGAGAAGGAGACACCAACTGACTCGGCCCGGCCCTACCGGCCCGACTCCTGCTTCGAAAAGCTGCAAGAAAAGAAGCAAGGCATTCTGCAGGACCAGCGACCCCTGAAAAGCCTCCAGGTGACTGCCTGCATCACCGAGGACCAAGAAACTCCAGTGGACAGCAGACCTGCCCAAAGAAAAGACCAAGAAAGCAACTTTAAAGGGACTCTCATCTCACTCCAGAAGCGTGAGTCCAACTACTCTGCACCTGACGCCCCTGGCCCTTGTCCAGAGAAACCAGCTATCCAGAGAGGACCCCCAGGTGACTCCAATGACATGTCCACCCTGGGCTGACATCTCTGCACCCCCACGACGACACCTGCAGAAGGAATCCCGAGGACCTCCCTGACCGTGACTGCCCGGGACGAAGATATCCGACATCTGGAGAAGCACTGCACCCGCAGCCCCAGGCCTCAGAGAAACCGACCACCAGTGCAGCAACGTCCAGCATGCGGCCCTCACCCTTGCTCAGTCGGTGGCTTGCCCGGGAGGCCCCCTGTGCCCTGCCTACAGCGCCTAAGTGACCCCCGGATCCCTCCATAGAGGTCTCTTGAGAACCCGACGCCCTGTTTGCACACTGCACCCGGCTGCCCCAGTGCCGCTGAGGGTATGGTTTTTGTACCTACTTGGGGCCCCTACAGTGCTCCTCCAAACCCCCCTGGTCTGCCCTCCGACAACGTGGGTACTAAACTGCCAGCAGACTGGAACCGGAGTACCCCCCGTTATTTTTGGCTCTTGTTTGACCTCTGCACCTAACCAGCCCTGTGTCGCTGGTGCTGGGTGCTGGGGGTTGCCTTGAACCCCCAACGGTGGGCTACCTATGCTCTGGAGACTGAACCCGTAAGTGTGGTACTTACCTTAGAAACTGTACTTTTACTTAAACTCCCAGGAACTGTTGAAAACTGCAGTGTCCACCTTTAAAATATATTTTTGCCATTTTAAAGAAAACAGTGTACAATATTGATTCTATTCAAAGTCCTAAGTATTGCTATGCAAAGTACCTTTCATTTGACGTACTTACCTGTTAAATGAATCTTGTGGTTCTAGAAATAAATTAACAAAAGAATATTTTTCTATATAAAAATCTATTGGCCTGGAGTTAAGTCATAGAGTGTGTGTTTTCACTTATTGCTTGTGTGTGTACAATAAATGCTTAACACTACCCTCTGATAAGCCTAACTGCTCGACCACACTAGCACAAATAGAGCATTAGTATTAGCTACTATTGCCTCTGTCAAGCCTCTTGGGGAACCCCTGGACTCTGTGCAAACTATATCTCATTTTGATATAGTATATGTAGAGCCAGCTCCCTACAGTTATTATCATAGAAGTATTGAATGACCGCTTATCATAATATCTTACCTTTATTTGCATCACTTGCTGTGTCCAATTGATCTTATCATCATACACTGAGGAAAAAGGGAGTCTACAGGTACTTATTGCAGTAATCCAATGCACAATTAGAGGAAGGTTTAAGGGAAGGAATTTGCGGAGTTGATTACTCTAATGTTATTTAATTTTCTCCACAGGCAGAAAATCATGTAGACGAATCCTAGATTGAAGTACCTTTGACAGCGCTACCTCTTCAAGGCATCTCTTGTTTATTCTCTGTCTCATTTCCCCATTGGTCAAATGGTGGCTTTGACCTTGTTGGGCCCCTCCGATCAACAGCGAGGTGGGGATTTTTGCATTGTGTCCTCCATCTTCACTCCTGCAGAAAAAACAAGATGAGATTGTGTCATATTTTTATTGAACATAAGTAGCTCTTGTTAGTGAAACGTTTGGAGACCCGCCATTGTACTTGGTTCAGCCTTCAAGAGCCATCTATACAGAGAGTTTTGAGATCTACAGGGTGTAGGAACCCCTCTCTGACATCCTTTTGGAATGAGAGCTGTAAAAGAAGGCAGTAGGGTGGGGTAATCCACTATTTTAATCAACTCATGATCCTCTGTCATTTGTTGGGAGAATAGTTGTTTTGGTGTGAGCAATTGTTGTTGTGATATGTTAGAATATGCTGTGGACAAGGTGTAGCATTGTCAATATGTGCAGGACCTTCACAGTTCAACGGGAGAAAACAGTTACTAGAGCAGGAGGGAGGGCGACAGCAGATGGTTAGTGGAAGAGTAAGATTTGGAGTTGAGCTACAGCAGGCATGACGGAGAACAGTAGAAGGTGCTTAAGGATATATGGTTGTGAAGGAAGCACACAAATAGGCAGATGAAAGAGAGGCATGGAAGTATGGAGAAGAAGAACCATGGCTGTGGAAAAAAGAAACGAGAGGGCTTCCAAAACATTTCAAAGGAAAAATGGCAGCAACACACAAAGGGTTGAAAGCAGCAGTAAAACGGTGGAATGCCAAAGCAGTAGTGTGGCTGCGGTGGCATGTGGACAAGAACATCATGCGTTTTGCGAGGAACAGTGGGGAATATAATGGAGCATTTGGGTAACAAGGTGTTTGAGAGAGAGGAACTGTTCATGGGTAGAGAGGTAGTAAGGAGCGAGGCACATGAAAAGCTTACAGCACAGGGAGGACACTGTACTGGATGAACAACATAGGATTTACAGAAAGTTGATGAGTTTTGTAACAGCAGAGAAGAAAATGTGGGTGGTGTCAGGGAAGGAAGGATGAAGAACTGAAGGGGTACAGAATGTATAAAGTTGCCATGCAAAGGTATTATTGATCCCTGGGATTAATGGTAAGTGTAGCAAATTTTAAAAGGATGCCAAATATCTCAGGGGATTTTTTTAGGATATTGATGTCATGAGCAGAAGTATCAGCCAAGGATGTGTTGCAGGATAAGTTACAGCTGTAAACGATTATGGAAGGTGCGGGTGATGTGAGTTAGTATGGGTGATGTTAGTTGAGCACTAGAAGAACTTGTGGTTTTAGCAAGTTAGACACCGTCATTGCAAAAAGTTAGTAATAGGCCTATACTTTGCCTTTTCTATGGTGGCCCACAAATATTGGAGAACCTGGGTCAGGGAAGGAATGGCAAGTAGGCAAGAGGACATCTGGGCCGAAGGAGTGCACACTACACTGTCTAGGGCAAACCAGCAACTTACCTATAAGTGTTCTGAGGCACAGCAATGCACCAATTACTCACTATTTCAAGGGACTAGGAAGAGGCAAAAGCAAGGAACAATCAAAGGGGCGCATGGAAAGAGACTGGCTAATTTGTTCCTCGGCGAAATTAAACGCCCTAAGCAAGGTGTGTCTTGAGTTTACCAGCGCAGTTGAGAGGTTTGGACTTGGTGGACCCGAGTCACCACTACCGAGTGGTTGGCTTGTTTTATGATAAGTGGTACCAGGGTAATTATCATTCGGCAAGAGACCAGATAAATCAGATTTTATTCACATTTTGATGTTTGATGTTGCACTTTATTCCATTCCATCTCCTTCCGTTTTTGTTTCTGTCCTAAAGCGCAGGGCCCACCAGACACAAATCTGCACAATTGCTTATTTGAGTATTGCTTGTTTGGGCAGTCCATGTTGCACTGAGAGGTAAAAGCCTTTTAGCAGCAAGCTGGGGGAATTTTAACAACTTCATAAGTGCAGTGGATGGACAATGCACTGGGTAAGATTTTGCCAGGTTCGGAGAGAATGAAAAAGGCTGTCCATGGATCCCACTTATACTTTTAAAAGAGAAAGCACAAGTAAGATCTTGTGAGGTGGAAACATGCAGAGATGAAAGATGAGGAATAAACGTAAGCCTTCGGTGAGCTTAAAAAGAAAGGCAGCTGGGATGAAAAAGGAGAGAGCAATAGGTCAGGCTACATTTTGCGGAGAGAGGGTTGGATGACATGCAGCTGTTGAGAGATCTGAGGATATTTGAAGTGGTGACGAGGATTTAGGGCCATATGTACGAAAGCTTTTTCCCATAGACACAGAATGGGTAAAATCCTTTGGTACATCTGGCCCTTAGTACTTTGAGACAGAAGTGTTAGTGGAGGATCGGAAGCTCAGAGCATATTACTGTCAGAATGGAGAGCGTTGGGAGAGATCATCATTTCTGTCATCTCCCCTAGGGTTTTTTGGGATGACAATGCTCTTCATTGGGGACTGTAGCAGGTGATAGGGCACTGATTGGTGGGTAGAAGGACTGGGTTAGACAGAGGGTGTTGTTAGGGGGTTGGACCTTCTCTTTTGGTGTGTGTCCACACCTTGTGAGTGTTGGTAGCTGTTTCTTTCTGGCCCACTCGCCTTGGTATTTGGGGAAGGGATAGGGGGTATGGGCACACTTGACATGAAGATGTTGCCTTGTTCG
This sequence comes from Pleurodeles waltl, assembly GCF_031143425.1. Lineage (NCBI taxonomy): Eukaryota > Metazoa > Chordata > Amphibia > Caudata > Salamandridae > Pleurodeles > Pleurodeles waltl. The sequence continues at coordinate 990,820,175 of NC_090440.1, forward strand.
GCCCTCATGTGACAGGGTTTTCGGAGTTCTTTTGTTTGTATAATACGGCTAAAGATTTTCGCTGCTGAAGGCTGGTCTGAGAGCAGGAGACATGCAGCCGATGGAGGCTAATCCAGGCTTGTAGCGTTGATTGGAAAACCCGGCTCATGGGAATGGGAACTAATCAGAGGATGGGCAAACTGTTAAAGTTTAAAGGAAACTGTTGCGTGGGGGCGATTGGTTCAGTGTTTGGAAAGTTCAAGGGTGGGGTTGACAGGTTCGGTGAACTGTATTAGGGAGGTTGGGTTCTTTATATTATGTATTTTGTTACTGGGTTTTACACACACCCGTACATTTAAAGCAGCCATATTCACAACTCATGGAGACATGTTTAGTGTACAGTGATGTTGTTGTAGAAATATATAGCCTTTTTTCTCGATTTGCCTCATGCTAAATAAGGGATCGTTAGAGGACCTCGTATAAACGTGCATTCGAAAATAATGTGGAGGATTTTAGGCTGATATTTATACTTTTTTAGCGCCGCATTTTGTGTAATTTTTTGACGCAAAAACTGTACAAACTTGCAAAATACAATTGTATTTTGTAAGTTTGCGCTGTTTCTGCATCAAAAAGCGGTGCAAATGCAGCGCAAAAAAAGTATAAATATGGGCCCTAGGCCCATATTTATACTTTTTGACGCAAACCAGCGTCGGTGCTGGTTTGCGTCAACAAATGTACTGCCGGCTAACCCCATTCCTACGCGCCATGCGGGCGCCTTATTTAAGGATTGACGTTAGCCGGCGCTGCGGGCTGGTTGGAGTAAACAAAAATGACTCAAACCAGGCAGTGCCGGCGTAGGGGAAAATGGGAGTTGTGCGTCAAAAAATGGTGGAAGTCAGGTTTGAATAAAAAATCATGGCTCAAACCAGACTTGCACCATTTTTTGACGCACAACCCCCATTGAAATGAATCCTCTCTTAGCAAAGACAGGAGTCATGCCCCTTGCCCAGTGGCCATGCCCAGGGGACTTTTGTCCCCTGGGCATTGCCATTGGGCACAGTGGCATGTAGGGGGGCCCAAATCAGGCCACTTAAAAAAATTAAAAAATAATACTTACCTCAACTTACCTGTACTTACCTGGGATGGGTCCCCCCATCAAGGGTGACCTCCTGGGGTGGGTGAGGGTGGCAGGGGGTGTCCCTGGGGGCAGGGAAGGGCACCTCTGGACTGCTTCCATGGTCTGAGGCCATGGAAGTGAGCCCACAGGTCCCTTAACGACTGCCCTCACCCAGGCGGTTCAAAAATGGCCCATATCAGGCTGTGCGCCGTTTTTTAAGGCCCGCCCCCCGTGCGTCAAAATGACGCAGGAGTATAAATAAGGCGCACAGGCCTTAAAGTCATTTTTTGGACGGGAACGCCTACCTTGCATGTCATTAACACAAGATGGTTTCCCGCATCCAAAAAATGACGCACACATAGGTTTTTTGACGGCCGCGGGGTTGGGTGTAATAGTTTAAATATGGGGCAAGGTTTGCGCCGAATGTGCGTCAACATTTTTGAAGCACATTTGGCGCAAACAGATTATAAATATGCCCCTTAGTGTCTATGCTAGTGGGGACAAAACATATATTTCACTTTATAGAGAAATGAATGTTGTGGGTTTTCGATTTGTAGCCTCAAGGCTCCATTGGAGTTATAGAAATGAATGAATGAAAAAGCTGAGTAAAGTGACAGGTAAGAAAGTCAGAATAAACAGTGATTAAACTTTGGGAGAAAAGAAATGTACAATTGTGCACCTTAATATACAGGTGCTTATAAGTGTTATTGATTGGAAATTGTGTCTAAAAACGCATCGGTTTGTGTACCTTGCAGGAAAACAGAAAGTGATGTAGTAAAGAGAGTTAAAAAAAAATCAAAGGATCGAGTGTGGCCCCAAATGTGATTGATTTGCCATGAGACTGGGTGAATCTTTATATATGTTACCCCAAGACTATCCTTTTAATCTTAGATAAGAAGATTTTTGCAACATGAGGTGAAAGGGTCATAATCCGCTATATGGTATTTGGGAGGCGTGTAGAAACATTTTCTGTTTAACTATATAAGATAGAAGGACAAGAGGGCTACAATACCATAATCAGTTGAATTTGGGTCAGAAAACTAAACGGCCCCTTTAGAACAAGGTGGGATGTAATTCTATCAACACTCTGGTATAAAATAATTCAATTTGATTCAGGGACATAGGAAGTATCAATATGAATGTGTATAATGGTGTATAGGAGACATCAGTGGGAATAGCCATGAACTGAGTCGGTATCCTCGCCCAGAAAGTAATTGCTAATATTGTAATAATAATGTCATGTGTCAGATTAATTTTATAATGAAATCATGTGTAATCAATGCTTGGAGGTCTTTAGATCTGTAAAGACTGTATTAAATCCATGTGAAGAAAAAGATATAAGCATAATAACATTTTTTGATAAACGATGTAGGACAAGTATGAAATAGAAATGTTTCAACATTATAATTACAATTGGTGTCATGTGTTACTTAATGTAAAACGTATGCTTTTATTTACAGCCCTGAAGAAGTAGTCAGTTTACAGCAAACAAGTTAGCTGTGACTGTACATAACATGATGGATTTGTGTATTAACAAGTGGTGTTTTGGATTCAAATGAATTCAAATACTCAAATAATGGACAGTATGACATAATTCTTCCATGTAGAATAGAAGATGCTTTTCGTGTATTGAAAAGATTTTATGAATGTTAAACATACATGATTGCGAAGAGAAAAAAGATTTTCTAAATATTTTTTCAATAATTGTTTTTTTTATATGAAATGGTGTATTAGTGATAAATTAGAATGAAAAAGAGGTCAGCTACATACTAACAAATTAATTTGAATGTATACCTTATCTGTCAGATGGGTTACTGACGTAGTGGGTAGAAGCCAGCACAAGGCGGAATGCCTCTTAACCCATGGTAGAAGTTAAAAACAATAAAATGTATTAGTTTGATTTCACTCTAGTCCATAAGGTGATGTATCCAGGTGTAAAAAGTTCTGTAAGAGCTGACACCAAATTAAAGAAGCATTTTCTACATCGAGAGGAGGAGTTGTTAGACGAACGCAGGTTTCCAATTAGGATGCTGGTCAATCTCTGGAAACCAGAGCCACATGAAACTATTCTGAGTCCACCTACTTGACAGGAGACTGGGACCTAAAAGAATTAACTTATTTTTTTGTTAATAAAAACTTCCTCTGCTAATGAGGTGTTAAGAGGGCCACACTCCATAATTAAATCCTGTTTTGTTTCCTGACTCATCCAGGGCGAGGTAACTTGTGTCTCAGCGTCGGCCATTGATGTTGTGTTCTTTCATTCATATATATATATATTTTTTTTTTTAAGGCCTTGCCTACACAGCGCATGCGCAGTCTCTTTGAAACCATTTGATTTCTATCAGTAAGCTAAGAGACTGCCATTGCTTACCATTATTTGGATTTATTGTCACTCATTTGTTTACTTCTCGGTTGTCAGCTGCCATAGGCTATCTTCTTCATGTGTTTGTCCATCCCGATGGAGCATGGACACATTACTTATGTTTCTCCAGTGCTCACTTTTGTACACGCTACTTTATTCTTTGAGCTTAAGGACTCTACCAAAGTATGTCATTTTCAGAAAGTACCCCTCATGTACTTCTCCCCCTCTGCTCTCCATCTTCTTGCTCTCCACCCACACTCCCTCTGATATTGCTTAACCCCCAACACACCCAGCCTCCATTGTTGTGTAAATCCCATCGCCCTACCTATATTTTTGTTTTAAACCTCCACCCAACTGCCTTCCCTCCCTTCGTTGTTGTTTAAAAACTTTCACCAGCCCTCCTTTCAGTTGTAGCTTAAAATCCCAACCCCATATAACCAAGAAAAAAACACTGGCGTCCATACTTTCCATATCTGCCATAATTGAAAATGAACTAAAAAAAATAATGCTAGGAAATATACACCACTGGCCGCATCTTAGAGATTATTTCCACTACCTGCCTTCTTTGTTGCCTCCCTCCCGCCAATAAAAAAGCACTATGGCAGCCAGCACTGGCAGTACGTATATTTGTTTGATAACTTTCAGCCACACTGTTGTGCAACATGGCTAAAACATTGTCAATACCAATAACTCCTGTAGGGGACACCTATTGACTTTGCTAATGCCTGTTGTTTTTGTTTCCTTAGTCATTAACCCCTTTGCTGGCAGGCCTTTTCCCCCCTCAGGTACCAAGCTTTTTTTTGGCTTTTTGGGGAAGTTTGCGCTTAGGCCATCACAACTTTTTGTCCACATAAGCTACCCATGCCAAATTTGCGCCCTTTTTTTCCAACATCCTAAGGATTGCAGAGGTACCCAGAGTTTGTGGGTTCCCCGGAAGGAGACCAAGAAATTAGCCAAAATACAGTGAAAATATAGTAGCTTTTTAAAAAAAAAAATGGAAAAAAGGGCTGCAGAAGAAGGCTTGTGTTTTTTTCCCGGAAAATGGTATCAACAAAGGGCTTGCAGGGCTAAAATCACCATCTTCTCAGCTTTCAGGAACAGGCAGACTTGAATCAGAAAACCTAATTTTTCAACACAATTTTGGCATTTTACTGGGACATACCCCATTTTTACTATTTTTTGGGGCTTTTAGCCTCCTTCCAGTTAGTGACAGAAATAGGTTTGAAACCAATGCTAAATCCCAGAAAGCTAAACATTCCTGAAAGGTAGACACAATTCTGAATTCAACAAGGGGTAATTTGTGTAGATCCTACAGAAAATAACAGCTGAAATAAATAAATATTGAAATTGAGGTGAAAAAAACAGCCATTTTTCTCCACGTTTTACTCTGTAACTTTTCCCTGCAATGTCAGATTTTTTAAAGCAATATACCGTTACGTCTGCTGGACTCTTCTGGTCGCGGGAATATATAGGTCTTGTAGGTTCATCAAGAACCCAAGGTACCCAGAGCCAATAAATGAGCTATACCTTGCAATGGGTTTTTCATTCTATACCGGGTATAGAGCAATTCATTTGCTGAAAAATAAAGAGTGAAAAATAGGTATTGTTGGACCTGGCCCTTTTTGCAGGGTCAGCTCCAAACTTTTTGCCTCCTTCCTCCTATTTTTCCTGACCTTTTTTTGTTGGTTTCAGAACTCTGAGCACTTTACCACTGATCACCAGTGCTAAAGTGCACATGCTCTCTGTGTAAATTGTACTGTTGATTGATTTATCCATGATTGGCATATTTGATTGACTGGTAAGTCCCTAGTAAAGTGCACTAGAGGTGCTCAGGGCCTGTAAATCAAATGCTACTAGTGGGCCTGCAGCACTGGCTGTGCCACCCACACAAGTAGCCCTGTAATCATGTCTCAGACCTGCCACTGCAGTGTCTTTGTGTGCAGTTTTAAACTGTAAATTAGACTTGGCAAGTGTCCCCACTTGCCAGGCTTAACCCTTCCCTTTTCCTACATATAAGACACCCCAAGGTAGGCCCTAGGTAGCCCCATGGGCAGAGTGCAGTGTATGGTTAAGGTAGGACATATACTAATGTGTTTTATTTGTCCTGACAGTGAAAAACTGCCAACTTCAGTTTTCACTGTTGCAAGGCCTATCTCTCTCATAGGTTAAACTGGGGGCTCCCTTTAAATATGATTAAAGCATAGATTTCCTTTGGGAGCAGATAGACTTGTGGAGTTTGGGACCTCTGAACTCACAATTTAAAAATACATCTTTTAGTAAAGTTGGTTTTGAGATTGTGTGCTTGAAAATTCCACTTTTAGAAAGTGGGCATTTTCTTGCTTGAACCATTTTTGTGACTCTGTCTGTTTGTGGATTCCCTGTCTGGGTTAGTTTGACAGTTGGGCTGTTTGCACCTCTCTCCAGACAGTGACACAAAGGGGGCTGGGGTGTAGCCTGCATAATATGATGAGCCATCTGTGCTAGGATGGAGGGCAGGAGTGGTCACTCGCACCTGAAAGGGCTGTGCCCGCCTTCACACAATGCAGTCTCCAACCCCCTGGTGTGTGTCTGAGGTCTTGCCTGGGCAAGGCAGGATTTCACAAACAAATGAGACTTTCCTTTGAAGTAAGCCTACTTCAAAGACCAAAATGGGTATAAGAAGAGCACTCAAAACCACAGGCTTTATACACTTCCGTGGTAGACACTCTAGTTCACAGACACTTCCTACAGAAGGAACTTGAACCAGAACCTGCATCCTGCCAAGAAGAACTGCCTGGCTGCCCAAAGGACTCACCTGTCTGCTTTCTGTGAAGGGCTGCCACCTTGCTGTTGCCTTGCTGCTCTCTGGCTGAGGTGAAGAAGTGCTTTCCAAGGGCTTGCCTCCAGTTCCGTGAAGTCTCAGGACTAAAAAGACTTCATCTCTCCAAGGACTCCTTGTGCGGCGAAATTCAACGCACAGCCTGCGCTGCGGTGAATAATTCACCACACGTCGAACTGGAACAACACAGCCTGACTTCCATCGAGAAGATCGACGCAGCGCCAGCGTAGCGACCGGAAATTCGGCACACAGCTGAGCCGGAACGATGCAGCCCGACTTCTAGAGAGGAATCACCGCAGCGCCTGCCGTGCAGTAGAACATTCGATGCAACGCCCACCGAATCGACGCCGCTCCTGTGACTTTGTCCTGCCAGCACAGGAAATCCACGCATCATCCCCAGGGGCGTCCTAAAACCCTGCAACCCAAAGAGGATCCACGACCGAGCCCCGGAAACTGACACACAGCCATCCTTGTGTGAAAACTAAACTATGCATCACTGTGCGCGGCCAGAGAAATTGACACATACCCCTTTGTTTCCACGCATATCCTCCTCTACGGTTCTTTGTGGAAATTGTGCACGCAAACCAGGTACTTTGTGCTTGAAAGAGACTTTGATTGCTTTTAAAACAATTAAGACACTTTATATCACTTTTACAGTGACATCTCAACGTATACTTATAGCATTTTAATTGTTTTGACCTGCATTTATCCAGAAAAATATTATATATATTTTTCTAAACACTGTAGGGTGCATTTTTGTGGTGCTATATGGTGTTATTGTATGATTTATTGCACAAATACTTTACACATTGCCTTCTAAGTTAAGCCTGACTGCTCAGGGCCAAGCTACCGGAGAGTGGGCACAGGATAATTTGGATTGTGTGTGACTTACCCTGACTAGAGTGAGGGTCCTTGCTTGGACAGGGGGTAACCGGACTGCCAACCAAAGACCCCATTTCTAACAGGTATCAAGAAAACCTTTGTATTTCCAAAATGGACACAAGATAAGGTGTTGAGAAGCAGTGGTTATTTGCACATCTCTGAATTCTGGGGTGCCCATACTAGCAAGTGAATTACAGGGCATTTCTCAAACAGACTTTTTTTAACACACTGTCTAACATTTGGAAGGAATAAATGTGGAGAAAGACAAGGGAAAATAACACTTGTTTTGCTATTCTGTGTTCCCCCAAGTCTCCCGATAAAAATGGTACCTCACTTGCGTGGGTAGGACTAATGCTCACGACAGGAAACGCAACATGGACACATCACATTTTTACATTGAAACTGGACGTGTTTTTTGGAGAGTACCTAGCTGTAGATTCTGGCCTCTAGCTCAGCATGCACCTATGGAAACCTACCTATGGAAACTAATAACAATAGGCCGATTTGCCCCCAAGGGGGGCAGAAATGGTCTAAAACACATTTGCTCCCCTATGTGAAACTGACAACAACAAAAAATTCCTGGTGTCTAGTGGTTTTTGCCCCACCCCGGGGGCAGATTGATCGGCCTAATCATATTAGGCAGAAACAGCTGTAAATAATTTGCCCCCCTGGGGAGCGGCCCTTGCCCAAGGGGCCACTCCCCATATGCACAAACCAAAAAAAAAACTCCCTGCTCTCTAGTGGGCATTTCTGCTGCCCGATCGCATTGAGAAAGACATCCTCTCTCGGCCCCTCCACGTGATTGGAGGAGAAATGCTGAGCTTCCAGCGTGGAGGGGCAGGCCTCGGATGATGTCAACACGTGGACATCATCAGACGCCACGGGGTGCAAGGGGAAGCAATTCCCCTTCAATCCCTGCTCTCGCTCCCCCCAGGAGCCCGTTGACGTAACCGTTACATCCTTGGCTGCCACCAGGTTAAGGGGAAATGACTAGTCCAATGGTCAGAATCAGTCTTCTGTAACCAGATGCCACTTTGTCCTTCCCTCTAGCTAACAGTTCTGGCTAGTGTCCATTGAAACAAAGACCATGCAGTCCACTGAAGATGGCATGGCCTCCATTCCTTCTTACTGCACAGCTCTCCTGTCCGGACCTAAAGTCAGGCATCTCTACACCAGAAACAATCTGCTTTTCTGCTACAGAATTCAAACATGGACTTCTGGAACAGGGAAAATGACTTTGAACATATTACGATATAATAATCTGGCAGTGTTGTTCACACCCTGATGAGAGTTCCCTCACATAAATCATGGTGGTAAAGTCAAACATGCATTTGCAATGCAATGGGCCTCACGTTTGCTCGAGTTAGAGCTATTAGCTTGGTAAATACTAACTGGACTTTTCTTGCCACACAAATTCAAAATAAAAAGTAAAACAGTTGACATAAGCAAGCAAATTCAAAGCACCACTGCCTCCATGAGCATGAAGGAGAGACATAAAAGGAAAAAGTTTGCTCGCAGTCAGATGTACCGGCAAACGTGCAATTATCCATGTAACAGGTTGATGGCCAAGGTGGTAACAAAACTGCCCCAAGGAGGGACACACGTAAAGTATTTACCAATGATAACAAAGGATTTTTGAAAGGCAAGTCCATAATGATAGTGATGGGCGTGCAGTGGGCATGGCAAAAAGCCCACAGATAGATTTCAATGCATCAAGCGCTTGCGCGCTAAACCTAAAGAAGACTCCAAGAGCAAACCTCTCTCTTAGAAAGATCACATTTTCCCATTGACACAGAATGGGCAAAACTGGTTTATATGTTAATCCCATAGTCTCTTATCTTACTGAGATAGTTACAGGCATATTTAGTCGAGACAGGATAGGTCACACTCTCCTGGGTTTTCTAGCATTCCTGTTAGCAGACTCCTCAGCCCTCAAAACTCCAAGGAAACGCTTGAGCCAAAAATTCCTAATTTTTTTATTGCTATCTACCCATGCTAGCGCCTGGTCTTACTCAGCTACACTCAGGAATCCAACAGGTTGTCTTACAGGAATGGAAGGACCCTGAACATGTTTCATACTTTTCGATCAAGTTATACCCTCTTCCGGGTTTTGATGAAATCTTGAAGGTTGACTCTTCGGTCTTGTCTGACAACTTCTGCTGATGCATCTCCTACTGATCCCACAGATAATCAAGCACCAAATATAAATTGCACATTAGAGAATGTCAAACTTCACAGCGCTTTGGATCTGTCTCATAAATGTTATCAAATAATGTTGCAACGTGTATCAAGGGTTTTGCTGTAGTTTATCAGGCCACATGGTGTTTTAAGAGCTGTTTTTTTGTGCATGATGGTTGGCGTTTGCATCTGAAGGCTTTATAAATTCATTGTTGAAAGATATTAAAAGAATAATGTATGTTCTGGATAATATTCTAATACACAAAAGGACTGCAAAGGTACACAACATGTGGTTGAAAGGTTTGACATATTTTAAGGGAAAATAGGTTGACTATAAATAAATACAAGATCAGGAGCAACACCTACCAGGCTGACCAGGGCATTAGACCACGAAAGGGGTTGTTGGAGGAATCAGGAAAGGCCAGGTGTGCTCCACTACCAGGCAAGGTGGACCCTAGAAGGAGACCCCCCCCAGATACATACACAGTGTCTGTGCTCTTCAGGTTCAGGCTAATGAAGGGGGCGGCGCCTTCCAACCAGACATTGAATGGTTGACAAATACGGCACTGAATAAACTAATGGTTACTGCGATATGTTCATCTTAATTGCCTTGTTATATTTTTAAGTTGGTGGATATTTACAAACTTTTTTTTTATATTATATTGTTTATGGTGTTACGAGTATATAAAGAGGCACTTTTTGGTCACACTGTGCTTCCTTTTTTTGTTTCTTTTTACTTTGAGAAGTATCTCACCACTAACTAGACTCTAGATAGCATACTACTCACTAAAGTGCTTCAACCCTAAGTGCTATACTAATACTATTTATTATTATTTCAATAACTACACTCAAAATCTGAACCACAACACCTACGTGAATTAGGAGTTTCTCCACACGTGGTGCTGTCCATTCAATTATCCCATAGGCCTTTTACTCTTCAGTCTTGTATCTGCCATGCATATCTTCGCACTGGAATTTCCCCAGAAATTTGGCCAGTCTTCTGTGATACTTTCCAATTTCTAGATTTTTGCATGATGTGTTTACCTTGGGTTTAATGGGTTCCTCCTTTTGTTGGCAACTCGCAACCTTTCATGAGCTTTATTCACCCAGGGATTCCTTTGTAGAAACGCACCCAAGGATCAGTCTTTTGGCCCTACTTGGAATCTTTCCCCCTTTCATGTAGGATCTCTATTTGCTGCCTTTAAACCTCTAAAAAGGGAGCGACCTTATCTTGTCGTCACGTGCCCCATCTGAAAAGATGGCACTCCTTTCCCTCAAAGTAAGAGCAGTGCAGCTTTCTTTAGACCATATCCTTCTATCACACTTCTTGTGTCCAACTCTCACTTTTGGCTCAGTTCACCATGTTAAAAGCTTTGTTTTCTTAGCAAGTGGTTATGTTTAGCCATTGGCAGAGCTTACACCCTGTCTGGGGTTCCTTTGCCGGTTTCCACTCAGGGCTGTTCCTCCAGGAAGTACGGCAGCTTCTCGAGCTGAAGCTAGGAGAGTATCTTCTGAATATCTGCACTGCTGCCACTTAGGCTTCTCTAATGACTTTTGCAGAGCACTTCACGCATTGGATACTTCCTGCTAGAGCTGAATTCAGTACTGTTTTACTTGAATGTTATTAAGTTAAAAAAAAAAAAAAATGGTTTCAGGTATGCAGCATTGATTCTGGAGTATTTCTTTATGCCCCCCTCACTACTTGCACATAAAGACAGAGGAATTAAATGATAATGCCTCAATTACTTACTGGTAATCTTAATTTCAGAGTCCTATTTTTCCCCTTGGCCCCGTGCTGCAAAAACAATAATTTAATTAGGAGGAGCACTCATGAGAGGGGTAGTGTTTTTTTTTCCTTATAAAACAAAATAAGGCTTTAGGTGCAGTCCTTGGAGAAGGACAGAGGAAAAGAACAGGGACGAGGAAGAGGAGGCGTCAGTGTAAGGAAGAGTACTGATGAGTGCAGCATCCGGCACAGTCATTTAGGCTCCATTGACCAGCATTCAGTTAAATTCCATTTTCATAACATGTTCTCCTAAGATGCTTCAGCACTAAACTTATCAAACACAAAACCTTTATTTCAAAACATTTAATTACATTTTTGCTTACAAACACTTTTCAACAAAATCAAGAGGCTTACGTTAGTCGGCAAATGCACCCACTAAAACTAGGCAGGTCCCAACGTCACTCTTTTTTTTTTTTAAATACACCCGTTACAACAGTGTACAATAAGGCTTCCATTATAAATACAGTGCAATACCTATGTACACATTTACAATAAAATAGCTGCACACATGTTCAAAGGACAGATGTGCAAAGCAATGAATTTAACAATAGCTTCCTGTGGAGGACCAGGCAGCCATTTCGAAGTACCACAGCTGATCTTGCCCAGTAGAATCAACACAAACTGCAGAACGGCCACTCCACCCCTCTAGGATGAATATAAATGCAAATATAGACATTAAAGTGATTTCAGCAATGGGAAGATTGCCTCAAATGAGGAAAAAAAAAATAATCCACAAGGCTGCAATTTCTGGGTTCCTCTCAAGAAAACCAACTCTAACTTGCAAGGAAAACACAGCAGCCACAATCTGCAGATTGTTGTAGTTCCTACCACCAACAAGCACTTGGATAGTGTCTGCACACAATGGAGTCAAGGAGAGGTCAGGGTGGAACCTTCAGTGACCAGCCCCCCTACCCTCCAGCAAGCTCACACTATCTATGTACGGATGCACTTCAGTGTAGGTCAGAGGACGAAGGATGGACAAAAGACTGCTTGGCAGCCATAGCTACTGGACTCCCCGCCCCTATGAACCTCTGACAAACCAACCAAAAAGCCATGGGCAGAAGTTTTTTCCCTAAGGGTTTTTTTTTTTTTTTTTTTTTTAAATATAGGGCGCAGACCATCTGCAATGTTAATATACCTTAGGTAAAGCTAATACAATTTCAGTTCAAGGTGGCAGTCTGCTCTACAATGCGGTTTGCTGAAGAGAAGAGGTGGGGGTGGGAGGGGGCGGGAGAGGAGCTTTAACTTTGCAATCATAGCCTAAGTGGAACTATTCATCAGAATAATCAACTTGCATCACAGCTATCACAAATGCCCACACACATATTTATGAGCTTACACACTGCAGACAAAACACTGAGCTTACAGTAAGCGGAAGTCGATAGCAAAATATAATTTAGGTGTTTAAATTAATGCATGTGCGTGATCTTGCGCACAAAAAGCAAGCTAGTACACTTTAAATAAGATATTAAACTCGCATAAAAAAACTACAAGAATTCATTCACTTAGCTTCAATAGAAAAATAAAACTTTTTAAAAGAACGGCTTCTATAAACACGTTTGCACAATTCAACTATTAGGAATTTCAGGTTTAGCTTTTCAGTTTAGCCCATGAGATTACATCTGAAGAGGGTACAAGCACAACAGGAACAAAGAAATTGAAGAAGCATATACTTTCAAGAGTTAAGGAGCCACCTATCACAACTTTGCAGCATGGCCCACGATTACACGATCAAAAGAAACCCAGTTACTTTCTCATTGTAATGCAATTTTGCAGTACTTTAAAAACTCCAAATAAACCGCTGTCTAAAATTCAATGGAGCACACATCACAGTCCTATAAAAATTACATTTATACACTGGGCACATTTGAAACGTAAAAGCAATTCTGTCATGTCATAGCTTCAGAGAAAAGGCGAGACGTCATACAAGAGTATTTAAGTGCCTTTAAATAACCAAAAAAAAGGAAGCAGATAACCACTTGCAGGACCATACAGGGTAAAAGGTGCATGAACAAAAGTGGTGAAAGTCATGAGCAAATCCATCGGTCCCTCCTTTAAAAAGGTGTGGGTTTGAATATAAAGAAAAATATGTTCTACGGCGCGGCCATAATTTGTAACTACTTTAATTAGATGGCTGTAGGGAGGAGCATGTCCCCAAAGATCACGTACTAAAAAGCCAGCTGAATGTATAAAAGACAAATGAAAGCAGGAGAATTCAAGCTACTCACTTCATAAAGAGCAAATATTTTTGCAGGTGTTCGTTTAAACAGAGAGATAATCTTTTGTTATGGAAACTGGGATTATCAAGCAAAACACATTCAGTAATGTACAGCAGTCTGCGAGAAGACAACACTTTTCTAGTTCTATAACTACATGTTGAGAAGAGAACCTTCTTTGCCTGCTCTGGACTGATGTTCTTGCGGCTCTAGATTCTCAATTAAACAAGATGCAGGCCTGATAATCTAATCCCATCGGCAGCAGAACACAGACAGAACTTCAAACTTACTTGGATGGCGATGCCAAATCTTTCTTTTTTCTTTTTAAAAAGGGGGTGGGGGGGAGGGGAGAGAATGCTTTATCATTGCTTTCAAGGCAGTGGAAGCCCACATGGTCAGTAACATGTAAAGTGTATTGCCAGAAAGTGTAAAGAGGGCATGGAACTCTAAACTCCATAAAACTAACAGATTAATCAAGAAACCGCCATGCTAGGAGCGATTTTAAAACTGGAGAGAGCAAAACCAACAAAAAGCCAGTTTGATAGATTAATATCTCAGTTATACTGAAATTAAAATGTAAGCAACACTATAGATCAGGGCCTCATGGCTTGTAAGAATTGCATTGCTCCATTTATGGTTGAAATTGAGTTCTGGAAAACAAGAAAATCTCACTTTAGAACAATAGTTGCTAAAATTGCCAACATTACTGCTTTTAACAGGTACGGTTTTTAAAGTATTAGTAAGTATAGAAATGAAGACACTGATGATAACAGGTTAGAGCAATAAACATGGGAACGTCCTTTTTTGAGATTGCACTATTTCCGTTTGACAATTACATTCCTTCAATAGGAGCCAACCAGGTCCTAGGAGTATTACTGAACATGAAGGCTCAAAACCAAATGCAGACTCTGAATGTGCCCCAGCCGAATGGCAACATGCCCCTACAGCAGCAAAGACAGCAATAGGCAATGATTATTTCTGATAGAGGACAGGTTAGTCCAGTAATGTCCAGCTATGAGCTCACAAGGTAGTACTCTGGGATAGTTCATCAAGATATTATTTAAAAAAAAAAAGGGAGGGGGGGGGGGGGGGGGGGGTGCAAATGAACTAATGGCCTGTGACAAATGCACCAGTTTAAAACTAGTCTTCAGAAGGAATCACCAGTCTGAATTCCATTAAAGATTTGAACTACCACCACACAAAAAAGGGAGGGGGGGGGTGGGGGGGACTATAATCTGATCAACAACCCCTGCAAGTGCTTGCACAGGGTAGTGGTGGATCAACTTACAGGCCAGAGAAGCTTGGGGGGCAGGAGGGGGGGGGGGGGGGGGGGAGTAGCGCTGAAAATGGGGCAGCAGAGTGACAACTATTAAATGAGTTACTCAGAGAAAATGAAAACTGGCCAAATCACAGGAGGTTTGATCTCAAACATATGATGGGACCCTGAACAGAAACCTCACAAAAGGTTGATTAGTACAGTTTAAGGACCCTCTGGTTAACCAAAGAGGACTGCCATAGTTCTGGTGCACAGATGAGGCTGTAACCAGTCAACCTTCAAGACATATATACTCAAAGTCCTTGCAAAGTCCAAAAAAGTGGTGCGGAAGTATTCTGAAAAAAGGTTCAGTCTACAAACATGTGGCATCAAAGTATGTGTTGAGATCAGAAAGTAAACAAAGTTAAAGTCCAAGAAAAGATATGTTTTCTCCATTCTTTGTACAGAGCCCTTCTTATGTGCACCAATCTGCGAAGCCAAAAATACATAATGTATAGAATACACTCACAGTATGAAGGTACTTCTACAAATCAAATGTTTACCAAATAACAATGTTATCCCTGAATAAAACTGTAAACATCTTCCTCTTGCATTTTGCAGTACACACAGAAAGAGGAAAATGCTTCTCTGGATTGAAGTTGCCCCTTCCTGCACAAAAACAACCCTGCTTACATTGCAGTTACCCTTGCACCATGATGTAAGGGTGCTGCATTAGCACTAGGCAGCACAATGTGTACCAGCACTGGGAAGAGACAGGAATGTACCATACCATGTTAAGTATGGCACATTGCTGTCCTCCTTACACCCCCCCCACCCAATCATCACTGGTTGATTCCTTGGTGAATATGGCCCCTAGACTACACAGTGGAAAGCACACTACCCACAAGAAGACCTTAGAGAAGCCTTGATCAGATCTATGTGCCTCTTACTTAATACTGAGAGGCCGCTCCAGAAAAAGATACGCCTAAATTCAGTTGACCTGTTAAGGCGAGACATCAGTCTTATCAGAAGATGAAATGTTGCCTGGGATCTGAAAAATAGCCAACCACCTGTCTACTGAAGCTTTGCCTGACTATTGGGAGCATTTCAGATTCCACCACCCTGACCCTGCATGAGCCCCTTAGAGCACAAGCAGGTGGCCATGGCCTCATTGATTTGAATTCACAAAAACCCTGTCCTAGAGATGGCAGTCAAAGTCTTTTAGAGGCTGGTCATGCCATATTGCACTCATGCCTCCCCCCACATGTGTGGATGGAAGACAGACACAGGCCTTTTAGTGTCAAATCTACAGCACAACTACATCCCCAAAATGTACTAATACCAGAGAACCACAGTATATAGCTAGAAAATAAGCCAGGGCATTCCAAACATAGCCAGACCGCCAAAAGCCAGACACTGGGTTTCGGGGTATATCAGGAATAGTTCTAGCATGGCTCATTCATAAGGAGGGTCAAGAAAGAAGGAGTTCTAGATGAGGAAGCCAGCGATAGAAGGCTGGCGAGTGTCCGCTTCCTAACGGTGCAAGCTGGAGAGAGGAAACAGGAGACCTGTGTGGTCACATCAGCAAAGCTGTTACAGAGGAAATAAGTCAGTGTAAGATAGATAAGCTTAGGCTTGATTCCAAGCTGCTACTGGGACCTTGGGTTGAAGCACAATATAAAGGTGCAGCAAGCGCTTATGATCAGAGGGGAAAACGCCTACTCTGATCACTAGCAGTATCCCAGCATACAAAATCAAAAAATGTGAATAGGAATCTACACAAGTTATCTTTAGAAGGAGGAGCCCAGGCAGCAGCCAATAATGCCAAAGTACAGATGAAAACGCAAAGGGAAACACTCACACTAAGCCATAACGTCACCAAAAAAAAAAAAACACTAACACAGAGGGGTCTTGTCATCCTACTCACGACTGGTGTTTACACATGCAACCCATTTGGAGCATTCTTTGCCCAGCTAAAGTGGCAAAATGTTTTAATAACTTCAGGCCCATAGTCATTAGATTCTGTAGGTAAATTTGGCTTGCTAGCACGGATATGAAACGATCAACAGGCATAACATGTGGAGAATCATCAATGGGAAGTTAAGATTATGGGGTGGGGCTAATGCAATGTATGCCTGGGAGTTCTTGATCCAAGACAAATCAAGGTGTTCATATTAGATAACTCTACAAACAATTAATATAAATTAAACCTATTAACAGTCAGTGGTAAAAACAGAGCTAAATCTACTTTAGACACCACGGCACACACTTTCACCAGCAGTAGAGCAAGATATTAACATTCAATTAAGCTCCCACCCCATCCACTTTTTAAGGGTTAAGCTAAAGGAAATGGGTCTTGAACATATGACAACCTCACCTAACAAGCAATCTATTGTCCCAATTCTGCAGGCCCGACTGCTAATCAACGCAAGGTCTACTTTTCTGAAAAATAGGGCTCAACTCTGCCCCATCAGCCTACAATGCAAGTCTTAACATGTGCCCCAAGGTCCTCTGTCCTGAGGACACAGGACTGTACTAACCTGCTAGTGCCTTCCTGACTCCTCAAGTCAGTGCTTCAGCCATGCCATGAGTCTAAAGTACAACTGCAACTGACAATATTGCAGCAATCTCCAGAAAACAGACCGCAAAGAAACTATGCAGTGCTGCATATTTTTCTGTAGGTTATACGACCCAGAAAGTGTTGCGATCTAAAGTTGAAAAGCAGGTATATTACGTGCATTAACTTTGCTTTAGGAAGCCAAGCCTTTGCCCCCCCCCCCCAAAAAAAAATCCTCATCCACAAGAACTCACCAAAACTCAAAACACCAAAGGGTATCGCACCAAAGCAGACTTAAGAGTTACAGGACGAGGTAATGTGGGTTCCTGGGGGTGGTTTCACCCTTGGGCCGTTCACCTTTAAGATGCTTCAGACAGGTGGCGCAACCCAAGCCAGTGGCGTGCCCTCCTTGGCCAGCTTGTGGTCTAGGGTGGGGTTTCATGTAGCAGCTTGAACACACAAGGCTGGGTGACGGAGCTCTAAGAGCACTGTGGTCCTGGAGAGTAGTATAGCCAGGAGTTATGTCCCCACCCATTGTTCAATTGTATCATTGCTGGGTAATAGGCGGCGTTCTTTGTTTTCAGTCCACTTTATTGGTGGGGGGTGGGGGGGGGGGGTATGTCAGGCTGGGGCTAAGCTTTAACTTAAACAAGTTAGGAGAGGCAGTAGAAAACCACAGGGCTCATGCACTACGCAAGAGGCATTGGGGCCTTAACAAAGGGGGGTGGGGAGGCACTGGCCGATGGAGTTCATGGGAGTGACGCTTGAGTGAATGAAATGGAAGGAGGCAGTGTGGAATGTCTGGATGTTATTGGGGGGGGTGAAGAGTTGGGAGGCATAGGTTCATTTGCATTAGTGGGATAGGGTTATTTGTAACATACACTAGTTTAGCTGCATATCTGCCCTCATAAAGCAGCCTTTTGCTAGTTAGTAATTGGCCTGCTAATTCTGAACCGCTCTGCCCGATGCAGCCTCCCCCCCCCCCCCACACCAAATTGTACACTAAATATTTCAAATATGTTGATGTTGAAGGTAGCATGTCGCACTCTAGCAGGGTCAACATTGCTCTGCCTTAAAGGCGACAGGCTTCTACAGACGCAGGGGTGGTCTGTACATTACAATAGCACACTATATTAGGTAAGATGTTTTCAAAAGTAAGCATTCAAAAATTGCACATTATTTCAAGTGAGCAGTGCCCCCCTTTTGATGTGCTGGAATCTAGTGTGGGCTCTTCCTATCTGAAAGGAGATTGCTGACTCCATGCAGTTTTCAGCAGTAATATTCTGCTTGAACGCCCCTAAAACACAAGAGCACTTCCATCCAGTGGCTATTTGCAACAAAAACGTATTTTGATGCTAAAAGAAGAAACGCCACCAGTTTTGTTAGTGAAGTGTGTGAGGTGAAGGAAGGAAGCTGTTTTAGGACTCACCCTTGGACCAGCACAGCCACTAAACTAGGTCATAGGTTCTCTTTTTAAGCCCACCTGTCTTCAGCAGAACAAAAGGGCAAGCAGTTTGCAGTAAGCACGAAATCAGGGGTGTTCAACAAAGGTGTGGGATGGCTGGATCCATGCCAGCTTTTCAGGGTAAGCACTATGTATATGAACTGTATTCAGCTTAGGTGCATATTAAGTTAAATGTGATAGTGTGAAAGCCTGCCAATAATGTAGCCTTAGGTACCCCACCACTAAGAGACACACAGAACCTGTACCAGTAACTGCAACCACTTACAGCCCTTCTGGAGGTCCTGGCTCTAACCATGATTTGTTTAATGTAGAAGTTAAAAGCAGTGCACTATGGTGCAATGATTTCAGTGTTGGATCCATGAGGCCTGGATTCTAATCCCAGTTTCACCACTTGATCACACTGTGGAATTCTTGGCATACTACACACCACCCAGTGCCACATTAGCCAACTCAGGACTGCTTCGAAACATGTCAAGTGCAGCATTAACTTTATACGTTAGCAATTCTTTCTACAGTACCTGGGGGCAAACAGAGGGAGAGGCGAGACATAGCTAAAAGCAAACTTCCAGCAAGAGGAGACATATCAAATTAAAGACTCAGCAGTGGACTCCTCGGAGCAGTACACTGCTGCCCCCCTCACCATCCTCACCCCTCAAAAACAAAAAATCTACATACATTAAACAATAACACACCAAGTAATCTGGTTAGTCGAAGAACTACCTGTTTTGGTAGTTATGGGAAAGCGCTGATATGCAGGTAAAGTAATTGTCTCAGTATCTTAAAGCCTGCTCAAGTGGAGAACCTCGAATTGCAATCCCCAGACTTGGTTCCAAAGCAGCTGTCTTGCCCACTAGACATCTCTGCGCCGCACTTCTGGATACAAAGGGCACTAGAGACTAAAGGTCCACTGTGGAAACCTCATATTGACCACTGACTTTGGACCAGGGACCCCTTCCAGGGAACCCGATAGGTTTGTAGGCCATATACATCTGCAAAAAAGATTATTCAGAGGTCCAGCCTTGTAGCGCAGAGAAGTCCAGATTAGAACAATATAGAGCGGAGGAAATATTTTCAGAAGCTCCTTAATTGATGTATGAGGATCAGAAATCTAAAGCAACTGTATTAAGAGGGACGGGGACCTACCGGCCAGTTGCAAGTGTTGACCACAAGATGCAGTTTTACTGCAATGCGAGGAAATAGGGACAGTTTGCATTTTTTTTCTTATTTAGTATTTGGGGGGGGGGGGGGGGGGGGAACAATGGCTATTAAGCAGCATTTTAGCTCTATTGCCTTGTTCAGGGAACCAGGAGGCGAACCAAACATCTTCAACCTTGGGGAGGGAAAAAAAAAAATACAAAAAAAAAAGAACAAACAGAATACAAGTACGACTCATAGGAGAAAGTGGTGGACACAACAGTAGGCTTGAGGACCCAGATCAAAGGAATATTGAAGGATACAAGCATCTATCCTTACACCCCCCACCACCCCACCCAGCAGCCAGATTTCAAACAAGATCTAAGCTATGCCATGCCATGATGGGGCTCAACAGGCAAACATGAAATCTTCCCAATGGCTCCTCCGATGAGGAACAGCACCAGCTGTGTGTCAGACAAGGTTGAAAGATGGATACTGTCAAGGATGGATTTAATGAGTTTATACCACCTCTGCAGCAACCTTGGACAGACAATAGCAGACTACATGCAGGCATGAGCATGGCTCATTCGTGGAATTTCTCTTGAACGAAGAGGGTTCCATATCAAAAACCGATGCAATCACCTCTTGGGAAATCTCCTTCCAGAATAGGAGCAGTCTGGACTGAATTGGCATGTCACAACCTGCAAGGCTGCATCTCCTCTTTGGATCTCCAAAAGAGCACCACCCGAAAACGGAGTACAACACAATCCCAAACTGAGGTGTCTAATCCTTTAGCAGGTCACCCAAGTCATAAGACTCAAAGAGGTCAGTCACTCCCCTCCCCAGCCTCAAGACCCCAGAGGTAGTCATCGTCTTGGTCCAAGGGAGGCAAGAAACTGACAAAGGGAGTGTCTGCATCAAAGGACGAGGAGGGAAGCTGGGTCCTCAGTTTGTTGCAGCAAGTGATGCGGGTAAGTCCAGCATGCCTTGAACGACATCCATTAGAGGGGAGGCACACTCCGTTTTCACAGAAACCGGCTGGTCCGTACACAACTCAGTCTTCACAGGTTACCTCGGTTTTCACACACACCTCTGTGGGGAGAGAAAGGAGACAAAGACTTAGTGCAGCTCCAGAAATGTTAATCCAAAAAGCACTGCAGCATTCAGGTGCATAAATGGAAGCATTATTCGGCCATCAGTGTACCAGCTCATGCCTACTGGCTGCCAGACCTACACCCATTTTCATTAAAGTGCAAAGCCACTGAGGCTAGAAGGGCTGGGATTGTTGGCGCCTCCTCATCCCCTACTGATTTAGCACTATATGCACAGGTAGTCCAGCTCACACGTGGTAGGTGGTGAGAGAAACAGCTAAATACATGGAAAAATAGTGATCGACACAAAACCCCTGGAGGCACTTCAATAAAATATTACAACTCACAATGCACAACAAAAAACCTGGACTGTATAATTTACGCAAGCATGGGCCTGGGAAACTAAAGAGCTCAGCGTTGGTTGGGAGAATCAAATGGCAGGGTATTGTGAACGTGTTCATGGGGCGTAAGAAGGCAATTAACATCAGCAGTGACCTTAAATCACCAACAGAAATGATTTATATAACCAAGGCAACAACAAAAGGGTCAAATAATGTTTAGTGCCTGCAGCTGACTGGAGAGGCACGAGCAACACTGCCGCTCACCATGGCGTCATCTCAAGCAGCCATAGCACAGACGACCACCCCGCGTTCCACTCGACCCTCATCGTGCCCCCCCCCCCCCCCCCCCCCCCCCCCAGACCCCAACCCACCCGCCCCGCACAGACGCCACAACCAGACACCCCCAACACTCTCCCAATCAGTGTGCAAAAGATCATACAAACCGAATTTTTGCAACGGAAAACAGACTCGGAAAACCCGGTTATGGAATGGCTTTTATGTAGCATAGGCTTGTTTGTTTGGGACACCAACAGGGCATTTTCTTAATCATTTCGATTGGGGGTTTTATGGGGGCATATTAGAAGGGACAATTTAGCATCACATATGCTGTAAAATCAACATTTAAGCAAAGCAAAACAAATGCTGGACGGAAGGCGGAACCAATCCCAGTCACAGATCTGGGTTTAATCCATCGTTCTTTTGCTCACCATGCCACCCCAGTTTAGACCCAGCCATATGCAAATCATTCCTGACCCTGTTCTTCATGGGAACATTCCAGCCTGAACTGCCAGGCCAGGTCCTCCCCTGGACCGGAAACAAGCATCCTGGGACTGGTTTTCAGGGTTTCACCCTTCATCAGTCAGGCAAGCTTGAATCCAGTGGCATAGTGAGCCCGGGACCCAGGTCAAGACTGACTTGCATATGGCTGGGTCCAAAACTGAAATGGCATGGCAAGCAAAAAAACTGATGGAATTTAAACCCAGATCTGTGACTGGGGGTGAATGTTTGATTTGCTCTGCATTCTGTCCATCATCTTCTTTTGCATTTGTCGCCCCCAAGTGGGAAGGGTATGCCCGGGACGTGGGTTCCCCATGCTTGTTATGCCACCAGATTCAAGCTAGCTGGCTGATTAAGGGTGATACCCTGAAACCAGTCCCAGGATGCTTGTTTTCTAGTTCAGGGAAGACCTGGCCTGGCAGTTCGGGCTGGACTGTTTCCGCATATGGCTGGGTCCAAACTGAAATGACATGGCAAGCAAAAAACTGATGGATTAAACCCAGATCTGTGATTGGGAGGTGAATGTTTGATTTGCTCTGCATTCTGTCCATCATCTGTTTTTGCATTTGTAAAAAAATCAACATTTGGGCATGCTGACGTTTTCATGGAAATGTAATGAAGTCATTTTTAGATACAATTACTTGACTGATGTTCAGATTTTTGTTAGTGTACTATATAATTTACAGCAATGTTGACAGGCTGCTTCTCTATGGGAGCGGTTTACAAGGGCTGTGAAGGTAAAGGCCGCAATCTAAATTGAGCTTTGCCCATATGTTTGCGTGGCAAAACTGCATTGCACCTAAACTTAGAATTTGAGAGTGGATGACACCTTAACCATGTAAGCTGCATCTTTGCACTAAATATTAGATCAAGTGATAGTAACTGTAGGTACAGAAAAGATGGAACTAGTATTTAAAATATCTCATGGTAAGAAAGCAATCTTCAATGTATCAGATTAGTCAAACTGTGTTACACCATTTCTATGTATCCAGTTAGCCCACTCCCCGACTTGACATGGGAAATGGAGTGCACGATTACCTCAACTGCAAAGCTCCGGTCAACTTTTCAAATGGGCCCTCCAGTCTGCTGCAGCATGTCTCCATGTTTTAATAACTTGATCCACTCTAGCTAGTAACTTAAATTCTGCAAATACAGCATTTGATGGACTTGTGTGGAAAACACATAATTATGCAGAATGTGATGCGACTGCAGACTTGCAAAATACCAGTGCCTCTTCGAGAGGCAGACAGCAGCGCCAGTCATTTTATGAGCTGAGGAATACTTAGATAAGGATTCTTGACCCCTTCCATTTCTAAAGCAGCTGGCAACTATCCATCTGATAACCTCAAACTTTTGGAATCCACCTCATACTTGTTCCCTTACCCTCTCACCACCCCCCCCCCACCACCACCACAACAACAACAACAAATCCTCCCGCTTAATAGCCACACACTGTGCATCCCCTCCATGTACCTTGCTGTGGAGGACAGACAGAGGAGGTTTCCTGGGGCATGGTGCTGGCCACTCTGCTGAGCTTCGAAGGGCTGGGCTTCTGCTCAGTTATCTGCTCCGGACAGAGATATACTTCAATGGGCCCGTTGGAACTCTTCAGGTAGATCTGCAGGTTCTCCTGCGCAAGGAGGAAACATCCAGAAGTTCAGAGGAGGGAAGGGAAGAGAGGAAGAAAAAAAAAAAAAAAAAAAAGAAAAAAAAAAAGACTACATTAAACTACCTCTAGAGCTGGACAGGCTTACCATAATTACCACTGAACAGGATTTTTCTACACAAGAACAGTTTTTGTAAGTTGGACTGGCCCAGATTCCATAGTTGCCTCTAAGTGGGAGCATGTAAAAACCCTGCAGGTGCACTCACGCATATAATGTGAAAAAAAAGAACACTACTCATTTTGAAAGGAATCCTGCATTTAATATGGGACCAAGTGAACATGACAGAGCCACCCTCTTACTGACAGCCAAACACCTGGTGTCTATTCAGGCAAGGAATCCGCTACTAGAAGTTGGTATCAAAAGAACAAAGTACTTACAGAAAAAGCATTACTGAAGGTAAGCGACTAAACAGCCACAGTTCGTTCACCTTTTACTATTCCCAGGCGTTGAAATGGGAAAGGAAAGGTTTCCAGCAGTACCTCGGCAAGCCAGTGGATGCCACCTTGCAGCTCCCACCCAATGGCATTCAACTCCGCAGTCATCAGTTGTTCTTGAGACTGCCTGCATCCCCCGGGGAACAGAGGCCCAAAAGAAAACTGGTGTGAGCGGTGTGCAGATTCCTACACTTGGGATCACGTTAAATGGACAGATTTCTATCAGAATGATGAGGACAGGATAGTTTATGTGGAATCTGTGGCTAGATAAGAATCTACCAGAAATTTACCAAAGATAAGTATCTGGTACTGCTGATGCACATTTCTAGCCGTAGATTCCTCGCCTTAATAGGTACCAAAGCAGTACCTATCTAAAGGAGGTTCTGTGGATGGACCCAAACCAGAAAGTCCTGCACAACCAAGTGGGCAAAATGCCCCTCTTAGCAAACCACTCTTGTTCATAAAATAGTTATTTGTGAATTTATTGAGGCCTGCCCAATTAGCCACTACCAGAGTAGTGGTAGCAGCTGTGGCCATAAGAGAATGAGCATTCAGTCCTTTTGAAAGCTTTTTAGCTAGTGCATAGCAGAACTTAGTACAGAACAATTAAACACGAGGTTGATCTCTTCTGCACAGCCTGGTCTTTGGTCGCTCCAAAGGTTATTCCTTGGTAAGATCAATATAGATCCTTAGTACCTCACAAAGTCAAACTTGTCACAATAACAGGTGTACACAGTTTGTTGAGAGATGCCTGGCAGCCAAAAAGATGACTACTTTTTTTTTTTGGGGGGGGGGGGGGGGGGGTGGAGGGGTGGGGGGTGAGTCAACAATGGTCAGCTGTTTCCATGGTCTCCAAGCATGAAGGTGGAAATTGTGAGGTCCTGGGTGTTGAGCCCTGCAGCAATAACTGGCAGAAGGACAGCCTGACCAGAAGGCAGGTGGTCAAGCCCAGGAATTCTGGATACCATAGACTTCACATACAATTCAGGCCACTAAGAGGACTTCTACCCAGTCGGTCCTGATCTTGACAACTCTGGGCAAGTGTGGTACCGACAGACATACAGGAGTCCCAGTTCCACTCTGGATTCTAACATGCAGAATTGCCAACAGTATGTATTCTTTGCTGTGGTGAATAATATTGGAATCATAGCCTGAATGTCCTGGACTCCTTCCCAGGGACAAGGCAGAAAACTGAACAGTGTCCAGAAAGTGGAGACTAAGGAGGAGGCATGTATGACTATGGCATGTTGATAGCAAGCCCCAAAGATGACCAGAGGGTTGTCGTCCTGGAGGTAGTTGATGGGTGCCTGAGGTAAGCCTGTCTGAATACTGGAACTACTGATCTCCAGAAGTGCACATCCAATACTTTCAGGAACAGGCTGAGAGACATTGGTGAAAGCAAAGGGGAGCACAGTGAACTGAAAATACCCCTGTTCCACCACAAATCACAGGTAGCGCAACTGGGCCAACAGGGTGGGTATATGGAAGTAAGCGCCTTGCAGGGTCAACATCACCATTTGCTCTCCAGGGCAGAGGGCAGACAAAAATAAAGCAGTGTTGGCATTTTGAAATTCTTCTTCTGGAAGAAAGGCATGGATAGGAAGCAGGTCTAACAATAGGATGAAAGCATCCATCCTTCTTGGGAACCAGGAAGTAGAAGGATTAACCACCATGTCCCTACAACTGGCACAGAACCCTTAATAGCCTATTTGGCCAAAAGGCCTTGTACTTCCTACCACAAAATGGAAAGCTGGCCCTCCATCAGTTGCTAGGGAACAGTGGAATGTGTAAGAAAACAAAGGAAAGTAGCATCCCTGCTGAACAGTTTGCAAGACCCACCTGTCTGAGGTTATGAAACTCAGAAACTGTCAATATTAGTCATATCTTTCCTCCCACGAGGGTTGTCCTCCACTAAGGGAGCGCTAAAATGGTTTGGCAAAGTGGGGCTGGATGGGGTAGTGGACTGGACAGTGATGGCCTCAACTGCAAAACTGCTGGGCTCCTTGTGGAGGTTGCATTGGCTGGCAGTATGGGCATCCCTGCTGAAGCAATGAAAGAGGGAGGGCGGTTGCAGCTGGCAAGGCAGATAAGGCCAGATTGTTAACAGTCGCCCTGCTCATCTTGAAACTGCTCGAGAGCAGACTGCCTTGTCCTTAAACAGGATGCCCATAAGCAACATCTAGGCATCACCTGGAAAACTAGTGGACCACAACTAAGCATGGCACAAGTGGAGACAAGGATGTTAATGGCCTTTCCTACCCTATGGAACCTGTGGTGTCCAACCCACAATGAGTTATGAACTTGGCTGAGTCACAACCATCCTGGAGAGCCTGGAGACACAGGACCCCAAAAGGAATGGCAATAGCACACTGGGAAGCAGCTGGCATTTACACGGATGAAACCATCCACTCAAGCATCAAAGTACACTCCCACCCAATGATGCATCCATTCACTTGCGCTCCAGATGACTCATTTCTTCCCTCGACCCATCAGACAACCCACTCTGGGACTCCAACTCATTTGCCAACAGTCAGATGCAATCAATCATTCCCCCTATGACCAATCAACTGGCTCCAACCCACTTATTCATGCAGACATCTACAATCGTAAGCATTAATCACTTCACCCTGCTTATAAAAAGCATGTGTTGACTTGTAGCATAAGAAATGGAAAAGTGACCCAAGGACAAGTGCACTTCCAAGTTAAGGGGTCAACACATTGATCACACTGCCATTCTCAACTTATTGGTCGGTTATTGTGTTACAGTAGACTTCTGTGGGCACTTGGCAGCAAGGGATCCCAAAGAACTCTCAAACTAGTTCAGAGAACTGGTCATAGATGCACAAACCTCCTGTGTGTCAAGCAAGGACAGTGGTTTGGGGAAAAGTGAAACAGCAGACTCACCTCATTTAGGTCCGGCACCTCTAGTCGCGTTTCAGGTGGAGCTTTGATGGCAATGACTGTCTGTTCCGAAAAGTTGCCAATGGAGCGAATATCCTGGTAGGTGACAAAAGCCAACGTGGACGAGGGAGTCAAGGAACACAAAAGGAGGAAAAAATAAAAACCCACAGTGCTGACCCAAAACCGTTAATTGCAGTCCAGGTGAGAGTTTAGCATCTAGAGGAGCTGACTGCCAAACATGTGGGGAGGACACCACCGTCATAACGAGGGCACCCTCCCCCGCCCCCCCCCTCACCCCTACCCCCTTCAGGACCGCCAAATTCAAGCTGAATAGAGTTGTATAAAATGAAAAAACAGGAACCTGCAGATTTCAGTTATCAAATGCTAAAGTAGGACTCACGAATCCAAATTAAGTAATACTTTCAGGATGCTTGGGCACCATTGGTAAAGGATGGCCCCCACCATGCATACTTCCCAGATAGAGGAGAAAAGAAAAAAAAAGCCTCAGGATAATGTAAAGCACCACGATCACCCTTCTGCACAGCGTATGGCATAACTAAGGGAGCATTGCACAAAGTTGTATCAACACTCAAATTCCATCAATTAACATACTGACTCTCCTCCCCCAACATAGGGGAAAAAAATGAATGCCCAAAAAAGGAATCCGTTTTATTGAGCTGTTCCAGATTCTTCAGAACGGATTTGCACTCAAAACAAATGAAAGCCTATCCACAGTTCACACAACCGTTTATTTAGGATAGGTACAAGAAACAATTCTAGATCCAAATGTAAACAGTGAACTCCAGTGACTGTAGGGGGCATAGGGGTGTAACACTAGTCCCTTGTAGGGTGCATCAATTTTAAGAAATTGAGATTTTCCTTCCTTTAAACAAGACAATCTTTTGTAGTTACAATGTTCCTCAAATATCATGTTTGTAGATTTGACATGGGAATGTCCCCTCCCAAAAAATACAGCCGGATAGCATGTTTACGTTAAACTTCTGCTGCACCTGGAGTCTGATATGTTAACGGTAGAAGCTTGAAAAGTGAGTATAGAAACTAAATGATTCAAGCCTGTGAGGGCACAAGATACCATCAAAGAAAAAATATATATATGCAATTTTGGAAGCCAGTGCACACTTGAGGGAGTGTGCGCGAGCACCCTTGTAATGCAGCCACTACGAAACAAGAAACCCTTGATGCTTCGACACATGCACCCAAACAATACAGCTGGAAGCTTCCGACTAATGCACCTCTCCCCCCAGCCCCCAAACACCCCCAGCCATTCATTTATTGGAAAGGATATCTCTGATTCTCCTCGTCCTCCGTCAGGCGCTTCAGCTGCTGGGTGCAGCTCTGAATCAGGTCGTCCAAGACCTGTTCCTGCTTGGTCAGCTCGCCCACCTCCTGCCTGAGGGACTGCTGATGTCTGCTCACTGACGGGTCACTGAAAATTCCCGTGCCCCTGGGGAGGTAAGGAACTAGAGGTTAGTGAGCCATGCATGGCCAACGCAAGGTACACTTTTATGTATTACTTGTTGCCTCCCCGTGAACGCACCCAGTAAGCGCCTCATTGGCGAGGAAAGCACTTTGACCGAATTGCTTTTCTGGTCAGCCACACCCTCGTGCTCGCCAATCTTCCACAATCACCGTACACTGCTACCACCATTTATGCCCAGATAAAGAAGCACAGCGACTGTGCACACAGTTCTTCCATTACAATGCGATCTGATTATCCAGGCAGTACACTGGCATGTTTTACATCTGCAGAAATTCTGGGGCACATCACTGTCCACAATAGCAAACGGGACAGAAACCTAGTTTCCAATTCTTTTTAGTTACAGCACTGCAAATTCTAATCATACCGATAGATAGCTGCTCTTTGTAAACGGGCAGAGACGCGTCCCCCCCCCCCCCCCCCTCCCCCGCCCAAATACTACAACTCCATGCTCTAGGATAAGGCAAGCAATCTACTATGAGCTTCACTACCTAAGGAATGTTACTCTCTGTAGGCTGCAACCATTTAACAGCCTTAAGGCAGCAAGAACGTGCTCCTTAAACCCCCCCCCCCCCCACACTATATCCTCACTTCCTATTTATTTCTCAAAACGTCACAATTATTTCTTATACTGTACATGGGGGGCTCAATTCATCAAGTTAGTTTCAACAGTGCTGACTCCCAGTGTGTCACTTTTTACATACCTTCAATAAGTCACCTTAATTATTAAGATACATGTTTTAGTCTTCCCAGTATGATGCACAGTTTTAGAATTTAATTATATTTTGAATTCATGAAGTGTCTAAAAGTGAATAACATCCAATGGCCCCCACAGAACACAGATGTAAGTTTTCACACCAGCTCAACTAAGACCACCAGTTCATAGCTGCACCAGTCAGACACTCACATCCACTGGATGTTGTTCTTGGACTTCTTGCGGATGAGCTGAATGCCTTCCAAGACGTTGGTGATGTCGTAGATGCGCCTCTTCTGCACTCTTAGCATCTCAGCAGCCAGGTTGAGGTCCAGCACCCCATCCTCGGACTCGCTCAGAAGCTGGATGAACTTCTTCGTCAGGAGGCCCAAGGATGTGTCATAGCGAGTCTTCTCTCCTGGGGATCTAGGGGCTGAGGCAAAACAAGACGTAAAATGTCACACAATCACATTGTGGAGACGGACAACTTGCAATTTTTTTTATATATACGGAAAAAGATCTAGTGAACAGAAAACGAGAGAACAAGAGGGAATTGACCAGACATTTGGGGATAAAGCTTTCTTCCTCTACACACCCACACCTCTGAACGACTCGGTAGCTCTGTGCGTCGCCTTGAAGTCCTGGCAGGCTGGCAGAGAAGCTTAAGCATTTGCATGCTAAACACGAAAAGGCCATATCCAGCTCCTCCTCACTTCAGATTACCATTGAGATAGTTCACCTGGGAAGACACCTCACTGGATGAGTCCTACAATGTTTCTCTATTCTTTGGTTCCCTTTTAGACATGACAATCTCTCAGTCACTGGTCTTATAACTCTGAAGAGAAGTTTCTACACGTGGACAGATAAACTTATACTGTAGATACTAACCACCGTGAGGCCTGCTGCGTGGCAATAACTACAAACTGTAGTCAAAGAGCTGTAAAGGGCGGACTTTACTACAGATCACACAGGCCATTCTACAAGACGAAACAATTAGAGACCGCTTCTGAGCTTCTCCAAACGTCAACAGTTTAGGATGACAGCATACATGCAAGGAGTCAAAATCTCACAGCAAGTGAGCATCTATATAAATAACCAACATCTCCATGGACCAAACAAAGGAGTCGGCACAAACCATGGATGAACTTCAGTCCATTGGTCCCCCAAACAGCATCCTGGACCACGGGAGTGTGAAGATGCATGTAACCAACATAACCAGAAGCAAAAATACAAGGCAATAAGAACAAAAATATCTCCAAGAACCACCTTGGAACATTCTAGCTCCTGAAATATTAATGTGGCCGAGCATGCCAGTTTTAGATCCACAAGAAAAAAAATAAACACCCCCCACACAGTGTAGAGGGTGGCAGTCTTCACAGGAGCTGGAGAAGTATTTTCTCCAACAATATCACCCACTCAGCAATGAGAATCAAATAAGTGCTGGAGCATGGTACAGGCAGACGGTAGAGATGTCACCAGATGTTTCTTGCAAGATACTCACTTTTTGGGCTGGGCAGTCTACTCGCTATTCCGGTCCGGCCTTTTCCCTTTGGAGTGCGAAACTCTGGCACACTGCGGTCTGTTCCCTCTAGGTCCAACTTTCTTTTGGCCTTCGGGGATAAGAGAGAAGAGAAGCAATCTGTTACACTAGAGACAAAATCAACTTCATGCAGCGAGGATATACAACAAGACAAGTGATTTTATGAGGCACTGCAATAAATTTATACCATAAGATAATACTACTTCTAAAGTTCAACAAGTCTAACAACTCAGCTTTAACTTTCTCAAGTTGAGCTTTACATAGATAAATCGACAACAATGTCTAGATTAGCTTGCGGCACATTGTGAGTGACTGAATGTCATTAGGAGTGGAGATTTGAGATAAAGTGGCTTACTGTCAGATCTTCAAGTTCAATATAGCTCTGAGGGGTTCCATGCAGAGTTTGATCAGATCATAGGGTGGAACCAAGGAGTCAAGTATTTAGGATCTTGAAGTTCTTATCTATACAAGCTGAAAGTGGTTGGGGGGAGGGGAAGTATAATGTGAAACATGGCAGTACTGCCAGCCCTCACTTTTCAGTGCAGAGGCCAAACATCAGAAGTTGCAGAGGTCAAAAGAATGGGCAGGCATGGGGCATGTATCTTGTTAAGATTTGATGACTATTTGAATAGCATGCCTGAAGCCTTATTGGTCGTATTTTAAGTGGTTTTGATTTATATGCTCCTGTAGCTTGGCCAAGGCAGCCCTGATTTGGCAACCCAGGGAGAAAGAAGAGGGGGGGCTGCTTAAGTTCTACTGTGTCTTGAGGGCATAGAGGAAGATTGTGGCTGAGGGAGGAACAAACAACATTGAGGTGGTCATCTCAAAGAGGTTCAAGGATGGATGAAAGTCCCCTTCATAGCAAGGGGCGTTAGAGTGGAGTGTTGGTGAGATCAGCACACTATAGGAGGCTGACCGTATTAACTCGGAAGTGGACTGGAAGTCTGTTACATGGAGTCAGTGAGGAGTCTTACTGTGTTGATTTTCGCAGTAAGTGCTTCATGGTGCTGCATTTGTTGACTGAGTTGGAAAGTCAGGCAAAAGACTAATGCAGTGTTTTCCCCATTTGAAAAGTACTTGCTTCCATTGGCTGTGTCACCAATAGTCTTGTGGAATGTGGTGTTAATTGCAGTGACGAAGCATCTAAGCGCAGAGCGTACCACTTCAGTGTGGGTGACCTCAGCTGGGAGTTTTGATATTTTTTTTTTTATCTGGATATGGCACACTTTGTTCTGCGAGTTTCCGTGTGTTCTAAGGTGCAGTGGGTTTAGGGAAATCGTGGTTCAGGCACAGCTCCAAGTTCTACATACTTTTCTAGAGTTGATTAAAAGATGTTCAAGGCTGCTTTGATATATGTTGCAGGTTAAAGGGAGTTCGAGAGGTTACTTGATTCTTAGAGGGCATCCTTGGAGAGGTCTATGAACGAGCAGAATGTCTGTTTTGATCAGAATGCAAAGGGCTGTATGCAGGCTGGATACGCGGATCATCAAGTGAACCAATTCTGACTTCTGAATAGCAGTCTTGCAATAAGAGGATGAGAGATTTGAGGAGGTCAAGCGCTGCTTATGTGGGTAGGTTCTATGGTTATTCTTAATGTCCAGCATATCAGAGGTATTCTATTTCTTGAAATTGTGAGGTTGTTTCAATGGACTATGGGGTGGGTTTGTGGCGTTGGGAGGCTGACGTGACAAGGGGTGAGATTTCTTCTCAGAGGGTCTTGATAAGTCCAGGAGTCTGGAGATCAGGTGGAAGGAGTAGGCTACTAAGAAGTGGCATGTGACAAGCCAGGGTGACCTAGGTGTTGCTGGGTAGCTAAGGTCAAGAGTACTTGTGTGTGTGTGTGTGTGTGTGTGGGGGGGGGGGGTGGGTGGGTGGGGGACTGTTTTGGATGCTGTCAGGAATGAGTACATTGTGGATGTGTGTGGCATGTTTACAGCAGAGCTCATCTATATTTTGTAACAATGTCAAGAGCGTGCGCTGCAGTTTTTCCTACTGATGAGCAGCAGTTGTGTGATGCTTGCTGATGGGAGAATAGGGCAGTGCCTGGATTTGGATGAGGTGGTAGATGTTAGTTGCATGACCTGAAAGTCAGTAACAAGGTTTGAGCTGTATACCCAAGTGACTGGCCTAGACCCTTCCTGGCTTAAACATGCCCAACAGGTGATGCTCTGGTCATTCACTACCGTTTGTTGATGACGCCCAGTGTCGGCAGGAAGTAAAGAAGGGCAGGAACGGAAGGTGGCTTCAAATGGTTTAGACCAGCAAGACATCAGGCATGATGCCACGCAGTCAAGGTGAACACTGAGGCGAACTTCCTTGGATCTCGAACCAAAAGGAATTACTGACCCTACACTCTGAAGGAACTGCTCCTCTTTGCCCCACATATGGTTTGGGTAAATTGTTTCTATTTCATCTCACCTTATGGAGAACTCCATAGCAATAAGGTAATGGGAAACCCCTTCCGAAAGAGGTGGAAGCAAAACAGAAGAAAAACTAGACAAAAGCAATTCAAGCTCTTAGTAGAAGGCAGCATAGTGTAAACACGCATGCAGACAACTACAGTTAAACTCTTCAGAGGGCTGGTGCACCCCAGTACCAGAAGGTAGATGAAAATAGTGGCTGTTGTGCTACTTAAAAACCCTGGAACGAGAAATCCTAGCACTACCACACGGGGCTCAGAGTGCTCGTTGAAGATCGCAAACTAATACATCATACAGGGAGCTCAGAAGGTACTTCCTGCAGCAGTATAAACGTTCCATTGACAGGGGTGGAAAGTATGCAGTGTTTGCAGAGCCATGACTAGTGATCGCATACTTTAGGCCTCAGTGCAAAGCACCACGCAAGTCTGCAACCTTTCACGCACTACATTTGTAGGTTAGGAGGCCACCATCCTCACTGCAATCGTCGCCCTCATATCGTCTGCACTATAGTGGGTTTAGACACCAACAGGTGCAGTGGAACTATCAACCCCCAACCCGGGAACACAAGCTGATGAGCGGTATTAAGCCACTTTGCAAAGTAGACGATCTGCTACCAGATTAACAAAGCAAGTCTGCATCTGCTTCCATCACTCGGGAAAGGCAGAGCAGTAACCTTGCCTGACGCCGCCATGAAGCAGGACCACCATTAGGTGATTATACCACCCGCCTGCTTGCCTCACTCAGCATGTGATTAACCCCCGCGCAACGTGCAGTGGTATAGATCTTTCAAGTAGTAAAAACTCCCAAGAAGTTTTGAATTTTATTTAGACTTAAAGTGCATAACCTAGTAAAATACCGAGTTAGGTGAGCACTGATGTGGTGGTAGGATATGTGATGACAACTTCACACAATTGTAAGGTAATATGATCCCTGCTTACGAGTTGTGCTGTTATGAATTCATGCGTTTTGAGGGCAGTGTGAGAAATTAAAGTTGTAAGGTAACCACTTGAGTACACTCCCCCACCCCCTTCACCCTGCACATTACTGGGACGCGCAGCCCCGCAAACGGAGTGTTAATCGCCCTAAGGTAGCACCTGGGGTTGTGTTCACACGCACCTGCCCCGCCCGCGTCCTCTGCGGCCGCCACACCCACGAGAACAGAATGATTGAGGTTTCCCTATCATTGCCTCACCTGGAGCACCTGCCACGAGACGTCGCTCAGACACTGCTGAACAACTGGCACAGACCCGAGACATGAGCGCGCGCTCACCCAGGTATACAGGGTCACCACCATGGACCAGTCAGACACACCGCAAACATGTTACTCGCAGTACAGAGTACCTGCTCTTATCGGTACTGCAGCAACACATTTAATGGGAAATCACGGACAATTCTCAAGAGCAAACAGGTAGTAATTAAGTTGAGTACCTGCGCTTCGATCTTTCCATTTAAAGCACTTCCCCATTGTGCACTTGTTTCCCAGTATGGCGTCCCGGGGGTGGGGGACTTTCAAAAGGCTGAGGGTGTGAACTCCCCCAGTTCGGCCTACACACACGCTTAGGAAACTTGCCCAAAGATATAACTAGAAGTGTCACTGCTACACCTGTGAGAAGATGAATGCTTTTGAAAGTGGTCTTATCTCCCTGTGGCCAGACATCAAGGTCAAAGGCTCATGCACCAAAAGTGCATGGTAAGTGCTGAACAACGCCCGCATATAAAGCAATCTTCTATTTGTTTACCACTCAGAACACCAGCGATGGCTTCAATGAGCACAAGTGCTTCCAAGTTTTCCCGTGTCTTTAGCGCTTCACTTGGGCGGTGGCACACATTAACATTTTAAAGACCAGGCCGTGGGGGGTAGGGAGGAGTGCTAGTTAAGGCACCCGCGTACATGCACACAAAGGAAGCCCAGTGTCTGAAAACCGCGGGAAAAGACAAAAGCCCATGGGAGACCTCGTCATTGCCTGCCACCTGCCCGGCCAATGGCGCGCGGCATCTCGCGCCCCCACCCGCTGGGACAGGCCCCGCCACACGACAGCTGCCACCCCGTCCCAGGGACTGGGAAGCTTCACAAGTGGAACAAAGCAGGGTCTAGTGCGAGCAGCAGCCGGGGAAGGGGCTCTGAAGGGGGCAGGTCTGCTGCGTCAGGAGGCTCGCATGGTCGCTTCCAGGGATGCAACTACTGTGTCATGGAAGCTTGCACCGATCATTTACCTGCTGTGGGAAGGCTGCAGGCCGCTGGGCAACACTAGTGAACGCGTCACTTCCGGGAAGCGCGTTACCTGCGACACGTCATCCATGTCGTTCGCAGGGCCTCTTTCTACATCGCACCTGTAGCTAACCCAGTGTTAGGCCCGCGCCGCTTCTTTGTGCTGACCTTGGCGCGTTAAGTCCGACACGAAGACTGTATTCCTGTTACTTGAACTGCAGCCCATGCTCGGTACAACGTATGCGATCCACAAGGTTAAGATTTGGTTGATGGCACAACTGCACCAATAACCTGGCTCCTTAGCCGCATTTTCCATATGAGCGCGTGTTGCCATGGCTCTGCCCACGGAGGTCCGTCCAAGCAACTGTCTGTGGGCAGAACGCCCCTAAAATATTAAGTAGTTATGTGCGGAGTTTTATTTCGCCAGTAGCTGGAGTGTAGAGTGAAGGCAACGTGCTTTAAAGGTGATCTTTAAAGAAAGTTGCGTAGTGGGGCGAGAGTCCGCTCCTTTCAGTTGGGTTGCTCGGGCCTTGGAAGACCTCTGGATCTACGGAATAACTTTACTTTGTGCAGCGTTTAAGTGTGCGTGTGTGGGAGGGGGGGGCTATATTACTCACGTCGGATTTAGCTTCGGGGTAGTTGATACTCGTAAGGATTTTATTATTCAAGTCGTTCTCACCGTTTACAGTGACTCTCCTACCCCTTTCCAAAAAGGTATTTCCTCAGAGCAGTCGTACAGAACATCAGCCCCCGGCGGATCTGAATATTCATAAGTGGATGCAATCTGGGGACCGGAAGAGTTTTCCAAGCTGTAGCACATGGCAAGGCCTCCAGTTCTAGACTAGTGAACTACCTGAAGGGAGACCAGTTTCAACCTGCATGTGCGCACAACTGATTGAGAATGGTATGGTTTCCAAGACCATGCGCAGCACCTATGTAATGCATGTTGGAAGCTACCTACATAGATGACCAGTTTAGGAAAGAGCTGCACAGGCAAAATAAAAAATAAAAAGTTCCTAGAAACTAGCTACCCCAGCCACAAGTGTTGGCCGCAGTTCCTTGTATTCTGTACAGCATTGCTGCCTTTTAGCCTGG
This sequence comes from Pleurodeles waltl, assembly GCF_031143425.1. Classification (NCBI taxonomy): domain Eukaryota; kingdom Metazoa; phylum Chordata; class Amphibia; order Caudata; family Salamandridae; genus Pleurodeles; species Pleurodeles waltl. Next base: position 990,856,591 of record NC_090440.1, read on the forward strand.
TTTGATGGATCAATGTGAACAAAGGTAAGAGCCGAGGGGCAGGACTAACGGGAAGAAAGCTGATGCACCACCTTCATTTACTGGACTCGGGAGACAATATGTTTACAGTACAATCATACGATAACTTATCAGTTGAACTAGATGCACTTCGAACCCAGCTTCTGCACTTTAGCTCCGGAGCAGCTGCGCCGGCTAATTTTTGGTCAACTGCATTCAATTCGCAGAAAACTCCCTATTGCCACCCGACTACTTATTCCCAGTCTCACCGAAGAAATGTCAGTATAGCTCTGAGGCCCTCGAAACCTTACCAGTGGCATATTCCCCACACAAACGAAGAAAAAGAAAAAAAAAAGAAAACACAGAACCAAGAGGTGTGAACAGGTGTCAGCTGTCTCCCCCTGCGGGGTCTGTGGTGAGCCAAGCAGGGGCAGTTCACCCCCCACCCCAATAACCTAGCGCAACATTTGGTGAAGTAATGACGCTGGCCATGAGGCAAGCAGATTTACACTTGTGTTTGCTTTCCACTTTAATAAGCAGATATGTATTTAACACAAAACGTATCAAGACGCCTCGATTCATGTCCGTCACTTCTGTGGCTAAAAGGGAACAGCAATACCCCGGAAGCTGTCACAAGGGGATGCAATGTTAAAAGCCGTCGGCTAGGCCTCTGAATAAAAGCGTCTGCAAATAACTGACGCTTGAGACTCCAAGCTACTGAAAGGCGTGAAAACCACACAGGGCAATACCATCACAAAATGTGCCGCATTAAGCGGCATTTCCTGCCATCTTGCCACAAAAGCCAATCCCTACCGCATACTTTAAGCAGTCCTGCATAAGAAGCAATTTATAGCACGCACTAACCAAATGACCTCATTACCGTTTTTACCAACTACGTTGATCCCACCCAAACCGACAGAGCGAGGAACTCACAACTGTCGCCAAAATCTGCCACACCCGCACCCCACTTCCAGCCTGCAACCATCCAGCCTATAATGGTGATCACACAAACCCTACAGACTGCAGCATCCTCACCTACTCTTCCCCAGCGGCACCGTCCCCTAAAACCCTCTGCCACCACCTGCTACATGCTCATTTCAATTAAACCCTGTGATAAGTGTGTACTAGCAGGATGTCCTACGTGCATCCACCCCAAGCAGGCCCACTTTATAATATCGATAATATGGAGGTTATGTAGTGTATTTACAACGTGTGTATGGCCATGAAGCACTATCAGAATCCAGCGTGCTCTGTTGTGCTTTATTGGGTTTCATGCTGTTTACTGGAGAGTCATATTGGATAATGTGTAAGAAGATGGGACTGAATACATTGGATGCGAGCCCTCTAGACTAGTCTGCTATGGATCTGTTTGACCATTAGGGGCATGACGTGTTCGCACTGCTAGGCTGCGCACTGCTCTGCTTCAGGTGGGTGTTTCTTTCCGATGAACCAACCCCCAAGTCCACCACTGCCAATAATAACTGTACAAATGCAAACACCCCCGGAAAGTCTACAACAATGTTTACCAAACTGCTCCCACGGCCAGCATCCCGACTTTGCAGCCACAAGCAAGTCAATCAACAACTTTAAAGTGCTTCCACATGCTCTTTGTTTTTCAGTGATAGAAACCCTACACTAGCCGGGCAAGTACATGTGTTAGCCTTCCAGTCGTCGCCTGACAACACGCTAAACCTTCCTCCCAACGTGATTTTGGTTCACAACTGCAGGACCGGCCGCCAGCAGTCAAGCCCTCTACAGGTTCACCCTTGCATCACTCACTCCCAGCTGCACACTCGCGCCTCCCACAGTACATATCTGCAACAGGCCATCATGCAACGCTCCAGCTCTACCGAGGTTGTCAGCCTGCAATGGCTAACTCCGCCCGTTCTACGGCCTTGTCCAACAGTCTGACGAGCCAGTAGGACGGTCAAATCAATCCGGGGTACTCCGTGTGTATCCACACCATGTCACACTAACAAGCGAAACTATCAACACACCCAGACTGCAAACCGCTTCCTGGTGGTTACAGCTCTACCGCAAGTACAAAGCACACCCGTCAGTCGGCAGACTATCCTGAAAATGCCCGTCGATATCCGTGAACCCCCCAACAACCCTAGTCCGGCACCAGGAGTTCTGATTCCCATCGTATGAGACCACCCACTACAATCTTCTGCAACCCCCACTGACAGCGAATGCAGCAACAATTGGAGCAGCAGTCCGACGCGGAACACCCCCCGTAACCACCGAGTCCAGGGTATGGGTGGGGCCGGTAGCGTGCAGAATGCCGACGAGACACACCCTACAGCTGACTGCAAAACAAACGCATCAGTTAACATCAAGCAGAGGTCATAGAAGAAGGGACTTCCCAGATTCAAGATGGCCCGAGTCAGGCTTCAGCAGCCACTGCACACAAAGCATCCGTCCTCTCCCACAACAACCGACGCAAACGCGATTGGTAAACCATCACAACAGTTATGGGAGAGGAAAACGTCACCTCAGACAGGATATGTAATGTCAAGAACTGTCAGTCATCTCACCTGCAAAACTGACTGCATCACCAAGGACGCCCCTCGCAGCCTAGACCAGAACATCATCACACGCTCTGTCAGGCCATAGCACCCTAAAACAAGACGTACTGACACACCGCCACCAAAGGGCCCCTTCACCTGCTCAGTACAACTTTCTGCCTACAGCAGAATAGTACACCCCCCCCGCTGTGGCAGACAAGGGCACCCTAAAACAAATGCAACCACTCCACTACCCAAGGGTCCATTCAGCTGCTCAGTATAACTTTCTGTGTATAACCAATGACATGTGGGCCCTTTACACCAGCTGTGCACGTTCATCACCAGTCACATTACCCGTTTGTCACTGTCCCCACCCCCCCTTCCCCACTAAGTAGATGCACATCAATTAGACCACCTGGCACCCTTTAGCTCTGCCCATGCAATCATATCCCGGAGGACTGACGTCTTCCCTTCAAGGGCATCTTCTGCCCAGGCTTTATTCACAGGTTCAGTACTGTACAAACCCCCCCCCCCCCCCCAACTCCTCTCCGAGGATTCATGCACCCATGCAACAGTGAGGCGACCTCCTCCCCCCCACCACACACACGGAGCAGACGAGTCATTCTAGGGGACGAACTGGCTTCAGGGGGTGCGAATGGGCGTCACACATGTGCACCACACATCACTCCCCCTGTATGCGCAGCTGTCACTTCTTCGTATGCACCACTTCAAAACCCGATTATGCCACACTACCCACCGTTCGTGGCCCTCCATCTGCATAATAAGCAGCAGCCCGGCATGAAAAATTTACAGAAGCGCACCACAACCCCAAGTGTCGCGCACCACTATGTACCCCACAAGCCCACCCCAGGCCCAAAACCCTCCCCACAATTCAATCACGACCGTACAACCAGGGATTCTTACCGGCAGCCTCCCCACAGAGGCGGGTCTCAGCGGCTTCAGCTCGGGTCCGTTGGGGGTGGTGTAGAGGCAGCCCCCCAGGGGGGGCCCCGCGGGCGGCTGTGGGTAGATCTGGGTGTAGTAGGTACCGGCCCTCAGCTGCGGGCTGGAGAGATCAGGGCCCACGAAGGACAGTATCTTCTGGGGCTGGGCGGAGACGAGCACCCGCCCCGGAGCGGGGGACACCCCCCGGGGTACCTTCAACATGGCGGTGGGGGGGTTAAAAGATCAGAACAAAAGCCTTCCGAGACTGCACCCCTGCAACTGAGTAATACTCTTGCTACACGGTCACCCCACTAACCAGCGCCCTACTCCCAGGCAGGACACACCACCACTAAAACACCACCACCCACCGGTCTATTTACTATACAGCTGCTACCACTTTACCATGCAACACCCCAAAACCAACAAGCAGCACTCCCTATTAGGCAGCAAGTAGTAGCTCGTCTACCAGATAGTGCACTACGTACACAATACTAGGAGCTAGCGGCCCAGACGCACCAAGCAGCACCCCAATCCTACCGCAGCCCCCCCCCCTACTCTAACGTTAACCTTTCCTACTTTTGCAGGACTCCTCCACCCCCTACGGATGACCCTCAAGGTAGGCTCTGAAGCTCTGTGCCACGGTCCTCTACTGCCCCGGCCGGGACCCCCCCTAGCACTGCCCTAGCCGCCCCCCTGATTTTCGTGGCTGGGTAAGACGGATTTTTCCGGAGCTGGGGGGGTCCCGTCGGGGCGGATGAACACGTAGGTGACGGTTGACGATTCGCTCTGTCCCGGATGGACGTGGATTCTGGCCCGGGCTCGGGCCGCTCGATTTCGCCTCTTCCTCCTTCTTGTTCTTTTTTTTAGCGCCAAACTTGCGTGCCGCGAAATTCGGATCTCCCGCGGAAATGGGCGGCCGCTGATTGGCTGTGAAGCCTAAAGGGAAAAGTGGGGAGGCCCCGCCCACAGGAGAAGGGAAACAAAACAGCTACAGATGGTTCGTATGCTCTTAAAGGCACAGTGCTCATTAAATGGGATGGGTTAGTGGGAGGGGAGGGGGCGTTGCTGCATAAAGACAGACAAACGAAGAGAAGTGGGGGACGGTTCTAAATTGATGTACAGGGAATCAGTGAAAGAGGGTGGGCGAATTAAAGGGCCGGCGGAGGCTAGTCCGTTTTATAAAGTGGACTGTTGTTATATTTTTTAGGCAGTCCATATGTCGCTAAATTTTAAAGAATTGCCTGATTGGTTAACAATCTCCGCGATGTTTATTTTGACTAGCCCTTGAAATGTATGTAATTCAAGAAATGGGCATGAATGCCAAATAGATTTCACAAAATTCTGTTAAAGGAAAATATTAATGTAATATAAAAGTGTCTAGGTTGGTTAAGGAAAGGGATGAGTGAAAAAAAGCGAAGCAACATGCAACACACTCTGCGTTAAAAAAGACGTTTATTTAAGGTGAGATCGACATTTAAAGGCTCTATCTTCTGCCCGTTTCATACTACAGACTCTTTGATTTTGTGCCAATCTACTCTATTTCGTATTTCGCTCCTGAGTCTCTTCCAAGTTTGCCTTCCTGGGTCTGTGATGTGGAGCCTAAGACGCGTGTTATGTGCGAGCTACTTGCCGGTAATCTTCATTATCCTAAACCCTGGTCACCCTTGCCACACTCTTTACTTAAGAGGTGGATGCCACCTTATAAGGGGAAAAAGACCAGCACGTAGGAGTAAATAGTATTCAAGCCTGCCTGCCTGCTGTGTGCTATTAAGCATAGTTTACCCATAATCCTTCATCAACTACCAAGCCTAACAGAAGAAGGCCAAGAGAGGGTATGCAGTGTAAAGTCGTGGTCCCTAGGCCATCTTGGTAAATTAATCAACCACATAGACACCGGATGTGCGGGTGAATAAATAGCCCGATCGTGTGCACCCGGCCTCTTTTATTAGTAGGGTCACCTGATGGGAGACGTCTGTAATGGATGGCTGTGGGGTCGGTGGAAGTACAGCCCCCAGGGAGGATCTGCATTGTTACATATCCACGAGGACAATACAATCCTCCCAAAACAACACAAACCAGATACCATGGAGTATGTCAGTTTCTAGAGTCAATCAGCAGGACAGCAGTGGCTCATGAACTGGTGAAGCTGGCTGCAACAGGACATCTCTACTCACGTTCATATTTTAATCTGGTCTGAGCCATGACATAAACACTGATGCAGAGAAGTCTGAGACCTTCTGGTAGTATACTGGCTGGAGTTATGTCCATAAAGTTTGAATTGTCCCACTCTGTTGATGCTCAGGATAGTTTGTGGTTAGTGTCAAATGTTCAAAGCAGGTGACTCAGGAGCGTTGTTGGAGTGTATTGCTTTGGTGGTGGCGCTTGACTCACTGAAGACAGTCTTGTTGAGCCTGGAAAGGTTATCCACGATCTTCTGAGGTACTGCCCTGAGGCCCCACTACTTCCGGGAATCTGTTGGGAGAGCAGAGTCAAGTCCATCTACTGCTTGAGGAGGCACCTTGGATTGGTCACTGTGGGACTGCATGCTGTCTGCACTGGGGCTGCATGTGTGACGTGCCCAGGCTGCTACAAGACTATTGAGGAGCCACTGCCTAGTCACTCATTCAACCATAGAGGTAGATGTGTCATAGACAAGGCATGCTACAGATGACAGTGCTAGGATGTAGCTGGAGTGAGCAGATAGTCACCCACTGATTGGTGTTGCAAAGTGTCAGGAGCGCTTCTTGACTTAACGTATAGCAGTGGCATCAGATTCCAAATTTTTTGCAAGATGCTCCACAGATAGTAGCAATGATGCACTTGACAGAGACTGGTATGATGGAGTAGTAGATGCCAGTAGAGTTAACCTGTACTACAGGTGTCAACAACTTGCCTCCATGGTTACGGGGATTTGTCCTTGGTTCATTGACAGTTGGAGTGATGGTGACCAGGTGGCCTTCATAGCCTTGTGAGTTGCTCTGCTCTAAGTCTTGTGGATGTGCAAGGCACCTGTTTCACTTGGTGTGCATGCCATGGTTTGCCATACAGCCGGTGACTGTGACTGGGTATTTCCTCTAGGAAGCTTGGAGCAAAGGCTCAGTTCACACGTGCAAGCACCTTACTATTGGTTCTCCAGCTGGGCTGCCACCAGGTCGTTGCTGCTTCACATCAGTGGCTTGCTTGTGTGGGTAGATGCACTCAGTCAGTCACACAAGTCTTTTCAAGTGTGCCTCTCAGGCCTGGTCACTCTTGATCTTCTTTCTATCTGGGCTTGCTTGATATTTAGGTTTTCTAGTGTGAACCAACTGGGCACACTCCTTTCCTTTTTATTCTTCTTGGTGCTCTGCACACACGTTCTCGACTATGCAGAAGGGACTTCTATATGCTTAAGTCTCTTTGCTCTATTCTGGGTGCTCAGGGTGCACCGACATCTGGAACCCGCCAATAAGGCCTCTTAGGGGTCAGCTGTCTTTGTGGTCACTCCAGTAGGCCTTGGGATACATGACTCAGGATTTGTGACAATCAGGGTAGGCGCTGATCCACTTTTCTTTTCCTTGGTCTGGTGGCATCAAGCCACATCTTGTACATTCCCACCTAAGGGATCTATTTGGAGGCCCAATTCCCTGGACAGTGGGGAGCCTTGCTTCAACCTTACTGTCTCTGGATGTTGCAGTGTTTGCACCTTGGGGCCGAGCAGTCGTCACTCATGGTTACTGTGGGTGTGGCACAGTGTGCATCAAAGGTGCAGGACGATGACACACTAGTGTCTGGACAGAATCTTTAATGCAGTGGACTTCTGTGCTCGTTTCAGTCTGGCCTTCCTTTCTCTGGGTCTCTCCCTGCCTGGGGTAAGGTCCGCCGAGCTTGCTTGAAAAATCTGGGTGTCATCTCTGGGGGTCGTGGCCAAGGGGAGATGCACAACTCAGTCTCTTTGTTGAGTAGCAGCCTGTGATGCCTCCCCTCCTACATTGGGAGCTGAAGCGAAGTCAGATTGCTCTTCTCCGATTCTGCCGCTCGGCTCTTCCAATCCTTTCCTCACCTTATGAGGTAATGGGCTTCTGACAGTTTCTTAGTAGTCCCATTGGGAGCTGCCAATTACTGCCAATGTGCACTTTGATCCACCACAGGAATTCCATTAAAAAAGGGAACCCCTCTCCCCCATTCCATGAACAAATTGGAAGGAGGAGTTTTTAAACTATTTGATTGCTATAGATGCTACAAGAATGCCCGTAGAGCAACAGAAGGGATTCCTACTCCATTGTTTAGGATCAGAGGGGCAAGAAATAGAAATCTCCTGAAAGACAGAGCAACCTGATGCAGAAGAGGAGTATGATGTTTATGAGGAAGCTCTTGTTCTTTTGCAGAACAATTTTAAATACACTCTCAGTATCACACTTGAAAGATATAATTTTTACATATGAAGACAAAAAGAAGGAGAATCCTTGAATGATTTCTGAAAGCACCGAGAGGTCTTTCAACAATCTGTGATTTTGGAACAGCATCCAATGGGATGTTGCTGGACCAATTAATGGTCAACATGTGCAATAAAAACATACAAGAAAGATTGTGGGTCATGGGAAACCCTGACCTACATGAAGTTATAAAGTCAGCTTAAGCTATTAAACAACCAGCGTCTTGGGTGTGAAAGGTTAGAGAAGATGAGAGGAGAAATACGGAAGTCTTTGCTGTAAGCAAACAAATAAGAAATGATACATGGAACAACAAAAAGAAAGGAACAAAATCCAGTTGTTACTGCAGTGGACTATTTAGCATCATTGAGTGGTTGCCCTACAATTAATAAAAACTGACCTGTGCAGCAAGTCAGCACCTTTTGCTAGGTTTGCAAGGGAAACACATGTCCTATTATCTCAAAAGTGGTCTGAAGAGAAACCCACGGTGTCTAACCAAAGGATAAACAAGAGTTGCAAACAAGTATCTTGGTATTAGTGATAAATGAAGTGGAGAAACGGATGGTACCAAATTAGACAAAGCCTCAAAGTGCACATTGTGATGGCAGACTCCGGCTCCCTTTAGGCCATCATACTGTCCACCCCCATTACTACACAATATACATAAACGAAACATCAGAGCTGTGTCATTTAATGGTAGTAGACTCGTTAACTTTGTGGGGTACTTCTGTGCACCAGCCAGTTTTAAAGGAATATGAGCAGAAATGACAATGTATGTAACTAACAAGAATGTGCACACACTAGGATGGAAAAAAACGAACAGTTATTGAAGATTATTTTTAATCCACCTCTGCCTGACCCTGTGTGGCGGTCAATGAAATAGAAGAAGATGATCAATTTTACACAATGTATTCTAATGGATTGCACAGTGGAATGGAAAAACTAAGAAACTTTGCACCTGATTTATATATTGGTGGAGAGGTTACTCAGTTGCAATGGCAACAGAGTTCCCTGCCCCCCAATATAGGGGTTCACCGCCAAATTAAATTGTGGGCGGACCTTAAAGTTTGCCACGGTGGAGACTACTCTGTCTCCGCTATGCCCAACCTTCTCCAACACCGCTGGGGAGTAAGGCTACATGTCGCCCACCCAGTTTAGATGGGTCGAAATGTAGTCATGTTTTTACTGTTTCACATCACCAGGTAAAACCTTGCTGTAAGAAACAGTAAAACCATTCAAATGCCCCCACTGCCATTAGAAAAGCCTCCCATGGCAAGGGGATCATTACTTTTTTTCTTTTCAACAAGAAAATCCTGTTTCAGGATTTTTGTTTTCAAATTTAAAAAAGAATACTGTTTGCTACTGGGCTTCATCCTTCTGACACAGCCCTGTACCAAACAGTAAAATGTACAGATAGGAACTTCTGTGACAGCAGTTCCTGCAAATGTCTTTATAATGCCTTTATAAATGACCAGCTGCTATCCACCATGGGGACAGAGTGATTTACTCTGTCCCCATGGTGGACCCATGGGCCGTCCACCTAAATATAAATCAGCTCCTCTAGCACTACATCAAAGTCAAAGAGGGTGTTACCACAAACAAACAAAACATCATCGAGAGGTACCTTTTGTATCTGTAAAAAAACTTCACGAAATCCTTAAAATCTTGCAACATGGGGGGTCATGGCTTGGAGTGTCAAGATGGCGATCGCACTCTAGGAGTGCTCCAGACCCTCCGTCATCCGCTGCCATCCACAAACCATCAGGATGCTTTTTACTTTGTAGCTGCACCTAACAGTGCATCCGGACCTGCACTGCATGCTCCCCGATCCCGAAGAGATGCCGGGGCCCCACCTGCCTGGCATGCTGAGACACTCCTCTCCTCTTCCAACATGGCAGTCCGTGTGGGATTAGCGCTGCTGCGCCTGGGAATGACACAACCCGAGTCAGGCCACTGCGTTGGATTCAACACGAGAAACTTCACCCGACCCAGACACGGAAAGTATTAACAGGTTGATAGATCTTTCGCCATTCTGCAGGTGGTGATGCATGGCCGTTCTTAGTTGGTGGAGTGGTCTGTCCGGTTAATTCTGATAACGAATAAGACTCCTCCTTGCTAATTTGTTATATGAACCCCGTGGTAGGTTTTTACGTTCTTATAAGGACAAGTGTCATTCAGTGGCACAAGATCGAGCAATAACAAGTCTGTGGTTCCCTAAGAAGTCCAGATTGCACATGCTCTATACTGAGAGGATCTGTGTTTGTCTACCCTTCGCTTCCATGTGTGAGTAACCTGCAGTACCAGGTTCATGATAGGGGTTGGGGTTGTAATTATTTCTAATTAATGTGGAATTGCCAGTAAGTGTGGGTCATAAGCTCGTGTTGATTAAGCCCCTGCCATTTGTAGACACCGCTCATGGCTACTACTGATTGGATAGTTTATTGAGGTCCTTGGTTCAGCTCAGCTGGGGGTAGTGATGACCCTGGCTAAGTGCAGAGAAGACAATCACACTTGACTATCAAGAGGAAGTAAAAGTTGTTAATAAGGTTTCAGTAGATGAACTTGCTGAAGGATCATTTATGGTGGAGCAGTCTAAGCAACTGACAGTGCTAACCTGAGTCCTCGGCCTCCTCCCGGATGGAACTCAGGCACATGGCTTAACCCTCCCCTTATGTGCCGGTCACTGGAGTTGTTTGTGGCTGTTGAGGACTTGGGTGATGACTGGAAGCAAGGTGACTCCTCCACCCGAAGACCTGACTGAAATAAGAGGGCCTGGTAGTAACACTCCTGAAACTAAACTGTGGCTCACCGAGCACAACCCATCATTATTCTTGCCTTGGCTGGGAACCCCTGAAGGCCCTTGCCTGAGATTCAATCAACCAAGGAGTGATTCTTCAAGACTCCATGGGTGGCAGAGCCAGGGACATGAGGTAGTCCAAGTAATTCAAATGGGGGAGGGAGGCTGCCCCTGGCAACTCGGGCTTTCGTGCATGCATCCCCAGTGTGCAGTATGTGAATTGGTTTGAGAGCTTGGTGGGAACCCGGCTTTTCTCCCCTGAGTAGGGTGGGGGGCATGGCTGCCACCTATGCCTCGGACTTTCATTGCGCAGGGGTTGAGATCTGACTCCCACAGGGCCCAGTGGTTGGTGATGACTGCTGTGCATGTTGGGCAACTCTCTCTTGTTGCCAGTACCTGGTTGCACAGTGGCAATGCTGGGATTTGGGTTTGCCAGGTGCCTGCACTGTACGTACAAAGCAACCACACGGACTGCAGGCCACCCACACCCTTGTCGTACTACTATAGATGAAGCCCACTGCCTATTCTTGTAATCTCTGCACACCAAGCAACAAAGGGGGGTATTTGAGAAAATGTATCTGTCCCCCTTAGAGCTGGAATCTTCAAATGAGCCTTCCTTGGGACTTCCAGAGCTGCTGGCAAGCTTGGCCTTCCCCATCTGGTTGGAGGGCAGGTGCCCAGTCTGCGCCTGACATGAAAAACCTGTGGCATTGGGCTGTATGCCTTAAGTGGCTGTCTGTGGTGTTTTATGGTTGCCTGCGTGCATCTATTTGGATGCCCACTTCCAGGAAGTTCAGTGCTGGCAACCATGGGCTTTGGTCTCCACTCTGAGAAACAGTGTGCTCCCTTGACTTCCTTTATGCAAAAGATTGGGCCCGCAGCACCAGGTTGTTTGCTGTGCGTAGTTGTCTGTGGTGTTCCACAGTTGCATGCCTGGATCTTTTTGGGTACCCACTTCCGGGAAGTTCGGGTCTGGCCCCTACAGGCTTTGGTCTCCAATCCAGTAGAGGGTGCGCTGTCTTGATCCCCCTTGTGTGAAAGTGTGGACCTCTTTTCTACAGCCAAGGAATCATCCAGCTCCCTGCACTTTCTCATCTGACTACAACCTCAGATTAGATGTGGGGATCTGCTGAATTTAAGCACATTCCTAATCTTAGGAAGATAAACTAACCTATTTCCACAGTAATTGCAAGTGAAGAGTGTAGGAGGCTGGCCTGGCTTGTAGTGGGTACCCGAAGTACTTACACCTTGTGCCAGGTCCAGTTATCCCTTATTAGTGTAGAAGAGGTGTTTCTAGCAGCTAAGGCTGATAGAAGGTAGCTATGGCAAAGCAGCTTAGGCTGAACTAGGAGACATGTAAAGCTCCTACTATACCACTGGTGTCATATGCACAATATCATAAGAAAAAACAATACACAGATATACTAAAAATAAAGGTACTTTATTTTTATGACAATATGCCAAAAGTATCTCAGTGAGTACCCTCAGTATGAGGATGATAAATATACACAAGATATATGTACACAAACCAAAATTATGCAGATAATAGCAAAAGGAAGAAATGCAAGCAATGTAAAGTTACAGTAGATTGCAATAGGAGCACGTAGGTATAGGGGCAACACAAACCATATACTCCAAAAGTGGAATGCGAACCACGAATGGACCCCAAACCTATGTGAGCTTGTAGTGGGTCGCTGGGACTGTAAGAAAACAGTGAGGGTTAGAAAAATAGCCCACCCCAAGACCCTGAAAGGTAAGTGTAAAGTGCACCTACTACCCCCAGAGAGCACAGAAGTCGTGATAGGGGGATTCTGCAAGGAGAACAAACACCAGCAATGCAACAACAGTGGATTTCAGGACCTGGGTACCTGTAAGACATGGGGACCAAGTCCAAGAGTCGCGACAGTGTCGAGAGTGGGCAGGAGCCCAAGAAATGCCAGCTGAGGGTGCAAGGAAGCTGCCACCTGTTGGAAGAAGCTTGGTGTTCTGCAAGAACGAAGAGGACTAGGAACTTCCCCTTTGGAGGATGGATGGCCCACGTCATGAAGAAGCTTGCAGAGGTGTTCCCATGCAGAAAGACCACAAACAAGCCTTGCTAGCTGCAAGGGTCGCGGTTAGGGTTTTTGGATGCTACTGTGGCCCAGGAGGGACCAGGATGTCGCCACTTGGATGAGGAGACAGAGGGAGCACCCAGCAAGTCAGTGAGCCCTCACAGAAGCAGGCAGCAACCGCAGAAGTACCTGAACAGGCATTTAGAAGAAAAGTGAACCGGAGTCCACCCGAAGTCACAAAAGGGAGTCCCACGACGCCGGAGGACAACTCAGAAGGTTGTGCACTGCAGGTTAGAGTGTCGGGGACCCAGGCTTGGCTGTGCATGAAGGAAATCCTGGAAGAGTGCACAGGAGCCGGAGCAGCTGCAAATCACGCAGTACTCAGCAATGCAGTCTAGCGTGGGGAGGCAAGGACTTACCTCCACCAAACTTGGACTGAAGAGTCACTGGACTGTGGGAGTCACTTGGACAGAGTTGCTGAGTTCCAGGGACCACGCTCGTCGTGCTGAGAGGGGACCCAGAGGACCGGTGATGCAGCCTTTTGTTGCCTGCGGTTGCAGGGGGAAGATTCTGTCGACCCACTGGAGATTTCTTCAGAGCTCCTGGTGCAGAGAGGAGGCAGGCTACCCGCAGAGCATGCACCACCTAGAAACAGTCGAGAAAGCCGGCAGGATGAAGCGATACAAGGTTGCTAGTAGTCGTCTTGCTACTTTGTTGCGGTTTTGCAGGCGTCCTGAGCAGTCAGCGGTCGATCCTTTGGTAGAAGGTGAAGAGGGAGATGCAGAGGAACTCTGGTGAGCTCTTGCATTAGTTATCTGGTGAGATCCCCAAAGCAGAGACCCTAAATAGCCAGAAAAGGAGGATTGGCTACCAAGAGAGGGAAGAGCCTATCAGAAGGAGCCTCTGACGTCACCTGCAGGCACTGGCCACTCAGAGCAGTCCAGTGTGCCACAGACACCTCTGTTTCCAAGATGGCAGAGATCTGGGATACACTGGAGGAGCTCTGGGATACCTCCCCTGGGAGGTGCAGGTCAGGGGAGTCGTCACTCCCCTTTCCTTTGTCCAGTTTCACGCCAGAGAAGGGCTGGGGGATCCCTGAACCGGTGTAGACTGACTTATGCAGAGATGGGCACCATCTGTGCCCATCAAAGCATTTCAAGAGGCTGGAGGAGTCTACTCCTCCCCAGCCTTCACACCTATTTCCAAACTGAGAGGGTGTTACACCCTCTCTCAGAGGAAGTCCTTTGTTCTGCCTTCCTGGGCCAGGGCTGCCTGGACCCCAGGGGAGCAGAAACCTGTCTGAGGGATTGGCAGCAGCAGCAGATGCAGTGCAAACCCTGAAAAGGCAGTTTAGCAGTACCTGGGTTCTGTGCTAGAGACCCGGGGGATCATGGAATTGTCCCCCCAATGCCAAAATGGCATTGGGGGGACAATTCCATGATCTTAGACATGTTACATGGCCATGTTCGGAGTTACCATTGTGACGCTGTACATAGGTAGTGACCTATGTACAGTGCACGCGTGTAATGGTGTCCCAGTACTCACAAAGTCTGGGGAATTTGCCCTGAACGATGTGGGGGCACCTTGGCTAGTGCCAGGGTGCCCACACACTAAGTAACTTTGCACCCAACCTTCACCAGGTGAAGGTTAGACATATAGGTGACTTATAAGTTACTTAAGTGCAGTGGTAAATGGCTGTAAAATAACGTGGACGTCATTTCACTCAGGCTGCACTGGCAAGCCTGTGTAAGAATTGTCAGAGCTCCCTATGGGTGGCAAAAGAAATGCTGCAGCCCATAGGGATCTCCTGGAACCCCAATACCCTGGGTACCTCAGTACCATATACTAGGGAATTATATGGGTGTACCAGTATGCCAATGTGAATTGGTAAATTTAGTCACTAGCCTGTTAGTGACAAATTTGAAAAGCAGAGAGAGCATAACGACTGAGGTTCTGGTTAGCAGAGCCTCAGTGAGACAGTTAGGCATCACACAGGGAACACATACATATAGGCCACAAACTTATGAGCACTGGGGTCCTGGCTAGCAGGGTCCCAGTGACACATAACAAACATACTGACAGCATAGGGTTTTCACTATGATCACTGGGCCCTGGCTAGCAGGATCCCAGTGAGACAGTGAAAACACCCTGACATATGCTCACAAACAGGCCAAACGTGGGGGCAACAAGGCTAGAAAGAGGCTACTTTCTCACAAAGAGGAATTAACCCAGTGTTGAATACTTGCCTGGTATCAGGCATGGAACAAATGACTCCTCACCATTGCTCAGGGGGCCCACGTCCTTCTGATACTCACCCTGCAGACATGTGTTAGGCTGTTAGAGGACCCACTGCACCTGGGTGAGGTCTTCCCAGAGTCACATTGCTTGGAAATGCAGCCCAAACTGGGTGGTAAATTCCATCTAAAGCTGAATATGGACGTGAGACTGGTAGTCAACAAGTAACGTAGGGAAAGTGAAAAGAACTTTGGAAACAGAGTTCAAGAAGATGTGAAATTGTCATGAGGTAAACGGATGGGGTCCATCGAGAAAACCAAAGATTCAACATGCTTGGAAGGTCAATCGTCCAAGAGGGTGATTCCCCACGTGGGATAGTTGCCTAAATGCACCCGAGTCCCGCAGGGCACATTTCCTTCACAGTGGTGCACCTTGACTGGCTCTGGGTTGGCTGGGAATGCTTCAGGGAGGGAGGTGGTTCTCTGTTCTGATGGAGAATGCTACATCCACTAGGCAGCAGCTTTGCCAGGTCCATGGGGCTGAAGGGGGATTAACTTCTTCTGCGCCCTCCTACAGCAACTGCCAAGGCTCTCGTGGTATGCCAGGATGGGGAAAGGAGAGGGGGTCCTCCTGCTCGGTATTTAACTGTTGACTGGGGTGGACTCTGCTGAGTACTCCCGAACTGTATTGCACCACTGGGTGGGGAGGGCCACACTGGAACTTCCCTGTCCCCTCTTGAGGTGTGTGCCGGGGTGAGAAAGGGGGATGGGGACCACTGCTCCATGTGCAATTGGTGACTGGGGCAGACTGTGCTCAGTGCTCCCTGACTGTGTTGCGGCACTGGGTGGGGAGGACCAAACTGAGTGCCAGGGGTCTATGGCACCTGTCCTGGCCCCTCTAGAGGTATGCCAGGGTGGGGAAGGAAAATGGGGACCCCTGCTCTCCGTGTAACTGTTGAATGGGGCTGACTGTGCTCAGTGCTCCCTGACTCTGTTGCACTGCCGGGTAGGCAGGCCTACACTGGGTACCAGGTGAATCCGGCAATGTCAGTTACCCACCTGACCCATATTGAAATAAGAACCAAGGAGTATAAACCCATTTGTGATCAGAGGTCATATTGAAACCCTGTGGCGCAATGAAGCTAATGATCAGCACATGGTGGCTGAGGTTGGATCCTGCCTCGGCATTATGGCAGGAGCATCACTGGCCCATCTCGCCCCCTCTGTCAGGGAGGTGGAGCATGATAGGAGCTGAAAGGTTGTGAACTGTGCCTGGGCAGGGTGAAGCCCAAGAAAACTCTGTTGGAGGTTCATAGCAGTCCTGACATGCAAATCGGCCATCTGACCTGGGTATAGTAGCGAAAAACTAATGGAACGATCTAGTAGCTGATAGCCTCTAAATTTTATCTCTGGATAGCTGGCACTCAGAAACCCAGGTTTATATGGTAAAGCAAATTATTAGTAGTCTTGGGGTCAAAAATGATCTCAACCTCTTTCCAGATTTTGAACAGGGAAGAAGTCTGGCTCACTGGAGTGGAGGTGGGCATCAAATGCGAGTGCCTGGTGGGCCACATTTGATAAGCAGAACTGCTGCAGGGTTATGGCACCTGATGCCAATGCTCATCAGCCCCAGGAAACATGTTGGTTGATAGAGAAGCAGGGTGGTGGCCATGGAAGTCAGAATGTGTTAAGGAGTGGGAAACAACTCATCTGCTGAATTAACTGACACTGAAAATGGATGGCACTGAAGTTTCAGTTCCATACCCGACCATTGCTAGAGACGCGGTGGTGAGGCAATAATGAGTAAGAGGGCTGCTGCAGTGCGCACCGAAGGTTGAGACGAGGGCCTGGGTGATTTCGCCCCAAGTGCAGATCTTGGTGGTAGTGACAAATATAAAAATTAGGTTTTTGAAGGCCGAAGTGGAGAAGAGTTCCATGTGAACAGCAGTTGAACATGGGTCAGTCAGCTAAAGGATGGGCAAACACTATTCAGAAGGGACAGGTGATGGCCTCCATTGCCCACTGTCTACTGAAAGGGAGAGGGGTCTGGATCCGTGAACCTGGCGTGGTGCAGATGGGTGTCCTTGCAGCTTTCAGTGTGCTAATGCATTCCAGAGAAACCAGCAGGAGCCCCAGAGAGAGTTCTCATTTCTTTGTGAAGGGCAGAATACACTAGAAAGTGCTTGCCAAGAGAGAGGGACCCGAGCCTTGAAGAGAATCATGATTCCCGCAACATCTGGTGAGCACTCTCTGGTCCTAGAAAATCCAGGGCAGATGGTGTAAATCTTGCATCAGGCGCACCTATGTCTACAGCCGGTTTCCAAGGTAAGTAGCCTATGGCATGTTGGAACAAGGTAGGTAAGAAAAATTGGTAAGTCAGATCCATAACCCGTAACCATGGATTTGACGCTGATTGGCAGCAATTACAACCCACAATGAGCCCCTACATGATGGTACAAGAATAACTAAATGCCTTGTCATCTAATTAGTGACAAATGCATGGATGAACGAGATTCCCACTATCCCTATCTTCTGTCTTGTGAAACCACATTCAACAGTACAGGTTTAGCAGAATCAGCAGGGAAAGAAGCCCCTGTTGAATTTGACTCTAGTCTGACACTAGGAAGAGACATGAGAGGTGAAGGTTAGGCCACCGGTAAAAATACCACTATTCATTATTTTTGCACTTACCTCATAAGGCGCAGCAACCCCAGGGGGGCTTTTGCTTCTGGCTCCAAGTGCTTGGCACCCACTCTTAATACAGTGGCAGGTCGGTAATTTGACTGGGGTGCTATCATTGTCAAACAATAATGAAAAAGCCTTAAGGTGTGCTCAGGAAGGACAGTAACCTCACATGTAGCAAAAGGGCAAAATCTCGCTTGATCTCAATTTTCAGTTTGAATACAAACTGTAAAAGCAGGGCTTAATGATTCCTCCAACTATTTGAGTTTCAAACAGAAAGTGTCAGAAAAGTTGCCACAGGCATAACTGGCCCGTGGCAGTATGTGACATTGCTTTTTGATCCTTCGATGTTGGTGCTTCTTATCATTGTAAAGCTGAATTCCCCAAGTGTTGGACTGTTCACTCACTAATAGGTAACGTGACCTGGGTTTAGACCAACGTGGGACAGGTTAGATTTACCCTACTGAAGATGGGTTGTGGCAGTAGTAATCCTGTTCAGTACAAGAGGAATCGCAGGTCCAGACATTTGGTTTATATGTTTGGGATAAAGCTAAGATCTGTAATACTATGACTGAATGCCTCTAAGTCAAAATCCCCACTAAACCATAATGATGGTAAAATACCATAGTGGAATAGCCGGCCTCTGGGACGGTGCATAGAGCCGTCCACTTGGGGATTGGAGCATGGATGGAGGGGGTCTGTCTTCATTACCCTTAGTGCATCGCATGTTTATGGGGTACCCAGTGCTAAAGAATTCATAGACAATCTGATTCTGGGCAGAGTTTCATAAGTAGCAGAGCAGCTATCTTGCTGTGAGCTATTGAAAGCCTTCCTCTCAACCAAGCTGTATCTGTGTCCGTGTGTGCCGATTCCTCTGGTATCTCTCTGCCACTAGCCAGAGGACAGATGGGGTGTGGGTCAGTGGGAGACTGCCTCTACCTATGCCCTATCTCCTACTCCCACCCTGCACCGCTGGGTGTAGGGGTGGGTGCCTGAATCCTTGTAGGTCAGCAGACTGATGGCTAGAAAGTGCACCAGTGGAGTCACCAGGAAGCAAGCCATTGGGTGGCTCCATGAAGGGTCTCCTGAGCACTGGCCTCATCGTCCAGGGCCACTCTGGTCGTCAGCTGCCAGGGGTGAGGGATACCTGGTCACCATCTAGCCTGGGCCATCTGGTTGCCAACCAGATGACTGAAGGGCTGGCTGACATGGCAAATTCCATCTTGTGTCTCCTTCTCGGGTTCTGTAAGGCTTCTTTTCAATGGGGCTCAAGAGTCAAGGAAAAACAGCTCCCCAGGGAGGCCCAAGGTGAGAGGGGGTTTGGTTGGGAGTTTAATCCTCCTTAGCTCCCCAGGCTCAAGGAAGGTGGAAGGCACAGACTCATGGCACTCTGAGCAGATGGACTTGGGTGTAGTTTCCTGTTCAGGGCAGGGTGGATGTAGACCATAGAGGATTTCCGTGGCCCTTCAGGGTATAGAGAGGTGACAGGACCCCTGTGAAGGCCCAGCCACTGGGCAGAGCCACCTAGCTAATCCCAGGAGGGGTGGTGTCAAACTAGGGAGGAGTCTGGGGCTTCGGCAGGCTGAACAGTTCCAGTACTTCCAGGTGAGAAGTGGGTGAAGCCATGGCTTTCACCTGAGAGGCCAAGTCCCTGCAGGCCAGGGCTCGAGGCACCTGGTTGAGCCACCTTCTCTGTCTGGGCAGGGTGGCATCAGACCAGAAAGTAGTCTGGGGGCTCTGGTGGACTGAACAGTTCCAATAATCCCCAGTGAGAGGTGGGCAAAGCCATGGTTTTGTCTCGGAGACTTGGTCACTTGGTCTCCTAGCTGACCAGGGTCAGGGTGGTACCCCAACCACAGGGGTTTGGCAGGTTATAAGATGTTCACCAGTTAGCTCCTCGGTTTAGAAATCACCGGTTGCCTAAAACATCAGCAGTGATGTTTCATTCTCATGGCCGATCCAACCAATTGACAAGTATGGGTGTGGCAAGTCAATGAACCATGTCTCCAGCCAAGAAGGCCTAATTTAAATTTCACACAGTCCTACCTGACAGTAGGTCTCAGCATGCTTTATAAATAATTTATCTGAAGTTAAACTTTTGTTTGTCACTATGATTACATTCTAAATACACCTCAGTCGTTCCTCACCAAAGTGGAGACATTTAAAATAGGTGTTTGGACACGATCTCACAGCATGGACTTCAGTACGGAAACTTTGCACCACAACTGACTGAACACCATGGCCCAGACTTACTATGATTTTGATTTTGCGTTAGGGTTATGTCCCTTTTTGGACTCAGCCCCAATGCAATATCTATTATGGTATTTAAGAAGCCATGGAAAGGCTGATTTAAAAGGCTTTTTAAAAAATAAAGTAACAGATATCGCTGACTTGCATTACTTTGCATTGGGGAAGTGTTTCATGGGTGGAACATGGGTGTTCCTGTGCATCTACCCATGGATTCCAACGCAAACTCGTTTTTACTAAAGTCAGTGATCATGAGTTTGGACCAGAATGGTGTGCCTACCAGAGGCTGGCGTAACAAGAAGAAGTTCTTTATTTCTCCTCTTCACTTCCTCTTTGCATGTGGACTTTATTCTGTAGCCCACATGCAAAGAGGAATAAGCCTCTAAAGATAGTTTTTGTGAAGGAAGGTATTGCTTCTTGCACAAAAACTATTCTGACCACAACCTGGGCACACTTGGATCATGGCACAAGGGGCTCTGTGTTGGCATTAGGCAGACAGAAGTACTCCAGTACTACGAGAGATAAAAAAAGAAACATATCTTAGTAGATATAGCATATTTCTGCTATCTCTTTGACGCAACGCAATGCAGCAAATTTCCTTGCTGTGTTGTGTAGCATCAAAGTTTAGTAAGTCTGCCCCAAATGTATTCGAACATTTGCCATCAGAAGTAAAAGGAAATGGGTATCAGTTTAATTAAATTGTATTGTATTGTATTGTAATCGTATTTATATAGTGCTTACTACCCTGACGAGGCGTCGAAGCGCTTTTCGATGAGTAGCACGCTACTCCGGAACCCAACAAGAATTAGTGATGGATTAGTATCGTTAAATAATGAGTACAGTTTTAGTATTATTATGAGTTAATTTGAGCCGCGGATATGAGAGTTTGTTAGTTAGATTGACTGGAGTAATGGAGGGGTGGAGAAGGAAAGAAATCCAGAAGTGTTAATTGGGAGTATATCCTTCATTTACTCAACCCAAAGGCTTGGGATGAGTAAAGGGGGGCGGAGGGGGAAGAGTATGTGGAAGGGTTAGGGAGAACATAGTAGCAGGGTGAGATGAATGCAGGAGAATTTAGTAGGGTTGTGTGGGAGGTCACAGAGGTAGAGTGAGGTTTGGTGAGCTAGATGCGGAGGTGGAGGGAAGAGCTTAGGCAGAGATATTTAGGAGATGGAAGTGGTAGAAGGGATTTGGGATGAGTCAGAGTGAGAATGGAGGATAGTTTGATAGAGACATGACTTAAGAGTGATGAGTAGATAAGTGTGATAAGATGAGAGCAGGAAATTCATAGATACCTAGTATAACAACCCAAAACCAGGAGCCATGCAATGATCCACGAACATGCCAAGCACAGAAACAACATATACACATACATATATATATATATATATATATATATATATATATATATATATATATATATATACACACACACACACATGAATACACACACATATGCACATACAATACATAATTAGAATCATGGGTAAAAAATACTTAGTCAGACAGGTTTAAAGAGTGTGTGTGTGTATTTTATTGTTATGACATAGTAGCAATACATATTTTCCAAAGAAACTATAAATAAATAGAAATATATATATAATCTGAAAAAAATAATTTATCCACATAGGCATATGCAGTTCATAGTTGTTTGAAAAAGGTGGTTATGAAGGAAAGAGCCAACTCTTGAGTAGTTTTCTGAAGACAAGAAAGTTATCTGTGGCTCTTATAGTTGGGGGTAATGAATTCCATAGTTTGGCTGCTTGGACGGAGAAGGATGTACCACCTATAGTCTTTTTCTTGTATTGTGGTGTTCTAAGGGGAGGGTTCTTTGTTGGATGAATTTGGTAATTTTCTTTCTGATAAAAAGCGGTCCTGTTCCATGTATAGCTTTGTGGGTGATACAAAGCAGCTTGAAAGTGCATCTTCTGGCAACGGGTAACCAGTGTAGTGCTGTCAAGGCAGGGGAGATGTGGGCTTGCGGCTTTATATGTAGTAGTAGCCTGGCTTCGGAATGCTGGATACGTTGTAGTTTTTTCATAACAGATAGAGATGATCCATGGTAGAGGCTATTGGCATAATCCAGTTTGGATAGTACAAGTGAGATAGTAGCTTGCACCTTGTGTGGAAATCCGAGGTGGGGGAAGATGCGTCGTAAAGTCTTTAAGGTGATGAAGCTTGTGCGTGCTAATTTGTCTACTTGGGTATTCATAGTTAACTTGGAATCCATGGTGATTCCTAGGTTTTTAACTTCCTTGGATAATTGAGGAGGTGGTCCGAGATCGTCAGGCCAGACGTACAGAGGGTCATAATTTTTCCAGTCACCACATATGAGTATTTCTGTTTTGGAGGTATTTAGTTTGAGATGGCTCCAGGTCCAGGTCATCCACTGATCAACTGCTCTGAGGCAACTGAAGATTTGTGAGTTTTCAATGTTTTTAAGTAGTATTTGTGTGTCATCTGCATAGTTGTAGCATGTGAGATGGAAATCATTGATCAGTTCTGGTAAAGATATCATGTAGATGTTGAAAAGCAAAGGTGAGATGATTGACCCTTGGGGGACCCCTGCTTTTGTGAGATAGGGTTCGGACGAGAAGGGGGGCGAGTGGATGATATTCGCTCTTTTTTCAAGATAGGAAGTAATCCAGTCGAGAGCAATCCCTTGTATGCCGGCTTCGTGGAGTCTTTGAGTTAGGGTGTCATGGTCAACCGTATCAAAGGCAGCTGAGAGGTCCAAGAGAAGTAGTGCAGCAACTCCATTTTGGTCGACTGTGTTTTTAAGATCGTCCCAGATTGCCATGAGTGCCGATTCAGTGCTTCTTCCTGGGCGGAATCCAGTTTGGAAGTCAGAAAGTATAGAATTGTCTTCAATGAATTGTGACATCTGGGCGAATGCTGCTCTTTCTATCAATTTGCCCAGGAAAGGTCCATTTGTGATTGGTCTGTAGTTGTTGGGGTCTTGCGGGTCTAGGTTTGTTTTCTTTAATAATGGTCGTATGTATGCCTTTTTCAGGTCTGCAGGAAAAGTTCCTGAAGTTAAAGAGTTGTTGATGATTCTTCTTACAGGTGTGGCAGCAGAAGTAGATAGCAGGATGTTCTTGAAGATTTGTGGTGGGCAAGGGTCAGAAGGGCAACCAGAAGGTCTGCTTGCTTTGACCAAATCCATAAATTCATCCTGGGATATTTGTTTGAAGGACTGTAGAGGTTGGGATGGTTTATTCTTAAAGGGAATTTTAGTAAAGGGGTTGGTGCTGATGGTTTTCTTCTGTTTTAGAGTCCAATGTGTCTGCCTTGGTTGTGTAGTGAGTTGCCAATTTGTTTGTGAAATCTTGAATGGTGGGATGACTTCCTTCCATGCATGTAGGTTTTCGAAATTCATTGAGAATTTTATAAAATTCCTTGGTTGTAGATTGAGCATTTTGAATTCTGTCTGAGTAGTATCTTTTTTTAGCTTTTTTGATTGATGATTTGTATATCCTGTTAAGTTTGTGTAGCTGCAGTTTGTCTTGACTGTTGTTTGTTTTGAGCCAGGTCCGCTGCAACTTTCTGATTTGTTGCTTTATCTTTTTAAGTTCTGTGTTTCTCCAAGGTGTTGGTTTTCTTTTGTTGTGTTTAGTTTTTCTGAGTGGAATTAGGACATCAAAAGCTTCCTGTAGCCACTCAAAGTTTTGGTACAGAATTAATTGTATCTAGATCTGTGTTGGCTGTTAGTTGTGTTTTAAAGTCATCCAAATTGAGTTTGTTCCATGGTCGATAGGTGTATGTATGTAAGTAGTTGTGGGGTGTGTTGATTTGTGGAGTTGTATGTCGGAAAGTTATCATATGGTGGTCTGACCAGGTGGTTGGTGTGATGCTATGAATAGTAACGAGTTCAGGCTTAGCAAAAATAACATCTAGGATGTGACCAGCGATGTGTGTGGGATTGTGTACAATCTGATGTAGGTTCAATGCAAGTGGGCCAGTGGTGATAGCTTTTGGATGGGGCATATTGGGTTTGTCAAACCAAATGTTTCGATCCCCAAGAATGCATAGATTGGAGTATAGTGTAATAAGGTTTGAGATTGTGTCGAGAAAAGCATCTGGGAAAGTGGAGTTGTTAGGTGGAGGTCTGTAAAGGAGGAGAAAGTTACAGAAGGAAGTTGGAGTCGGGTGGCATCTGGTAAGGAGGGCTTCACAACCTTGTATGGAGATGTTGTTTGTTTTACTGAGGTTCATTGCCTGTTTGAATATAATAGCTAGTCCACCTCGTCTCTTGCCTATACGGTTTTGTGTGATGGTTTGATAGTCCGGAGGAACGGCTTCGTGCAACACTGGTGCCATGTCATCTCCCAACCAGGATTCCGTAATGAATAGTAAGTCAGGTTGTGTGTCTGTGAGCAGGTCGTAGATGTGGTGCTTGTTTTTTGAGAGTGATCGAGCATTTATGAGCTGGCAGTTTGTTTACTTACCTGACACACTAACCATTAATTACTTCCCCTCCCCAAAAGAACTGTTGATTTTTGCACTTTTAAAATAGCTTATTGCCATTTTAACTAACTGTATATGTTTTTGCTCGAATTCAAAGTTCCTGACTTACCTGTGTGGAGTACCTTGCGTTTTATGTATTTACTTCAAATCTTGAACCTGTGGTTCTTAAAATAAACTAAGAAAATATATTTTTCAATATAAAAAACCTATTGGCCTGGAGTAAGTCTGAGTGTGTGCTCCTCATTTATTGCCTGTGTGTGCCCAACAAATGCTTAACACTACCCTCTGAGAAGCCTACTGCTCGACCACACTACCACAAAAAAGAGCATTAGAATTATCTCATTTTGCCACTATCTTACCTCTAAGGGGAACCCTTGTAGTCTGTGCACACTATTCCTTACTTTGAGATAGTATATACAGAACCAACTTCCTACATTTGCTTCATGGTAAGCTATTGCAGCTGGAAATACTGCAACACAATCATACACCCCGCGTTAACACAGCAACCTCACTGACTGCCTGCCCTACTTGCCACACTATTACAACCTTACATGCAAGACTGCTCATCCCCCACGACTTCACCCATCCCTGGTCCGAGTTCCTCTATTCTCTTTCTGTTCTCCAACTGCTTTATTGGGATGCACAATGCAAAGCAAAGATAGATTTTGCAGAACCCTTGAACGAGACGCTGTTGATCTCACTTGAAACTTTTGAAATGTTCATTTCCCGAACCAGTTTGCATGGTCTTGCCGCGCTGAATACTCATTCTGTATTCTTTTCCTTTGCTTGCAACTCTTATTTGAAAACTCAATACTAACCTTTGGACATAAAAACCAAGAAACATTACTTCCTCCTGTGATTTTATGCATTGGAAGCACCATCTCTCCAGTGTAACGCAGCAGAAAGAACAGAGTGGCATCAGACAGGCTAATAGGGCCAATCTCACAGAGCCTGCCTGAAAGAACTCTTCTAGAGCAAAGATTATGAAACATGGTTTTGAATCACAAGACAGTACAAGACTAAAAAAAAAACATTCAATTACCTTTGTTTCTCCACTGCTGTCTGACACAGACACCTGGTAAGTGAGGTCAGTCTCCTCGAAACCCGTAGCACTCATACGTTGGTCTGTGGTGGGGTCTGAACGGGGTGGAGAGTCTGGAGAATTCAGGCAAGTTTGGATTAGTGCTTTCCCAGTCTCACTAGTGATCATGGGCTGCAGCTTGCGTGTGGCAAAAGTGTACAGATGGCCTGTCTCACTGGCAACAAGCAGCAACACCTGAGTCCCTGTTAGAGTAGACAGTTCATAGGCCTTCTTCATGATGCCCATGTTATTATGTTAGTGGACTAAGGAGTTTTTGTAATTTTAATCTGTCTATGATGTAAAAATTATTGTGACTTCATGTAGCATTATTAGAATGTGTTATGTCCAGAAGGAGCCTTGGTTAAAGGCATACACTTCTTTGCAGATTTTAGCAATGTCCAAGTGTGTTGGACACACAATAGAGTATGTTCATAATGGTATTGGATGAGGGGAGGGAGGGAAAGGCTCCAGCAGATGTACATGTTGCCTTTGAATTATTATTTAGAAAAGGCTGTAAATGGGCAGAGCAAGAGTAGTGATATGAAATAATTACAGGTATTGTTCAAAGACTGCTGTTGGTGTGCTAGTGATGAACAACTTGCCTTTTCTAAAATCTGCATTGTAGAGACTATGATGGCTCTTTATCAGGGGCTTCAAGGCACAGCCTCAGCTCCTGTGCCCCTTGCTGCCCCTTCTACTACAAATTATTTAATTTAGCAGTGTTCATGAAAACATGTCTTCAGTGTGTTAATGAACACTGTCCGCGTGCAGGTCAGCCCTATCGGTCTGGAATCCAGGTTCCTGATGACAGTAGGATGAGCAGGTGATAGAGGCGGTTGAGCGACAGTCCACCTAGAAAGTGTTGTTTGTAAAGTGCGCACTCTGTAGGTGGCTGTCCGAATTGTGCATGGGAGGGACGTAGTTCAGCTACCATTCCCTTACACAGGAACAGCCCATTTTATTTAGCAGGCAAACTGCGCATGCCACAGATTGCACAGTATATGAGCTAAAATGTAGGTGTCAGGGGGCTCTTCAGTGCATCCCTGAGGCCAATGAGAAGCCACACAAAGCAGCAAGGGCAGGAACCCCAGAATTATCCCATCTTCTTATGAAGCTGTGCTTCCAGTCCTATCAAGAAGCTGGGAGAGGGATTGAGGTGGGTCTTCCCCATTTCAAACATTGCCTTGCTGTTCTGCCCAGCTCCTTGTTGGGAATCCTGGTTTGCTAGTTTCAATGTCCAATGCTAGGTTTCCACTCTCTTGCTTCCATGGAGTCTCCGAGTTGCCAGCAAAGGACTCAAGGTAAGTACAAAAATGTTTCTCTATGCATGTGTGTATGTGCTTGCAAATATGTTTGTAAGTGATTGAAAGTGAATGAGATTGCGTGAAAGTATATGTGTGTGTTTGATAGTGTCAATGAGAGTGAAAGTGAGTGGAAATCTGTTTGTGAGTGTGTCCGAAGGTGTGAAATGGACTGCGAGAAAGTAAGTTAAGGAGTATGAGTGCAGTGGAGGAAATAAGTGATTGCAGATTGTGAGAGGGAGTAGCAGTGAGTCAGGGGTGTAGAGCTGTCAAAGGTGCAGCAAGTGCACTTGCACCAGGGCCCAGAGTCAGTGAGTGAGAAACGGTGAGTGTTTATAAGTCTTTGTAAGTGCGAGTGGGAACCAGTGAGTATGGGTATGTTTGTGTGTAACTGTGAGTGGGAGTGAGTATGCGTGAGAATGAATAAGTGAATGAGTTAGATTGAGTAAGGGGGAAGAGTGAATGCAGGAGGGAATGAGTACGAGTGAGAGCGACAGGATGTGAGTGAGTTAGAGTGTGTTTGTTTTCACGTTTTATGATTATGAATCTGCCACTAGCCATGACATACTCAATATAAATCTGTTTTTATGGGGGCACCCAATGTAATATACTGTTGCTGCCATTTCGGAAAATAATTCCTTGCATAAGAACGGGCACCCAGGGCAAAATGCAGGCTCTGATATTTCAGGGCATAGGGAAGTCATTCTTGGAATAGGGGAATCTTTGGAAAAATGTTGACACCCCTGCCAAAATGCTTGCGTTGGGACATTGCAGGTAATTCTTGAATAAGGGAGGGCACTCAAGCCAAATTCAGATCCTGAAATGCTGGAAGTAATACTTGACAAAAGGGAAGACCTATGGCAAGTGCTGGCATGTGGGGTGTAGTTTTTTGCCTCATAGAGAGCAGCCATGACATATTGAGGCTCAGGGGGTGCGTTGGGAGAAGAAACCATGATAAAATACTTGCTCTGAAGTACTGGAGGTAAAATATGGACCACCAATGGTATATGAAAAGAATCAAAGGCAAAGTTCTAATACTGGAATATTATGTGTAGTTCTTGTCCCAAGGGGGCACCCATAACAAAATGCTGGCATTGGCACAATGAAGGTATGTCTTAACATATGGGGAACTCTAAAAAATGGGTTGAACTCCTGGCAGGTATTATGTCCTTCCACTTTCAAAGATCACGAAAGCCACTATGAAATTATATTAAACGTTATTAAAAGTTGAAGTAATTGAAATTTTTCTGCTGCCATTTTGCTTATCTTTTTTGTCCTTGTTATGCAAAACCTGTTCTGCTTTCTGTTTTTAATGTATAGAGCCTTAATGTCATGCTTACAACTGCAAAGTGACAATTCACAAATGCCTAGCTCATCCTCTCTTAAGTTTACGCTTCCTGTGTCTGTTTTCAAGGTCCTTTCACACTATTCTCATTAGAACGGTGGACCTGTTCATTTGAATTCAGTTTGTGTCATGTGTACCCTCATTAGAAGCAATGTTTGAAGAAATCTATAAAAAACATGTAATGTTCAAAGGGGTTAGCATGAGATGTCCATTGCTGGAGGGCATACTTCCACTGTGCATAATTTTTTTTCACTTTTGCTTGTTTTGATGAGTACACTTAGGCCCTCATTCTGACCTTGGCGGGCGGCGGAGGCCGCCCGCCAAAGTCCCGCCGTCAGGTTACCGTTCCGCAGTCGAAAGACCGCGGCGGTAATTCTGACTTTCCCGCTGGGCTGGCGGGCGGTCTCCTTCAGACCGCCAGCCAGCCCAGCGGGAAAGAGGCTTCCACGATGAAGCCGGCTCGGAATCGAGCCGGCGGAGTGGAAGCTGTGCGACGGGTGCAGTTGCACCCGTCGCGTATTTCACTGTCTGCGCAGCAGACAGTGAAATACATGTAGGGGCCCTCTTACGGGGGCCCCTGCAATGCCCATGCCAGTGGCATGGGCACTGCAGGGGCCCCCAGGGGCCCCGCGACCCCCCTACCGCCATCCGGATCTCGGCGGTCCGACCGCCGGGATCTGGATGGCGGTAGGGGGGGTCAGAATCCCCGCGGCGGTGCAGCAAGCTGCGCCGCCGCGGAGGATTCAATGGGGCCGCGGTACACTGGCGGGACCCCGCCAGTGGTGCCGGTCCGACCGCGGCTTTACCGCCGCGGTCGGAATCCCCATTGAAGCACCGCCGGCTTGTCGGCGGTGCTCCCGCGGTCCTCCGCCCTGGCGGTCAAAGACCGCCAGGGTCAGAATGAGGGCCTTAGACAGGCTTCCCAAAATGTGTAAGAGTGCTTGTGTTTTCTCTAACAAGGTAAATACATAATGATTATTTTTCGAGAAATCGAACAGCAATGCTTGATGTGCCAATAAATCATCTTTTCCAACAGGTTTAACAAATGCGTGTCAGATGAACTGAGCATTTTATTTGCTGATGAAGTCACAGCACCCCCTGAAAATAACTGGTTGTCTATTTCCTTTTGTTGTCACAAATAAACTATATGAATGCAATAGACTTTGTATGACCTTGAAGGATTACGTAGTGGAGTAGTAGTAGCTTGGCATTGTCTCCAAACCACAAAGAAGTTGATCATTGTTGGGACAGACAAAGGTTTGATGCATCGCTCTGGTGAGACGCATTATGTTGTCAGGCATGCCATTGCAACGCATGCCTTTACCACGGATGTTAATGCCATGCGTTGACCTTTATAACATGTGATATTACACCGTGGACGTTTACCACGCATTTAGTGGTTTTATAGATATGTTTGTGGATCCCTAAATTCACCCTTACCTACATTTTCCTCTAAACACTCCTAAACCCTAATATCACCCCTAACTCCCTTTATTACTACCCATCTCAAATCCCTCAAAACACCTTTAATTCCCATTATGTCTACTCGCCCTTCAAACCTAAAGTCACCATTAGCTCAGTTTACCTCGACCCACCTCTAAAACCACCATTACCTTTTTTTACCTAAATCACTTTTTGAAAAGAATGTTATTTAAAAACAATACTTACAGGGTTGGTAAAGTACTTCATGGTAAAGGTACAAACACCTGCTTGAAACTTACATGTGTGGTAAAGGTCTTGTGTAGTAAAGGCATCGTGGTAAAAGCTGTTTCCCCTCTGGAGAGCCTTTGCTCCTGCCTTGCGTTTATCCTGCCCTCTACCTCAGCACATATAAAACTTACCTGTGCACTGAAGGCCTTTTGTGTAACATGCAATGTGGCCCAGAGGGGGCATCTGTGGTCTGGAAAGACACAACATGTGCACCTTCCTTAGCAGTTGTGATTACCATAAGGTCACCGCGCTGTACTGACAGTAGGATAGTAGCAGCTATAAGATTCTACTGCCTCTTCCAGGAAGAGTCATTTACCGGCCTCTTCTACACATGTTGAATTGTTTGGACAGTCCTCTGCAATCAGGAAATGGATGACGCTTGTCTATATGCTACTTCTGTGTGCAGAGGATGTATATGGGCTGTGTTACATGTTACAACACTGGAACCAAATTGTGTTTTTCTGCATCCAAGTGGTACCTAAGATGGAGAGCAGAGAGATCCCCAGACAGCAGAGTGGATTGTAGGACTCCTGAAGGACATTTTAGAGATCCTTTGTAGCAGGCTATACTTTGGGGTGTGAAGAAAGGGAGACAGAGGATCTATTTAAAGTTGGGGATTTTCAAATGCTCTTTCATTAACTGTTCATTGAATGGCTACTCCCACAAATTAACAGGCATGTAAGTTGTACGTAACCCTCCAATGGTTTTGTGTCCCCCAACAGGAGACTCCCAACTCCCCACTATCTTTCTGTTGATATTTTAAGACCTAAGTCCATGGGTTGACCAGTCTGAGAGGAATAAGTAACATGCATTGAAAAAGCATATAAATCTCGCCTTTGAGACCAATTGGCTTTGCCAATTGGTTGTAGCCAATCTGCACTGCATTCCAGTTGATGCGCAGCATGGCTAAAGATTTTTAAAATTGCTTTGATGCAGGCACCCATGTCAGATAGCTTGAGACAGCTTGAAAACACATGCACTGTCATGGAATGCTGAAAACAAAATAAAAAATAAAATTTTGAAAACCAAGCAGCAGTGAAAGCTGCAAAGGCAGCCAATGAAAAAGGATGTGAAAAAACACAATATTGACAAGCTCGGACATAAATAAGAAGCAGGTAAAGGAGAGTGGCAAGTAAAGCCAACCCATGGTAAGTAATGGGCAGGCTCCAAGCTCCTGTAGGTTCTTAATCAACTACAATATGTCTCACAACAGAAAGTGCATGTACTATCCAGCAGACTTAAACCTAATATATCATGTGAAACAGAGTGTTTGAAGTTGGGTCTGGAAGCACACAAACCGTCTGCGGCCTGTATTCATGACTTATGCTCACCTTACATTCCAACAATAAGTGCTGGGAATTGGCAGAGAGATTTTCCAATCACAGAGCACAGTCAAATAATATGTGTATTGTAATAGCATTTGTATTGCTCTTTCATGGTTGTTGTGATTCCCAAAATGCTGTCTTTTCTATCTAATGATTGACTTGTTATAGAAACAAAACAAAAAAAGGCAGAGAGATGCAAAACAAGTTGAAAAAGTAATGCAACAAAGGGAAGGAATTCGGCTGTCTGATTGCAAAGACAGTGGGGTATGCTGAAAGCTTCTCTAGTATTCCACCCATTGCTTACCATTGGGTTGTTGTTTTGTAAATCACATTTGCTTGTTTTCTATTTGCTGGCTTTTTTTGTTTTATACTATCCAGCATTGTCCCTCCCATGTAGCAGAGCCTATTTACCCCATCTCTGACTCCCTCCTATTGTTCCATAAGAGCTTGCTTTCTGAGAACTCTATTTTTCTTCTTCGTGAAGCACTCCAGAGGACTACATGTGTTTTCAGTTGTCTCCTGTATGCTAGTTCACAACAGTAAAGTGCTGTATTTTTTAAAAGGTTTCCTACCTCCTATCTTTGTTCTCGACTGATTCTGCTTATCTCTGCCAGTAGATCAATCTTGCATGCATGTGAGGAACAATGTTCTGTCTACAAGCTTGTTTATTTTGGTCAATGCTCTTTACTAATAGCATGACGTAAATAATCCTTGTCTTCAATTCCAGGCCCATGCCATAGGTGCTGGAAGTTGGGGAGTGGGGGTTGCTGTAGCACCCCTAAAATAACCATCCTGGAGTTCAGAAGTGAATGAGCAATTGAAAGGTCTTTAACTTTTGGTTTATCTTGTCACATATTCTGTGCAAAGACAGGAGTCAAATGTTAGGTTCTGTCTTCCAGGGAGCTTGGTTTTTACTTTTCTTTCTCTGGCTGCAAAATGAGAGGATTTATATGACAATCTTGCTTGGGATGTGAAAGAAAAAGGCGTTAGGATGTTATCTTTTGTTAGCACACAACAACCTGTATATGTCAGTAAATGAACTGTACTAATATTTTACAATATATCAGAATTAGGAAAGGGCAAGTAAAGCAAATTTTTTGTAACTCCAAAGTGTGGTGGAAACAAATATTTTAATATGATGAAAACAAATCAATACACTAGGTGATGCCGATTTCCACAAATGATCACCTTATCATTTGTACACTGTATAGTTTTATAAGTAAAACTGCATGTCTGCAAATGTAATGGTCACATCAATTGAAAATGTGTTGGCTACAAAGGACGTGTGCTATCACACTATGAATACTCCACTCTATGCCACTCAATTATACGCCACTCTATGCCACTGTTATCTACTATATGCCACTCTACCCTACTCCACTCTACACCACTCTATTCCATTCTATGCCACTCTACGCAACTCCATTCGATGACACTCTACGCCACTCCACCCTATGTCACTTGTCTATGCCACTTCACTCTATGCCACCCACTATATGGCACTCTAATCTACTCTTTGCCACTCCACTCTATGACATTCCACTTTACAAAACTCTATGCAGGTCTATTCTATGCCAATCTACTCTACACCCCTCTACTCCACTCTGCGACACTCCATGCCACTCTTCTCCACTCTACACCAGTCTGCTACATTCTACTCCACTCTATGCCACCATACTCCACCCTACAACACTGCACTTTACTCCACTCTACACCACTCCACACTCTACTCCGCTCTACTGTATGACACTCTACTTCATCCACTATATGCCAGTCTAGTGCACTCTACACCACTTCACTCAACAATATTTACTCCCCTCTATGTGATTCCTTTCTACATCACTCTATGCCACTACACTCTATGCCACTCTGCCCACTACACTCTGTGATACGTTACTCTGCTCTGTGCCACTCCACTCTGTGCTACACTACTCCACTCTATGCCACTCCACTCTACAGCACTACTCCATTCTCTGCCGCTTCACTCTACAACTTTATTGCACTCTACGCCACTCCACTATATGCCACTCTACTCCTCTCTATGCCACTCCACTCTACACCACTCCACTGTAGGATGCTCTAATCCACTCTACTCTACTCCACAGCACTCTACTCCAATCTACACCACTTCCCTCCATAACACTCCACTCCACGCCATTCTACACCACTCCAATATATGCCACTCCACTTTACAAAACTCATCTCCATGCCACTCCAGTCCACAACACTCTACTTTACTCCAACCTACAACACTCTGCTACAATCTAGGATACTCTATTCCACTCCATTCCACTACACACCAGTTTACTCCACTCTACTCTGTTCCACTCTACACCAGTCCACTCTATGTGATTCAATGTCACTCCACTCTACATCATTCCACAACACTCTTCTCCACTCTATGACACTCTGCTCTATGACACTGTAGTTCATTCCAAGCTACTCCTCTCTACCCCACTACAATCTACACCATTCAACTCCTTGACACTATACTCCACTCCATGACTCTCTACTCTATGACATTCCACTCTATGAAACGCCACCCTACTCTACTTAATTCTGTGCCACGACTCTCTATGCACCTCCACTCTATGACACTCTACAACACTCTACTTCTAGCACACTGTGACGGGCCGGACTGGGTCGGCCCGCACAATTCCCCTACTAGTTCTGACGCTGCCACTGAGGACCCAGAAGTCATTAGACTTCTAGCCAATCCGGGTGGCGCAAGGTGGTCGAGGCGGGAAGGCGGAAACTTAAAGATCCCAACATCGGATTTCCAAGAGAGTGCGGCGTAGGAGGAAGAAAACGAAGGAGTGGACGAGGACGCGAACAGACGATATGGCGAGACCCAGGAGCAGCCAGTCCCAATCGGGGACAAGGAAACCAGGGAGACCGAGGAACCCGCTGTCCCAATCAGGGACGGGAGGAGTGGAGAGATCCGGACGTCGTTGGTCCCAATCGGGGACAGAAGAATCAGACTCCGGAAAGCGGAATGCAGCAGCCCGCCACGCTTCTGGAGATGCGTGGCACATCCAGGTGCGTGGTAGTAGCTGGGACAGGGGTAGGGAGGACGGGTGGGGAAAACAATAAAGAGGGTCTGAAGGGGACCGCACTACAAGCATAAAAGACACAGGGAAGGTGAGTGGAGTATCAGAGAGGGGTGTATAAAAACGTGATCTAAAGAATGTGCAGTAATGGATGGAGAATGAGAAAAAGAAGTAAATAACTAGTGCAATAGAGAGACACAGAAAAGAACAAGAGGAGATAACGGAAAGAAAAGAAGACAGAGAGATAGAGTAAGAGCAACCTCCTAACAAAGAAGGGAAAGCACAAGAGAAGGTGCAAGTAGAGAAAGAAAGAGAAAGAAAAGAGAGGAAATAGAGACAAGAAAGCGACAATAGCTGAAGAGGGAAAGCCAGAAACTGTAAACCAAGGGAGAACTACAGGCGCTTACCGAGATTCTTCTTCTTCTCTCCACATGTGCTTCCCGAGAGACCTGAAGGAACAGAAGAAGAACAAGGAAAAGACTGTGAACCAACCCCTGTACAATAAGCACAGATATTGAAAGAACAACAAAGAAAGTCATCCATTCTAAAAGAGCACTATATACAACCAAGAAAATAATCACTATCGGTGTACCAGATGCTCTTTGCATGGTTATTTGCGCCATCCCTGCTACAAGTGGTGTCAGAAGTGGGATAATTGAAACACGACAGAATGGAGGAGAAGCCCACCATGTCCGACGTAATCGCTCAGTTGGCGGAGGGTCAGCGCTACCTTCAACTAATGTGGGAACAGCAAATGAAGGAAGCCAGAGAAGAAAGAGAAGCCCTACAGACTGCTCTCAAAAGCCAAGCCATGATAATGGCGAACAATCAACTGGTGCAAGAAACAGCCCTGGGGAAGCTCACGGACACTATTGCACATACGAAGGTACATCCAAACGTGACCAGCAGCGTTCTGCAAAGGTACCAGGAACATGAGGACCCAGACTCCTTTTTCACCAACTTTGAGAGAGTCGCCAGCACTGCGAGTTGGCCAGAAGAGAAGTGGGGACAGTACATCGCCCCATTACTCACTGGGCATTTACAGGCCACCTATCAAGCCATCAACCCCAGTGGTACTCTTCCATATAAAGACATTAAGAAAACCATATTGGAGCGGGTAGGGCTAGACAGTGAAAGCAATCGCTCCCGGTTCCGCCAAACCAAGTGGCAACAGCAAGAGAATCTGCGAACCCTCTACTATAGGGTTCAGCATGTGGCAGGGAGATGGTTGCACCCGACTGAGAAAACTCGAGAAGAAATATTTGATACAGTAGTTTTGGAACAGTATTTGGATGCGTTACCTAGTACCACCCGTAACTGGGTTAGACAACACCCGGGCTTGACTAATGAAACAGCTATAGATCTCGCTTGTGCGTATCATCGGGGCCCTGACTTCAGGGCCACCTCCAGCAGACATCCAGCCCCTTCCTCTGTGCGCCCGACTGTTGGGAGAGGAACATCCCAAAGACCGATGTTATTACATGGCCCGGAACGCACCATACCTAATCCACCTGCAAATACCAACTACCCGACCACCGGTCCTCAGTGTTACCCCTGTTCTGAATGGGGTCATATTGCTAGATATTGCCCCCATAAAAAAGATACTGAGGAACCAATGGAGATTGGTGTAGCAAAAGGGAGAGTCTTCTGGGCATGCGGAGATAAACCTACTTATACTCTCCGTCTTATCCTCAATGGAGTTGAAAGGACAGCATTGATCGATTCTGGCTGTAGCCAGAGTGTAATACGACAGGAATTAGTAGTACACGGGCAGGAAATACCCCAGACACAGGTCTTAATTGCATGTGTACATGGGGATCAAAGATACTACCCGGTCGCTGTAGTACACATGAAGTGGAGAGACGCGAACGAGACCCTAAAAGTGGGAGTACTTCCCCACCTGGAGGAAGATATCAGCATTGGAACAGATTATACGGACTTTTTCACCCTATTAACCAAAGCAGGTCAGGAACACACTCTTAAAACTTGGTGGGAAGAAGTACCCTTCGGGGCAGGAGAGGGAGTAAGTCGAACCCCAAAGATAACCCTCAGTAAGCGGGAAAAGAGGGTACAGCGGCAACACTATACCCAAAAGAACAATACTCCACCAGAGCCTAGTTCAAGAGTAGCCAGTCGGGTGTGTACCATTCCAGGGGAGTTCTGGCAGAGTCAAAGAGACGATCCCTCCCTGAAAAACGCGTGGCAACAAGCCCTGAACCCAGAAGAGCGTGCAGTAGGTTCACGATTTCAAATACAAAACCACCTGTTATACAGAATACCGAATTCGGAGGAAGGGTGACAGAAACAATTGGTAGTTTCCAGGAGTCACCGACAACAGGTCTTACATCTAGCACATGGGGATAAAGGTGAGGGACACCTTGGAAGGGAAAAAACAGAAGAGGCAGTACTCCGGCGGTTTTATTGGCCTGGAGTGTTCGGGGATATACATAAACACTGTTCTGACTGTCCTAAATGTCAATTATTTAACCCATCTCCACACCAACCAGCTCTGCTCCAGCCCTTACCAGTCATAGAGACCCCGTTTTCGAGAGTGGGTATGGATATCATTGGGCCCCTTACCTCTTCCAGTTGGGGACGTCAACACGTCTTGGTATTTGTGGACTATGCCACCCGTTACCCAGAAGCCATTCCCCTTCCTAGCATGCACACTAAAGTCATTTCCCAAGCACTGATTGATTTCTTTTCCAGGGTGGGTTTC
The DNA here is from genome assembly GCF_031143425.1 of Pleurodeles waltl. Classification (NCBI taxonomy): domain Eukaryota; kingdom Metazoa; phylum Chordata; class Amphibia; order Caudata; family Salamandridae; genus Pleurodeles; species Pleurodeles waltl. The sequence goes on from NC_090440.1 coordinate 990,893,458, forward strand.
CCCAAAGAAATACTAACCGACCAGGGGACCCCTTTTATGTCCAGACTCATGGAGGAAGTGAGCAAAACCCTGGGGGTGAAGCAGATCAGAACATTGGTGTACCACCCTCAAACGGACGGTTTAGTGGAGAGATATAACAGGACAATCAAATCTCTACTCAGGAAGAGTATTTCCGAAGGGGGTAAAGACTGGGATTTATTTTTGCCTCTAATGTTGTACGCTATTCACACACACGTTCAGACCTCCCTAGGGCATAGCCCCTTCGAATTATTGTTCAGGCGACAACCTCGGACTCTCCTCGAAATGTTGGCTGAGCAATGGGAGGAGACAGAGGCGAAAGACCTCTTGACATATACCTGTGAGTTAAGGAACACTCTTCATACCGTGTGGGAAGAAGCCCATAGCACATTAAGAGAATCCCAAAACAAACAGAAGCAATGGTATGATGCTAAAAGCGTACTTCGCAGTCTAAAAGTAGGAGACAAGGCCTTAATCCTACTTCCCAGTTGTGAAAACAAACTGTTGGCCCGGTGGCAAGATCCATATGAGGTTATCGCGCAAATAAATCCCACCACGTATAAATTGGCTATTCCCCTCGGACAAGGCAGGGAGCAAATATATCATATAAACCTCCTCAAAAAGTGGCAGGAACCAACGGGCGAACAACCCATTCGATATATTACAAATGTGGCCACAGATGAAATACCGTATCTTTCGTGGCACAACGATCTATCTACTGAGTGTTCTTTTCCCCAGACGAACTCTACCCTCACAGAACCGTATCAGGAACAACTCATCCAAGTGATAGAGCAGTATCGTGATGTCTTTTCCAAGCAACCTGGGCGAACGAAGCTAGTAGACCACCCGATACGGACAAGAATAGATAAAATCTCCTGACAACGTCCATATCGTATCCCCGAAACAAAAAAAGCAATTATCGAACAAGAGGTCCACTCTATGCTTGAGGCTGGTATTATTGAACCCTCCAACAGACCCTGGTGTTCCCCAGTGGTATTGGTACCAAAACCCAACGGGAGCACTCGTTTCTGTGTAGACTATAGACGAGTCAATGAGTTAACTCACTTTGATGCCTATCCAATGCCACACATTGATGAGCTCCTCGAGAGACTAAGCCAAGCCCATTTTATGTCCACCTTAGACCTTACCAAAGGGTATTGGCAAATCCCATTAAAAAGAGAAGACAGAGAAAAAACAGCATTCACAGCCCCATTGGGTCTATGTCAGTTCACAGTGCTTCTTTTCGGGCTCCATGGGGCCCCTGCCACTTTCCAAAGACTTATGGATAGGATCTTACGACCCCATCAACGATATGCGGCTGCGTATCTGGACGAAATCGTCATATATAGTAACACCTGGGAAGAACACTTACAACATTTGGGGGAGGTTTTGCAAGCCTTAAGAGAAGCCCATCTAACAGCGAACCCAGAAAAGTGCAGGTTGGTATATACCGAAATCAAGTACCTAGGTTATATCTTGGGAGAAGGTCAGGTCCGTCCACAAGTTGAAAAAATAGACGCTATCACAAAAATACCTATGCCACGAACAAAGAAGGATGTAAGAGCCTTCCTCGTATTAGTAGGGTACTATAGATGGTTTATCCCTCAGTTCTCCACATTAGCAGAACCCCTTACCAACCTTCTTAAGAAGTCTTGTCCCAACACCCTTCCCTCTCACTCTGGGACTGAACGAAACAGTTTTGAACAACTACGAAACGCCTTGACTGCGGATCCAGTGTTAGGTTGTCCAGACTTTCAGAAACCTTTCATATTACAAACAGACGCCTCAAATGTGGGGCTTGGGGCAGTATTATCCCAGAGGCAAGAGGATGGGTCCATATATCCAATATTGTATATTAGTCAGAAGCTCCTTCCAAGGGAAGTCCATTATCCCACAATCGAGAAAGAATGTTTAGCCATTAAGTGGGCTGTGGAGGCGCTACGATACTATCTCACTGGTCGGACATTTACCCTTGTCACGGATCACGCGCCACTCACATGGCTTGCTCGCAACAAGGATACTAATTCCCGTGTCCTACAGTGGTTTCTTTCATTACAACCTTTCTCCTTCCAGATCAGCCACTCACCGGGCAATCAAATGAAGAACGCTGACTTCCTATCCCGCTATCCGGAACCTGAGCGTCATCTACTGCGCTTTCTAGGGGGAGTGTCTGTGACGGGCCGGACTGGGTCGGCCCGCACAATTACCCTACTAGTGCTGGCGCTGCCACTGAGGACCCGGAAGTCATCAGACTTCTAGCCAATCCGGGTGCCACAGGGAGGTCACGGCGGGAAGGCGGAAACTTAAAGATCCCAACATCGGATATCCAAGAGAGCGCGGCGTACAAGGAAGAAGAACAAGGAGTGGACGAGGACGTGAACAGATGATACGGCAAGACCCAGGAGCAGCCCATCCCAATCGGGGACTAAGAAACCAGGGAGACCGAGGAACCGGCTGTCCCAATCGGAGACGGGAGGAGTGGAGAGATCCGGACGTCGTTGGTCCCAATCGGGGACAGAAGAACCAGACTTCGGGAAGCGGAATGCAGCAGCCCGCCACGCTTCTGGAGAAGCGTGGCACATCCAGGTGCGTGGTAGTAGCTGGGACAGGGGTAGGGAGGACGGGTGAGGAAAACAATAAAGAGGGACTGAAGGGGACCGCACTACAAGCATAAAAGACACAGGGAAGGTGAGGGGAGTATCAGAGAGGGGTGTATAAAAACGTGATATAAAGAATGTGCAGTAATGGATGGAGAATGAGGAAAAGAAGTAAATAACTAGTGCAATAGAGAGACACAGAAAAGAACAAGAGGAGATAACGGAAAGAAAAGAAGACAGAGAGAAAGAGTAACAGCAACCTCCTAACATAAAAGGGAAAGCACAAGAGAAGGTGCAAGTAGAGAAAGAAAGAAAGAGAAAGAAAAGAGAGGAAATAGAGACAAGAAAGACAATAGCTGAAGAGGGAAAGCCAGAAACAGTAAACCAAGGGAGAACTACAGGCACATACCGAGACTCTTCTTCTTCTCTCCACATGTGCTTCCTGAGAGACCTGAAGGAACAGAGGAAGAACAAGGAAAAGACTGAACCAACCCCTGTACAATAAGCACGGATATTGAAAGAACAACAAGGAAAGTCATCCATTCTAAAAGAGCACTATGTACAACCAATAAAATAATCACTATTGGTGTACCAGACGCTCTTTGCGTGGTTATTTGCGCCATCCCTGCTACACACACTCTACAACACTCTACAACACTCCACTCCACACTAGTTTACTCCACGCTACTCCAATTCACTATACACCAGTACACTCTACGCGACTTTACACCAGACCACCATGTCTGTGATAGCACTTTAAATAAAGTCAACTTTTTTAAATGCAACCAGTTTTCCTCGAATAGGGATGCATTTGAAAATAAAATGTTGTTTGCTTTGTTGGTTTAAGAGTTGGTAGTGTTTTTGTGGACCACTGTCTACTCAACAAACATTTTTTGACATTTGCATTGTGGAAGGGGTCCCTTTCCTTTAGCAAATGAGTTAACACCCCATTTGAGGTGATGGTAACATTTCAATGACATGTGACCTCATTGTGGCTCTCAGAACATTGATACATACCTTATTGAATGGCTATTTGAAAGGAACGCCCTAAACACACCTCACTCAAATAACTGTTGGTAATGTGTTTCCAAACCCATTATGCAATTTTGGAATGTTTTACCAAATCTGAAAATGGGTTTAGTACATAACAAAAAGCAATTTTGCAGTTGCAAACCCTATGATTTTGAGAATCACATACTTTGCAACTGCAAAATACTTCGTACATCAGGACCCTAGACTATTGGTCAGTTCCATGTGCATTGTCTCACCGAATTCTGACGTCATGAATAAAGTCAGGCTAGAACAAGTGACTCAACACATCCTCTCTTGAGTCTCATACAGAAAAGACCAGGTAGTGAGAAAGTACTCTTATTCTTCTTGACACTTCCTAAATGGTTGATCATGCAATCATTTCTCTCTTGTCTTTGCTCTGAATAATTTTTGTGTTGCTTTAGTTGACTATGCTTGTATCTCCCTTCTCACACTCAGTCACTTGGGCTATCTGCTTTTCTTTTTCTCAGCTTGATGTTCAAGTATCTGTGCTTCATCTTCTTAATTCCCCCAAGCCTCGTACATCTTCACCAGTTCTAGTACCATTTGCCTCTTTCAACCTTTCATGCCATTTCTATCCTAACCATTCACAAATGTTTTAATCCTTTTCTTAGCTATATTAATAAATTACATATTTTAAATAACCAATATAAATTGGAAACTTTGCCACAATAAAAATAAAACCAATACTGCAACAAGATAACATTTGTATTCAACACATCTGCAACTGTAGGGGTAGAGGGAGTGTACAGTCATAACTATACCACACCCATCAATTCCTGAAGCTCATTCTCACATCAATCAATCTCATAGAGTCTACCCACATAAGAAAGCAGCACACAGACAACCTCACTTTCACCATGTTGGTGAATACCTCAGTTGCCCTTTTCCCTCATTTTAAGGGGCAATTATTTAAGGGAGAAAGAGACGATATACAGGGAAAGGATCAACATCATTGGAATACCCAGTGAAGCAGTCATTGTCAGATTCTACATCTCACCTCAAGTAATACTTGAGAAGTGTTTAAATTAACTCAAACTAATTCCCAGGCTATCCACGTCCAAGTCAAAAAATATTTACTGAACTCCATTTGCTGGCTACTGCATCTTTCCTGATAGTTACTGTTAGCACTGTGCTCACCTCTAAGGCTAATCAGTACTTCTCCTTGTGACAGACCCCGAGATGCATCACCTGGCAGGTGCATTAGTTTATTGCCATGCCAAAATCAATGGTGGAAACGCAACGGGTGTCAAGGGAATTGAGGGGCATATTTATACTCCATTTGCGCTGGAATTGCGTCGTTTTTTTTGACGCAATTTCAACGCAAAACTAACTCCATATTTATACTTTGCCGTTAGACGCGTCTAGCGCCAAAGTCCATGGAGTTAGCGTCATTTTTTAGCGTGGACACCTACTTTGCGTTAATTATATGCAAGGTAGGCGTTCCCATCTAAAAAATCGACTCCGAGGCATGTGCGTCGGATTTATACTCCCAGGCAAAAATCACGCCCGGGAGTGGGCGGGTCAAAAAAAATTACGTACGGCTGCTTTTGCGCCGTTTTTTAGCGCCTGCAAAAGGCAGGCTTTAAGGGACCTGTGGGCTCTGAAGGAGCCCAGAGGTGCCCTCCCATGCCCCCAGGGACACCCCCTGTCACCCTTGCCCACCCCAGGAGGACACCCAAGGATGGAGGGACCCATCCCAGGGACATTAAGGTAAGTTCAGGTAAGTATTTTATTTTTATTTTTTTGTGGCATAGGGGGGCCTGATTTGTGCCCCCCTACATGCCACTATGCCCAATGACCATGCCCAGGGGACAGAAGTCCCCTGGGCATGGCAATTGGGCAAGGGGGCATGACTCCTGTCTTTGCTAAGACAGGAGTCATTTCTATGGGGGTTGGGAGTCGTAAAAAATGGCGCAAATCGGGTTGAGGTGAAAAAATTGCCTCAACCTGACTTGCCCCATTTCTTGATGCCCAAGCCCCATATCCCCCTACGCCGGCGCTGCCTGGTGTACGTCGTTTTTTTTAACGCACACCAGACGGCGCCGGCGGCTAACGCCGGCTAACGTCATTCAATAAATACGGCGCCCGCATGGCGCTTCAGAATGAAGTTAGCCGGCGCTAATTTTTTTGAGGCAAAACTGCGTTGGCGCAGTTTTGCGTCAAAAAGTATAAATATGGGCCTGAGTGTGTAGAAATTATACTTCTCAATATGTAGATTGTGCAAACACTAACAAGCTTTTTCCTTGAAACACCTGTGACACGGAAACGGATTCAAAGTCAAAGATAACCACAGAGTGTGACGGGTTGGTAATGGGCTGCAATTATAAAAGTAAACATTTCAGAAGACAAAAAACACAACGGAAGTCACAGGACAACAGATGAGATAACAGAGATAAGACATCGGACAAACAAAGAAGCATGAGATGAAATAAACAATGGAAAAGAATGACACAAGTGACCGGTGAACATAGAAGACATACACAGAAGTTACTAATTACAAGGTTAAGCATAAAATGTTCAATAAAGAATGTACCACGTTAGCATAACATGTTCAATAGCTAATGTATTATGTTGCTACACAGTGCAATTACCCACTTCCCTGGGGAATTAGGTGCCATTCTTTGCAACCAGGTAGGACTTCAGCCTCCCAATCAAAGCAAACACTGATTCTGAAACAGACACCACTGGCGCTCCATCAATATGCTGTCTGCCATGCCACAAGCGGCTTCACTGATATGGACACCGCCTCTTCTGGAACCAGATGCAACAGCTATATATTCTGAGTCACCTCTTGCATATCAGTTAATTACTAGGGATTTTGCTGACGTGGCTTCTCGGTAAGTAAAGCAAACTCACACTGGCACTACATGTGCATCTGGAGAACGGAATCTCAGACGTAGGCCCTCATTATGACAGTGGCGGTAAATCCCACTTACCGCCACGCTGACTGCCGCCAACATACCGCCGCGGATATCCGTTCACCATATTATGTCACACACACATCAATCCGTCACTATTCAGCCACAGACACAAGTCCGCCACACCAAAGGTCAATGATAAACTAGCGGTATCAAAACTCACACCGTTACGCCAACAGAACAACGCCCACCACATTATGACCAACGAATCACCAGGGCAGACATTAAATGGTGGTAAACCATTGGCAGTACATTCCGGGGCACTCGAAATACACACAGACATACAAAACAGCACCACATTGGACAATTCAAACTACACACATCTGACACCCATACACACACCACACCCACACACCCACACCATTATAAAACACACACACAAACAGTACCCACAACCCTTTACGACTACAAACCATTGGCACGAGATAGACACCTCGACCACAGACAATGCCAGAGCCACACACCATCATCACCCATACACCACCCACGCACCTCACAACACACACCCCAACTCATCAGCCTACACACCCACACTACTCATGCAACACCCAGGGCACCACAACGACACCCCAGATTCTCTGAGGAAGAGCTAAGGGTCATGGTGGAGGAAATCATCCGGGTAGAGCCACAGCTATTTGGAGCTCAGGTGCAGCAGATATCCATTGCTAGGAAGATGGAGCTATAGCGGAGGATCATGGACAGGCTCAACGCCGTGGGACAGCACCCCAGAACAAGGGATGACGTCAGGAAGAGGTGGAACGAACTACGGGGCTAGGTATGTTCCATTGCAGCAAGACACCAGCTTGCAGTACAAACGACTGGCGGTGGACCCCCACCTCCTCCCCACAACTAACAACATGGGAAGAGCAAGTCTTGGCAATCATGCATCCTGAGGGCCTGGAAGGAGTAGGAGGAGGACTGGCCTCTGGTAAGTCAACTCTTTACTACTTTCACCCCCCTACCTGCATGCATCACATACCCCCACCCTCACCCTCACTCCCATCACTCCACCACTTCCCCCGCACACCCCAGCATAACATTTCACTCATCCCAATGCCAAGCCCTGCATGTCATACCAAAGCATGGACACCACTCACAGACCTGCATGGACACCTATCACTAAAGCACTCACAGACCTGCATGGACACCTATCACTAAAGCATGCACACTAGAGAGAATCAGCTAGCCCACCACATACCAACTCACACAAGTTAGAGCAACCAGGGCAAATACAACTAAAGAGGGCAAGCCACCCATGCACAATATGTCACACACAGAAACAATAACACTGCATTTACATCAACACAGGTATCCCAGCCAATGTCAGTAGAGAAGAGGTGCCAGCAACTTCCAGTCTGTCCACAGAAGAGGCCCACAGTGATGATAGCAACTCTGGTCGCCTGGATCTGGATGATCAACCTGGCCCATCAAGGACCTCTGGACAGTCGGTTACCCAGGCACAGTCACACACCACCACAGAGCCTCCCCCCTCAGGAAACACCACAACAGCACCCACCCAGCGTACCCACACCTCTGTCCCAAGGACACATCAATCAGCAGTGTCCGCCACTACAGGGACCAGTGGCAGTGGGCACACGGTTCAGGGGACAGAGGCACAGGACAACCGGGAAACTGGGAGGACTGTTGTGCGCCAGGGGGTGGACAGGCCCAGGGAACCGACTCACCAGGAGGCACTCACTGAGATCCTGGGAGCATACCAACATTCCCAGGATACGTTGGGCCAGATCCTGGACAACGTGCAGGAAAACAGGCGGCTGCAGGAGGGACAGTACCCGGGGATCAGGGAGGACTTGAAGGCCATTAATACCACCCTGGTCTCCATTGCAGGGGTGCTGGCAGACATGGCCAACATTATGAGGGAGGCAGTCCTACAACAGCTGGCCCCTGCCACTAACCAGACTACTGAACTGCCCTCCACATCCGCTGCCGCTAGTGGACAGGAGGGCCCGCCACAGGACCAACAGGCCACCAGCACCCATCCCCCTGCAGAAAGTGAACCACCCCGCAAACATTCCCTGCGATCCAGGCAGAAGCCAGAGACTATTGCCAAGTCCCACGCCAGGAAATAAGACTCTCCTGATTGTCACCCTTGTGTCCCACTCAGTCACCATGTTGGTTTTGAACTGCCATTGCTCCCCTTCCTATGCCCCCTTGGACAATGCACCTGTGCTACAAATAGACTGGAACAATTCCCTGGACTTTCCTCCATCATCACCCCAGCCCATTGCACTTCCCTCTTTTCTTCTTAGCACTGCAATAAACACACTTTGAAAAAGTATGGTGTATGTGAAATGATTTAAGTATGTATTACTTTAACAAGGTTCAAACATTGCAAATCAACTGTACAGTAATGTGCACATAGGATAGACCTGTAGTTGGCTATAGTGGGGCACCAACATTTGCAAAAAGAGTTGCCAAAGGGTACAGTGAGTGGGCATAGAAGTGGGAAATCACCGCCTGCTAGTGACAATGTGAAACAAGAAAATGACAATGAAATTTGAAGTTACACTGTCTTACCTGTGTGTCATTGGAATTATTGTCTAATCACTGCAGCTCTGTTGTCCTTATCCTCTGCCTCCTCATCTTCACTGTCCACAGGGTCCACTACTGCCACATGGCCACCTCCAGCCTCCTCCTCCTGCAGAAAAGGCACATGGCGTCTCAAGGCAAGGTTATGCAACATGCAGCATGCCACAATTATCTGGCAGACCTTCTTGGCTGAGTAGCACAGGGATCCACCTGTTAGATGGAGGCACCGAAACCTGGCCTTCAGGAGGCCAAAGGTACGTTCAATTATCCTTCTTTTTCACCCATGTGCCTCATTGTAACATTCCTCTGCCCTTGTCCTGGGATTCCTCACAGGGGTCAGTAGCCATGATAGGTTGGGGTAACCAGAGTCACCTGCAAATATTGAGGGACAACATTTAGCCACACACTATCCCTTATGGCCCACACCATACCCATACACCAACATCCACTGGGTGGGAACCAGGGCTCACCTATTAGCCACATCCGGTGACTCTGTAGTTGGCCCATCACATTTGGGATGCTGCTATTCCTCAGGATAAAGGCATCATGCACAGACCTAGGAAACTTAGCATTGACGTGGGAGATGTACTGGTCCGCCAGGCACACCATCTGGACATTCATTGAGTGAAAACTTTTTCGATTTCTGTACACCTGTTCATTTTGCCGGGAGGGGACAAATGCAATATGTGTTCCATCTATCGCCCCAATGATGTTGGGGATATGTCCCATTGCATAGAAGTCAGCCTTCACTGTGGCCAAATTCCCCCACCTGGGGGAAAACAATGTAGCTGCACATGTGTTTAATCAGGGCAGCCAACACTCTGGTCAGCACTATTAAGAACATTGGCTGTGATATTCCTGCTGCCAAGTCCACTGTCACTTGGAAAGAACCAGTTGCCAAGAAATAGAGCACAGATAGGACTTGCACAAGAGGGGGGAATCCCAGTGGGGTGACGGATAGCAGATATCAGGTCAAGCTCCAGTTGGGCACACAGCTCTGTGATTGTGGCCCTGTCAAGTCTGTAGGTGAGGATAATGTGCCTGTCCTCCATTGTTGCCAAGTCTACCAGGGGTCTGTACACGGGTGTATGTCTCCATCTCCTATTCATCTGCAGCGGTTGCAATCTATGGGGCAAAAGAGTGAGGAGCCGGTCACAAACTGTACATTGTAGCCACAACAGTATAATGCATGATGTTAATTTGAAATGTATAAGTGGCATTTGTCCTGTATGTACAATTGTGAACTGTGACGCAGTTATAATCCAGGGCCTGCCCCCGCCCCTGAAATGGCGTACACCTGTCCTGTGTGGAGGGACAGGTGGAAGTGAGGTAATTCCGCTGAAGTTGTGCGCCGTTGGGGGAGGCGTTTGGGAACTGCCATGCAACACCTCATTGGATAATATTGGGCCCTATGGGGTACAGTGGCCAATGGTGATGTATGCCGGCGGTGACGGTATGCACCGCTGCAGACGTCACCGCCATTTTCTATTTGTTCACTCTCTTGCTAGCTGACCTTCAACAGGAGAGGACCTACACTGCATGTGCTGCTGTGACCTGTGTCTGGAACCTACCGTGGCCCGTGTGACTGGGGAAAGGGCCCCTGCCTTCACCTCGGCGGAGTTGGAGCGACTAGTGGATGGGGTCCTACCCCAGTACGGATTGCTGTATGGGCCACCGGACCAACAGGTGAGTACACTGTGAGCATGATGCATGGGGCATGAATGCATGGACTGGTGTGTGTGAAGGCCTCGCATGGGGAGGGTTGGTGGATGTTCCCTGGGTGGTGTGCTGCTTGTGTGCTGGACCATGTCTGTGCAAATGGGGATGGGAAGGGGTATGGTGGGCCATGAGTGTAACAGGCAGGACGGTCTGACTAATACCTTTCCCTGTGTGTATTTTCTCTGTAGGTCAGCGCCTATCAAAAGAAGTGTATAAGGCATGCCATCGTCAAGGACGTGCGGACCGTGGGAGTCGACAGCAGGCGGAGCACCCACTGTGGGGAACTGTGGGAGGACCTGAGACGCTGGGCATGGAAGATGGTGGAGGCCCAGCTGGGGATGGCCTCCCAAGGAGGAAGGGTTGCTGTCAAACCCTGACCCCCCTGTTGGCCCGCATACTAGCAGTGGCCCATCCGGAGCTGGATGGGTGCTTGAGGGCATCACAGCAGTCACAAGGAGGTGAGTACAGTGCCCATCATTACTACTTACGCCCGGTGGGGTAGTATCCGGGTGCGGGATGTGTGTCTGTGGGTGCCCCTAGGCCAGGCCTGACATTGCAAAGTAGGTCCCATGGTGACCAGGGTTCTGATGTGATATTTCTCCTACCTAGCTTGTAAGCATCCACTACTGGGTAGGGCTGTGTGGGTCCTAGGTATGCTGCAGATGGTAGTATATGTCCTGGAGCCCCCACCGACAACCATGGTGGTGCAACCATCTAAGGCTGCAGGGGATGGGCAGGATCTTCCCCCTACAACCACCACCAGCAGCACCACCACCAGTGGGCAGCCATCCGAGGCTGCAGGGGATGGGCAGGAGCTTCCCCCACAACTACCACCAGCAGAAGCACCACCACCATCACCTCCAGTGGGCAGCTGTGCAAGGCTGCTGTGGATGGGCTGGAGCCTCCCCCCACCTCCACCAGCAGCAGTACCATCAGCACCACCAGTGGGCAGCCGTCCGAGGCTGCAGGTGATGGGCAGGAGCTTCCCCCACAACCACTACCAGCAGCAGCAGCAGCAGCAGTAGCACCACCACCACCACCACCACCAGTTGGCAGCTGTCCGAGGCTGCATGGGATGGGCTGGAGCCTCCCCCTCCACAAGCAGAAGCAGCAGCACCACCACCACCACCAGTGGGCAGCTGTCCGAGGCTGCAGTGGATGGACTCGAGCTTCCCCCCACAACCACCAGCAGCATCAGCAGCACCACCACTGAGCAGCAATCACCGCCAGCAGACAGTCTGTAGTCCTGCCTCCATGGGCTGTTGTGCGGCCTGCACCCTGCAAATCCAATGGGTATGAAACCCACGTGAGGGACTGTGACCTTGCACTCCCCAAGATCTGCATCACGGGGCTTGATACCCCCTCCAGAACCAGTGGGGAAAACACCCACTCACCCCATCCTCCCCAGGATGAAGATCACAGGGCACAGTGCCCCCTCCAGAGCATGTGGGCAAGTCACCCACTTGAGAGGCTGTGGCCTTGCACTCCCCAGGACCAAGCACAGGGCACGATACCCCCTCCAGAACCTGTGGGGAAACACTGACTCACCCCATCCCCCCCCAGGGTGAAGATCACAGGGCACGGTTCCCTCTCCAGTACATGTGGGCAAGTCACCCACTTGAGACTGTGGCCTTGCACTCCCCAGGACCAAGCACAGGGCATGTTGCCCCCTCCAGAGCATGTGGGCAATTCATCCACTTGAGAGACTGTGGCCTTGCACTCCCCAGGACCAAGCACAGGGCATGGTTCCCCCTCCAGAGCCAGTGGGCAAGTCACCCACTTGAGAGACTGTGGCCTTGCTCTCCCCAGGACCAAGCACAGGGCATGTTGCCCCCTCCCGAGCATGTGGGCAAGTCACCCACTTGAGAGACTGTGGCCTTGCACTCCCCAGGACCAAGCACAAGGCATGTTGGCCTCTCCAGAGCCAGTGGGCAAGTCACCCACTTGAGAGACTGTGGCCTTGCACTCACCAGGACCAAGCACAGGGCATGATGCCCCCTTCAGAACCAGTGGGGAAAACACCCACTCACCCATCCCCCCAGGATGAATATCACAGGGCAAGATGCCCCCTCCAGACCATGTGGGCAAGACACCCACTTGAGAGACTGTGGCCTTGCACTCCCCAGGACCAAGCACAGGGCATGTTGCCCCCTCCAGGACCAGTGGTGTTGTTCCATCTGCCCCATTCCCCTTCCCCTTGAGATGCCTACCTATTTTCGAACTGATGCCCCTGCAGTGTTCTCTCCGTGTTGTTACAGGAGACAAGTGGGGCCTTGGACTTTGTCATGTGGCCCATGCACATTGAGGACCGGGCAGTGTCCCTTGAATTGTACATATGTATATACTTTTAGATTGGATGTAAGTATTTTTACTGTATTTATATTATTAAACTCATGTTCATCTATTCATGTTGTCCTTGCAATATTACTGAGGGGTACGGGGTATATATGTTTTCTTAATGCATCTGATTGTGTGTATGGTGCTGGGGGTGGGTTGCATGTGAGTGTCACTCTATTTTTCCTTCCTCCCTCCCCTGTGTGCTAGGTGGCTGAACTCACAGTGGTCATCTTCGCCGTCGTTGGAGTTCGTGGTGGAGCAGCACGTAGAAGATCATCGGAAAAATCTGCATCTCAGGCTCCATGGCGGCGTGGTTCTTCCTTGAGTCTCTAATAGTGAGTCCTTTCCCTTTTGTGCAGTGTTTCCGCCAGACTTTTAATGTCGTTGGTGCCGCCCGGAAAAGGTGGCGTATTGGATTGTCATAATACAGTGGGCGAAACAATGACCTCCGCCTGGCTGTAGGCGGCTACCGCTGAGGCGCCTGTTGTTTCCGCCCTGGCGGTCGGGGAGGTAAAGTGGCGGTCTATCTGAGCTCTTTCTGCCATGGTCATAATTTGGCGGTATTTTCCGGCAGCCTGTTGGCGGTATTACTGCCACTTTATCACCAACCGCCAGGGTTGTAATGAGGGCGATAGTCGCTTATTCCTTCATCACATCACAACAGACCCACATATTGTGTATAGATTATGTAGGTCATTTTAAGGCAATCACTTCTCAACAAATATCTCATGATTTTGTTGAAAGTGATTCAAGGTATGCCTGCTCTCCCAATATCCTCACCCCTTTCTGACTTTCACCCAGACAGCATCAATAGGGCACAAAGACGTACACCAGGTATCACTGAACTCACGTTTGGTATCTGTAGTTTGTGCTTTAGATGTCTTGAGTTTATGGTGGAGGGAGATGCTGCTGTATTCCCCAGAATGTATGTGCAAGATTATTGCAGCTTGTTACATAGATTTTTCCCATGATATATTTTTATCATTTGTCCAACCCTTCAAGTTCATTTTTCCCTCCTGACCTCTGGCACTATTTGTTTATTTTTGCCTGGTCTCCAGAAACGGCAATAATACTCGTTCTAAGAAAGTTATTCTTTAAAAAAAGATATAAATATTGCAGTTGAAAAGTAATATCAATAATTTGTGAAATATCTTTCTTGGGTAAGTAGCTGTACATGTTGTACACAATTCAGTGACATTAATAGGAATTGTCAACAGATACACAATATGTAGTGCAATACATTCATACATAAAAGTACAACAATGCGTTTATATAGCTACGCACACATGAGAACACACACGCGTGGATGTTTGGTGCAATTGTGATTTATTTTCAAAGATACTCCTTGACAATGACAATGGCAAAGGTATGGACTCATAAGTAACAGTTTAACATCGTAAGATGTACGGATACTGTCCATAAGTTGGCCTGAAAATGTGTGGATGAGTGAGTGATCATTGTCTGTTAACATTAGAGTTAATGTGAATACTGTCCACGTCCATGGGGTGCAAGGAGTGACTGCTTACATCTCCAGCTAAACAAAACTTGGGTAAGTGTTGGCTGTGCGTTTAAGGGTGGCACAAGTGGATTGTTATCAGGTTTTGTGGGTGGTGCAATTCGATCGTTGTCAGAGTATGTTGGTTGGGCAAGTCAATTGTTGTCAGGATTTATGAATGGTGTATGCCTGACTGGTTGTTGTTGTGCATCAGTGTAGTTCTGAGTATGCACTGACCTTGTAGGTTGATTTTGGCACTTGCTTGTTACAGCCATGGTCACCTGTATGGACAAAGCATGTTGTCTTGTACTCTCATTCCTCTATAAATTAATATTTTACAGCTGCAATTTTAATGTGTTGGAAACATTTCTCAGTGGTTCCAAGACACAGATGATCCTCTCAATCAACCAAATCAAAAGTCCCTTTTGGTGGCCATACTGACCTCCATCTCGCAAATTCTCCTTACCCAGATCGCTGGTGTTGGGAAAAGTTATCCTCCCTGAGGACAGGATTTGTCAATAGCCAACTTGCCACCACATCCACATTGGTTGCCATCTGACATGGCCAGAAGGATAGGTTGACATCTGAGTTGTTGTAGGGGACGGGATTTTTGAATTTGGGAGAGGTCCTTCTAACCAGAGGTCCTCTCCCTCAGATGATTAGGAGAAGACTGGAGTTGTACCTGTGTGGAACAGATGTGCAGGGGAGTCAACTGATATACCTATTGGTTGAGGGCAGTATGGGCAGGAGCCCTCCAAAGCTATATTAAGTATCCATAGCTGCTTAGCTTTTGGCTGGGAAGTGCACTATCTGGAACGTTCTTGAATGAAGAGGGCTGGCAGATGGATCAGGGAAGGTCCCAACAATTCCCCCTCCTCCGCTTGAGCAATGGTGGCCACTCACTGAGAAATATCTGCTTGAGGGAGGATAGGATTTTTTTCCCTGAGATTGGCCTCTGTACTCAACTTGTGGGAGGTGCAAAGTCCTTCTCAGACTCTCCGTTCCCAGGATCTGCAAAAGGAAGTTGAAATAAGTTGTAATTCAGACAATAAAGATTGTGTAAAGTCCATCACGAGACTTGTTTCACATTAACTGTCAGCAATAAATCACAGATTAACAGTCACATGACAGAGAAATTAAACATATGAAGTTAATATTTGATACATTCAAGGTCATACATATGATATAATTTGGAATCTCACCTGCTACTGCCACAGATGTTACCTTAAATGTCAGCTGCTCAAACAGTGTCCATTAAGACGGTGGTGGTAATGTCTTCCCTGGTCCAGCAGCGAGAGAGAAGAGCAATGCAAAAGCTGAGTTGTGTGAATGTGGGACTGACGAGAATATTGTTAGTTGACACACATTACGCTAATACATGTAGATGTAAATAAAATCTATGCCACATTTCATTCACAAATATAAAACGATGAAGGAGCATACATTGTTAGGCATGAGTAATCCTCCTAAACAGTACAAATAATAAAGTTAACATACAATAGTGCATGTAAAATGGCCACAGGCTTCCCCCAATTTCCTCTGAGGTGTTGGTCACAAGGTGGATGTCACAGATTTTCCATCACTGTCACTTACAACAGAGACATACACAGAGTAATGAAACATCCAAACACAAAAAGAATGAAGATACAGTAACGTGTTGGATGCACAACATAGCAACAAAACAGACACCTTGTCTAGATGGTAGAAGCTCGGAGAAAAATGTAATTGTTTTGGTGACATCGCAATGACATATCAGAGCATTAAGTATAATGACCAGATATTTCAGTCAGTGATTGAGTACAACGAGGACATAACTATGCATACGGATGAGTGATGCGACATTAATGTTTCCTTCCACGTAAAGTTGCAAAATGTATGGAAGTCTATGTTGACTTGAGGACAGAGACATATGGCTTATCGATTTGCCCATTAGACCTTTTGTTAAAGTTAGAACAACTTGTGGTCCAAATAGTGTCATATTATAATGAAATATACAAATCCTGACACTCATCTACAGATATAGTCAAACAAAGCATAGAAGAGGTATAGATCTTCTACCAGCTGTCTGTTGTCTGAGGCAGGTCATGGGTCAGTGCAGTGCCAGGGGCAGAACTAGAAACTGTAGTAGGTAGTAGATGGGGTGCCAGGACCTTTAAAGTGGATTAAGAGGACCATCACATGACAATGTCAGTTAGAGTTAGGTAAAGTGGGTAAGCAAATTGAAACATGAAAGATAATTTGCACAGTTATGGTAGGATAAACAAATGCTAAGAAATGGTCTATAGTGCAGTACTGAGATTGATAGCATGGTTATATACCTACCTATGTGTATTGTAGGGACGTGTTTGGAGACAGTCCTGATGTGTTGCCATGCCACAATTGGAAGAAATCCTGCCCCAACTGTTGCAGCCAAAGGTCTTAACATTGGGAGTGTATGAAAGAAACGAAGAGTGCATGGAGATTAATATAACAGTTTACTCTTTAAGGGGGGGTTTGTTAGAGGCTGTGGTTGAGAATCATGGATGTGATCTCTGACTAACTCTGTAGGTTTGGGAATAGGACACAGTGGTACTAGTTGGAATAGAGGGGTGTTGACTACCTAGCCTGTCTCTGCAGTTCTCAGGAGCAAGCATACTTTATAGAACGACTGGGTGCTTTTTGGAGAGAACACCTTCTTTGAGGGGGTGAGACAGAGATGTGGTCCAGCCCCCCCTTCTAGGTGAAGATATAAAATATTGAGAATGATAGACTGAATCACCAAAATACTGTAGCCAAAATATTGAGGACCAAAATATTGACAGGTAAGTATGCATGGATAAGTGGCATAGAGAATAATAAATCTCTACATATATGCACTCACAATCTCGATAGTTTGGAACTCGATATTTTGGCTATGATACTCTGGTAATCCTATATTCCTTACTTGATATTCCAGACTACAACTGCTTACAGGAATATCTTTGGCCTCCTAAATTATGAAAAACCTTTCCTTCACTTTCATCCTCTCAAGGTCTCGCACTGTTGTTGACAATACAATATACAAAGAGTGGTCATTGGCTTGCCCTATTTCTTCTCCTTGGTTGCCTTTTTTGTCAATCTCATTCACTTGCTTCTTATTCAATGGCTTTTCTTCCTTTTCTGTATCTGCCCCTCCCTCAGAGAATAGCTTCTTTACCAACCTTTTGATCCATAATTTGTTTCCTTTCTGCTTACATTCTGCTTACATTCAGGAACTGCTGTTTTATTTTTCTTTCGGCGATCCTTGCAGGAGCGTTGCCCCTCCTCCCTGCCAGGAGCTGCAAACAGTTTCCTATAAAACGATAATAAACAATGTTTATTATCGTTTTATAGTAAAAGGGGCAGGGCCATTGGGCTCTGACAAGGGCGAGGTGTTTGTTTGGCCGGTTGTCTGGGCTCTCTCCAACCCAGCAAGGCAGGCATTGCATTGCTGGGTTGGAGACAGCAGGCAGAGACTTCCACTCTGCCATGGACTGCCCTGGCTGGGCGCTCTGTCATATCCTAATGCTGCTTTCGTGCTTCCAGCAGCATGAAGCAGTGTTAGGATTGGATGTAGGCAGGTTGGTAAGTTGTTATTGTAATTATATATACATTTTGTTTTGTGTTCCCCTCCACCCCCAACCACCAGCTCTCTGCCGCCCCACCCCTTTTCCCTCGCGCGAGCCGCCTCTAGATCCTTGGGATAACATGTTTTTTTGCGTAAAGCCCCCCAGCTCCTCTGTGTTCCCCTGCTGTGGGCTTGCTTTGGTTTTTGTTCCTATTTTCTTTTATTATTGTTTTATGCAAATAGCTGTTTCAGTGAAGCACAGCTTACCTAGGGAAGTTTCCCTTCCACCTTCTCCAATTCAATAAAGTGGCAGGACGGGAACACACAGGAATTAAAAATCTCAGCAACTTTGTCAGGAGGTGCACCCCTGCCCGAGTGCCATTCCTGCAACAAAATCTGGATCACTGGTACTGATTTCTGTTCATGGGTGAACATGGGTCATGCGTGTGCGCCATGACCTTGGACTGTCTCATAGCAACACAGCCTACTTAGACTGGGAGGGTAGTGCCAAGCTGTACCCTTGTGAAGGTAGACAGCTACTTCCCTTACTTGGAGTTAAGTGACATGAGAATGGCAGTGGCAGCATACCCATTTTTGTGTTCAGAAGAATCAGTAATGTGAAGAGGCCTTTATACCTGTATCGCTGGAGTGAGACCTCTTTGTCCACCCATGTAAAGTTTTAAGGCTGTGTACTTAACTCACTGTTGGCCAGCATGGAGTGCTTGTAGTACTGTACAGTGTGTGATTTGCATGAGTGTTCTGTGTTGCATGTGTGTGCCAGTGAATGGTATGTAACATGGAGACCTGTGGGTTCCATTTTGGAAGCTGAGGGCCTGGAGAGGCTGAAGAGGTGAGGCTGAAACCCACAGACAGGAGATGTGTCTTGCTGACATTCCTAAGGCCTGGAGTGAGACACACACACTGAAGGGAGAGTAGCACAGCATTCTCTGTGCACATCGAAGAGATCATTAATTCCAGGAAGAGCTACTGGTCGCTGGGCTCATTGTTAGGAGGTTGGTGGGATGGATAAGGATGGCTCTACCAGGGAATCTTACAGAGAAGAAGGCCTAGTTATTTCAGCCCTTACGGGATGCATTTTAGTGGAGGCTCACAGCCAGATGTGAGCCCTGGTTACTCCCTTCACCTGTGTTGAGGGTCACTCATAAATGGAGCCACTGCTGCTGTAGCAGGCTGTTCATTGGACAAAGGGCAGATCAGAGGCAAGAACGCTCAAAGAACCTGACTGGCAACACAAATTTCATAGGCTATACACTAAGGCCCTCATTATGACACTGGCGGTAAATCCCGCTTACCGCCATGCTGACGGCCGCCAACTTACCGCTGCAGTGGCGGATATCAGTTCACTGTATTATCACACACACCAATTTGACAGAATACAGCCACATGCTCAAATCCGCCAGACCAAAGGTCAGTGATAAACTGGCGGTCTCAAAACCCACACTGTTACACCAACAGAACAACGCCCATCACATTATGACCCACGAATCACCACGGTGGACATTCAACGGCGGTAAACCATTGGCGGTACATACCGCCGCACTCACAATGGACACCCACATACAAAACAACACTGCACTGGACAATTCAAACAACACACACCTGGCAACCATACACACCCACACCACTATAAAACACACACCCACATTACCCACAAACCTTTACAAATACAATCATTGCCGCCAGACAGACACCAAGACTACTGCGACAACTAGATCCACACACCACTCACACCTATATACCCATCACACACCCCAACACATTACCCAACACACCCTCACCAACACACATCACATAACACACATGGCACCACAAAGGCACCCCTGTTTCACTGAGGAGGAGTTAAGGGTCATGATGGAGGAAATTGTCAGGGTAGAGCCACAGCTATTTGGAGCACAGGTGCAGCAGATATCAATAGCAAGGAAGATGAAGCTATGGCTGAGAATCGTGGACAGGGTCAACAATGTGGGACAGCACCCTAGAACAAGGGACGACATCATGAAAAGGGGTGGAACGACCTACGGGGGAAGGTATGTTCCATATCAGCAAGACACCAGCTCGCTAAACAGAGGACTGGCAGTGGACCCCCAACTTCTCCCTCACAACTCACAGTATGGGAGGAGCAAGTCTTGGCAATACTGCATCCAAAGGGCCTGGCCGGAGTTGGAGGAGGACTGGACTCTGGTAAGTCAACTTTCAACAAATACCAGCCCCCATACCTGCATGCCGTCACACACCCTCACTCCCATCACTCCACTACATCCCACACACTCCACCATCACATCACACTAATCCAAATGCCAAGCCCTGCATGCTGTACCAATGCATGGACACCCCTCACAGCCCTGCATGGACACTAATCACTAAAGCATGCAGAGCATAGGGAAACTAACAATCCCACCATACAACAACATACACAAGCAAAAGCTGGCTGGGCAACACCAACCATAGAGGGGAAGCTAGGGATGTACAAATGTCATACACCTGAAGCATAATACATCATTTACATCCCCACAGGTACCCCAGCCAATGTCACTGGAGAGGAGGTGCCAGCACTATCCAGGCCCGAAAATAAGAGGCCCACAGTGATGACAGTAACTCTGGACTTCAGGATCTGGACGATCTACCTAGCCCATCAGGGACCACTGGACATTCGGTCACCCAAGCCCAGTCACAGACCACCACAGAGCCTCCCCCATCAGGAACCAACACCACAGCACATACCCAGAGTCCCCAAACCTCTGTCCCCAGGACACTTCAATCAGCAGTGTGCTCACCTTTACAGGGACCCCAGGCCACACCTCGCACACAAGACAATCAGGGACCTGGGGTCAGTGGCAGTGGGCACACCGTTCAGGGGACAGAGGCACAGGCCAACAGGGAAACTGGGAATACTGCTGTGCGCCAGGGGGAGGACAGGACCAGGGAACCAACTCTCCAGGAGGCACTCTCCAAGATCCTGGGAGCCTACCAACATTCCCAGGACACGATGGGCCAGATTCTAGACAACGTGCAGGAGAACAGGAGGCTGCTGGAGGGACCGTATCAGATCAGGGAGGACTTGCAGGCCATCAACAACACCCTGATCTCCATAGCAGAGGTGCTGGCAGACATGGCCAACATTATGAGGGAGGCAGTGTCACACCAGCGGGCCCCTGCCACTAGCCAGTCATCTGAACAGCCCTCCACTTCCACTGCTGCTAGTGGCCAGAAGGCCCGCCACAGGACCAACAGGCCACCAGCACCCCTCCCCTTGCAAATGGTAAACCACCCCGCAAATTTTCCTGCAAACAAGACAGAAGCCAGAGACACTTGCCAAGACCATCGCCAGGAAATGAGACTCTCTTGATTGTCCCCCTTGTGTCCCAATCAGTCACCTTGTCCACCTTGAACTGCCATTGCTCCCCTTCCTATGTCACCATGGACAATGCACCTGTGCTACAAACAGACTGGAACAATACCCTGGACTTTCCTCCATCATCACCCCATTCCATTGCACTTTCCCCTGTATATTTTAGCACTACAATAAACACCCTTGGATAAAAATCGACCACAAGTATTTCAAGTATTTCAAATATGTATTGATTGAAACAGCTAAAAGCATTGCAAATTAACTGTACATAGAATGAGCATAGAATTAATGACCTGTAGCTGGCTGTTGTGATCACACCAGGAGAATTTGTCAAATCACCAACATCTGCAAAATGAATATCCAGAGGTAACAGTAAGTGGGCAAAAAAGTGGAAAATGCCAGCATACCAATGTCACACAGAATACAACCAAAGTCATAAAAATGTTAAGTTGCACTGTCTCACCTGTGTGTCATTGGAAGTACTGACGTATCATAGATGTTCTGTTGTCCACAGCCACATCCTCTGCCTCCTCATCCCCACTGTCCTCATGGTCCACTGCTGCCACAGGGGCATCTCCAGTCTCCTCCTCCTGCAGAAATGGCAAATGTCATCTGAGGGCCAGGTTGTGCAACATGCAGCATGCCACTACTATCTGGCAGACCTTCTTGGGTGAGTAACACGGGGATCCACCTGTTAGATGGAGGCACCGGAACCTGGTCTTCAGGAGGCCAAAGGTCCTTTCAATGATCCTTCTGGTTCACCCATGTGCCTCATAATAACGTTCTTCTTCCCTTGTCCTGGCATTCCTCACAGGGGTCAGCAGCCATGATAGGTTTGGGTAACCAGAGTCACCTAAAAATATTGAGGGATAACATTTAGCCACACACTATCCTATATGGCCCACACCATAGGCATACACCAACATATACTGGGTGGGAACCACGGCTCACCTATTAGCCACACTCTGTGCCCCTGTAGTTGGTACATCACATTTGGGATGCTGCTATTCCTCAGGACAAAGGCATCATGCACTGACCCTGGATACTTAGCATTGACATGGGAGATGCACTGGTCCGCCAAGCACACCATCTACACATTTATGGAGTGGAAACTCTTACGATTCCTGAACACCTGTTCATTCTGGCATGGGGGCACAAATGCAATATGTGTTCCATCAATTGTACCAATTATATTGGTGATATGTCCCATTGCATAGAATCCAGCCTTTACAGTGGCCAAATCCTCAACCTGGGGGAATGCAATGTAGCTGCACATGTGTTTTATCAGGGCACACTTTTTAGCACATTTAAGAACATTGGCTGTGACATTCCTGCTGCCAAGCCCACTGTCACTTGGAAAGAACCAGTTGCCAGGAAATGGAGAAGTGATAGCACTTGCACAAGAGGGGGGATCCAAGTGGGGTGATGGATAGCAGATATCAGGTCAGTCTCCAAATGGGCACACAACTCTGTGATTGTGGCCCTGTCCAGTCTATAGGTGAGTATTATGTGCCTGTCCTTCAGTGTAGCCAAGTCCACCAGGGGCCTGTACACGGGGGTATGTCTCCATCTCCTATTCATCTGCAGCAGCAGGTATCTAAGGGACACAAGAGTGAGTAGGCTGTCACAAACTAAACAATGGAGCCACAACATCAGTCCACAGTGTGCAAACATGTTTTGGGACAGTGTAATTTGTGAAGTATGTGACTATTTATCCTGTGATGCAGCATTAATCCATAGGCCTGTTCACCCCCGTTGAAATGGCATCTACGTGTCCTGTGTGGAGGGACAGGTGGAAGTGAGGTAATGCCGCTGATGTTGTGTGACGTAACAGTAGGTGTTCGTGAACCGCCGTGCAATTCCTCATTGGTTATAATTGGGCCCTATGGGGTACAGTGGCCAATGGTTATCTATGCCGGCGGTGACGGTATGCACCGCCATGGGCGTGACTGCCATTTTCTATCAGATTCCGCACTTGTTTCCTGACCTTCCATAGGAGAGGACCTACACTGCATGTGCTGCTGTGACCTGTGTCTAGAACCATGGCCCATGTGACAGGGCAAAGGGCCCCATCCTTCACTTCTGTGGAGTTGGAGCGACTGGTGGTTGGGGTCCTACCCCACTACGGACTGCTGTATGGGCCTCCAGACCAACAGGTGAGTACACTGTGGGCACAATGCATGTGGCATGAATGCATGGAGTTGTGTGTGAAGGCCTCATGTAAGGGGAGTGGGTGGATGTCCTGTTGGCGGTGTACACGTTGTGTGTTGGGCTAAGTGAGCGCCAGTGGTGATGGAAACGGGTATGGTGGGCCATTTGTGTGACTGGCTGGACTGTTTGTCTAATGGTGTTCTCCTGTCTGTATTGCCTTTGCAGGTCAAAAGAAGGGAATATGGTGTGCCATCGCCAAGGACGTGCGGACCCTGGGGGTCTGTGGCAGGCGGATCACCCACTGGCGCAAACAGTGGGAGGACCTGAGATGCTGGGCACGAAAGACGGCAGAGGCCCAGCTGGGGATGGCCTCCCAATGAGGAAGGGGTGCCCGTTGGACCCTGACCCCCTAATGGCCCGCATACTGGCAGTGGCCTACTCTGAGCTGGATAGGTGCTTGAGGGCATCACAGCAGCCACAATGGGGTGAGTACAGTGGCTATCATTGAAACTCATGGCTGGAGGGGTGGTATCCTGGTGGTGGTTGTGTGTCAGTGGGTGCCCCTAGGCCAGGCCAGACATAGCAGCATAGGTCCTCTGGTGGCTAAGGGTTTGATTGTGATATACTGCTTACTTACCTTGTTAGTATTCACTACTGGTCAGGGCTGCATGGGTCCCAGGTGTGCTGCAGTTGGCAGTCTGTACCCCTCTTCATTCCTTGTTGAGTAGCCATTTCACTGGTAGTGCCATGCATAGTGCGTAGGCCTGTTCCCTGTGTGTGAGGGTGCTGTGTATGCCAACGGTGGTGTTGGTGCAGTCATTGACCCAGTGTATCCTTTGTCTCTCTTCCCCCTTTCTTGTTTTGTCATTCTGTCCTTATGTGCATTAGCATCATCTGGCGGAGGAGCAGAGGCACCGGTGACAGAAGGAGCTGCATCCCACAGGACCCTGGAGGCAGAGTCCACTGATGCTGAGGGCACCAGTGGGACGGAGGGCGAGGGGAACACCACGGCGGAGACTGGAAGGGACAATACAGACTCTGATACCTCCTACGATGGGAGCTCCCTGGTGGTGGCGGTTACCTCTGTGCCCACCCCAGCTACAGGTACAGCCGCCACCCCCTGTACCATTACCGCCCTCCCAGCAGCCCCTCATCGAGTTGCCTGTGCCCGTTCACCCAGGAGGGTGGGCATCTACTTCGCCCCAAGCACCTCAGGTCCTCCCCAGTTAGCCCTGCTGCCCTGACTGAGGAGGCTATTGACCTCCTGCGCTCCATCTCTCTTGGGAAGTCAACCATTGTGAATGCCATCCAGGGGATGGCAGCCCAGATGCAACAGACCACTGCATTTCTGGAGGGCTTTCATACTGGCTTGGCGGCCCAACAGAGATCGATTCAGGCTCCGGCCTCCTCTCTGATGGCAGCCATTGTCCCTGTTTCAACCGTTCCCCCTCCAACTTCCACTTCCCAGTCGCATTCTCCTCAACCCCAATCCATCCCAAGCACACGGCCAGACAAGCATGCAGACAAGACAATACCCAAGAGTGTCACAGGCAAACACAAGCAACACACTTCATCCCACAGGCACTCACACAAACACCATTCAGTTGCAGACACAACAACATCCACTATCTCCATTGTCTCCCCCTCCTCCTCCTCCACATCCCACCCAGTGACGTTCACACTCACACCTGCATGCACTACATCAATATCCACTACCAGCATCACCACACCAAGCAGAACACACACCTCACTGGCAGACACCTCCACAACATCCATGCACCCGTCCCCTGTGTCCTCTACCACTGTGTCTGTCACCCCTCCTAAAATACACAAACGCAAGCACTCAGACACCCAACAGCCATCCACCTCACAACAGCATACAGCCCATGCACCTGCACCCAAATCCAGCAGACAAACACCTCCAACAACCACTCCCTCATCCTCCACTCCCATTACTCCTCCCTCTTCCCACTCCAACGTCCCTAAAAAGCTTTTCCTTTCCCAGATTGATATTCCCGATCCATCCACCCCCCCGTCCTGCACTTAAGGGGCAGGGTAGCAAGGACCCGGCCAAGCACCTCAGCCAAACATTCCACGAGCCCAGTGGTAGCACCACCTACTCGTGGTGGAAATGATTCCAGGCCAACAATATTGAAGGGGAAGGAGCCTGCAGCAGCTGCAAAGAAGGTGAAGGAGCCTGCACCAGCTGCAAAGAAGGGAAAGGAGCCTGCACCAGCTGCAGAGAAGGGGAAGGAACCTGCACCAGCTGCAAAGAAGGGAAAGGAGCCTGCACCAGCAGGCAGTGGGTGGAAGAGCCCATCCACCAGTGCCAGGAAGGGTAAGGGACCCCCAATCCATTAGCAGGAGGAGAGGAGACAATCTACACCAGCGGAAGCTGACAACCAAACACCGCCACCATACCAGCTGTCACAGAGCCCCCACCATCAGCCGTGGTTGTGCAGTCATCAGAGAGTGCAGGGGCTGAGCAGGAGCCTCCAACAACCACCACCACAGTGCAGCCATCGGCGGGTGCAGGGGCTGAGCAGGAGCCTCCCACAACCACCACCACAGTGCAGCCATCAACGCCGGCGGACGCCATATAGTCCAGCCTCCAAGGGCTGCTGTGCGGCCTGCCCCCTCCAGAACCAGTGGGCAAGTCACCCACTTGAGAGACTGTGGCCTTGCACTCCCCAGGGCCAAGCACAGGGCATGTTGCCCCCTCAAACAACAGTGGGCAAGTCACCGACTTGAGAGACTGTGGCCTTGCACTCCCCAGAACCAAGCAAAGGGCATGTTGCCCCCTCAAGAACCAGTGGGCAAGTCACCCACCTGAGAGACTGTGGCCTTGGACTCCCCAGGACCAAGCACAGGGCATGTTGCCCCGTCAAGAACCAGTGGGCAAGTCACCCACTTGAGAGACTGTGGCCTTGCACTCCCCAGGACCAAGCAATGGGCATGTTGCCCCCTCCAGAACCAGTGGGCAAGTCACCCAGTTGAGAGACTGTGGACTTGCACTCCCCAGGACCAAGCACAGGGCATGTTGCCCCCTCCAGATGCAGTGGGCAAGTCACCCACTTGAGAGACTCTGGCCTTGCATTCCCAGGACCAAGCAATGGGCATGTAGCCCCTCCAGAACCAGTGGGCTTGTTTCCGCATCCGGGTGAGGTGCCCCGCTCCCCCTGAGGTGCCTGCCTATTTGCCAACTGATGCCCCGCAGTGTTCTCTCTGGATTGGTGCAGGATTCGAGTGGGGCCTTGGACTTTGCCCTGTGGCCATATGGGGCCTGTGAATTTGGACTGGGCAGTGTCCCTTTTTGATACATGTGTTCAGATTTGTTTAATGTGTAAATCGGATTGTTGATTTTATTGTTGGACTGATTACAATCATTTTCATAAATTCCTGTTGCCTTTGCATTATTCAGCAGATTTTCGTGGTCAAATTGTTTTTGTAATGCATATGGTTGTGTGTATGGCGTGTGTATGTCGGATATGTGTGGTGCGTGTGTGTGTAACTCTCTTTTTCCTCCCACCCTGCCTTGTTTGCTACGCATCTGTACTCACCGTCATCGTCTTCGCCGGCGTTGGTGTTCCAGGTGGAGCATAATGTAGAAGATCATCAGAAAGACTTGCAGGTCGGGTTGCATGACAGTGTGGTTCTTCCCTGTGTCTCCGAAGGTGAGTCCTTTCTCTTCTCTGATGTGTTTCCGCCAGGCTTTTGATGGCGTTGGTGCTGCCCCAGAAAAGGTGGCGGAATCTTGAGTCAAAATATGATGGGCGGTGCTTTGTCTTCCGTCAGGCTGTAAGTGGCTACCGCCGTGGTGACTGTTGTTTCCGCCCTGGCAGTTGGTGTGGTACATTGGCTGTCTATCGGAGATATCACCGCCATAGTCCTAACTTGGCGGTACTTACCACCAACCTGTTGGCGGCATTACTGCCACTTTATCACCCACCGCCAGGGTCATAATGAGGGCCTAAATCACATATGTGTCTGGGTGTGGACTATAGAGCAGGGAGCCTGTGTCACATACCTGTCTGAACAGCAGTGCCTCCTCAGGATTGGGAAGATTGCCATGACTTATTTGCTGCTGGAACCAGGATTGGAGACGAAGGTCTGCCAGTCTCCCACCTGGGTGAGAGGCCATCCCCATCAAGACAAGAACACGCACCCTTTGCGTGGAGCACCAGCAGTTTGCCTGCCTGCCAAGAACAGTGACCTCAGTGAGGAGTAGCAGAGCAGTTAAAAACTTAACTGCCTGACAAGACCTGTGGATCCTGTGAGGAGGAGAAAGAGAGAGCCTGGAGGAAGAGAGGCCCAGTGGTGATCCTGGCTAGAGGAACAGTGTGAGGTGTCCGGTCCTGTCAGGAATGGTGTTGTGACAGAGCCATCTGCTCTCTGCCAGACGTCAGTGACTCCGTCGAGGTTGCCATGAAGTTGCAGGCCATTGCCCAGTGTCACTTACCTCATTGTGGCTTTCTCCAATGTCTGTCATCGCTCGGTGCCAGTGAGACTGTGTTGTCTGTCATCTGGGGCAACTGAGAATGCAGGCCCTAGCCCATGTCTGTCCCTGGAGGTGGCAACCGAAGCCTCTAGGGGCTATCACAATGAGGATCTGAGCAGATCAGGACTGTTGTCCATGCCTGTGGCACCCTGGTGTCAGGAAGGTGCCACTCTGACTGTTGTGGCTGTTCCTGTATCAGAGGAATCCCTGCAACATATGAAAGGACTCATAAACAAGATCAGAACCCACCTTGTCCAAGACTGCTGCTTCGTCTGATTACCTGGGAGGACTATGAAGAAGGAGCTGCTATGCCTGGAGGCAGCTGCCCCTGCTGAACACAGAACAACACGGTACAATCTGTTCATTGTGGAAGTGCATGGGTAGAAGAGTCCCAGTATTCTGACACTTCTGAGACCGCAGTCAGGTAAGATAGAAGCAGGGCTGCAAGGCCTTCAGGAAGACTTGTGCTAGCTTGGTGGTGTTCCATCCAATAGATGACTTTTCACGTCCAATGTGAGACTTTGATACACACGCTAGTGTGACCGCACATGGGGTCACCTCCCGAGTTCCACCTGGAGATGCAGAGTCAGAGTGGAGAGAAGGGGAGGGGAGAAGGGACCCACAGGGAGGTAGTGTGGCCAATTCAGTGCTAGGGCACTAGCCTTAAAAGAGTGCTGTATATTTATTTAGTGTATCAATTTTGCATGTGTAATAAATATTGTTTTTGTGCTAATCTCAAAGTCAGACTGGACAATCACTGTATTGGGGGAGATTATGGGTATTTTGAGTTGTGAGCTCTCCTATACCTTGCACCTACCTCCCCCTGAAGAGCCTTGGACTGCTTGACCTGCGCTACCACTGAGTCAAGTGCTGATGGAATAGTACTATCTGGCCTAGTTACTCGGGAACCATAGTAGGTCGGGACCCAGAACATCAGGAGTAAATGGCCACTATCCCCACAGTTCGGCCCAGTAGCACCTGCTTGCCCCGTGGCCCTCTAAAAGGGAATCAGAAAGTGAGGATGGTGGACGGCATGCACATCTAGTGTTCACTGATATCACTGTCTGATTCGCATGCTGAACTAATGCACCATATATGTTAATTATGTTGTTTCACGTATATACATGGATAGTGCACCAACACCATTCCACCCTTATTACCACTTCCCTTTCTTGTCGCATAGAAGTGGCCCACTCTGAAATCAAATGAAAGTGCTTTTTTTCTACAAAGCGAGGGTGCCCAGAATTTAATAGAATAGAATGAGTGTTCTCCTTACCCTTTTTTCTATTTGTAAAGTTATCTGGTGAGCCTTGTGCACTTCATTCCTGGGCATCAGCGCTTCCCAAGCAGTGTGAACTCCAGTTATAGGAGTTCGGGCAGTGGGTCTGTCCAGGTCTTGATAATCTCATGTGGATGGGGACGGTCTGGGGACCAACAGCAGCCCTGGCAAAACTATTCACACAAGCCTCACTTCTGCCTGCCTTTCATTCTCCCTCTCCTTCGCTACCCCCTTTATTCCCCTACCACCCTGGCCCTTCAAGAAATAGACTCTAATGGCTCCAACCACCTAGAGAAGTGCGCGATGGATTAAGGGGCCAGTCCAGCCCTCCTTGTGGAGCTGCCAGTGAGGTGCTGTCCCTGGCATAAGGGCAGAGAGAGCACTGAGAGGTTCCCCCAGCATCCGCTCCCTGATCGCCTCCTTCACAGAGGTGCATACCCACTGAGTTGAGTTCCTCGTGCTTCCTTATTCTCTCTACTGTGTTTCTCCTCTTCTTCTTTACACAGAAGGTCGCTTGGGTGACTCGGCTGCCTCTCAGATTCCAGCTGAAATTTATTTTGTAATGCAGCATCTTTGTGAGAACAGAAAGCAGCACGAGTGGTGTACACAGAATGCATCTGGAGGCTCTCGCTGCCCGGATTAGTTCGCCAAATTGCAAGCAAGTTAATGAAGGCAGGGCTGGCTTTAGCACTGGTGGCGCCTCTGGCGTCGCAAAGGAATTATGGGTCAGGGACACAGACGGACACACAGTTAGGGAGTTTGCAGCCTTTATTAATTGCCACGCCCGTTTCTCAGGCTCAATATTTAATATAGGTCGGGCGCACATGTCAGACAAACCAAGGGCCAGATTTAAAGAAAAGTGGCGCAGCGCAGTGCTGCGCCCCCTCCCTGCGCTGCGTCACTTTAGAAACTCAGGTATGCACTGTATTTGAGGGAATATGGGGCACCCCTGCGTTTCCCCCTGCGCTGGCGCTAAATTTATCTGCCAGCGCCAATGCAGGAATCCTTGCACCATTGTGCAAGGATGTCTGTGTTGAGGGGTTTGATTGTTTATGTGCTGTAAGGTGCCCCTTCCTGCACATAAACAATCACTAATGGCGCTTTGGCACTTCTGTGTGTGCTGCACAATGCAGCACACGCAGAAGTGCCAAAGCGTCATTTTCAAATGATTGTTTATGTGCATGAAGGGACTTCCCCCACATAAACAATAATGTCTGGCATTTTGCTTTTTCTATGCGTGCAGCAGAATGCAGCACGCATAGAAAAAGCAAAAAACAAGGAGGAATAAAAGTGTTCCTCCTTGTTGCGCCCTGCTAACACCTCCGCTGGGGGTGGTGTTAGATTTTGGCGCTGCCTTTAGGTTTACGTGATTTCATAAATCTGAGGCAGCGTTAAAATGCAATGGGTGTTGCTGTAGCACACCCACAGAAACACCCATTACACGCCCCTTCCACGCACAGTGCTGCGTGGGAAGTGGCCGTATTTACAGGGTGGTGTTAAACCACAAAAAGTGGCTTAACTCCACCTTGTAAATACGGAGCTGTGCTTAGTGCCACAGGTGCATCACAAAAAGTAATGCTCCTGTGGCGCTACGGCCGTATAAATACGGCCCTTAGTGGCCTTGCATATGTGGAAAGAACACACCTCTCCACTCCCTCCCCGGGGTTGTACTATGGTATGATCCCTCATGAGACAACACTGCATTCCTCCTTTGCCATGACATTGAAAAAGAACATAAAATCAGAACAGATTAAAGCATAAACAGTCACCTTGGGAGACCAACTCATGAGTAGTGGGTGAGCCAGGTCCTCTGAATAACCACACGACTGGCCCCCAGGTAACTCTTGCTCAGTCAATCAGGAAGTCAGCATAATGCTGTGACAGGTAGGGCTGGATCTGAGATGGTACCGCCCCTGATCACTCCTCGTTGAACATTCAACAGCGGTCTGTTCTGTTCCTGGGGGCCTCATCGCTGTTGGGCAGGACTCTTCGGACGTGGGCGTAGAGCTAAGTAGCAGGGTTCTTGGGTTGAGTGGAGGCCTCACTGCAGTCTCTGGGACACCATATGTGATCCGTCTGTGTGGGGGTTCATCTTCTTGTGGACTGCTCCAGTTCTCATCCAGCAGGTCACCTGCTGCTAGGCCTACGGATGCTAGACCTGGCACTCTTGGGATATATTCCTGGTGACGACTTCTGTTCCTCCCTCCACGGTCACCATAGTGCCCTTGATTGCAGTGACTGTCCAAGGCAAAAGGCAACCCACCTGGGTGGCAATCTTCAACAAGCACTGCGTCATCTATTTCAATGGTGCAGTTGTCACAAGGCGCACTCATCATTGTGTACTCTTTTGTGTACAATTTGGGGGGGTTCAGCTGGTCGGCCCAGAGGGGATAGCATGGAACGGAGTCAGTCACAGCTCTTCCAAAACAAATGCCAGTGGTTGCATGAGATGTGAGTCAATACTTCCAGATGAGGTTGTAGATGGCCCTCTCAAGGCTGTGTGCCTCTGCGACTGCAATGCAGATAACTTTTGTCAGAATTCTTATGAAACGGTCAACCTCTCCATTGGCTTGGGGAAATCTCGGTTTTGACATCGGATGTATTCAGCCCACTTGTGGCTGTTAAAGGGGGTTCAGTTGTCACGAAGACACGGTGGGTGACCACCATTTTTTCCATCTTGCGAATAACTTCCGAAGCTAAGGTGGTCAGGACGATCTCCACTTCTGGATATTGAGAGAAATCATCAATCACAATGAGCATATGCGAGCCGACAGGAAGACTCCCACAGTCGGTGCCTTGTCAAGGGACAGTGGGGCCCTCTTCTGTGATGACTGGTGATGGCGGATCCAGTTGGCCAGAAGCCTGGCAGGCAGGGCAGCTTCTGACGACTTCCTCCACTTGTTGGTTGAGGCCCGGGAGACACATTTTACGCTTGAGCCTGTTTTTAGACTTGACCACACCTTGGTGAGTGCTGTGTGGCAGTAAGACAGCTCTCTGCCTCAGAATGGAGGGGAGGACCAGGTATGGACCACGCATGAGACAGCCTTCTTCTGTGACGGACAGCTTGTGTTGGATATGGTGGAATGATTTCAAAGTCAGCCTGGCCTATGCAGTGCGGTATGCTACTGTGCACTGGAGGGGTAGCCAATCTCTTGACAGGGTGACCTGGATGGCAAGCTGTAAGCAATCATCTTGTTTGTTCACTTACACTACACCTGAGAGTGACATGGAGATGGGTCTTGCTCCATCCAGCACTAGTAGGATGCATCCCTCCATGTCTTGGGCTTCCTGTGCCTCTGGTGGGTGACAGAGCAGGGATGCCCACATTATGTTGCCATGCCCAGGAAGCTGCAAACACCTGACACTGGTGATGGGGCAGGAGAGTCCTGAATATCCTTGATATTTGCTGGGTCTGGGCCTATCTGTCAGTCTGAGAATCGGTAGCCGAAGAAACAGATGTCATTTCTCAGGAATTCGCACATCTGTCTGTGGAGAGTCAGGCATTGCTCTTTCAGCCTGGTGAATACAGCTGGGAGGTGAGTGAGGTGACTCTCCAGTGTTAGGGTGTGTACCAGAATATCATTACTCACATTCAGTACACCTGGAAGACTGCTCAGGACCTTTTCAATTATATGCTGGACACTTCGGCAGCACTGGAGATGCCAAAGTTCAGCCAAGTGTACCTCCAGAGGGCAGTGTGAGTAAAGAAAGTTGTAATAGGCCAAGAGTCTGGATGCAGTGGGACCTGGTGGTATCCAGACCGAAGGTCCATCTTCGAAACTCACTTTGAGCCGGAAAGTTTGCCAATGATATTGTCCATTGTTGTGAGTCAGATGCCGCTTTCAATGGATGGCTAGGTTTGGTAGACTCATTTCTCTGGAAATGCGCAAAGCGTCTGGTTGCTTTGGCTTCTTTGCGACCACAATTGGGGAGACCCAAGGGATAGGGCTGGTCACCCTCACAATTATGTCAAATTTTTCTAGGAGCTTCAGTTTACGTTCGACTTTGGGATGCAGGTGGAAGACGATGTGCCGGTGTTGGAGTGCCACCGGGCCACAGAGTCATCAATGTGCAGGCACTCAGATTGGCCTACGAAATACCCTACACCATCAAAGAGAGGTGCAAATTCTCAGATCAGCTTGTCAAGGTTAGAGGTATGTACACTGAAGGAGAATTGTACCAAGTTGAGATCTTCGGTGATTTGACGGCCAAAGAGAAAACCAAACCCTTCCTGTGAGATGTTTATTTGGAATTTGAGCTTGTGGAGTCATGGGTGAGGTTTGCAGTAAACACGCCTGCCAGTTGTAGGGGCAAGTGGTCGCCAAAAGCTTAGACTTGAACTCTTGTGGCTCTTACGGCTGTCGGGTCTGACAGACTGTGGTATATTTCAGGGGCCCTTAGGTTTATGGAGGCTCCAGTGACTATTAGGGCTGAGATGGATTGTCCTTCTACTGCTACCAGACATGTGGGGAGCCTGCACTGGGTGTTGCCATGGGGGTCAATTACTCTGACTATGTGAACCAACTCTTGGTCATCATTGTCCATGTTGCTGGCTGTTGACATTGTTGGGAATGTGTTGGCTGCTCAGACCGACTTCTTCGACCTCATTGATGATAGTCTTGGTTTGGAGCAGCACACTTTGAAAAAGTCATTTAGATTGCTGCATGCACTGCAGGCCTTCCCCCGTGCAGGGCAGTCACTGGTGTGGAAGAGGGGTCCACCACCCTATCTGCACAGCCAGTTCCCAGTTTTCAGTCTAGAGCATTCGGTCTTGGATTGGTTAGTGTCTTTGCAGATGGTGTTGACGGGTTCAATTTGACAGAGGACAGTTACCCTGTGCCCATGTGCGCAACCCTCGCTTTAGACAATTATTTGGACTGTCCGAGGGTAAGGATATCCCTCATGGCCATGTTCTGATCTTGCAGGATCCATTTTGTTGAATTTGGAGGATGGGCACACCTGCATAAACTGCGCTCTTATTTCATCTTCATCATTCAGGAGTGTGCAGGTGCTCGCTAGTTCCTTCAGGCAACTGTAAATGACGTCAACTGACTAATCCGACCTGTGGTGCGCTTGTTGTAGCAGAAAACATTTGTAATCAGGGTTGGCGTAAGGTTCAAAGGGTGCAGTGATGCCGTTTTTTAGCATATGTGTGGGGCAGCCCAGCTTCAACAATCATCTTGGAGATTTTTATATATGTCCACCCCTCCTAAATGTAAAAGAAAGAGACGTTTTCTTTCAGCAGCACCGTCTATGGCGTTAAAGTAGGTCTCTAGGAGTTTGAGCCATGCCTTTCACCGGGCGGCTTGAATAGGCGGGCCCCAGTGACTGTGAAGGCTTCAAGAGCAGGGCTGGTCAACATGAGGCACTTGAAAAGTTCAAAGGTAGGACCAGAAAGCGGCTAGGACAGTCCTTATAGTGACAGTTGCAGGCTGGGGGCGAGGCCTACCTTGAGGGCTGTTTGAAATGCCCTGGTGATGATGTCCTCCTGTGAAGAACTTGAGGCAGAGGCCCCAAAAAAAGGCTGAACTACAGGAGATGGGCAGGGCCTCCCCCAGGTGGGGCTGGCCGCTGTGGGCCTGGCATGTGCAAAGCTAAAACATGTTGCAAGCTGGAGAGCGGCAGAGCTTCTGCATGCTTGGCAAATGGAGCAGCCAGGCAGGCTTAGCTGTGGTAGGCATGTGGCCCATTACGCCCTAAGGTGACAGTTGTTGGGGGCATGCTGGGAGATCGCAGCAGATTGCACAATCTGAAGGGGGAAGGGGTGCATTGGTCAGCCACTGCAGAGTGCATGCCCTTTGGGAGGTAGTTGGGGGCTGCTCACCTAGGCTGCAACAGATTGCGGGCTGTACCAAAGCATGCTATTTGTGTCAACTGCTGGAGGCGGGCTGTGGCTTTCGAGGCAGCAATGGGCCCAAACTCATGGACACGTGCAAGGGCCGCTATGGGCCATGCACGAGGTGGGCACTTGGTTCCCAGCCAACGAGGCACTGGCATTGGGGCCTGACAGCCCATGGCGAATAGCTATGCATGGATGGCTGGAGGACTACAAGGTGTTAGCTGTGCAGTTGATGCGGGGGAACACGTGGAACGTTGCGTGGCCTTCTCATTGCCAGTGTGGTGCCACAGACATATTAGAGGCCAGGGACACATGCAGACACACTGTTTGCAGCCTTTTTAATTATCACACCTGTTTCCCGGGCTCAAATTTTATGACATGTCTGACACACACATCAGACAAACTGGCCTCACGTATGTGAGGGAAACATCTCTTCTCCACCTTCCCCTCCCCGGGGTTGTACTATGGGACCATCCCTCATGGAACAAAACTACAGCGCACAGTGCAACAGTTTTTTGGGCGCTCCCCACACCCTTGTGACCTCCTTCTTCACAAACTCCTGACTGCCATCCTCCAACAGTCCCCTCATCTCTCCATGGCCCCACTCTGGTACACATTTCATTTTTTTTATACCGCTACTCAGTTCGCTCACACTCAGTTCTGTGATGTGCATGGTACACGTGCTTTGCAGGAGGCACATTAACACTCTGCACTACTTTATGATGAGTCAAAACTGGCACGAGACAAAACTCCGAACTCTCAACAATAGGAACATTAATCACCAGAGTTATCTTGACATTTTTAGTGTTGCCTGAAAACTACTGGGCAAACAAATAACTCTTCAGTACGTGCTTTTTAAGCCCATATGTTATATTTTTTAAAACAGTGCCCCCACGCATCTGGACATAGGAGCACCTCTCGAGTCCTTCCATTTGTGGCTGCTGAGCCCTGGATAAGGTTTCATGAGCAACTTGAACACCGAAACCGAACGTCTCAAAAGCAGGAACCTACAGTGAGACGACTATCTGTCAACATTTTAACAAACATTAACTTGGGACTCGCATTTTTGTTGATACCCTGTTTTGTTTAAAATAAAGAATTGCAGCATCCTTTGAGCTGCTCAGTCCTTTTATTTCGATTTCCATGTGCAATTATTTTGATAGGGGCAAAGCAAGTTGCAGAGAAACTAAAAGTATTTTCACAAACTGACATTCCAGAACACTAAATCAATTTCAGATGTATGACTTTTTTAGAGAACAAGGCCCATATTTATACTTTTTGACGCAAAACTGCGCCAACGCAGTTTTGCGTCAAAAAAATTAGCGCCGGCTAACGCCATTCTGAAGCGCCATGCGGGCGCCGTATTTACTGAATGACGTTAGCCGGCGTTAGCTGCCGCGCCGTCTGGTGTGCGTTAAAAAAAACGACATACACCAGGCAGCGCCGGCGTAGGGGAAAATGGAGCTTGGGCGTCAAGAAATGGGGCAAGTCAGGTTGAGGCAATTTTTTCGCCTCAACCCGATTTGCGCAATTTTTTACGACTCCCAACCCCCATAGAAATTACTCCTGTCTTAGCAAAGACAGGAGTCATGCCCCCTTGCCCAATGGCCATGCCCAGGGGACTTCTGTCCCCTGGGCATGGTCATTGGGCATAGTGGCATTTAGGGGGGCACAAATCAGGCCCCCCTAGGCCACAAAAAAATGTAAAAAAAATACTTACCTGAACTTACCTTAATGTCCCTGGGATGGGTCCCTCCAGCCTTGGGTGTCCTCCTGGGGTGGGCAAGGGTGACAGGGGGTGTCCCTGGGGGCATGGGAGGGCACCTCTGGGCTCCTTCAGAGCCCACAGGTCCCTTAACGCCTGCCTTTTGCAGGCGCTAAAAAACGGCGCAAAAGCGGCCGTACGTCATTTTTTTTGACCCGCCCACTCCCGGGCATGATTTTTGCCCGGGAGTATACATCTGACGCACATGCCTCGGAGTCGATTTTTTAGACGGGAACGCCTACCTTGCATATAATTAACGCAAAGTAGGTGTCCACGCAAAAAAATGACGCTAACTCCATGGACTTTCGCGCTAGACGCGTCTAACGCCAAAGTATAAATATGGAGTTAGTTTTGCGTCGAAATTGCGTAAAAAAAAACGACGCAATTCCGGCGCAAACGGAGTATAAATATGCCCCC
This sequence comes from Pleurodeles waltl, assembly GCF_031143425.1. Lineage (NCBI taxonomy): Eukaryota > Metazoa > Chordata > Amphibia > Caudata > Salamandridae > Pleurodeles > Pleurodeles waltl. Next base: position 990,931,029 of record NC_090440.1, read on the forward strand.
AAGTATCTGGGGATGGATTAAAGCAGTAAGTGCATGTAATAACTTTAATGTTTCTCAAATCTGTTACACATAACCCTTGCTTCTTATAAATATTATCTCAAACAGCAGCAGTGTCTCTGAGCAGCTGCATGGTGTCCATTTTCAGTGGACCTCATACTTTGCTTGAAATAAATCCGACCCTCTAGATAAATACATGGTGGGTATACCTTAAAAGAGCACTTGATGACATTCACCTAATCTCATTCATATGGATCTTAGAGGTGCTCTATGGCAGGACGGGGGGCCTTGAGAATTAATGATTAATGTTCACTTTAAATACTCTAGAAATGATGCCTTTCTTTTTTCTCACCATTCATTAATCTGTCAATATAATTAACACACAATTCAGCATTCTTTCTTTTTAGATACTTACGGTTGTACCACAGAATAGTACCTGGAATTAATTTTTCGGCACACATTATCTGTTTACGGCAGTACCTGTAAGGAAGTTACAGTTACAAAAGCTGGTATTGCACATTTTTTATTGTACAGTGTTCTCTTTCCAAGCCCAGGTCCAGACTATTGCCTGTCGGTTCTGTTTTGAGGGGTAAAGAATACTGAAGTTGTTTGGTTTGGCATCCTGTACCTGCTGTGCGAATGTATGCACAGGTGTATGCCAGTGTGCGGTGTGCTAAAATGTGTTGTTTGCATCACCATATCTGTTTCTGGATTCCCAGTATGTTTTACATGAACATGCACGTTTTGTGTGTCTATGCATGTATGACTGTTCCTTTACACGTTAATCCACCTGCATTAAGTATTCCCACTAACCCAACACCGATTCCCATACTACCTCAAAACCTGCATTCACTGACTCACAGTTCAATACAACCCGCTACATTAGCACAGAAAGCTGCCAATCAAGTAATGAGCACTTTCTTTATATTAAAATCCTGACCTGTTGGATTTGCCAATGCTTGTTGCTTTTTCTTTTTTGAGGATGCTGTTCATTGCAACAAGCATTGGCAAACCCAGACTGCCAGCTAATGCTTTTCACAGGCAAAACCTATTTACTTCGCCAATGTTTCTTTTTTATCGTCCCCTACTCCTATACCTCCTCCCCTAATATAATGACATGGTTTCTTACCTCCTGCCACATGGCTGCCTTCTCTGATCCACTCATGATCTTATGAAGGCTGGTCATGTAGTTTCCTGTAATGATTTACAGCAAAGTTAACCACAAGCCCTATCTCCTCTTGGTGAAGTTCCTCTTCCTCTTGAGTGGGGCAAAACAAAAAAAGAACATTCCTCTTAACTTGGTTTCCATACGATTTTCCTTTTCTTATTTGTTGATATTTCTCTTTCTAATTTCTTAAGGCACTCTGTCATTCTTCCCTTCCCGGATGTTTTGGTGGGAGGCGGGGAATACTGTTCTATATTTGGGGCCAGTTTGAGGTTTTCCTACTCCTGTACACGCATCCGTTTCCCCTCCCATATACTATTGGTGGTCCCTATAGAAGGCAAGTTGTGAGCAATTTTTTAAAGAAAAAATGATAAATGAAACCAATGATAAATCTGAGTGATTTAGATCAGTGGGTGATATACTGTCACTTAAAAATTGCGGGTGTACATCTGCTGAGAGATATTCTTAGAGCTCATGACTGGGTGGTAAGATGAGATCGAAAGGGTGCCTACTTTACAATTCCAATTAACAAAAAACATCACAAATATCTAGGGCCTGATTCTCAAAGGTAACATACACTTTTGAATATTTGCACTTTTGAGTAATTTTACTACTTTCAGCTATTCACAAAATCCGACTTACTAAATTCAGAACCACCCATGTCCAACCACTGGTTGTGTAGCACTCTCAGATAAAATATATTGAAGGTAATTAATTAAAATAAAACTCCTTACGAAATAGGATTCAAATATTTAAAAAAGTTAAAACTATGATACTTTAATGTTAAGAAATATATAAAAATAGTGTCAGAGTCACCAGATCCTCGGGGTCTGTGCACATTCCCAACATGTCCACCACAAGACAGCTCCAATACTCTGATTAGAATCTCACAGAGTCTTAAGAGAGTCCAAGTGGGGAAAAGGGGATTAGGTAGGGAACAGCTGGGAAGGAGACCAGTAGGAAGCAAAAGGTTAAAACACACAATATCAAAATTATATCATATTAATGTTTACTAGAGTATGATTCTAAGCATTGTCATATTGTAACCATGGATAACTTAAACATGGACTAATTAACTAGGCCTCAAGACGTCTGGTTACCTGGGAAGAAATTAAGAATGATTAATACAGTTTCTCAATAAAACCTTTTAATGAATTGTTACACATTGACTAGAAACATAAGTACCCTCTACAATTATATCTTCAGAATCAAACACAGTCTTTTTGCAGGAAATATTCTAAACGTTAAGCACAAGAAATGAATCGCGTGTCTTGCCGATTCGAAAACCACCATGTAAATGTCATGAAATGGTAGTACACACTGAATATCACGAGTTCAACACAAGAAATGAATCACGCGTCTTGCCGATTCGAATGCCACCATGTGAATGCCAAGAAATGGTAGCGCACAATGAATATCACGAGTTAAGCACAAGAAATGAATCGCGCGTCTTGCCGATTCAAATGCTGCCTTGTAAATGCCATGAAATGGTAGCACACATTGAATACCATGGATTTAGCACAAGAAATGAATCGCGCATCTTGCCGATTCGAATGCTACCTTGTAAATGCCATGAAATGTTAGCGCACAATGAATAACATGAATTAAGCACAAGAAATGAATCGCGCGTCTTGCTGATTCGAATGCTAGAATGCAAATGCCAGAAAAAGCCAAGTGCACATTCACACGCACAAGGTAAAATCTTTTATCATGAAAATTAGGCCCAAGAACTCAAAAGCCTTTGAGAACGGGATCGGGGGCCCAGCCCGACCTCCGTCTTACCACCCTGATCAAGAATCACCAACAAAGTGAAGGGCAAAGCCTGGAGGATCAAAGTAGGCCTCCGGAACAGGAGATCAGGAGGTTGCTGCTGCTCTGCACCGGGACCTCTGAATAGTGAGCACGTGGAGCTGGGCTGGCTCCCTTTTATAGAGTCTTGGCCCAGCCCACAACCACACCCAGTCATGCTGCAAAGGAAGCTTCTAGCAGGCCCTGGAAAGGGACCACACCCTGACACACTCTGAAAGCCTGCAGCAATACATTGCAAATGAACAGCATTTATAAGCACCTTGAAAATAAGTCTTCAGAATTAAACTCTGCAATGCAAAAGATTAAACAACAGCACATCAGCATAATGCATGAATTACGTTATCTTGGAAGTGTTGGGTTTTTGCATTCCAGTCGCCCGTAGAGCGCGCACTGCCGTGATGTTGACAAATAGTACGTATGTATTATATACTATTTGCATGACTTGGTTCAGAATGGACAACTACGTCTAAATTGATGGATGAATTCAGGGGTATGTGGGGAGTCAGCGTTCTTTCTAGTGAACCTTCAACCTTAGTCAAGGAGGCATGGTTGTATTAAACAAGGAAAAGGTGCCACTCAGCTTGGAAGTCTTGGAATAACTGATGTGTCAAATTAGGTTTTGATCCCTAGGGAGCATCTGTACAACATGTTGTGAATTTTTGGACTGAACTTTATACCAAGAGTTTAAGTTCTCAGACTGTGACTGTTTATAGGCTAGCTGCTGCATCAGGTAATTGTTTGGCAGACGGCATCTCAATGGAGAGGAATGGTATAGGGCCTGATTTAAGAAAAGTGGCGCTGCATTAAATGCAGCGCCACTTTTCTTGCACCACTTAGCACCCCTCTACCGCCATCATGTGTGTGCCATATTTAATATATGGCGCACCATGGGGCAGGGTAGGGGCAATAGTGTCAACATTTTTTATGCTATTGGTGTACTGTGTAGGATTAGCACCAACATTCTGGTGCTAATCCTGCACCGTACATAGGAACTATTGAATGCAATAGTGTGCCCCCTTTTAACTCCTGCTCCTTGCAGGCATTAAAATTAGCCACAGAAAATAATGCAGTGGAATCTCTAAGATTCCACTGCACCATTTTTGCTGTCACCCCAACGGGGGAACACCCTCCTTGCACACATTTTGCCTGGCGCAGGCATAATGTGGCACAAAGGGTTACAAAGTGGCGCAATGCATGCATTGCGCCACTCTGTCAATATGGCCCGGCGATTTTGGCCTTGTTGGGCCACATTAGTGTAAAAAAATGATGCTAATGAGCCGCAAGGAGGCGCTAGGCCCTCTTAAATCTGGGCCATAGTTTGTAAATTGCTGAAAATTATTTGTTTTCAGTGGCCTCCAAAGTCCAAATATTCGGCTTTATGGGATGCAAGTTTGATCCAGTGGATGTTAAAGAATTAGTCGAATAATGCTGATTCAAAACAGTTAACTTAGAAACTAACATATTTTTTGTGTCTAATTTTGATTAGAGGAATTTTTGATATTACAACCTTTGGTTAGTGAAATATAGTGTGTGCACCTGAACAGGTAGGTTTCAACATTACAAGAAGAACAAAGACATTGTCAGGAGTAGTGGAATATCCATATTTCATGAATTAGCCAAAGTTATGTGTGATGTGAAGCTTTGAAGAGTATGAGGTAAAAAGGAAAGGTAACACACAGAGCGATGCAAATCAAGTTTTGATTTCCTACATGAAGCCATTTAAACCTGTGGCATTAGCAACATTTGCAAGATAGGTAAGAAACGTCATGAACGGGTATTAATGTGGAGTTGTTCGGAGTACATTAATCAAGATGTGAAATGGTGTCAAAGCGTTTGTACTGAGAGAGCGTTTGGAAGATATTTTACATTCTGCGGATTGGTCAAATTGATACATGTTTGCAAGATTCTACTTAAATCCAATTGTGCATGCTTCTGATTGCAAAGTGTAAGGCCTTGAACTTGCATAAATTCGAAGCTGCTGGTTTTGCCATAAAATTGCAATTTTACAAGCAGTAGTGGAAAGAATATCGAGATTTTTTTTAAAGTCACAGAGGTTTAGATTATTCATCCCCCATTTACCGACAGGTGGAATGCAAGTGAAGACGTTTTTGTATTAATGAGGAAATTAAGATATTTTATTCATTCAGTAGTACCTTTGAGTGTTATTATTATTCAAAAACATTTGTTGGAAATGAGGAAATAATACATTTTTTGATTCTCAGAATGCGAAAGGAAGAGGCGATAAGAATATTTTCTTTGACATGCAAGATGGCAGAGGGTTTTCAGGAAGTGGAAGGGTTGAAGGGTGAATTGTTGTTTCGGATTCATTTCAGAGAGTGGAAAGCCACGTTTTTATTTTATTCTGCAAGCAGGAGGCTGAATTCCAGGAGCCGAGTGCTGTGTGTTTTCTGTTGCTATAGTAATGTGCTTCGCGAACGGAAGCCACTAAACAGGACATAATCTGAGCCACTGTGTCTTCAACAAGATCTCCATTTTCTTTCCACTGGCAGCTTGGAAAATTGCAATTGTTTGGAACATAATGTAGAATTTGGCCGCCTTCCTGCTGGACAGTTCCAAGCTGCTTGAAACATAATGTAGATTTTGGAATGGTTTATGAATGTGTATATTCAGTCGCTTCCTGGCTACAGTTCTCTGGTGGTGGTGTTACTGGAAGCTTGGATAAATACGTTTTACCTGCAGCGTCTCTGAAATTCCTTTGCACATCCTGGGCTGTAGCCAATAAATCTAGCTAGAGGGGGACGCAGCCACACTCTCTTTAAATTCCGTTCCCCTTTGGATCTGGCCTTGGTCAACATTTGCAATTCAGCATCACTTCAGGATGGTTCAAAAAGCTTTTCTAGGATTCAGCTTCAATGTATTTGATCCAATCTCTCTCTCTCCATGGCAAAAGTATCCGAAAAGTTTTGCATTTCAAATACACCATTGAGCAGGGTTTCTTCACAGCATCTCTCTGCAGTGCCCGCTCCCTACCAGATCCATGCACCACAGGCAGGTCCATAAGAACACACAAGCCAGGTTAATAGCAGCTCCCCAGCTGTTTCAGAGACCCATCCAAGCAACAGTGCCCAGTTACAGAGAAGGTGGCCTCTGGTTCAAGCCTACGTTACTTACACATGTTGCAGGCACCGTGATTGGTGCAGCGTATGTTCTTTCTTCCTCTTCTGGGCAGCCCGCTGTTAGGTGTTGGACTCTGGCAGACTTACCAGCTTGTAGGCCCGCTTGCAATGCCTGTCACTGCCAGGACTTCTCTGGTGAGGGTGTGGTTATGTGGAAGAAAAACCACCAAGGGCATCCAAGTGAACCACAGCACCTTCCAGCACTCCCCCACTATTTACACTAGATCTTCAAACCTTCACCAGGTCAGGAGCATTTTTTCCATAGGCAGTTGCACATATGGTATTCAGATAGAAGAAGGATTGTGGGCAGGGCAGCCAAAGATGCTTCGAAAGTCGCCAGCTTCTTGGGTGCCCATTAGTGTTCCCTTGAGCACATATATTTATATGTGTTTACCCACCGTTTATTTATATATAATTATTTTTATTTATATTTTTTTCTATATATTTTTTCTTTGTATTCTTTGTTAATTTCAAAACCATAAACAACTTTCCCACAACCTAGAAGACGTAACCGCTACCTCGTTTGTCTAGCAATCGTGAGTCATCGGGACAACCTCGTTTGTCTCTCCCATCTCCATTATAATGAATGTCCTGGGGTCTTTTTTCCTTTACTTCCTCCTCTTTCTTCTCCAGCGTCTATGCAAGAGTCACAACAAAAACATAATTGATTAAAGATAGAGTGTAACACCAATTTTATCTAACTTAGTCCCAAAGATACAAGGTGACATCAAATTGCACTACAGAACACTTTTTGAAATACAATGTAAAGGGACCCTTGTAGCCCTGAGCTGGTCACACCCTGACCTTTGTGAGCCAGAGTTGGAATGTAGGACAGACTGCCATTTAACACAGATTGAAAATTCACCGCATGTATATGTCTCTCCTGGAGAAAAGACTCAGGGAACAGCTATGAAGGATTTCTCTTGAAATGTCCATGGTGAAGTTCTGGACCTTGGAGCTCCTTTGGCCCAGATTTTGTATCTGCCGGAGGAGACTCTAAAGTGAATTTCGAACACATTGGTTAATTAAGTTTAAAAAATCTGTCCCATTACTAGCAAATGTAACACCACCAATACCCTGGAATAATTAGTGCATTCATCTTCCACAGCCTTCCTAATGCGGGTAAGTGTCCTTCCAAGACATTTGACTCCATGCAGAAGCCAAACTCTTTAAAGCATTCTTCCTCAAGTACGTTTACAGGGTAGGCACAATGGCAAACAAGATTGAGAAAGCAGGATCACAATGTGTACTTTCCACCCCCAGTTGTGCTTTCAGGCACAAAGCCATTTAATGGGTCATTCCACAGGCAATCCCATTAGATAGACCTGGAAACAGATCTCAATTGTTTTATAGCCTTGCAATAAAGTTCTGCTCTGAAAGAGGTTTTGGACAAAGATGTGTTTTTGCCTCAGCATTTTAAGCATCCAGATGTTGAGGCTCGTGAGCCTAAATTTTCAACTACTGATTAAACTTAGCAGTGTATAACAGTGGCTGCCGGCAGCTTTGGGAGGGGGGCGGGCGGGGCACACACACACACACAGACTCATTCTTTCACACACAGACACGCACGCACGCTCATCCATTAACAACACTCATTCCATTCAAACATGCACGCACGCACCAAACATTCATTTTACAAGATCACACACATTCATTCTTTCACACACACACACACGCACGCACGCACATCCATTAACAACACTCAGAACACTCAAACATGCGCACCAAACATTCAATGTAAAACATAACACACATACATACACACACACACACACTTACCTTTAGCCTCCAGGTCCCAGGAGGGTTGGGACTGCTGCCTTCCCTCTTTGGCTGACCTTAGGTCAGCCAGTAAGGGAAGGCAGCAGTCCCAGCCTCGTCACAGAGTGGTATGGGGTCAGTGAGACTGCTGACCCCACCCCACTCTGTGACGAAGTGTCACTGATTGACACTCGCCCTGGGCTCTTCAGGGCTTAAACTGAAGCGCCCAGGGAGAGTGTCAATAGGTGACGCTTTCCTCGTCACCCAGGGGAGGGCCTCGATGCACCTTTGCTGGGCCGAGGAGGTCACGCCCATAGGAGCTGTGATCTCCTCAGCCCAGCAAAGTTCAGCTCAGGCAGCCAGGAGTCTGCGCAAATCGCGCATGTCTGCTCCTGGCTGCCTGACCTGAGCATGAAGAGTGTCTGTCAGGCTGACCTTTGTTCAGCATGACAGACACTCTTCATGGGGTGGGGGGCGTGGCCCCTCCACCCTAAAGGACGGGCCGCCACACTGTATAACCACCTGAGGACTCTCTAGTCACTGATAACTCCCAACTCTCCCTGTGTTTTCCCCTTCTTGTTACAAGCCACTCAAGTCTATCTTTGCTTAGCCATGCAGTTAGTTTTGACTGAACATTTACCCAACCATAACTGGTGAATTTCAGAGTTTTTAGCTTTGTTTTAGATCCATAACTGTACTTTAAATAACCTCTCGATACCCTTAACCTCTCCCTTATGCCTCCTCAACAACCCCAGCTATTCCCTCCTTGTCTTCCTATTAGCACCCTATACCTTGTCACCCTGCTCCACTTTTCATGGTTGTTACATGGCTCCCTTTTGGCTGCTTCATGTCTCCTCCATGTGCACCCATATGTATCTGTCTGCTCCCTGTGTTTACTGCCCACGATTCCTGGTTCTCCCCCTCATCATCTCTCCCACAGCTCCCAGACCTCCCACTTATGTGCTCTTTCTCTTCCAGCATTCCAAGTTTCCTAGTCTCTCCCACTCAGTTTCACTGTTCTCTCCCCCAGTTTACCTGTATCTAGGCCTTGGCCTGCAATGTTTGTTTACCTCATACACAATGCCATCTCCGTGACTCATGTGTCTCCAAATTGGCCTCCACTTTTCTCCTATGCTTATCTCTTATTCTTCTTGTATCTTCCCTTGGTCTCCAAAGTCTGCCAATGATCTTCCCATTTTATTCAGGGCACAACGTGTTCCCATTATCCTCCTTGGTCATTCCATAGTCCCTGAAGCTTCAGGGTTAGTTCTTTATGTCTCCCCATGGTCTATATGCCTTCTCAACTTTCTGCTTTCCAGTCATTTCGCCACTTCTCCTCAGTAGCCCACTATGGCTGCTGCCCCTTTAGGGTTGCTGTCCCCTCCGGGGCAACCATGTGATATTTCCTCAGCCCCAGCTTCCCGTCTCTCCTTGAGCACACAAATCTTCTACATATCCCCCATTCCTTAAATTTTCCTTACAGCATTCCCCAATTCCTGCCATTCGCCCGCTGTTTCGTTCTTGCCAATTCCACGCCTCTTGTCTCACCAAGTATACTCTTCATTGTTTTAGCCAATGCGTCAGCTCATCGTCCATCACTCTTTTCACCCAATGCTTCTCCCATGACTTCCTGTTCACTCCCATTCATTCTGTGAAGGAGGCCTAGACTCTGCTCATTGGTCCATCACAAATCATACATTAATACAGAACTGCTCAATGCAGCTGCACAGTCAGGCTGGAGGGACTCCAGCCGCTAGCTTGTTGCACAAGTGTGTATTATTTGAACTGGGAGGGTGTTCACATTGTCCACTGAGTGCCTGTTCACCAGCAGGCACTGTGCAGTGGCCTTCCATCTTTGCCTTCATGCATACTATCTAAGAACAGCTGTCCTAGTGAAAGCAAGGTAGGCTGAATTAAATTTCCTCCACAGAGACACCAAAAACAGAATAACTCAGGGCAACAGTTTGCCTTAAAAATATGGGTAACCATAGTATGTCATATGCCCTGCCTTATTTCTGCTTCTATGCCGCCTTGCAGCCTACATCTATTTGCGTGCTCAATATCATTCACATGCATTTTACAATGCATAATGTTTGCAATTTGATTTATATGTGTTCATAGTATAATGATATTTTTGTTAAAGGTTGATGGTACATTAATAGTTCCTATGTCATATATTCATGCAATATATCTAGCTTTAGATAAATGTGCAAGGAAATTCACACATTTGTATTCACACATTACATCATACATCACAGGGCTCATTTTCACAATAGTGGAGAGAAATATTATAGAAAGTCTATTTGCGAGCCTCTCAGAGAGATAGAGAGTCCAGGAATTCCAGAATGAGCATCCATGATAACAATATTTCTCAAGGTCGCAGACTGACACTTGTTGTCTGGTTCTCCTAAAAACACCGAAAAAAAGACGAGATGAAGATTGGCCTTTCATTTAGGCTGTCTGTGGACTGAAAAATATGAAATATAAACAGGTATGAGTAGGTGCCATTTAAAAAGCTTCTAGTTTAACATGATTTTAATGCTAATGTAGACATCAGCTAGGGCAAGAAAAGAAACAATTCCGTCACATACTTCATCCAAAATTGGAATCTAATATGATGCCAATTTTTATTGTATTTATATGCATTGCCTACACCAGGAGTCTCTAACCTTTTTATAGTGAAAGCTACTTCTGATCAGTGAAAATCTTTGTGAGCTACTGAAGGCAAAACAACTTGGGCATTGTTACCAGACACCCCATTCACAGCTACATGGCCTTTAAACCTAGGGGCATATTTATACTCCGTCTGCAGCGAATCTGCGTCAACACTTTTGGCGCACATTCAGCGCAAACCTTGCCCCGTATTTAAACTTTGACCCACGCGGACGTCAAAATTCCGCTGTGTGCGTCATTTTTTGGCTGCGGCAACCCGCCTTGCGTTAATGATATGCAAGGTAGGCGTTCCCGTCCAAAAAATGACTCGTATTTATGCTTTCGGGCATAAATGACGCACAGCCGGGAGGCGGAGCCGGAAAATGACGCACAGCCCGATTTGCGTCAAAATTTGACGCCTGGGTCAGGGCAGGCGTTAAAATGGGGCAAACACACCTGTATTTAATCAGAACACACAGAAGCAACAGCAGAGCAGCAGAACAGCATAAGGGAGACATGGAGGTGATTCTTATCCAGCGTGCACGCAGAGCCCAGCAGCTACAACAGCATCTACCACAACACCAGCAGGGACCTCAAAGGCAGCGCAGAAGGCAGGAGAGGATATTCCGCCCCAGAACAACCCTTCATGGCCTCAGGGAACACAACATCATCCAGAGGTACAGGTTGAACTGGCAGGCCATTCAGCAGCTGCTGCGCAACATTGATCCGCAGTTGGCACCCACTTTGCTGGCACCCGCACCATCCCAACAGAAACCAAGCTGCTGGCCGTACTTCACATGCTGGCAAGTGGCTCTTTTCAAACAACTGGTGCCCTGGTTGCCAGAATATCACAGATGTCATTCTCTGCCTTTTTGCCCAATGTACTGGATGCCATCATTGGACTTACACCCCGCCACATCTGCTTCCCTAACACACTGCAGAAGCAGCAGGAAACAAAACAAGGGTTTTACCTCATTTGTGGCTTCCCACACTTCCTTGGTGCAATTGACTGCACACATGTACGCCTTGTGCCACCTGCTGCAACTGAACGCCTCTACCGCAACAGGAAGCACACACATTCCATCAATGTGCAGGCCATTGTCGATCACCAAGGATTGATCACCAACATCGTGGCTAAATATCCTGGGAGTGTCCATGACTCATTCATCTTCTGCCACAGCACCATCAACCAACACTTCCTGGATGGACGGTATGGCAATGGACTACTTGTTGGCAAGTACAGAAACCTACTTATATACACACTGCATAGCAACCCTCTAGGACACACAACACATACACCACAACAGCAACATGTCAACAGGAACACACTGAGGTTGTGACACTGGTAGCCATGTTTCTTAAGTCACCATTGAACCTGTCACACATCTGAAATTACTGTTCAGTCTAATGTTAAGATGTCAATGATCACAACGTTTGGAGTGGGTTACCTAAATATCACCTTGCAAATTGTAAGTGTCTCAATGATGTTTACTTTAATCCATTGCATAAGTAAACAGGTCTAAAGGTATGGGATGTCCAGGGTACATTGATATGAACGTGTTAACAACGCTGTCAATCTTAACCTGTGTATGGAACTATCATCTCACCCCCAGTGAAGACACAGGGACACCTGTATCACAAGTCACAATGCTAGGGAGGGGACACTGCACTGCAAATCCCAAAACATACAGCTGGCAACCAGTTAGCAGCCAAACACTCGTTCAGCCAAGGAAACAACACAATGCAGATGGTACATCCTACAAGCCTAGGATGCGACATAATAACACAAAAGAGTCACTGACAACACAAGACAACTACTGCCATGAAAGGTGATTTCAATAGTGCTAGCTACATCAACATGATCCCATTCATTTTCTCTTGCAGCTGATCAGGGGTATGGCATCCAGCCATGGATAATGACACCTATTGGCAACCCGAGTACTGCAGCAGAGCGTGCCTACAATGACACACATAGGAGGACACGCACCATAGTCGAGAGGACCTTCGGCATCCTTAAGTCAAGGTTCCGGTGCCTCGACATCACTGGTGGTAGCCTCCTATATTCCCCAGAAATGGTCTGTAAGATCATACTAACATGTGCTATTCTGCACAACATTTGCATGCAAAGGAACATTCCCCTCCTGGAACCCGAGCAACACATGCCTGAAGAGGAGGAAGAGGAGGATGGTGGCCTGCAACATGAGGGGGAACAACAGAACACGGCCGCTGGTTTACATAGGCGGCAACATATCGTGAACAATTTCTTTTAAATATAATCACCATCACCACTTTATGAACTAATTTAAATAAACACCTATAATAATCACCATATCATCGTTTGGCTATTCATTTTTGCACACCTTCATCTATAACTATCAGAATAAGAGTGTTGCCTCATGGAGCATTGCTGATTTACCGATCAGGACACAGAAATTTCCTGAGCAATTGTGATGCGTATCATACAACAGTCACATACACAAACACTGTAAATGACATATATCCTGTACATTTCACCTTTGAAGAGCAATAGCAGAGGACCACACCTATTTCACACATACATGTTGAAATCATGGTTCATCGCAGCATATGGCTCACAACTAAGACACCATCACTCAATAAGGGGAAAACAAGCCTCATACATGAGGCAGTCAATGTGCTTTTGCATCAGTAATAGAAATGTCTGACCAGACCCATGACAGCAGTAAGTCCAACTGCATCCAATATTTGCAAGGACTATCTGTGACCAGAGTTCCATGGAAGCAGTACATAGACAGCACAAGTGCCACACATATGAGCAGCATTGCGCACATGACATTCCATGTACATGTCAGCCCATTTCCTAACTCCTGACACACCCATGCACCTGGTCACAACCCACCTGTCTGAAGAGGTTCCTGGAATAGTAAGATGTGTACCCTGATATTCCTTCCTCTACACACACAGCTTGTCAATAGCAATCCAGTGTGCTACACCCTTTCCTATGGTATACGATTGTCATAAAACATCTGACTGCATGGACGTCAGGTCAATTAATACACTGGCTTCTAGTTTCCAAGCCCTGTTAGCACCTGTAGATTGCTTCCCGTGTGAAAATTTCTGTTGGCCATTAGAATGCAAATCTCACCTACAGGACTGGTGAGAAACTGATGCAGCCCACACCTGTGATCACCTCCATGCACACCACCCATTTCAAAAAGCACTGCCCCTGCTGATGCCTGGAACTGCATAGGAGTTGCCATTTTGTCTAATACACCGTTAAGCATTGATACTAATTAAGCCGTGTAACACAGCCCTTGGGTTCATTTGTCACCTTCAAAAACACAGGACATATACAGTTTGACATGTCAATTGCCTAGTTCGTCCTCTAAACAGTCTTAGTCAGACCACTGATTATGTAACTTGTCAAATTGCTGGATCCTGATTCACCCTGCATCCTGTCAGCCTGACTAGCATCTGTCTGTGCGTCACCCTAAAGTATCCCTGTGGCTACATATGTACCACACATGCGTTAGCAAACCTCTCATTCATCAGAGGGTATTTGGGCATGTGCTTCTTCAATGCATACCCAAATACATTGTATAGCATCATCTGCCTTTTAACTGTACCATATGAGTTAAATCCTCTGTGAAAACCAAAATTCATGGCCCATCCCTTGTCTGGGTCTCATTTATGCATGAATGACAAAGTGTGACAGTGTCCCAGGGCCGTATGCAGGGATTGGGTACCGAGCTTTCAGCAGAACCAGCAACCTCTGATAATGTCGATGAAAAATCCACTCATGTCAGGACCCTGACAGTTCACACACAGAATTACATTGCTCACAACATATTGATGGGCCGTGTGTGGTGAATAGCTGCCAGAATAATCAGCACAGAGGCTATGATGTTCCCAGATGCAGTGGGAATTGCAGAGGCTAACCTGTGTACAAATGTTGTAATGACACCTGCCGGAACATGACACCTGAGACATTATTTCACTCAGCACACCAAGGTTGCCCTGTTGACTGTCTCATTACACGTCTTTAGTGACAGGGTGGGACCATACCCATGTAGGTTCTTATGTCCGCATCCACTTTACTCACATTGATCAAAAAAGGATACTCAGTAGATACAGGAATAGCTGTCACTGACTCATGATGAGTCCTGGACCTAACTGTGACAATTTACACACCAAAAAATATACAGGCTCAAGATTGGACCACACACATGAACAAGACATCTATGTGCAATTGATCACTGGAAATATGTGGACATGTGCTGCCTCGTCTGCTGGTCCACCACAGCCACTTGAGAGTTGTGGCTCAGTTATATGACCTCAACTGTGGCGTCATCATACATTTGTGGTTCACCTTTTGCTGTCTGGGCAAACAACATGATACCCACTTCCTCAATGCATGTGTATGACTCACTGTGGGATTCACCAACAAGTGCCTAGGAAGCTGTTACCAAAAATCTAGGACATAGGATGTTGAAAATGTGGACCATTGACATGAACAAGTGTCTGCCATCTATCTGGTGCATGCTTTGTCATATGTGGTGTCTACGTTACCCTAAATCTTGGAAGTGCACATAACGTATGTTGCTACATGTATGACTAACACATGTCCTCTCTCAGTTCTACAAAGACTTGCATCTAAGGTTTGGACACATGGACTTCACATTCATACAAGCATATGTGCAATAATGCATCATGTGATGCACACACACTCGGTCAACAAATACATTAGTTGCCACAACACACACATTGAGCCATAGGCATTTAGGTATTGTACATATGTGCGTCACATTGCTATCCTCTCCTGATGCCAAACATGCCCAATTTGTGCAATACATATATGTGGGCCACACATATGGCCATCTAGTGCGTCAGCCAACCGTAAAAATACTGTGAAGGAAGTAGCGGGTCATGGTCCGCTGCAGTATGATGTCACACATGTGAACATACACCATCAACACCATAGTGGGTGCATTCAGCCTATCTCTGATGTGTCCCAAATGTAACATAACATAAAAACAGAAAAAATGCCCCAAACCAGTTCATGCACTGAAATTTTGACGTTGCTAGCGTTACGCTTCACCTTTTGTACACCAATACAGATTTTGCGTAATTTTTTTTTGCCACACAGGAGTGAAAATGAGGCCACATCCAAATAATTGTACAGACTATTTACTAATATTTGGGTGAGGGCTAATTTTCACTCCTGTGCGTCGAAAATTATGACGCACAAACTGTATTCCTGAAAAAAAATATGATGCATAATGCGAAAAAGGACGGACATTTTATTCAGGAAGTGATGTAATAGGATATCCTGTTTACAGATCACGTACAGTGGGTGTACTTTCACTTTCACTTTGCAGTCTGAGAATCTTCTAGACTGTGTGGCTGTGTTGAGAGTGGTGTCCATGGATTTTGTGCTTTTGTGTCCTGTGTGCTGTCTCTATTGTCAATTTGTGAAATAAATATTGTTGGTGTATAGTGTCCTACTGTGTTTTGTGTACATTTGTCCAGTTTTCTAGTGTTTTTGTTGGTTGTGGGAGTCTGTTGTGGGTAGTGCTAGTTTGGGGATAGTTCAGCTCTTTTAGTGGTTAAGTTTACTTTTCTTCTGTATTTGTACCCCTACTTTCCCCCTTTTCCCCTTTCTATTTCTTTAACCCCTATTCCCTTTCTCATTTGTACAATGTCTGGTAGGCCACGTCTTTGCAGGATGGGTGAAGAGGAGTTGGGGGGCTTCATATGGCTTGCGTGACATTTCTTGCCACTCATGATCGAGGCAGAGGGCACGGTGATACAGGGGTATCACAATGAGGCGCACAGAATCCGGTGGGGAAAGGTGCTGCATCACCTGCAGCGTGTGTATGCCAGCCAGAGGAGTGACCACCTGCTGAAGCACCGGTGGGCTGACCTCATCACCAGGGAGCAGGATCTCTTGGACCACCTGGGAATCGTGATTGGTGGCCCTGTTGGTGAGTACTAATCATGTAGATGTGCACGATTAAATGCTCTGTAGTGACATCAGATGATTTGTACAATATCTGCCAGCTAACTTGCTGACTGTGTGTAATGTTGGGGAAACATACAGGGTAATTGATGCACTATGGGAAGGATCACAATTGCTAGCTGTCAGGTAGCACGTGCTCTGCAAACTTACAGGATACTTTTCCGTTAAGTAAATTGGTGCTGCCTTGTGTCAGACAACCAAACAAAATAGGAGCCAATCATGTCTATATAGGCCACATTTTCCAGAGAAGTAAAGATGTACTAACATATTGGCTAACTTTGTTGACGCAATAGCTAGACTGACTTTAGAAACACTACATGACGGTGCTGGCTTCACGTCAATTGATGATAGCAAAGTGGCCCAGACATATGTCTCATGTGAGTCTGGTGAGTGTGGAAGGAAAACGTTCACGGAAGTTCTATGAATGTTAGGGATTATTGTGATCCTTAATCTTTTTGGATACATGTCAGATCTGGATTTGAAAACATTGGGAAAAGGTGTAAGGTGCCCTCAGCTAACATCTTAGAATGGTATTTGGAGTATATTGTGCCACATTCCAATTAGGGATGGCAGTCCAAAGGTATGCACATGGGTTCACATCTCCATGGTTGGTGCAAATCACCATAGCTGGGCCACATCAAATGAAGAAACTGTAACAACATTAGGGCTTACAAAAGTCCCTGTCCCTCTGTACATTGTACCTATGTGTAATAAATGTGTCATGGCCATATAGGCTGTTTGACTGGTAATGCAGTCCTCAAGTAACCAGGCTTTGGATGTCTCTCTTGGATGCACATGATGAGACGATTACACTCCATATTTTTTTCTGGTCACTAATCACGGGGCATGTTTGCCACCACATGATAGTTAGGGCCACTGCATGTGTGCAGATATGTGTGTAACTGTCACAGGAGACCCATGCTATACACAAGTTGGCTGTGATATATCAGATGCAGTATCATCATGTCTGAATGGCTGCCATTTTCTTATTCAGCGTAAACATTGAATATGTCTTTGAAATTGTTGGTCAGTGCACAGATTTTGAGCACATTTCTTCCTTCCATGCCTTACAGGTGGACTGGCACCCTACACGTGGGAGAGGTGGCTACATTTGAGGACCCCGACCACTCCAGTAAGTGTTGATATGTCTGTTATGTGTTGTGTTGTTTGGTTATGTGTGATGGATTCCTGTGTTTTGCACGCATAGCAAGGTGTGATGCGTTGGCCAATCATTTGTCTTGTTCCATGAGTGGGATTTCAGTTTCTCAAATGTTTTGAGTTGGCAAATGCGGATCCTATTGTATTATCTAGGGATTGTAGGACATTCCTGTAGGCACCACAGTGAGTACTGGGATGAGTCATGTAGATGACCCTTGTATCAACAAGAGTCGCACTGGAAGTCAGCTCAGATTTAGTCAACCTGTCAGACACACATTCTCCCAGATTGGTACTGCAAATTGCTTTCCAACAGACTTCTGCTTCTCTATTTACCAAGGTACTTATTCAACTGTGGGTAGAACTTCCTAGCAGCATGTACTTCCACATATAGTGGTACAAGTATGTGGAACTTGAGTGCAATGGCCTAGGTATGCATGCTAATCATGATCATAGGTGTTCTTGCAACGCTGTGTCTGATGTAAGTCATGCCTTACTGGGAGTATATGTTGTGTACCAAGCTCTGCATTTCCTGACATGTGTGGCGTTATGATTGGTCTAGGGTTTGCGGACTCCTAATTGTTGATAGACCTTACCTGTGGTGTATGTGTAGAGCCAAACACGTGGGGAGTTTTCTATACACTCGTCGGTGTCAATGTTGTTTGGAATTGTTAGTTGTTTATCCGCCCCCCCCCCCTTCAAACACAGGCATGGGTTTGTGAATAGGGACCCAGGACTGTGAATAAGTGACTGTTTGGTCGGAACCTAGTATACACACTCAGGTATCGCACGTGGGTACTATACTGGCAAGTCCTGTTACAACTTGCAGACCATGTGGCTTTAGTTTTGCATTCCGTACACTGACATTTGTAGCCCAGTGTTAGACTTTTCATCCTTGGCGTGGTCTCCCTTAACTTTTTGCCTCTGTTCCCCAGGTTATTGATGTGTGCTGGACTCTGATTTTGCTGTTTTTATTACTCTGGGCACTTTACCACTGCTAACCAGTGCTAAAGTGCAAGTGCTCCTGTTTAAAATGTGTATGTAATTGGTTCTCCATGATTGTCATATTTGTTTTACTGTTAAGTCCCTAGTAAAGTGCACTAGAGGTGCCCAGGGCCTGTAAATCAAATGTTACTAGTGGGCCTGCAGCACTGGTTGTGCCACCCACACAAGTAACCCTGTCATCATGTCTCAGACCTACCACTGCAGTGTCTGTGTGTGTAAATGTGCACTGTAAATTCGACTTGGCAAGTGTACCCACTTGCCAGGCCTAAACCTTCCCTTTTCTTACATGCAAGGCACCCCTAAGGTAGGCCCTAGGTAGCCCCAAGTGCAGGATGCAGTGTATGGTTAAGGTAGGACATATAGTAATGTGTTTTATATGTCCTGACAGTGAAATATTGCTAAATTAGTTTTTCACTGTTGCAAGGCCTGTCCCTCTCATAGGTTAACGTGGGGGCTCCCTTTAAATCTGATTAAAGTGTAGATTCCCTTTGGGAGCAGATGGACATGTGGAGTTTGGGGTCTCTGAGCTCACAATTTAAAAATACATCTTTCAGTAAAGTTGATTTTAAGATTGTGCGTTTGAAAATGCCACTTTTAGAAAGTGAGCATTTTCTTGCTTATACCATTTCTGTGACTCTGCCTGTTTGTGGATTCCCTGTCTGGGTCAGTTTGACAGTTGGGCTGATTGCACCTCACACTAGACAGTGACACGAAAGGAGCTGGGGTGTAGTCTGCATTTCCTGACGAGCCATCTGTGCTAGGAGGGAGGGGAGGAGTGGTCACTTACACCTGAAAGGGCTGTGCCTGTCCTCACTCAATGCAGTCTCCGACCCCCTGGTGAGTGTTTGGGGCCTGGCCTGGGCAAGGCAGGATTTCACATTCAGAAGAGACTTTACTTTGAAGTAGCCCTACTTCAAAGGAGAAATTGGGTATAAGAAGGGCACCCAAAACCACAGACTTTAGAAACACTTCTGGAACCAAGAGGAACCTCTGCCTAGAGAAGAGCTGAATAGCTGAGGAAGAAGTGCTGCCCTGCCTGTGACTGTGCTTTGTGGAGTTTTCCTGCAGTGCTGCTTCTGCCAGAGTAAGAGAGCAAAGACTGGACTTTGTGTGCCTTCCATCTTGTGAAGAAATCTCCCAGGGCTTAATTTAGAGCTTGCCTCCTGTTGTTTGAAGTCTCAGGGACAGCAAAGACTTCTCTCTGCCAGCACCTGGAGTCTCTGGAGAGACTCCTGCTCTGACAAGTGGTGCCCCATCCAGTCCCTAGGCCCTTGAAAGGAAAGCTGGTGGAAATTCAAGGAAATCGACTTCGGACGACTTCGGACCGACGCCGCTGCTGAATCCGGTGACACCGCCAGCACCCGACACGTGACCTTCGCTGGAACGTGACGCTCCTCGCTGAAGTCCACGACTCCGTAGAAGTCGCCGCACCACGTCGTGACCGACGCCGCTCGAAGTGCGCGGATTCAACGTTTCGCACAGACGCCGCGATCCCCGACTTTGTGCATCGCCTTATTTTCACTCTTCACCAAAGGTACTGTGCTTGGAGGTCTACGCGACTCCGTGTCTGGCGCCGTTGGTGTCGGCTTGGTGTCGGCTTGTTTGGAACGACTCCGTCACGACGCAAGTTTAACACCTAATCGAAGCATTTTTGTTTCTAAGCGCTATTTTTGAGTTTAATCTTTAAAAATTCATAACTTGACTTGTGTATGTTGGATTTTTGTCGTTTTGGTCTTGTTTTGTTTAGATAAATATTTCCTGTGTTTCTAAACTGGTGTTGTGTCATTTTGTAGTGTTTTCATTAAGTTACTGTATGTGTTGGTACAAATACTTTACACCTAGCACTCTGAAGTTAAGCCTACTGCTTTGCCAAGCTACCAAGGGGGTAAGCAAGGGTTAGCTGAGGGTGATTCTCTTTTACCCTGACTAGAGTGAGGGTCCTTGCTTGAACAGGGGGTAACCTGACTGTCAACCAAAGACCCCATTTCTAACACCCAGGTATTGGCGGAGGTTATGCAGCATGATTGTTAGCTGATAACTGGCAGAACTCAGGTGGCAAGTCAATGCCAGTTGTTACCTATATTGTAGGTTTTGGATGTGCTATGTGTGATGTGACCTTTGTAGGCTGGTCTGCCATGTACTTACTCAGGGACATTCAATGATTTGTATTGTGATATGAGCTGTTACAAGTACAGTAGATGTATTGTCTGAGTGACTTCCTGTGCCATTTCACACAATGCAGTTCCTAATGTAGATTATTTGCATTTGTCTTCACAGCTGCAAACATGACTCCACACCAGGTCCGTGAGTTCCAGCGGCGGGCCATGAGATACCAGCACATCCTGCTGGTAGAGTTGGGGTTCAGGAGGATGTCCCGTCAATACTTCCATGAACGGGCCTCCGGGGCATGGAGGGCCTTCCCACAGGGTGGCCCTACTTTGCCCACCACTTCAAACCAGGTGGCCCTACCCACAGCTGGGACTGTTGTCCCTACATCTGCCGGACTTCCAGGTCCCAGCATTTCTACAGGTGCAGGACAGCCCACTGGCCTTGGCTCCACACACGCACAGACCTCCTCCACCGGTACCCAGACTGCCCCAGCTCCATCAGTTGACCCTGCAGCATTCCACAACATGGAACGGAAGATGGACCTTGTGATGCGAAAGTTACGCCATCTGAGCTGGGATGTTCGCCACATTAACAGGTGTGTGAAGTCCATAAAGAGGACCCTCCGGAGGGCCAACCTCTAGACTTTTGGATATGGACATGATTTCCTTCCCTCCCTCCTCTTTCCTTGTTCTCATACCTAGTGGGCTTAGGGGGCTTAGTGTTAGGTTAGAATAGGCTGTTAGTTTAGTTAGTGTTAGTGGGTGGTGGGGTGGGGGGTCCTGATTCTTTCAATTTTTACTTATTAAGTGTGTGGGTGGGGGGCTATGTTGGGGTTCTGGTGTGTTTCGTAAAAAAAAAATATATAAATATATATATATTTAAAAAAATATATATTTGGTTGGGATAGTAAAGTATGTGTTTAGGTTAGTATGTGTTGTCCTCCATGTGTCCCATCTCATAAGGGGGTTGGGGGTGGATGTTTAGAACGTTTTTTTACATGTGATAAGTAAGTTTAGCTTAGGTTAGTTAGGGACAGTTGTGGGTAATGAGTAGTGAGGGTAGATTAGGGTAGGTAAGACTTTTCCCTCAGTTTACTCTTCTGTGATTAGCATTTGATAAATATATAGTTAACCCTTAACAGTATGTGTTAAATGCTACTTGATCATGGCCTTGGAATTAGTGTACATGAATGTTGTTCTATTACATTTGTGTCCTATGCTACAAACAAATCCCAACTGAGCTGTAAGATTGGCAGCTACCCCAGAGCTACCTTGCAAAGTTTCCACCATTCATTGCAACCACCAATCACAGTTAATATCGATCCCAACGTGTTTCAGTCAATAAGTATGTTTTATAAGTCACAAACAGTGCTTCCAGACTTGGTTTTGGGGGAACAGTTTTAGGTCTGACTGCAGTGTGATGATCAAGGACACCCTTATAAGAAGAGTTCTCGTAAGCACTCTTGTATTCTTGTCTTCATGACTCACATATGTCATTTGTGACACAGTTCAGCATGATTACCTACTTCTATGTAAACTCAGACAGCTTCATTCATGCAGTTTTTGGAGTGTTTGCTTAGATTTGTGTGCACTGTTATATGTGTTAATATTGCATGGTGACAACATTTTGAGGCCACTATTTGATGACTTAGATATCCCTTGAGGAAGCATTATTCTGTCCAACACAGCATGATGGTGTATGGTTTCTCACTTCATCAGATATGTCCCTAAGGAAGAGTAGAGTATGATGCAATCATGGGCACTGTGCAGAATTATCAGACTACATAATATCAGGACAGTTGTATTGACAAGCTACGTAATTTGACAGTAGGCACATTTCAGTTAGGTACTGCACAGTTGATATGTCACATTACTCAGAGACAGATTTGTTGTGTAAGTGCTATTTATTGAAAAGTGCTGTAGTGCTATATGTACATTGTCCATGATTGTGAGTCCATTGTAGTGAAACCTTAAATTGTGATCCTACACAAGGGGTTAAGGAAATGCTTTTGACATGCTGGGGTGTTGTTTCAGACAGTGCAGAGGGACAGGATTTGCCAATGAGTAAGAGAGACACAATCACTGGGCAGGCTGACAAGATATACAGTGGTAAGCAGAACAGTCATTAAGTAGAGTTGTTGTAAGACTGGCATGTTACAAAGCGCAGGACCTTGGTAATTGTTGGCCATGTGGCAGGGACTAGTGCTTCCGGGTACTTTTCCATGTGAAAGTGGTCTGTTCCAGGTCTTCTTCTTCTGATGTGTGTGTTGCCTCCTCTGTCCTTGTTGGTGGTGGTTGTGAAGGGCAACACACACCTCAGTGTTTGAAGACGTGGAGTCAGACATCCCGGTCGCTGCTACCTGTGAAGGTCTTAAGGGCAGTACTGCAGCAAGGAGGATCTGCTGGTTCTTGAGAATAGCAGCCACATCATGATGGTAGGCAGCCAGGTCGGCCCTGAGGGGTTCAATGTTACATTCGTGCACATGTTGACAGGATTGCTGTTGTAGGTGTTGGGTCAGCTGTATTACAGCTGTGCTGATTTCCTTCAGGCTTTTTTGCTGTTCCTGCAAGATAGATGTTAGCGCTTGCATAGTTGCTGCCTGATCTGCAGATGACATCATGCACGAGCGCACCCCCTCAAGGCTGGTTGCCATAGTTTGCATCCCTACCCGCACCTCCTTGTCCAGCTCCCGCTCTACTCCGACTACAGTTCGCTCAAAGCTGGTGCCTGTGTCGTCTGAGTCCTCAGCTGTAGTGGAGCTGGCAGGTTTTACAATTGGGGCGGTGGGTGGGTCCTCTGCAATGGCTGCTTGTTCTGTGCTCCTCCTTGTGACTGAAGGTGTGGTCTGGAGGGTTCCAAGGACCTCTTGGATGGTCTCCTGGGGAATGTTTATCAGCTCGTCATCCATGTCATCAGGGTATTCTGGGACAGGCATATCCGCAGGAGATCCATTGTCCTCTGCAATGAAACAGGGTACAATTAGTGTGTCTGTGTTGTGGCATTAGTGATGTGACATGCCTGCCTTGTGATGAATTCACATTGTGATCTTGTTTTCTGTTTATTGCTCCAGTCTTTCAGATCGGCATTCTCCCAGGCCTATGGCCCATCTGCATGTCACATGTATAGTATTGAGTTATTGGACTTCTCTGCATCATCTTCTCTAGTCTTGTTTTAGGCCAAATAGTGATTTGCCACCTTCTTGTCCTACTCAACCCTCCATCTACAACCATTCTCATGGTGAGACCTTTCACTGGCTGTGGGTGTTCTGATGGCACTGGCAGCACACTTAACAATCTGGACCTGCCACAGTCTCTGATCTTTCACATCCACTTAAATGTAGTTGACATGTAGCATATCCTATGCATAGCATTGTTATGGCATGATATGGATGTTGGCATTGGTAATGTGTACAGCTGATGTTGGGAATGTGTGGTACATTGGATTGCCCTGATAATCGTATCAGTGTCCTATTTCCTCCTCTGACTGTGCAGGTCTATTTCAGTGACCATTTACATGTGTCCTCCCCCTCAATGCTGTTGTCTGAGCAGTATGACATTTGGGATGTTACATTGTGACCCAGGCACAGGATGGACCCTGACATATGCAGCATGGGTATGTCCTTAGTGCTGTGTAGCTCCTATTGTTGTTGACATTGGCTGATGTTTGCTACAACTATGGTCATTGACATTTGACAGTACTGGGGCCTTTGTCTTTTTTCAGGGGATTGTTGAAGTTGTCCTCCTCAACCCTCTAATTTAGGTGTGTATGATCCATGGGGAGGTTACTGCCATTGGCTACTTGAGCTGCACACAGAGCAGAGGTGGTAGTGGCAACTGTTGTCGCAGTTACATTCCAGTTGTCGGTATGGCTAGAGGTTGTTAATAGGGCGCTAGTTAATGTAGGGGGTATGGGGGCTGACGTGTGCCGGATGTCAGTTTGACGTTGTGCCCTTCCCTCCTGGCGTGGCTTTCCCTTTGCTCCATCGTTGGCATGGCAGCATGCCCCTATGGGACTGTTGTTGGTGTAGTAATGGTGTGTCCCAGCTTCTGTCTGTGCAGGCCATGCCCCCATGCCATCCCCCTTTACCCATGCCACTCCATGTATAGGATGACTTACATGCATTGTGTAGTAGGTATTCCCCCCCGCTGGCAGTTAACATTAGTGCATTTTAATTCCCCATGCGACTTACCCTGCATGTGCGTTGTCTCCTGGTAGTCTGCGCTGTCCTGTCCTTGAATCCCTGTGACGATCTCCTCAGGGATGATGGCTGCGACCATCTCCTCCATGTGGTCCTCGGCCTCCTGGTGTGCTGGTCTCCCACCTCCAGTCTGCAGTGCTGCCTTCCTGTTCCTGGCCATCTTTTCCTTTGTCCTGCGCTTGCAGTCATGCCAGCGTTTTTGCACTCGATGACTGTTCTGCGTACTTCTGCCACACTGTTTATCTTGTCCACAATTTGTTGCCATATTGCCTCTCTCCTACTAATTGGCAATTTAGAGGTGACAAACAGTTGGTGCTGGTGTTCCGTCACCTCTTTAACCAGAATTTCCTGCTCCTCTGCACTGAAGCGACACTTTATTTTCTTCTTAAAAGTGTCCTGGTTCTTGTGTGGGTCCTCCTGGCTGGTTCCTGGTCTGTTGTCATCTTCCTGGGGTCTGTAGTGGCATCTGGGATCCATTTTGGCTCTCCTCTGCTGAAATGGCAGTGTTCGCTGTTTTTTTTTACGCTATTGCATCAAACAACGCTGCATATCTGGTTTGATGGGTCGTAAATCGACCCACAGTCATTTCTGCTGCGTCAACATCGTTTTGCTTTACGACTTGACGCTGCGGTGTGCGTAAAAAAAATGACTCCCACCTGTGGTTTGCGCCGCTGTGCGTCAAAGTATAAATTTGACGCCCACACGGCGCACCAAAATGGCGTTAGCCAGCTGTATTATTTTTGACGCAAAACTGCACCGGCGCAGTTTTGCGTCAAAAATTATAAATATGCACCTAATGTCTATAGAGCCAGATACTATGGTTTGAACAAAGGGGCATATTTATACTCTGTCATTTTTTTGTGGCTCTATTTGAGTGCAAAACTAACTCCATATTTATACTTTGGTGTTAGACCCGTCTAGCGCCAAATTTATGGAGTTAGTCATTTTTTGTAAGTGGAAACCTACCTTGCCTTAATGAGATGCAAGGTAGACGTTCCCGTGCAAAAAATGACCCTATGGCCTTAACGCCATATATATACTCCTGTGCAAAAATGGTGCACGGGAGGGAGGAGGGGTCAAAAAATGGTGAAAAGCTTGCTTTGCCCTGTTTTTTTAACTCCTGGGTCAGGGCAGGTGTTAGGGGACCTGTGGGCCTATTTCCATGGTGGAACCATGAAATAAGCCCACAGGTGCCCTCCCCAGGCCCCAGGGGCACCCCCACCCACACCAGAGGAACTGCGGAGGATGGGGGACCCAATCCCAGGTAAGTATTGCATTTTATTTTTTTAAGTGCCACAGGGGGTCCTGAAATGGGCCCTCATACATGGCACAGGGGCAATGGCCATGCCCAGGGGCCCTTGTTCCCTGAGTTGGCCATTGGGGAGGTGGGTATGACTCCTGCCTTTAGTAAGGCAGGAGTCATGTAGCATGGTAGGTTTAGCACCATAAAATGACACTAATCTGGTTAGAGTCATTTGCTTTTACTCTAACCTGCCTAAAGTCATTTTTTGGTGCTAAACCCCCTTCTTCTATACCGCCAGCCCCACCCGACTAAAGTCATTTTTTTTACTCTAGCCTACCCTTTGCACCATCTTGCACCATTCCATAAATATGGTGCCTGGCTGGTGCACAGAAATGGTGCAAGCTGGTGCTAAACTTTTTGTTGCAAAACTGCCTTAGTGCAGTTTTGCACCAAAAAGTATAAATAAGGGCCAAAATACTTTGACTAGGGGCCCTAAGACAGGTCTGCCATGTGTGTCAGTGGGCATGGCCTTTGGGGGATGTATGAACGTGTGTGTGTGTATGATTGGGACATAGGTGTATTGGTGTCAGAGAGCCTGTGCTGTATGTACTTGCGGCACAGGACATACCTTTGGCCATATATGGCACCATTGCATGTATAACAGAAAGATACAACCAGTTTTTTTAAAAAATATGATGAATTTAAAGTGCAGAAAAATGCTCTGCAACAATGTTCATAACACAGAACATTTTTCTGCACTTATTGCACTGTATTTTTCAGGTGTACATGAGTCACAGTATCTATTAGCCACTGGGAACAAGAGGCCTGCTGTTTGCAACTGTGACATTTTGAAGTGGGAGAAAATTCAAATGAAGAGTTAAGTTAGTCATTTAGGTGACTTTTCATTTAAACGTTCTTCCATTTAAAAGAATTTAGAACCATAATTTTGTTCTCACACTCCAATAATGAGTTGACAAGGTATTTTATTTAAGAGTTGAATATGTCAGTGCTTCAGCTGTTCACCTCTGTGCCCCAGCCTGTGTTTTAAATCTGACTGAGCACTGCTCATTCTCAAGCCCTGCTATCTGTAGCTTGATGGTAATAACAAAATAAGAACAACCTTCCCTTACCTTTAAAAGGGAAATGTGACCCTCTGCTTGTTTAAAAATGAACTCAAGGCTGTGAGCTGCTCTGAAGGTGTCTGGAAGCGACTTGTAGCTTGTGATCGACTGGTTGGAGACACCTGGCCTACACTCACTATAATGCTTATTTCTGCAGTTACTCTTCTTTATATATTTTGAAGTGAAACAATGCTTTAGTGTGCTAATAAAGCTTTTTAAAATTATAACATGATTTTGTGTGTGTGTGCATTGCTGTAAACCATACTAACTAAATGTGTCCATTATAGTCTTTGGCAGGATTTGATCATTAATATGTGTTATCTCTAGGTTAGTTGCAGGGGAGATCTGTGGGCCACGGCCTATTTGTTTCAAGAGAACTTGAAACATGTATAAAGCATATGCATTAACTAGACATAAGTAGGAAATGTATGAGGTGTTTATAGTACAAATCTAGTTACAAACCAATGTAGGCCAGTACAAAGGTGGGGTTGGAAGGCAGTAGTACAGCACAGGTGTAAGAGGATGGGAATGCGAGAAAGACAAAGGGGTTACTAGGTGGGATCAATTATCCAGTCAGTTGCACATGGATGGGGTGATGCATGGAAGAGGTGTTATATGAAAAGGAGGGTCTATGGTTACTCCCTGAAGACCATGTTTGAGGGAGCTTGCCTTATCTAGGTTGTGCGAGAATTTCAGATCCTAGGGGCACAGTAAGAGAAGGCTCGTTGTCATGTATTCTTTTTCCTGCATTTTGTGTCTCGAGCATGCTAAGGTTGCTGTTGCTTGTGTTGGTCAGCCCATTGTAGATCTTGCTCTTGCTTCCCAGACAGGGTGGAGCACTTGTGTTTACCATTTTGTAAGTAATGCAGTAGACCTTGAAGGTGATGCAGGCTGGTGGAGGGAGGGAGTTGACTTCTTTGATGGTTAAACCTTCTGAGATGCTTGATCAGTTGGCCAACAGCAGAAAGGGTGCTGGTGCTCTGACGTGATTTTGGGATATCATCTGTATAGGCACAGCATAAGTCAAGGCGTGGTGAGATAGGGACAGGGCTAGTTTTGCAGGATGCATTGAGAAGAAACGTTTTAAGTCTGTAGACCATGATGCGTTGATGTCAGGCAATGTGTGTCTTATTTGAGATGTTCTTTCTGAAGCTGGTGATGGCGTTGATGTTGAATCCTAAGGATCTGGCATTTTTAAACAATTGTGTGTTCAAAGCATCAAGGTTCATTACTGAGAGCCATTTCACTTGTCTTCCTGTTGCTTGGCCTTAGTGATCAGCAGGATCTATGTATATTAAGGGTTGTCCTCCAAGCGTGACTTAGACATGCATACCTCCCCACTAAACTACTTCTGGGCTCTGTCAGGAGCACACTGCAGATTCTTCAGAATTCAGGCATGCATTCCCTAAAAACCCACTTCAGAAATATTCAGTCTTCTCACGTTACTTAGCTCATTAGTAAATGCCACAAAATGGCCCCCAGTATATTCCCTGCCATTGGCTTTGAATATAACCATGTTAGCTAAAGTTTTATTTTTCTCCAACTTAAGAACTAATAATCTGGGCACTGACCTGGCACAAGGGCAGCAAACAGGATGCAGCATAGTTACAAAACATTTACCAAAGTGATGTGGGCTCTTTGCAAACTTTAGTGCTGGAAGGCTTACATTTTGATGTTTCACACCTGGGGGAAGTTATGTGGGTATGGTATATGACCTGTGGCATTGAGAGACTATACCGTATCCAGATTTACACCTGGAAATATATCCGTTAGTGTCTCCTGTTAGTTTTAAGCTGAAACAAAGAAAACAGTTAACTCACAATCAAGTTAAATGAATTGCATTAACTACTTCAAGTGACTGTGGTCTGGTCTCACTTTACCAACATCGCAGTGACACACACTGGAGATGACAGTCATCCTCAACTCTCCAGTCTTCCCATACCACTGACCACCGCCTAGTGGTGGTCCTTGCTTTGCACATGCCTCCTTCAGGCATTACTGTTTCTGTTATGATTGAAGTATAACTTACTAGCTTTAAGTCATCCATCCATCCGTCAGTCCATCTGTCTGTCTATCTGAGTATCCATCTATCTGTCCATGTGTTTGTCTGTCTCCAAAGTGGATGCCCTGGTAACTTTCTGAATCTCTATGCCCATTGAATCCCATGTTGCTGCCATGCTCTTGGTGGTCCACGACACTTGCCCACTGCTCAACCACTAGGGCAGCCTTGCTCCATTAGTCTGCTGTATCTGGTTCATTTGTCTTCAACTTTCCATCACTTGAGCAGGACCTGGCTTGTCACGGCCTACTGTGTCTAATGGTCAGAGCAGATCCTTCAAAGTGTACACACTGTCACTCTCTAGAATAACTCCCGGGAAAGCCTGGCCTGGTTCAAAAGGCCCTAGGACCCTGATTACAAGTTCTTGTCTAAATTCTGACCCCATAGCGAACACTTTACTGAGGGATCAGAATTATTAGTAATATGGCATTTAACACTCCAGCTGCAATTTTCCCCAGGCAAATTTTAGCAGGTCTAAAACATGGTAAAAAAACCTAGATACATGCGGAAAAAAGTGCGATAAGCAACTATTTTTGTATGTAATTCTTTCTTTTCTGAGTGTAAATTCGGGATATGAGGCACTTATTGCATCTGGTAAATTCCGCATCCCAGAGTATTTTTTTTTGTATTACCTGGCACAATAAAAATGAAGGCAAGCTGAGAGCATCTCTCTGGTCACTCAAGCAGGAAACTAAAAAGTTCCCCCATAGGATTACCACAAATACAACACTCTGCCTACCGCACACTTCCTATGGCATAGCATGCTACCTGTCTGCAAAGTGTGCTTCAGCGTCCAACAACGAGGTTTCATACTCCATAAATGCTACAGTGGAACACAAAACAGTACCTCACCCCATTCTGGTTTACTCATTATAAGAGCCTTTTTGGTTACATATTTTTGTCAAGAGGCGCCGGCAGTCAACTCTACGCTGAACAGGATCTGTCAGGCCGACCACGTAAACTCAGGCTACATCACACACTCTTAGCCAATCAGCACTCACCAAATCTGCGATCTATTAAGTTAAACAATAGACATCCTTTTAGTCCTGTCTAGTCCATGTTTCTGAGAAGAATTGGTATCAGACTCCCAGAAAGACATTATTGACAAGCCTCAGTAGATGGCAAAAGATCTCTCACATGCTCTCCGAATACCCAATCCGCACTCCTCCCACAGCATGCAGTGCCCAGATGTATGCTTCAGTCAAACTATAACATTCACTTTCTCTCACAACATAAACGCCCATAAAGGGGAGGATGTTTGTGTCTATATTGTAGAAAGTGCATGCAATGAGACTAATGAAAAGCAACAAAATGCACTGAAAGATAGTTTTATTGAAAGATTGCTTTTATTGAAAGGGCAAATGGGAGACAAAACAAAGACCTAGTTTGCTCCTAGAAGGCCTCTGCCTCCACTGGGTGATTTTCTTCTCAACAGCAAACCTTTAGATTCAGCTCTGAACCGGGCCCCAGGATGTAGGTGCCACAAGCTGGGACTGCTGTTGTTACTGCTTAATTTATAAAATAATAACTGCTATTTCTCAGACGTCCCCATCCTACAATGCAGAATGTTGGGGTTGTCAAACAGCAAGATTTTGTAGTCTTGACTCCAGCTCGTGCCTCTTTCATTCAGCACCATAATTTCCCTGACCCTTTACTCCACTCTTGCAGGTTCTTCTTCATGTGTCCTTTTCCCCTTTGTCAATGTAGTTCTGTAATTATTTTCCTCTTTCTTTCCCCGTTTTCTGCCTTTCTCTGTTGTTCTGGGTCAAAAATTAATGATGGAAAAACAAGTTCTGGTCTCCAGAGCTCTGAGCTCAAATTAAGCACCGGTTGTAGCGTGTTCAGAATGGGCAGCCGACCTGTGTGGTCACCACAGCAGGGCGAAGATGTTTACTAGTACTAGGAAATGCATGCCACATCACATTGAGTCATCGAAATGAGGTGCCTACTGACTCATATGGTGTTAAAATGGAGTGCTCAGTATGGAATGCTCCGTTCAGTGTTCCGAATATAGGGGGCTATTACAACTTTGGAGGAGGTGTTAATCCGTCCCAAAAGTGGCGGTAAAGTGACGGATTTACCACCAGCCGTATTACGAGTCCATTATATCCTATGGAACTCGTAATACGGCTGGTGGTATATCCGTCACATTTGGGACAGATTAAAACCTCCTCCAAAGTTGTAATAACCCCCATAGTGCCTCAGGTGTAGTGCTCAGATCAGGGTGCTTATTAGAAGATGCCTCTTTCCTCAGAAATCTGTGACACGTCGAATGGAGCTCACCCTTCCATCCTGAGCTCCCCAGTCACTGTACCTCCTGTACTGGCCGGGCCACAGGAGATACTGCCTCCCCCGGTAGTGAGGGTGCTCATAGAAGATCCAGAAGCCCTCTACTTGGCCACAAGAGCGGACTCCCCGGGGCTGGAAGCGCTCGTACAGCGAGGGGCAGTCTTCTTGCAGCTCTATTGAGCGGCCCAGGAAGTCAAAGTTCTCGTAGAGGTTCAGCTTGTAGGATCCTTGGTACTGGGAGGAGAAATTAAGCAGAGACGGAAGAGACAAGAGAATTATTTATAGCCGCTGGTGTACAGGATGAAATAAATCATGTAAGGTAATTGAGAAATCAATCTCTGGGAAAAATGCAAAAT
Source organism: Pleurodeles waltl (assembly GCF_031143425.1). Taxonomy (NCBI): domain Eukaryota; kingdom Metazoa; phylum Chordata; class Amphibia; order Caudata; family Salamandridae; genus Pleurodeles; species Pleurodeles waltl. The sequence continues at coordinate 990,963,080 of NC_090440.1, forward strand.
GTTACTATCTGTGGGAGGCATAATAAAACACGTTTTATGGTATGGGTATTTGTATAGAAATGATCAATAGAATTATGCAATTTTGTGGTGCAACATTTGCTTCATAATTATGAATGTGCCACACTTGCCACATAATCAGTCACCTTCCGCATGATTTGCAGATTTTAACAAAAAATTTGACTAACTCAAACTGTTCCAACGTTACTAAAACTGCTGCCACCTAGTGGCAAGCATTTTGCCGTGCAGTCATTGGTCGCCTTTTAGTTGCTGGTTGCGGTAAATTAGTGTTAAACTGATATGAATGAGGTGAAACCTTTGCTTATACAGTGTAAAAAGGACAAAATTGTGAAACAAAACTGTCACAAAATGTGCAGCATTATACCGCATAACTTGTTTTAGTCTGCCTGAATTATTTAATTTTTCACAAAAGTTGGTCTTTCCCTGCTGCAAAATTTCATTGGCCATAGAGCACAACCTGCGACTGGTATAGTATCCGGCAGCAATCTCTGTAATCCGAGGGTCACTTTCAAGCAGTTAAGAGGTTTCCATCACAAACGAGAGTCTGATTGGGCTTTCAAAACTGCACTAAGAGTGATGTAAATGGCCATGTTCCTCTGAGAAGTGAATGTGTTAACTTAGATAACTGTGGGTGAATGTTCTTCATATAAGAGGGGTGAGATGAAAGGGCTGTCCCAAATTGTCTAAACATCTTCTAGGTCAGAGGTAGAGTTGGGTGAGCCACTGAAGGCTTGAGCCAGGTTTGAGCGAAATGCCTGGCACTGGGTCACATAAAGGCCCCTTTGGACTCGCAAGCCTAAAACAGGCCAAGATTTTATTTGGCTTCTATGAGCCACCCACGCTCTAACCTCATGCGCCAAGAATTAAGAAAAAGCAAGAACCTTAGACACCCATCAAGCGGGTGGATTGCCAAGTATAAAACCTGAAAACCTGTAATTAGTACCCGCTTCCCTGCTTGGCCAAATGGTGAGATCCTTAGCAAACACCTTTCCTGTGTTCGCTTTAACAGACTCCAATGTTACTATATACATAATAAGAGTCTAGGTCACATGTAGGTCTACCATGACAACTGTTTTGCTTCTTGGTTCACTGATGGCATTGTCTTCACGGAAGGGGCCATGAATCGTTCTGAGTTCATGTTTAAAATCATCACTTTCAATGGATGCCTCCCAGTGCAGAACTATAATCTAATGTAATAAGGTGAAATACTTCAGTTTGTTAAAGAAATAAACTTGTTTGACTTTTGAATTTGAATGTTTCATTTTTTACATGCTAGTTGTTGGATGATCTATATCAGTGAGTCTGTAGTCCGCAGACCCATGTGAGTCCTTGACAGCTATTCATAGGGTCCATGACTGTCTAAAAAAATAATATTCGCAGATTAAGTATATCTACATAAAAAAGCAAAACTAAAACTTTGACATATTCCCTGTGAAGAAATCTGATATTGGACGCTGAATATTAACTTGGTATCATCATCTTGATTTGATGGAGCGCCACAAGTGCAGGAAAAGGAAACTAGTTTTGAAGAGAACATGTTTTTCATGCATTTGGAGCAAAAAAGACAAAATGATTAACAGTAGTCCAGCATATCACTTTGTATTTTAGAAATAAAACTAAAATTTGAAACGCTCCAAACTTTAGACTGAAAATAAAATGTAGATATGTTCATATGTTTTTGTTGGTGAATTAAATAAAATATTTCATAATTGGTGCATTTTATGTGCACTTTTTTGGCATTTTTTGTATTGGTTTGAGGCTCAAATCAGAAATTGCTTGGGGTGGGGCCCCGCATGTAGTAGTGATTCAGTGAGAGTCAAGGAAAGTCAAAAGGTTAAGAACCGCTGATGTAGGTGACAGACATTTCATTACTCGGCTCGTTCACGAGATTTTAAAACCATAACATTGTTTCGACTCTCCCTGTTCATTTTTTACTCGCCCACCTCTAGTTGGACACAAAATCAGTGCCCCGGAATGAATTGCTATAAAATATATTTTTTAATGAAATGTTTGCATTCATTTTTAACGCTTTGGAGGAGGGCGGCAGACACACTTTGGACACACTGATTCAAATAAAACTGAGAAATGCTGGAAAGTTGTGTCGTTTGAACAAGTTATGACATAGAGGTTGATTGCATCTTGTTAACTAACGCTGGGGCTGAATTAGAGAAGGTTTATTATAAATTTTTGCTATTCTCAGAATGGCCGCTAGATGGTAGGAATGTATGTACTTTTTACTCGCACGCCTTAGCAGAGGCACAAAAGGCGGGTTAAATCACAGGGGATTTCCGTCCTTCCAGACACTAGGGATCTCCCATTATAGTAACAATGCAAAAGCGAAAGCTTACTGTCTATGAGGTGATTTACTACGTCAAGGCGATTAGGTAAATTAAAACTTCTTCGACCTGAGGGAGTAACCTCCTGCCAAACTAACAAATTATCATCAAACAGGTGGTAATTTCTGAAGCATTGTCAGGAACCGCTGTGATACCGGTTCCTGCCAATGTTTTTTTAAAGTTTGACGAACGGTTCGTCAACTTGGCAGAGCCGTCTGTCAAACAAATATTTGTGTCCGGAGCGGGTGTTTGTTTTTGGAATAAATAAAAAAATGCCTCTTTGCCATTGGAGTCATCTCCCATGGCGAGGGGGACAGATTTGTACTGCCCCTTACCACCAAGGTATGAAACAAACTAACCCCAAACATTGGTTGGACTGTAGAGAATAATATTTTCCCTATGGAGCAAAACAACACAAAAAAGTTTATCAACTTCGCAAGTGTATTTAACACTTCAATTTTTTTTATTGCTCAGGAGAATATCTATAGGTGTTTATTAATGCTTGAGACAATGGAGTTCACAAAACCTTTCCGGGAGCTGGTATGAAAGCATGTAGCTTTTACATCTTTCCAGGTGTATTTCATGAACGTCAATTCACCAAACTACCTGAGGTAGCAGTGGTGACAACACGCGCCATTTCAACTTTACTTTTACTCACACACGCATGCTTACACTTTCGCACACATTTTCACATACACACACTCACTCGCCCTTAAGCACACCCTCCCCTGCAAGCACGCGCACAGCATACATTTAACATTTTTTTTACTTACCTCAGCTGCCAGAGATGGTCATATTGCAGCAAACTGTAATTACTTCTTTATTACACTAATAGTGAATAATATTCTATTACTCACTATGAGTGTAATATAACATTGACAGAAAACAAAGAAAGTGGTGCTGCCATTGTGTTCCTGGCACTGATTTTGCCCCCGCTGAGGCCAGGGGTCGCAAAGGCAGTGCCAGGGGTCGCATGGGGCAAAATGACGTCCATTGTGTACTCATTGAACCATTTGCGAGCATAACTCTGCAGCCCTGCCAAGTACCACCATCACAGGATTTAGATTAAAGCATTTTAGCGCTGGTGGCCGCATATTAAAGCTCCTGGGACCGACGTGTGATCTCTTGGGAACTGTAGCATTCTTATAAACAGTGCGATTTATATTACTTCTCATCCATCATCCCTACTCCTCATCCCTTATCCCTACTCCTCATCCCTTATCCCTGCTTCTCATCCATCATCCCTACTTCTCACTTCTCATCCATCATCCCTACTTCTCATCCATCACACATCATCCCTACTTCTCATCCATCATCCCTACTTCTCATCCATCATACATCATCCCTACTTCTCATCCATCATCCCTACTTCTCATCCATCATTCCTGCTTCTCTTCCATCACCCCTACTCCTCATCCCTGCTTCTTATCCCTACTTTTCTTCCATCATCCCTACTTCTCATCCCTCATCCCTGCTTCTCATCCCTACTTCTCATCCATCATTCCTACTTCTCATGCCTCAGCCATCATCCCTACTCCTCATCCATCATCCCTACTCCTCATTCCTCATCCCTCAGTCATACCAACACATTTTCAGTTTTGTGAAACACACCTTCACACTGATTGGTTGGGAACAGCCAATCAGAGTTATGAGAGAGCTGCATTCTATTTCAATGAAAAACAGCCTCCTAATTTCACATGGTGGGTGAAGAGGGAGGAGAGGAAATGCAACTGTGTGTTTGTTTCCAGTGAATTCAAGGCTGCACAATATTTCATTTTATTTAACTCAGTGTTTTTCTGTTTGCACAGGCCTCTGCAGAAAGCTCTGCTGGGTTGGGAAATACAAGGAGTGCACAGCCTGGGCCATAAATCAGCTCTTGGAGAAAGGGTTATACAGGTCATCTATGGTTCAACCGAAAACCTTTCTTGTTTCAGTTTCATATGTAGAAACAAAGGCGGTCATTCTGACCGCGGCGGTCGCCGTCCGCCAAGCGGTTCCCGCCGAAAGACCGCGGCGGCCATTCCGGCTTTCCCGCTGGGCCGGTGGGCGACCGCCAGAAGACCGCCGGCCGGCCCAGCGGGAAAGCCCCTTCAACAATGAAGCCGGCTCCGAATGGAGTCGGCGGAGTTGAAGGGGTGCGACGGTTGCAGTGGCACCCGTCGCGATTTTCAGTGTCTGCAAAGCAGACACTGCAAATCTTTATGGGGCCCTGTTAGGGGGCCCCAGCACTGCCCATGCCAGTGGCATGGGCAGTGCAGGGGCCCCACGACACCCGTTCCCGCCATCCTGTTCCTGGCGGTAATTACCGCCAGGACCAGGATGGCGGGAAGGGGGTCGGAATCCCCATGGCGGCGCTGCTGGCGGATTCCCTGGGACAGCGGGAAACCGGCAGGAAACCGCCGGCTCCCCTTTTCTGACCGCGGCTTTACTGCCGCGGTCAGAATCGCCCAGGAAGCACCGCCAGCCTGTTGGCGGTGCTTCCGCTGCCCTCCGCCCTGGCGGTCATGGACCGCCAGGGTCGGAATGACCCCCAAAATGTTTAAAATCAACTCTGGTGACAGTGCAATCCAATTCATCCAAACCTTTTCTGGTTTCATTTTTATTTGTAACAAATAAAATGTTTAAATCTAAGCCTGCTTTTTATTTGTAACAAATAACATGTTTACATCTGAGGTTGCTTTTATCTCTGAGAGCTGTTTTTATTTATTTTCTGAAACCAGAAAGATTTTCCATGAACTGTATAACCCTTTCTCCAAGAGCTGATTTATGGCCCTAGCTGTGGGCTCCTTGTATTTCCCAAACCAGCAGAGCTGTAAGAATGCAGCTCTCTCTCATAACTCTGATTGGCTGTTCCTAGCCAATCAGTGTGAAAGTGTGTTTCACAAAACTGAAAATGTGTTGGTATGACTGAGGGATGAGGAATGAGGAGCAGGGATGATGGATGAGGAGTAGGGATGATGGCTGAGGCATGAGAAGTAGAAATGATGGATGAGAAGTAGGGATGAGAAGCAGGGATGAGGGATGAGAAGTAGGGATGATGGAAGAGAAGTAGGGATGAGAAGCAGGGATGAGAAGTAGGGATGATGGATGAGAAGTAGGGATGATGGATGATGGATGAGAAGTAGGGATGATGGATGAGAAGTAGGGATGATGTATGATGGATGAGAAGTAGGGATGATGGATGAGAAGTGAGAAGTAGGGATGATGTATGATGAATGAGAAGCAGGGATGAGGGATGAGGAGTAGGGATGATGGATGAGAAGTAGGGGTGATGGATGAGAAGTAGGGATGATGTATGATGGATGAGAAGTAGGGATGATGGATGAGAAGTAGGGATGATGTATGATGGATGAGAAGTAGGGATGATGGAAGAGAAGCAGGGATGATGGATGAGAAGTAGGGGTGATGGATGAGAAGTAGGGATGATGTATGATGGATGGGAAGCAGGGATGATGGACGAGGAGTAGGGATGATGGAAGAGAAGCGGGGATGATGGATGAGAAGTAGGGGTGATGGGTGAGAAGTAGGGATGATGTATGATGGATGAGAAGTAGGGATGATGGATGAGAAGTAGGGATGATGGAAGAGAAATAGGGATGATGGAAGAGAAGCAGGGATGATGGATGAGAAGTAGGGATTATGGATAAGAAGCAGGGATGAGACATAGGGATGAGAAGTAGGGATGATGGAAGAGAAGTAGGGATGATGGATGAGAAGTAGGGATAATATATGATGTATGAGAAATAGGGATGATGGAAGAGAAGTAGGGATGATGGATGAGAAGCAGGGATGAGAAGTAGGGATGAGGAGTGAGGAATGAGGATGTCCTAAAATGGATGCTGTATGAGGGGGGATGCCACTTCCCGTAAGAACGTAATTTTCATGCACCTTTCTTGGTTTGCTGCGCCTCTCTCGGGCCTTAGCAGGGGTTCTCCTCTGGCCCCCCTAATCCCCTCCGGGTGCGGGCTTTCACCCTAAAAAGGGCCCTCAGCTGCTGTGATTCATCTCCTCCAAACGGCGCAGTGTGACCACACATTCACACTGGGGCCAGAGACACTGGCTGCTGCTGTAGTCAGTAGATCGCTGTCCAAGGCCTCCAGGCAGGCACCTCCTCCCAGCAAAAACAAGCCTGCAACCCGGCGACCTCGATCATGGCAGCAACTGAAGATGATTTGCAGGCTTAGCCTGCCCTGGCAGCCACCTCTGGCTCCCCTGGGCATAGGTGAGCTCAGCCTGCCTCACGAGAGAATGCTGACATCTGCAGGGACTTTCAATTTCAGTGTAGTCTCCCATTCACCATTTAGTGCAGTGGTGAATTATTTATAGTGCTAGGAAGTCCTAGCCTGCAACAAAAAGCACTACACATATGCAAGTCGGTATTTTAAAATAGGGACAGTTGGTTAGTGAATTCCTATTTCAGGAGTTTTGCAGCAGTTTCATGATCTTTTCGGAGCATCTCATTGCTCAAAATGGTGTACTTTTCACAAATTAGCTATTTTCATGAACTTTATTACTTGGCGTTATTCACGAAAAAGTGTCATTTAGTGTCACACATTTGGCAGATGAATGCCACTCATAAGTACATGGAAACCGTGGAAATGTCACACATAAGCAACCTGAAAACTTGGCAAATATGACTCTGCACTGATCCGATTCTGAGGTCTGCGGTCCTAGACCAAGTGGTGCAGATTAATGGCCTTCTTTCAAAATAGTGCCCCATACCTACTGGAGTACCAAAATACCCTTACTAGGTATTGATCATCTGCATAACACGGGCATAGATATGATTCCCAATGCAAATAAGCAGAGAGATAAGCCTGGGCAATTGGGCCATTAAAAAATAAGACCTGCTTTCATTGCAAGCCAGAAATCTGAAAACAGCAATGCATCCAAGGGGCCATTACAACCTGGGCAAGCACATTATCTGTGAAGCGAAGCTCCTGACGGTTACAAGCAGAGAGGAAAGAAGAACAGCTGTGATACATTTCCTGCGCAGTATTGGCTCTGCAATGATGCTGCAAGGAGAGGACAACAACTGAGCCTGGCTTCCATGTCTCTAAATGGTGCTCCTAATGCCAAGACTATCACAGCCCCCTTCTTTGTTTTAAAATCACAATAGCCCTGACTCCCTGGACTATAAATGACAGAAGCTTCAGACTGGTTAGCTCAGACTCTGCTGTTCGAACTACGGTCTTGTCCTGGAAAATTGTAGATTTGGTGGTGAAGGTTGAGGACCAGGAATAGCTATTATTTGTCAAATCCCATGAAATCTGCTGCTTCCAGAAGATGTGGGTGGAGGATAGCAGCCTAGTTGAGCTGCTTCAGCAGACTATCCCAAACTCTCAATTGATTCAGCCAAATCCAATGGAGGCGGAGCAATGAAGGGCCTTACTACTTGGATCTTTGGGAAGATGGCGTGAAAAGCTACCCAGATACCACTGATTGCAATACCACAGAATCTCATCAATATAAGGTTGTTGAAGAAGTTGGATCAACTGCAAACAGTAGATAATATCAATGTTTATCTTCTGCCTACCTGGCGAACAGAGGAGGTTTGCTGTTTTGAACTCCTTGATGAAACACGGCAAGCAATCAGATTGAATGTAGATGTCAGCACAGAATAAATGATGGTTGTCTGTGTAGGTTTCAATGTCTCACCACCAGTGGATATTTGGGACAATTATGTTACTGAAGAAGAGGCCTTTTTGGGGCCTTCCTGCCCCTGGCATCACCAGTGGCATCAAGATTTGTTATGCTCAGCTGGGTATGGCCTTCCTCAATCTGCTGTCTAATTGTCACCCTCAGCTTTCTTAATGGCTGGACCATTTTGGATAGTCATGCAACTTCAACATGTCAGAGTAGTAATAAATGAACTCTGATTTACTACTTTTGGAGTACTATTGTACCATGACAGGAGATTTGTCTGCGTTTTGGTCATCACCGTTCACATCAATGGTAACTGGCCAGAAGAAGTGTGAATCTGGGTGGGTTGAGAAAGACTGCAGGGATATGAAGGCTGATTCATCAAACACACAGTCAGCTTGTCATATGTCCTCAACAAATTAAGAATTTTTCAGAAGGTTGAGGACAGAATATACAGTTCTCATCAAAATCAAGAAGACATCGTATAATCAAGCTGTGTGGGAGGACTTGAAACTAGCGTCTGCAGAAAAGAATAGCAAGCAATTTCAGAAGCTGATTTCAAGAGCAATGGTTGGTGCAGCAAGTAAACCTAAGCACTATCTCAGTGCAAGCATCTGGGTTAACTATTTTTAGCAGTTGTATAACATTGCTGACTCAGAAGGATATGCATATTATGCCAATCCCCGTGAAAAAGGCAAAAAAACTTTAAAATCCAGTATAATTTATTAATAATCATTCAACTCAATTAACTGAGCTCCGAAGTAGAAAAAACATTTATGTCTCAGAAGCCAAACAAAGCTCCTGGCCCAGACTTTGTTCCTGCAGGCATGTTTTGTGCCAACCCTGAGCTATAGTCTGATGTCTTAACAAGAGTTGTGAAAGATGCCCAGAACACAATCTCCATTCCACCTTCCTGGTGTTCCGCATACCTGTACATAAAAAGGGCAGTAAACTGTTGCGAAGCAATTATAGGCTGATCTCACTACTTGACACATAGGAAAAACCCTTAGTCATGGCCTGCTCAAGAGACTGCCGGCCTGGGTGGACCAAAATCCTATCATCGTTGATACCTAGGCGGGTTTCCATAAAGGAATTGGCACTATCAATCAGACAATCAGACTACATAAGATTGTCTGTTAAGTATGCAGGCCCATATTTAAACTTTTTGATGCAAAACTGGCAAATGCAGTTTTGTGCCAAAAAGTATATCGCCGGCTTACGTCATTCCATTAATGTGGCGCAAGGTGGCGCTAGGGGCCCATAAATATGCACCTTTGTTTCTGTTAAAATGGTGTCTGCCTCTCTCTGTTTATCTTTAAACCGACTTCACAGTGAGTGACAATATTCAGCTCTTTCACAAGGAGCATATTGGCACACAAAGTCGTATGACTGTGTGCTTTTTGAGACTGAAAATATTATTCCCTTTTTTCCAATGTTTGTTATAATAGTAAGGGTCTGTCATTCCCCACAACCATAACGTTTTATAGAAACCATGTCAGAACAAGACACGCATTGACAAAACCAAAAGGCTGACCTCCAATGTCAGACCTATTGGCTTTGCCAGTGATTGTTTATTTTCATGTTTCCCATAATCTTGTTGAAATTGGTTGTACTAATTTTCCATTATGAATATATTTTGGAAATACTAGCATGCATCAACGCATTTTAGTAGATGATGGTTCAAAGAAATTGTATCTAACATTTCAGAGTAGTTCAGCAAAACTTTTTCCTAGTTGAATTTTTTGTGAACATTTAATTTAAAAGCATATTCTTGTCTATCTTGCTTTCAAGTTTCTGTAGATATTTGCAACTAATCAGAGAGCATTCTGGGAGCATTATATGTATCTCCATATTGTTAAACTTTGCAAACCTATATACACATTTTTACACTGGGACCACTGTCAGCAGTGCAGTCCAAGCTTACAATAGGTCCTTAAAGCACTCACCCTAATAATAAATGGTTTGCATTAACGAACCATTAATACAAGTTCGAACAGCATTAACATAGGGACAGAAATATTACCCCAACGACAGGTGGCCCATGATGTGTTACCTTAACTGCAGACAATGCCCCTTCATAATGTGGTACTGGAAACTGGCAGCCAAAGGGTTTGTGCTGCAGGGGGTTGGGTCTACTTGTCCTAAGGACAAAAGAGACATGAGAACATGTTGTCCTTAACCCCAAGCATCCCTGCCCTTTTCAAGTTAACTTCAATTACAACTTTCAATAATGCACTGTCCCACTGGTTTATGAGACAGTATCCATGTATATATGGGTCTCGATGAGGAAACGAAATTAGGCATTTGGCCAGGACTAGCCTTGCTTTGCCAGGTGTTTGGTAACAATATTTCATCTAATGCTGTGATGCATGACATTTTAAAACTGCCCATCATTTTTATGCCTCCCTCGTAGTAGGGTTTTAACTCTATACTGTTGTTTGTATTTCTTATGGCTATCGCTAAAAACAAAATTTTATTGGATCTGAAACCTTACTACTCTAGACTGAATAAATTGGGACCAGGTCTGTGAAATATCTCCAGTCTGGCTTTATTATGGAATACGACTTCCAGAACTATACATCAAACTCAAAGTGATGTCTCTTGAACCAGACACAACAGTCTGTGTGAGCAACAGAACCGAAAACAATACTCTAGATATGCCTAGAATAGTTCAAAGTACAGTAAGAAAAGCTTCCCCTCCAAAGACATCTGAAAAGTTGTGTGGGCCTTTGAACCTGTGACCATGAATTCAAACTCATATCACTGTCTAGAGTAGATAAGTCCACTGCTCCACTGGACCCAGTTTAAGCCCATGCATGGATCAGCAAACGGAAATAGTTTTCACTCTGTATACACTGCTCTATGGCATTGTTTCTATGTGCCAAAAGGTGTTACAGTCTTATTTGCCTGACTTTTAAAATGAGGGCCTCATTTACAACATTTTGGCACTCAGCAGTGCTGCAAGCCTTCTTGCTGCGCTGCCCTGCATTAAAACAAAAAGGAAGGAATGCTCCATATCTAAAAGATATGGGGCATTCCTGTCCTTTTACCCTGCGCTGGCACCCAAATTGCTGCCATGGGCCAACATAGGCACGCTTACATCACAGTGCAAGGGTGAGAGGCAATTTTTTGTGCCACCCTTATGCCACCCCTGGGGTGGTGTAGCCTTTTGACGCACTCCCAGGTTTACAAAACCTTGTAAATCTGGGGAATGTGTCAAAATCCATGGGTGCTATGTGGAAACACCCACTCCAAAAACCCATGGAACGTCTCTTTGAAGCAAAGTAAGGCAACGCAGCGACTTGAGCTGCTCTGCCTCACTCCATATCTACAAGGCCATGAAAAGCAACGCAAAGTGGCTTTGAGTGGCATTGTAGATATGGGCCTGCAGCCTGAGCTGCCAGTGATTCATAAAAAGCAGTGCTCCGCCGGCGCAAGCCTCTTGTAAATAAGCCCCTAAATGTTTTGGAATACAAAGTGGACATTGTTTATTGATTGCTGTTACATGGACTTAGTGATAGTCCTATGCCTTGTAAAGTGCTCTGATGTCTTCCATGACTTAATTTTCACCCTAGAACACCTTTTACAATAAATAAATTCAAAATAAAGGTGATGCCTCTAGAGATGGTCACAACACTACACTTGCAGCCTCCAGAACTGAACCTAATACTACAGAAGACATCTCTAGATTTGGGCATTATATACCATAGGTGGTCTCCAAAACTTAACTCAATATTTTAAACAATGCCTCATCAAACAGGCACAACACTCTCAAATACAGAATCCACACGTACACAATACTCCAGAAATAGCATTCACAATTAGGCACAATACTCCGAATGTGATCTCCTCCATGGGAGGATACTTTACTTGCTTACTACATCCTGTGCTCACCACGTCAGTTTTAAGGGCTTATCTGTAGTGCATGTAGCTTCCTTCCATTGCTTGGTCTAGATCAATTCCCTTAACACTTGGTCAAAGACCCCTGATTTGTTTAGCATTGTTTATCCCTGTGAAATCACACTGCAATGGACTACTTAACACTCTTGCACAAAGAATGTGGTTCTATAGTTGTGAAGCCAGTAAATTTCTTCACCCAGCCCCAATGTCTGGCTCATGGGCAGGTATTTCCGTTCTTCTTCCCATTGCCACTTTTGTGGATTTGGACTTGCACTCCAGAACTAGCCTTGTACCACATCTTCACTGTAGAGCCTTGTCAATGCTGCTGCTACCAACTCTCGAAACTCAATATATGAAGCTGTGTTCATATGGTCCAATCGTGTTAGCCATCTTCTGGAGAAGGGTTGACCTTTACAAATCAGTTCCCACCTCCCTTGAGGTGTTGGTTATTGGTCAGTGATTTGCAACCACAAGTGGCAAATCAGACGACCTGGGGGAAGGACGCAGTGGTCCAGAGGAAAGTGTTTTAAGATTAATGGACAAAATCACATCTTTTTGAATGGTCGGTGTTGAAGGTTTACAAACAGCCCTTCGGGAGCTTAAGACATTTTTCAACCTAGATTTAGAAAAAGCTGAAAAGTCATCCCTTCTTTCAATGCCTACCACCACAGAAATGCTACCGAGAGCCCTATTTACAATTTGACAGACAGAGTAAAGGGTGTCAGAGTGGTGAAGAACTTTACTGCACCACCCCGCCTTTACTCCAGCCCAGCAGTGAACTCTATGAGTATAATGAACAACCTACATGGCAGTTCATCATATAAAGCTATTTCAAAGTTTGGTGTGCGTACGTTTTTGGTGATGGATGCATACACCAAACTTTTAAAAGATTTTACTTTTTCAAAAGCTAACTCCCAAAGCTGGAGTTTGTTAATGGGCCCAAAACTATGGAAGTTTTCTCCTGTGGTGGAAGGTCATTAGGTCTTTCCTGAGAGTGCATTCATGGTCCCTCAGGAAGATCTTTTGTTGCTTAAAAAAACTAAAAAAAAGGTCTCTGAGTCCTCCACGTTACTTACCATTGATGTGCATCATTGTCACTTTTATTTTCTTGCTTTTCATGGGTGAGCACCTGTCTACTTTCAGTTTGTATCCAATGTGTTTGATTCTTCCCTGGAGCATGGACCAAGTACTGATTGATTTCTTGATTAGTATTCTTGCATCCTGCTTGCGCTCAGATTGTAGTCCTTTTTTGATTTACTTGCAAACCAACTTGTTATCTTTTTCATTTTGCTTGCAAGACAACTTGATTACAGTTTGGTGAGAACTTTGTAGTGTCACCCTTATCTCCCTTTACCTATACACACACTGATCCCCAAAATCACCTTACCTCCCTTTACCTTTACCCACTCCAAGCCCGAAAATCTCCCTTACATCTCTTTATCTCTACTCACCCGAACACTTAAAGCACTCTTACCTCCCTTTACCCTACCCACCTCCAAAGCCTAAAAACACCTGTACTTTCCTTTGCTTCTACCAATCCTCACCCCTAAAATCACCCTTATCTCCCTTTTCCTTTACCGACCCCTGTACTCTAAAATCAGCCTTATCTTCCTTTTCCTATACCTACCTCTGTACCCATAAATCACCCTTACCTCCTGTTATGTACTACCCACCTCTGAATCCAAAAATCACCCTTATTCCCTTTACCTCTACCCACCCCTAAATCCTTAAATCACCCTTACCTCCCATTACCTCTACCCACCCCTAAACCCTAAAATCACACTTCCCTTTACCCCTACTCACCCCTGAACCCTAAAATTACACTTATCTCCCTTTACCACTATCTTACCCTGAAACCTAAAATCACCCTTCCCTGCCTTGACCTCTACCCAGCCCTGAACGCTAAAATTACCCTTAGCTCCCTTTACTACTACCCTCCTGTGAAATCTAAAATCACCCATGCCTCCCTTTACCTCTATCCACCCCTGAACCCTAAAAATATCCTTAGCTTTCTTTACTGCTACCCTCCCATGAAATCCAAAATCACCATTACCTCCCTTTACCTCTACCCAGCCTTCAACCCTAAAACTACCCTTACTTCCATTTACCTCTTCTCAGCCCTGAACACTAAAATCACTCTTCCCTCCCTTTACCTCTATCCATCCCTCAATCCTAAAATCACACTTGCCTGCCTTTTCCTCTATCAACCCATAACCCTAAATTCACCCTTACCTTCCCTTACCTCTCCCCAACTCTAAACCTTAAAATGGTCATACCTCCCTTTACCTCTACCCACTCCTGATCCCTAAAAATCACCCTTAGCTCCCTTTATCTCTGTCCATCCCTAAACCCTAATATCTATTTTTTAAACAACATACACATTGTGCTATTTAAAGTAAAAAATACTTACCTACATGGTAAAGTAATTTGTGATAAAGGTGCAAATACTTGCCTGCATGGTACTTACCTGCATGGTAAAGACTGTATGGTAAAGGTCCTGCGAGGTAAAGGCAGTTGCACCTCAGGCAGGACACTCCCCAACCCCCTTCTAAATGTTTTTGGAGGCACTGTATGTTGTTTTATGCCTTTCTGTATGTTTGGCGGGCACCTTCTACTCTTTGACATTTTGCTCCCTCTCTCCCTGTACCACCCCATTCATTAGGTCTCGCCTGAGAGAACACAGGCGCTGTCACTTGCAATACATTTTGTTTACTTACAGGGGACCTAAATCCTGCCCATTTCTTACCATTGGTTGGCTTCATCATCACTCTTATTTCCTGTGCTTCTCTATGGTCAGCGAGCGCAGGCTTCTCTTCCTCTTCATGTGCTTGTCCCTACCCTGGAGCATGGTCCAAGTACTGCTTCCCTTGCCAAGTATCCCTCTACTACGTGCCGCTTTCAGAGGTACTTTTATTTTATTTTAACATGCACCCCTTTCATCCCTCCCACATTGTTCCTTGCCCTGCTCCAATGCTCCTCCTGCGTTGTTGCTTCCCCTGTCCACTATTGTTCCCTCACCATTGTTGTTGCCCCTGTTTCATCCTCCCATCACTTATTTTGTTTTTCAAAAATAAGGGGCTGATTTACAGATTGGTGGCGAGTGTACTCTGGTACAACAGCAAGAAAAAAAGAGGACGGTGAACTTGAGAGGTGGATTCACATAGATATTATTGATTTGCAGCTGACTCTTATGTATCAAGTTTGGTACCAAGAGACAGAGCCTTAGAAACATGCATATGGTAATTTCAATGCCGGACTTTGTTAGATCAAGTTCTGACTGCAATATCTATTAAAATAAATAATCTTAAAATCATTGAAGCCAAAGTAAATTCATGTTTTCGTTGAAGATTAGAAAAGTTGATGGAATGCCTTGTAAAACAGAGAAGTGGTTCATATGAAATGCAAATGGTGATGGAAGTGGGGTGGCTTCCCCGATGATGGTACATTTGTGTCACTAGCATTAGTCTGGATGGAGGGTACAGATTCAGGATGCACTTTACAAATAGGTATGATTTTTAGTATGCACCCAGTAATCCCAAATGTAACCCTCACAATTAATGTCCTGACTAATTCTCATAAAAAACATCTTAAATGAGAAATTGTCTTTTTCAACCTCGGTACCTTGCCTTTTGACTCCTCGACTACTGAATCTTGACTTATAAATTGTCACTCCTAAATTCATCATCTACCTCAACCTTTACGACCTCAATTTCTCACAGTTCTACCTCTAAAAGGTACCTGTGCCTCCACGCTTCCAACTCCAGCTTCTACCTCTAACTTGTATTATGTCCAGTTTGACCACCTCCAGGTGTCTCCTGCAACTCTTATCTTCCAGCACCAAAGTCTGCTCCTAAATCCAACCTAAACCCCAGGCCTGTGGTCCCTGTGACTTCTTTCAGCTCCTGCTTCCCATCTACACCTGCTGCCTCCTTTGCCCTGCAATACACTTCTGCCCTTAACTCATACATTTCTTCTTCAGACTTCTAGCTTCTGCCTCCAATCCCATGAAATATGAAAATTACACCTAATTACACTAAGTTATCCTTAGTTGCCCACATTGAAATCATGATCATCACCCTCAGCTTCAGAACCCACATCTCAAGAAGGACTTACACAGCTCAGCACCAACATGTCTGTCTCTCAAAAGTGAATCAATTTGTTCCTTAATTAGCTTTAAAATAGCCAAACACATCCTGCCAGAGGCAATTCTCTGCTTTATCTCTGCTTGAGGCATCACAAGGTTAGATCTGAGCTCTTCTAGGAGGTCCTTCTCACATTGCCTGAATGATCAAGGCTCTCATGAAGTATGAGAGAATCCTTCCGACCCTCAAACAACTCCAGTTGGTCCTTCTAACAACCTACACCACTTTCAGTGCCTGGTGCATCATCTACAATACAGAGGACCCAAACTCTGCCCTTTCTGTCAAGCAAAATCAAGATATTTTGTTCACTGTGTAACACTAATGCCACATAATCTCATTGGGACAAAATAGCAGAAAGGAGAAGGTGAGAAGCCAAGCCTTCTCTTCGTATGCTCCTATGATCCCCGCTCAGGCGCCACAAGCTACCTCACTCCTGCTCTTCGGGAAGAAACTGAAGAGGCTTCGAGCATCAACTTTTCAACATGTAATCTTCCTGTTGATGGACCTCGAATGGTAATCCCCGCTCTACCTGCATTCACTACCACATCCTCCTCTTCTGCATTCATCTTCTATACCCCGCCTTTGTACAGCGCTCTCTTGCTTTGGACCTAGGTTAGTGACAAGAGATCCTTTACTACATATTTGCAATTGTAGCAGATGCAAATAGTAGTAACAAACAACATGACTCTCTTTACTGGCAATGAGCTTACTTGTATGTAAAATGCTTCCTTCAAGAAAGGTGTTTTAGTACACCGCCCTTTCTTTCCCTCCTGCATTTCCCCATCACCAGACTATTCCTTCAAGAGCACTTTATTACACAAAACATTTAAAAGAACTTTATTTGACGGGTTCTATGGACACTTTACTTTGAAGGCTGTTTAAAACATTTCTAAGGCAAGAATATTTACTAGAACAGACTCTAAGTGCACATGACTAGAAAGACGTTTGTAAGAGATCTACTTTGAGTATTTAAGGATACCTTACCATTCACTGAATAGGAGAACTGTAGTAGAATACCCATTGGGAAATATATTAAATAAGGGCTTTAAGAACAGTTGGCCCAGTCTGTACCTCATTTACTCCTGACATTATGTACAAAAAAAGATTTCTGGGACCTTTTATATTAGCATGGATTGTGAGCTGAGTTCTAATTCTAGTTCTAATTAAACTTAAGTGTGGGTATTGCACTGCATTTTCCTCCTGCCCTAGGGCATGCTCAGTGCTCAGACGGATGCAACTATCACTTTCACACCATAGCTCATGTTTTCATCATTGAAACAGTTGCTCGCCACAAGCGCTAACAAGAGCATCCTCACAATAGTAGTCCAGCCCATAATGCACCCTCAGCACTCCCCCATCACAAGCTGTGGCCTCTATTTGTCCATTATATGCTCTGTACACATCGCATTTGTCAGTCGTAGCAAGGGCCAGTTGTGTGTGGACCGTCCCCCACCACTCTAGACCCCCCTTTGCCAATAATTTGACCATAACCAACGATCTCTCCACCCACATTAAATCAAGGGACCATTAATCTTTTACTGCTGTCAGTTTTAAGAAAGGTTCCCATATCACCTCAAACTCTCTTAGGTTATCATTTGCAATATAGATCACTCGTTCACACTCCGACCCTCTAGCAAGCTCAAATAGCCATACCGCGAGGGTTGGGAGAGATGGTTTACTCCAGTGCCTAAATATGCATACTTTTGCAGTGGCTAAGGTTGTTGCCAGCTATGTTTGTCTTCACACGTTGACATATCACGTAGGAGGGTCATCTGCATGGATGGTATAATCTGCACTCCAAGCACATGCAGAGCTGACCATTTCACAAGCCTCGAAAATGTAGAGGGCTGGACAAAGGCATAATATGTGCAGTGGGGTACAATTCCCCTTCCAGCATCCCCAACAGGTATTGTGCAATTTCTGTCAGGTCCAATGCCAGTTTTGTCATGCTTTGAAGTAGCAAAGTTTAAACCTCACCATACAGAGCAGTGTCATGTATGCGCCCAGTTTTCCATGGGATACTTGTATTGCAGTGCAGCCTGACAGAGACCCTAGTAGCCTCTTCTGTGGGTGTAGAGAAGCATGCATCAATCCAGAGCACGTATAGGTGAGAGACCAGCCCTCCCGTACGCTCCCCATGCCAAGTAGTGACGGGTGATGTCCACTGTCCCTTGCAGTTGTGTGAGGACTACACACATAGTTGTGTATAGGACTACCTCTGGGACTGCAAAGGGCCAAATTCCAACTGAAGTTCCTGAAAAGTTTTGAGCCAGTCCCCATTAAATAACTAGTCCGCCCTTGTTATCCCTGCCGATTTCCATGGCGGCCAGCAATGGCTTCCCCTCTATTAGAATGCTGTTGTTATGCCATTTAGGGGTGGGACATGTAGCCTAGGGTTAGTTTTCAGAAGTGTGTGAGCGTGTTCCACATAGTCAGCATGGCCCCGATCACGGGGTTGCCCATCTGGGGTGGAAGGAATCTACGAATGTATAGAACCTTCACGGATACGCTGCTCCCCATGTTGTTTTTCATTGTAGATTCAAGTATGAGGATCAGAGGTTGCTGAGAGCCAATGCATGAGTTGCAATAACATGGCTCAGTTTTTAATAGAATGCAAATTCCGGTGCTAAAACCTGGCTTCAGCTAGGCATGAGTAATAATTTCAGCTTGGACTTTTCCCACCTCAAATTAGCTAAATGAGGCCCTCATTGTTACCTATGATATTTCCCTAAATTAATATCTAACTTTATAAAGTGCTTCCTGTAGAATCTGTCATGGTTGTAAGAACTTTAATAACAGAGGATAGTGTTATCATTTGGTTGTAGGGGGTTGGAAAAATACTCACAGCTGGGATCATGCGGCATGACCTGATGTAGTCGTTGAACCCCATCCAATGCTGGTAGCTGGGGTACTCCCCTTTTCTTAGAAAGTACTGATATCCCAAGAAACCAGGGCGCTCATACAGCATCCAGTTACCGCTCCCCACCCGAATGGAGTTACATCGGAGAAAGTGGGTGTACAACTCGGGTGAGTCTTCTGAACACTCATAGGAGCGGCCCATGAAGTTTCTCTCCTCGTAGAAAGTGATCTGAAAGAAGCAGAAGAAAAAAGGAAGCAAGGCATGAGAGGAAGAGTGGCAGAAAAAAACAACAATCGAGAACATAAAGAGAATCAAATGAATCTAAAGGGAATAATAAAGAAAAGTAATGTAAAAAAGAATCAAACAAAAGACTGAAAAAGAGAGAACACATACATTTAAAGAGGATCAGAGAAAGCAAAAAATTCAAGAAAAGTGAAGCAGAGTAAGACAAAATGGGGAAAAAGAAAGACACAGCATGCAACTAAACAAAGGAAAAATAGAACCAAAGAAAATGAAAATGTATAAGACATGATTTTAATAAGCCATTGCAATTATATAGGACTTCTACCCTTGATTAGGGCACCAAAGTGCTCGCGGGGCATGGGTAGCAGGCTACTGATGGTTAGAAAAAGCTTAGTAGGTTTGTATAGCTTCTCTGCTTCAGTCCAATAAATATATACCACTGCAGACACATTCTTGCTCATTGACGACGGTATTAGAAAAAAAGAATAAGAATGAAGAAATGAAAAACTGACAGAGGAAAACAGAATGAATGAGAATGAACAAGAAAAGAGGTGAAATGAGAATGAGCGAGAAACAGACAGAAGAAAAGGAAAAAATAGAGAACAAAGACAGAACGAACAAAAGAAGCAAAACATTAAAATTAGAAATATAAACTTAGAAATTGTAAAAATTAGAAATGTAAAACGAACTAGAGGTTTAAACAAATGAGTGAATCATAAAGAATACTAAGGAAAAATATGTGCAGCGGCAGAAAAATTTAGAAAAGAGAAAGGAGCAAAAGAAAATAAACTAGATGGATTATGAAAAAACAAACTATGAAAAAGAAAAAGAAAATGAAAGAAAACTTAAATGTCAGTGCAAAAGTGGGAAAGTAGAAGAGACTAAAAGAAAAATAGATCAAGAACGAATGAAATGAGAGAATGAATGAAGAAAAGATATGCAAATTATGAACAAAAGATAGGCAAAGATACAAACTTATGAATAATGAAAATAAAGAAAGAAAGAGAACAGAAGAAGTAAAGGAAATTGTGGGAAATAAAATAGAAAGAAAAGGAAAAGATGAATGAAAAAGCAAAGAGCAACCAAAATGAGAAAAAAAGGACAATAAAATAAAAATAGAACAAGATCATACAAAAGAGAAAGAGAACAAGCAAAAGAAAATATTGAATTCAGTATAAAAACAGAAACAGAAAGAGTATGCATGCATTGCAAAAATGGGAGAATCAAATAAAAAATAGACCAAACAGTAGGAAAAGAGAGAAGGACAATCGACAGGAAGATATAAGCAGCATAAGAGAAAAATAATTAAAAAGGCAAAAAAGACTACTAGTGAAAAATATTAAAAGAAACAAAAAGAAAGAATGAAGGTTTAATGATCAAAAGAGGAAGAAAAAAACAAGCAAGAGAAGAAAATGACAAATACAAGGGTTATTAAAAGAAAGAATGGATGAGGAAAGAAAATAGTAAAAGAAAATCAGAGAAAAAATATATAATGGAAAAGAGAGACAAAGAAAGAAACTACCACTGGTGGCAACCATAGCTTTTTACCAGAGTTTGTAATTCAATTGTAAGTCTAGATATGCTCTCTACATTTTTAGCAGTCCCAACCAGTTCTCCAAATATTATCTTGCTTCATTATGAACTTATTAGTGCAGAATGAAATGTTTACAAAATCACTGCTCTTTGTACACCTTTAGCTCAGATTCCTTGCATGAACTTTATTTTCAAGAAACCAACAAATTAACATGGATAGCCGAGCCCGAACCGAGCCAAGGGTCTGGCGCAGCTCTAAGAGCCCGTGCACCAGTTGAGCCCTGAAAATTTTGGGCGTGTAAACCATGCAACAAACATTGTATCAAAATATGATTAAGTCATTTCAAAATTCAAACTACATTTAATAAACACACAGAAGCGTTTCACCATAGTACATCAGATTATATCACTACATTGGGAGACATTTATTAAAAGTGATCGTTTTTAAACATGTAGGTATGTATCCATTTCCCCTACCCGGACGACAATGTCAGTGGTGTGATAAGAGGCAAGTCACTTGTCATTTGCACCCTGTGTGTGGCTTAGATTCTTGTTACCACGAAGCATCACTATAGTGCATTAAGTCAAACACAAAAGGTTTTTGTAGATTGGGCATCCCAAACACGTAGTTGAAGGTGATCTCATAAGTGACATTGAAGAAAAAAAGGAGGGTGGGTGAAATAGAATAATTGTCAAGGGTCACTCTGATGGGTGAAGCGAGGAAGCCGGGATTGATCCCAGGTTTTCTGGATCCACTGTGTGCAGTTCAGCCTTTAAGCGGGTATCTCTGTTTCTCGCATTACATCAAAGTTAACCGCCTCTTGATTCATTTTTGGTGCATGAGGCCGCAGCGTGGGTGAGAAGCAAACGCCACACGGGGCTCGCCTCGTTTTGGGCTCGAGGATCCAGGAGAACCTCGAGCTGAGCCAGGTATCTAGCCCAAGCCTGGCTCAAGCTTTCAGTGGCTCGCCCACCTCTTAGGAAGCGAACAGTGCAATGATTTGTGTTGCTTCATGCGATAACGCAAAGTGTCTGTTGAGGTTTTTTTCACATACAAAACAAGCACTGGCAGTGACAAGAGGATTGCGTTTAACCTGCTACTGCCTGTGGTGTTATTTCATGAAAACAAGACAAGAACAGAAATAGGAGGACATGAGACCTAGGGGATGTTGAGAAGGAAACAGGAGAAGCTGGGGCTAGAGGGAACAAAGAGAGAATCAAAAATACAATTTTTTGATGTTATAGTCGCTCTTTTATTGAATATGTTGCGAAGTTGTTGGTACCAGTACATGACATTATGGATGTCATTAACCCCAACACCACCAGTACTATTGGCAGCAAGAAGAATGAAGGTTGAATACTTTAAAAAAATGGTGTGTATCAAAGAATAAAAGTATTGCAAAACAAGTAAGAATATATATTAGATTGCGAGTAAAAGTGTTATCAAATATTTGCAGCACAGAGGAGGAACACAGCGAAAACACACTTGAAGGAGCCAGCAGGAGTGGACATTAAAAGCAATTGTTGTAAACTAGTTCCTCGTGCAGTTCGCTGCAAGCAGTCGCTTGGAGGTGGAAGGATATACCCAAACAGCAGTAGCCGCAGACAGGGAGCCTGTGCAGGCTCTCTCCAGCCTGGCAACTGTGAATGGAACTGTGCCTGAGAAAAGCAGACAGTGCAGCCAGAGGTGAACATTCATTAAGGGAAATTGATATTGATTCCTAAAACTTCACAAGCAGGCCAGGTACATTGTGCCAGAATTTTTCAAGAATTTAGCCCTGATTATACTGTCTCTTAACACCTGGGGCTGACTTCAAAATGAATTAAAAGCCATCATTACCCTTTACGCTGACGCCTGAGTTAAGATAAGAGCTAGCGCCAGATGCAAAATCTACGTGCACAATCTGGACAAACAAAGGCCTGAAGCAAGGCTGCACACTGGCACCACTCTTGTTAATCTGTACCTTGCAGACCTCCCAGGCCACCTAGCGCCAGTGAGGGCATTTCCACCTAAAAAGGCAGGTCTCAAAATTCAATCACTCTAGTATGCGGATGGCGCAGTCCTTTTCGACCAAATGCCAGTCGGCCTCATTGCACTCACTGTCTATAGCAAGGCCAGTCATCTAAAAGTGAACGTAATGAAAACTAAGGTAATGGTAATTTACCGCAAACTGGTAAAAAGGGGCATGTGGTCCATAGAGGGGAAGACCACTGAGGAGGGGGATCCCTAGAAATATATGGGGGTTTGGCTGGATCACAGAGGCTGTTTGCAACAAATATCAATGCCCAACAGAGGGCAGCAAACTCCTTAGAATATACTTTCTGTAAAGTGAAAAAATCAATGACTAATGCAGAATTATTCCGTCTTCAGAAGGTAATAGGATGCAATTTCCTCCCCACCATTGTCTACAGGGCATTGTCATTCAGAGATAAAATGGCCAATTGGTTTGACAGAGTATAGTCTTCATGCTACCAAAGAATATTTGTGCTTCCTAGTTGCACATCACATGCTCATATCTGACAAGAGTTTGGGTTAGCTTCACAGCATTGGATATTAGATGCCAAGTTCCTAGCCTATAGCCTGAAAGCCAAGCAAGCAAAGGACCACAGGTAAAAAAAAAAACTCTATTTGGGAACTGATAAGTAACCTGAAAACAATTTGGCACTAGTACTTAAATCATGCCTTGGAGGCCCTGGAAGCACGTGAAATCTGGACAAGTGTCCTGTCAGTACCCGTGATCGCTAAACTGCTGATAAATCAAGTTAGGCTAATATCGACTGATTGTGATGTACAAGCTGTGAAGAAATTGGGTTATGGAGGGTTGGCCTCAACACTGTACGAGCCAGGGACCCTCCCATCCTATCTTTATCTGCCCCTCAACTTAGATTCGAAATGTCAGCTATTGGGCTTGCGCTTCAGGTTAGGTCCTCTGAAGTCCTACTGGTGTGGCCGAAGGAGCCTGGAAGACACAGACAGACAATGTCTCCTCAGCACGAAGGGAGAGGAATCACTGGCCCATGTGTTCTGTATCTGTGAGGAGCTGCTCCCGCTAAGGAAGTTCTAGCTCTGACCGTTCTTGCGCATTTTACATGCCTGACTTGCCGAGGTGCCAAAGAAGCATGTTTGAGCGGTGAATCCGCACAGCTAGCTGCCCACTTTGTGAAATTCATGAAAGCTGCAGTTCCTTTACTGGCCTCTCGGCAGATCCCGGAGACCGCTGTGCTGAATTTCACACTCTTACAATAATGAACTTGTCAGCGCTTTAAAGATTTGTTAATCTCCATATAAGTGCCTTCATGATATCTTTGTAGCCAGTATGCTAGTTATGAAATTTTGTCGCACATATTTCAAGCTTGATATTGTGGTACTACGCCAACGTGGGGTTACTGAATTGTCAAGGCTAGTCCACATAGTTCTCCTTCTCTCTACCACTTCATCTTGAGGTAGACTTCATGGGATTGTGAAAATGCTTGCATGCTCACTTGAGCCACTGTTACTACGTGTGACTGGAAGCTGCTCAAGAGTGTACTTCGGGGCATATTTATACTCCGTTTGCGCCGAATTAGCGTCGTTTTTTTCGACGCAAATTCGGCGCAAAACTAACGCCATATTTATACTTTGGCGTTAGACGCGTCTAGCGCCAAAGTATGAGTAAAGAGCGTCATTTTTTTGCGTGAACGCCTTCCTTGCGTTAATGAGATGCAAGGAAGGCGTTCCCGTCTAAAAAAATGACGGCGACGCAAATGCGTCGTATTTATACTCCCGGGCAAAAATCACGCCCAGGAGTGGTCGGGTCAAAAAACCCTGCATTTGCGCCACTTTTTAACGCCTGGGTCAGGGTAGGCGTTAAGGGGCCTGTGGGCTCAAAATGAGCCCACAGGTGCCCTCCCATGCCCCCAGGGACCCCCCCTGCCACCCTTGCCCACCCCAGGAGGACACCCAAGGCTGGAGGGACCCACCCCAGGGACATTCAGGTAAGTTCAGGTAAGTATAAAAAAAAAAATTATATTTTTTTTTTTTGGCATAGGGGGGCCTGATTTGTGCCCCCCTACATGCCACAATGCCCAATGACCATGCCCAGGGGACATAAGTCCCCTGGGCATGGCCATTGGGCAAGGGGGCATGACTCCTGTCTTTACTAAGACAGGAGTCATGTAAATGGCGTCTGGGCGTCGTTTCAAATGGCGCAAATCGGGTTAAGACGATTTTTTAGCGTCAACCTGACTTGCGCCATTTTAAGACGCCCTAACGCCATTTTTCCCAACGCCGGCGCTGCCTGGTGTACGTGTTTTTTTTCCACGCACACCAGGCAGCGCCGGTCTGCTTGCGCCAGCTAACGCCATTCAATAAATACGGCGCCCGCATGGTGCTTCAGAATGGCGTTAGCCGGCGCAAAATTTTTTGACGCTAAACTGCGTTAGCGCAGTTTAGCGTCAAAAAGTATAAATACGGGCCTTCATGTTTAGGTCTTCCCTAAAGACAGCTTCACTGCCTTTTGTCAGACCTGCTGTTTCCAGTACATAGCATATGGGCTCTGTGATCTTGTTCTTGGCTGCCTTTATGGAGATTCACCTCCTTTCCTAAGCGTTTGATCTTGCCTCGGAATAGTTCTCTACAAAATATATGTGCTCGGTTCAGTAAAATTTTTCAATCAAAACCTTCAATTCGCCTCTCCCCGCTTCCTCCTACCGAGGAGTGCTGCGAAGGTTCAATTTTGATCGTGCCAAGGCTATATAAAACAATACTATGTGTATAGTATTATTATTATAATATATTATATTATTATTATTATTATATATGATACACAGACGTATTATATACATATATAAGCAATTTCATGGAGGTCACTGACTTGCCTCATCTCCCCTCCTGTCGGACTTTTGGTTCTGAACCTGTCACCATTGCATACGCAAACCTGGCATGACTGATTCTCTCCCACCACCTGAACAGGTACTTTTCTAACGTCACAAGAGAGTCCAGATTGGCTTGAAGCCCGTTCGCCTCTGCAAACTCCGATCAGTTCCAAATTCAGTTAAAAAAAATATAAGTAATTTACAAAACGGCAACGAGTACCGAATGTGTTCAGAAAGTCACGTACCTTGCCAACCATGACGTGTCACTGACTGGGCTCCGGGGGTGCCTCGGTTTGTAATGGCGCTCTCGCTGGAGTGGAGGTGCCCACTCTGGGCCTTTATACTGTCTTTGAGAACTGTCGGCTCAGCACATGGCTCGGAGCCGTAGACACTGCAAGCGCCAGCTCAGCACATATATGAGAGGCCCCAACAGTGCGCGCGGGCCTCTCTTTTGTGCGAAGGTGGCTTCCGGTCTCTCTGGTGTGTTGCTTTTGTGCTTCCCCCATCCCCGTGATGGCTGTAGGCTAGCCCGGCACGAAGGCCCTCGCTGCTCCGAGGACCTCACATCAGCATGTTCTCAATGCAGGGGGGCATCTGACAGTGTGTGTGACCTGTGGCTATTGCTGGTGAGGAACGAAGAAGCGGGATTGCTCAGTGGACTAATGTGCCTGCCGGAGAGATCTATGGATAAACTGTATGTTACTGGTTTTAAAGTTGGGAGGGTAGATTAGAGGGTTACGCACTTGTTGCAGAGATCTGTGTTTAACCTTCAAAGCCACAGGTTGCAGTCCTACTGAGAAAGAGGCGTGGATCAATATGTGTCAACGCCAGGGAGTAATATGTGTCAGCAAGGCTGGCACTAAAAGCAAACATATTTATGTGCTCTCATGTGCTCCTAGAACAGTATCTGGCGAATCCTCTAGGATGCACAATGACTGCCACTTCCAGGAAGACAGGTCAGCATAGCAGACCAACATAACCTTGAGCCTGGACCATGTACTCCATTGACTGAAGGAGAGCATCCTTTGCTTGAACAGAAATGGGAATGAGACCTTGGTGCTGGGTGAGACTCTTGTGGTCGGTGAAACACAAAACAAGTCTCTTCCTTTTAACTTGCCGTCCAGACTAGGTGCTTCTACGCACACATCAGGGACAATAAGGAACCTGGGAGTCATCTTTGACTAGAACCCTCCTTCATCCCTCAAGTCAATGTGGTGATGAAAACCATCAACCTAAAATCTTCAGAGCATCCTCCAGGGCCTTCATCAGGACCACGCTGAGTAGCATTGACAAAGGCCTTGGTGATGTCATGATTGCGCTGCAATGTCCTGTATATTTTACCCTCACCAAGCCCATTGCGAGGGTGTAAATGATCCAACATAACTCTATCTGAAGAGGTGAAAAAATATCAAGGCAGCCTCGAAAGGGCTTCCTTGATTCCCTGTAGATTCAAGGATCAATATTAAAGTTCTCTGCAGCATTCACAAGCCATACTCTGGCAAAAGCCACAATCAATTGCACACCTAGCATGCCCTGGGTTCTACTTCTGCTCTCATGGTCACTTAAGGGCCTTCAGTCAGATCCGGCATAGAGGGAGAACCAGGGGAGTTCAACTTCCCAGACTGGAAAGCGCTAAAATGGAATCTGAGGGCAGAGTCTACCTGCATACCTTTCAGAAAGGGCCTGAAAACAAAACTATCCAAGCTGCGTCCAACTAAACCACCTTATCTGAATCTAGTAATGAGGACCGTATGACTGGGTCTGCTATTACTAACTGAACTCTAGCCTCTCACCCCCATTTCCTTCTACTCACAGGCTTTGTTTTGCTCATAGAGCGCAGCACTCTACAACACCTCTTAGAAATAAATAAATAACTATTTTGGATACTGCAGTCTGGTATGAGGACTTTCAGTGTGAAAATCTGGCCACAATGTAAGGACAGAATAGACTTCACTGCAAGACTTGGGGGCAAGTCGACTTATCATTGAAATGCTTAAATATAGATATTTTCAGAATATTATTAGGAAGGGCAGGTTTAGCATGTTCTTAGGAAACTAGGGCAGTTCAGTTGCTTAATGGACCTGCTGTAGAGGTATGTGTATAATATGTAGGTCGCAGCTTCCAACTCCATCATACTGGCTCACACATTCACCCTTCCAGGCACTTAAAATGAGCCACTGAGTTCAGTAAAACTATTTCTCCAACAAAATAATAGAAGAAATAAACAACCCACATAAAATCAACAATGAAGCACAAAATGTGTCAATTCCCAGAGCAAAGTGTTGTAAATCCCACAATAGAAACTGTGCAACACCCTGTTAATCTTATGCATTGGAGAAAATATGAGGGCAGTCATCAATATCTGCGACACACATTCCCACAGCCAACCCCACAGACTAATACAAACCAGTTCAAACCCATGCCAGTGACACATGATGACATTCTCCTCCTTCAGAAAGGGCATACTTGTAACCACTACAGACATACTAGTTAACCAACTGATCATATTTATTACAAATAGAATATTGGAAGCTCCATTGATGACAATATGCTGATGCAGGGCAATGGGCAGTATAAGCCTTCTGCTCCAACATTCCAATATTTGTCTTTTTGTTTCTACCTTTATAATTTAGTACTTTCTACCTTCGGTGAGTGAATATTCTCATAGCCTTATAGGCCTTCTGCCTTGGACTATATAACAGTTGTTAAAGGCCCTCTCTATTGTAAATGCCTTTGCCTGCAGCTTGGGCCTATAATTCAGATTCAAGACCTTTAACAACCTGTACAGTCCTCAATAGCAGGCTGTAACACTATATTAACACCTGTCTCACAGGCACAAAGTCATATCTTTTAAAACAATCCATTAACCTTTCTCTAAAAGCAGTCTCTAGACCCCATAGACCACAATAGCTACTGTACTGTTCCAGCCTTCTATGGAATCATCACGCATTTCCAGTAGCACATGGATTCACATGACATCTTTGACATGTACCAATCGAAGTCCATAGGCAGGGCATCATTGGTTAGAGTCTGAGATGACCAACTCGAACTAGCAGATGAAGGGATCACTCAGCCTGCTAATGGTTTTAAATCTCACAACGGTGCTAGATATCATAGATCAAAACATCTCCCTCCACTGACCCAAAATAGTAGCAAACATTTCAAATCAGTTTGAGAAATGGTTCTAGTCCGAAGGGAAAAACCTTAGGCCACCCACTCGTGAAGTAGCCTTCAGAGTCCCATAAAGCCCCATTTGCCCCATGTGCTCCTTAACATGTAAATCACATGCCCAATGGACCGGGTCCATGTCCACCACCGCCACTCCTCTGTGGATAATATCTCCATTGCTCTCAGAGTTACTGGTCTACCCAACAAATGCAAAGCAGTAAAAAAGGGCCTCAGCTTTATTGACGTGCAAATGAGGGAGGGAACTACCAAGCTGAGTGGATTTAACACAGAAGAAGTGTTTGTAGGGCCAACGTACTTAACCAAATCATCAACACTCTATGCGCATCTCCTCCTATTTTGCCAAGAGTGTATCCACAAAAATACAAAACCTGGGACGTGCCATGCCAAGTGAGTCTAACTCACAGAAAGGAACACTTTCTAAAAACATCTTTCTGCAAGATCAAACTCCTGTGAAAAATCCTTCCTCCATCCGTTCTCCATACCATGCAATGGGTGTGGGAGGCCACTGTCTATTCTGCACCAGACTATGGTAACAACATCTCCATCAGGCTGCCAGCCTACAAATCAGAAGGCTGCTGAAGAAGCAAACTGTTGCAAGGAAACTGACCTTTAGTCTAAATAACACTCAGAAGTCTACACTCGCTTCTTGTAAAACAAATGAATCATCTTTAAGATGCTCTGCTTCATACACAAACTCACAAAAGGCACAGCTCCCAAAAACCTGCAGGAAAAGTTGTGCAATAGTCTCTGACCCCAGTGGTTAGTTAGTAAACGAATAAGTGCTGCTGCCCATAGTTTTGCTCTGAAGCCTGCAGACAGATCTATAGAACGTCTGGGTTGCAGAATGCCAACACTGTCTAGTCCTGGCTCCATCTCATGTTTCTCTCATCCACCAGCAGGGACTTCCTCCCCTTTTATCTCTTTCTTCTAGGTTCCTCTTCATCCTTGCTTTCTTCCTTTGTCAATGTTTTTACATATTTCTCACTTTTCCCCATTTTGTGTTTTTCTCTTGCTCAGGGTGAAGGTCTGATGAGTTAAAATATGTCCAGGTCCACAAAAATTAGTGCGGACGGGCCCCACTTGCAACCACCAACTCAAATTAAGCACTGTTGGACCCACAGGCGATGTTCAGCAGAAGAGCTTTTCCTAGTCCTACACTAGCCAGATGCAGTGAAAGTTGAGTCGAAACTTCTCTGTGGCAGCCCCTTACACCTGGAACAACATGCCCAAGCAAATCTGTTCCTGTGAAGAAGCAGCCTGAGATCAGCATATACCTTTGTCCAGTAGAAGTTGGGGCTTAATAAGGGTGATCTTCTCCTGGAACCACTATGCTGACTTCCCTGAAAAAAAGGGAGTGAAGAAACTGAGGCTAGAAAAAGGTGCCAATTATAGACTACTCCGTGATCAATAAGGAAGAACGAAAGGAGAACATAGTACGAAGAAGGCACAAAAAATAAAAGCGGAAAAAAGCCTCTCCAAGAATCCTTCAAACAAAATATGTACCGACACAACAAAAAGCAAACAAACACAAGAAACACACAGAAAAAAACGAGGTAATGAATTGTAAAGAGTGAAGAGTAAGGCAAAGGCAAATTGCTCATCCACTGATATGTGCCTTTCAGCAATGTTACTCACTTTTTATGTGAATGCCCTGGAGTGTATTATTGTGTGAATCCCAACGTTCAATTCAAGAAGATGATTGCTTGCTTTTAGAGCCCAATACAGAAATACATAAACAAAATGGTTGTTAATGAGGATGACTGTATTAGCAGACTTTAGCCACGAGAGAGCAGCAAAGTCTTATGAATTGGATAGTTTCACCTCAATTTCTGCTACGCCTTCAGACTGTAGCAGTGTATTTGTCAGAATGACGAAGATGTCTTTCTCTAGACCAGTGGTCTTCAAACTGGGGAGCCTCAAATGATTCGGGCAGGGGGGGCGGGGGGGCGGCGGGTAGGCGGGGTACGCGACGATCTGGCCAAAAGAAGCATTACACAGATAACAGTGTTTTGTTTTAAGCAGAAACATGTTATAGACATTTAAAAAGTTAACAGTACTTAACAGCAATGTTTAAATACGTCTAGACATTTTAAACATTGCCATCTTTATAAAATAATTGTGAAAAATTCTGAGGGGGGGCCAATGATTTTTATTTTTCAACTGAGGGGGGCGCGGCATAAAAATGTTTGCAGACCACTGCTCTAGACAAACATTTTGCAACCAGGCCCAGCTCCAGGTTTGTTTGCAGAAGTGTGGGTGGGCCACGAAGGTGAACAGGAAGCTGTCAAAAAAGTACACAAAGGGCTTCAGAAATTCTGGCGCTTTGGAGGCTGATATCTGTAGTGCTTAATTTGAGCTTGTGGTTTTCGGTGCTCAGCACTTAACTCTCGGCACCGACACTAATGACAGTCCTCACATGGTGGCTGTCTAATTTTGGACTGAGCACAAAAAACAGTTGTTTAATAGATCTTAGTATATAATTTTTAAAAATGTCTAACACCAGTTGTCCAAGCCATTCTTATAGCTGTGGGCAGTCTAGAATAGTCTGAATTGTCACACTTGCAGATGTGTCACGATTGGTGCAGTTATCGGCAGAGCTGGCAGGAGCAACATGTGGTGCAAGCTGCAGTGACCACCTGACGAGGGCCCTAGCAATTCTATTTTTACAGATTAAGCACTCAAAATCTGTCTACGTCTGTCATTTTTAACAAAATAACCACTGCAGAACGAGCTTCATACTTTCCTTTCCATGCTGCAGGAAGCCTGCCCTGCGAGTTCAGGCTGTGAAGAAGGCAAGGTATGCTGCTTGTCAGAAAGGGCTCCATGGTGCAAGAGTACATCGATCTTGAGGAAAGAGGGAGACCCTTTACTGCTAATTTTTTTTTTTTTTATTCCACTAGGAATCACTAAATGAAGCTCTATGGGCCACATGTACGTACAAAATGGTTTGCTACTTCCTAATTGCAACTTTTTGTGACTTGAAATTAGGAAGTCGCAAACTGTGATGTACAATAGTGTCTCTGACACTGTTTGAGATTCCAAAATGAGTCGCAAGGGACCTGCCTCATCAATATTCATGAGGCAGATCGCAATTTGCAACCCATTGGGAATGGCCTGCACTCACAGGGATGTTGGCCTGCTGGGGTCAGCAGACCACCTATCTGTGACTGCTTTATCAATAAAACATTTTTTTTTATAATGCAGCCCATTTTCCTTAAAGAAAACAGGATATGTTTAAAAAGAAAAAATGAAATTCTGAAGTTTCATTTTTAAGAGTAGGGAGTGGTCCGTGAGACTACTGCCTGGCCTTAAAAAATGTTTGCAGCCACATTCACGAAGGGGTTCCGATTTGGTTACCACCTCCTTCACAGAGTCAGTAAAAGATTAATGTTTTGCAACCCCATTCCAGTTGCAAAACATTCATATTTGGCCCTGAGACTCACTATTAGGAAGAGATGCCCTTAACACACCCCTTCATAATACTGACTCGCTAACCCTATTTTGCAACTCAATGATAGGTAACTCAATCGAAAAATAGAGTTGGTACATGGCAAAAGGACAGTTAGCATTCACAAATGGCCCAGCTCACCATTTTCAAATGCTAAAGACTTTTGACCATGTGGCACTTTGAGTTTCATGCATTACGAATAGAGACTACCTAATTGCAATTCGCAGAGAATCCCACTTAGATAATTGCTATTGGAGTAATAATACGTCTGGCCCCTTATCACCTGTTTTGATGCTCCTTGTAAAAAGAAATTTAAAAAATCTTTACTTTTTTACTTTATGATTAAAGCATAAATATAATGGTGTAAAGAAGATGATTGCTTGCTTTTAGAGCCCAATACAGAAATACATAAACAAAATGGTTGTTTCTGAGGATGACTGAATTACCAGACATTAGCCACAAGAGAGCAGCAAAGTCCTATGCATTGGATATTTTCACCTCAATTTCTGCTACGCCTTCAGACTGTAGCAGTGTGCGCGTCAGAATGACAGAGATGTCTTTCTCTAGACAAACATTTTGCAAAAAGGCCCAGCTCCAGGATTGTTATGCAGAAGTGTGGGTGGGCCATGAAGGTGAACTCGGGAAACTGTCAAAAAATACACAAAGGGCTCCAGAAATTCTGGTGCTTTGGATGCTGATATCTGTAGTGGTTAATTTGAGCTGGTGGTTTTCGGTGCTCGGCACTTAACTCTCGCCACCGACACTAATGACAGTTCTCACATGGTGGCTGTCTAATTTTGGACTGAGCACAAAAACAGTTGTTTAATAGTTCTTAGTATATAATTTAAAAAAAATGACTAACACCAGTTGTCGAAGCCATTCTTATAGCTGTGGGCAGCCTAGAATAGTCTGAATTGTCACACTTGTAGGTGTGTCACGATTGGTGCAGTTATCGGCAGAGCTGGCAGGAGCAACGTGTGGTGCAAGCTGCAGTGACCACCTGACGAGGGCCCTAGCAATTCTATTTTTACAGATTAAGCACTCGAAATCTGTCTACGTCTGGCATTTTTGACAAAATAACCACTGCCGAACGAGCTTCATACTTTCCTTTCCATGCTGCAGGAAGCCTGCCCTGCGAGTTCAGGCTGTGAAGAAGGCAAGGTATGCTGCTTGTCAGAAAGGGCTCCATGGCGCAAGAGTACATCGATCTTGAGGAAAGGGGGGCCCTTTCCTGCTACTTTTAAATAAAAAAACACAATTTGCATGTCATAAAACAGTGAGTTCAAAAATGTGAAGTAAATATGGACTTTATATTTTATCTCAGGTTTCTGGTGACATTATCAACCACAAGTCCGAACGAAAGCCGAGTGGATTGTAAGGGCCTCATTTAAGAAAAATGCTGCTGCACTGGGCGTCCCTTTGCGCCCCCCCTAACGCCACCATGTGTGCGCCATATTTAAGATAGTAGGGGAACTAGAGTAAAAAATGTTGGCGCTAGTTCGGAGCTTTGCAGGATTAGCGTCAGAAATGTTGACGCTAATTCTGCAAGCCCATTGAGGCTCATTCTAAACAATGATGGGCCTCCTTTTAACGTCTTCTCTGGGCAGGAGTTAAAAGTGCAGAAAAAAATGATGCAAATAAATCTCTTGGATTTCTTTGCTCCATTTTTTGGGCATCTCTAACAAGGGAACGCCCCCCTTTGTATACATTATGCCTGGAGCGTTATATGCCATACATTATGGTTACAAAGTGGCACACTGCATGCATTGCGCCGCTTTGTAGATATGCTGCTGCGATTTTGGCCTCGTTAGGCCACATTAGCATCAAATAAAATGGCTATAATGTGGCGCAAGGGGTCGCTAGAGGCTCTTAACTCTGCCCCTAAATGTCATCAAAACCCTGAGATGGCAATATAATGCCATTTTACACATTACCTGTTATGTATTTCTGATTCCGTGTTTATTTTGGAGTAATTAATTTAAGAATGCTATTTTCCTCAAATTGCAGCTTACACGGGTCACTGACAGAAAGTCTAATGTTTAGGTTTCAATAGTCATAATTAAATTGTCGATAAAACAATGGACAATAGTGAGGGCGGCTGATTCATGGGATTGTGTTGGTGCAGCGCTTACTGTATAATTTTGGATCTATCACGTTTGCCACATAATTTGAAAATGTTCATATTTCGCAAAACATGTCTTTAGCTTAAATCGACGTACCACGTAACTTGCCTAACAGTATACTTAGCCCGCATTTACATTAGTAAATGGTAGGAAATAATAAAAACTACCTCTTCCACTTGAGAAAAAAACATGTTAAATATCTTGAAAACCGATCTACAGATGGAGTGACCACAGAAAGCACAAATTCAGAGTAATTGAATATCAGAGAACATTAAGGCTTCAGTTTCATTTTAGGCAGATTTCGGCACAGAAATACTAGATGAGTGGAATATATATTATATCGGAAGGTGTTTCCGCACCTAAATAACCATTAAGAGTTAATAACTATGGAATGGAACAACTCCATGGACCAGGTTTTTCTTTATGGTATCCCCAGTGCTTACTTTCAGACCGTGGTTTACGGTGCGGGGCACTGGCACTTATTTTTGAGCAAAAGACACATATGAGAAAGAGGGAGGAAGAGAAATACGAAAAAGCTTCACAAAGGGAGAAAGCAGAAAGCTGCAAGAGTGAGCTGAAGAGGCAGGGAGTGGCTGAAAATTTATTAAAGATGCCCGAGATGGCTTCAGGATTACGCGGCTCAGTATTCTATGCTCGCACATTTAATTGCAGGAGCTACGTGTTTCAGAGGAGAGATTTGGGCACCGGCACGTATTTGTTTACAAATTAAGTACTGGGTATCCCCTTTTCAGTGGAAGTTACTGTTTTTGAGTATCTCCTGCTCAGGCCACGTGGTATGCGAGACCAGAGGAGCCTTGTGGGGCAGGGATGGAGGGAGTGGGTGTGGCGGATGGTAGAGGTGGATGTATCTTGGCAGTAGAGAGCATTACATGCTCCTCTCATGCCTCCGAAGAGTTGGGGCCGCGGACACGGGCTGAGCTGCAATTGCTGCTCAGTCCCAAACTGATTTTACTGGTTGAATTCTTCAGTGATCACTGGTAAAATCAAGTCTGGTGCTCGCCCTCCTGAGTAATCGAGTTGTGGGTATACCGGACCACTAGTAACCAGGCAGACATCCTACTCCGCCCTACTCTTGACCGGGTCCTATGTGAGCAGTGCGCCGTAGGGCAGTTATCTACGCAAGTTCTGTTACTACCTGGAGCCCGGGGCTCTCTCCTGAGGCATACACACTGCTCATGGATTGGGGTGTTCAATTGACCCTAAGTATCTGCCATAGGGGTTTCTATAGTCTCCTCTCTAGGAACTGCAAGCACTAGCTCGTATAGGTCACTTTCCCTGAAAGGAGTGAAACAGATGAGTTGGGAGCCTCGGGTGGTCCTTCGGGTACTGTCCCATTCCTAACATCCCTGAAATCACAAAGTTCTTGTATTTCAGTTTATTGTGAACTCCGCTTTTGATAATAGTTACAAAACACTTGCTCGTGGTCTTAGCTTGACCAGCCCTTGTTATCTACAATCCTGAGCTCCGACCTCTGATGCCCAAGGACCTTGACGCTTTCTTTTCATCACCAGCCCATGTTTATTAACAACGTCAAACAGATGACATTGGTTTAGAGTAAACTGAAGGTAATGTTGGAAATGGAAAACATTGCGATTGAAACCCAAATTCTGGGCGGGGGGATAGAGGGCAGAAAATTATGCAGGATCATGTGGGGTTGGGTGATGGGTGCATAACCATGATGTATGGAAGTGCCTTCTGGGTGGAGGGATAGAGGGCAGAAATTATGCAGGATCATGTGGGGTTGGGTGATGGGTGCATAACCATGATGTATGGAAGTGCCTTCTGGGTGGAGGGATAGAGGGCAGAAATTATGCAGGATCATGTGGGGTTGGGTGATGGGTGCATAACCATGATGTATGGAAGTGCCTTCTGGGTGGAGGGATAGAGGGCAGAAATTATGCAGGATCATGTGAGGGTGGGTGCATAACCATGATGTATGGAAGTGCCATGAGTAGGAGCCAATTGAATGAAAATCAGACCGTGCGTTTGCATTATTTGTTACGCACTCTGCTCCCAAAAAAATGAACAAGAAAAAGTTAGTAAACCAGTCACTCTCATCTTAATTGGTCTTAGAGAACAGGCATTTTAAGCTATCTTTAAGTCTTAAAGCTGCTGCTGCTGCAAAGATCTATGAATAACGAGCAGGTTTAAATGTATGGGCCCATTTTTAAGAAAAACTGGCGCATCAGAGCTGTTGCGCCACTTTTTCTGCACCCTCCCGGCACCTAATGACACCATGGTTGCGCCGTATTGATTGATTGGTGGTCGTTAGCACAAAAGCGTCAAAAGTTTTTATGCTATTGTGGCGCTTTGATACACTAGTGTCAAAAATGTTGACACTAGTGTAGCAAACTACAAGGAAACCCAGAGATTTCTATTGGGGCGTCTTTGTAACACCTGCTCTGAGCAGGCGTTAAAAATGACTCAAAACATGGCGCAGTGAAATCTGTTAAATTTCACTGCTCCATTTTTGCAGGTCTCCTAGCGCTGGAACGCCTTCCTTGTGTACATTATGCCTGGTGCAGGCATAATGTGGCTCAAGGGTTTACAAAGTGGCGCAATGCATGGATTGCACCACTTTGGCAATATGGCGCTTGGAAAATGGCACTTTGGCGCCGCCTTAGCATAAAACAAAATGATTCTATGCCAGCGCTAAGGTGATGTTAGGGGCTCTTAAATAAGCCCCATACTTTTGTAAAACAGGTTACATGGTTAATGAACTGGCTGGGGACACCTGTGTGTTATCTCTAATCACAGGCATGAATCATTAGGAATTTGCATACAGGGATAATGGTCCTGTGCGGAGTATTGTATATGACATATGAAGGTCACAAGTTAGATTTCTATTTAACATATCTCCTCAGATGTAAGCTTTTGTTGTATACCACAACCCACAGTCATTGTAGAATATCTTGCATTATGCACCAGATGCCAACAGTTTCACGTCACCTTCAAGGAATTTTTTTTAAATCTTGCAGGTTTGAATTTAACACTTTATTATGGAAAGATTAATGACTTCCGTTGGGTAGTAATAAATATTTAACTTGGGACAAAAACATTTCAATTTGTATTGTGTGCTACATAAATGATTATAATTGAAGTACACCCCAATATACAGGAAATTCCCAATGACCAGGCATAGACCTGAGTATATTAGATAGCTTCTAAGCTTGAGATAAACTCGTTCAAATCACAGTTTATCTCTTCTCGACTTGTGAGTGACTTGCTCGGTCAGTGTCTCTTAGTTTGTTCTGATAAGGGGCTGAGCCTGGAAGAAATATGTGAGTGTCCAGCAATGCTCTGTTTTACCTCTAACTGACCCAGCCAGTGCACACCTGGCCAGAAACGCAGTTAGATTATCCAAGACGCCTGATGGTGTAGGAAAGGAAACTAAGAACCTCTTGCAATTCCACATGGCAAAGTGCATTGAACATACAGAGGCCTCTCTGCGTGTGTAATGTTGGTACACTGCGCTGGAATACAGTCAGGTCGATTCACTGGGGCCAGCCTAGAGCCCAGCAAGAGCTCAGAAGTATCCACACTGTGCCAACTCTGTCTACAGGTCACAGATCTTAAAATCAGCAGTTGTGACTCAGCTGATGATCCCACTAAGGGCAACACAAGGAGTAACACCGAGTTAAGTGATAAGAATACTGAGGTCCCGATTACAAGTTGTGCAGAACAAGATATGATATTTACCACAATGAGGCCCTCATTAGGAGTGGCTTGGTGGGAAGAGCTATTTATCAAATCTGCTTGATGAAAAAAGACCCTAGTATCAGTATTTATTCGGTCGGATATAACGTTTTATCACTAGTTATCCTCATCCAAATGGAGAATATCAAGTAGGTTTGGTAGTCGCACAGAGATGTATATTTTGGAAACACTTTTTTGTCTTAAACCTAAATCTTTTTGTGCACTTTGTGGTAACCTGTCCTATATTGTGTGATACATAGATATTCACAGTGCTTTCTGTCACGGACTGGAACCTCGTAACGTTAGAAACTCACAAGTCACTATTACCTACTGCACCTACCAGAGTTCAGTTGTGTGGCTGCCTGGTTACACATAAAGATATCCACAGTGATCACATTAACCAATGGAGGCTCCACAACATAAAAAGTGCATCTCTCACTGAATAGTTTAACTTGTAATTTTTTTCCATCTAACGTGGGTCCCGGGCTCACTGTGCCACTGGATTCAAGCTAGCCTGGCTGATGAGGGGTGAAACCCCGAAACCGGTCCCAGGATGCTTGTTTCCGGTCCAGGGAGAACCTGGCCTAGCAGTTCGGGCTGGACTGTTCCCATGAGGAACAGGGTCAAGACTGATTTGCATATGGCTGGGTTCAAACTGGGGTGGCATGGTGAGCAAAATAATGGATGGATTAAACCCAGATCTGTGACTGGGGGTGAATGTCTGATTGGTTCCGCGCTTTGCTTTTGCCGCCCTAAGTGCGCCGGGTATGCCCAGACGTGGGTCCTGGGCTCACTGTGCCACTGGATTCAAGCTAGCCTGGCTGATGAGGGGTGAAACCCCCAAACCGGTCCCAGGATGCTTGTTTCTGGTCCAGGGAGAACCTGGCCTAGCAGTTCAGGCTGGACTGTTCCCATGACGAACAGGGTCAAGACTGATTTGCATATGGCTGGGTTCAAACTGGGGTGGCATGGTGAGCAAAATAATGGATGGATTAAACCCAGATCTGTGACTGGGGGTGAATGTCTGATTGGTTCCGCATTCTGTCCATCCAGTTACGCTATCCCACAGCGTGGGTATGCCCAGACGTGCCTGGCTGATGAGGGGTGAAACCCCGAAACCGGTCCCAGGATGCTTGGCTGGACTGTTCCCATGAGGAACAGGGTCAAGACTGATTTGCATATGGCTGGGTTCAAACTGGGGTGGCATGGTGAGCAAAATAATGGATGGATTAAACCCAGATCTGTGACTGGTGGTGAATGTCTGATTGCTATCCCACAGCGTTTGTGTTTTGCTTTGTGTTCTTTTATATGCAGTTACTTCAAAGGGAAAGACCAATAAAATAGTTACAGAATATTTTGTTCTTTTTAGCCACGGTTTTGCTCCTAGCCACACGCTCCTCATCCCTGCCCACACTGCATTCAGCATCACAGTTCCCATACTTTTTCTAATGCACTTCGACCACTGCACACCACAGGACTGCACATAATACCACTCCAACAAAGATAATAGATATCACATAGCTGAAGCCTTTTGGTTTTGCCAATGCTTGTGTGTTTGCCTTGGGGCACTTGTACTTTTGCGCAAACACCTCTGCGCCGTGCTTGGCTTGTCCGCTGTTGCTACACAAAGAGCAAAGAGCAAGTGCGGTCGTCGCGCCTCACAAACGTCGATCACCACAGGAATGCCGAGGTCTGACCTCTCCACGGAAGGATGACTCACCCCGGACCGGGGCGTGTCGCGTTACTCCGCACCCCCACGCGTACACACCTCACAATAAACAAAGGCAGGCGTGCACAGGACACTGCGTGGCCGGCCGCTCTTCCTGGGACTACGGAGCCTTAGCTGACACTCCCCAGAGGCGTGCTGTGCCGCCATTACAGCTCATTCCTTCCGTCCGTGTGCAACACAAGAACAATCACATGCCTCCCCCGGGAGTCACCCTGCCAGAGGCCTTATCAGGACCTCACGTTTAATTTATTTCAACCTGCCCCGGGGTCAAAGAATGGAGTATTGGTTACAGATCTCGGGGATCTAGATGCATGGACGTAATTTGGCCTCAGAGGTGGCAACGCCAGTGCATGGAACACAGTGACAGCGCCTACTTATGGACGGTGGATAGGGTTCCACTCTGTTTTCTCATATTTGTTTTTATTAACCTAATACTATTACTGTAATAAAACAAGGAAGTACAATTAGCTGGAATATGACCTTCCCTAATAGCTGAGGTGAGTAAACATTGTTTTAAATGTAAATTGTGTGCGTGCCGGTGAGAGTGTGTTTATGTGAGAGAGATATATGTGTGTGTATGTGTAAGCATGTGTGTGAGTGAAACGGAAGGTCAAAGGGCCTATGATGTCACTTTCTGCTACCCCTGGCGTTTTGGTGAGTTGACCTCCATGCCTATCTGTTGCTTTTCCTCCGTTTCTGGATTCTCATCTAGAGCGCTCATTGCCTCGTTCCGAAGGCCGCATTGGGGCACGTGCCCAGGCCTGGAGGGCACATCTGGACTTCAGCGTCCTGTCAGAGGCTTAATATGGGCATCGTGGTCTGCTCTGAAGGTCACAGCAGTACTGAGCCTGGTTCTGGATGAGGTCCACATCTACAGCATTGCCTCTAGCTCTGGATATCACATATGGAATATAGGGGCTGTTTCCATACAGCCACACCTGCATACTGTGTCTGCTTCTGTGGGTGTCACCTGGAGCATTGGCTCCAGTTTCAGAAGATGGAGCTTTGGCTGTAACTCTGGGCTTCCGGCCGAAGCGGTCCATGACTTTGTGCCTTGGTTTCCTTCCAAGCTGCAAAAAAATCCCAAGTGCTGGTTTAAGTGAAAAGCCGGCTGGAGAGAGAGAAAAGGAACAGTAGGAAAGGGAAGCAATGAAGACGGAGTAAAGCAGGAGAATGGGGAAGGGGAGCGGATGAAAGCGGGATGGAACAAGATATAGCGGGAAGAGGACACAAGAGAATGGATTGATAAGGGAAGTGATAAGCAAGAGGGGAAAGAATAGATATTTTAAAAGGAGAGTAAAAGTACAGGCGAAGCAAGCGAGTGAGAATGACACTGTATGGTAGAGGAGAGAGGAGAGATTAAGAGGAATAGTTTTAAGCCTAGAGTGTAAAAGAAGGAAAAGTAAGGAAGGGAAGTCGATCAAATGAGGAGGGGCGAAGTCAGATGAATGCATCAAAAAGTTTAAGGAAACTTTTGACAGGCCTGACATTCTCTTCGTGCTCCTGGGAGGGAACGATCTAACCCACATGGGCATGGGAAGACTTTTAGAAGAAATTAAAACAAGCATTTACAATGCAATTGGTCTCACATTTGCTTGAATTAGAGCTACTAGTGTTGTAAATGAATAACTGGACTTTTTTTGCCACATAATTCAAGTGGCCCTGCCTACAACTAAAGGGCTAGTAGGGCTACTGGAATATTATTTGAAGAAAGGCCCTTACAACACAAACTACTCCCAGCTGTAAAACACAAATTCCATCTATAAGAGAGCTTAAAAAGACACTGAGTGGTGTGAGGGATTATTATTTTGGGGCCCCCACTAACCTATTGTGGGGACCCAGGGATGATCTAGACAGAAAGAGCAGGTAGGACTAAAATACTTTAAAAGCGCCAGTTCTTTTGAGACATTTCCTCCAAGCAAGTATCAGCCGAGGAAGTTCCCAAGCAAAGTGGGAGGGAGTGAAGAGTAGTCCAATAGCAAAAGACTTTCAAGCAACCAAGTTGCACTTCTTAAAGAAAAGTTCAGGTAAAAGCACAAAGCTTAAATCTTAGGAGCAAAATTTATACATCTATAAAAACGATCAGAAGACAAAACAATTAATTTTGAGCAAGAAGAAAGTGTTGAGTCAAATCAATGTTATACTTGCCTTTTATCAGACAGATTCTTTTGGGCTGTTGTAATACACTGGAACGGAGGAAATAGGCATGCACCATTTGGGAAAGAGACCAAATATGTACCCCAGTTGCCCACTCTATCAACAGCACTTCTAGTCTACTCTTTTCCAATGGGCCCAAGACGCGGGCACCAAGACACGGACACTATCTATATTTTCGAATGCATTAGTTTGGGAGTCATGAGGGATGGGCGGTTGATTCCATTTTGGAGGAAGTGACGTTGAGGCAAGAAAGTGAAATACGCATTTTGTGTACAAACTCGGAATGATTTCAGTATGAGTCTGTGCAACCAGCAGGGCCTGGGCCAAAGCTCCCTACATGATGCCTCATTCCGTGCTACAGGACATTCACCAAGTGGAAAAAAAACAAGGGCACAAGGTTTTACATTTGAACAGGATGAAACCACACTGCTCAGACTGATTTACACACTATGTTCATTTTAAACTAGACAAGCTAACCTTACAAAGCACTGGGCTGCATTTTAAAAGTTCATTTTCCCTAGTCAGAATAAGTCAACACACAGGGATGGGAAGGTTGTAAAGGCATGAATCATCATGGCGTGATGCGAGCACTAGTGCCATTCTGTGAAACATCACTCTACTCGGAAAAAAGACAGCAATATCATTTCATATATAATACCTAAAAGCTGAAAGGCCTCATTGTCTTATAATATATACGTCCATCCAACGCAGTGCATCTCCGAGTGAAGAAAGTATTTTTAACCGAGAATCACAAAGGCTGCCACACAACCCCTCAGTTATGCCATCACTGAGGGAATCATATGGTTACCTGGGTAATACAAGTTGGTACCGACCCCAGGTACACAAGAGACAGGCAAA
The DNA here is from genome assembly GCF_031143425.1 of Pleurodeles waltl. NCBI lineage: Eukaryota > Metazoa > Chordata > Amphibia > Caudata > Salamandridae > Pleurodeles > Pleurodeles waltl. The sequence continues at coordinate 991,005,830 of NC_090440.1, forward strand.
TATGTTTGATTTAAACAAGTTCACTCTCTATGAAACTTTAAAGCAGCATGGCCGCCACAGAGTGCGAAGGAGAGACAAAATACACATTGTGACATACCTGGTAGTCATGCAAAGCGCTCCAATACCGCCAATCGAGTTTGCGATGAATGAAGCTTCAAAGCTCCATGGCTGCCATGAGCACGAAGGAGAGGGCCAAAAGAGAAAGAAAAAAGAGTTTGCCCACTATAAAACATATCGGCAACCGTGCAATAATCCATGTAACAGCGTAAGTCTGCAAAGCGGTAAAAAAAACGCCCCAAGGCGGGACAAAAGTAAAGCATTTACCAATGACATCCCAGGGGTATTTTGAAAGGCAAGCCCACAAACGAGTGAAAGTGATTGGTGTGAGGTGGGTGTGGTTAAAAGCCCACAGTACTTACAACAGGTCAAAGTGCTTGCACACTGGACCTAAAAAGGATATGACAGATATTGCTAGGCAAATGGCCAACTATCTTATACTGTCCGTGATCATGCCTAGGTTTGGCGGGAGAAGTGCTAACTCCCATAGCTCTGTTCTATTGAGAAGTCGAGGAAAAAGCCAACTATTACAATGTGCAAATTCTGCAGACAAAATGGTCTGGAATGTATAGGGTAGAGATTAATAAAATAGAAGATACCAAATACTGCTCGCAGGATGAGGTGCACACTTATCCAAAGTAGGCAAGAATATGTTCCTATTAAACATAGCAGGGTGTTAGAATTAGCAGGATGTAAGTAGGGTTGAGCAGGGACCCTACTTACTGGCGAAGTGGGTAACCGAGAAGGGGAGCTGTTTGAAAGAGCCAATCAGGACTTGTGGTGCAGTCAACTTAAGGGGACCCTTCCATGAAGGTAAAATCTCCACACCTAAAGAACGATAGGGTATAGTCCACTGAAGAAATCACAATGCAAAGCATTCCATTTCTGGTTAACCAACACCATGGTCCTAAGGACAGTTTGTTGGGGGTGCGTCCTTGGCAAGCTAATGGGGCGATGACATGTCACACGACGGAGCCTGCTGGAGAATCTGTTAAACGGGTTCCTCATGACAGGCTTGGCTGTTGCACTTCAAAGCTCAGCACGACCCTGGCTGTCTCGGGCAAACTATACAGCAGTGATGTTAAGAAGCCTAGAATTTGCAAATGGGAGGGAACCCCGCCACAAAACACTTAAACAATAGACAAAGACAAAGGGACTGTTTAAACTTCTGATAACTTTGCTATGAAAATTGACAAACATTTTATATATGACCTAGTATTGACACCTGTCTGCTTACAGATTTTAAAGATATGTGTGTAAGTAAACTGTGACCTTTAGCAAAGTTATTTTGGAGCAAAGTGTCTGGTTGGTTGGAATTGGAGGTTAAATGGCCTGAGAGCATGGGTTAAGTTGCAGACTCACAATCCGACTTTCTACTACAGAATGCCCGCCCCGGGGGACATCTTGAAGCAGTAAATCGTCGCTGCTGCCAGGCCACGATGTGCAACTTTACTTCAGACTTGGACGCCAAGGTGAATGTTTCCGACTTCGGAAGCCTTATCAAAACATTGCATAGGCTAGTCCTGTAACCTTTCTGTACATATTTTGTTAGTCAAATGGACAGGACTGTTTCTCATGAAGCCACAACAATCGCAACTTTACAAATGGCGAGATGATGGGTTGCACAGGGCCAGGAAGGATATGATAGCCTCATTTGAATACCTCAGGGATATAACTATATCCGGTGCTGAGCATTCGCCAGTGAAGGTGTTGCTTTAGATTGAAAGGGGTTGAGAGAGATGCTTTGTAGGAGGCTCAGAAGGCCCACTAGAAGGTTCCTAACAGAAGGCCTTAAAGTTGAAAATACCTTCCAGCAGTAGAGAGTGAACTTAGTACCAGCTTCATGAAAGCCTGGACACAGGAATTGTCACTGTGAGAACAAGGACCAAGCTGTAGACTGAGAAGAGTCTCCAGGGTTGTGTGCATCAACATCAGACAGGTAGAGGAGCAGGCAGGGTACGTGTGATTTGTGGTCCCATGTGTCAAGCATCCTTTGTTTGCTGCTCTCATTACTTGCATTGTTTACAAAATGATGTAATGACTCGACCCCTCACAGGGAAGGTGAATGGTCCATTGCATGCTCTGCCACCTCTTCAGTATTAGTGTATCAGGAGTAAGGGGTGTAGGCGCACGGGCAGGGCTGTCGCTATTGGATCAGGGTCAGGGATTGTTTGCATATAATTGGTTTCTTTCTACAAATTCACAGACACATATGGTGGTACTGAATGCACCCAGAGCAATTGCAGTAGTTCAGATTAGTTCAGACATTTCCATCCTTCAGTTTTTGATGTCTGCGTTGTTATATGCAATAGACAGGGCAATAGGGGGTGTTCTCCCCCAATAAAATGTCAACAATTAAGCAGAAATAGTACATTTTTACAGTGCATTTTTTCATCTGTTGTCTCAAAGGCCTTAGGTTCTAAAGTTGCACAAATAAAAATTCCAATATTTTGATAATTTCATGTTGTACCATACAACCCCTCCGAAAAAAACCTTGAGAAAATATGATAAAAATGCACTATTTTCGTAGATGCAGGTTTACAAATTAAACGTGGCCTATTTTTTACTTGTGCCTTATTATGAGTTTATCGTAATATTCTGATGCATGCGTAAACCCATGTTTACGCATGGGTTGGTATTACGAGCTTGAAGGTATTTAACCGACCCAATAATAATTGGATGTGGCAAATACCACAAACTTCAGTAAGTTTTAGCAGGTCAAACCTTTCCGAAATTTAACAGGGGAAAACACATGGGCCCAGATTAAAGAGGGCCTAGCGCCATCTAATGAAACATTAGCGTATTTATTTATTTTTTAACGCTAATTGGGCATTAGATGGCCCAAAACACCGTACCAGATTTTCAAAGTGGCGCAATGCTTCCATTGCGCCACTTTGTAACCTCTTGCGCCGCATTTGCCTGCGCCATGCATAATGTATGCAAGGGGGCGTTCTGGTGTTAGGCGGGCCACAAAAATGGCGCAAAAAAATCTCTTAAATTTCTTTGCGTCATTTTTTTCCACAATTTTAATGCCTGCTCAGAGCAGGCGTTAAAAGGAGAATCCAATTGCTTTCAATGGGCCTCTGGGTGCTTTGCAGGATTAGCATCAATTTTTTTTACGTTAATCCTGCAAAGCCCCAAACTAGCGGCATAAATTTTGATGCTAGTTCCCTAACAACCGCCATGGTGCGCAGTATATTAAATACAGCGCACACATGGTGGCTTTACGGGGGGCACTAAGTGGCGCAAGAAAAGTGGCACTGCACTAGGTGCTGCACCACTTTTCATAAACCTGCCCCATGGTATTTACTGTACCATGCAGATTTTGGTGCATTAAATACAAAAATCCGCATTTTATTCTCCGTGAACTCCTAATAGGTGTTATTTTTCACACCCAATAAATAACATACCCTGTGGTATTGTTATTTATCAGTGGCGATAAGACACGCCTTAACTCGTAATCAGGGCCTAAATGTATTTAGTACTGTTCTTCACTTCTAGACTCCATTTGCATTCGCATTCAATTCTACTCAGTCCAATTAAATTCTCAGTCATAAGGTATGACTGAGAATGTACTTGGAAAGGGTAAGAAGATAGGTTACATCAGGCTTATAGGCGAGGCAAAGGACAGCTGTACCAATGGAATAAAAATGGATCCATAAAAATGATGAGATTCCTTCACACGAGCATGAAATAAACCAAATCATTTGTATATTATTTCGTGGAATGGTTCTATTTAATCATGCAGTAAAATAAAATGTAAAACGTAAAACAGCCAAAGCAGTAAGGACCCTCTGGCACCAACGAGCCAAGGGGCTATAAATAAGTTTTCCCTGAAGCTGGAAGTTTCCTTCCAAATTGCAGTTTTAAATATATATGCAATCTTTTTGTCTCCAAACACCAGCTTGTCTATTTTTAGCACCAAACACATGCTGCTTCAAATAAAATATTTTCTTGTTGCATAAACCAACTCATTCCCCTGAACAAAATCTAATTGCAAAGAGAAAACACAATTATTCTGCCAAAATACCACAGATGCATTTTTAGTTCTCAAACAGCTGGTCAATTTAATTAATAGCTTGTTTTGTAATATGCTTCATACCGCACTTCTGCTGTAATGAGACGCAGATCACTGAGTAGAGTGAAAAGGAATTTTGAGTCAGCCTTTCTGGGTTACAAACAAGTGACCTAAAATCGCTGTATATTCCAGCAGGAAAGCTGAGTATTCCCACAAGCCCAGTACCCAGTTCCCACACGTACTATTGATACACGTGGAAAAGCTCTGCCTTTCATACTCATTTACCATCAAGTGCCACCATCATTAAGCTAAGTGACAGACTCGATGCCAAAGATACACATAAAATAACAAGGAAGGGCATAATTTTGGCAGGACCACCATTAGGTTTGAAATGGGCTCCATAATCCCAAAGACGCCCACATGTGAACAATATGACGAACACCATGCCGTGGCTTTCCCCATCAAGCAGGAACTGACCACCATCATGGCAGCGATGAGTACCATCTTGCTGAGGATGCCCATAACATGGTGAGAATGTATATTGTGGGCTCCACCATGCCACATATGACCCCTATACTCAGAAAAGGAACACCACATCAGCTGAATCCGTATGTGTTCATAGACACACACAAGGACATCAGTAAAGATTCTTATATAGCCAACACCTGACCCTGCTCCCTCCTGCGTCACCGCTGCCAGAGCATGCTTTGTCCGGCCTTCATGATGGCAGGCCTCGAGTTCATACATTTAAGTGTGGGCAATCACCACTTGGCTTCCAATGTGCCATGTGCTATTTGGCCAAATGTTGCATGCCCTACACAGCCAGTCAAACCACCTGTGTGACCACAGGGCCTGGGGGAGTAGCATGACTATGGCGCAGATCTCTCCGTAAGAGAGCGACCTATCCCATTTACTCTCCTAGCTCTCATAGAGTTCAGAGCCTTTGCTGGTCAAGCCTAAACAGTGAATCAATGATAGGCTGTCCAGGCACTACACATGTGACGTTTTCTTTCCCTGCTTTGTGTAACTCAAAGGAATTAGATATGTGCAGTGCTACCTCTTACTACATCCACCTCTTGCGTCTTATCCAGCTATGTCCACATGCCAGATAGACAAGTCAGCAGTGGCGATGAGCTGAGGTTGTCTTTCTAGAAAGAAGGCTCTGCAAGATCAAGAGTTATTAGCAGCAGCTTCTCCAACACACACAGGCAGGGTCCCATCTGGGAGCCTAAGCCTTGAAAGTAGCCCACTAGGACCGGGGCAGACATCATGGAAGGAAGTCCAAGAGTTGGAGCGAGGAACACGAAGGAGGTCATTTTAAGATTGGCAGATATGGGCAGCCACCAAAGTATGGGAGAAGCATTGCTCACACAAAATCACACATTTAGAGGTGGTGAAACTCCAGCAGAAATCTTTGACCAGTGGCCCACCAGCCAGAAGGCCACCAGGTCACAGTGGCAGTCTGTCTTATTTGGAGCTGGATGTCTATTAGATTTCTTTGCTCATGATAACCTTGCTATGCATCGGGTCCCAAGCATGAACGTCAAACAATGTCCCAGATACGCAGGGAGGAAACTCACTGTGCATTAGGGCCATTGTTTTTTTTTTTTCTAAAACAAAGATGTTCTTGGAGAGCTTGTTTTAGAAAAAGGTTTGCAGACTGGACCCAAAACCACAGCACCTACTTGGTAAACTGCCCATCCTTCAATGCAACCACAGTAATTGCCAGATCAGTAAAATAGTTCTCAGTCAGGCTATGCGTGATATGAAAATACTGTGGCAGTTTTCCACCAGCAGAGTAAAGGCCGTAGCAGATAGGGTGCCTGCTAGGTTCTAAATGAACCAGAAAGTCCTTATCCGCCACTGGAGGATATCACCTTTTATAGTGATAGAACCCTCTATTGCTATAATGGGCTTGCATGATCAAATGAGGCTGAAATGGGGCAGCACATTTGGGAAGAGGAAAAGTAAGTTGGCAACATCTTTGAGCCATCAAATAGGGCTACTGTGGATGAAAACCAGGCACAGATGACAATTGACCTGGTTATCTTTGCAGTATTTGGTAAAAAGAATACATTTTGTTGAGCTAGCACTCTGTAGAGGCACATTATCTGAATTTGCTATCACACAACTTGACACTCAGAATGGACATGCGAACTACACTGAAAATATAATATGGCAAACATGAAAAGTTGTGCCACATGGCTTGTTTGTAGGGTACCTTCATTTATTGCCTTTACAGATGCTGGAGTCTAATTTTTACTTCGATCTACAGCTACAACCCCGTAGGGTGAGGTAAGGAGCATGGGGTATCTCAATACTTATGTCCTGCATACATAAGGGCCCCATACAAGCCTGAATAATAATTATCTCAGCACCTTCAATTCCTATCAATTGGGGTCTGACAGCACATTTTAGAACTGTGCTTCCACAGAAAAGTGTGAGTGATGAAATCCTTCACAAGAGCCCTGGCTTTGAAGTCTTTGATGTTCTCTTCTCAGCTCTTTACTAATGATCCAGCTACCTATGGTTGGAAAAGCACAGTAGTGGCATAGTTGAAACCGACTTACGGGTATCCTAAGAGGAGCCATTTTTGCAGTGCAGTAGTGCATGAGGTGAGACCTCAAGCCTATCAGAAACATTAACAATATGCTGAGAAAGAGTGTGGACTGCATGACTGCGTGATTTTGGCATATTTGTGAGCCCACACCTTTTCCATAAAAAAACCCTTACACTCTCTGATGGTAACTGGTAATATTCACCCACCAGATGTCTGGGTGGGTGCGTGGTCTATTAAATTCCCATAAGTAGTATTGTGGTACTCATGAAAGGAGTCTCTTGTTATTGTGTCAGAGTCATGTCCATTTGTGTCCCAGTAAAATCATCATTCTATTCAGTTATGGAGTCCCTTCTTACTTCGTGGGTCCATGGCCTGTGTGCTTCCCCTTAAGGTTTTAATGGTACCCAGGTGTTCTGCTTTGTTTTAAACTAAGAGGAAACAATGCCAGGGAATGCAGCACTCTTAGTTTGAGCAATGCATTTATTAAGGCACATCCCAGATATTAAATAAAAGCACACAAATGCATGAAAATAAGCTTTTAACTCAAATGGAATACAACATGTGTATATACAATAATAATAGCAGAGAAAGAACTGTGCAGTGCATCAACAAAGCATGAACATGTATATAAGCAAAATAATTAAAAGTTAGAATGCATCACCATGGGAGTCAAATACATCAATATAATTGCCAACATCAAGCCGGGGAACACTGAACTGCTGAGACACGAAAAATTCCCCTATGAGATCTTATTGAGCAGTGCGTCCACTCCCAAAAATAATTCTTCTGTGTCAGTGCTAAGTTTTCCCCGCTTTATATACCTTAAATTAACTCAAGAGGAAGATTCTAGTAATAGACCCCTCCCTTCAATTATTGACTTCAAATGCTGGCTGTTCTTGGTCTGTGTCGAAAACATGTAAAAGAACTGGACAGGCCCCAATGCCCGTTCCTGAGACAGAGCTGTACCTTTCTCTGCTGAAAACATTCTCACCCTGGTACACATTTACCACCTCCGCATCCCCCACAATATATTTGATGCTCTGGTGAGAAGAGTGAAAACACATTCAGTATAGAAAACAAGCTTTGTGGAAAAAATACCTGCGCCGCTATTGTGACGGCACCTGAAGCTGAGCACAAAATGGAGTCAGTGGTCAAGATGTAGTCGGTGATCAAATACAAATACCATTACACTCCACCCTTTGACCAGTGACTCTCATAACATACTGGTCTAAAAGTAACCCTTTTTGGCTTAAACATTATAATCAGGTTAGGTATGCATTGTATACAGAAACATGGCATTATTACAACACAAATCACTATGAGCATTACACCTAAAATAGTGCACATTGCCCAAAATCAGGCAACCAGCTAAATAACCAGTCCCACCACCTTTGATCTACATCTTGTTTTACTCCTTTCACCAATCCATGTAAAGCTTCACTATGGGACTGGATGGATTTAGAATGGTCAGACAAGTAAAAACTGCACATGCCATCAAATTTTGAGCAGCTATGATCGTGCTTTAACAGTAAATAGTCAATGGCTGCCCTGTTTTGCAATGCAGCTTTCCTAGTGCTTCGTATATCTAATAAAAATGCGGCTAAAGCAATAGATGTGTAGTTTATATTTTAACCATCAAGCATGCTAGTTTGTTAATAACTCGGGTATTATAAACTACTAATCCTTGAACCTCTACTATAGAAATACTTAAGCTCACGTATTCTGATTGAGATAATAACTGAATTTCAGAGTCACAGTCTTCTCTTAATTGAACTGCTTCCCTTGTGTGTCGAGTATGTAATACAGAGCGAAATGGAAACATCATAAGTCCTAAGTGCATAAAAGCACAGGGTCCTCTGGTTATATTGGCAGGAACGTATGCATAGGTGATATTTCCACAAAAGAACAACCACCCCCCTGGTAATTTAACGTGCTTGATGTGACTAGTAGCAGTCACAATGTGTTTTCAAGACATGTTGTTGTGAACCTTTAGACATGTTTTATCATTTCTTTGCTGACATAGTACTTGTTGTTCCCACTGGATCTCTTGAGGAGACTCCGTTATTGCTTCAAGGCACATTTGAGGACATTTACCAATTTTGTAAGTGTCGCAAGTTATGTTGTAGCAGACATCACCAGTAGTAATATTGTATGTAAACACGTTTTTTAGATTATTCCATTTTTCATCTGCTGTCTCTTGGCAAAACCTGCAGTACTCGTAGGGTGTAAAGTGTTTCAACACATCACTTTCTTGCACTGCTCCATCTTTGTTGGTGGCATTAGAGATTTGCAGCAAAACGCTGGCAGGAGTCGGTATGGCAACTAAATACGTTGAGATGACATCAACGGTACTTTTCATATTCGTCATGCAGAAATCCGATCTGTTGAGCACGGTGTGTGCCAGGTGAATCCAAATATTCTCATTTTGGTGCAGTAAAGGTGTCGATTGGCGCAGTCGGTCAATCACGTCTGGGCTGGGGGCTTTCAGTCCCTCCCTCCCGACCCCACTCACCCAAAGGGACCCCAGACAGTGCAATTAGCTCACAGACACCTCGTTGTATGATCTGTAAAAGAGACAAGTATGATCATTCTCACAAATAACATTTATCAGCTGGAACGTTCTCCCACTTTTGCTGTCCTAGTTTCATGACTTACAACACATTGTCCTTGACTTTTGCTACAATTTCTGCTGCTTCAGGAGGACAATTTGGGGATTCTACCCACACCTTAGCACCAGGACTTTTGTCAGTTGAACCAAAACCTCCCTCCCCACATATTGTAAGAAGGGCAATGGAATGATAACAATCTGAGCAATTCTGTCTCCAGGTTGTATTATCAGATCAGCGTCTCCACTGTTTAATAAGATTACCTTAGTTTCTCCTTAGTAATCTGCATCAATCACTCCCTCCAAGACCTGAATGCCTTTGAGTGCCAACCCAGATCGAAGAACAATCAATCTGAAGTGCTCCAGTAGAATTTGTATTCCAACACCTGTCTGAATAAGCTGCATGTCTCTTAGTTTCAATCTGTAGATGTTCTGAGCATGCCAATCAAGACCTGCAGATTCTGGTGTTGCTCGGTACGGAGCTAAGGCGCCAGTTTTTGTCTCCAAATACTTGATGGTGTTTGTTGTGACATGAGGTTGTATCTGCAATGCTGGAGTTAGCATTCACATTAATGGTGTTTCTGCATTTGTCAAGTGTTTATTATTAAGTATCAACAAGGCCTCATTCAAATTATCTCTCCAGTTTCTCAAAGTTTCCTCAGATAACTTTTCAAATTGAGCTTTTAGTAAGCCGTTCATTCTCTCAATCAGTCCTGCAGCTTGTGGGTAGTATGGAATATGATAAATCTATTCTATGTTGTGTTGTGAACAATAGTCTTACACCAATTTACCTTTGAAATGTGATCCGTTATCACTCTGGACTTGCAGCCGGACTCTGTAATAGAACATTAACAAGACCAATGTTTTTAAGGTGTTAAACTGGGTAGCACGTTTACATGGGAACACAATCAAATATCCAGAATAAGTATCCACCACTGTGCAAGAGTATTGACACCCATGACTATTCAGTAGTATTGGCCCAATGTAATCAATCTGCCATATCTGCCCTGGCAACTTCCCTCTCCCTAACTGACCTTTGGTAGTGTGTGGGACAGATCTCCGTTGTGTGTGTTCACAAATAGTACACTGCAAGATCACTGTTTTTATCATGTCTAGAGAAATGTGCATCCCTCTAAACTCTGCCCACCTGTTAGTGGCCCTCTCTCCCAGGTGTCTACATTTTTGGTGCGCGCATTCAGCCATCCCAACCAAGTCAGAATCCTGCATTGCCAATTTTGCCTCTGAGATTTTGGCTTTGTCGTCTGCTAAGGAATTGAACCATCGTTCTAGTGAATCGGTGGGACAGTGGGCATCTACATGATGCACAGTAACAGTTCTTTACTCTAGCATTTCCCAAATTTCCTGCCACAATTCTTTGCCCCCCCCAAACCTCTTTGGAATGTATTTGGCAGTTATGTTCATGCCATGTGGGAAGCCAGGTGGCTAACCCATTGGCAGTCGACCAAGGATCAGTATAAATGTGACATGTCTCATGAAGTTCCTCTTTTAAAGCTTGATATACAGCATACAGTTCTGCATATTGACTACTCTTCCCCTCTCCTGTAGTGGAAAGCAGCTTCTTGGTGATTAGACTACATGACACTGTCTTCCAATGTCTTTTGGCCCCACATACTTGGCTGAATCATCGGTGAACCATACACACTTCCTGTCCTCAGGGGACAAGATTCAAATGGTTCACTCCACCTTACAAGGGACTCTTATCCCTGGCATTTCCTACACTGTCTTATTATCCTGCACAGGGGCGTGTGCCACCTGTTCATGCAGGGTCGCTGTTCCTGCTGGTCCCACTCGGGCCCTGTCCTGTATGTACCATTTCCACTTGATAACGCTTGTTTCTTGTCCATATCCTATCTGGTGAGTTTTAGGTGAACTCATCGCCCACTTTATTATTGGAATCTCAGGTTTCCGAATTACATTATGACCTAGGGTAATTTGCTCAGTATCCACTAGAGCACAGTAACACAATAGTAACTGTTTCTCAAAGGGAGTATATCGCTCCCCTGCATTTGGTAACTTCTTGGTCCAAAAGTCCAGGGACACCCTCTTTCTACCCTGTTTTTGCCATATACTCCAATTTGCATGTTGCCCTCAAACAGTTACATGCAACTCAATGTCTCCTTCCTGTACTGGGCATAAGTCTAACGGCTGTTGAATCACCTCCTTTGCCAGTTCAAACACACACTGCTGCCGCTCTCCCCATTCAAACTCATGCTTCTTTCTTGTCACTTTGTACAAAAGGGCCAAAATCTGACTCAAGTGAGGGATGTGCTGTCTCCAAAAACTGAACAATCAAATGAATTGCTGAGTTTCCTGATTATTACAGGGTGTGCCAAATTCTAGAATATTTTGTTTTACCTGCAGCAACACCTCCCTATGTCCCTGATTCCACTGAATTCTGAGAAACTTCACATTTTGAGAGGGTCCTTGCGTCTTTTCTGGATTGGCCATCCACCCTTTGCTCTGCAAAAGTTCCACAACCCTGTCTAACTGAGTCTGCACATGTTCTGGTGTTTCTCCCTGAATCATCACATCATTGATACAATGTGACAACTGCACCCTGGAATGACAGATATTTCATCAAGGTGTTCTGCCACCAGCCAGTAACAGATGGTGAGGCGTTGTACATATCCTGTAGGGAGCCTTAACATCTTAAATAATTGTCTTCCACAGTGTGAAAATGAGAATTGTTCCTGACTCTCAGGGCCAATGGAATGCAAAAGAAAGCATCAGCACAATATCAATGGTTGTGTTGATCCTTATCATTATGTTTTGTATCCTTTCAATCAAGGTGATGGTGTTGGGTACTGCAGGCATCAAAGAGGGTGTATATTTGTTCAATTTGCGGTAATCAATTGTTATTCTGTAGCTCCCATCCAATTTGGCAACAGGTCAAAAAGGATTGTTCCACTCAGTGGTGAATGGGGCCTCCATCAAATCCTGTATAGTCTTACTTATCTCCTCATGCACTCCTGGAATTCGGTACTGTTTCAAACAAACTACCTTGGTTGCTGGGGTCACCTTTACAGGGGGTATCTTTAGATGACCCATCCTCACGGCTGCCACTGAAGTGTATCACTTTGATCCAAATTGATAACAACCATCATCGAAGTGTAAAGTCATCCCCTTAAGAATGTCAATTCCCAGTTTATACTCTAGGAGGGGCACAATCAAAACAGTGTATTCTCTTCTAGGCGTTCTCCCCATTTTCATTTGAACATTAGTCTGCACTGTGGAGGTTTGCTTTCCACCTAACCCTGTGATGGTGTAGTGCTGACCTGTAAACTTTTCGTATATTAAAGAGGCCTCCACTCCGGAGTCCACCATGGGCTGAACCTTTTGCACATTTTTATGTTTCCAGTGAATTCCTAAATCAACATGGGGTCTATTATCTTTGCAAGCCCATCCCTGTACCGGAGTTTGGCCTATTTCCTAATCAGGTTTTACCCTGTCAACTTTTGCCCAAGTCAAGACTGGATATGTGATCTCATATCTGCGAGGAGATTCCTCTCCTTCCCAGTTTTCAGAGGTTAGCCAATCAGTGTCCAAATCTTCCTCCTCCTTCCCCCTAGGAGAGACATTTTTCTCCCTCTTTTTTCCTTCCTCTTGCATCTGTGACTTGCCCTGATTCACCCGTTTGTTATCCTGCTTAATCACCTTTCCACTCTCCTTTATCTCCAGTCCTCACTTGCAATACGTCTCCCACAGGCTCTTGGTATCTATCCCATCTAACTGTTCTCTGTTGACACCATCCTTCAACAATGCCATAAACATATTTCTCCTAAATTAACTGTTATTGTCTGTGCAACCCTCAGACCGTGAGGCGTTATCAGGTTTAATCTATTCTCCAAGCTGTCCTAACTCACAAACTGCCTCCAGCACATCCATTAAAGGATTACTTGTCTGACTGATTAATAGGTTCATTATCTCATGTTTGTAGGCTGGAGGAGCAAAGTGAATTATCTTGTTTCGCACTGAAACAGAGAGTGGTCTGTCTAACAGACGGTGAACATCACCTAGAAAAATAGCAGTTTTCATTCCCTCCTCCTTAATTCTCTGCATTGCATCTCTTAATGTATACCAGGGCTTATCATTTTCTGGCCAGACTGACTCTGTAGAATACTTATGGTTACACCCCATGACTGCTAGCTGCAGTAGGGTGATCTACTGGTTACCCCGATAACCCCTAAACTGCTCCTGTACAGTGGGATCAGTGCTAAGTATGCAACACTTAGGAGCATCTCCTACATCTAGCATTACTCCAGAGGCTCCTGTGTCAAATAATCACACTAACCATGTAAGCAATGTTTCCCCAGATCTCTTCCTAAATCTGTCTATGATGTCATTTACGTCTTGTTGTGTATAATCATCTAGAGAGTCCACAGCAGCCCCCCTGCCCAACAGGGTACTGAGGTGCATGCTCCAACGTTCGTCTGTGTATGGGCTGCACCTGAAATATTTTCTGTTCATCTGCCTCGCTCTGAACAGCACTTTTTTCACAAAAAGCTCTTCACTAAAGTCAGAGAAATCTGTGGAATCCCAAATATCTGCATCCCAAGCGTCAGGATTCCAGTCTAGCCCTCCTTCAGCTTTGGCTAAATGAATCTTCCTTTTATAACTCTCCCCGCGTTTCTTATATTTATATTGTGTGACGTGCATGCCAGCTTTCTCTGCAACGAACTGATAGGTATCAACTTTATCTTGCGTTTATTTATTCTGATAGGCTTAACTAGGTGTGCCCTTTTACCTAGTTAATTTCATTTATAAATTTTTATCATTTCAGCATGGCTTCATTTTAGCAGGGATGTTTTATTATTTTTTATCAGTTGGTTTTCCATGCAGGAATTGTTGTTAGTTCTTTTGTATGACATTCTCAGCTTGTGCTCTGCTCAAGTCTGTATGTGATAATCTACCAAGTATTGCCTGTCCAAGAGTGCGAAGTCCACCTTACACAGAAAAGACGCATTACAACGTCAGACCAGTTCTCAGAACAACAACACGTTTTATTATAAAAATATCACACTGGCAAAAATAAGGTTAGAAGGGAGATTCCAGCCATCCATCTTACACTGTACCATATTATCACAGCTCTGCTGAACTTGGCCCTATGGCTCCAGCAACTTGAGAGGGCTGAGAGCAGATCACAGGCAAACCCCTGCTTCTTATTCAGGTATGAGGCAGGGGCTGCCTTTCAGAGATTAGTACGGGCAGAGAAGGGCTATCACTACTATGCTCATAATTGCAGCTCATGAGTTTTTTACATAGAGAGCAGTTTCTTCAATAAAATATATTGAACCACGTTCTGCATCTGTTTGTCCTTGCTTGCCTGAGACTTATGTGACTGAGAGAAAGGGGTAAGATCTGTTCTATCACACCTTCCCTGAGGAGTGTCATGAGTCAGGCTGCCACAAATCACCTTTACTTTTTAGGTTTGGGTGAGGTGCTGCTAGCTAGCCGAGAGGGTTCGGTTGACAGCTGCCAGACTGTGTGAGATCAACTTAGTCCCCCACACGCGGTGGTGCTGCTACCCAAAACCAGCATTCTTACCTCTATGGTGGGAGTCCTACGACATGGCACCACCAATGTTGGTTAGGCACTAACTTTATGGGTTTCCCGAGTATCTCTGTCTCTTTAAATGCTAAAGACACCCTAATCACCTCATACGGAGACTTCCAAGGTCAATACTCTCCTCAGCTAAATAGGTAGTACCTATCTTAGGCTGTTAGTTGTTTAAGCTTGAACCTTAAAAAGGGAATTCTCCAAACTGGTGTTTCCATCTCAGAACTGACCCCTTTAAATATGACCCTCAACAGATAGTGATTGCAGCAAACATGAGACAACCTCTCACACAACATTTATTCAATTATGAGCTCACTGATGAGGGCAGGGAAGTTACTTTCATGGTTGAGGCACATGAAGCATACAGAACTGAAATTTTCTATTCCTGGATGACCTTTCCACCAGCAAATGGGAACTCACATACATTTCACAACTACACAGAAGCAAATACACCTCCACAATACAAACCATATGCATATTTAGAAATACCCTTATCTTATCAAGAACACCAAAAATGGCTACTACACATTCCACAAAACATTAGATTAGGTCCCTTAAGTAATGAAGGACCCACATGGCCAGAATTGGCCACATATACACAACATCCTAATGCAGGAAACATGCCAGTAGCATAAGTATGCTGCTTATATAATCATTTAGTAGAAATATGTAGACGTTTAATACATATTGCATGGTGGATCTTAATCACTGCCCCAGCGAGGGCTGCTCCAGTGCAATCACATTAGGCTGCAGCAGGGATAAATCCCACAACTATGCATTTAATAATGGCAAGGTACCCACCAAACACAAAGAAATTCCGTTTTGGTAAGCACAAAACATAAGGGCTCTGGAAGCAGTGTTTCCCCATACGGAACCCCAAGACAAACATAGAATTCTCACAATGTGCTTGCTCTTTGGGATGGTTCCCTCAATGGACAATTGTGCCACGTGGGGTGAAGTATTTGCTGCACTCTACACTACTGCACACGGCACTCCAACCCTTGTGAATCTGCTAGAAGTTTTAAAACCAATTCAAGACGAATATGGGGCTGCCCCGGTACTGGACGTGGGGATGCAATTAATGGGCAATTTTGCCACAGTGTCCCCAATTATATTAAGTAATCCTAAGGTGGAAGCAGTACCATTTGCAGTACACCAGTGGCTCTGGGACATTCCTCAACAGGAAGGAGAACGCAAGCTGTCTAAGATTATCGCCGAAACCTATACTAGTATAGGTAGGGATAGCCTGGGAGCCAAACCAGGTAAATCACAATTACAAGGTAAATCCAATTAGGATTCTACCAAACAAGCATTAGAGGGTTCTAAAAAATGCTGGGAAAAACAAAAACCTAACAAAGATAATAGAATCTCTGCGTTCAGAGACCTCTGAGAAACGATACAGCCTTAGAAATAGGGAAACTTTAAAAACTCCCAATAGATTCCAATATGCTGACACTCACCAATCTCGTTCCTTCTAGGATTCACCTGACAAATGCAGTGAGAGAGGAGGGCGGTCAGAACACCGAAACGAGTACGTGAAACAGAGAAAAGATTCACAGCGCTCATCTGAAGTTTCAATCAAAAAGGAAGAGAAACTTTGATAACAAAAACCCCAATTGAAAAAGAAAAAGGTTGCAGCCACTTTGGGTAAAAGTGCCACACATATTGAGAACTTTACTGAAGAACAGATCATGGGCAATGACTCTCCTAGACAGTGCAGCAGAGGTCACAATAGTTTGCCAGAATCTTCAAGAGCTTCTGGATGTGACTGCAACTAATGACTTTCTATCTCCCCACCCGACAGGGTTTACAAACTAAACATTCAAATTGAGGGAGACTTAGGACGCACAATTAAAGTTATATTTTGGGGAAGATTAGCACTTAGTTATGACATCCTCCTGTCAGAAAAAGATTGGCCACCTGAATTTGTCAGATATATCCCACAACAGGAAGATGTAATTTTGCCTTCTTTCTCAATCCTCGTTCCAGATGCAGTAAAAGAAGCTTACACCAAAGATTGGGCATTGGCGCAGGCTCCAGCGCTTTACTGCAACCATGTGGGGTGGGATAGTGAATCCCCTTACCACGTCATACCAATTAGGTCAACCCCACAGATCCAACCACAATATCCCATTCAACATGAGGCTAAAGCACCAGTGACACAAATACTCTCACAACTTGTGTACCTTTGTTTCTCATAGCTAAGCCGGACCATCCATATAGGAAAGTCTTTGATTACAGACATCTTTACAGTCAAACACACACATTTGCAATACTAAATGCATTGCACACAGCACAGCACTCATTAATTTAGTGTGCAAAAAATACAAAACAACCTTGGATATTTCCAACATTTTTTTCTGTCAATATCTAGTACCTGAAAGTAGGGATTTGAGTGCCTTCTGTGCGCTCGGCCGTCAAAGGAAATTTTGCCACCTCCCTCAATGGTATAAGAACAGTCCAAGATTGTTGTCAGCCCCGTGTAACATCAATATTACATGATAATGATTCCAAAGCATTGTCTTATGTCAATGACATCTATCTCACAGAGGACAACCTCAACAAACATTTGGCCCAGGTAGATCACATTGTACTGGGATCTGCCACACAGGACTATAAATTCAATTTCAAGAATTTTTTTTTTTTTCTTAGTGTCCTATTCCTAGAATATGATCTATCAGGTGAGGGAAGGAGCCTGGCACCCCACTTTCTTGAAAAATGTGTGCAATTAGCAACCTCCCAACACCATCTAGAAGCTACACTCACTACTGAGCTTTTTAAACTTTGGCAGATCCTATATTCCAGAATATGCACAATGCATAAAACCTCTCTATGACTTATTTTGTCCAGACTTCTCAGCAAACATTGGACACCTGAACATATGAACATTCTCAGAGCATCAAAACTAGACCTGCTTGAAGCTAAACACTTAGACACACACACATAACAACCAAACAAACTTGGTCATCAGGGTAATTCCTAGTGTAATTTTGTTCACCTATGTAACAGTGAATGAGAGTGACACAGCATACAGATCATATTTGTACTCCAACTCTGAACAGAGTTTTGCACCCACAGAAAAAAATCTGACTGCTGTCCAGATGGCTGTCATAAAAGAGAGATCTCTTGCCCAGGGAAACGCATCATTGTTGTTATACCAATACTAGCCCTTGAGGTTACCAAAGCTAGCATCCCAAATGCAAAAGCATTACATCCATGTTGAATTTAATGGGCAAAGTCTCTGACAGCAACTGATGTTGACTATGTTTTTGATCCAAAGCTTCAGACCCAAGAATTTCTTCAATATGAACTATAATTCCCCATGTCCACTAACATCTTGCCTCTTGAACAATATTGGATCATCATTTATACTGATGGTTCAGCCCAACCAGCTGTGGATACCAAACACCAATACTCAACCGCTTGTGCAGCTGTTAGTGGAGTAATAAGGGGTGGTAAATTCCTCCCTCAACATACCTAGCACAGACCTTACGGGTCTGCAGAGCACAGCTTGCAGAGCTTGAGGCTCTAATATTGGCACTGGAACACACAGATCCTGAAGTTTTTACTTTGATTGTGTGTGATTCGTACTACTGTGTCCAATTCTTCAATGAATACTTACACTATTGGCACCTAAACATGTTCAGAGATTCAATAAAGAACACCATGAAACAGAAATTCATGTGGGGTAAGGTAGCAGATCTTAACAAGATATCCAAAGGCTGATGTAGTTCAAACATTGGGTCATCAACGTGTTGGAATACATGTTGTAGGAAATAATTTGGCTGATGAAGCAGCCAAATCTCAAATAGCTATGGCTTCTGTTTCTGTGATGACTTATTCTTATGCTAGACTGGATGATGAAACACTGGCTGCTGTGAAGCAAGTCCTTATCTAAGTCCTTTTGTTCCTACTACATAAGAGCCCAGAACATTGCATTTGTTAAAATACCAGGAGTGGGTGAGCGTGTGATCCCCAACCAAGACCAGAGATTAGATATCATCAAGGCAGCGCATGAGGGGGTTGCATGTGTCCATACTGGTTTGGCGGCTACCATTTCACTTGTGCAAAAATGCTATTGGTCCAAACAGTATTTCCTTTGCTGTGACATCTGCCAAAAATGTAAAGGGTCAACCATTAAACGCCCACCGCAGACACCTCTGTTAGTTTCCAACAAATAACTTTAATGTGGTCCCTTACAATCTGATGGTGCATACAAATATACTTTAGTCGCTGTTGACTAATGCTCCAGATTTCTATGGGTATTGCTACAACGATTGGCTGACGCTCAAACTTTTATTAAAGATTTGCAAGTCTTTATTGGGAAATATGCTGATGGAGCATTCCACCTGCACCAGGGCCCTGCTTTTGTCTCCAGGGAAAGCAGGCACACCATGGCAACAATGGCTGTTCAACTGCATTTATCGTCTCCCTACCACCTCAAGGGAAATTTGGTTGTGAAGTGGAAAAACTGAGACTTACAGCTATGCTTACCAGCTGGAGTATTAGGTACAGGTCGTAGTTGGCTGCACCACCTGTATGGAGTCAGAGAGCACTAAATAATCTGCCCAGAAGATCTTTGAAGGGACATACTTCATACGAAGTCCTATTTGGGATACCTATGTATGTCCCAGATCTTGATGGCTCTGGCACGGTGGTGGCAGAAACACATTTTGACACATAAGAAATGCCACTTTCTTGCAGGAATTACAACAGTTCAGTGATGAAAATTCATCTGCACTTGCCGCCACCTTGGGACTGAGGGATGTGCGAACAACATCCACCGCCAGGATTCCTAAAGTTGGGATCTAGTGTGTGAAAACATTTCTGTAAAGAAGGAATTTAGCCCATCATAAAGAGCACTGGTTTTGTCACAGATGGGTACCTTTTTATGGGAGTGAAATGGACACGACATAGTTCTCCACTTCCCTGCAACCCAAACGAACCAAATAATGATCACATATGACCCACTGGAACAAAGGGACGAAGCTTGACCAAATTCAACACCTGATTGCATCTGATGACGTCAAGTTGGTATTCAACTTCTACAACAATAAACAACATTACTTAGTGCTTGGACTATTTACTTTGAGTTGTATATAAAAAAAACACTGTTGCCCCCCCCCCAATCAACCACCAAATGTCCCTTTATCCCTTTCTTGAAAGATGCAGGTTCCTGGTCTGTTGGAAATGATACACATTAAATCTAGAAAGCAAGCTAGACATTAATGACACAAAACATATCATCTAAACTTACATAGGTTAATGAATAGGTCAGTAATCTGCCCACACCTAGCTATAGTATCTATTTCAGGAACTAAAAAAGATAGGGGGAAAACAGAAGTACAAACACTATCTTTAGTCCATAAATGCAGAGTTCATATCATAAGTATATAGCAGTCAGTTCATAAGTTCATTGCTATTAGTCTTTTTAACAGATATTCTCATGCAGGCAATGGATATCCTGTCCAGATATAGTTGAGCAATCAAGTCTCATTACATAACAAACAATAGCTCCTCTCTTGTTTTTTCGCTTTTGTACTTTTCTACAGGTACTCCAGAGTTTGAGATGCAGCCAGAACAAACCTGACGACCCCGATGCCAACGATGAACCCATCGTGACTTCTTGAACAAGGATGCCAAGCGCAAAAGGGAGTCGAGAAATGAAGCTGCAGAGGAACGCCACACGACGGACGGAGAACACAAGCAACTGGTGAGTTTGGGGGGGGGGTGAAAGAACTGATGACGAGCGGTCATCATGATGCAGCGTTCCGCTTTAAAGGCTACGCTCTCCACCTTAAAGAGACCGCAACCACCATGCAGCCAAAGCACTGAGGAGTGCCTGACAGTACACCTCTTCCCCCCAGAGTCCTCCCCACAGCTTCAGGTTTATTAGGGTATCGTCGATGAAAACGACGAATAAGATAAGGGGCATGCACATGACACGCAGGTTCCCACGTGCAGTACTCGGGTCCATATCCTTTCCAGTGAATCAAATAAAACTGTCTGTGGCATACCCTTTTACAGTCCAGGTTTGCTTCCACTTCATATTCTAATTCATTCTCCACCATAACAAATGGAGTTTTTTTTTTGGAAGAACAGTTCCTGGGGTGACTGGCTTTAACAAAGACATGTGAAAAATGCGATGTACTCGTATCTGTGGAGGTAATTCCAATTCCAATTTCATGGCAACATCATTAATTCTCTTGATAATCGGATAAGGACCTATATATTGTGGTTGAAACTTCCGTAGGCCCTTCAACTTGAGGTGTTGTGATAATAACCATACTTGATCACCAACCTGATATTCGGGACTTACTCTACGATGTTCATCTGCATTTCTTATATACATCAGTTTTGCCTTATCGAAATTGCTTTGTGTTGTTTGCTGAGTAACCTTAATTTGGTCTGCATATGTCTGTACTGCCAGAACTCTAGGAGTGGGAGTAGAGGAGGGTAAAAGAAATCAGGGATGCAGACCATAATTACATTGAAATGGTGTAACCTTGGTAGAACTGTGTTGTGCATTATTATAAGCATACTCTGCAGCCCAAAGAAACTTGCCCCATTCTGCAGTATCGCTCAGTACTTGACACCATATTTATGTTTGTAGGTGATAACCCATAGGCAGATGTAGTTCAATCTGTAAAACCCCACACAAGGCTTTCCAAAACTTTAAGACAAATTGAGGTTCCCGATCAGATACAATTATGGATGGCAGTACATGCAAACATACTACAGATTGTACAAAGATATCTGCGAGTGTCTTAGCAGTTCATAAACCTGGCAATGGTGTAAAGTGGGACATTTTAGAAAACATGTCTAGTGTGACCATGACTGTAGTGTAACCAGTGTCTGTTTTAGGTAATCCTACTATAACGTCTAAAGAGACGGTGCGCAAAGGGTATGGAGGAGCGGGTAATGGATGTAGTAGGCCCGCAGGTGCTTGATGTGGATTCTTATTCTGAGCACAAATAGCACATCTTTGTACAAATTGTTTAGTATCAGTCACAACTGTGGGCCACCAAAATGACACCTAACCAATTCTAACATTTTCTTTTCTCCTGGATGCCCTGGCAGTATGTGATGATGACACTAGTATAATGCTTGTTGCTGTAAAACTGTAGTGGGAAAAAATAGACCATTCTGTACGTAATACATTTTGTTTATAACCTTGTTTCCTTGTTTCTGTAAGATCTCTTGGGCCTCTCTATTATGTTGTGCTGCATCTACATCTTCTACAAAGGATTTTTCTGAAATCACAGCTCCTAAGATACGGTCAGAAGGAATGATTGGAGGAATTTTGGATTCTTGTTCTTCTACTTCATGACCTAAGCATGATAGGGCATCTGCTTTACCATGCCGTCTTCCAGTTTGGAACTGAATGACAAAATCATAAGCAGTAAAGAACTCTCATAGATAATGCCTTAACAGACTTCAGAAATGTAAGATTTCAATGATCAGTGATGACAGTGACAGCATGCAATGCACCCAATAAAGAAAGCCGCCACTTCTCAAAGGCTTTCTTGATGGCAAAAAGCTCCTTGTCAGCAACTGAATAATTGACTTCTGCTGGACTAAGCTTGTGAGAAAAATAGGCTACTGGATGGAGTGCCCCTGACTCTTTATTTCTCTGTGATGGAACCCCCTCCCCCCCCAACTGCTACCTGGGATGCATCGGCCTCTGCTATAAATGGTTGTGTTATGTCAGGGTGCTATAGAACAGGGGCATTCATAAAGGCCTTTTTTAATGTCTGGAAAGCCTATTCTCCTGCCTAAGTCCATTTGAGAACGACCCTTTTTTTAGTAACTGAGTTATAGGGGACACCAAAGTGGAAAAATGGTCTTTGAATCGCAGGTAAAAGCTGGCGAATCAAAGAAAGCTCAGTACTTCTTTTACTATTTTAGGAGATTGTCACTACACAATAGCTGTCACCTTTGTGGATCCCTACTGACCCCTAGGGAAGAGAGAATAAACCCCAAATTGGTAACTTCAGAAGTATGAAACTCACATTTCTCCAATTTGACAAAGAGATATTATCTCATAACTGTTGCAACACATCTCTGCCCTGTTTCTCATGTTCAGCCTTGGATGAGGAATATTTTAAGATGTCATCAAGATGAGCCACCACACAGACATCCAAAAAAATCCAGCAAGACCTTGTTTATAAAAAAAAGTGGAAGGTAGCAGGGACATTCCACAATCCAAATGGCATAACTAGGTATTCGTTCAAACCGAACTTTGTACGAAATACTGTTTTTCACTCATCCCCTTCTCTAACTTTCATCAAATGATAGGCCCCTTATAGATCTAATTTGGCAAAAACATGAGCATATTTCACTTGATCGATTAGGCTGAAAATAAGGGGCAGGGGATAGCGGTTCTTTACTATGACATCATTGGGAGCTCTGTAGTCAGTACAGGTGTGTAACTCTCCCCCTATTTTGGGTACAAGGAATGAAGAGGAAGAGGCTGGAGAATAGGATGGTCTGATAAACCCTTTCTTTATCATTTCATCTAGATATTCTCTAAGATGGATGTTTTCCTTTTCTGTGAGTGCATAAATTCTACTGTATGGTAGAATTAAATCAATTTGACAATAGTAAGGGTGATGGGGTGGAAGAGTTGTTGCCTGTTGTTTATCAAAAACGTCTGCTAGGTATTGATAGCATGAAGGAATCTGGAAACCCACTACATCCCGAGATGATGCTGCTATACCTTCTGACTGTAACCCAGAATATCTATGGAAACATTATTCTTTACGATAAGTAGAACTAAAAGTAATCTCACGGCTTTTCCAGTCTATGACTGGATTATGAGTCTCCAACCATGGTGCTCGTATTAAGTCAAATTTTATCGTCCCTGTATGTTTTTTTCTGAATGTTAAGCCACAGTCATAGTATCAAGTGTTATGGGACCTAACTTTAGGGCACTTCCATCAATGGTTTTAATTTCGTCAGCCTGATCTTTCTGTTTATAGGGAATAACATTAAATGCAGCTAGAGTGTGGTCCATAAAATTTCCCATGGCTCCTGAATCTATCAGAATCTGGAGAGTAACTGAACCCCCATCCCAAGATAAGTGGGCAGTTACATATAGATGACAATATTGTTGGATACAAGATGTTTGTGCTAGAGTTCTTGAGGCTGGATTCATCTGTACACCTGGAACTTTGTCTCATTGGGACCTGGGTGTTCTAGTTTCCCGCCTCTGCTTTTCTCTTAGGTTTAACTGGACAGTCACATAGAAAATGACCTTTGTTTCCACAATATGCACAAAGCCTTAAAGTTCACCAGCTTTGCCTTTCCTCATCGCTCAGTGGTCCCCTCAGGCTACCTATTTGCATAGGCTCTGGTTTGTCAGTTTTGTCTGAGTCAGGTCTTTTTTCCTTTACTACCACTATCTTGGTGTCATGTCTGCCTTTGTCTCGTCTATGTTCAGTCAAACTATGGTCCAGTTTCACAACTATGTCTTTCAGTTCACTACATTTGTCAGGGGGAGCCAAGTACTTGGGCCAGTAAGTATTTTAAGTTTCACACAACCTTTCATAAAACAAGAAGTTCCTCTGGATTTCTGGACACCCAGATTCCGCCACTAGGTGGTTAAACTTGGTTATATATGCCAATAAATCCTTGTTACCTTGACATAAGTTCAATAGTTCTGTGTCAAGATTGAATAAATGAGTGTCATTCAAATAAGTTTTTCAACTCAGCCTTAACGGCATGATAATTATACAACAGCAGATCATCTCTTTCTAGTATCAGGATTGACCATGTTGAGGCTGTTCCCCCTAAATAAGTCAAGACAAAACCCACCTTAGACTGGTCATTAGGAAAACAAGCCAGTTTACAAATAAAGTGCAACTGACATTGGTTTATGAACGGTCCAAATTTGGTAGAGTCTCCAAAAAGACAATCAGGAGGGGCCAAAGGAATTGTTGGTGGAGTGGTCACCTGAATAACGGGCGATCCTGTGCCCTGACTAGATCCTGCTGCGCAATAATGTGCAAAGATTTCCTCTGAGGACTTCTGTCCTCGATCTAGAATGGGAACAGTATGTGTGGTATTGACTCCCTCTTGTAGTGCATCAACTCTCTGTTATAGTGCCTGAGTCTCTTTTTGCAAATTGCCAGTCATATGGGCTAGATCAGCCAGAGTAATCTCACGTGTCTCCATTTCACTTGGGTGAAAATTCAACGTGGGCTCATCATACTGTCACGGATGGGTATCTTTTTGAGGGGGTGAAATAGACACAACATAGTTCCCTACTTTCCTGCAACCCAAACGGACCAAATAATGATCATGTCTGACCCACTGGGATGAAGGGATGAAGCTTGACCAAATCCAACACCTGATTGCACCTGATGACGCTGGGTAGGTATTCATCTTCTACAACAATAAACAATGCTACTTAGCGATTGGACTATTTACCATGAGTTGTATAAAAACACTGTAGCCCCTCCTCATCACCTACCAAATGTCCCTTCTTCCCTTTAGTAAAGATACAAGTTCCTAGTTTGCTGGAAATGATGTGCACTAATCTAGAAAGCAAGCTAGAGATTAATGACACAATACATATCATATAAACTTATATAGGTACATGAATAGGTCAGTAATCTGTCCACACCTACCTACAGTGTCTATTTCAGGAGCTAGAAAATATAAGAGGTAAAAACTGTCCAAACACTATCTATAGTTCATAAATGCAGAGTTCATCTCATACATATATAGCAGTCAGTTCAGAAGTTCATTGCTATTAGTCTTCTTAACAGATATTCTCATGCACGCAATGGATATCCTGTCCAGATATAGTTGAGTAATCAAGTCTTATTACATAACAAATAATAGCTCCTCCATGAGTAATAATGTGAGTCCAAAATAAACTTAATGTAAACTAATGTATATCATTTTCTCCTTTGCAGTCAACAAATGGTGAATCACCTGTTATTTTTACAGTACTCCATTAGATTAGTATTTTGCATTGTATATTTCGTGTGCATTCCGTTGTTCCCATCCTGAAGGGTTTGCTGCTTTAACATTGTATTTTCTCTTTTTTAGATTTCTGCTGGTACACTAGAGTTTCAGAGATGCAGCCTGAAGAAACCTGACACCAAGGACAAATCCACTGCAACTTCTGGAACGAGAACGCCAAACGCTACAGGGGGTTGAGAAACAAAGCTGCAGAAGAATGCCACGAGATGGAACAGAGATCGCCAGCACGGAAGCCAGGAATCAACAGGTGAGTTCAGGAGGGGAGGGTCAAAAGAACTGAGGACAAGCAGTTGTCATAGTGCAGAGTGCAGCCTTAAAGGCTACATGGTCCACCTTAAACGGACTACAACCACCAAGCCGCCAAAGCAGTGCTGCATGCCTGACAGGTTTCAGTCCTGGAAATACACTGTACCAGACCTGTAATTTTACTCCCGGTTCCTGGTTCTAAAGAATACTACTAAATTTCAATCAACAATGTCAAATTACACCATGTGGCCAGTCCTGCACAGTAGACCATGAGGGCTCATGGATAGTTACCGTACACCTCTCACTGCCATTCAGGATATACCTCTACAAACTCTAAACAATTAGGAAGATACTTCCCCGAGCTTGGGGAGGGTGGAGGCTATTAATTCCTGTCACAGCATCAATGACAAGAAATGTCCAGATTTCTTAATTATACTATTCAAATTCAACACAAACGAATGGAATTGTTTACTCTGAACCACCAAAGGATACATTTACCAGTCCTCTTTCGCCTGCACCGGCTCCAGTTCAAACACCAACTGCTTCTGGTGACTTTGCTGACATCAACAACTCCCTTTCAAACTCTTCAGCATCATCTGCAGCACCTGTATCAGGAGCATGTAAGCTCTACATGTGGCTTAAAGATAACTGTGGATACCTTTGACTTTGCATGCCTTCCTGCTTTGGATTGGTTTTGTGATCATCTTCTTCTTGCTGATACATGACCATTATCTTCCTGAACGCTCTGCTGTTGAACTGGTGGATGAGGTTTTAAAACCATACCTATCCTCACATAAGGTTCGAAGAGACTTGTCCCTTGTTAACATTTCAGCCATTCCAATTCCTGATGGGTTTTGTTTGGGATAAAGTACCATTTGATATCTTTGGCCACATGGAAATGATTCAAATACCTTATGTATTCAAGTATCTATGAATGTTGTTATAACAGCAGGGGTTGTTTCTGATGACTGGGATGTAAAACAGTTTATTCTATGCTTTCTGAGCTTGAATATTAAACTGTGTTTGAAAGTAAAGATGTTTATATGACAACTGTGAACTATGGAGAAATGTTTTGTTACCATCATTACAGACATTATTTTCTGCACTGAGCTAGTATCCCAAGATTAGTTTGTAACTAACAAAATTGTCAGACTGCCATTGAGGAGTTCAAAAACATATGTAGAAAAGTTCTTGTATTTTACTGGGCATGATGTTAAAAAATGCTGAGTGTTATTATTTTAAATTGCCACCTTGAAAATTATGGAACATTTTGTTAACCGACACAAAATTGATTTATTCTGAATCCTTTGTTTCTCAGTTGGCTATAGAAGGCTATGAATATTGCTTGAAGTCAATTGACTTGTGTGTGGGGAACAAGAGAGCTGCACATGTAGGGTAGGGAAGCTTTATTTAGAGCGTGCCTTATTCCATTACAAGTTATATTTCTTAATGAAACTGTACGACAAACCAGTTGCTTAGGCTTGGCGAGAATTAAAGAGTTGAATGCACCCAGTATTCTTGCACCAGCTAAATTTGATAAATGGCAAAAGATTTTAAATGTCGCTGAAGAACAGCTCAATGAGTTAGTCCAGAATGGCACCTTTTATTCAGCACTTTCAGGTCCCAACGGGTAGTTATTGTGGCCAATGGACAAAAATGGTTGTCATGCGCATTTTTTCAACCACACACAGGGGTTTTAGAGTGAGCATACATGACCCTTGTTACATCACCATACAACACTCTGGTATTGTCACCACACGTAGCCTGTGCAAACTGTGACAACAGGGGTTAAATTCTTCCACACTAGCAGCCATTAAGGAACACCTTAGTCTCCTGTCAGAAGATTTAGACTTACAAGATTTCTTGTTAGGTCCCAGGAAAACCCATGCAAAACATTTTATTATTTGCAATATATAATGAAATTTAGAAGCTTTTCTAAAAGGAAGCCGCAGCCCAGTTAAGGCAAATAGATCAAAATAATTAATTTGCAGAAATCTCAAACCATTGTTGATAATGGTATGAACACGTTGTCCAACCGCATTTCTACACTAAATAATATTGTGTCATCTGCAATTGAAATCATTCAGAATGACATGTCCCTTTTACATCATGGACAGAGTCAACTTAAGTCCATTATGCAGTTGAGTTGGACGTTACAAGTTCTTAAAAGTTTGCCACGTATCCTGGCAGCATGTTAACGCCAATAGGTTATTTGCTG
This sequence comes from Pleurodeles waltl, assembly GCF_031143425.1. NCBI lineage: Eukaryota > Metazoa > Chordata > Amphibia > Caudata > Salamandridae > Pleurodeles > Pleurodeles waltl. The sequence goes on from NC_090440.1 coordinate 991,034,103, forward strand.
CATTTAATTTGACATAGAAACAACAGATAATGGCTAAGAAAGAAGAAACTTACCTTAACTTGCTTAACATTAAGAAATTAGAAAGGTTGCCTTTTACTGTGGCGGAAATTCCATCAGCAGTGTGATTAACACATGGAGTAGTTACCTTACACTAGGCAGAGTTGAGCAGCTAGGAGATTGTTACATTCATTGGGTGTGGAAGCTACCTTTTGCGAACAAATATTTCAATGGTATGAAGGAGGTCTTTCTTAGCAGCAGCAAATGCGAGACTTGTGAGCCATTTGATGATTTGTAAACAGCTGTCCTTGCACTGAGCTTGTAATGCTTCAGTAGCGAACTTGACTTGTTTTCTGAAGGGTATTGCCATCCCTTTGACTTGCCCAGTGTCGGTGCTCTCAAATTGGAGTTATGTGATGCTGAGTGATGAAGGCTTTTGTGGAATGAGGGCATGCATTGCCTGCATGGTTTTGGTCTCTCAAATTGTGACTTGTTGCGGAAATGTGCTTTTTTTCCCCCACGCAAGAGATAAAAGTAGTGGACATATGGGCCCTGATTCTAAGCTTGGCGGGCGGCGGTAGCCGCCCGCCAAGCGGGAACCGCCAGAAGACCGTACTGCGGTCAAAAGACCGCGGCGGTCATTCTGGGTTTCCCACTGGGCTGGCGGGCGACCGCCGAAAGTCCGCCCGCCAGCCCAGCGGGAAACACCCTTCCCACGAAGAAGCCGGCTCAGAATGGAGCCGGCGGAGTGGGAAGGTGCGACGGGTGCAGTTGCACCAGTCGCGAATTTCAGTGTCTGCAAAGCAGACACTGAAATTCTTTGTGGGGCCCTCTTACGGGGGCCCCTGCAGTGCCCATGCCATTGGCATGGGCACTGCAGGGGCCCCCAGGGGCCCCACGACAACCCATACCGCCATCCTGTTCCTGGCGGGCGAACCGCCAGGAACAGGATGGCGGTATGGGGTGTCAGAATCCCCATGGTGGCGCAGCAAGCTGCGCCGCCATGGCGGATTCCCATGGGCAGCGGAAAGTCGGCGGTACACCGCCGGCTTTCCGCTTCTGGCCGTGGCTGTACCGCCGCGGTCAGAATGCCCGGCGGAGCACCGCCAGCCTGTTGGCGGTGCTACCGCCAACCTCCGCCATGGCGGTATTTACCGCCAGGGTCAGAATGACCCCCATGGTCTCATATTGCTAATTCTGATCTAAATTTTGACAAGCTGAACAAATTAAAGGATCTTTTGTTTCAAAAACAGGTAGTGCTTACATCGGCCGGCGAGACCCATGATCTCCACGTAGCAAGGTCTTCCTCAGAGATACAGTCCCTATTAAATACCAACTTTCCAAAACATTTTTGTGAATTAATTTGTCGCCTCTCTAATGCATCCAACACCGGTGAGATTGTGCACTTTTTAAGGCTCTTGGTTCTGATTTTGTTAGCACCTTTCAAACAGTTTTTGGAGTTATACTTTCAGCCATTCACTCACTATTTTTGAGTGTTTTGGGGGAATTCCCAATAACTTTGGCATTAATTGGCAGTATTCTGCTGTTACTGTCTTTCATGCGCAATGGCTGCTGCATTACAACAAAGAGGAATTATGGACCTTCTACTAGCCCAACTGTGTCGTGAACATATGATACAGTACTTTGAAGCACCACTTCTGGAAGAACTGGTGTCAAACTGGTCACTGTCCTTCAGACCATTTCTCAATTGCCTGCCGCCCGTCTTTCAATGCTTATGGTGCCCATTCGAACATGTGTCAGAAGTGTGTCTTGCTATGCAGGGCATACCTTCTTTGGGTGTTGGTCTGATTGTGTACTCGATGAAGGTTCATTGCCAGATGTGTCCACTGAGATTGCGGTTGCTGAGGGAAGCTTCCCATGAGCCGCCCTTTGCGGATCTAGTGTCTCCTGGAGCTATAACACCTCGCACTGCATGGAATGTTGCAGTGTTGCAGTGTTACTGGACCTATGGCTGAGTTACTGGAACATGTGTGCTCCCTCTCTTTTCTTACAGATGAGCTGGTTAACTTATCACCTGCTGGAGTGGGATCTTCCCTGGATTCCATCACTATTGATGATATTGGTGATTTTCTGCAGGATTACGATTATTGTTGACTTTGACAGTTGGCCTCAATTTGAGTTCATTTTTTGTTCAAATTCTATAGTGACTGTTTTAATTTGGCCTGTCCTCAGCTTGTCTTGCTTGTCAACATGGACATTTTATCTCTTTTTATGTATATTTTAGCCTGATTTTAAATGGTAAGTCAGGAATAGATTTTACCATAAAGTTTTAAAAATTGACCCCTGCACTCTTGTACCCACAATAGGGAGGGTGTTGTGGGATTATTTTAGCGCTTTACTTGGGCTTACTTATTTTAGCTTCAGGGCTGCACCCTGTGCCCTTTTACCTAGTTCATTTCATTTATTCCTTTTTAATATTTCAGCATGGCTTCACTTTAGCAGGAATGTTTAATGATTTTTTATCAGTTGCATTTCAATGCAGAATTGTTATTTCTTTGGCACGGCATTCTCATTTTGTGCTCCGCTCAAGGCTGTATGTGATAATCTAACAAGTATTGCCTGACCAAGAATACAAAGTCCAGCTTACACAGAAAAGACACATTATCAGGTCGGGCCAGTTCGCAGAACAACAACACGTTTTGTCATAAAAATATCACACAAAATAAGGTTAACATGGACATTCCAGCCATCCATTTTACACTGTACCATGTTGTTGCAGCTCTGATGAACTTGGCCTCATTGCTCCAGCCATTTGGGAGGACTGACAGCAGATCACAGGCTAACCCCAGTTTATTATTCAGGTATGGAGCAGAGGCTTCCCTTTCACTGATTAGGGCAGACAGAGAAGTGTTATCAGTGCTATGCTCTCATCTCATGTAGATCCTAGAAGTGTAGTAGGGATTTTAGATTCACTAATGTGCCAGGATGCCGGGACTTTTTATTTGTTTCACACTCATGGTCACAATGATAATTGTATTGTGTTTAATTTTCCCAATAATCGCTGCTCATGCTTTTTTACAGATAACGCAGTTGCTTCAATAAGATATATTGAACCACGTTATGCATTTGTTTGTCTTTGCATGTCTGAGACTTATGTAAATGAGAGAAAGGGGTAAGATCTGTATTACCACACCTCCCCAGAGGAGTCAGTGTCATGCGTCGGCTTCCACAGATCAGCTTTACTTTTTAGGTTTGAGTTGGTGCTGCAAGCTAGCCGAGAGGGTTAGGCTGACAGCTGACAGATAGTGTGGAATCGACTTAGTCTTACACACACAGTGGTGCTGCCACCCAAAACCAGCAGTCTCACCTCCATAGTGAGAGTCCTAAGACAGATATAACCCGCCTGTTCCAACTGGGATAAAGAACAACTTTCTATATTGTGATGGATGTTGTCACTTGCTAGCCATGTGGGTACCAAGGGCTATACTGCAAAAGTCACAGGGTGTCATGAGATCACAGAGCAACTTCCCAGTAGACGTTCCATGCTTTCCACAAAGAGTTGAGGAAAGAAAATTAAACTTTGTTCATACTTGCCACTTCTAATGATGTAGGGACTTGACTTGGCTACCACTTTTTGGCAACTGTAGGATTCTTCTGGATCATCCTGTTACTTTTGGTGAAGATATGGATTTAATTTTATGGGAAGGTTAGGAGGAATTACCGCTTGGTAAATTCTGGATATAGTGTTGCTAATTTTCACATATAAATGATGTCAGTTCACCATGAAGGGGAGCTCATGAAGTCATCTGATGTGCCACTGTGCAGATTCATCTGCAGCAGATTAGACAAAAGATGTATTTTCTCTTTTTGACTCCCAGGGATTCTCATGATAAAACAATTTTTGAGACACACAATAAATCAAGCATTTCTTGAAAAATTATACTATACAGAAAATATTGACTATCAGAATTCATGTTCCAGTGGAAATATCATTCATTCGATATTATGATTATGCAAAAGGAGATGTAGTGCCCTCCAAACTAAGGAATGCTAAAAAATGTTCATCAAAATTAACGTAGAAGGAGAATACATCAGAGTTTGTAAACCACCGAATTATATTCTTGAGCGCTATAGTTTATTAGAGTAAGCGTGCTGAAGGATTATCAGCCACAGTGTCTTTACACACCTAACCTGTAGTTACGTTTCACACAATGAGCTTTTAGTTATTGGACATGGAAACGGTAACCCTTAAATATGCAATACAGATTATATAGGTCCCACCGTCACATAGAAATCCTTTTGGCCATACAACGCATCCCTTTAGAAGGGTCAAATTCCTGTATGGACATCTGCACATCTCTTAGTGACCCACAGAATGGCTGTCTTTTCTGTCTCTCCTTTCCTCTCTCCCTTTCACTCTCCTTTCCATCCGTTTGTAGCTTCTGTTGCACATGCATGCTCCTCCCTCATGCTGACGTTCACTTACTCACTTTAGCCAAGTCTGCCAGTGGGTCACTCATTCGCACTTTGAGGCAGCCAATGTCTCAGTCTCTAACGTCTTTATCTTTCAATCACCAACTCTTTCGGTTGTTGGAAATAGTGTAAGAGGCATAAGTAAGGGCTTGATTCACCTACTGCGTATTGCACTAAACATGTCATTAAAAAACACACATTTGCACTTTAAATGTTGAAGATGTGCGGCTCGTAGACAGTGGCACAGGTGTGAGTGGAAGGTTGTACAACTGCTACTTTATCCTTGTGTGGCTTTCCTGTAGGGTGTTACATTGTGGAATGTTGCACATTGGGCGTACGAAATGACAGGCTGTGAGTGGACTTTGTTACTGTAAAACACTGACTTTAGCTATAGACAGTACAAATATTGGCCAGTGACCTGAAGGTTCTATAGTGATACAGGCCCCGTTGTTGGATTCCATTTTGAAATCATTATGGGCTGCAGTTCGGGTAGACGTTCACTAGGATTCTTTGCTCGGTTGAGCGAGAGACAAAACCAGCCCCTACACACAACACTAAAAGTCTCACAATCTTGTTTTATGGTCTGTGCAATAAAGGTGGTTGCCTCCAGACCTCCGCTTCGTTCTTGTATTCCTTCACAGGACAGCTCATAAAGAAGTCCTTCTGCGTGAAGTTTATTGCAGCAGGAGATGTCCGTAACATATACACCCCTGCTTGTTTCATGCTCAGAATGAAGTCACGCTCAGCAAAGGCACTCAGTGTAGAGGGCACACAGATCACAAGGTGTTTGAAAGAACTCCGCAGTAAGTGGAAAGTCATTCGTTTTCGCAGGGCAGAAATCTGTTCCTACTCGACTTTAGGGGGAAACGTTAGGACCTGATTTAAAGTGTAGTGGACAGGTGACCACATCACACACGTGGGGATATCTCTGCAACCTTATTACGAGTGCCACAGAATATAATGCATTTGTAATAAAGTGGTCAGGATGTCCGTCATGTTTGGAACTGTCTAAATCAGGCGGCCCTTCATTTACAAGTCGAAAGGCGCCACCTTGTAATACCTTATGAATACACATTAAATTTCATTTAGAAAATGTATTGCATCGGCATATGTTTGCTGATGTCAACGGATAGCCACCTATGGGCAAGTGGTAAAGACAGGGCTCTTGGCAGAGACATTAGGGGTTCCAGTCCATCTATTGCTGTCGTGAGAGTGCTGGAATAAATGTTCAATCAAGACTGGTTTCTAAGATTTCTGTAAAATGCCAATGTTTTAGAAATTGCTATAACATTCCTTATTTATTGTTAATGGGAGAATAGTGGGACTAAGGATAGAAATAGTTCTTGTTACAAAATAAACAGTTTGCATTGTCAAAGGAAATATTTAGTTGGAATATGGAAGCCCAAATTAAAAAATAATGCCTTTTCTCTTACCTTCCTGTATTTAACTTCTATTCTCAATGTGTGTAAGTGCCACTTTGCAGCCAACTATGAAACCTCACCAACTCCATTTTTGGAATTTATGTAATTACTTTGTTTTCAGCCAATTACTGAAGGTCATGTGTGCCCTAATGGTTATGTTCTCCTATTTTGATTCCCAAAGTTAATTGTTGAAGTCCTGCTGGCGATGGATCCTCTGTCGTGTTATTTGTCTATGAAATCACAGCCTGTTTTAAGGATCTCTCTAATGCTTGAACAGTCAAAAGGTTTCATACTGCAATAATATAAACACATTTTTTTGATAATGAGACTAGAGTAAGCTCGCATCCAGCAGCAAGCAGCTGTCAATCACACATGAAAACTCACTGAATTCAATTTTTGGATCGGATTGGGATATGCAGCAAACTCATATGTGTTTTGATGATTTTAATATGTTACAGGCCTCGACATACTCATCGGAGTGCCTTTACTTAGCATAAGTTCTGCATTTGGCTTTAAATTAGGCCTCTGCTTGCTTGTGCCGAGTCTGCAGAATAATACGCCTTTATTTGTGTGTGTGAAACTGCCACCAGCCTTTTGTACACACTGCTCAGCTTGAAAATAAATCTTCCAATTCCTCACTGACTGCTGTTACAGCATCTAGGGGGTAACACTTTCACTGTGAATCACCCTGCTAATGCTCTATTTTCTCGACTAAGGGGCTTCTGACCTAAAGCTGCACTCGTTTTCCCAGTGAGTTGAATGAAAGTATTGTGTCCAGCTAAGTGATGTTATTCACCCTTCTTTGGGTCCTGAGTGAGCGATGCCCTCGCAGTCTCCTTAGAGGTGCTGCGGAACAAGGGGTATCCAAGCTCGCCTCGGTTAGGGAAGAAGCTGAGCTAGAAAGCAGATGCTGTCTAGTTGGGCACTAACCATGAAAACCATCAGTTCAGACATACACAGGGTATGCATGGGCACCACATGAATCGTCACAAGGCGGTGTAACAACATAATGCAGCGCGGCAGGTATCGAGCTTTGTAGACTTTTTGATCAGAGATGTGTGATGAGTAATGTGGCTTATGCTCTATTTATTCTAAAAATAGTCTTTATAGGTGAGTTATTTATCATGATGATAAGCCTACTACATATGTTATATATCAGGAAGGCATATAATAAGAACTAATGATCAAATATCTTTGTTTGTGTTTGTACTGATTTAGAGGGTCTGGGTATATGTATCCTAATTTATACAATGCAAAGGCTTCTCTAGCAAGTCTCTTGGATTCCTAACATCCCCATATGCTTAGGACTTTAGCCCATGGTGGAGTAGGGTTTAATACTTATCCCTTTCTCCACAGAGGCCTTGTCTAGCTAGGCACATGATTCTTCGGCAAGAGAAATATAGCAGATCTGAACCATAATAATGGAGTAGGGAGGTAGGGGTGGGGGGTGTTCATGGCAGTTTTACATGACTATTTTTCACCCACCTCAGTAAAGAGTCACTTGTGCCGTAGTGGTTAAAGTTTTGGTCTGAAGATTAATGGTTCAAGTCCAGCTGTATACATGGACAGGTGTCTTTTAAAATACATTTCTGAAGTTCTATCAAGTTTTTATATTGCAAAAATATACCCAAATTTTTAGATAAGGGGTAAAGAAAAAGATTAAAAACGTGATTTGTTTGGTTGAGAATCAACAATTGTTTTGGCATGCTCTCAGGAAATACTTATTTGAACAATACAATGCCCCATATAACAAAATAGCATTCCTGTATGTCTCCCTCTCTCTATTTCTCTCTTTGCTCTCCCTCTTCTTCTACTTTACCTCCTCTTACTGTATGTTGGTGTAGGAAAGACCTCCTTTTTGCCCTGGTCACCCCCAAACTTTTTGGACAGATACTGGTGGTTACTGACTCTTGGCTGTGTCCTGGGTACTGCTTACCAGTCCCTGGGCCAGTGCTCTGTGTAAAGTGGATATGCAAATTAGGCTAATTATAATTGGCAGTATCAACTTACCTGTAAGTCCCTAGCATATGGTAGGGCATTTAGGTTTAGGGACCCCAGCATATGTAGTGCACTGCTGTGGTGTCCAGTGTCATTTTAAAGGAGGGCCAGCCTTGGTGGCTGCTTTTAAACTAAAGTTATATGCAAATTCAGCTTTGGAATTAAAAGTACTTCCAAAGTCTTAAACTACCTTATTTTTACATATAAGTCACCCCTAAGGTGTGCCCTATGCGCCCCTAGGTTTGGGTGCCATGTAACTATAAGCAGGGGCCTTATAAAAATAGTTTTATAAGCCCTGGTGAGGTAAAATAGCCAAATTTGTTTTTCCCTCACTGTAGGGAATGATCTCCATAGGCTAAAATGGGGAGACTTTATTTAATTTACAAAGTCCCCTTAAGTGTCAGATACCTTGAGTCTGGTATCAAATTGTTTGTTATAATAAATCCCACAACTTACAATTGTTGGATTTAATATAACTAGTTCAAGTAACACATTTTAAAACTCTACCTGAAAGTTGCCAACTTTAGCTGTGTAGTGCCCTTCTCTGATTGGCCAGCCTCTGGCAGCCTGTCCAGGCTGCCTTGATGCGATGTGAAGTGGCCTGGGCCTAAGACAAAGGATGTGCCTGGGGAAGGAGATCTGCCTCAGGAACTGGGGAAACAGGATGGAGGGAGGAGCAGCCAAACTAGTCTACAAAGGCAGGGAAGGACATTTGGAGCATCCTGCAACCCCAGACAATTAGGTGCCCTCTTGATTAAATTAGGAGAGGGTAGGAGAGAGGTGTGTTTAGATTTTTAGCCACACAAGTGGGTGGACTCAGCCAGATCTAACCTCCAAAAATCAATTTCAGCCATGTTGGATTTTTGAAGAATGTTTCTCCCCGGAATTGATTTTTGCCACACTTCCCAGGAAGTGGTCATCATAGGGGGGAAGGAGCTTGCCTCTGATTGGACAACCAGGACCCCCCTGCTTTCCACCCAGGAGCAAGGATAAATATGACAGAGCTGCACCCACACATCAGATCCCTACAAGGAAGAACATCAGAAGAAGAAGCACTGCCCTGCTGGATCCCCTGACCTGCATCTGGACACTGCACTCTGAAGGACTGCACCAGCTGCACACTTGGGCTTCACCACAAAAAGGACTTTGCCTGGCTTCAACTGGTTCCTGAAGGGAATCCCTGCTTGCTACGGGTGAAAAATAGATAACCAGAGTCCCCTGCCTCAAATCCTGAAGAAACTGACCAGCTCACCACTGTCCAGTAGCCATTTTGGAGTTTGGGCCAGGTGCATTCTGGGAGTTGGAGCCCACACCCCTCAAGGAGCAACTCAGAGCTTCTGGAACCTTAGAGTGAGCTGCAGACTCCTAAAGGACCTTCAAAGACCTTCTGGAAGAAGATCCAGAAGGCTGGATAACTTTTTGGAAAAAGCTCCATAAAGGGACCAACCCGCCCCGTGAGTCTAACCGGCTTGCCACAACTGCGACCCAGCCTGGCTTGCCGGTTCGTCCTGCTACAAAGCTCTGGAGCCCCGGACTTCCAGAACTTCACTGGGGGCTCTGAGAAAGGTGACCTGACGACCTTGCATCGAAATCAGCTTGCTGAGGAGGGTTGACCGCTGTCGGAAGGAAAAAGCTCAAACCCTGGCGGTCGGTGATAAAGCGGCGGCCAACCCGCCAACAGGCAGGCGGTCAAAAAAAAAATGGAATTCTGACCCTGGCGAGAACCGCCAACACAGGCCACCACTTTAACACTCTGACCGCCACGGCGGGACAGACAAACAGCGCGGCTGTCACCGCCAACAGGCAGGCGGCAGACAATGTACCGCCCACCCTATCACAACTCACCAATCCGCCACCTTTTCCGGGGTGGGAGCCCCGCTGATAAAAACACGGCGGAAACAGACTACGAACGGGAAAACGCTCACCTCTACACACTCCACGAGGAAGGAGGACAGCATGGAACCCGAATTAAACATCCTATTGTCTACCTGCTCATCTACCAGGAGTACGAACGCCGGCGCAGACGACAACGGTGAGTACTGCACCTACGACACAGGGGAGGGGGGAGGAGGAAAGCTTACGGGCACACACATGCGCCATACACCCACCCCCCCACCCCAAATACCTACACCCCAATGCAGAGCAACAAGTCAGAGTGACACCCCCCAAACCCACCGGAATAATGCAAAGACACAATTAAAATGATCTATAAAATATATGTATAAATAGCTCCATTGAAGGTATGGGAAATATGCAATATGAAAGATACAAAATAAGGAATGAACATAGTCAAAAATATATACATAGGCAATAAGTCCTGCCCATTCTGTCAAAGTTCCATAGTCCGTGGGCCAATGTGCACAAACACATGGGCAAAGCCCACACAGGAGACCAGATATCATTGGAGAGAACACTGCTGGGGCATCAGATGATAAAACTACAGGCACCTCAGGGGGAAGGGAAGGGGGGGCACCTCAGCCACATGAGTCCACGACGCCAGATCCACGAGGGGCCTCCATGCCCACTGTCCCATCCTGGGGAGTGCAAAGCCACAGTCTCACAAGTCTCTACAGTGGGTGGATTGCCCACTGTGCCATCCTGGGGAGTGCAAAGCGACAGTCTCTCAAGTCTCTACAGTGTGTGGCTTGCCCACTGTTCCATCCTGGGAAGTGCCAAGCCACAGTCCATCAGATGGATTACCGACTCCACTGTTAATGGAGGAGGCATGGTGCCCAGAGTGCTTCATGAAGCCCTGCTCGACACAGAACCGGCACTGTCAATGGGCCAGCGGTGCTTGAGACGGCGTTGCCCAGCGGAGCGGTGCATGACAGGAAGGGCCCAGCGGAGCGGTGCTTGAGACGGCGGTGGCCAGCGGAGCGGTGCTTGAGATGAAGGGCCCAGCGGAGCGGTGCTGGACAGGAAGGGCCCAGCGGAGCGGTGCTTGAGATGAAGGGCCCAGCGGAGCGGTGCTTGACAGGAAGGGCCCAGCGGAGCGGTGCTTGACAGGAAGGCCCCAGCGGAGCGGTGCTTGAGATGAAGGGCCCAGCGGAGCGGTGCTTGACAGGAAGGGCCCAGCGGAGCGGTGCAGAGACGGCGGGGCCCATTGGAGCGGTGCTTGAAAGGAAGGGCCCAGCGGAGCGGTGCAGAGACGGCGGGGCCCAGCGGAGCGGTGCTTGAAAGGAAGGGCCCAGCGGAGCGGTGCTTGAGATGAAGGACCCAGTGGAGCGGTGCTTGACAGGAAGGGCCCAGCGGAGCGGTGCAGAGACGGCGGGGCCCAGCGGAGCAGTGCTTGAAAGGAAGGGCCCAGCGGAGTGGTGAAGAGACGGCGGGGCCCAGCAGAGCGGTGCGTGAAAGGAAGGGCCCAGCGGAGCTGTGCTTGAGATGAAGGGCCCAGCGGAGCGGTGCTTGAAAGGAAGGGCCCAGCGGAGCGGTGCTTGAGATGAAGGGCCCAGCGGAGCGGTGCTTGAGATGAAGGGCCCAGCGGAGCGGTGCTTGAGACGGCGGGGCCCAGCGGAGCGGTGCTTGAAAGGAAGGGCCCAGCGGAGCGGTGCAGAGACGGCGGGGCCCAGCGGAGCGGTGCTTGAAAGGAAGGGCCTAGCGGAGCGGTGCTTGAGATGAAGGGCCCAGCGGAGCGGTGCTTGAAAGGAAGGGCCCAGCGGAGCGGTGCTTGAGACGGCGGGGCCCAGCGGAGCGGTGCTTGAAAGGAAGGGCCCAGCGGAGCGGTGCAGAGACGGCGGGGCCCAGCGGAGCGGTGCTTGACAAGCAGGGCCCAGCGGAGCGGTGCTTGACAGGAAGGGCCCAGCGGAGCGGTGCTCGAGATGAAGGGCCCAGCGGAGCGGTGCTTGACAGGAAGGGCCCAGCGGAGCGGCGCTCGAGATGAAGGGCCCAGCGGAGCGGTTCTTGTCACGGCGGGCCCCTGTTCAGCGGTGCTTCTCCCGGCGGGGCCCTGTTCAGCGGTTCTTCTCACGGCGGGGCCCTGTTCAGCGGTGCTTCTCACGGCGGGCCCCTGTTCAGCGGTTCTTGTCACAGCGGGCCCCTGTTCAGCGGTTCTTGTCACGGCGGGCCCCTGTTCAGCGGTGCTTCTCACGGCGGGGCCCTGTTCAGCGGTGCTTCTCACGGCGGGGCCCTGTTCAGCGGTTCTTCTCACGGCGGGGCCCTGTTCAGCGGTTCTTCTCACGGCGGGGCCCTGTTCAGCGGTGCTTTTCACAGCGGGCCCCTGTTCAGCGGTTCTTGTCATGGCGGGCCCCTGTTCAGCGGTTCTTGTCACGGCGGGCCCCTGTTCAGCGGTGCTTCTCACGGCGGGGCCCTGTTCAGCGGTGCTTCTCACGGCGGGGCCCTGTTCAGCGGTGCTTCTCACGGCGGGGCCCTGTTCAGCGGTTCTTGTCACGGCGGGGCCCTGTTCAGCGGTTCTTGTCACGGCGGGGCCCTGTTCAGCGGTTCTTCTCACGGCGGGGCCCTGTTCAGCGGTTCTTGTCACGGCGGGACCCTGTTCAGCGGTGCTTCTCACGGCGGGGCCCTGTTCAGCGGTGCTTCTCCCGGCGGGGCCCTGTTCAGCGGTGCTTGTCCTGTGTTTCTAGGGAGCCAGACCTGGCCAAGACTTCCCGCTCAGTCGCCATCCGACCTTGTGGTCGCGGGGCCCTCCTGTGATGGAGTCCTGGGCCCGTGGGTGTCGTCCGTCACAACCGGGATGGGGCTGGTGGGGCCCTCCTGGGAAGCTCGCCTGCTGCCTGACTTCTCCGCCCTGCTGCCCTTGCCCTCCTTCGCTGAAGCTCTGTGGCCCTTGCCTCCCTTTGATGATGTGGCAGGTGACGGGGCAAGGCTACTGTCCTTGGTGGCAGCCGTCTCAGGCTTGTCGCGCCGGCCCTTAGTTTTTTTTGTCCTCTTCCCAGGGGGTGGGCTGGCTGTCCCCTTGCTGCTGGCCGATGTTCCTGCCCTAGGAGCTGGTGGTCTCCAATAGCCCTGCACTATGGTCACAGTAGATGTAGGGCTGGTTGTCGCTGAGGTGCTTTTTTTACTCTTACCAGATGGAGGGGGTGGGTTAGTGGTTGGAACGAGGTCAAGGTTGGAAAGGAAAAGCACTTTGGAAGGACAGGGACGGGTAGGTGTAGTGGGTATGGGAGTGGAGGAAGAGGATGTGGTTGTAGGAGAGTCAAGTGTGCTGTCTTTGGGTGCAGGTGCTTGTGACGGAGGCTGTCGTGAGGTGGATGGCTGTTGGGTGGGTGGCTGCCTGCGTTTGTGCGGTTTGGAAGAGGGGGTGACAGACACACTGGGAGAGGACACAGGGGACGTGTAAATGGCAGTGGGGGTGGTGACTGCACGTGTGCGGACTGTAATGGAGGGTGTGCTGGTGATGGAAGTACTGGCTGATGGTGGTGTGCATGCAGGTGTGAGTGGAGACATCACAGGGAGGGAGGAGGGAGATGAGGAGGTGGGGGACACAGAGGTGGTAGTGACTTGGCATGTCTGCATCTGGATGTTGCTTGGGTGAATGCTTGTGGGATCTGTGGTGCTTATGTCTGGATGAGCTGCCCTTGGGTGTAGAGGTGTGTGCAGGCTGGTCTGATGGTGTGGATGGGATAGGCAGAGGAACAGGAGATTGGGACTGGGTGGAGGGAGTCAGAAGAGGGAGGCTGGAGACAGGGACAATGGCTGCCGTCAGTGCTGAGGCCAGAGCGTTGAACGATCGCTGATGGGCAGCCTGACCCGAATGAATGCCCTCCAGGTATGCATTGCTCCGATGCACCTCCCTTTCTACACCCTGGATGGCATTCAAAAGGGTAGACTGCCCAACAATGATGGTCCTGAGGAGGTCAATGACCTCCTCACTGAGGGCAGCAGGGGTAACTGGGGCAGGCCCTGAGGTGCCTGGGGCGAAGGAGATGCCCACCTTCCTGGGCGAGCGGGCACGGAGCGAAGGCTGAGGGTCTGCTGGGAGGGCGGGGCTGGTGCGCTGGGTGGCGGCTGTACCTGTTGTGGCGGTGGGCACAGATGTTGCCGCCACCGCAAGGGAGCTCCCTTCCGAGGACGTGTCGCTGACGTCTCCACGGGTCCCCGTTGTGGAGCTCCACTCGCCCTCCGTCTCACTGGTGTACTCGGAGTCTGTTGCATGGCCCTCCGGGGCCATGTGAGATGCAGCTCCCTCGTGCGCCGATGCCACTTCTCCTCCGCCTGATGATGCTAATGCACACATGAACAGGAAGACAAAGAAAATGGGGGGGGGGGAGAAATGAAGACAGGTTGAGTGCATGCATTGGCAACACCGTTGTCGGAGAGGACAGACACAGAAGCCCCCTGCACTAGGCCGCGCAATCGGGGTACACTACTCAGTTATTGTGACTAGGCCTACAGGTCTATGGACGACAAATGCACACATGGGTGAGGCCGGACCATGGATAGCTGTACTTGGCACCCTACAGAGGTGGGGGGCGGGGGCACAGGGCCGTGTCTAACGGAGGGGCCTAGCCTACAGAATGCGCCCTGGCCTAGAGATAGCCACAGCCCTCCTCCCCCACCCAGACACCTTCACTGCGCGCAAAGATAGCAGAATGTGCTGATACTCACCCCCTTGTGTCTGCTGTGATGTCCTCATGCGCCCATCCAAATCGGGGTAGGCCACCGCCAGGATCCGGGACATCAGGGGGGTCAATTGGCGGCTGGCACCCCTCCTACGTTGGAGGCCATCCCCAGCTGAGACTCTGCGGTCTTTCTGGTCCTGCGGCGGATGTCCTCCCACCTCTTTCGGCAGTGGGTGCCCCGTCTGTTGTGGACCCCCAGGGCCCGGACGTCCTTGGCGATGGCACGCCAAATGTCGATCTTCTGATGGGCGCTGACCTATGTGACATGTACAGGGTGGTAAAGGAAATCTCATCAGTTTTCTGCCTGGTCAATGTGAGTGGCCCCCCCCCTCCCCAACCTTGCCATGTGGCACATGCTCTCATCTTTCGTGCGTTGCACTCCTCATTCGCTCCCCTCCCCACCATCTTACATACACCCCACTCAACACAGGCATAGCCCATTCAACGTGCACCCTGTGTACTAACCTGTTGGTCTGGAGGACCGTAGAGTAGCGCATACTGGGGGAGCACCCCATCAACAAGTTTCTCCAATTCTTCGGAAGTGAAGGCAGGGGCCCTTTCCCCAGTCGCAGCAGCCATTGTATCTCCCAGACCGAGGTCACAGTAGCACTTGCAGTATCGGTCCTGTGGATGATCAGGTCTCGAGTGATTAATCAGATAGAAAATGGCGGTCAAGCCCGCGGCGGTGCGTACCGCCGCGGTGCGTACCGCGACCGCAGGCGCCCATCCTCATTGGCTACTGAAACCCATAGGGTGCAATGTTAACCAATGCGGCTTAGCACCGCGGTCTTCGACCGCCTACCGCCACGGTGTGCTACGCCAGCGCATTGACCTCACATACCACTGTCACACTTCACAGGTCAGGCAGCCGCCATTTCAAGGGTCCACATGGCATAATTTCTACTGCGTCACACAGGCCTAGGCCTTGCATTGCCACTCATACAAGCCTTTCAATGCATAGCGATTCGTGTACTGTGCAAGCTGTGTGAACGAACCTGTGGGTTGCTTGACTCTGTGCTCCATGTTGTCCTTCCTAGGCACTGTCCGCTGGGACTTGCGAGGAGAAGGATGAATCCTCCCGTGTACCGACCGCTGGTGGACCTGTCGACAATGGAAGAACGACATATCATACTTACATACAGGCTTGACAGAGCAACTATACATGAACTATGTGCCCAGCTGGAGCCAGACCTGATGTCCCCCATCCGCCAACCCACAGGGATTCCCCCTCTGGTGCAGGTTCTGTCAGTACTCCATTTTTTGGCAAGTGGGTCTTTTCAGACAACAGTGGCCATATCATCTGGGATGTCTCAGCGTATGTTTTCTAAGGTTTTGTCCAGAGTGTTGTCTGCCCTGATGAAATACATGCGGAGCTACATTATTTTCCCTGAGGTGGGCGATTTGGCTACAGTGAAGGGTGATTTCTATGCCCTTGGACATATCCCCAACATCATTGGTGCCACTGATGGGACCCATGTGGCTTTGGTTCCCCCCAAAGAAAGTGAGCAGGTGTACAGAACCAGAAAAAGTTATCATTCGATGAATGTCCAGGTGGTCTGTTTGGCTGACCAGTACATCTCCCATGTAAATGCCAAGTTCCCTGGGTCAGTGCATGACGCGTATGTCATGCGAAATAGCAGCATCCCTTATGTGATGGAACAGCTACAGAGACACCGTTTGTGGCTAATTGGTGACTCTGGTTACCCCAACCTGTCGTGGCTACTGACCCCAGTGAGGAATCCCCGGACCAGGGCAGAGGAACGGTACAATGAGGCCCATGGGCGAACTAGGAGGATCATAGAAAGGACCTTGAAGGCCAGGTTTAGGTGCCTGCATATGACAGGGGGATCCCTAATGTACTCACCAAAGAAGGTGTGCCATATCATCGTGGCCTGCTGTATGCTTCACAATCTTGCTTTGCGACCCCAGGTGCCTTTTCTGCAGGAGGATGGTCCAGATGGTGGTGTTGTAGCAGCTGTGGAGCCTGTGGAGAGTGAAGAGGAGGAAGACAACGGGGACGACACGGACAACAGGGATACAGTCATAAAACAATATTTTCAGTAGCACACAGGTAAGAATCACCCACGCCATTTTACATTTACTTAAGGCCTCATGCGTCTCCACTGTCTGTGTTTCCCCCCAGTTCCTGTTAACTGATTTGTGACTTTCCCTTCCCTTTTCAGAGCTGTATGACCCACTGCGTGACTTCTGCTTTGTTTGCCCATGGACTAAAGCTTATTGAAATTGGTATGTTGTCATCACAAAGTAACTGGACATTATTGCACCGTTATGTGTAATACATTTGTTAAGAATACAATAACTCCTGTTATTTTAAGTGCAATAAGTGATTTATTTTAAGTGCTACATATAGGTACATGATTGTAAAACGGTGATGGGTGGGGGTGGAGCAATGTCCATGGCAGAGTCCAGTTCTCAGTCACACAGGTGCATTGTCCATATGCCTGTGGAAGGATGGAGCAGGGGCAGTTAAAGGTTGGACAGGGTGACAATGTGGGACAGTGGGATGACATCAGGGGGTATCTTAGGCTGGCGGGGGTCTTGCAATCCTACTCTGTCTTCTTGTGAGATCTCAGGTTCCGCTTGCGGGGTGGTTCTTCTTCTGCAGGAGGTGGGGTTCTGGTGGCCTGTTGTTGTGTGGGGGCCTCCTGTCCACTAGCGCCGGCGGAGGTGGTAGGCTGTTCCTGGCCTGGGCTAGTGACAGGGACCCTTTGGGGTGCCACAAGGTCCCGCAATGTGGTGACTATCTGGGTAAGGGCCACGACGATGGTCCCCATTGCGGAACCGATGTTCCTCAGTTCCTTTCTGAACCCCATGTACCGTTCCTCCTGCAGTGCCTGGATCTCCTGGAACCGGGCCAGTACTGTCGCCATCGTCTCCTGGGAGTGGTGGTAAGCTCCCATGATGGAGGAGAGGGCCTCTTGGATAGTCGGTTCCCTGGGCCTGTCCCCCCCCCTGTCGCACAGCAGCCCTCCCAGTTCCCCTGTGTTCCTGGGCCTCTGTCCCCTGGACGGTGTGCCCACTACCACTGCCCACAGGTCCCTGTTGTTGTTGGGGTGGTGGGTCAACCTGGGTGCCCTGTAGTGGTGGACACACCGCTGATTGACGTGTCCTGGAGACAGAGGCATGGGCCCGCTGGGTGGGAGCTGTGCTGTGTTCCCAGAGGGGGTTGGGTCTGGTGTAGCCTGTGGCTGTCTGTGGGGAACCGACTGTCCAGAGGTCCCCGATGGGCCGGGCTGGTCATCTGGGTCCAGGGAGACAGAGCTGCTGTCATCGCTGGGGGCCTCTTCTGGGGGTGGAATGGACATCTCTGGACCCTCCATGGCGGTGTGGTGGCGTTCGGGTCCTGCAGGGGTATAAAGGTATGGTTATTGCTTCTGTGTGTGGCATTTCGTGTGATGGGTGGGTGTCCGTGTACCCAAGTGCAGGCATTCCCTTGTGGGGGCTTTTGTGAGGGTGGCTTGTGGGGGTGATGTGTGTGTGCAGTGGGCATGCTTTGGTGATGGGTGTCCATGCTTTGTGGTCGCATGCAGGGCTTGGTGTTGGGATGGGTGGGTTGTGATGGTGAGCCATTTGCAAGGAGTTGGTGTGATGGGGTGGGGGTGAGGGTGGGGGTATGATTTGGCATGCAGGTGGGGTGCGGGTGGGAAGCAGTAGTGAAGATTTGACTTACCAGAGTCCATTCCTCCGCCTACTCCTGCGAGGCCCTCAGGATGCAGGATGTGCAAGACTTCCTCCTCCCATGCTGTAAATTCTGGGGGAGTAGGTGGGGGTCCGCCGCCAGTCTTCTGCACCGCAATGTTGTGCCTTGATACCATGGAACGCACCTTCCCCCGTAGGTCGTTCCAGCGCTTCCTTATGTCATCCCGATTGCGTGGATGCTGTCCCACCGCGTTGACCCTGTCCACTATCCTTTGCCATAGCTCCATCTTCCTGGCAATTGTGGTGTGCTGCACCTGTGCCCCGAAGAGCTGGGGCTCTACACGGACTATTTCCTCCACCATGACCCTGAGTTCTGCGTCAGTGAACCTGGGGTGTCTTTGGGGTGCCATGGGGTGGTGTGGATGAGGTGTGGGGTGGCGTTTGTGGTGGTGAGTGTGGTGCGTGTGGTGGTGTGTGGTGTTTTGTGCGTGGATTCTGTGTGGGTGATGGTATTGTGTGCCTCTGTGTTGTGGGATTGTCTATTCTGTGCTCTCTCTCTAGCCTTCGTCAATAATTTCAGGTCGTAGGGGTTTGTGGGTGATGTGGGTGTGTGTTTTATATTGTGTTGGGTGTGTGGGAGTGGTGTTAGTATGTGTATCAGGTGTGTGTGTTTCAAACTGACCAATGTGGCTGAGTTTTCTATGTGTGTGTGTATTTTGACCGCGGCGGTGTGCACCGCCAATGGAATACCGCGTTTGAAAGACCGCCGCGTGGATGTGTGGGTCAGAATGGTATGGGTGTATTTCTGTTGGCGTGACGGTGGAGGTTTGGTCATCGCCATTTTTTCGCTGACCTTTGGTGTGGCGGACTTTTGTGGATGTCGGGTTTTTGGCGGTTTGCAAGTTGCGGGTCAGAATGACCGTGGCGGTTTACCGCGGCCGCGGCGGTGTTATGGCGGTCTTCTGACCTGCGGTAAGCGCCTTTTACCGCCGAGGTCAGAATGACCCCCTAAGTCCGAACGTAGAAAGTTGACTGGGACTTTCCGTGCAGCGTATCTGAATAGGGCTCCAGGGACATCGGATCAAGATTCAAGTTTGGCCTGAACGAAGATTTTCGTCCTGAAAAATCGCCTAAGTCCTAACATAGAAATATTTACCGAGGTCTCCTGCGACACATTACCGAAGAGGGCTCCAGGGAGGTCGAATCGGACTGGTGATCTCATCCCACTAAAGAAAATCTTCAAGAAAACGACTATGTCTGAAGGTAAACTTTTGACCAAGGCCTCCCCCGCTTGCTGTAGCTGAGCAGGGCTCACCACGGTTGGCCTTAAACTTTGACTTTGCCCCGGTCGAGGTGCAATTGGATGACCAGATTGGCGCTTTTTATTTCTATGCGCTAGAAAACATTAATCCTTTAAAAATTACTGTCTCCGGTTCCCCTTATCTGATTTTGTTTGTTTTGGTGTCAAATTAAAGATAACAATATTTCCTATTTTTATAAACTGGTTTTCGATTTGTAAACTGTTTCCTGTGTTTTATTTGATTACTGTTTTGTGATAATTTAATGCTTTATACACTTTGGCCCTCATTACAACCCTGGCTGTCGGTGATAAGGTGGCGTTAATACCACCAACAGGCCGGCGGTAATTAGCGCCAAATTATGACCACGGCGGAAACAGCTCAGACAGCCAGCGACTTTAACACACTGACTGCCAGGGCAGAAACAACAGGCTCCATGGCGGTAACCGCCTACAGCCAAGCGGAAGACAATGTTCCGCCCACTGTATTAAGAGATGCCAATCCGCCACCTTTTCTGGGGCAGTATCAACGACATCAAAAGCCTGGCGGAAACACTGCACAGAATGGAAATGACTCACCTGTGGAGATTCAGGGAAGAACCATGCCGCCATGGAGCCCGAGTTGCATGTTGTAGGAAGTTGGCTCTGTATGTGCTATTTCAAAGTAAGGAATAGCATGCACAGAGTCCAAGGGTTCCCCTTAGAGGTAAAATAGTGGTAAAAATAGATAATACTAATGCTCTATTTTGTGGTAGTGTGGTCGAGCAGTAGGCTTATCCAAGGAGTAGTGTTAAGCATTTGTTGTACATACACATAGACAATAAATGAGGTACACACACTCAGAGACAAATCCAGCCAATAGGTTTTTATATAGAAAAATATCTTTTCTTAGTTTATTTTAAGAACCACAGGTTCAAATTCTACATGTAATAGCTCATTCGAAAGGTATTGCAGGTAAGTACTTTAGGAACTTCAAATCATCAAAATTGCATGTATACTTTTCAAGTTATTCACAAATAGCTGTTTAAAAAGTGGACACTTAGTGCAATTTTCACAGTTCCTAGGGGAGGTAAGTATTTGTTAGTTTTACCAGGTAAGTAAGACACTTACAGGGTTCAGTTCTTGGTCCAAGGTAGCCCACCGTTGGGGGTTCAGAGCAACCCCAAAGTCACCACACCAGCAGCTCAGGGCCGGTCAGGTGCAGAGTTCAAAGTGGTGCCCAAAACACATAGGCTAGAATGGAGAGAAGGGGGTGCCCCGGTTCCGGTCTGCTTGCAGGTAAGTACCCGCGTCTTCGGAGGGCAGACCAGGGGGGTTTTGTAGGGCACCGGGGGGGACACAAGCCCACACAGAAATTTCACCCTCAGCAGCGCGGGGGCGGCCGGGTGCAGTGTAGAAACAAGCGTCGGGTTTGTAATGGAAGTCAATGGGAGATCTAGGGATCTCTTCAGCGCTGCAGGCAGGCAAGGGGGGGGTTCCTCGGGGAAACCTCCACTTGGGCAAGGGAGAGGGACTCCTGGGGGTCACTCCTCCAGTGAAAGTCCGGTCCTTCAGGTCCTGGGGGCTGCGGGTGCAGGGTCTCTCCCAGGCGTCGGGACTTTAGGTTCAAAGAGTCGCGGTCAGGGGAAGCCTCGGGATTCCCTCTGCAGGCGGCGCTGTGGGGGCTCAGGGGGGACAGGTTTTGGTACTCACAGTATCAGAGTAGTCCTGGGGTCCCTCCTGAGGTGTTGGATCGCCACCAGCCGAGTCGGGGTCGCCGGGTGCAGTGTTGCAAGTCTCACGCCTTTTGCGGGGAGCTTGCAGGGTTCTTTAAAGCTGCTGGAAACAAAGTTGCAGCTTTTCTTGGAGCAGGTCCGCTGTCCTCGGGAGTTTCTTGTCTTTTCGAAGCAGGGGCAGTCCTCAGAGGATGTCGAGGTCGCTGGTCCCTTTGGAAGGCGTCGCTGGAGCAGGATCTTTGGAAGGCAGGAGACAGGCCGGTGAGTTTCTGGAGCCAAGGCAGTAGTCGTCTTCTGGTCTTCCTCTGCAGGGGTTTTCAGCTAGGCAGTCCTTCTTCTTGTAGTTGCAGGAATCTAATTTTCTAGGGTTCAGGGTAGCCCTTAAATACTAAATTTAAGGGCGTGTTTAGGTCTGGGGGGTTAGTAGCCAATGGCTACTAGCCCTGAGGGTGGGTACACCCTCTTTGTGCCTCCTCCCAAGGGGAGGGGGTCACAGTCCTAACCCTATTGGGGGAATCCCCCATCTGCAAGATGGAGGATTTCTAAAAGTTGGAGTCACTTCAGCTCAGGACACCTTAGGGGCTGTCCTGACTGGCCAGTGACTCCTCCTTGTTGCTTTCTTTGTTCCCTCCAGCCTTGCCGCCAAAAGTGGGGGCCGTGGCCGGAGGGGGCGGGCAACTCCACTAAGCTGCAGTGCCCTGCTGGGCTGTGACAAAGGGGTGAGCCTTTGAGGCTCACCGCCAGGTGTTACAGTTCCTGCCTGGGGGAGGTGTTCGCATCTCCACCCAGTGCAGGCTTTGTTACTGGCCTCAGAGTGACAAAGGCACTCTCCCCATGGGGCCAGCAACATGTCTCTGGTGTGGCAGGCTGCTGGAACTAGTCAGCCTACACAGACAGTCGGTTAAGTTTCAGGGGGCACCTCTAAGGTGCCCTCTGGGGTGTGTTTTGCAATAAAATGTACACTGGCATCAGTGTGCATTTATTGTGCTGAGAAGTTTGATACCAAACTTCCCAGTTTTCAGTGTAGCCATTATGGTGCTGTGGAGTTCGTGTAAAACAGACTCCCAGACCATATACTCTTATGGCTACCCTGCACTTACAATGTCTAAGGTTTTGTTTAGACACTGTAGGGGCACAGTGCTCATGCACTGGTACCCTCACCTATGGTATAGTGCACCCTGCCTTAGGGCTGTAAGGCCTGCTAGAGGGGTGTCTTACCTATACTGCATAGGCAGTGAGAGGCTGGCATGGCACCCTGAGGGGAGTGCCATGTCGACTTACTCATTTTGTTCTCACTAGCACACACAGGCTTGTAAGCAGTGTGTCTGTGCTGAGTGAGGGGTCTCTAGGGTGGCATAAGACATGCTGCAGCCCTTAGAGACCTTCCTTGGCATCAGGGCCCTTGGTACTAGAAGTACCAGTTACAAGGGACTTATCTGAATGCCAGGGTGTGCCAATTGTGGATACAATGGTACATTTTAGGTGAAAGAACACTGGTGCTGGGGCCTGGTTAGCAGGGTCCCAGCACACTTCTCAGTCAAGTCAGCATCAGTATCAGGCAAAAAGTGGGGGGTAACTGCAACAGGGAGCCATTTCTTTACACAAGCCCCCCCCAGCCCACAGGCCAGGAGACTCAGCCAACGCTGGAAGAGTCTTCCTAGTCTGTCAGGCGAGGAAGAGTAGAGGAAATGGCTGGTTTGTTGCAGGGCCTACTCTGCCTTACATCCTCCTGTTCAGGTCATTCCCTCTGGGGAACTGACCCACTTCCACAGTGATAGGACCTAGTCTGAATTGCCTCTTGTCTGCTTCTTCAATGTCTCCACCCATTCTTTTTATTTTGGGTTTAGAGGTATCCACCTCTGCTAATCTTATCTTAGCCAGGGTCATCCCTAGCTTACCCAAAGAGGTTACCCAGAGCTGGAGTAACCCCACCATGACCAACAGGGTCAGGGGGCCTAACTTGCTATTTGGCATGGGGTCTGACCACCATGCCAAGGATAGTGCAGCCACAAAGGCTAACACCCAGCAGAGGCCACTGACAGCTGTCAGTGCCCAGAACCACACCTTTAGCTCTTCACCTAAAAGGGAAGGGGCTAAGTTACAGGCTTCTTTGGGTTCAGGTTGCCTGTCTGCTGTATTGGAGTGGGGGGTTACCACATCTTGTAGTAAACACCCTTCTTCCACTCTTTCTTCTGTTAGCTGAGGAGCCACCCACTCAGGTTTAACAGTTGCCTGACTAGCCAGGACTTCTTGTGGGTCAGGTTGGACTTTATCAGGGCCATTTTTGGAGTTCTCCCCTACTGGAGCAGAATCTCCTTGGCTTGCTGTAACCTTGGCTAAAGGTTGTCCACCCTTCCTACTCTGTTTTCTTTTCTTTTTCTTCTGGGGCCTGCTTGCATTTACTGCAGAGGCAGGACTTCCAGAATCCTTGGGAGAGGACTGGCACTGGACCAGTTCCTCTCTTGGGCTCTGACTAACCTCTGGGTAGTCATTTCCAAGGAGACAATCAAGGGGGAGGTCTGTACTGACTACTACCCTTCTCCAGCTAAGAGTGCCACCCACTTCTATGGGCACTAAAGCCACAGGCCTCTTAGTAACCCTGTCTAGGCTAACTCTTACCCTGGCAGTCTCACCTGGGATGTACTGGTTTGAGAGCACCAGCCTGTCATGCACAATAGTGTGACTGGCACAAGTGTCTCTCAGGGCAGTGGTTGGGATTCCATTCACCAGTAGGTGGTGGAAGTGTCTACTTCCCTCTGGAATCTCCAACTCACCTGTTGGGCCCTGTTTCCAGTTGAAGGCTAGGAAGACCTCCTCATCTGAGGAGTCATCTCCCATGGCTACACTGGTTACCCCAGGAATTTTGTTCTGGGGTTTGTTTTTGGGACAAGAAGTGTCCTTGGTGTGGTGCCCAGACTGTTTACAGTTGTGGCACCATGCCTTAGTGGCATCCCAGTTCTTACCCTGGTACCCACCTTTGTTTTGGGTTGTGTCTTGGGGCCCACCCACCTGTTCTGGTTTTTGGGGGCCTACCGAGGACTCTTTTTCTTTGTTTCTAGTGTCACCCACTTTCTCCTGGGGAGTTTTTGTAACCCCTTTCTTTTGGTCACCCCCAGTGGAAGTTTTGGTTACCCTAGTCTTGACCCAGTGGTCTGCCTTCTTTCCCAATTCTTGGGGAGAAATTGGACCTAGGTCTACCAGATACTGATGCAACTTTTCATTGAAGCAGTTACTTAAAATGTGTTCTTTCATAAACAAATTATAAAGCCCAACATAGTCACACACTTCATTTCCAGTTAACCAACCATCTAGTGTTTTTACTGAGTAGTCTACAAAATCAACCCAGGTCTGGCTCGAGGATTTTTGAGCCCCCCTGAATCTAATTCTATACTCCTCAGTGGAGAATCCAAAGCCCTCAATCAGGGTACCCTTCATGAGGTCATAAGATTCTGCATCTTTTCCAGAGAGTGTGAGGAGTCTATCCCTACACTTTCCAGTGAACATTTCCCAAAGGAGAGCACCCCAGTGAGATCTGTTTACTTTTCTGGTTACACAAGCCCTCTCAAAAGCTGTGAACCATTTGGTGATGTCATCACCATCTTCATATTTTGTTACAATCCCTTTGGGGATTTTTAGGATGTCAGGAGAATCTCTGACCCTATTTAAGTTGCTGCCACCATCGATGGGACCTAGGCCCATCTCTTTTCTTTCCCTTTCTATGGCTAGGAGCTGCTTTTCCAAAGCCAATCTTTTGGCCATCCTGGCTAACTGGATGTCCTCTTCACTGGGGTTATCCTCAGTGATTTCAGAGGTGTTGGTCTCTCCTGTGAGGGAACCAGCATCTCTGACTATTATTTTTGGAGTCATGGTTTGAGGGACCCTGTTCTCCCTAGATAGGACTGGTAGGGGGGAATTGTCCTCCAAGTCACTATCCTCTTCCTCTGAGTTGCCACCCTCAGAGGGGTTGGCCTTTTCAAACTCTGCCAAAAGCTCCTGGAGCTGTATTTTGGTAGGTTTGGGGCCCATTGTTATTTTCTTTATTTTACAGAGTGACCTTAGCTCCCTCATCTTAAGATGGAGGTAAGGTGTGGTGTCGAGTTCCACCATAGTCACATCTGTGCTAGACATTTTGCTTCTAAAAGTTGGAATACTTTTTAAGAATCTATAACTGGTTCTAGAATCTAATTCAAACTTTTACAAACTTTTAAACTCTAAAAGAAATGCTAAACAGGATCTAAAACAAGGCCCTAGCAGGTCTTTTAAGAATTTAGAAAACTTTTCAAATTGCAAAAATCAATTTCTAATGACAATTTTGGAATTTGTCGTGTGATCAGGTATTGGCTGAGTAGTCCAGCAAATGCAAAGTCTTGTACCCCACCGCTGATCCACCAATGTAGGAAGTTGGCTCTGTATGTGCTATTTCAAAGTAAGGAATAGCATGCACAGAGTCCAAGGGTTCCCCTTAGAGGTAAAATAGTGGTAAAAATAGATAATACTAATGCTCTATTTTGTGGTAGTGTGGTCGAGCAGTAGGCTTATCCAAGGAGTAGTGTTAAGCATTTGTTGTACATACACATAGACAATAAATGAGGTACACACACTCAGAGACAAATCCAGCCAATAGGTTTTTATATAGAAAAATATCTTTTCTTAGTTTATTTTAAG
This sequence comes from Pleurodeles waltl, assembly GCF_031143425.1. Classification (NCBI taxonomy): domain Eukaryota; kingdom Metazoa; phylum Chordata; class Amphibia; order Caudata; family Salamandridae; genus Pleurodeles; species Pleurodeles waltl. The sequence continues at coordinate 991,059,865 of NC_090440.1, forward strand.
AACCACAGGTTCAAATTCTACATGTAATAGCTCATTCGAAAGGTATTGCAGGTAAGTACTTTAGGAACTTCAAATCATCAAAATTGCATGTATACTTTTCAAGTTATTCACAAATAGCTGTTTAAAAAGTGGACACTTAGTGCAATTTTCACAGTTCCTAGGGGAGGTAAGTATTTGTTAGTTTTACCAGGTAAGTAAGACACTTACAGGGTTCAGTTCTTGGTCCAAGGTAGCCCACCGTTGGGGGTTCAGAGCAACCCCAAAGTCACCACACCAGCAGCTCAGGGCCGGTCAGGTGCAGAGTTCAAAGTGGTGCCCAAAACACATAGGCTAGAATGGAGAGAAGGGGGTGCCCCGGTTCCGGTCTGCTTGCAGGTAAGTACCCGCGTCTTCGGAGGGCAGACCAGGGGGGTTTTGTAGGGCACCGGGGGGGACACAAGCCCACACAGAAATTTCACCCTCAGCAGCGCGGGGGCGGCCGGGTGCAGTGTAGAAACAAGCGTCGGGTTTGTAATGGAAGTCAATGGGAGATCTAGGGATCTCTTCAGCGCTGCAGGCAGGCAAGTGGGGGGTTCCTCGGGGAAACCTCCACTTGGGCAAGGGAGAGGGACTCCTGGGGGTCACTCCTCCAGTGAAAGTCCGGTCCTTCAGGTCCTGGGGGCTGCGGGTGCAGGGTCTCTCCCAGGCGTCGGGACTTTAGGTTCAAAGAGTCGCGGTCAGGGGAAGCCTCGGGATTCCCTCTGCAGGCGGCGCTGTGGGGGCTCAGGGGGGACAGGTTTTGGTACTCACAGTATCAGAGTAGTCCTGGGGTCCCTCCTGAGGTGTTGGATCGCCACCAGCCGAGTCGGGGTCGCCGGGTGCAGTGTTGCAAGTCTCACGCCTTTTGCGGGGAGCTTGCAGGGTTCTTTAAAGCTGCTGGAAACAAAGTTGCAGCTTTTCTTGGAGCAGGTCCGCTGTCCTCGGGAGTTTCTTGTCTTTTCGAAGCAGGGGCAGTCCTCAGAGGATGTCGAGGTCGCTGGTCCCTTTGGAAGGCGTCGCTGGAGCAGGATCTTTGGAAGGCAGGAGACAGGCCGGTGAGTTTCTGGAGCCAAGGCAGTAGTCGTCTTCTGGTCTTCCTCTGCAGGGGTTTTCAGCTAGGCAGTCCTTCTTCTTGTAGTTGCAGGAATCTAATTTTCTAGGGTTCAGGGTAGCCCTTAAATACTAAATTTAAGGGCGTGTTTAGGTCTGGGGGGTTAGTAGCCAATGGCTACTAGCCCTGAGGGTGGGTACACCCTCTTTGTGCCTCCTCCCAAGGGGAGGGGGTCACAGTCCTAACCCTATTGGGGGAATCCCCCATCTGCAAGATGGAGGATTTCTAAAAGTTGGAGTCACTTCAGCTCAGGACACCTTAGGGGCTGTCCTGACTGGCCAGTGACTCCTCCTTGTTGCTTTCTTTGTTCCCTCCAGCCTTGCCGCCAAAAGTGGGGGCCGTGGCCGGAGGGGGCGGGCAACTCCACTAAGCTGCAGTGCCCTGCTGGGCTGTGACAAAGGGGTGAGCCTTTGAGGCTCACCGCCAGGTGTTACAGTTCCTGCCTGGGGGAGGTGTTCGCATCTCCACCCAGTGCAGGCTTTGTTACTGGCCTCAGAGTGACAAAGGCACTCTCCCCATGGGGCCAGCAACATGTCTCTGGTGTGGCAGGCTGCTGGAACTAGTCAGCCTACACAGACAGTCGGTTAAGTTTCAGGGGGCACCTCTAAGGTGCCCTCTGGGGTGTGTTTTGCAATAAAATGTACACTGGCATCAGTGTGCATTTATTGTGCTGAGAAGTTTGATACCAAACTTCCCAGTTTTCAGTGTAGCCATTATGGTGCTGTGGAGTTCGTGTAAAACAGACTCCCAGACCATATACTCTTATGGCTACCCTGCACTTACAATGTCTAAGGTTTTGTTTAGACACTGTAGGGGCACAGTGCTCATGCACTGGTACCCTCACCTATGGTATAGTGCACCCTGCCTTAGGGCTGTAAGGCCTGCTAGAGGGGTGTCTTACCTATACTGCATAGGCAGTGAGAGGCTGGCATGGCACCCTGAGGGGAGTGCCATGTCGACTTACTCATTTTGTTCTCACTAGCACACACAGGCTTGTAAGCAGTGTGTCTGTGCTGAGTGAGGGGTCTCTAGGGTGGCATAAGACATGCTGCAGCCCTTAGAGACCTTCCTTGGCATCAGGGCCCTTGGTACTAGAAGTACCAGTTACAAGGGACTTATCTGAATGCCAGGGTGTGCCAATTGTGGATACAATGGTACATTTTAGGTGAAAGAACACTGGTGCTGGGGCCTGGTTAGCAGGGTCCCAGCACACTTCTCAGTCAAGTCAGCATCAGTATCAGGCAAAAAGTGGGGGGTAACTGCAACAGGGAGCCATTTCTTTACACATGTCTTCCCCATGCTCTTCTATGTGCTGCTCCACTACAAACACCAACGACGGCAAAGACAACCACGGTGAGCACAGCCGCCTAGCACACAGGGGAGGGGGGAGCAAAAAGAGAGTGACACACACACACAACATGCAACACCCCCACCCCAACACGATACACACAAGTAGATGCAGTAACATAACATATAGAACCCGTACACCTCAGGAATAATGCAAGGACAACTCCAATAGATTAAAGTGAGTGTAATAAGATAAATATTGTAGGAATACGTGCATCCAAATAAAAAAGTATGTACATACGTACAAATCAAGGGACACTGCCCAATCCTCAATGTTCGTGGGACACAGGGCCACATCGCAAATGCCCATTACTCTGTCCTGGGGAGTGCAAGGCCACAGTCTCTCAAGTGGATGACTTCTTCACTGGTTCTGGAGGGGGCAACGTGCCCAGTGAGTTTCATCCTGGGGAGGATGGGGTGAGTGGATGACTTCTCCACTGGTTCTGGAGGGAGCATTGTGCCCAGTGATGCAGACTCTGGGGATTGCAAGGCCACAGTCTCTCAGCTGGGTGTCATACCCACAGGATTTGCAGGGACCATGCCGCACAATAGCCCATGGATGCAGGACTACACACTGTCTGCCGGCAGAGACGGCTGTTCAGTGGTTGCAATGGTGGTGCTGCTGCTGGTAGTGGTGGGAGGAGGCTCCAGCTCATCCCCTGCAGCCTCGGACGGCTGCCCACTGGGGCTGCTGCTGCTGGTGGTGGTGGTGGTACTGGTGGCGGTGCTGCTTGTGGTGGTGGGGGGAGGCTCCAGCCCACCCCCTGCAGCCTCAGACGACTGCCCACTTGGGCTGCTGCTGGTGGTGGTGGGGGGAGGCTTCAGCCAATCCCCTGCAGCCTCGGATGGCTGCCCACTGGGGCTGCTGCTGCTGGTGGTAGTGGCGGTGCTGCTGTTGGTGGTGGGGGGAGGCTCCAGCCCATCCACTGCAGCTTCAGATGGCTGCCCACTGGGGCTGCTGCTGGTGGTGGTGGTGGTGGCGCTGCTGCTGGTGGTGGTGGGGGGAGGCTCCAGCCCATCCACTGCAGCCTCGGACGGCTGCCCACTGGGGCTGCTGCTGGTGCTGGTGGCGGTGCTGCTGGCGGTGGTGGGGGGAGGCTCCAGCCCATCCCCTGCAGCTTCGGACGGCTGCCCACCGGGGCTGCTGCTGCTGGTGCTGGTGGCGGTGCTGCTGGTGGTGGTGGGGGGAGGCTCCAGCCCATCCCCTGCAGCCTCGGACGGCTGCACCACCATGCTTGGTGGTGGGGGCTCCGACTGAGTCCCTGAACCAGGCCCCTTGTCCTTACTGGCTGCTGGTGCAGGCCACTTACCCTTCGTGGCAGCAGCTGGGGCTGGCTCCTTGCCCTTCCTTCCTGCAGCTGGGGCTGGCTCCTTGCCATTCCTTGAAGCACTTGGGGCTGGCACCCTTTCCGTCTTGCTTGCTAGTGGCCGGGATCCTTTCCCAACTGGAGTTGCTAGGGACACTACTGTACCTGTGGATTGGGTGGCTGAGGTGCTTGCCTGGGTTTTGACCACCCTGGCCTGACGTGAGGGACGGGGGGGTAGGAAAAAGGTCAATGGTGGAGGGGAAAAGCTTCTTAGGGACATTGGGGCAGGAAGAGGGAGAAGGTTTGGGAGTGGAGGAAGAGGGAGTGGTTGTAGGAGGTGTCAGTCTGCTGTGCTTGGGTGCAGGTGCATGGGCTGGATGCTGTTGTGAGGTGGATGGCTCTTGGGTGTCTGAGTGCTTGCTTTTGTGTAATTTGGGAGGAGGGGCACAGACACAGTGGGAGAGGACACAGGGGACGTGTGCATGGATGTGGGGGTGGTGACTGCCAGTGAGGGGTGTGTACTGATAGGTGTGCTGGTGATGGTGGTAATGGATGAGGATGTAGTGCATGCAGGTGTGAGTGGAGACGCTACTGGGAGGGAGGTGGACGACAAGGAGGAGGGGGCCACAGTGGAGACAGTGGATGTTTGTATGTCTGCATTCAGGTGGTGTTTGTGTGAGTGCCTGTGGGATGGAAGTGTGGTGCTTGTGTTTGCCATGTCCACTCTTGTGTGTTGTCCTGTGTGCATGCTCATCTGCCTGTGTGCCTGGGATAGGTTGGGGTTGAGGGGAATGGGATTGGGTGGAGGAAGTTGGAGAGGGAGGGTGGAAACAGGGACAATGGTTGCCATCAGAGAGGAGGCCAGAGTCTGGATTGATCTCTGTTGGGTCTCCAAGCCAGTGTGAATGCCCTCCAAACATGCATTTGACTGTTGCATTTGGGCTGCCAGTCTCTGGATGGCATTCACAATGGTTGACTGCCCAACGGAGATGGATCGCAGGAGGTCAATAGCCTCCTCACTCAGGGCAGCAGGGCTGACTGGGGAGGGCCAGAGGTGCCTGGGGCAAAGGAGATACCCACCATCCTGGGTGAGCGGGCACAGGCAACTCAATGAGGGGCTGCTGGGAGGGCGGTGCTGTTACGGGGGTTGCCGCTGTACTTGTAGCTGGGGTGGGCACAGAGGTGTCTGCCACCATCAGGGAGCTTCCATCAGAGGAGGTATTCGTGTCCGAACTGTCCCCTCCAGTCTCCGTCGTGGTGCTCCCCTCGCCCTCCGTCCCACTAGTGCCCTCACCGTCAGTGGATTCGGCCTCCTAGGTCCAGTGGGATGCAGCTCCCTCTGTCGCTGGTGCCTCTGCTCCTCCGCCAGATGATGCTAATGCACATAAGGACAGGGTGACAAAACAAAAGGGGGGGGAGACAAAGGATACACTTGGTCAATGGCGACACCAATACCACCGTTGGCGTACACAACACAGAGGGAACAGCCCTACGCACTGGGCAATGCACTACTAGTCACAATGCTAGTCACCAGCCCATGGATAGGGACACCCAACGCCAATTGCAGCATACCTGAGACCCACAGACCCCTGCACAGTAGTGGATGCCTACTAGCTTGGTTGGAGGACCTTCAAATCAGAACCCTGCCCAACATTGGACCTATTCTGCAATATCAGGCCTGGCCTAGGGGCACCCAAAAGGCCCATACCCCCCACCCGGATACCACCCCACCAGGCATAATTTGTAATGAAGGGCACTGTCCTCACCCCTTTTTTGCTGCTGTGATGCCCCCAAGCTCCCATCTAGCTCTGGATAGGCCACCGCCACTATGCAGGCCATCGGGGGGGGGGGGCAGTGTTCAACAGGCACCCCTTCCTCTTTAGGAGGCCATTCCCAGCTGGGCCTCCGCCGTCTTCCGTGCCCAGGGTCTCCGTTCCTCCCACCGTTTCCGACAGTGGGTGCTCTACCTGCCGTAGAACCCCAGGGTCCGCACGTCCTTGGCGATGGCACGCCATATACCCTTCTTTTGATGGACCTTCAGGGAAATACACACAGGGAAAGATATTAATCCGACTGTCTTGCCTGTTACACTTATGGCTCAACATGCCCCTTCCTATACCCATTAGCACCGACATGGCCCAGCATACATGCTGCACGCTGCCTATGGCCCATCCACCAACCCCCCCACACGAGGCCTTCACACACAGCACTCTATGCATTCATGGCCCATGCATCGTACTCGCGGTGTACTCACCTGTTGGTCTGGAGGTCTGTTAGACCTGGCAGCTTTTTGGCATGTCTCCCCTGTCTTTTTGCCTTCTGACCTCCTGGTTTTGGCCCCTGTTTTTGATGGTTTATTGTCTCTGCTCACTTTACCACTTCTAATCAGTGCTAAAGTGCAAGTGCTCCCCGTATAAATTGTACTGTGGATTGGTTTATCCATTATTGGCATATTTGATTTACTAATAAGTCCCTAGTAAGGTGCCCTGTCAATCACATGCTACTAGTGGGCCTGCTGCATTGGTTGTGCCACTAACATTAGCAGCCCTGTAAACATGACTCAGACTTGCCATTGCAGAGTCTGTGTGTGCAGTTTTAAACTGTCAATTCGCAGCCCCGACGCCATCCACGCCAGCGCACCTGACTTCATCAGCCTGGAGTTCGATCTGCAACGCGTGTGACCTCAATGGCCCGACGACTCCTGCACCGACTCCGGACCCGACACCGCAATGTCCCGCGAGCTCACCGCGAGGATCACGACGCCCTGCAAATCCAAGGTACTGTTTGCAGGTCTTCCCGACACCGTAGCTGGCCCGCAATGCTGCGGCCGGCCTGAACTGTTGGTTTTGTTGATCACGACGCCGTGATAGCCCCAGGTGGAGCTATCGACTTCAAGGCACTGTAGTTTTGAGTAAATCTTCCATAATTCATATTTTTCTTACTGTATGTTGGATTCTTATCGTATTTGGTCTTGTTTTATATAGATAAATATTGGCTATTTTTCTAGAACTGGTGTGGTGTCCTTTTGTAGTGTTTTCACTTATTACTGTGTGTTATGTGCAAATGCTTTACACATTGCTTCTGAGATAAGCCTGACTGCTCGTGCCAAGCTACCAAGGGGGTGAGCAGGGGTTATCTAAGCGGGTATCTCCCTTATCCTGACTAGAGTGAGGGTCGCTACTTGGACAGGGTGCAAACCAACTGCCATCTAGAGACCCCATTTCTAACAAGATCCATACAGCAATCGGTACTGGGGTAGGACCCCAACCACCAGTCTCTCCAACTCCACCAAGGTGAAGGCAGGGGCCCTTTCCCCAGTCACACGAGCCATGGTCAGTTCCAGACACAGGTCACAGCAGCATGTGCAGTGTAGGTCCTCTCCTGTTGAAGGTCAGGTAGTAAGTGAGTGAACAGATAGAAAATGGCGGTCACGTGCATGGCGGTGTGTACCATCACCGCCGGCGTACATCACCATTGGCCACGGTACCCCATAGGGCCCAATGACAACCAATGAGGAGTTGCACGGCGGTTCTCGACCACCTTCCCAACAGCGCACAACGTCAGCGGAATTACCTCACTTCCACCTGTTACTCCATACTGGACAGGCAGATGCCATTTCAAGGGGGGGTGTAGGCCATGGATCATAACTGTGTCACATTACACAAATTCACATTTTGGACCTATCACACCTAAATAATGTAACAATCACAATATGCATAGAACTGCAGTGGTTGCTATGTACAGATAATGACCAGCTGCTCACTCTTTTGCCACATAGATTGAAACCGCTGCAGATGAATAGGAGATGGAGACCTCCCCCCGTGTACAGACTCCTGGTGGACTTGGCAACAATGGAGGACAGGCACATTATCCTCACCTATAGACTTGACAGGGCCACAATCACGGAGCTGTGTGCCCATTTGGAGCCTGACCTAATATCTACTATCTGTCAACCCACCAGGATCCCCCCTCTTGTGCAAGTGCTATCTGTGCTCCATTTCCTGGCAACTGGTTCTTTCCAAGTGAAAGTGGGCTTGGCAGCAGGAATGTCACAGCCAATGTTTTCAATAGTGCTGACCAGAGTGTTGGGTGCCCTGATTAAACACGTGCAGCTACATTGTTTTCCCCCAGGTGGAGAATTTGGCCACAGTGAAAGCTGACTTCTATGCAATGGGACATATCCCCAACATCATTGGGGCAATTGATGGAACACATATTGCATTTGTCCCTTCCCCCGGCAGAATGAACAGTTCTTCACAAATCGAAAGAGTTTTCACTCATTGAATGTCCAGATGGTGTGCCTGGCGGACCAGTACATCTCCCATGTCAATGCTAAGTATCCTGATTCTGTGCATGATGCCTTTATCCTGAGGAATTGCAGCATCCCAAATGTGATGGCCCAACTCCAGAGGCACAGGGTGTGGCTAAAAGGTGAGCCCTGGTTCACACCCAGTGGATGTTGGTGTATGGGTATGTTGTGGGCCCTAAGGGTGAGTGTGTGGCTAACAGTTGTCCTTCGATATTTGCAAGTGACTCTGGTTACCCCAACCTCTCATGGCTACTGATCCCTGTGAGGAATCCCAGGGCAAGGGCAGAGGAACGTTACAATGAGGCACATGGGTGAACAAAAGGGATAATAGAAAGGACATTCAGCCTCCTGAAGGCCAGGTTTTGTTGCTTCCATCTAACTGGTGGATCCCTGTGCTACTCACCCAAGAAGGTCTGCCAGATCATCATGGCATGCTGTATGTTGCACAACCTTGCCTTGCGCCGCCATGTGCCTTTTCTGCAGGAGGAGGAGGCTGGAGATGGCTGTGTGGCAGCTGCGGACCCTGTGGACAGTGAAGATGAGGAGGCAGAGGATGAGGATGAGGACAACAGAAGTGCAGTCATTCATCAATACTTCCAATGACACACAAGTAAGATGGTGTTATTTCACATTTCATTTACAGTTTGATGTGTGACATTCTCACTGGCAGGCTGTGAATTCCTACTTCTATGCCCACTCACTGTACCTTTTGGCATCTCTGTTTGCAGACTACAGGTCTTTCCTATGTAAACATTACTGTACAGTTGAACTGCAATGTTTGAACCTTATTAAACAAATACATTTTGAAATCATTTGACATAGACCATACTTGTATTTTTTCAAAGTGTGTTTATTGCAGTGCTCTGTGTAGTGCAATGGGCTGGGTTGATGATGGAGGAAAGTCCAGGGTAGAGTCCAGTCTATTTGTATCACAGGTGCAGTGTCCAAGGGGGCATAGGAAGGGGAGCAATGGCAGTTCAAGGTGGACAGGGTGACAGAGGGGGACACAAGGGTGACAATCAGGAGAGTCTTATTTCCTGGCGGGGGTCTTGGCAATAGTCTCTGCCTGGATCGCAGGGAACATTTGTGGGGTGGTTCACCTTCTGCAGGGGGAGGGGTGCTGGTGGCCTGTTGGTCCTGTGGTGGGGCCTCCTGTCCACTAGCGGCAGCAGAGGTGGAGGGCTGTTCAGTAGAAAGGCTAGTGTCATGGGCCCGGTGGTGTGCCACTGCCTCCCTCATGCTGTTGGCCATGTCTGCCAACACCCCCGCAATGGAGACCAGGGTGGTGTTATTGGACTTCAAGCCCTCCCTAAATCCTAGGTACTGTCCCTCCTGCAGCTGCATGTTCTCCTGCATCTTGTCCAGAATCTGGCCCAGCGTATCCTGGGAATGTTATTAGGCTCCCACGATCGTGGTGAGTGCCTCCTGGAGGGTCGGTTCCCTGGGCCTGTCCTCCCCCTGTCGCACAGCAGTCCTCCCAGCTTCCCTGTTGTCCTGTGCCTCTGTCCCCTTAACCGTGTGCCCACTGCCACTGACCCCAGGTCCCTGATTGTCCTGTGTTTGTGGTGTGCCCTGGGGTCCCTGTAGTGGTGGACACACTGCTGATTGACGTGTCCTGGGGACAGACATGTGGGTACGCTGAGTGGGTGCTGTGGTGGTGTTTCCTGAGGGGGGAGGCTCAGTGGTGGTGTAAGACTGTGGCTGGGTAACCGACTGTCTGGAGGTCCCTCATGGGCCAGGTTGGTCATCCAGATCCGGGCGAGCAGAGCTGCTGTCATCACTATGGCCTCTTCTGTGGGGGGACTGGATGTTGCTGGCACCTCTTCTCTGGTGACATTGGCTGGGATACCTGTGGGGATGTAAATGCAGTGTTATTGTTTCTGTGTGTGACATCTTGTGCACGGGTGGGTTGCCCTCTATGGTTGTTATTGCCCTGGCAGCTTTGCATTATGTGAGTTGTTATTTGGTGGGCTAGCTGATAGTCTCTAGTGTGCAAGCTTTAGTGATGAGTGTCCATGCAGGGCTGTGAGGGGTGTCCATGCATTGGTAGAGCATGCAGGCCTTGGCATTGGGATGAGTGAGATGTGATGGTGGGGTGTGTGAGAAGTGGTGGAGTGATGGGAGTGAGGGTGGGGGTATGTAATGGCATGCAGGTAGCGGGGTAGTAGTAGTATAGAGTTGACTTACCAGAGTCCAGTCCTCCTGCTACTCCTGCCAGGCCCTCAGGATGCATGATTGCCAAGACGTGCTCCTCCCATGTTGTTAGTTGTGGGGGAGGAGGTAGGGGTCCAACGCAAGTCCTCTGTACAGCAAGTTGGTGTCTTGCTGCAATGGAGCGTACCTTCCCCCGTACATCGTTCCACCTCTTCCTGATATCATCCCTTGTTCTGGGGTGCTGTCCTACGGCGTTTACCCTGTTCACGATTCTCCACCATAGCTCCATCTTCCTAGCAATGGATATCTGCTGCACCTGTGATCCAAATAGCTGTGGCTCTACCCGGACAATTTCCTCCACCATGACCCTCAGCTCCTCCTCAGAGAATCTGGGGTGTCATGGTGCCATGAGTGTAGTGTGAGTGGTGTGTGTGAGGGTATGTAGGGTGATGTGTTGGGGTGTGTGTTGTAAGGTGCGTGGGTGGTGTATAGGTGATGGTGGTGTGTGGGTCTGGTCTTGTCAGTAGTCGTGATCTCAGTCTGTTGGCAATGGTTTGTAGTCGTAAAGGTTTGTGGGTACTGTGGGTGTCTGTTTCTTAGTGGTGTGTGTGGGTGTGGTGTGTGTATGGGTATCAGGTGTGTGTAGTTTGAATTGTCCAATGTGGTGCTGTTTTGTTAGTGTGTGTGTGTATTTTGAGCAAGGCGGTATGTACCGCCAATGATTTACCGCCGTAAATGTCCAAAGTGGTGATTCGTGGATCATAATGTGATGGGCCGCGTTCTGTTGTCGTAACGGTGTGGGTTTTGCTACCGCCACTTTATCACTGACCTTTGGGCTGGCAGATTTGTGTGTGTGTCTGAATAGTGAAGGATTGGTGTGTGTGTGTCATAATATGGTTAGAGGATATCCGCTGCCGCCGCGGTATGTTGGCAGCAGTCGGCAAGGCAGTGAATTCAATTTACCGCCAATGTCATAATGAGGGTCTTTGTCTTCTATGTTAAGCCTTGTTGCTCATTGCCAAGCTACCAAGGGTTGAGGTGGGGTTAATTTAATTGAGACCTAACTGAACCTAGTGGGGGTTAGTGGCCTATTGTTAGGTGTAGGTACATACCTGCTCTTACCAATAGTCCACTTTCCAACATTTTCGGTGCGCAGTGGTGGGATCCAGTCCTTGTGTTCAGTATCACACTACAGTTTTAAGTAAAGCAAATTAAAAATCATTTAAATTGTCCTAGTGCAAAAAAAAAATTTGATTTTTAATTTGGAATAATTTCAATTATTGCATTTTCGTGATTTTTCAAAATTCTTGATTTCAATTTATTCAAAACGTTTTTGTTGACACAAAACGAGGGAACCATGGAGCTTGATCTGGCTAGCCCACACAAAATGACAGTAGTACAGCTTAGGGGGTTGTGTACTGAAAGGGGGTTGCCTGCAGCCACTAAACTCAGTAAAAATATTTTGATTACATCCCTGACGGCATGGGCTGAGGCACAAGAAGTAGGCAAAGTGGAAGCTCCAGGGAAGGAAGAAGTAGAGGAGGATGCTAGCTCTAACCACTTAGGCAGGGAGGGCATCTGAGCCCAAGTGAGGATGAGGAAGGCCGTTCCTCACTCTACACAGTTAGCAGGGCCATACCCAAAGCTAACTGGGGGGAAGGGGGTGCCTTCAGAAGGAGAGAACCTGTCCCTTAGAGAAAGAGAGGCGGGGGCCCAGCTTGCATATATAGCTTTGGAGGCAGAGAAGCTGGCCCTGGAAAAGAAAAAGTGGGCAAAGGAAGAGAAAAGAGATGGTGGCAGCGACAGGGAACCTGAGTTGTCCATGGATGGAGGGTTTTGTCCCAGGCTACCAAGGGGTGGTTCCTGCCTATGCAGAGGGGGATGATATAGATAAATGGCTGGAGAGGGCCCTCCAGATTAGGAGAGTTAAGCCTCAATACTGGGGTTCACTTCTATGGAAGTTGCTCCCCAACTCTGGGAGGGATAGGCTTCTGACCTTAAGTGGGAAAGAGGCAGATTCATGCCCTAGTGAAGAGGTGCTTAAATAAAAAGTTTGGTCTGACCCCAGAACAAAATAGGCTTAAATTTAGGCACACCCAGAAGACAGCTACCCAGTCCTGGATTAATTTTGTGGACATTTCAATTAAGGCACTAGAGGGCTGGATACAGGGCAATAGGGTAAGTATCTTTGAGGGACTTTACTATTTGATTACGAGGGAGCACCTTCTGACTAATTGTGCCCAAGAAAACTTCCACCAGTATCTAGTTGACTCTAAGTTGACCAACCCCAGAGAGCTGGGGGAGGCAGCAGATGACCGGTTAAGAACTAGGTTTAAGCAGAAACCCCTGGGAGGTGACCAGAAAAAGGGAGAAGAACCAAGGGAAAGATGATAAGTCTAAGGAGTCCTCATAAGAGTCCCCAAAACCTTCTCAGGGTGAGGGAGCCATGAGCCATGCCACTTCTAAGAGGAATGTGTACCAGGGGAAGCATTGTGACCCTGTTAATGCAGGAAAGTTTCAGGAGCTTGCTAATGCTGGCAAGTGTTTTAAGTGTCATGAACCTGGACACAAAAGAGGGAATGCTATCTGCTCCAAGAAGACTCCGCTGGTGGGCAGTCCCATGGGATTGCTAGTGTAGATATGGGGGTTGAAGTTGGCCCAGGGCTGGGGTCACGGTACACAGAGGTCACCTCAGTGTCCGTGGGTAGGGTGGACTTTGGAACTATGGCCACCTTACCTCCCAGCATGGAGAGGTATAGTCAAAGGCCTAAAGTCAATGGGATTGAGATGGAAGCTCTGAGAGATACAGGAGCTAGTGTGACAGTGGTCACAGAAAAGCTGGTTTCTCCAGGGCAGGTCTTACCTGGTGTCTTCCACCAAGTAACATATGCAGATAGCAGAACAAAACTCCATCCCATGGCCATGGTGAGCCTGGAATGGGGAGGTGTGATTGGCCCTCAAAAGGAAGCAGTAGCTCCTGCCCTGCCAGTAGAATGTATGCTAGGAAATGATCTGGAAGCATCTGAACGGTCAGAGATGGAAAGAAGGGTCCATGAACAGATGCTGGACCTCCCGGAACTGGTGTGTGCTGTGACCAGGTCACAGTCAGCACAACAGGGAAGTGCTGGACACTTGGACCCTGGAACAATGGGCCAAGGGTCCAAGAAGAAGAGAAAGGGCACTAGGTCTGGCCTGCCAGCCCCACAAAGTATAGAGAGTCAGGAGGAATCCAAACCTGAAGGGGAGGATCTGACCTCTGAGGGAGGGCCCCTTACCCTGCAAGCTCTGTCTGAATTGGCAGAACTGCAAGGGGCAGGGAGGCCCACCAGAGAGGAATTGTGCCAGGGACAAAGAGAGTGCCCCACTCTTGAGGGCCTGAGGCAGACTGCTGCCAGGAAAGAACAAGGGGATACCAGTGGGACCCATAAGGTTTATTGGGAGGATGGAGTTCTCTACACGGAGGCAAGGGGAAACCAGGGGCAACCAGGAGAGTGGTGGTCCCCCAGAAGTATAGAGAGTTCCTCCTGACATTAAGCTATGATATTCCCTTAGCGCGACATTTGGGGCAGACCAAGACCTGGAACAGGCTGATCAACCATTTCAATTGGCGCCACATGTCAGAGAAAGTCAAGGAGATATGCAGCTCCTGTGTCACCTGCCAGGGCAGTGACAAGGTAGATGGCAAGCCAAAGGCCCCCTTGATACCACTGTTAGTGGTTGGGACTCCCTTTGAGAGGATGGGGATTGACAGTGTTGGTCTCCCAACCCACCAAGTGCCTCAGGCAATACGATCATTTTGGTGGTTGTGCACCATTAAACCAGGTACCCTGAGGCAATACCCTTCAGAACAGTCACTGCTGCCACAGTGGCTAGGGCCCTACTTGGTATGTTCATCAGAGTGGGATTCCCAAAGGAGGTGGTGTCAGATAGGGGCACGACTTTTATGTCAGCCTATCTGAAATCAATGTGGGATGAGTGTGGTGTTATATTTAAGCCCACCTCCCCATCATTCCCAGACCAATGGTCTGGTGGAAAGATTTAACAAGACCCTGAAGGGCATGATCATGGGTTTGTCTGACAAACTCAGGAAGGAGATGGGATGTTCTCCTCCCATGCCTGCTGTTTGCATACAGAGAGGTGCCACAAAAAGTGGTTGGATTCAGCCCCTTTGAGTTTCTGTTTGGGCACCCTGTAAAAGTCCCATTGTGCTTGGTGAGAGAGTCTTGGAAGAAGCCTCTCAAAGAGTCCGAGGAGAATGTGCTAGATTATGTGCTGGACCTGCGGTCCCGAATGGCCGAGTAAATGAAGAAGGCAAGTAGCAACCTGGAGGCCAGCCAAGAGCTCATGAAGCTCTGGAATGACCAGATGCTACCATTCCTGAGTATCAGCCAAGTCAGCTGGTGTGGGTTTGGAGCCTTTGGCTCCCAGGGCACTTCAGGCCAAATGGACTGAGCCCTATCCAATTTTGGAAAAGAAGGGTGAGGTCCCCTACCTGGTGAACCTTGGCACCCCAGGAATTTCCATAGGATCCTGCATGTCACCAGACTGAATCCCCACCAGGACAGGGCAGACCTGGCCATGCTAATGGCCACTGATGAAAGGAAGGAGGAAGGGAGTGAACCTCTGCCAGACCTCCTTTCCACAAATGTACAGGATGGGTCACTGAAGAGAGTGATTCTGTCTCCCAAGTTGACAGCCCAGCAGCAAAAAGACTGTAGACAAGTTTTGGAGAAGTTTGCTGACCTGTTCTCTTTGACCCCTGGACTCACCAATTGGTGTGTCCATGATATTGACACTGGTGACAGCTTACCTGTCAAATACAAGCTGTACAGACTGTTTGACTAGGTCAAGGCCAACATCAAAGTTGAAGTGGCTTAGATGTTGGATCTCAAGGGCCAATCCAGTGGTACCGGTACCCAAACCCAATCCCCAAGGTGGGAAAAAGGAATTAAGATTCTGTGTAGACTACAGAGGTCTGAATGCAGTCATCAAGACTGATGCTCACCTTATACCTAGAGCTGATGAGCTCATTGATAGGTTGGGGGCTGCCAAGTTCCTGAGTACATTTGACCTGACCTCAGGATATTGGCAGATTGCCCTAAATCAAGAAGCTAAAGCGAAGTCAGCATTTTCCAAACCAGAGGGATACTTTCAGTTCAAAGTGATGCCCTTTGGCCGGAAAAATCTTCCTGCCACCTTCCAACGGTTGGTGAACAGTCCTGTCGGGGTTGGAATCTTTCATTGCAGCTTATCTGGATGATACAGATGTATTTAGTTCCACCTGGAAGGATCATCTGGTCCACCTGAAGGAAGTGCTTCAGGCCCTGCTTCAAGCAGGCCTGACTATCAAGGCAAGCAAGTGCCAGACAGGGCAGAGTTCAGTGGTGTACCTAGGCCACCTTGTTGTTAGGGGAGGCCATGTACAGCCTCTGCAGCCCAACATTCAGACTATCATGGATTGGGAGGCTCCTAAAACCCAGACTCAGGTCATGGCCTTTCTTGGCCTGACTGGGTACTACAAGAGGTTTGTTCAAAATTATGGACCATAGTGCCCCCTCTGACAGAACTCACCTCAAAGAAACAGCCCAAGAAAGTAATTTGGACCCCACAGTGTCAAAAAGCCTTTGATACTCTAAGACAGTCTGGCCCTCATTCTGACCTTGGCAGGCGGCGGAGCCTTCAGGCCGCCCGCCAGCCCAGCGGGAAAGAGGCTTCCACGATGAAGCCGGCTCGGAATCGAGCCGGCGGAGTGGAAGCTGTGCGACGGGTACAGTGCAGTTGCACCCGTCGCGTATTTCACTGTCTGCGCAGCAGACAGTGAAATACATTTAGGGGCCCTCTTACGGGGGCCCCGCGACCCCCCCTACCGCCATCCGGATCCCGGCGGTCGGACCGCCGGGATCTGGATGGCGGTAGGGGGGGTCGGAATCGGAATCCTTGGAGGATTCAATGGGGCGGCGGTACACTGGCGGGAGCCCGCCAGTGTTGCCGGTCCGACCGCGGCTTTACCGCCGCGGTCGGAATCCCCATTGGAGCACCGCCGGCCTGTCGGCGGTGCTCCCGCGGTCCTCCGCCCTGGCGGTCTTTGACCGCCAGGGTCAGAATGACCGCCTCTATGTGTTCAGCACCAGTGTTACTGGCCCCTGCCTATAGCAAAGACTTTATAGTGCAAACAGATGTTTCAGAGGAAGGGATTGGGGCAGTGTTAGCACAAGTTAACGAAGAGGGCCAGGATCAGCCAGTTGCCTTCATCAGCAGGTGACTACTCCCCAGACAGAAAGGATGGGGTGTCATTAAGAGGGAGGCCTCTGCTGTATTCTGGTCCCTGAAGAATTTGAGGCCATACCTGTTTGGCACTCACCTCCGTGTTCAAACAGACCACAAACCTCTCATATGGTAATGCAAATGAGGGGGGAGAACCCAAAATTGTTAAGATGGTCCATATCCCTATAGGGGATGGACTTCACAGTGGAACATAGACCTGGGAGTGCCCATGCCAAGGCAGAGGGCCTTTCCAGGTTTTTCCACTTAGCTGATGAGGACTACCAGAGTGTAGGTTAGTACCCACTACCTTTCATCTGGGGAGCAGTGTAGTAAAGTCCTCCTTTTTGCCCTGGTCACCCCCAAACCTTTTGGAGAGATACTGGTGGTTACTGACTCTTGGCTGTGCCCTGGGTACTACTTACCAGTCCCTGGGCCAGTTCTCTTGTGGAATATGTCACAGACAATTACCCTAACACATCACTTACATCCCCACAGGTGCCCCAGCCAATGTCAGCGGCGAGAAGGTGCCACGGCAACCCAGTCCCCCACCAAAAGATGCCCTCAGTGATGACACAACTCTGGAGGCCTCAAGCTGGATGAAGTCCCTGGCCCATCTGGGACCCCTGGTCAGTCTGCTACTACATCCCACAGCCAGTCCACCACAACCCCCTCCTCAGACTCAAACACCACAGCAGCTAGCCAATGCCCCCAAACCTCTGTCCCCAGGACATGTCAATCAGTAGTGTGCCCACCTGTAAAGTGACCCGAGTCAAAACCACATTGGCAAGACGATGAGGGTCCTGGTGTAAGTGGTAGTGGGGACACCCTTCAGGGGACACAGGCACAGGGCACTAGGGACAGTCGGAGGACAGCTGTGTGCCGGGGGAGGACAGGCCCAAGGAACCGACTGCCCAGGAGGCACTCACAAATGTCCTAGGGGCATACCAACAATCCCCTGACAGGAAGGGTTGGGTGCTCAACATCATGCAGGAGAACTAGTGACTGCAGGGGGGACACCACCAGGAGGTCATGCAACAATTGCAGGCCTTGAATACCACCATGGCCTCCATTGCAGGGGTGCTGAGTGACATGGAGAACATCATGTGGAAGTACATAGCACATCAGCAGGTCCCTACCACTAGCCAGTGTACTGACCAGCCCTCCATATCTACTGCAGCTAGTAGACAGGAGGCCCTGCCACAGGACTCGCAGGCCACCAGCACCCCTCCCCCTGCAGAATGTGAACCACCCCCCAAATGTTCCCTGAGACCCAGACAGACACCAGAGACAGTTGGCAAGACCAAGACCACCACCAGAAAATGAGCCCCTCCAGAATGCCCCCTTGTGTTCCACTGAATCACCTTCTTCACTCTGGACTGCCATTGCTCCTCTTCCTATGGCCCCTTGGACACTGGACCTGTGCTACAAACAGACTGGCCAACTACACTGGACTTTTTCCAACCATCACCCCACTCTATTGCACTTTTCATTGAATATCTTATTTACAAATAAACACCCTTGAACACATCTAGAGTAATAGTGCTTTATCAGAAAGAAATGTGCAACGTATAAACTGCATGATTCTGTGCAAATGTCCTGTAATGTGTGAATCCATCCAAAAAATGTGTATCAGCAGTATGTAGCCATCACATCAGTACACTGTTGTAACACTGTTGTAACCATACCAACATCTACAATAAGGGAAGGCATAAGTAACAGTCAATAGTGATGCAAATGTACGTACTGGCATAATACTACAGCCACATAGCACATTACTAAAATGGAGACATGTATAGATCAACAGTCTTACCTGACTGTCATTGGAAGTACTGCAGAATGATATGTGTCCTCTTGTCCACATCCTCCTCTTCTTGATCCTCCTCACTGCCCTTAGTATCCACTGCTGCCACAGGTGCATTGTCACCCCCCTCCTCCTGCAGATGGGGCACATGGCGTTTGAGGGCTAAATTGTTCAGCATGCAGCAGACCACCATAGTCTGCCACACCTTCTCAGGGGAGTAACATAGGGATCCACCGGTCAAATGGAGGCACCTGAACCTGGCTGACAGGAGACCAAAGGTGCATTCCACAATCCTCCTGGTACGCCCATGACCATCATTGTACAGATTTTCAGACCCTGTTCTCGGATTCCTCACAGGGGTCAACAGCCAAGGAAGGTTTCGGAAGCCGGAGTCACCTGGAAGAAGTGAGGGACACACATTAGCGATGCACAATGGAATGGGGTATGACTCCAATAGGCATACACTGACATACATTGGGTGGGGACTCAAGCTCACCTATAAGCCACACTCTGTGCCTCTGTAGTCATGACATCACCTGAGGGACCCTGCTATTCCTCAAGCCAAAGGCATCAAGCACAGATTCAGGATACTTGGCAGTGACGTGGGGGATGTACTGGTCAGCAAGGCACACCATCTGGACATTGAGAAAATGGAAACTCTTCCTATTCCTGTACGCCTGTTTATTTGCCCTGGGAAGGACTAAGGAAAAATGGGTCCCGTCAATGGCACCGATCAGATGTGGTATGCATCCCATTGCATAGAATCCAGCCTTCACAGTGGGCAAATCATCAACCTGGGGGAATGCAATGTAGCTGCACATGTGTTTGAGCAAGGCAGCCAAAACCCTTCCAAGCACAATAAAAAACATTGGCTGTGACATTCCTGCAGCCAAGGCCACAGTCACCTGGAAGGAACCACTTGCCAGGAAATGGAGCACTGACAGTACCTGCACAAGAGGGGTAATTACTGTGGTGTAACAGATAGCAGACAGCAGATCAGGCTTCAATTGTACACACAGCTCTGTCATTGTGGGTCTGTCCAGAAGATAGGTGAGTATAATGTGCCTGTCCTCCAGTGTAGCCAAGTCCACGTGGGGTATGTACACAGGTGATAGCAGTAGGAAATGGCAACCACATGTCCTGTATGCAGGGACAGGTGGCAGTGGCCTCACTCCGCTGGTGTTAGACGTCATGGTGAAAGGCGGTCCGCACCGCTGTGCAATTCCTCATTGGCTAACATGGGGCTCTATGGAGTACATGAACCAATGATGATCAACGCCGGCAGTGACAGTGTTCACCAGCATGGCTGTGACTGCCATTTTCTTTTTATCACTTCACTTGATTCCTAACTTTCCACTCAACAACATCTCCACTGTGTGTGCTGCTGTGACCTGTGTCTGGAACCTGCCATGGCCTGTGCTACAGGGGAAAGGGCCCCAGCGTTCACATCGGAGGAGGTGGAGAGGCTTGTCGATTGGGTTCTACCCCTGTATGGGCAGTTGTATGGGCCTCCAGACCAACAGGTGAGTACATCATGGCTACATTGCATGCAACATGGCTGCATGTAGATGTATGTATATGTTAGCAGTGTGTCATTTGGGGGGTATGGCTGCAGGCAATGTGAATGCAGAGGTATAGGTCATGTGTGTGCTTGATGAGGGGCAAATGCGTTATGTAGGCCGTTTGTGTGACTAGCTGGATTTTATGGTTCATGGTGTCCTTCTGTCTGTTTCCTCTGCAGGTCAGTGCCTATCAGAAGAAGGGGTTGGAGAGTGCCATTGCCAAGGACATGTGGACCATGGGGGTCCATAGCCGGGGGAGCACCCACTGCAGGAAACAGTGGGAGGACCTGAGACGCTGGGCCTGGAAGACCGCGGAGGCCCAGCTTGGGACGGCCTCCCAATGAGGGAGGGGTGCCCGTCGGAGCCTGACCCCCCTAATGGCTTGCATACTGGCGGTGGCCAATCTTGAGTTGGATGGGCGCTTGAGGGCAGCACAGCAGCCACAAAGGGATCAGTATAGTGGTGTGGCATTTTTTGTTGCCTGGCATGCGATTTGGGTGCATGGTTCTAGTCAGTGGTCTCCCCAATATGCCGGTTTAGACATTCCTGTGTGCACCTGATTAGCGTGGAATGCATTTTTGGTATTAATAGGTAGCTAGCTTGCCATGGCAGACAGGGTTTAGTTGGTGCTAGTGGGTGTGCAGATGGTAGTGTCTGGGTTCCTTCCTTCTGCAGTACCTAGGCAATGGTTTGTCACTGTGGTCCATACTGCCCAATCTTAGTCCCAGTGAGTGATTGTGATGTGTTTGCCATCTGTGCTGCTGGTGCTGTGATTGACCCTATGTTCCCTTTCTTTCTCCCCCCCTCTTCTTTTGTCATCCTGTCCATGTGTGCATTAGCATCATCTAGCGAAAGAGCAGGGGACCCAGCGAGTGAGGGAGCTGCAGCCCACGGGACCCAGGAGGCAGAGTCCACCAACGCTGAGGAGACCAGTGGGTTGGAGGGTGAGGGGAGCACCACGTGGAAGACTGGAGCTGATACCACTGACTCTGATTCCTCCTCTGATGGAAGCACCCTGGTGGTGGCAGACCCCTCTGGGACCACCCCAGCTACGTCATCTTCCACCATCCCAGTACCAGCACCACCCTCCCAGTAGCTCCCCACCCAGTTGCCCGTGCCCGATCACCTGGGAG
This sequence comes from Pleurodeles waltl, assembly GCF_031143425.1. Lineage (NCBI taxonomy): Eukaryota > Metazoa > Chordata > Amphibia > Caudata > Salamandridae > Pleurodeles > Pleurodeles waltl. Next base: position 991,080,871 of record NC_090440.1, read on the forward strand.
GGTGGATGTTTCCTTCGCCCCAGGCACCTCAGCCCTGCCCCAGTCAGCCCTGTTGCCCTCAGTGAGGAGGCTACTGACCTCCTGAGATCCATAACTGTAGGGCAGTCAACCATAGTGAATGCCATCCAGGGGCTGGCATCCCAGATGCAGCAATGCAATGTCTTCTTGGAGTGCATTCACGGTGGCTAGGCGGCCCTACAGAGATCATTTCAGGTTCTGCCCACCTCTCTGATGGCTGCTAGTGTCCCTGATTCTTCCATTCCCCCCCCCCCCCAAACTACTTCTTCCTAGTCCCTGACTCCTCTCCCCAACCCATCCCACGAACACATTCTAACAAGCATGCACCCAAAACAACAGACAGGACCTGCACAGACAAACACAGGCACCACACTTCACTCCACAAGCACACACACAGCCAACATGCAGATGCACACAGAACAGCCACTGCCTCCACTGTCTCCCCTCCTCCTCCCTCACAGTCACATCAGCACCCACACATGCATGTACTACATCAACAGTCCCAGATTCTGCCACCTGTCCAGCCTTGCCCACGGTCACCTCAACTGCAGACATGCACCCCACACACCTCATGCGCAGTCACCACCACCACCATCACCACCTCATGCAGCACACCCACTTCACTTGCAAACACCACCACAACATTCATCCACACGTCCTGTTAGTCCTCCCCCACCCTGTCTGCCCCCTCCAAAGACACATAAACACTCCCACTCAGACCCCCAACAGCCATCCACCTCACACATTGTCCATTCACCTGCACCCAAGTCCAGCACACCTCCTCCTCCAACACCCACTTCCTCTACCTCCACTCTCATACTTCCACCCACAACCCACCCCATTGGTCCAATGAAGCTTTTCCTTTCCCGCCTTGACCTCTCACTTCCCCACCCCTGTCCTGCCCGTAAGAGAAAAGTCCCACCCCCCAGCCCAGTACCTCCAGCTCCAAATAGACTCCTGTTCCTCCCCCTAGGAGTACTCCTGCCATTAAGGTGAAGAAGGGTGGCACTCCGGCCCCCCCTCCTAAGGCCACTCCTCTGCCCCAATACAGAAGGGCAAGGACCCGCCCCTCCCAAACCCAAGCCCAAGGACCCCACTCCTTATATGAACCCCCCCGTCCCCTGAGGTGCCTGTCTACCTTCTCCATGATGCCCCTGCCCAGTGGAGTGCCTGTGCTGTCAGGAGTCAAGTTGGGCCTTGGACGTTGCCCTGTGGCTTATGGCTGACATTGGACTGGGCAATGGCCCTTTGTATATAGTTGCCTCAGTTGTTTTGGGCACAGGTCCAGCGAAATACAGAGGTTGGACCTAAGGTATGTGTCCTGGCTTTCTTACTTCTGGCTTATGTTGCGGTTGTTTCCGCTGCAGATTGTTCTGGGTGTGTGGTATGTGTGTATGGTGTGTGTTGTGCGTGTGTGTGTGTGTCACTCTCCCCTCCCTCCCTTGTGTGCTAGGCAGCTGTACTCACCGTTGTCGTCTTCGTCGGCGTTGGTGTTCCTGGACGACCATCGCGTGGTACAGCATTGAGAAGACTTTCAGTTCTGTTTCCATGGCGGCCGCAGACTCCTCTGTGTCCCTGAAGGTGAGTGTCTCCTTTTATATGATGTGTTTCCGCCAGGCTTTTGGTGGCATTGCTAATGCCCTGGAAATCCTGGCGATCTGCTATGTCATAATATGGTGGGCGGATTCTTATCTTCCGCCTGCCTGAAGTGGCTATTGCCGTTTCCAATAGTCATACCGCACTGGCGGTTGGGGTGGTACATTGGCTGTCAATGGGAGGGATCACTGCCATGGTCATAATTTGGCAGTCATTACCGCCAGCCTGCTGGCAGTACTACCGCCATGGCTGACGTGGCGGTCAGCTGACCGCCAATGTCATAATGACCACCTTTGCCTCCTAAGTTAAGCCTTCTTGCTCCTTGCCAAGCTACCAAGGGTTGAGCTGGGTTTAATTAATTGAGTCTTAACTGAACCTAGTGGGGGTAGTCGCCTATTGCTATGTGTAGGTACTTACCTGCCCTTACCAATAGTCCACTTTCCAAAAATTGGTATTAGCTTTGTTTACAGCTTTCATTCTGGAAAGCTATCTGTCAATAGGTTTGTTCAATGGCTCTTGACAGCTAGATTCCACAATGAAAGCTGGAAAATAAAGCTGACACTAACATACAGATTTGTTCAATGGCAAAACATGGCGGCCGCACACCAGTGGAATGCAGACACTGAAGGAGGAGGTGTGAATTTTGGGCGTGTAGGGTGGGCTTTCCGTTCTGGGTACCTATCCGATTTTGAACTGTGCGGTGGACTGAGGATCAGTGTGCTGTGCCGTACATGCCCAGGGTAGCCGAGACTGCAGTTCCCGGCTTTGGCTCCACTGGGAGGACGTCACACAGGAGCTGCAGTGCTGCAAGAGGGCATTTGTATGGTTGCCATGCAGCAGTGCCACTGTGGGGCCGGAGGACTACGCGGGAAACGAAGGGGCAGTACTGCTAGAATGCAAACCATGATTTCTCTAGGACCTGAGAGGATGAGATTAGGTGAGGCAGAGGAAGTCCTGGCTGCAGTTCCTTTGGTTCGGGGGCCCAAGGGAGGAGAGGTCTCAGGGAGCACTACTTCTATGGATGAGGCTGGCTCAGTCCTGTGCACCACGCATCTACTACGTGCTCTGTAAGGTAGGCCGCCTTCTGGAGCTGTTTCAGAGGTACAGTCAGATTCCCAGATTGGTAGTGGTCACAAACAGGTTGGCCCACAAAAGTTTGTAAAGGTGGGTGTTTGTTTGAGGAAAAGTGCTGGATTGCTGCCTGCACGATAAAGAAATCAGTAGAGGAGAGACCCTCAGGCAGACTTAATAAACTCCCAGGTGCCTCGTGCATAGGGAATTAAAAAGACAGTGCACAGCCAAAATCACTCCATCTCTTAATTCTTTCTTCTGAGTCATGGCATCACTGGCTATTGAACAGATAACCAAGGAGGGTTCCTCTGAAGCGAATATTAGAGATGCAGGGCATAAACAGGGCATACTAGATGCTAACAACTGGGACTAATTAACCTTTGCTGTTAGTGGGTAAGGCAATTCAAAAGCAGGACATGGTTTTCAGATCGAGCCTCGGCTACCCCTTAGCAATAGGTTTGATGCTTTGGCTGTGCCAGTGGGGACTGAGGAGTCTGATGAAGAGGATGAGTGGCAAGGGAATCCCAGTCTTTCAGCGGGTGACACTGGGAAAGGTGAAACTGATGCTACCAGGCAACCTAAGGGATCATTAGCCGAGCCCTTGCTGGATCTCAGGACAAAGATGAAAAACAGGTTTGCAATTTCTGAGGCTAACCAGATGGCTATCCAAACGTCATGCCAGGGTTTAAGTCAGAAACTGGATGGAGAAGCTCAACGCAGCAGGGTTCTGGAGGAAGCAGTCACCCAGGCCAAGCACAATATACTGAAGAATGCAACAGATATTGATATGTTGACAAAACAAAATCATTTGTTGAGGGATGACCTGGAAAGGGTAGAGAATCATGTGTGAAGAAATAACATCTGAATTCTCAACATCCTAGAGGCAGAGAAGGAGAATCTGAAGAGTGTCATTATCACTCCTTAGGGATACAGCTCATAAAGCTAGACGTGAAATGGATCTGGAGCAGGAGATCCAGCAAGTCCACAAGGACCCAGTGGCAAAATTCCAGAATGATCATGGTTCATTTCTTGTCACAAACGGTAAAAGAACTTATTGTAGGAAGTGCACTCAAAAATGGCCCCTTTACTAGAAGTGGCTTTCTTCACCATAAAATCGGATGTATGTAAGGCCACAGACCAACTCCAGTGAGAGTTGGGAGGAAGACTGGAGGAACTCGATAAGCTGGGTGCAAGGTCCCAACTAAAATTTCCATCCATGCTCTGCATAATGTGGAACAATCAAGTGTATCATTATCGGAGAGTGGAGGATGAAAACATGCTGGTTGAGTCCATTAAGAAAAATTCCTGTCCCTGATATTGCCTCGGGTCTACAGAAAATATTGTGCTGCATTGGGGCCATATGTTGCTAGGGTGGCCTGTTGGGGGGCGGGTTAGAGTGGATTGCAGTAAACACTATGGCCCTCATTATGACATTGGCGGTACATCCCGCTTGCCGTCGCACTGACGGCCGCCAACTGACCGCCGCACTGGCGAATATCCGTTCACCATTTTATGACACACACACACCAATCCGACAGACCAAAGGTCAGTGATAAACTGGCAGTCCCAAAACTCACACCATTACACCAACAGAACAATGCCCATCACATTATGACCCACGAATCACCACGGCGGACATTCAACGGCATTAACCATTGGCTGTACATACCGCTGCGCTCACAATGGACACCCACATACAAAACAACACATTGGCCAATACCAAAAATATGCACATGACAACCATACACACACTACGCCCACACCACTATAGAACACACTCCCATATTACCCACAACCCTTTACCAACAACTATTGCCACCAGTAGACTGAGAAGAAGAGCAGAGAGACAACTACATACACCCATACACCCCTCACGCACTCCACATCACACACTCCACCACATTATCCAACATACCCTCACCAACACACATCACACAACACCCATGGCACCACAAAGGCACCCCTGTTTCACTGAGGAGGAGTTAAGGGTCATGGTGGAGGAAATTCTCAGGGTAGAGCCACAGCTCTTTGGAGCACAGGTGCAGCAAATATCAATAGCAAGGAAGATGGAGCTATGGCCGAGAATCGTGGACAGGGTCAATGCCGTGGGACAGCACCCAAGAACAAGGGATGACATCAGGAAGAGGTGGAATGACCTACGAGGTAAGGTACATTCCATAGCAGCAAGACACCAGCTCACCATACAGAGGACTAGCGGTGGATCCCCACCTCCTCCCCCACAACTCACAGCACGGGCGAAGCGGGTACTGGCAATACTGCATCCTGAGGGACTCAGAGTTGGCATCGCACACCCTCACTCCCATCACCCCACCACATTCCACACACTCCAACAACACATCTCACTAATCCCAATGCCAGGCCCTGCATGCTGTACCAATGCATGGGCACCCCTCCTAGCCCTGCATGAACACTCATCACTAAAGCATGCACAGCACAGGGAAACTAACAATCCCACAATACACCAACATACACAAGCAAAAGCTGGCAGGGTAACAACAGCCATAGAGGGGAAGCTACCAAAGTACAAATGTCATACACTTGAAGCATAATAGATCATTTACATCCCCACAGGTACCCCAGCCAATGTCACTGGAGAGGAGATGTCACCACTATTCAGTCCCCCAACAGAAGAGGCCCACAGTGATGACAGTAACTCTGGACTTCTCGATCTGGATGACCTACCTGGCCCATCAGAGGCCTCTGGACAGCCGGTCACCCATGCCCACTCACAGACTACCACAGAGCCTCCCCCATCAGGAACCAACACCACAGCACCCACCCAGCGTACCCACACCTCTGTCCCCAGGACAGGTCAATCGGCAGTGTGCCCACCTGTACAGGGACCCCAGGCTACACCTTGCCCAGAAGACAATAAGGGACCTGGGGTCAGTGGTAGTGGGCACAACATTCAGGGGACAGAGGCACAGGACAACCGGGACACAGGGAGGACTGCTGTGCGCCAGGGGGAGGACAGGAGCAGGGAACCGACTCTCCAGGAGGCACTCTCCGATATCCTGGGAGCATACCAAAATTCCCAGGACATGATGGGCCAGATCCTAGACAACGTGCAGGAGAACAGGCGGCTGCAGGAGAGACAGTCTCAGGGGATCAGGGAGGACTTGCAGGTCATTAACAACACCCTGATCTCCATAGCAGGGGTGCTGGCAGACATGGCCAACATCATGAGGGAGGCAACAGCACACCAGTGGGCCCCTACCACTAGCCAGTCATCTGAACAGCCCTCCACTTCTGCTGCTGCTAGTGGCCAGGAGGCCCCACAACAGGACCCACAGGCCACCGGCACCCCTTCCCCGCAGAAGGTGAACCACCCGCAATCGTTCCCTGTGAACCAGACAGAAGCCAGAGACACTTGCTAAGACCACTGCCAGGAAATGAGACTCTCCTGATTGTCCCCCTTGTGACCCACTCAGTCACCTTGTCCACCTTGAACTGCCATTGCTCCCCTTCCTATGTCCCCATGGACACTGCACCTGTGCTACAAACAGACTGGAACAATACCCTGGACTTTCCTCCATCATCACCCCATTACATTGCGCTTCCCCTCTATAATTTGCCACAACAATAAACATCATTGGATAAAACTCAACTACTAGTATTTCACGCATTAGGAAATTGTATTGATTGAAGCAGCTACAACCATTGCAAACGAACTGTACATAGTATGAGCATAGAATTAATGACCTGTTGCTGGCTGTTGTGATCACATCAGGACAATGTTGTCATATCATCATCTGTAAAATGAACATCCATAGGTAATAGTAAGTAGAGGAAAGAAGTGGGTAATGCCACCATGCCAATGCCACACAGAATACACCAATAGTCATAGAAATGTGAAGTAGCACTGTCTCACCTGTGTGTCATTGAAAGTACTGATGTGTCACCAATGTTCTGTTGTCCACATCCTCCTCCTCTGCCTCCTCATCCTCACTGTCCTCAGGGTCCACTGCTGCCACAGGGGCATCTCCAGTCTCCTCCTCCTACAGAAAAGGTACATGGCATCTGAGGATCAGGTTTTGCAACATGCAGCATGCCACTACTATCTGGCAGACCCTCTTGGGTGAGTAGCACAGGGATCCACCTGCCAGATGGAGGCACCTGAACCTGGCCTTCAGGAGGCCAAAGGTCTTCTCAATGATCCTTCTGGTTTGCCCATGTGACTCATTATAATGTTCTTCTGCCCTCGTCCTGGCATTGATCACAGGGGTCAGCAGCCACAATAGGTTTGGGTAACCAGAGTCACCTGCAAATACTGAGGGACAACATTTAGCCACACACTATCCTATATGGCCAAATCATAGGCATAGACCAACATATACTGGGTGGGAATCAAGGATCACCTATTAGCATCATGCACCGACCCAATATACTTAGCATTGATGTGGGAGATGTACTGGTCTGCCAGGCACACCATCTGCACATTCATGGAGTGGAAACTCTTACGATTCCTAAACACCTGTTCATTTTGCCGGGGAGGGGAACCAATGCAATAGGTGTTCCATCAAACGCCCAATTATATTGGGGATATGTCCCATTGCATAAAATCCGGCCTTCACAGTGGCCAAATCCTCCACCTGGGGGAAAGCAATGTAGCTGCACATGTGTTTTATCAGGGCAGACAAGTCTCTTGCCCGAACGATTGGGAACACTGGCTGTGACATTCCTGCTCCCAAGCCCACTGTCACTTGGAAAGAACCAGTTGCCACAAAATGGAGCACTGATAGAACTTGCACAAGATGGTGGATCCCAGTCGGATGATGGATAGCTTAGATCAGGTCAGGCTTCAACTGGGCGCAAAGCTCTGTGATTGTGGCCCTGTCCAGTCGCTAGGTGAGTATAAATTGCCCTTCCTCCAGTGTAGCTAAATCCACCAGGAGTCTGTACAGAGGGTATGTCCTCATCTCCTATTCATCCGCAGCGGTAGGTATCTAAGGGACACAAGAGTGAGTAGGCTGTCACAATTTGAACAACTATACCACAACAGCAGTCCACATCGTGCAATCCTGTTTTGGGACAGTGAAATTTGAAAGTAAGTGGCTATTTATCCTTTGACTCTGCAAGTATCGATAGGCCTGTTCACCGTCCCTGAAATGGCGACCGCCTGTCCTGTGTGGAGGGACAGGTGGAAGTGAGGTAATGCCGCCGACATTGTGCGCCGTATCGGTAGGCGGTCTTGAACTGCCGTGCAATTCCTCATTGGATAACATTGTGCCCTATGGGGTACAGTGGCCACTGGGGATCTACGCCATGGTGACGGTATGCACCGCCGTGGACGTGACCGACATTTTATTTCACATTCGTCACTTTTTCCTGACCTTCCATAGGAGAGGACCTACATTGCATGTGCTGCTGTGACCTGTGTCTGGAACCTACCATGGCCCGTGTGACCGGGGAAAGGGCCCCAGCCTTCACTTCGGAGGAGTTGGAGCGACTGGTGGATGGGGTCCTACCCCTGTATGGACTGCTGTAGGGGCCTCCAGGCCAAAAGGTGAATACACTGTGGACACGATGCATGTGGCATGAATGCATGGAGTTGTGTGTGAAGGAATCGTGTAAGGGTGTTGGGTGGATGTCCTCTTGGTGGTGTACATGTTGTGTGCTGGGCTATTTCTGTCCCATGGTGATGCAAACGGGTATGGTGGGCCATTTCTGTGACAGGCTGGACTGTTTGTCTAATGGTGTTCTCCTGTCTGTATTGCATCTACAAGTCAGCGTCCATCAAAAGAAGGGAATATGGCATGCCATCGCCATTGAGGTGTGGACCCTGGGGGTCTATGGCAGGTGGAGCACCCACTGTTGCAAACAGTGGGAGGACCTGAAATGCTGGGCACGGCCTCCTAACGAGGAAGGGGTGCCCGTCGGACCCTGACCCCCCTGATGGCCCACATGCTGGCAATGGCCTACCCTGAGCTGGATGGGTGCTTGAGGGCATCACAGCAGCCACAAGGAGGTGAGTAGAGTGGCTATCATTACATCTTACGGCTGGTGGGGTGGTATCCGGGTGGTGGTTGTGTGTCAGTGGGTGCCCTTAGGCCAGGCCAGACATACCAGCGTAAGTCCTCTGGAGGCTAAGGGTTTGAATGGAAAATACTGCTTACCTAGCTTGTTAGTATTCACTTCTGGGCAGGGCTGCATGGGTCCTAGGTGTGCTGCAGTTGGCGGAGTGTGCCCCTCCTCATTGCCTTGGTGAATAGCCATTTCACTGGTAGTGCAATACATAGTGCATAGACCTGTTCCCTGTGTGTGAGGGTGCTGTGTACGTCAACAGTGGTGCAGTCATTGACCCAGTGTATCCTTTGTCTCTCTCTCCCCCTTTCTTGTTTTGTCATCCCGTCCTTATGTGCATTAGCACCATCTGGCGGAGGAGCACCGGAGACAGAGGGAGCTGCATCCCACTGGACCCTGGAGGCAGAGACCACCGAAGCTGAGGGAACCAGTGGGACGGGGGGCGAGGGGAGCACCACGGCGTAGACTAGAGGGGACAACTAAGACTCTCATACCTCATCCAATGGGAGCTCCCTGGTGGTGGCGGACACCTCTGTGACCACCCCAGCTGCAGGTACAGCCGCCACCCCTGTACCAGCACCGCCCTCCCAGTAGCCCCTCACTGAGTTGCCTGTGCTCGCTCAGCCAGGAGGGTGGGCATCTCCTTCACCCCAGGCACCTCAGGCCCTGCCCCAGTGAGCCCTGCTGCACTGAGTGAGGAGGCTATTGACCTCCTGAGATCCATCTCTGTAAGGCAATCAACCATTGTTAATGCCATCCAGGAGCTGGCATCCCAAATGCAGCAATGCACTGCATTCCTGGAGGGCATTCACAGTGGATTAGCGCCCCAACAGAGAGCGATTCAGGCTCTGGCCTCCTCTCTGATGGCAGCCATTGTCCCTGTTTCTACCGTTCCTCCTCCAACTTCCACTTCCCAGTCCAATTCTCTTCAACCTCAAACCATCCCAAGCACACAGGCAGATGAGCATGTACACAAGACAACACACAAGAGTGGCACAGGGAAACACTAGCACCACACTTCATCCCACAGGCACTCACACAAACACCATTCAGTTGCAGACATGACAATATCCACTGTTTCCACTGTCTCCCCCACCTCCTCCACCTCCCACCCAGTTACGTCCACACTCACACCTACATGCACTACATCAATATCCACTACCAGCATCATCTTCATACCAACCAGAACACACACCTCACTGGCAGACACCTCTACAACATCCATGCACGTGTCCCCTGTGTCCTCTCCCACAGTGTCTGTCCACCCCCTCCTAAAGGACAGAAACTCAAGCACTCAGACACCCAACAGCCATCCACCTCACAACAGCATACAGCCCATGCACCTGCAGCCAAATCCAGCAGACATACACCTCTGACAACCACTCCCTCATCCTCCACTCCCATAACTCCTCCCTCCTCCTGCCCCAACATCCTTCAAAAGCTTTTCCTTTCCCAGATTGACCTCTTCCCTATCCCTCCCCTGTCCTTCACGTATGGACAGGGTAGCAATGACACAGCCCAGCACCTCAGCCAAACAGTCCACGGAGCCACTAGTAGCACCACCTACTCATGGTGGTATGGATAGCAGACCAATAACAGTGAAGGGGAAGGAGCCAGCACAACCTGGGATGAAAGGGAAGAGTCCGGCACCAGCTGTGAGGAAGGGAAAGGAGCCTGCACCAGCTGTGAAGAAGGGGAAGGAGCCTGTACCAGCTGTGAAGAAGGGAAAGGAGCCTTCACCATCAGGCAGAGAGGAGAAGAGCCCATCCACACCTGCCAGGAAGGGTAAGGGCTCCCCAACCCATGACCAGAAGGACAGGAGGCACTCTACGACAGTGGAAGCTGTCAGGCAAACACCGCCACCACCTGCAGCTGTCACAGTGGCCCCACCGCCAGCTGTGGATGTGCTGCCATCAGTGAGTGCAGGGGCTGCCCAGGAGCCTTCCCCAACCACCACCAGCATGCAGCCATCACCGCCAGCAGATGCCATGTAGTCCCCCCTCCAAGGGCTACCGTGCGGGCTGCCTCATCCAGAACCAGTAGAGTATTCACCCACCTGAGAGACTGTGGCCTTGCACTCCCCAGGACAGAGCAATGGGAATGCTGCCCCCTCCAGAACCAGTGGGCAAGTCACCTACTCCAGAGACTGTGGCCATGCACTCCCCAGGACAAAGCAATGGCCATGTTGCCCCCTCCAGAACCAGTGGGCAATACACCCACCTGAGAGAGTGTGGCCTTGCACTCCCCACGTCAGAGCAATGGGCATGTTGCCCCCTCCAGGACAAGTGGGCAAGTCACCCACTCCAGAGACTGTGGCCATGCACTCCCCAGGACTGAGCTATGGGCATGTTGCCCCGTCCAGAACCAGTGGGCAAGACACCCACTCCAGAGAATGTGGCCATGCACTCCCCAGGACAGAGCAATGGGCATGTTGCCCCCTCCAGAACCAGTGGGGTATTCACCCATTTGAAAGACTGTTGCCTTGCACTCCCCAGGACAAAGCAATGGACATGTTGCCCCCTCCAGGACCAGTGGGCTTGTTTCCGCATCCAGCTGAGGTGCCACCCCACCTGCCCCTAAGGTGCCTGCCTATTTCCAAACTGATGCTTCTGCAGTGTTCTATCCGGATGTGCTCAGGATTTGAGTTGGGCCTTGGACTGTGCCTTGTGTCCATGTGGGCCCTTGGACTGGGCAGTGTCCCTTTTTTATACAAGTGTACATATCTGTTTCATGGCCAAATCGAATTATTGATTTTGATTTTGATCTGATTACAATCACTTTCGTCACTTCCTGTTGTCCTTGCATTATTCTGCAGATTTTCGGGGTCAAATTGTTTTTGTAGTGCAGCTGGTTGTGTGTGTAGTGTGTGTGTGAATGATGTGTGTCGTGCGTGTGTGTGGCACTTTCCTTTTCCTCCCATCCTCCCTTGTGTGCTAGGCAGCTGTACTCACCATCGTTGTCTTCGTCGGCGTTAGTATTCCAGGTGGAGCAGAACGTAGAAGATCATCGGGAAAACTTGCAGTTCGGGTTCCATGGCAGTGTGGTTCTTCCCTGTGTCTCCAATGGTGAGTCCTTTCACTTCTGTGCTCTGTTTCCGCCAGGCTTTTGTTGGCATTGGTACTGCCCCAGAAAAGGTGGCAGTTTGCAGGGTCTTAATATTGTGGGCGGAACTTTGACTTCCGCCTGGCTGTAAGCGGATACCGCCGTGGTGGCTGGTGTTTCCACCCTGGCGGTTGATGTGGTACATTGGCTGTCTTTCGGCGATATCACCGCCATGGTCATAATTTGGCGGTACTTACCGCCAACCTGTTGGCGGTATGACTGCCACTTTATCACTCACCGCCAGGGTCGTAATGAGGGCCTTTGCCCTTTTATGTTTTTTTTCTTCATTCCCGCGTCCATAGGGCTTTGAATAATGCCAGGTAGTGATGGGAGAGTTTCAGAGGGTGGGGGGTAGGGGTTGGGCACCAGGAGGGGTGCAGTGGAAGAAAAGTCAAAAAAATTATATTAATCCTCATGATTACTGTGTTTTAGTTCAACCAAATTGTAATAGGGCCTGGAGATAGTACCAGTGTCAGAGGCAATATGGGTAAAGGTCTGGGTTGCAATAGTCCGATTTAATTAGTATGGGTAGAGAAATAAGATTCCTTACAAGAAACAATAATGGGCTTCGGTCTAGGGGAAGCAGAGTATGGTGATACTACATTTAGAAGATAGTTTAGCCTATATAATGAATCGACAAGAGACCTGTTTTACCGCAATGAAGACCAGGGCTTTGTTCCTAAAGTTGAAATGGATGAGACAGTATGCTATCGCCGATGAAGCCAAGTACTCAAAGGGAGTTGCAACTACTGTAAGAAAAGGGGCTGGAGTAGATCTGGGGCCACATGTAGCAACCCGTTTGCGAGTCGCAAACGGCGAAATTCGCCGTTTGCGAGTCGCAAACGTGGGTTTGGCATGCAGAAATGCATATTGCGAGTCGTTACCGACTCGCAATATGCATTTGCGACTCGCAAATAGGAAGGGGTGTTCCCTTCCTATTTGCGAGTCGCTGTGGGATGCAATACCATTTGCGACCGCGTACGCGGTCGCAAATGGCATCGCAGTTACCATCCACTTCAAGTGGATGGTAACCCACTCGCAAATTGGAAGGGGTCCCCATGGGACCCCTTCCAGTTTGTGACTGGACCCCAAAATATTTTTTCAGGGCAGGGAGTGGTCCAAGGGACCACTCCCTGCCCTGAAAAAATACCGAAACAAAAGGTTTCGTTTTTTTTTGCAGTGCAGCTCGTTTTCCTGTCAGGAAAACGGGCTACACTTCAAAAAAAAAAAAACTTCTTTATTTAAAAGCAGGTCGCGAACATGGAGGTCTGCTGACGTCAGCAGGCCTCCATGTTAGTGAGTGCCTATACTCGCAATGGGGCCGCAATTTGCGACCCACCTCATGAATATTCATGAGGTGGGTCATTGCGACCCCATTGCGAGTCGCAGTCGGTGTCTGAGACACCGTACTGCATAGCAAATTGCGACTTGCAATTTGCGAGTCGGATGGACTCGCAAATTGCAAGTCGCAATTTTGCTTTTTGCTACATCTGGCCCCTGGTATGATTCAAAACTGACTGTACTGGCAAATGGGTAGGAGGGTAGATGAAGTGTTATAACTACAGTTTTTTGTGTGCTGGTTTTTATGGCCTGATCTCAGATGCCCCGTGCTATCTTTCAACCCTGGAGTGGAATCTACTAGAGGCGCCACTTCCAATAGTCCTGGGAGGGGATTTTAATCACTAATAATCTCTATTGCTCTATTAGGAGAGATTGCATTAATACCCCAAAGATCAGGCAGGCCTTGAAAAGTATGTTACAGGATTTGGGTCTCGTAGATGTGTGGCGACATAGAATGGGAACAGCAGAGAGGGTATACGGATCATAGTAAGAAGTATGGCCACTTCTCCATTTGGAGACACTCCTACAAGTACAGACCTTGAGGGTAGAGTGGGGGCAAACCTTCTTGAGATTGGAAGAAGCAGGGATACGTTATAAAATCAAGCTCAAAGGGAAGTGTAGAGAAAAATGGCAGGTGAACTCTGAGAGAGAAGTGGGACACTACTAGCATGGAAAGCGAGAGTGGAGAGTGCCAAAAATATTATTAAAGAATTGGTAGTGCCCCCCCAGGAGAAGTCACTGAAAGGGTGGATGAAATGGAGGACCATTTACTCGTCTTATTCTCTTCTCCTTATAAAGGGGCAGTTAAGCCAGATTAAGAGAAGGTTAGGGGATGGCTGAGAGATAGGGAACTTTCAGAGCTCATGGACCAGGGGAAGAGTATCTTGGTGGCTAGGATCACTGAAACAGAAATTCCAGAGCATCTGAAACGAGCAAAAAATGGGAAGATAGTGGGCACAGATGCTATTTCCTCAGAGGATTTGATTATTCCAATATGGGAAAAGGTATTCAATGTTATTCAGTTGGAGGGGAGTCAGATTCCTGAATCTAGGAAGGAAGCCACCTTGGTGTTAATACTGAAGCCGGCTAAGGATCCTGAGAAGGCAAATTCATTTCGGCCACTTTCATTATTAAATGCCGATTACGATGTGCTTACCAGTATTTTTGCAAGTAGGCTGGGCCTTCTCACTTTCCAATTAATACAGCCAGACCAGAAGGGTTGTATCTCCAAACGGCAGATCTATGAGTTCGCACAACAGCTGCTTACCCCGCTCTTTTAGCTGTATTCACATGGGATGCAGCCAAAGCCTTTGACAGAGTCCGCTGGAAGTATTTGTGGGAGATCCTAAAGGTGTTGAAGTTTAGTCCAAATTTTATCTCCACCTTGCAAAGACTGTATGGAGCTCTATCAGCCCAAATTCTGCTCAATGGGACGTTGACTAGTAGTTTTAATATCTACAGAGGTACTAAGTTTCTCCTCTCCTTTTCAATATCTAAATAGAGCCACTTGCTCAAATGCTTAGGGCAGATCAGCAAGTAATTCCATTTGCTTTGCAGGGGTTTAGCACTAAGATAGCCCTATATGCCAACAATCTGATTGACTGTACGGCAGACCCAGATAGGACAGTTCCCAAAGTGAAGGAATTAGCAGAGGAGTTTGTGTCCTTCTCCAGATATTCCATCAATAAAGGTAAATCAGATATTATTAGTTGGCATATACCTGTCCAGTAGTGGGGTATGAGGTCAGAATTTAGATATCTGGGAATTTATGCTGAAAATGGCCCTTTCTGCAGGGTTATCCCCAAACGTATTGCCTTTCTCCTCCTAGTTTTCTGATCCTGTTTTTGTTGGCTTTAGGACTCTGGGCACTTAACCACTTCTAATCAGTGCTAAAGTGCATGTGCTCTCTCCTCTAAAACTTGGATTTATTGACTTACAACTGTTTGGCATATTTAATTTACCTGTAAGTCCTTTGTAAAGCGGTATACCAAATCCCCAGGTCCTGTAATTGAAATGCTACTAGTGGCCCTGCATTGCTGATTGACCACCCACAGAAGTAGCCTTTCAAACTTGTCTCAGGCCTGCCACTGCATTACCTGCTTGTGAAGTTTACCGCCACATTGACTTGACAATTCAAACTACTTTGCGAAGGCCTAAACTCCCTTTTTACTACACCTCAATCACCCCTAAGGTAGGCCCTAGATAGCCCTATGGGAAGGGTGCTGTGTATGTAAAAGGTAAGACATTTACTTACATGTCCTAGTAGTGACAAACTGCCTATTTTGTTTTTCACTACTGTGAGGGCTGCTCCTTTCACAGGATAGCATTGGGACTTCCCATATATATGTTTAAGTGGTGAGTTCTGATCTGAGAGGAGTAGCGTGGGCATGTTTGTATGTTTGGAATAGTAGTGAGAAATGCTGCTTACTGGTGTAGTTGGATTTTACATTACATTTTAGAAATGCTACTTTTAGAAGTGACCATTTCTCTGTGATTATAATTCTAGAGTTTTGCAGCCTGACTCCAATCCATGTCTAGGGCATAGCGACAGCTCCACTTGGTGCATACTTTCCAGGCAGCCACAACACAGGAGGGGCTGGGTGTGGCAGAAGAGGCATCTGCATAATGATAGTCATCCTGGGCTGAGAAGAGGGAGGGTCGTTCACCTCTTACATGTCAATAGGATGTGCCTTGCCCTTACACCATCTGCTGATTACTCGCTACTGATGTCTGTAGACAGGGCTGGGTTGGAAGAGGGATTGTGGTTTCTTTGAAAGGGTTTCTTTGAAGTCACCCCTGAACAAAGAAATTTTTAGTATAAGTACAGGGGCTCTGACGCCATGATTTTTAGAGTACTTTTGGAATTGGGAATGAACCTCCTTCAGGCCTACTGCACTACACCAAAGGACTCATCTGGACTGCTCTTCTGCTGTTGCCTGCTTCTTTCTGGGTGGTCCAAAGGACTCACTGGATTGCTTTTCTGCTTGTTGTCCTGCTGCCAGCTGGCTCCACTGACTTTGGTTACACCAGGACCTGTGGGACTGGGATAGATCATCATTAGAATCATTGGCCTTACTGAGCTGGTCTGCCTGGCCACTGCAATCTGCATCCGTCCCTCCAAATGTTCTCCCAAGAGCCCAGCATGTGGTGAACACTAGTTGCTGCTCCTGTTATCTGCATTCATAGGGGCCTCAGGAGTACTTTGTTGTCCACTGGCTAACAGCTAGCACCTGGTTAGAGCTCCATTTTTTTTTAACTTCTTCCCCAAACGTTTTATCCAGCGCGTGTAGAGCACTGTAAAGTCCTTTTGAGGTGTCCACGATTAGTGTGTGCAGGGCCTGTAAGTGTTGTGCGTTGTCTTCAAGAGAGGTTCCATGGGGAAATTAGCATGACCTTTAAGCCGGCAGGCTCACTATCCCTGCACCCGCTCCTGGCGAACCCAACTTCTCACTGCCGCCCATCGGAATCAGTATGTCTTGGAGAGGACTTGCGCTGCATAGCCAGTGCGAACCTGAGCCACGAGCCTCCTCTTGGATGTGGGAAAAACGCCACAGCTGACTCGTTTGCAGAGCAGCCCCACGCCCCCGGGCCAGCTGCCAGTATCTTGCCTCCTGCCTAACCCGCACATGGAGTGCCCGAGATGGGGATGGGCTGCCCGAGATCTTGGGCAGCAGCAGCTGCGCCACATATTTGCGGGCAGCTGCCTTTTCTTTTGATGACTCTACACACGGTGGGGGGACCAAGCAGAGTCTCCTTGCAACACTCTCATGGGGGGGGGTGCACCCCTCCCTCTTTACATCAGGTAGGGCCAAGGGGACATTCCTTGCCGAGTCAGGCACTTGGTGGCGGGCACAGAGAGAGACGGGGAGATCGCCACCATAGAACCACATAAAATTTACCATATTTACCCTAGGAGGTGTGCGGGCAGTGTTGCCAGATTTTAAAAGCCTTCTATAGCCCAAAGCTGTTGAACGACCAGCCCAAAGTAAGCCCAAATGAAACGGTCCCAGCCCAGAAAGTAGCCTAAACGTTTAACACGGAACTAATGCAATCGTAGGCTGAAGCAAACATTTTAAAGCGTAAATCAAATTTCTAATGTAAGCAAATATGTGAAACTCACAGTGCCTAGATTATTCATTGCATTACACACTAAAAATGGAAATAAACATGGAAAAATGGTCACTCACTTCTTATGATGAGCAGCAAATTGGAACAAGTAGTAAATCTGGACTTGGTGAGAGACGTAAATCTTTGATTATGTGCACTTCAGTCTTTCTTTTACAAACCTTTTGACATTGAAGCCTGTAGCAGCTACTTTATTTTCTTTTGTTTGGAGACAGAAAGATGAAGATCGCTTTAATCAAGTTCACAGCAGTCCTTTTGACACCAGTTTTGGCATTGGAGCCCTTTGTAGCAGGCAGATCATTTCCCTTTGGTTGCAGACAGAAAGCAAGGTCAGTAGCCACTTCCTAGACTGCAAGATGCTTGTTTCAGAGTAGAGGCATGCACCGGGAAGTAAACATGGCTGGTAAAGTGAAACTGCGAATGGTTCATTCAATCACATACGGTTTGATCCTTTCGAGGATTCACAGCTTTTGGCTGAACATCGCTTGCATCAACTTCACAGCAGTACTTTTGAAACCAGTTTTGGCATTGGAGCCCTTTGTAGCAGGCAGATCATTTTCCTTTGGTTGCAGACAGAAAGCAAGGGCGGTAGCCACTTCCTAGGCTGCAAGATGCTTGTTTCAGAGTACAAGGCATGCACTGGTAAGTAAACATGGCTGGTAAAGTGAAACTGCGAATGATTCATTCAATCACATACGGTTCGATCCTTTCGAGGATTCACAGCTTTTGGCTGAACATCGCTTTCATTTACTTCACAGCAGTCCTTTTGACACCAGTTTTGCCATTGGAGCCCTTTGTAGCAGGCAGATCATTTTCCTTTGTTTGCAAACAGAAAGCAAGGGCAGTAGCCCCTTCCTAGTGGTGTTGACTCTGCGCTGGGGCAAGTGATTTGTTTCAGGGCAGACAATTGACTCTTTGGATTTATCATGTTTTGAAATGGAGAATGAGCCAAAGCATGGCAACTCCCTCTTATTCAAGGTTAAGTAAGAGGTATGCTCTAGCTTTCAAACTGGTTTTATAATAAAGCAACAACTCACCGATAACAGCAAAAAGTAATATATCTTAATGGACTACCCCTCATACTTACTCAACTTTTCATGCCGAACTCAAGTTTGTGGAAAGCAGACCCAATCCTGTTTTCCCTTTGCATTTTACAGTTCAAGTCCTGTTAATCCCAATATAATGTCAGCCCCAACATGCAAAGATAACATTTGCTACATTAGCTCTGTCAATAACCTATGATAATCAACACCCCCCCAAATGGATTCAAAGCACAACCTTTGTTCTTTTCACTGCCTTTCATATGCACACGGTAGATATAGGTGAAATGCAAGTAGTCATCTAGCATTCCCAGTGTGTATCTGCAGTCTGCTCTACTACTGTTCTACTTTCTGGACTTTTCATTAAATGGGCAGCAGACCAACATTTCACTCATTTCCTGCCTCCTTCAGACGTACTCAGGCACTACCCCTACACTTGTTTTAGCAGGCTACCTCTACCCTGGAAAGTGGAGGTCAACAGGGCCCTTCAGAAAAATACATCTTTGTGTGAGGTGAAAAAGGCTGTTTGTGTGAGGCGATAGATACCCTTCTGCAAATTGCTACCAGAGGACAGAACACAGTGACCCAAACTCCATGAACTTGAACTTAAATTATTGGTAAAGGCTAGTGTTTTGTGTCAAATGCAAGCAATGGCTACGCTGAGCAGAGCATGACTACAAGTGATGTCAATAATTTAGGCACTAAGATCACGAACAGAACCATGCAGTGAGGCTGAGCACTGACCATGTACCCTCATTTCGCTTAGCTCAGCCAATGAGACCACATTTGTGCTTGCACTGCCTGCACCTGGAGTGAAATAAATGAATAAATCAGCTGAGCACACAGCTCAAAGTGCATTAAAAAAAAGTATGGGAACAGTGATGCTGCATGCAATGAGGCGGGGTTAAACGTGTGGCTAAAAAAAATTATATATATTCTCTTTCAGGTAGCCACATACATAACTCATGCCTTAAAATAAAAAATAAAAAAGTTAAGTTAATCACTGTATATTATGAAACCTCTATTAGTTAATGCACTGAAAGGTCTGTGTGTAACCAAATAGCCACATAATTAAATCTTCACTGCTGCAATGGAGAATTGTGTGTTGTTCAAATGTAAGTCATTAGGTTAAACTTGCATTACTGGCAGTATAAGATAGACTGCTACCAAACGTGCAAAAAGATTTCAGATAAAATGGTTTAAGTATTACCCAAACTGAATGATTTATTTTTATTTAACTGCCCTGCAAAGCACACACTGCACAACTCATCTGGTAACCCCCTTGCATAAGGAGTCGAAAACAATAACTCTTTGTCATCACCAACCTTCATGTGATTCCACCCAGTGCTTAATTTGTGCTTGTTGTTTCCGGTGCAGAACACCAGCACTTATTTTTGAGGGACGGCACTCTTTTTTCCTGCCTCAAGCATTTACTGCGAGCAAAAGACACATAGGGAAAGACAGAGGAATGCAAAAATGAAAAAGAGCACCAGAAAGGGAGAGAGCAGAAAGCTGCAGGAGTGAGGGGAAATGGCTTAAAATGGACTAAAGAGGCCCAACATGGCTTTAGGATTACGCTGCCCTAGTATTCCGGGTTTGCACATCTAATTGCAGCAGCTGCGTGTTTAATAGGAGAGCTTTTGGACACCGGCACGTTTTTATTTACAAATTAAGCACTGGCTATGCCACTCATTCTTATTCAATCCTGCCATGCTTTAGATCCTATGCACTCTCAATCCAAAATTAGCCCCTGAATATTAAAAATAAGGAATACATCTACTCACAACAAGTCACAAAGGCACAAATTGAAGGACTCTTACCTTGTCTTCCGCAGCTGCGCACCAACCGGCCGCACGTCAGTGAAGGTAGGGGCCGTAGGTAGCACCTACACAACAGGAAGGAGCCAGGGTGGTGTCTCCCCTCTACCGGGCCCCAATCTCGCACTCTGGGGCTGGGCGCTGGCTTTAATTCAGGGTCCAAGGCTGAAGCGCACAACAAAAGAGACTTTTCCGGGGGGGATAGAGGGTGCACCACCACCACACCTGTGCAGGCTGAGGCTTGCGGCAGGGCCCAAAAAGAGAAGAGCCACACACACCAAACACCACCACCACGTGCGCAGTGCAGCCAGTGAGTAAACAGTGCGCCACACACTGACTGACTCGCTCGCTCCTCGGCTGGCACGCAGCGCCCACCCACGCAGGCATTTTAAATAATGCCGCGGGGGCAGGCCAATAATTTTTGGCAGGGCCGTCAATTGGTAGCGCTTTCGCGCTACTAGATTGACGGCCTTCTGCCCCATTATGATGAGCTGATTCTCACACCGTCACATGCATGACGGGCTGCGCGGCCCGCCGCGAGCCCGCGGCTGCGTTGTGTGCCGTGCGCGCAGCTGCGTTGTGTGCGGTGCGCGCGGCCGCCGTGCAGTCGCACAGAGCAGCAGCAGCCCACGCTGCCGCACAGGCACGCTCAGAGAGGATCCATGGGGTCACGGGAGGATGTCACCTGACACCTTCATTTCTATCTTACGGGGCGGGGCCTGGGGCAGTGCATGTCCGGCGGCGCCGCCCCGCAAAAATTTTGCGCACACAGGGCTAATAATAGCCCAACAATTAGGCTCCCGCAATTGGGTTTTTTTCCCACACAAATGGGAAAAATATCGCCCATTTGTGCGGGAAATCGCCCAATCTGGCTCCCGCGCCACACAATCTTCTTGGTTTTCCCTCATGAATACAATCAGCTTTAGTGTGTGCATTGAAGTACTGTATAACACCTAGTTGACATGCAGATATTACGACACCAGTGAAATCTGTGTGACAATATTCTGGTGAGGACATCTCGGTTAGTGTGTAATAAATTGGAGGATTCATGTGGTTTGCACCTAGCATATTACCAATGTATGTCACTTAGGGTCTGTTAGAGCCCAGAATAGTGAGCATTACTTTAGTAGTTACGTTGTGAGACCAATTAACATGCCTCATGTGTTCATGCTTGGTGGTACAAGTGTTTTCCATGCCATGTCATGCCCTAATGTATGTCATGTGACTTGAATTATACACAGTAATTATGATTTGTGACATGGTCGTTTTTAGTATAGATTGACAATATACGGAACCTATTTTTTCTATATACACACTTCGTGGAGTCTCATTTGTAGTGTATTTATTGTGTCACTGTGGTGAGTGTGTTGCTCAAATGCTTTACATTTGCACTCTGGGGATAAGCCTGACTGCTCTGTGCAAAAATACCAAGGGTTGAGCACAGATTATCCTTGGTGTGTAGCTCACTTGCCCTGGCTAGAGTGGTGGGTTTTGCTTGCTTAGGTGCATTCCCTATAGGGTGCTCACATGTCCGTAATTTTCACGGACTGCCCGTATTTTCGCCATGCCGTCCGTTGTCTCTGATGAAAGGCTTAACGGACGGCATTTGTCTGTAATTTTAGCCTTTCACCAAAAGGACAGAATGTAATTAGGACAGATCAGTTTCCCCAGCTGGATCTGAAGGCAGGGAGTCTCCTGTGCTCTGAGGGAGGGAGGGGCAGACAGATAAGAAAAGGCCTTCTTGCCAGGGTGTCCCCTTCCCTAAAGAAATGCAAATGTGCGCAACTGGTGAATCTGCAATTGCAAAGGGGCTTGGAAACCTGCATTGACTTTAATCAAAGGAGTCACTTGAAGCTTTCTGATGGCAAAGATAGTTTCTTATAGAGAGGTACTGTAAGGGAGTTCCAAGGTGAGCTGTGGAGTGTGTGGTTTTATTGGACTGTTATCAAAAATCTTAGTACTAGGTATAAACTGTATATTATTCAAATCTGTATTTTAGAAGGACTTTTTATTTATTTAACCGAAATGTATTTGTGCATTTTGTAGCAGCTTATATTATGATGTGTGTAATGCATGTTTAAAATAAGGACTTACACATTTATAGTCCTTTCAGGGACCTTGGTACCTCATAATACTAACAAGCATTGGCAAAGCAATAGGTCTCGCCTACGCAAGAGTTATTGGCTTTGCCAATGTGTTTTAGCCATGTTATACACCAGAGTGGCAGCTGTTCAGCATGGCTAAAAGTTAGTGGCATAGTGGTGTAGAGTGGAGTAGAGTGGCATAGGAGTAGTGGCGTAGAGCACAGTGGTGCAGAGTAGAGTGCAGTGGGATACAGTTCAGTTGTTTAAAGTGCATTGGCGTAGAGTGCAGTGGTTTAGAGTACAGTGGTTTAGAGTGTAGTGGCATGGAGTGGTGTGGGACAGAGTAGAGTGGCATAATGCAGTCAAGCAGAGTGGCGTACACTAGAGTGGCAGAGAGTGCAGTGGTGTAGAGTGGTGCAGTGGCAGAGTGCAGAGTAGAATTGCATGGCATAGAGTGCAGTGGCGTAGAGTGGTGCTGCAGGTTGGAGTAGTGTAGAGTGGTGCAGTGCAGAGTAGAGTATATTGCTGTAGAGTAAAGTGGCGTAGAGTGGAGTGATGCAGAATGCAGTGGCATAGAGTGCAGTGACATAGAATTAAGTACTGCAGAGTAGAGTGTTGTAGAGTACAGTGGCCGAGAGTGCAGTGTTGCAGAGTAGAGTGTCCGGACAGTGGTGTAGAGTAGCACAGAGAGCAGTGGCGTAGAGTACAGTGCTGCAGAGTAGAGGGCAATGGCGTAGAGTGCAGTTTAGAGTGTATTGGCATAGAGTTCAGTGGCATACAGTGGCATAGAGTGCAGTGGAGTAGAGTGGCATATAATAGAGTGGCAGAGAGTGAAGTAGTGCAGAGTGGTGCAGTGGCATAGAGTGCAGTGGCATAGAGTGCAGAGTAGACTCGCGTGGCATAGAGGGCAGTGGTGTAGACTGGTGTAGAGTGGTGCAGTGCAAAGTAGACTATAGTGCTGTAGAATGCAGTGGCATAGAATGAAGTAGTACAGAGTAGAGTGGTGTAGAGTACAGTGGTGTAGAATGAAGTAGTACAGAGTAGAGTGGTTTAGAGTACAGTGGCCGAGAGTGCAGTGTTGCAGAGTAGAGTGTCCGAGCAGTGGTGTAAAGTAGCACAGACAGCAGTAGCGTAGAGTACAGTGTTGCAGAGTAGAGGGTAGTGGCGTGCAGTGCAGTTTAGCATGCACTGGTGTAGAGTGCAGTGGCATAGAGTGGCATGGGGCAGAGTAGAGTGGCATATAGTGCTGTGGAGTAGAGTGGCATACAATAGAGTGGCAGAGAGTGCAGTAGTGCAGAGTGGTGCAGTGGCATAGAGTGCAGAGTGGACTCACGTGGCATAGAGTGCAGTGGCGTAGACTGATGCAGAGTGGAGTGATGTAGAGTGGTGCAGTGCAGAGTAGAGTATAGTGCTGTAGAGTGCAGTGGCATAGAGTGCAGTGGCTTTGAATGCAGTAGTACAGAGTAGAGTGGTGGAGAGTGCAATGTTGCAGAGTAGAGTGCCAGTGCAGTGGTGTACAGTGGCATAGAATGATACAGAGAGCAGTGAGTAGAGTACGGTGGTGCAGAGTAAAGGACAGTGGCGTAAGGTGCAGCTCTTTAGAGTGCATTGGCGTTGAGTGCAGTGGCATAGAGTGGCATGGAGCAGAGTAGAGTGGCATAGAGTGCAGTGGCGTAGAGTGGTATACAATAGAGTGGCAGAGAGTGCAGTAGTGCAGAGTGGTGCAGTGGCATAGAGTGCAGAGTAGACTCACGTGGCATAGAGTGCAGTGGCATAGACTGATGCAGAGTGGAGTGATGTAGAGTGGTGCAGTGCAGAGTAGAGTATAGTGCTATAGAGTGCAGTGGTATAGAGTGCAGTGGCATAGAATGCAGTAGTACAGAGTAGAGTGGTGTAGAGTACAGTGGCGGAGAGTGCAATGTTGCAGAGTAGAGTGTCAGTGCAGTGGTGTACAGTGGCGTAGAATGGTACAGAGAGCAGTGGGGTAGAGTACAGTGGTGCAGAGTAAAGGGCAGTGGCGTACAGTGCAGATCTTTAGAGTGCATTGGCGTCAACTGCAGAGGCATAGAGTGGCATGGGGCAGAGTAAAGTGGCATAGAGTGCAGTGGAGTTGAGTGGTATACAATAGAGTGGCAGAGTAGTAGCAGTAGTGCAGAGTGGTGCAGTAGCATAGAGTGCAAAGTAGACTTGAGTGGCATAGAGTGCAGTGGCGTAGAGTGGTGCAAAGTGGAGTAGTGTAGCGCAGAGCAGAGTCTATAGTGCTGTAAAGTGCAGTGACATAGAGTGTAGTTATGCAGATTAGAGTGGAATAGAGTGTATTTGGTACAGAATGCAGTAGTACAGAGTAGAGTGGTGTAGAGTATAGGGACACCAGTGCAGTGTTGGAAAGTAGAATGTCAGAGTGCAGTGGCATTTAGTGTAGGTGTTTAGAGTGCATTGGCATGGAGTGCTTTAAAGTAGAATGCAGTGGTTTAGAGTGTAGTGGGGCAGAATGGCGTAGAGTGCCGTGGCGTAGAATAGATAGTTTCAGAGTAGAGTACAGTGGCATAGAGTGGAGAGGTGTAGGGTAGAATGCAGTAGCATAGAATGCAGTGGCGCAGAGTGCAGTGGCGTAAAGTAGATTGAAGTGGTGTTGAGTGTAGAGGTGCAGGGTAGAGTGGAGTTGCATAGAGTGGCATAGAATGTGATGGGATAGAGTAAAGTGGTCTAGAGTGCCATGACATTGAGTAGATTAGAGTGACATAAAGTGTATTGATGTAGAGGGCAGGGGCATAGAGTTGAATGTTACAGAGTTAATTGCACTAGCATAGAGTGCAGTGTTGCAGAGTGGCATAGAGTGGAGTTCTGTGGACTAAATTGGTGTTGTCTAGACTGGAGTGGTATGGCGTGCAGAGGTACAGAGCACAGTGGTGTAGAGAGGCGTGAGGTGCATTGGCATAGAGTAGAGTGGTACAGAGTAGAGTAGAGAGGCATAGTTTGAAGTAGCATAGAGTGCAGTGGCATAGAGTGAAGAAGAGTGTAAAAGAGTGCAGTGTCCCAGAAAGCAGTGGCACAGATTGGTATAAAGTGGAGTGATGCAGAGTAGGGTGCAGTGGTGTGGAGTGGTGCATCGTCAGGCTGCCTGTCGGCAGTAGCCGCGGGCGGCCCTCCCTGTGTCAATAATATGGCGGTTCAGACCGCCATGCCGGTGGCGGTCTTTTCCGCCGCTGCCGGCATGGCGGTCTGAACCGCCAAGTTCATAATGAGGGCCTAAGTTCCCACCGAAGACAGAGCCCAACATTTGCCTTGTTCTTTGAATGCACAGCAAATGTGATTAGATAAGAACAAGATTTACAGGGCTGTTTACGGAAAGGGAGCATTCAGAAGGATACTATAAATAAGGTTTGGGCAAGGGAAGGGACAAACTCAAGCTGCATAGCCTACAACAAATAAAGCCAGCAAGTTGAAAGCAACAAGATGTGACTTACAAATGACAAAGTCAATGGCAAGCAACAGGCAGAATGCATTCCCAAGGAAGCTCTATGAATGTACTTAAAGAGACAGCCGTGGGTACTTTGTGGGGAAAGTCCAGTATTTAAGTCCAGTCCGTATGTTGCAGAGGTTTGGCCACATCAATCACCCTGGTAGTATGACGAGAAGACCTGGAGTGGTCTCAATGTTGCAGGAAAGGTCTGTACACTCATTCTATCAGTTTGCCACCAGTCCCTATGGTGTGGAGCTGCTGGCACACTTCATGTAGAGTTAGTGCTAGGTGGCAGACATGAAATAGGGCATTTTATGATTGTTTAAGATGGGTGTAAGTAAGGGTGAAGATGGTAGTCTGTCACAAGCGTTTGGAAATTTAGGAGCTCGCCGTCCAGAAATAAATCCCCCAATTTTAAGACACATGCAGCATGCCACTAATGGAGTTGCTCTGAGCACAGCCGTCCTGTGCCAGAGGGAAGGCTTAGCAAAGGTGGTGCAGGAGCACAGGGTCTCTTTGTGTCAGTGAGTTTATAGCAAGGCAAGAGAAAGCTGTCCCTGATAACCCCGGATGGTGATTCGTAGAATGGTCAGTAAGAAACAATGAGCAGTGCAGTAAGCCCTCCTTAAATGTTTTTATGGACAAACCCCATCTCATGCAGGAGGGCGTGCAGAAAGCCAGCGATCCACCCATTGGACCTGTGCAGTTGAATAATAGCGTTCTAAGTCCAGAAGGCCCTATCCTCCCGCAGTTAAGGGTAGCTTTAGAGTGGAAAGAGCTACCAAACGGTGCCCCAGCAATCAAATCAGATGTGTGGCATGTCAGAAAAAGGGCAAGCAGGGGAAGGATTGAAAAATAATGCTATCATCATGGTAGCACACCATCTTCACCAGTGCCACGTGGCCCACTACAGTAAGCAGAAGAGAAGACCAAAATGCAAACTGGGCTCGGGGGAACCATGACGCTCTGCCGAGATTTCCATCCTGCAAATCAGTAGAAGAATGGTAGAGATTAATCACTAGGTATGGAAAGGTAACCGGTTCCCAGTTCAATCTGAGGTCTAATTGTATATAAAGGAGAAAACAGTGCCATATGGTAAAGAAACACTGATTACATTTTAAAAGGGTTACATTTTGTTTGTGCAATTTACATCCCAAATATTTTGAAGATTTTATGTGTACTTGACACTTAGGGATAACCCAGATCACTAGTTTGGATTTTGCTCAATTTCAAAACCATTTTAAGACATGGACAAAGCGGGCAATTGCCTTGCCCAAACTTGCAAGGTGTCTGGCCACTGCTCACCCTTCACAAGCATGAACAACGGACCATTGCACCAGAAGAGTTTGCCAAGGTGGGTGGGTGCTGCTTGTTCAACCACTTGACAGTGCCTCTTCTGTTTCTCTTCAGTCTGCAGAGACGACTCCCCAGGTCCCCAATACCTTCCGATAGTCTTGTTGCACCCATCTTGTCTGATTTTAGCAATTGTCCAACCTTGTTCTTCTCTTCCTTATTTATCCAGTTCTTAGCAACAACCTCCGATCTGATCTAGATTTCATCCTCCTCTTTTATTATCTTTGATTGGTAGTCAGGGCTTCTAGTTCTGAGATAAATGTAGAGTCCCAGACATACACTCTAGTGCTGTGAGACTACAGACAAGTTGTGGGTACCTCACATCCTGACATTAGGTGTGAGACTGTCACCCACGCTATCTGCCCTGCCTCTTTACATTTTTTCAGGCTGAAAGTACATGGATGGTTGGGGTGAGCTAGATGTTTCTGTTCAATTTGTTTAAACTAGCATAAGGTTAATTACCTTAATGTTTCCCAAACTGTTTGCCAGGGGTTTTAAAATGTTCAGAAACATAATCCAAATGTTGTTGTTACTTTCTCTTTAAGAAAGGTTGGGTAGGTTAGTCTAGGGGTGATGGCCTTGACACAGTGCTGACGGGCATTCATTTACTACTGAACAAGTAGCTAATGTGACAACTAAATGTAGCATACCCGGAGGCAATCAAAAAAAGACCACAGTGAATAAATAGTGTTATGTTAACAAAAAGAGTAAAACAACTGCGCTGATGTAACGCAATGGGGTATGACCTCTCGTTGGTGTGTCTGTAAAACTGACGTTTGTTCTTCAATTTTTATCCTGAACTTTGACCGTTCGTCCTGAATTTCTGTCCTGAATTTTGACCCTTTGTCCTGAATTTTTTACAGTCTTGTCCAGAATTTACCTCAATGCCAGGTGGTCACTCTAATTCCCTAGCCAACCAGAAACCTATTTCTAACATTGGTGATCAGCGGGGAGGTTAGGACTTGTGTTTGTTTGATGCCACAGTGACTCAGTGTTGCACTATAAATTCTTCCCTTGGACCATTACGCGTTTTCTGATTCTCCTGTTCTCTCAGATTGGTAATTTTACTGTTTACTCCTGCTTTATTTTCTTGCATTTAGGACTCTTGTTGCTTACATCAGTGTTGTTACCTTACCAAAATGATGTAAATCCTTAATATAGACCACCTGTTGTATTACAATGAGGAGGGGTTAAAGGTTTTCTCCAGGGAGAGTCGACTACCAGGGCATGGGGACCTTCTGAAAACCCTGTACTATTTTGAGATGGGCCAGGGGAAGGCAACTGAGGAAGAGGACCAGGAGGGAGGTGGTTCTGAAGGAGACCCTGAGGAGGACCCAGACAGTGGTGAGGACTCTGAGTGGGAGGGTTCCCCATCCACACCCCAAGAGGACTGTGGCCCTGAGGAAGAGTTTGAGGAGGAAGGAGAAAATGATCAGGCCGGGATGCCAGTAGAGAGTGAGGCCCTATGGATAGGGAGTCCCTTGTGGGATCTAGTGCCAGAAGCAGTGTTACTTTGCATTCCCTGTCCCCTGAGGAACGCAAGGATAGACAGGCTGAAAGGGACCTGAAGTTGCAGCTGGTGCAGCTGGCTGTAGAGGAGAGAAGGCTAGAGGCTGAGAAGGTCTTAGCTCAGGAGAGGATGGAGGAGGCTGAAAGAGCCTTCGCCAGAGAAAAGTTTGCCTTTGAGGAAAGGAAGCTGACTCTTGAACATAGTTTTACACTTCTGGAGTTACCAAGCATTGCAGGTGGAGTCCAGTGGTGGCAGCAATTGTGCGTCTAGTCTTAGGAACACCACCCACATACCCACAGACTTGGTGCCTAGCTTCAAGGAGGGGGGTGACATATGTCAGTGGCTGCAGGAGTATGAGAGGGCTATGACACTGCACAGGATCCCAGAAGAAGATTGGGGAACTGGCCTAAAGGGTTATATACGTAATAATGGGTGGGATGCCCTACTGTCCCTAAAAAGGAGAGACCACCATGAAGAAAGCCCTGATTGCAAGGTATGAATGCACCCCTGAAGAGTATAGGTTGAGATTCAGGAGCAGTAGGAAATCGTATCATGAGTCTTAGGGGGAGTTTGTGGAGAACTGTTGCAAAGCACTAGATGGATGGATGTTGAGTAGTACAGCAAACAGTTTTGAAGAGCTGTACAATCTGGTTCTCAGAGAGCACATGTTCTGTTGTTATTTTCCAAGACTACATCAAAACCTGTTGTAATGTAAGTTCTCTGACCACAGGGAACTTGGAAAGAAGGCAGACCTCTGGATGAGTACCAGAAGGTCTGGAAAGGCACTTGGGAGTGGCCCTAAGGGGAGTGGCTTAGGTTCCCTCCACCTGAGGGCAGGGGAGGATCAGAGTAGCCCTGACAGGTCCCCTTGTAGTGGGGTGGATGGAGGGTCCCATGTCCCTTCTCAGACAAAGAGGAGAAGTTGGGGTGGGAAACGGTCTAGCATGTCCTATGCATAACCCCAGAGCCTGGAGAGTACCCTGAGGGGTCCCCAGGAAGAAAATCTTCTCACCAGTAGACCATCCACTAAGGGGGGGTCCCAAGAGTGTCAAGAGAACTTGGGGGGGGGGTGTGGCTGACACAAGCGTCCAACCATTTCTGGTGTCTGACAGTACCACTCCACAGAGGAGGGTGCCGAAGTCCAGATGGAGGAGAAGGGGGAGGAAGAACTCACTCCTAACCCCCGTCCAGCCTAAGGTTACAGACCGGGCTGGAGGGTCAGGTTCAGGGTGTTAACCCTGACCTGGAGGGAGGGACAGCTGCCACAAGCGTACCTACCATTTTGTCTTCTGGGGGTATCCCTCCTGGTGGAGGGGGAGTATCTCTAAAAGGAGGGGGGGGGGGTCAGGGGGAAGATGGACTTGCCTCTGACCCCGGTTCAGCCCAAGGGTGCAAACCCTGGGTTGGGAGACCAGTTGCAGGGGAGTACCCCTGGATTGGTGGGAGAACTGAGCAGGACAGCTGCCACAAGTGTCCTGACAGTTCTGGGAGCACAACTCCCAAAAGGAGGGTATGGAACCCCAGAAAGACGGACAGGGGAAGGAAAGCCTCACCCCTAGCTCCTGTCCAGCCTGAGGGTACAGACGCTGGGTCTGGGAGCATAGACAGAGGGATCCAACTGGGTACAGAGTGGTGTAGAACTGGCAAGTGCTCCTTCTGCAGTTGAGGGTCATTGCCCACATTCTATTACCAAGCAAGCAGGGAAGCCATCAAGGTATTGATTGGTCTACCCTGCCTTTAGGCAATTCCAGCTCTCAATCAGGGAAGGTTGCTAAATAAATGATATGTTGCTCATTAATGGAGGAACCTGCCATTTACTATATATAGGCAGATCAATCTAATTAAAATGAGTATTTTACCTAAGCTGGCACACCTTTTCAAATGTGTTTTGCTTCCCTACCCTGACTCATTAATTGTCAAGCTACAGGGGAAAATAACTTACATATGGGCATCTGAGTCAAATAGACTGGCATGGAAGAAACTGGTGCATAGGTTGGAGAAGGAGACCTGGCATTATCTGATATGGGGAAATACTGTGATGCCTTCCAGTTTAAGAACTATAGAATGTTGTTAGGGACTCCAGATATTTCAACGTGGGGACGCTGCTAACGGCTATGACTAAAGATCTGGGAAATCATGGCCTGCTGTATAAGTTCAGTAATCTAAATGCTTCAAAAAAGCTAGACTTAAGGTACTAAACTCAGCTGTCAGGTTTTGGTATAAAGTCAGGAAGGTCCTGGGCATCAAATACTACTCAGATTTCTCCCATATTTGGAACTCCCCCGGTACTCCTGAATGCCTACAAGATACCTTGAGTCTTCCTTTGAGGGATGTCGGTATTACAGTGTGAGGGATCTCCTTACTGTCCAGGGTCTGGTACCTTGGGAGACATTGATGAGTAAGACTAAGGAATGGTTTTCAAGGTTTAAATATGTACAATTGTTTTCATGATACACTAGATAGAAGCAAGAAATTGGAGGCCCCTGGGAGATTGAGAGTAAGCTACTGGATACACGAACTACAAAGAAAGGGGTCTCCATTTGGTGCTGGATGCTGGTGGATGCCGAGGAAAGTAAGCTGCAGGTTCCTTTTTCAATAAGGGTAGCTAGGATGCCATGGCCAGACCTGCAACACAGATTGCAAGATTCAGAAAAAGTCAGGTTCCAGGATGCAGAGGATATGGCTATTTTGAGGCAAACGATGAACATATGATCTTCTCTTGCACCTTGCTTCTGAAGTTTTGAGATGATGTTAGCTAGGCTTTGGGAGGGATTCTTGGATTCGCTATTGTGCTTAATCCCATACTTGTCCTATTTGGGGTAGATATTGCAACACACAATTCCCTAGATGTCGTACAGCGACCCCTCCTGTTTTATCTGTTGCATCTTGCTAGAAGGGAAATCTGTAAGAACTGGCTTAATCCTGTACCCCCTGTTGCAGGATTGCAGTTGCAGTCTCTGATGAAGAAAGCACCGCAGGAGAAGCCTGGTACACTTGGATGCCCCCCCAGGGATGCCGGAACAACCA
Source organism: Pleurodeles waltl (assembly GCF_031143425.1). Lineage (NCBI taxonomy): Eukaryota > Metazoa > Chordata > Amphibia > Caudata > Salamandridae > Pleurodeles > Pleurodeles waltl. Next base: position 991,112,463 of record NC_090440.1, read on the forward strand.
TCACCCAGACGTCCTGAGAACATCTGGGTGATTTTAAGTTCAAGAGGAGGGTCAAGAGCTCCAGAAAGCACTGCAAGTGAACAATCAGCTGAAGCGGGAAAGTGGGATATCGGCAGTGAGGAGCAGAAGACGCTGGGAACCGAGGGCAAAGAAGACGCGGGACCCAACAAGACGACGAAGGAGTGGGGGAGCCCAGCAGAGGAAGAGACGTAACCAAAGGATGTTAAGACGCTATAGGACTGCCAGGAGAAGCCAGGTGAAGAACAGGAAAGACAACTGGAAGGTGTCTGCATCCACCACGTCCCAGGAGGGACATGGCTTTCAAAGGTACTGTCGCGGCTGAGGGGACGGTGGAATAACTAAAGCTAGGGAGGGTGAGGGGTAGACTAAGGGGTAGTGCGGCTGAGATTGGGTGCCTCCGATGATGCTGGGAAAAGCACATGTGGGAAGAAGCACTAACATCACAGGTTTCTATTATGGCCGTGGGCTAAAAGGCTGTTCCTGTAATAGCCCGGGGACCTGCGACTCTGCATGTGCTTGAGAGCCTCACTACTTGGCAACTCCCAGACTCCACCCTCACAAGCACCTTACTACCCTTATAAGACCCCTGATGTTACAGACACTTACTTGACCACTAGTTTCTTGTCCCCAAGGTACAATGTCCTGAAGGGCAACCAATGGTGACACACCTTCAACCACTTAGGAGTAAACAAGAGAAGAGCGGATAAGCATGAGGATAGAGAGAACACCCAGTCAAAGACAGTAAAAGTTACACAGAAAAGAACAAGGACTTGTTAAAAGAGCATTACATTAAAGCTTTGTCGTAGACATATTAACAAAGCCTCTGCCTACACTCATTCCTGACACCCCACACACCCGTATGGGTCCCAGCCCGGTGACACCCCCCTCCAGGGAGATGTGGCTAAAGGAAGTCCACTGGACTTGTAAATTGGATATTGGTGATGTAAACAGATGAGACATTACCATCTGGGATAGTTTCTTGAGATGGGAAGGGAAAATAGTAATGTAATATTAAATCCTATGATTACACCTGCTTACCAGTGTGTTTTGGGCCTTTGTAGCTTGTCTCCATGACCGTGGCAACCATTGGCACGAAGATTGAGGCCGGTTTCGAATGGGTCTGTGCCAGAATCTATTGCTTGCTCGGTGATATGAGGACTAAAAAAACAGAGGTTTGTTCAATGGCAAGGTGGTTCAGAGATCTCTCTAATACAGAGGTCTTCAAACTGGGGGGCGGGCCCCCCTAGGGGGGCCTCGAGTGATCCCAGGGGGGGCCCCAGACTCTGGCCAAAATAAATATTATACAGATAACAGGCTTTTTTTTTAAGCAGAAGCATGTTATTGCAGTTTAAAAAAGGTAACAGTACTTAACTGCAATGTTTAAATAGGTTTAGGCATATTTAAACATTGCCATATTTAAAAAATAATTGTGAAAAATTCTGAGGGGGGCCCAATGATTTTTATTTTTCAACTGGGGGGGCGCGGCATTAAAAAGTTTGGAGACCTCTGCTCTAATAGGTGAAAAGTCAATAGTTTTACAATGCAACTATATATTTGCAGGTACAGGGTGGCAGCAGGCAGTCACCTGTGAAGCCAATGAGTTAAATGTTTGCATTGTATGTCATACCTATGTTTTCAGGCAGCTCAATAGAATGTTACTTATAGCATAGTGGTTAAGATCTCTGGATATCAGCCAGATGGTTTGAAAGGTAAATAGTTAAGTGTCTGATGTTGGTCCTGTGTCTGTATAAAGGTATGCTCAATCACAAAGCATATCAAAAACATTAGGTCCACTCAGTAGAAAGTCTATAGTTTTTCATATTGCAAAACAAAGATTTTTGTTAATGAGAATAGGGATAGCTTTTGGTCAGAAGAGGCAGCATACAGTTACCTGTGAGCCCTAATGGCAAACAATGTTTGTATTTTATGTCATAGGTACGTTTTTGTGCATTTGCAGAAGTATCTTCCTTGGAGCCTAGTAGCTACAATCTCTGAAATTTAGTCTGCAGATTAAGGCCCTCGTTACAACCCTGGCGGTCGGTGTTAAAGTGGCGGTAATACCGCCACCAGGCCGGCGGTTAAAAAAATGGGATCACGACCACAGCGGAAACCGCCAACACAGCCAGCCACTTTAACGCTCCGACCGCCGTGGCGGTAGCAACAAACACTGCGGCGGTCACCGCCAACAGCCAGGCGGAGGACAATGTACCACCCACCACATCACAACCCGCCTATCTGCCAGCTTTTCCGTGGCAGTACCAACACCATCAAAAGCACGGCGGAAACAAGACTTGGAAGAGAAACCACTCACCTCTCGACACTCAACGAAGAACCAGGACTCATGGAGCCCGAGCCCTAGGTCCTGCCCATGCTGGTCTACCTCCTCATCTACCAGGAATACGAAAGGCGGCGGCGACGAACACCGGTGAGTGCTGCACTTAGCACATGGGGGGGGAGGAAAAAGAGAGTGGCACACACACACACACACAACACGCAACACCCCCACCCTCACCGCCAACACCATACACACAAACACATGCATCAACATTACATTTACACCCCGTAACACCCTGGAAGTACACAAGGGCAAAAGGAATTAAGTTAAATCATTGATATTTTAGAAATAGGCAAATATACGTAACAATTTGAGAAAGAGTATTTACAATAATATACAATATGTACATAAGGCCATACATTGTTCATGCAAAATGTCCATGGGCCACTGGGTCAAAAATCATGGGCCAAGCCCACACTTGACTCCTGCCACAATACGGAAAGAACACTGCAGGGGCATCAGGTTGTAAACACACAGGCACCTCAGGGGGACGGGGAAGGGTGGGGCACCTCAGCCGGAAGATGGAATAACGCCACTGCTCCTCGTGGGGGATCCATGCCCACAGCGATGTCCTGGGGAGTGCAAAGCCACAGTCTCTCAAGTCACTCTAGTTGGTGGTTTGCACACTGCTTGGACATGGGGAGTGCAAAGCCACAGTCTCTCAAGTCTCTCTAGTGGGTGGTTTGCCCACTGCTTGGTCCTGGGGAGTGCAAAGCCACAGACTCACAAGTGTCTCTAATGGGTGGTTTGCCCACTGCTTGGTCCTGGGGCGTGCAAAGCCACAGTCTCTCAAGTCTCTCAAGTCTCTCAAGTGGGTGGTTTGCCCACTGCTTGGTCCTGGGAGTGCAAATCCACAGTCTCTCTAGTGGGTGCCTTCTCCACTGGTCTGGAGGGGACCTTGTGCCCAGTGTGCTTCATCCTACTAAGGATTGGGTGAGTGGATGCCTTTCTCCACTGGTTATGGAGGGGGCATTGACCCCAGTGTGCTTCATCCTGCCAAGGATTGGGCAAGTGGATGCCTTTCTCCACTGGTTATGGAGGGGGCATTGTGCCCAGTGTGCTTCATCCTGCCAAGGATTGGGCGAGCGGATGCCTTTCTCCACTGGTTCTGGAGGGGGCATTGTGCCCAGTGTGCTTCATCCTGCCAAGGATTGGGCGAGCGGATGCCTTTCTCCACTGGTTCTGGAGGGGGCATTGTACCCAGTGTGCTTTATCCTGCCAAGAATTGGGTGAGTGGATGCCTTTCACCACTGGTTCTAGAGGGGGCATTGTGCCCAGTGAAGAAACACTTGGGGTGTGGCAGTTCACATTCCCTCACCTGGGTGTCTGAGGCACGAGATGTGCACAGAACAGGCGGCATGATAGTCCTTGGAGGCAGGGCTAGGCTCCATCCTGTGGCAGCTAAGTCTGCAAACTGGTGGCAGTGCCGGTGCTGTTGGGGGTGCTGCCAGTTGTGGTGGGAGGCTCCAGCCCTTCTCCTGCAGCCTCGGATGGCTGCCCACTGGAGCTGCTGGTAGTGGTCCCCCTGCCAGCGGGGCAGGTGGCGGTGCTTGCGGCGGGGCCTGCGGCAGGGCCTGCGGCGGTGCTGGCCGTGGTGCAGGTGGCGGTGCTGGCAGTGGTGGAGGGAGGCTCCAGCCCTTCTCCTGCAGCCTCAGCCGGCTGCCCACTGGGGCTGCTGCTGACAGTCGTGATGCTAGCGGCAGTGTAGGTGGCGGTGCAGGTGGCGGTGCAGGTGGCGGTGCTTGCGGTGGGGCTGCTGGTGGTGCTGGCTGTGGTGCAGGTGGCAGGGCTGGCGGTTGTGCTGGTAGCCACCAGGCCTTCACCTGCGGCCTCCGACAGCTGAAGTGCCTTGCCTGGTGTATTTTGCCCCTTTCTCACCTTGGCAGATGGTGGTGTGACCTTGGCTCTGGCAGCTGGAGATTTTGAGGAGGCCTTTCTGGGTGGTTCGTGCTCCTTGCCCTTACTGCATGCTGGCCCCTTCTTCACCTTGGCAGGTGGCAGAATGCTTTTGTCCTTTACAGGTGTTGGTGGCACACTGGCTGGGCTAACGGGTTCCCCCTTTTAGCCTCTGTTAGTTGCAGGTACCACAGCCGATGGCGACTTGGTGGCTGAGGTGCTGGCCTGGGTTCTGGACACCCTGGCCTGAGGGGAAGGACGGGGGGAGGGGTAGGGAAGAGGTCAATGTTTGCCAGGAAAATCTTCTTAGAGACACTGGGGTGGGAAGAGGGAGAGGGTTTGGGAATGGAGGAAGAGGGAGTGGTTGTAGGAGGTGTCTGTCTGCTGAGTTTGGGTGCAGGTGCATGGGCTTGATGCTGTTGTAAGGTGGATGGTTGGTGGGTGGGTGGGTGCTTGCGTTTGTGTACTTTGGGAGGAGGGGTCAGAGACACACTGGGAGAGGACACAAGGGACATGTGCATGGTTGTGGGAGTGGTGACTGGTCGTGAGGGGTGTGTTGTGATGGGCGTGCTGGTGATGGAGGTAGTGGATGAGGATGTAGTGTGTGAGTGGAGATGCTACTGGGAGGGAGGTGGATGAAGAGGAGGAGGGGGACACAGTGGAGGCAGTGGATGTTGGTGTGTCTGCATGGGTATGGTGCTTTTGTGAGTGCCTGTGAGATGAAGTGTGGGGCTTGTGTTTGCCTGAGCCACTTTTGTGTGTTGATTTGGGTGAATGCTGGTCTGAAGGTGTGCTTGGGATAGGCTGGGGCTGAGGGGATTGGGACTGGGTAGAGGAAGTTGGAGGGGGGAGGCTAGAGACAGGGACAATGGCTGCCATCAGTGTGGAGGCCAGAGCCTGAAATGCTCTCTGTTGGGCCGCCATGCCAGAGTGAATGCCCTCCAGGCATGCATTTGTTTGTTGCAAATGCCTCTCGACACCCTGGATGGCATTCAGTATGGTTGACTGCCCAGCAGTGAGGGATCTCAGCATGGCTGACTGGGGCAGGGTCTGAGGTGTCTGGGGCGAAGGAGATGCCCACCCTCCTGGGTGAGCGGGCACGGGAAACACGCTGAGGGCCTGCTGGGAGGGCGGTGATGGTAGGGGGGGTGGCAGCTGTACCTGTTGTTGGGGTGGGCACAGAGGTGTCCGCCATGCCAGGGGGCTTCCATTGGAGGAGGAGTCGCTGTCTGTGGTCTCCCCTCCTGTTCCCGTCATGGTGCTCCCCTCACCCTCCATCCTACTGGTGCCCTCAGCCTCAGTGGATTCAGCCTCCAGGCCCATGTGGGATGCAGCTCCCTCCGTCGCCGGTGCCTCTGCTCCTCCAACAGATGATGGTAATGCACACAAGGACAGGGTGACAAAACAAAAAGGAGGGGGGACAGAGGATACACTTGGTCAATGCCAGCAACAACACCACCATTGGCATACACAACACACAGGGAGAAGCCCTATGTGCTAGGCCATGCACTACCAGATACTAAGATAGTCACCAGCCCATGGGGTACAATGCCTAACACCATTAGCTGCACACCTGATACCCGCAGGACGCTGCCCAGTAGTAGATGCCCACTAACACTATTGGGGTAAGAGTGCTTCAGAGCTTGCCCAACAAGGGACCTACCCTGCCATCTCCGCCCTGGCCTAGTGGCACCCATAGCCCACATCCCCCACCCAGGTAACTCCTAACGCATGCAAAGTCTGGATTCAGAATCTGTACCCACCCCCTTGTGGCTGCTGTGATGCCCTCAAGCGCCCATCCAACTCTGGATAGGCCACTGCCAGGATGCGGAACATCAGCGGGGTCATGGTGCGATGGGCACCCCTTCCTCGTTGGGAGGCCAGCCCCAGCTGGGCCTCCGCCGTCTTCTTTGCCCAGCGGCGCAGGTCCTCCCACCTTTTGCGGCAGTGGGTGCTCCGCCTGTCAAAGACCCCCAGGGTCCACACCTCCTTGGCAATGGCACGCCAAATACACTTTTTCTGATGGGCGCTGACCTGCATGGAAAAGGCAGCAGAAAAGGGAATTAGTAAACCGTCTGGACCGTCAGACTCATGGCCCACCAGATCCCTCCCATCCCCTGACTCACATACATTGACCACCTTACATGCTGCACTCTGGCCAGAATGCCTCTGCCCCCCCCAACATGTGGCTTACACACACAGCACTCCATACATTCATGGCCCACGCATCATGCTCACAGTGTACTCACCTGTTTGTCTGGAGGACCATAGAATAACGTGTACTGGGGTACCACCCCATCCACCTGTTTCTCCAACTCCTCCGCAGTGAAGGCAGGGGCCCTTTCCCCAGACACTCAAGCCATTGTCGCTTCCAGACACAGGTCACAGCAGCACTTGCAGTGCAGGTCCTCTCCTGTTGAAGGTCAGGTAGTAAGTGAGTGAACAGAGAGAAAATGGCGGTGACGTCCGCGGCAGTGCGTACCTTCACTGCCGGCGTACATCGCCATTGGCTCCTGGAACCCATAGGGCCCAAAGATAACCAATGCAAGTTGCGCAGCGGTCATCAACTGCCTACCGCGGGGCGCACAACGCCAGTGGAATTACTTGATTTCCACTTGTCCCTTCTCACGGGTCAGGCAGATGCTATTTCAGGGGGCACAGGCCATGGCACCTAACTGCGTCACAGAAACTGATTGTCAGATTCACATACTGGTTCTGTAAAGGAAGAAATTCATCATTAGTGCAATAGATCTGTGAATGTGATCCTCTGCTCTCCGTTTTCTTCCATAGGCTTCAACCGCTTTGGGTGAATATGAGATTGCGGAATCCTTCGGTGTGCAGACCCCTGGTGGACCTTGCGACAATGGAGGAGAGACACATTATCATAACCTACAGACCTGATCGTGCCACAATCCAAGAACGTTGTGCCCAATTGGAGCCAGACCTGATGTCAGCTATCCGCCAGCCCACAGGTATCACCCTCTAGTGCAGGTCCTGTCAGTGCTCCATTTCCTGGCAAGTGGTTCCTTCCAAAAAACAATGGCCATGGCATCAGGGATGTCTCAGCCAATGTTCTCCGTGTTGACCTGAGTGTTGTTTGCCCTGCTGAAACACATGTGCAGCTACATCGTATTCCCCCAGGTGGGGGATTTGGCCACAGTGAAAGTTGAATTTATGCCCTGGGACATATCCCCAACATCATTGGTGCCATTGATGGTACACATGTGGCATTTGCCCCCCCCCACCCCCCCCCGGATAAATTAACAATTCACTCTATGAATGTGCAGATGGTGTGTTTGGCGGACCAGTACATCTCCCATGTAAATGCCAAATACCCTGGCTCTCTGCATGACGCCTTTATCTTGAGTAATAGCAGCATCCCATTTGTGATGGGCCAACTCCAGAGGCACTGTGTGTGGCTAATAGGTGACCCCAAGGTCCCCACACAGTATAAGATTGTGTCTGGGTATGGGGATGTCCCTAAGGCTATGAAGGACGTTGCAGATTGGATGAGGCTCAGCCGTCTGAAACTGAACTCAGACAAAACGGAAGTCCTCATCCTCGGCAACACCCTGACCGCATGGGACGACTCCTGGTGGCCCACGGCCCTTGGCACCGCTCCGACCCCCTCTGCCCACGCCCGCAACCTCGGCTTCATCTTGGACCCTCTTCTCACCATGACCAAACAAGTCAACGCCGTGTCCTCCGCCTGCTTCCTCACCCTCCGCATGCTCCGCAAGATCTTCCGCTGGATCCCCGCCGACACCAGAAGAACCGTGACCCACGCCCTCATCACTAGCCGCCTGGATTACGGCAACACCCTGTATGCTGGGACCACCGCTAAACTCCAAAAACGTCTGCAACGTATTCAAAACGCCTCCACCCGCCTCATCCTCGACGTACCCCGCAACAGCCACATCTCCGCCCACCTGAGACACCTGCATTGGCTCCCAGTCAGCAAAAGGATCACCTTTCGTCTTCTCACCCACGCACACAAAGCCCTCCACGACAAGGGACCAGAATACCTCAACCGACGCCTCAGCTTCTACGCCCCCACCCGTCTCCTCCGTTCCACCGGCCTCGCTCTCGCTGCCGTCCCTCGCATCCGCCGCTCCACGGCGGGTGGGAGGTCCTTCTCCTACCTGGCGGCCAAGACCTGGAACACCCTCCCCACCAGCCTCAGGACCACCCAGGACCACTCCGTATTCCGGAGACTCCTCAAGACCTGGCTCTTCGAGCAGCAGTAACCCCCTTCCCACTAGCGCCTTGAGACCCGCACGGGTGAGTAGCACGCTTTATAAATGTTAATGATTTGATTTGATTTGAAGGGTTAGTATGTGACTAACAGTAGTCCCTCGATGTTTGCAGGTGACTCTGGTTACCCCAACCTCTCATGGCTACTGACCCCATTGAGGAATGCCAGGACAAAGGCAGAGGAACATTACAGTGAGGCACATGGGTGTACAAGGAGTATTATTGAAAGGACCTTCGGCTTCCTGAAGGCCAGGTTCCGGTGCCTCCATCTGACAGGTGGATCCCTGTACTACTCACCCAAGAAGGTGTGCCAGATTATCGTTGTATGTTGCACAACCTGACCTTGAGACGCCAGGTACCTTTTCTGCAGGAGGATGAGCCTGGAGATGGGCATGTGGCAGCGGTGGAGCCTATGGACAGTGAGGAAGAGGAGGCAGAGGAAGAAGCTGTTGACAACAGAAGCAACATAATACAGCAGTACTTCCAGTGACACAGAGGTAAGACACAGTAACTTAACTTAACTTATCAGTTATCTGTTGGACTTCGTACATGGCAGCCTGATTTCCCTATGTCTATGGCCACTTATTGTACCCTTTGGCATCTCTATTTTCAGATCTCTGTGGCCCACTCTGGCTCCTGCTATGTGTACTGCTGCCCACCAAAGGTCATTTCAAAGTATATTTGACTGTACATTTGACTTGCAGTGCTTTGATTATGTTGAACTAATACATATTTCAATCATTTGACAGACTCCAGATTAGTATTTGTTCCAAGGGTGTTTATTTACTTGCGCATAAGTAGAGGGTGATGTGCAAAGGGCTGGGCTGATGGTGGAGGAAAGTCCAGGGTAGAATCCAGTCTCTTGGTATCACAGGTGCATTGCCCAATGGGGCATAAGAAGGGGAGCAATGGCAGGTCAAGGTGGACAGGGTGACAGAGTGGGACAGAAGGGTGACAATCAGGAGAGTCTTATTTCCTGGCAGGGGTCTTGGTAATGTTCTCTGGCTTCTTCCTGGATCGCAGGGACCGTTTGCGGGGTGGTTCTCCTTCTGCAGGGTGTGGGGTGCTGGTGGCCTTTTGTTCCTGTGCTGGTCCTCCTATCCGCTAGCGTGGTGGAAGGCTGTTCATCGGTTTGGCTAGTGTCCGGGGCCCGTTGGTGGGCCACTGCCGCCCTCATGGTGTTGGCCATGCAGCACCCCTGCAATGGTGACCAGGATGGTGTAGATGTGGTTGAGGTCCTTCCTGATCCCCAGGTACCTCCTGAAGCCGCTGGGACTCCTGCAACTTGGCCAGTATCTGGCCCATCGTCTCCTGGGAATGGTGATATGCTCCCAGGATGTTGGTGAGTGCCTCCTGGAGAGTGGGTTCCCTGGGCCTGTCCTCCCCCTGTTGCACAGCAGTCCTCCCAGCTTCCCTGTTGTTCTGTGCCTCCGTCCCCTGAACCGTGTGCCCACTGCCACTGACCTCAGGTCCCTAATCATCCTGTGTTTGTGGGGTTGCCTGGGGTCCCTGTAGTGGTGGACACACTGCTGATTGACATGTCCTGGGGACAGTGGCATGGGCCCGCTGGGTGGGTGCTGTTCTGGTGTTTCCTCAGGATGGGAGGCTCTGTGGTGGGTTGGGACTGTGGCAGGGGAACCGACTGTCCAGAGGTCCCGGATGGGCCAGGTTGGTCATCCTGACCAGGCGTGCAGAGCTGCTGTCATCACTGTGGGCCTCTTCTGGGGGGGACTGGATGTAGCTGGCACCTCCTCTCCGGTGACGTTGAGTATGGGTCCTGTCGGGATACAAATGCAGTGTTAGTGTATCTGCGGGTGCCATCTTGTGCATGGGTGTGTTTCCCTGTATGATTGTGATTTCCCTGTCACCCTGGCCTTGTGTGAGTGGTGATTTTGCGGCTGGGTGAGTCTCTCTTCTGGGCATGCTGTGGTGATGGGTGTCCATGCAGGTCTGTGATGGGGGTCCATGCATTGGTGTTACATGCAGGGCTTGGTATTGGGATGAGTGGGTTGTGATGGTGGGGTATGTGTGAGGTGGTGGAGTGATGGGGTGAAGGTAGGGGTAGGAGTTTGTGATGGCACGCAGGTAGGGTGTGGGGGATAAAGTATTAAAGATTTGACTTACCCGGGTCCAGTCCTCCTGCTACTCCTGCGAGGCCCTCGGGATGCATTATTGCCAAGAATTGCTCCTCCCATGTTGTTAGTTGTGGGGGAGGAGGTGGGGATCCACCGCCAGTCCTCTGTACGGCTACCTGGTGTTTTGCAACCAGAAATCGCACCTTCCCCCATCCACCTCTTCCTGTTGTCATCCGTTGTTCTTGGATGCTGTCCCACGGCATTGACCCTGTCCACGATCCTCCGCCATTGCTCCATCTTCCTTGCAATGGACATCTGCTGCACCTGTGATCCAAATAGCTGTGGCTCTCCCCAGATGATTTCCTCCAGCATGACCCTTAGCTCCTCCTCTGAAAAGCTGGGGTGTCTTTGGGGTGCCATGGATGTGGTGTGAGTGATATGTGTGAGGATGTGTGGGGTGATGTGTTGGGGTGTGTGGTGTGAGGTGCGTGAATGGTGTATGGGTGCTGGTGTTTTGTGGCTCAGATTGAGTGGGTGCTCCTGGCTTGTGTCTCTCTCTGTTGGCAATCTTTTTTTTCATTGAAAGGGTTGTGGGTAATGTGGGTGTGTGTTTTATAGTGGTGTGAGTGTGTGGGTGTGTGTGTGTGTGTGTGTGTGTCAGGTGTGTGTAGTTTGAATTGTCCAATCTGGTGGTGTTTTGTAAATGTGTGTGTGTTTTGAGCGCAGCGGTGTGTACCGCCAATGGTTTACCGCTGTTGAGAGACCGCTGCGGTGATTCGTGGGTCGTGATACTGTGGGCATATTCCTTTTGGCGTAACGGTGTGGGTTTTGCTATCGCCAGTTTATCACTGACCTTTGGTCTGGCAGACTTGTGTGGGTGTCTGTACAGTGGCGGATTTCTCAGTGTGGGTCATAATACCCGTAGCAGAATACCACCGTAGTCACGGTATGTTGGCAGCCGTCAGCACGGCGGTAGGCGGCATTTACCGCACGGTTGTAATGAGGACCTAAGTGTTCATGCCCCTCTCTCAGTATGGTTCTGAGTCAGTTTAAATCTCTGTTGAATCAAAATTTATATCAAGAATCTTTCTTATATGTACATATATAATAACATAGCAGGTTTTATTTTGCATCAATATATCCACTTTATTAGGCCTGGTCTTTAAGGAAGCTAGACAAAATATACATATAAAGGCTTTTGGGTTAGTGGTCTTCATCCATTGCACTGTTAGACTTTCATCAAATGTTGCTTTGCCCGCCAAAGTGTACATCATGGGGTAATAAGAGACTCCCTGCACTCTGTTAACAAGCTGTTTGCTTGTCCTTATGTGCTCGGCATCCTGCACATACATTATTGTTACTATGCCATTCCCAAATAGTTATCAGCAATCTTAGAACAGTAAGCCAAAGTAAAGGTTTGCTAAAAACAGTTCCAAGATAGCTGCCTGATATTCTCAGGCACTGATGGTCATTACATGGAAGTGCCTCTTTTTGCATGATCACCCCTACTTTTTTAGACCACTTTTGCCGCCTTTTCAACTTCGTAAGTGCACTGAGCCCTTCCAAACAGGCCTCAGTGCCAGTGCTCTGACCCTTAAAAGTCAGCGGAAGAAATGTCATCCAGGAGCAGCACTTTTTTGGTCTCACCCTTAGAGGAGTATCGACAGACATTTAGGGTCACACACAAGGGGGCAAGAAAAACATGGGTGGACCTTTTAGATGCTTCAGTAAAGACAGTGGATGGCTGAATTAAAGGTAGCAAGGTGGATACTTGTGAAGGGCTCTGTAAGTTGATGGTTAGAGTATATCCTTACAAATTGTTCATCAGAAAAGTTACACTGGCATCTAGTGGATTCAAGGCTGTCTAGTCACAGAGAGCTGGGCAAAATGGCAGTTGAATGGGTGTGCACTAGGGTGCCCAAGAAATCCCATGGAGGTGATTCTAAGAAAGAGAGCCAGGACCCTCTTCAGGGTATAGAAGTGGATAGCAAAGTTAAAAAAACAGAGGGGGTCATTACGACCCTGGCGGTAAAAAAAATTGAATTATGACAGTCATCCGCCACTTCACCATTCCGACCGCCATGGCGGTGAAGACCGGTGGACTGGAGATTGCGGTCTCCAGCCCGGTGGTCGTCACTAGACCGCAGACGGTATCAGGACCCTGCATACCGCCATGGATCTCGGGTGGTTGGGAACCACCATGAGATCCATGGCGGTAGGCACTATCAGTGCCAGGGAATTCCTTCCCTGGCACTGATAGGGGTCTCCCCCACCCCGCTACCCCCCACGAATCCTCCCCCCAAACCTCCCACCCCTCTGCCACCCCCCAATTGTGGCACAACCCCCCTCCCCACCCCGAACATGCACATATACACACCCCTACACGCACACACCCCGAACATACACATATACACACCCCTACACGCACACATACACCCCGACAGCACATACCCGCACACATACAAACAGACATGCACACCGTCTGACCAGCACACATTTCCCATGCACACAACACCCCGCACGCATACACTCACTCACTCACTCACCCCCTCTACACTCTCACACGCACACCCCCATCCACGCACACAACACCCCCCCACCCCCTTCCCTAACAGACGATCAACTTACCTTGTTCGTTGATCCTGCGGGAGGGGACGGGATCCATGGGGGCAGCTCCGCCACCAGCACACCGTCACCAGAACACCGCCACACCGAATCATGGGACGTGATTCAGTGGGCGGTGTTCTGTTGACGTGGCGGTGGAGGTTGAGCAACCTCCACTTTCCCATCGTCTGCCAGTATGGCTGCTGGCGGCTTTCCATCCGAAAAAGGACGGCGGGCTGCCAGCGGTCATAATACGCGGCGCGGAAGACCGCCACCACTGGCAGTCTTCAGCACGGCGGTACCTCGGCAGTCTTGCGAAAAGACTGCCGAGGTCGTAATGACCCCCAGAGTCCTCTAAAGGTACCCTAAAGAAGTCCGGGGGGGGGGCATCTGAGGCCAATCGAGTCCAAAGGGACAGGGGTGCCCAGCCAGGTTTCCCAGGTCCATGTGTGATGTGTTTTTTCTTTTGAATTCTGGGATTTGTAGTTGTATTTATTCCATTGTAAAACCTGGGAAAGAATTAGGAGCCTTCAAATGTTTGGGTGTGTTATGACTGTAGGCAGCCAGGACACAAGAGAGGAGATTCTGAGTGCACCAAGAAGTCATTCACTGGTGGTCCTCCCAAGAACACTGCAATGTTGGCAGAGGGGAGAAATTAGTCCCTAGGTATTCCAGCGTATATACTAAAGTCATTCTAGTATCAGTGGGGGAGGTGGAAATTGAAACCTAGGGAATTAATGGGGTTGAAGTTCAGGCTCCGAGGGATGCATCGATCAGAATAACTGTTGTCATGACACACCTGACTTCCCCAGAACAAATCATTCATAATTAGATGCACCTGATAGTAAACTCTGACAATGATAGAAAGTCCCATCCCATGGTTATGGTGGACTGAGTGTGTAGCAGTTCTGGCTTGAAGAATGTGACTGTGTACCCTGTCATTCCAGTGGAAGTTCTGTTGGGAAACGGTCTGAAGTTTTCTGCCTGGACAGATATGGAAAGGAAAGTTCAAGCCACAGTGCTGGGCCTCCATGAGTGGGTGTGCGTGACAACGAGAGGACCAGTTGCCTTAAAGTGAAGTCAAGGGAACCTGGAGCCTGGAAGAATGGCCTGGGTCCCTCGGAACAAGAGGAAGGACAGGAAGTTGGGTGAGCCGGGTTCCGAGAGTCGTCAGGCCCAGGAGGAGGCTAATCAGGGGAAGGGCCTGGTGCCTGAAGAAGAGGATGTCCCCTTGATGACCTGCCAGAGTTGACAGAGCTACACGGGGCGGGAGATCCCTCCAGAGAGGACATATGCCCGGGGCAAAAGACTTGTTCCACTCTTGAGGGCTTGAGAAAATTTGCTGAAAGGCAAGACAATGGATCTGAGAATGGTACCCATAGGGTATACTGGGATCAGGGAGTTCTGTATAGTGGGGCAAGGGACCCCACACCAGGGGTAACCAGGAGAAACCAGGAGATTGGTGGTCTCCCAACAATACAGAAAATGTTTCTTCAACCTGGCCCATGACAAACCCTTATCTGGTCATCTGGGTCAGGCTAAAACCTGGGAAGGGTTGGTGAATCCCTTCTATTGGCCCCACATGTCAGATACAGTGAGGGAGTTCTGTCTCTCTTGATACCACTACCTGTTGTAGTGACTCCCTTTAAGAGGGTGGGAATAGACATTGTTGGTCCCGTAGACCCTCAGACTAAATCTGAAAACAGGTTTATCCAGGTTTTAGAGAACCATGCCACGGACAGTTGCTGCCCTTACAGTAGCTAGAGGCCTACTTGGTATCTTCAGAGTAGGTTTCCCTTAGGATGTTATTTCAGACAGAGGTAACAACATAATATCTGCCTATCTAAAAGTAATGTGAGATCTGTATGGTGTTATCCACAAGTTTTCCACTCCATACCATACCCAAGGTAATGATCTAGTTGAGAGATTCACAAAACCACAAAAGGCATGATAATGGGTTTATCAGAGAAATTCAGAAACAGATGGGATGTTCTCCTTCCACGCTACTGTTTGCCTACAGGAAGGTACCCAAAGAGAAGTGAGCTTCAGTTCCTTTGTGCACCTGTTTAGTCACCCAGTAAGGGGTCCTCAGAGCTCAGTGAGAGAGGGAGGGAGAAAACCATCAAAGAGCCACAACAGGAGTTAGTGGGGTATGAGCAAGGCTTTCGCTCCCCAATGGCAGAGTAAATCAAGAGGGCAAACTAGAACTGGGGTATGACCAGAGGTCTTCCTTGGTAGAATACTAACCCAGACAACTGGTGTGGGTTCTGGAACCTGTAGCTTCTGGGCCCCCTAAGACAAGTAGACTGGGCCGTACACCAGACTGGAAAAGAAAGGGAACGTTACCTACATGGTGGGCTTAGGTACTCCTAGGAACCCTCACAGGGTGACACATGTCAACAGATTGAAACCACACTATGAAGGAATAGACATGATCAAGCTAAGAGAGCAATATGGAGGGCAAGAAGAAGAAAGTGAGCCTATCCCTGACTTAGTGTCAAGTAATGCTAAAGATGGCTCAGTGGATGGAATAGTCCTCTTCTTCACTTTGACAGAACAACAGCAAAAGAACTGTTACAACTAATTGAAACAATGTGCTGGTCTGGCCTCCTTGACACCTTGGTGTGTTCATGATGTGAACACAGGGGACAGCTTGCCTGTCAAAAGTAAAATGTATAGGCTGTGAGACCAGGTCAAAGCCAACATTAAGGATTAGGTTTTCAAGATGCTGGAGTTTGGGGTGATTGAGCCTCTAACACTACTTTGGCCAGCCCAGTGGGTCTGGAACTTACATGAAATCCAAAAGGTGGGAACCTGGGATGAGGTTCTGTGTAAACCACAGAGGCCTAAATGCAGTCACTAAGATGCAGACATGTACCCCATACCTAGAGCTGATGAGCTCGTAGGCAGGTTGAGGCCTTCCAAGTACCTAAGAGCAGTTGATTTGTCTTTAGGATACTGGCAGATAGCCCTCACTCAGGGAGTCAAGAAGAGGTCTGTATTTCTAACTTTTAAAGGCCACTTTCAATTTAAAGCCCTCTGGTTTGTAAAATGCCACTGCCACCTTCCAGACGTTGATGAAGAGTTCTCTCAGGCCAGGAAAATGTCAATGCAGCTTTTCTGGATAATATTGCTGTATTCAGTTCCACTTGGAAGGAGCACCTGGTCCACCTTAAGGAAGTGCTTCAGGCCCTGCAGCAGACAGGACTATCAATGTATGTAAGTGTCAGATAGGGCAAGGCTCAGTAGTGTCATTGGGCCACCAAGTGGGTGGAGGCCAAGGACAACCTCTTCAGCCCAAGATATAGACTATTCTGGCTTGGGATGCTCCTAAGACTCAGACTCAGGTCAGAGGTTTTCTTGCCTGACTCAGTACTACAGAAGATTTGTGAAGGGGTGTGGTACCATTGTGGCATCACTGACAGAAGTTGCCTCCGAGAAACAGCCCAGAAATGCTATTTGCACTGAGGAGTGTCAAAAAACCTTTGATACCTTAAAGGAGGCTTTGTGCTCAGCCCCTGACTCAAAGGCACCTGATTTCATTAAGGAGTTTAATGTCCAAGCAGGTGCTTCTCAACATGGGATTGGGGATGTGTTGGCACAGGTAAATGATGAGGGCCAAAATCCACCAATTACATTTATTAGTAGGCAACCCCTCTCCAGAGAGCAGTGTTTGAGTGCAATTGAGAGGAAAGCCTTTGCTGGGGTTTGGTCCCTAAAGAAGCTGATGCCCTACCTGTCTGGGACTCACTTCAGAGTGCGAACTGACCACAGACCTCTCAGGTGGCTTATGCAAATGAGAGGAGAGAACCCAAAATTGGGGCATGGACTTTACAGTGGACCACAGACCTGGGACTGATCATGCCATTACAGATGGTGTTCCCAGGTGCTTACACTTAGATGATGAGAACTACCAGGGTGTGGGTTAGTTGCTCATCACCTTTCATCTGGAGGAGCCATGTAAAGAAATGCCCTCTTTTCCATGATCACCCCAAAGTTTTGGACTGATGCTGCTGGATTTTCGACTCAGAAACAGCACTGAGCCTTACCAAAAGGGACTCCGTGCCAGTGCTCTGACCATTATAAGATATAAATCTGATTTGTTCACCCACAATTGGTGCAAGTTAACTTACTTAAAAGTCCCTAGTAAATGGTACCTTTGGCCTGTAAGTTAAAGTGTCTCTAGTGAACTGAAGCATTTATTGTGCCACCACGAGTGTGACAATGTAAAGCCTGTCTCCCAGCCTGTCAGTGCAGACTGTTAGAGCTATTTTAAACTACTAACTCATCTTTGCCATTTAAAGTAATGGCAAGGCACCAGCCTTACTTCATAATGCATGTAAGTCACCTCAGTGGTAGGCCTATAGAGCCCTAAGGATGATGTATATTTAACAAGTGGGACATGTTTTCTTACATGTCGTAACAGTAAAAACACCAAATTTTCATTTTTACTATCAAAAGATTAGCAGCCTTATTGGCATGTAGGAGTTACACGCTGACAAATCAGCAGTGCTAACCTCTGAATGGAACTTTTAAAGTTGGTATTTGAAGGTTTCAAAAGAATCGCTGCATTAAACCCAACAAGATGTTCAAGTAAAATTTGATGTAACTTTGGACAAGTGACAAGTAGTCACTTTGTTGCCCAAAGTTGTCAGTGGCTGCATGCAGTTGCTGGCCACAAGACAATCTTCTGCTATCCTGAGGGGAGGTGCGAATGACTCTCAGGAAGCAAGGAAAGAACATAAAGGGCCTGTCGTTGAAAGAGGTGTGACCCCTCCCTGATGGGAAAGCCAAACACGATTTCAGTCTAAACCTGAACTTCAGAGGGGAAGCCACCTTTGGAGGACAAATGGTGGACATGTAAGAGGGGCTGCTCTTTTCTTTCTTGCAGACAGGCTGACATTCGAGACAGAGTGGAAAGCCACTGCTAAAATGTTTTTCCATGGGCACCTAGCCTCCATGTAGTCACATCTCTGGGATGGGCTAGGGAGCTCCACACACCAAGAGAGGTTTTCTGCCAATTTCGGAGTGAGCAGGGTATCCTATTCGAGCCTAGCCAGATGCCACACTTGACAGCAAGTCATCTCTTGATGGCAGGGGACCTGATAGTCCATCGGCTAGTAGTCACTACATCCCTGAGGGCACATACTGAGCATAAAAGTGCCACACCTGGCTCCCAGACCTCAGATCATGTTTGTAATGACTGGAGAGAGGACTGAAGAAGGACTGCCCTGCAGTTCCTTGAAAGGAGAGGTTGCACCAAAGACTGGACTGAACCTGCTGTTCCTTGGACTAGCAAAGACAGAGCATGCCTGTAGTGCCCTGATTGAAGAAAAGTCATCCTGAGTCTCAGATAGAAGACGTGGCTCCAACAGTCAGTTTACTGACTTCCTGTACAGCTACAGGGCCACAAAAGCAGAAGAAGCCTGCCTTGGTGAATTGGTAGACAAAAACACCTGATCACAGATAACTGTTGAAATGCAGCCTGGGAAACGGAGTCCCGACCCTCAGAAGTTGCATCCAAGTCTTCTGAACCAGTGGGGGTTGTCGGAGTACAACTTGGTTGCATAGCGAGGAAGTCATTGCCAGTTCAAGGGAATCACTTGTTCCACTGTAACAGGAAACCAGTAGACCAGTAGCAACTGTTTTTTGGCTCGACCTTAGCCGGTCTTCAAGGGACATCGATCCTTGTGGCCAAAGTCACTCCACCATGTTTGCAGACCGAGGAGTAGCCCCAGGACTACTTCTGTCACCGAATCAGCATCCTTCAACATCTTCAGCATACTGAATCCCTTGTATCGGGACCACTCCATTGAATTCTATAGCAGTTCGGCCATAGAGCCTAGAAATTGACTGGAGACTGCTTTGACTGCGAGGTAACTGTTTAGCTAAGTCTCTATGTCAGTGGTCTTCAAACTTTTTTATGTTGCACATCCCTTAGTGAAAAAAATCATCGCCCCCCCCTCTAAATTTTTCACAATTATTCTATTAAATTGGTAATGTTTAAATATGTCTATTCTTATTTAAACATTGGAGTTAAGTTCTGATACTGTTTTAAAAATGCAATCATGATGCCAAACATACTATTCTGGTTAGGCACGCCTTACTAACATGTAAAAATCATCGGGCCCCCCTCCAAATTTTTCACAATTATTCTATTAAATTGGTAATGTTTAAATATGTCTATTCTTATTTAAACATTGCAGTTAAGTTCTGATACTGTTTTAAAAATGCAATCATGATGCCAAACATACTATTCTGGTCAGGCAGGCCTTACTAACATGTAAAAATCATCGGCCCCCCCTCCAAATTTTTCACAATTATTCTATTAAATTGGTAATGTTTAAATATGTCTGTTCTTATTTAAACATTGCAGTTAAGTTCTGATACTGTTTTAAAAATGCAATCATGATGCCAAACATACTATTCTGGTCAGGCAGGCCTTACTAACATGTAAAAGTATCCACAGTGTGATCATTAGAAGTGGGGGTTTTGAAGAGCATTTTGAGTCCCTTCCCTTTTTGACACAGATTCCTAGCTTGGATGTAAATGACAAAACATGTTAGTGATGGCCCATTACAAAGTTGTTTACTGCTGCTCATTTTTTCCAGCTTAAAACAAAGACCTTTTATCAGCATAATGCTTGTATTGGCCAGAGCTTGGCACCTTCCCCCCACCCTGAGATAACTTGCGGCCCCCCCTAGGGGGCCTGCCCCCGAGTTTGAAGACCCTACTCTGTGGCCTCCCTGACTTGCTATGCAGGAGTAGTCTTAACTACTTTATAACATTTTGCCAGAGTTTGCAAAGTTGATTGCGAGCATGGTCCATCACAATGATTTATTGCGCTGAATGACAAAAAGTGATTTATTGTTCTTTTAAAACTTAATATTTCTAGAACCGGTAGATTTTTGTTGTTGAGGTGTCTATTTATTTAAAGATAAAATGCAACCTATTTTTCTAAAATGGTAACACATTTTTATTGAGTCTTGTTTGTTTCTCATTCAACTGTTTTGGTAATTCTTAATGTTTTGCTCCTGTTCCTTTGATAATACCTGACTGCTCGAAGCCCCACCTTTCCAGTTTTGAGCTAATGTTTTGAAAACGAGACTGACTCGACCCAGTACAGGTAGTAAGTTTATCACATGATGAGGTTGCAGAACCACACCATATAATAAACTGCTCTCCATGCAGCCATCTTGAAATGTTTTCTGTCATACTTTATGACAAAAAACACTCGAAAATGGCTGTCCACACGTGTTTTCTTGGGCATGCAAGTGTGTCCATAAGTTTATAGCAGTGGCGTAATACAAAATGATGCTCCCCCCTGCCAAATGTGATGAAGTGCTCCAAAGTCTCCCATATCTTCCAGAAATTCACTAGCCTTCGGCTGAAAGGGCCCCTGAAGTGTTTTTTTTGGGGTGGGGGGTCCCACTGTGCTGCAGGGGCTTTTGTTACACCCCTCGTTTCAAGCATGTAGAAGCATGGACACCTATACCATATCATGCCAGAATATTTTAACAAACCATCAAATGCTGCAATGTAATCTGGCTAAAACATTTGTTTGAAAGGTTTACTATACCAGCTGTGATGAGCTGGGCCTCTTTTTCAGCCAACTTCTCAATAGTCGTCTCAACTCTGGCATCCGTGCTAGCGGGATACTACCATACTGCATACTACCATGGGGGTCATTACAACTCTGGCGGATGGCGGAGAACCGGCGGCAAGACCGCCAACAGGCTGGCGGTCTTACCTTGGTCATCCGCCGGTTCTCCGTTCCACCCGCCAGGGCAGAGACGACCACCGGGCTGGAGTCCTGGGTCTCCACCGCCGGCAGTATTTGGACCCAGCTTACCGCCGTGGATTTCCAGCGGTTTCAACCGCCATGAAATCCATGGCGGTAAGCACTATCAGTGCCAGGGAATTCCTTCCCTGGCACTGATAGGGGTCTCCCCCACCCCGACTCCCTCCTCTACACCCCCCACCACCCCTTCCACCCCCCAAAGGTGGCAGGGCCCCCCTCCCCACCCGACCCCCAACATAACATAACTCACACACACCCGACACGCATGCAGGCACCACCAACACACACACGCACACACCCCGACATACATGCCTACATCCACACACACAGTCAGACATGCACACCCACATTCAAACATACACGCACACATCCATACAGACATACCCACAGCCATACACGCACTCATTCCCATACACACAACACCCCCGCAAGCATACACGCACTCACACCCCCCCTCTACATACACACACGCACACCCCCATGCACCCACACAACACACAACACTCCCCACCCCCCTCCTCTAACGGACAATCGATTTACCTGGTCCGTCGATCCTCCGGGAGGGGACGGGAGCCATGGGGGCAGCTCCACCGACACCCCACCGCCAACAGAACACTGCCACGGCGAATCACAGGACGTGATTCGCTGGGCGGTGTTCTGTTGGCGTGGCGGTGGAGCAACCTCCACTTCCCCGCCACCCGCAAGTATGGCTGTTGGCGGCTCTCCGTCGGAATAACGACGGAGAGCAGCCAACAGTCATAATACGCCGAGCGGCAAACCGCCTGCACAGGCGGTCTTCCGCACGGTGGTCCCTCAGCGGTCTTGCAAAAAGACTGCCGAGGTCGTAATGACCCCCTATGTCTTGTAACCGGTTTAATACACTAATGAAGTTGCCACCTATGCAATACCTTCTTTATTTAAGAAACATATTGAAATCTGATTGTGTTGGAACCATAGTAGTTTGCTACTGTACAATGTAGTATCTTGCTAAGGCACTACCTCTACAATCTGGCCTTATATCTTGTAACTATCAGTTCATTTTCACCTGCTTCAAGCAGTGATGGACATAGCCAATGGACCACACCCCTGGTCCAACATCATGGCTGCATGATAGATTAGATGCACTATGAGTCTCTCCAGTGCCATGAGCGGAAGACAGAATAGAGGCACAGTGATCCTGTGGAGATGTTGCACGCCCTCTGCATCACAGGTTCTGCTTCAAATAAGGAATACAATGGATGAAATACTTTGTAATGATCTCTGTGGCAAGCGCATTGGCATCAGGTGTCAATACAATGGGGAGTCAGTATGACGCAAGTACGTTTAAAAAAAATGATTTATTTAGTTAAAAATATGTTTAATGTTTTTAAAAATTACATTTATATAAACACAAAATAGTAACAGTACTGCTAACATAAAAATGTAATATAATACAATAATGAACAATAATTATTAAAAATATATACACAATTTAGAAAGCAAACATTTTTAGAAAATAATTTCAAAATGATAATAAGATATTTGTCATCCTTTTGTTAGTAAATATAGTAACTTATACATATTTTACAGTGCAAATAATAGAAAAAATGTATC
Organism: Pleurodeles waltl; assembly: GCF_031143425.1. Lineage (NCBI taxonomy): Eukaryota > Metazoa > Chordata > Amphibia > Caudata > Salamandridae > Pleurodeles > Pleurodeles waltl. Next base: position 991,135,042 of record NC_090440.1, read on the forward strand.
TTTTTTATTTCAACTATGTACCCATTTTTAATTAAGAAACCTATAGAAAATAATGCTAATAGTCTTTTTCACGATATTTTTGCTGCCATTTTATTAGGTCTTTTTGCTGCACATGACATCCATTTTATATTTCCAGTCATCGTAGTACTGCGGTTGACTGCAGATGGGTTTTGTCATCGCAGTTGAGGCAAGAATTTTTTTAAGTTAACTTAAAGTTATCTGGAGTACATATACTACAAACGTAAGGGATTTCTTCTCACAGATACACTTTGGTTGATTATTGTGTTGTATTTGTGAATTTAATGTAATTATACTTCATATTTTCAAATGCTACACTTTTTTTGTTTAGGTGCAAAAGTGCTATTACCTTTTTTTTAACAAAGTGTCAGTTCATGCAGTCTCCCCTGAATATTAGGACTCTCCTTTGTCTATTTTTCATTTTTCCTAGGTGCGGTTTCAGTACATTTTTTAATCTGATGATTATGAGCATCCGATTGCAGCTGGATGCACGACTTCAAGTCTATTGAGGCACTTTTTTTCTAGCAAGTATGACTTGGGGTGGGGGGTTAGTTATCCCCCTAATTATAAACACACGCCCGTTATCTGTGTTTCCATTTTAGTGGAATTGTTTTTTAAACCAGGGTTTTCTGGGCATGGATTTCAGTTTGATGGATGACTTCTAAGCTATGCTACCTTTTTTAAGGCAGAGAGGTTTGGGGTTTTTCCTCTGAATACTACCACCCACCTTTCTCTATTTTTTAATGTCTATCTGAAGCATATTTTGTTTTTAATGTATTTGGGATTTGTATGGATTATCTACATCTCTCGAATAGGAGGGTCATGAATCATTCACAGACTGTGAATTGGCTACTTGTGTCAAATTTAAAAAATATGTGTAGCTGAGAGGGAATAAGGCTATGTGCGTACATTGTTTTGCTTTAATGAGTTCACTTAGGTGTTACAACGAACTGTTTTATGCGCCAATGGTATTATTGTTCTACAAATTTGGTAATGAGATTTTGTATTTTTTTATTTTTAAAATGAGATACAGAAGTTGTTACAGACTATTGCGTATTAGTACTGTAAGGTATACGCTATCATTTCTAGGTACTCTGCGCCCAAAATTGTGCTAAACATTTGAACTTTGGTTAACAGGTATGTGTTATTTTCCTGTATTTTTTTTAAACTTTAAGGTGTTGATTAGGATGTCGTAGTCTGATGTCCTGGAAACGTTGTACTTTTCTCAGAATTTCCTCCAAATTCTACGTAGGGTGCGTTCTGACAATTGACTATGCTATGGAATCCTGCCAACCTTCAATGGCATTGTTGATTTTTGCCCCTCCCTCGTTTAAATAGATTGAGTTGGCGTACCATCACTTAATGTTATATTTTGGTTACCTTATGCAACCCAACCTTTTTAATATCTGAATCAAGTTATCGTCCTGGTAAATTAGAATTAGTGCTAATGTTTGCTCATTGTCACTACAGTAGACAGTACAAGACACCTACTTGATAGGGTGGAACAAAAGAAGTTTGTTTTTCTAGTTTGAATTGGAGTTTAGAGCCAGACATGTATTCCTCCTTCATCAAGCTTTTTTTTTTTTGTCAAATTGCCTGCTTCAGATGAAAAACGTATCCCTGCAATTGTGATGTTGGGTTTGTTCTTTAATCATTTTAATCACTGAGAGTTCAAATTCGATAATTATATGATCTGGGATCATTTTGTTCAGTCTTGCACAGAGCCCCATTGCTGAGGAAGGAGAATGCGGGGGCTCATCCATGGAGGATCTGGGCAGCGACACTCAGAGAATCCACCTCATGCAGACTGGGCAGTGACCACAGACACGAGGAAGGCAGGAATGGGGGCTGGCTTCCTTTGCTTGGAAAGTGTGTTGAATCATGCTATTGTGGTGGTGCCAGAAGGATGGGCAGTTGGCAAAGACTGAGGTTTTGGGGCGGGCTGTCCAAGACAATACCCCCTATGTACTTTGGCCAGTGATGCCAAGGCACTACGGCACTGATCAACGAAGGTGGGTGTTGCAGCCCGGCAGGATAAAAGAGACTGGACTAACTGTTACACAGGAAGGGCCCACGTTAGATATATCATCATTTTACTGAAGGAATATATGATATACTTGCATAAGAAACGCAGTCTTTGAAAAAACTGAAACAGCATGGGACCTAAGGACCACTGGCGCCCACAGAAAGTTACCAAATCCTCAGAGACTAGCGTTGTGTGACCTGATTATGTCACCAGTGTCCACACACTTTTGTATGCACCACTGGGATGACATGCGCAACAGCAACAATCCTGCAAAGGACAGTAGATCCGATGATAGTATCAATTCTTGACAATGAGGTACGAAATATGTATCGACTTCAGGGGAAGTTTTGGGTTAACATTGTTTGCGGATGCTCCCCTGAACATGATAAACAGGGTCTATTGTACCTATTGTATGAGTATACCCTGGCTGAGTCACCTGACAACCCTTTGGCATAACTGATTGACACCCCGAGTATTGGTGACCTACATGAACTCCGAATGCTGAAAAGCCCAAGAAGGAAGGCCAAAGGGGAATAGCTATCTACGCCCCTACATAAGAAGTCAGCAAATAGAAATCTATAAAGAGACTAAAACCCTGTCAGAAATTGTGTCGGAGAATTTTTTTTATGTCTGATGCAGACGTAACTGTTATCCCAAAATGGGAGAAATGTGTTTGCTCTGATCCTCTTACAGACCTCTAACCTTTTTGACAATGGACAATAAATAGTGGATGAAAAGTCGGACTGCTAAGCTATCATTTGTTATCCCAGAAATCATTCCTCAAGATGATTCATTCCTGGCGGGCAAGCCTTTGACAAAAATAAGTATTAGGAAATCTAAGAGGTCAATTGTTTGGCCCTACTGGCTTTAGCAGGACCGGATTTAGGGTGGTTGTGAACTGTGCAGCTGCACTGGGCGCTGAACTGGGGAGAGGGACGCTGACCTTAGGGGGCAGCAATGTGTTTAACAAAAATGTACTATTTAAAAACTCCTGCTGCAGATTTCCTTCTGCATCTAACTTTCAGGCAGAGATAACTCTTGTGATAATTGTTCTTGCTAGAAAGAAAGATTAGAGTTTTGTCTAGTGGCAGTTTTAACTACACCATAAAGTAGCACAGCAGGTTAATATGCCTGCTGCAAAGAACCCGTATTGAGCAAATAAAAGATCTGTGTTTTAGGTGGATAGCTGAGTGGATTACAGCTTTTGTCACAGAGATCCTTTTGTTACCACAGTTCATAAGATAAAACTCTAAAATATAACAGTGACCATTACGAACTGTCATCAAAGAGCTGCATGCAAATTGCATAAAATAAGTCAGGACATTAAGGCTCTCATTACGACCCTGGCGGTGGATGATAAAGTGGCAGTAATACCGCCAACAGGCTGGTGGTTAAGTACCGCCAAATTATGACCATGGCGGTGATATCTCTGATAGACAGCCAATGTACCACACCAACCGCCAGGGCGGAAACAATACCCAACACGGCAGTAGCCGCCTACAGCCAGGCGGAAGTCAAAGTTCCGGCCACCATATTAGGACCCTGCAAACCACCACCTTTTCCGGGGGGGTACCAATGTGGACAAAACCCTGGCGGAAAAAGAGCACAAAAATCAAAGGAGTCACCATTGGAGACACAGGGAAGAACCACGCCGCCATGGAACCCGAACTGCAAGTTTTCCCAATTATCTTCTACGTTAAGCTCCACCTGGAACACCAACGCCGACGAAGACAACAACGGTGAGTACAGCCACCTAGCACATAAGGGAGGGTAGGAGGAAAAAGAGAGTGACACACACATGCACAACACACACCATTCACACACACACCACACACACAACCAGCTGCACTACAAAAACAATTTGACCCCGAAAATCTGCAGAATAATGCAAGGACAACAGGAAGTGATTGTAATCAGTTCAACATCAAAATTTATAATCCGATTTGGCCATACAGATATGTACACTTGTATAAACAAGTGTCACTGCCCAGTCCAAAGTTCAAAGGGCCCACATGGACACCGGGCACAGTCCAAGGCCCAACTTGAATCCTGAGCGCATCCGGATAGAACACTGCAGGGGCATCAGTCTGCAAATAGGCAGGCACCTCAGGGGGAGAGGGGGCACCTCAGCCGGATGCGGGAACAAGCCCACTGGTTCTGGAGGGGGCAACATGCCCATTGCCTTGTCCTGGGGAGTGCAAGGCCACAGTCTCCCAGGTGGGTGTCTTGCCCCCTGGTTCTGGATGGGGCAACATGCCCACTGCTTTGTCCTGGGGAGTGCAAGGCCACAGTCTCTCAGGTGGGTATCTTGCGCACTGGTTCTGGAGTGGGCAACATGCTCATTGCTTTGTCCTGGGGAGAGCAGGGCCACAGTCTCTCATGTGGGTGTCTTGCCCACTGGTTCTGGAGGGGGCAACATGCCCATTGCTTTGTCCTGGGGAGTGCAAGGCCACAGTCTCTCAGGTGGGTGTCTTGCCCACTGTTTCTGGAGGGGGCAACATGCTCATTGCTTTGTCCTGGGGAGTGCAAGGCCACAGTCTTTTAGGTGGATGTCTTGCCCACTGGTTCTGGTGGAGGCAGCCCACCAGAAAGTGTAATTTGTAAATTAAGAGGTGCTGGTGCTCAAAGCCCTTCTCTTAGGCTGCTGTAATTAAATCTGCCAGCACTGAATACTGAGGCAGTGTAATTCTGAAGCCATCTCGGGCCTGTTCAATCCATTTACGGCCACCCCTGCCCCTTCAGCTCATCCTGCAACTTTCTACTTTCTCCCTTTATGACGCTTTTTAGTTTTTCCCTCTTACGTCTTTCACATATGTGTCTTTTGCTCGCAGCAAATGCTTGAGGCATAAGAATAAGCCCCGGCCCTCACAAATAAGTGCTAAGCACCGGAAACAACAAGCACAAATTAAGCACTGTAGCCCCTGAAGGGTGGACTACATGGCGTCCACCAGCGGTGATGGCTGCATGCTGGTGGTGTTTGGGGGAGGCTCCAGGGCAGCCCCTGCACTCTGTGATGGCTGCATGCTGGTGGTGTTTGGGGGAGGCTCCTGGGCATCCCCTGCACTCTGTGATGGCTGCATGCTGGTGGTGATTGGGGGAGGCTCCTGGGCAGCCCCTCCACTCTGTGATGGCAGCACATCCACGGCTGGCGGTGGGGGCCCTGTGACAACTGGTGGTGGTGGTGGTGTTTGCCTGACAGCTTCCACTGGCGTAGAGTGCCTCTTCTACTCCTGGTCATGGTTTGGGGATCCCATACCCTTCCTGGCGGGGGTGGATGGGCTCTTCCCCTCTCTGCCTGGTGGTGCATAGCTCCTTCCTATTCCTCACAGCTGGTGCAGGCTCCTTCCCCTTCTTCACAGCTTGTGCAGGCTCCTCCCCCTTCTTTACAGCTGGTGCAGGCTCCTTTCCCTTCCTCACAGCTGGTGCCGGACTCTTCCCTTTCATCCCAGGTTATGCCTCCTCCTTCCCCTTCAGTTTTGTTGTTCTGGTATCCCTACCACCACGAGTAGGTGGTGCTACCACTATCCTCGAGGACTGTTTGGCTGAGGTGCTGGGCTGTGTACTTGCTACCCTGCCCATATGTGTAGGACGGGGGTAGGGGAGGGGTAGGGAAGAGGTCAATCTGGGAAAGGAAAAGCTTTTCAGGGACATTGGGGCGGGAGGAGGGAGGAGTAATTGGAGTGGAGGAAGAGGGAGTGGTCATCGGAGGTGTGTGTCTGCTGGATTTGGGTGCAGGTGCATGAGCTGTATGCTGTTGTGAGTTGGATGGCTGTTGGGTGTCTGAGTGCTTGCGTTTGTGTCCTTTAGGAGGGGGAAGGACAGACACGGTGGGAGAGGACACAGGGGACGCGTACATGGATGTTGTGGAGGTGTCTGCCACTGAGGTGTGTGTTCTGCTTTGTGTGGTGATGATGCTGGTAGTGGATATGGATGTAGTGCATGCAGGTGTGAGCATGGACATAACTGGGTGGGAGGTGGAGGAGGAGGAGGAGGAGGGAAAGACAGTGGAGACAGTGGATGTTGTCATGTCTGCAACTGCATGGTGTTTGTGTGAGTGCCTGTGGGATGAAGTGTGGTGCTTGTGTTTCCCTGTGCCACTCTTGTGTGTTGTCTTGTATGCATGCTCATCTGTCTGTGTGCTGGGAATGGGTTGAGGCTGAGGAGAATGGGAATGGGAATGGGAAGTGGAAGTTGGAGGGGGGGGACAGTAGAAACAGGGACTATGGCTGCCATCAGAGAGGAGGCCAGAGCCTGAATCGATATCTGTTGGACTGCCAATCCACTGTGAATGTCCTCCAGGAATGCACTGCATTGCTGCATCTGGGATGCCAGCCCCTGGATGGTATTCACAATGGTTGATTGCCCTACAGAGATGGATCTCAGGAGGTAAATAGCCTCCTCACTCAGGGCAGCAGGGCTCACTTGGGCAGGGCCTGAGGTGCCTGGGGCAAGGGAGATGCCCACCCTCCTGGGTATGCAGGCACGGGCAACTCACAGAGGGTCTACTGGGAAGGCGGTGCTGGTATGGGGGTGGCGGCTGTACCTGCAGCTGGCGTGGTCACAGAGGTGTCCACCACCACCAGGGAGCTCCTATCCGATGAAGTATCAGAGTCTGTGTTGTCCCCTCCAGTCTCCGCTGTGGTGCTCCCCTCGCACTCCATCCCACTGGAGGCGTCAGTGGACTCTGCCTCCAGGGTCCTGTGGGATGCAGCTCCCTCTGTCACCGGTGCCCCTGCTCCTCCGCCAGATGATGCTAATGCACATAAGAACAGGATGACAAAACAAGAAAAGGGGGGAGAGAGACAAAGGATACACTGGTTCAATGACTGCACCGACACCACTATTGGCGTACACAGCACCCTCACACACAGGGAACAGGCCTACGCACTATGCATTGCACTACCAGTGAAATGGCTAATCACCAAGGCATGAGGAGGGGCACACACCACCAACTGCAGCACAACTGGGACCCACGCAGCCCTGCCCAGAAATGAATACTAACAAGCTAGGTAAGTAGTATTTTCCATTCAAACCCTTAGCCTCCAGAGGACCTACACTGCTATGTCTGGCCTGGCCTAGGGGCACCCACTGACAGACACCCACCACCCAGATACCACCCTACCAGCCATAAGTTGTAATGATAGCACTGTACTCACCCCCTTGTGACTACTGTGATGCCCTCAAGCGCCCATCCAGCTCAGGGTAGGCCACCGCCAGCATGCAGGCCATCAGGGGGGTCAGGGTCCGACGGGCACCCCTTCCTCGTTGGGAGGCCATCCCCAGCTGGGCCTCCATGGTCTTTCGTGCCCAGCGTCTCAGGTCCTCCCACCGTTTGCAACAGTGGGTGCTGTCGAAAAAGGTGGGACAGTCCGCCGCACCTCCTTAACGATGGCAAGCCATATTCCCTTCTTTTGATGGGCGCTGATCTGCAGAGGCAATACAGACAGGAGTACACCATTAGACAAACAGTCCAGTCTATCACACAAATGGCCCACCATATCCATTTGCATAACCACTGGCACACACATTGCCCAGCGCACAACATGTACACCGCCAAAAGGATATCCACCCACCCCCCTTGCACGATACCTTCACACACAACTCCATGCATTCATGCAACATGCATCGTGCCCACAGTGTACTCACATGTTGGTCTGGAGGTCCATACAGCAGTCCGTACTGGGGTAGGATCCCGTCCACCAGTCGCTCCAACTCCTCAGAAGTGAAACCTGGGGCCCTTTCCCCAGTCACATGGGCCATGGTAGGTCCCAGACACAGGTCACAGCAGCACATGCAGTGTAGGTCCTCTCCTATGGAATGTCAGGAAACAAGTGAGGAATGTGAAATAAAATGGCGGTCACGACAGCAGCGGTGCATTCCATCATTGCAGACGTAGATCCCCATTGGCCACTGTACCCCATAGGGCCCAATATGAACCAATGAGGAACTGCACAGCAGTTCACTACCGCCAACCGCCACAGCGCACATCGTCGGTGGCATTACCTCACTTCCACCTGTCCCTCCACACAGCACAGGCAGTCTCCATTTCAGGGGGGTGAACAGGCCTATCGATAATTGCTGCATCACAGGATAAATAGGCACATACATTTAAATTACACTGCTGCTGTTGTGGTATAGTTGTTCAAATTGTGACAGCCTACTAACTCTTGTGTCCCTTAGATACCTACTGCTGCAGATGAATAGGAGATGGAGACATACCAAAGAGTACAAACCCCTGGTGGATTTGGCTACACTGGAGAAAAGGCACATTATCCTCACCTATAGACTGGACAGGGCAACAATCACAGAGCTGTGTGCCCAGTTAGAACCTGACCTAATCTCAGCTATCCGTCATCCCACTGGGATACCCCATCTTGTGCAGGTTCTATCAGTGCTCCATTTCCTGGCAACTGGTTCTTTCCAAATGACAGTGGGCTTGGCAGAAGTAATGTCACAGCCAATGTTCTCAATAGTGCTGGCAAGAGTCTTGTCTGCCATGATAAAACACATGTGCAGCTACATTGCTTTCCCTCAGGTGGAGGATTTGGCCACTGTGAAGGCCAGGTTTTATGCAATGGGACATATCCCCAGTATAACTGGGGCAATTGACGGAACACATATTGCATTTGTCCCGCCCCGCCGGCAAAATGAACAAGTGTTCAGGAATCATAAAAGTTTCCACTCCATGAATGTGCAGATGGAGTGCCTGGCGGACTAGTACATCTCCCACGTCAATGCTAAGTATCCTGGTTCGGTGCATGACTTTTTTATCATAAGGAGTAGCAGCATCCCAAATGTAATGTCCCAACTACAGAGGGACAGGGAGTGGCTAATCGGTGAGCCTTGGTTCCCACCCAGTATATGTTGGTGTATGCCTATGCTGTTGGCCATATAGGATAGTGTGTGGCTAAATGTTGTCCTTCAATATTTGCAGGTGACTCTGGTTATCCAAACCTATGATGGCTGCCGACCCCTGTGAGGAATTCCAGAACAAGGGCAGAAGAACATTATAATGAGGCACATGGGCGAACCAGAAGGATCATTAAGAGGACCTTTGGCCTCCTGAAGGCCAGGTTCAGGTGCCTCCATCTGACCGGTGGATCCCTGTGCTACTCACCCAGAAGGTCTGCCAGATAGTAATGGCATGCTGCATGTTGCACAACCTGGCCATCAGACACCATGTACCTTTTCTGCAGGAGGAGGAGACTGGAGATGCCCCTGTGGCAGCAGTGGACAATGAGGACGAGGAGGCAGAGGACGAGGATGTGGACAACAGAACATTGGTGACACATCAGTACTTTCAATGACACACAGGTGAGACAGTGCAAGTTCACATTTCTCTGACTATTGGTGTATTCTGTGTGGCATTGGCATGCTGGCATTACCCACTTCTTTCCCCTACTCACTGTTACCTACGGATATTCATTTTCCAATGTTGGTGATACGACAACATTGTCCTGATGTGATCACAACAGCTAGCAACAGGTCATTAATTATATGCTCATACTATTTACAGTTCATTTGCAATGGTTGTAGCTGTTTCAATCAATACAAATTTGCCATACATAAAATACTAGTAATCACATTTTAAGGGTGTTTATTGTTGTGCTAAAATATAGAGGGGAAACTGCAATGGAATGGGGTGATGATGGAGGAAAGTCCAGGGTATTTTTCAAGTCTGTTTGTAGCACAGGTGCATTGTCCATGGGGACATAGAAAGGGGAGCAATGGCAGTTCAAGGTGGACAAGGTGACTGAGTGGGACACAAGGGGGACAATCAGGAGAGTCTCATTTACTGGTGGTGGTATTGGCAAGTGTCTGGTTCGCAGGGAACGTCTGCAGGGTGGTTCACCTTCTGCAGGGGGAGGGGTGCTGGTGTCCTATTGGTCCTGTGGTGGGGCCTCCTGGCCACTAGCAGCAGCAGAAGTGGAGGGCTGTTCAGATGACTGGCTAGTGGCAGGGGCCCGCTGGTGTGCTGTTGCGTCCCTCATGATGTAGGCCATGGTTGCCAGCACCCCTGCTATGGAGATCAGGGCGTTGTTAATGGCCTGCAAGTCCTCCCTGATCCCCTGATACTGTCCCTCCTGCAGCCACCTGTTCTCCTGCACGTTGTCTAGGATCTGGCCCATCGTGTCCTGGGAATGTTGGTAGGCTCCCAGGATCTCGGAGAGTGCCTCCTGGAGAGTCGGTTCCCTGCTCCTGTCCTCCCCCTGGGGCACAGCAACCCTCTCAGTTTCCCTGTTGGCCTGTGCCTCTGTCCCCTGAACGGTGTGCCCACTACCACTGACCCCAGGTCCCTGATTGTCTTGTGGGTGAGGTGTGGCCTGGAGTCCCTGTACAGGTGGGCACACTGCTGATTGACGTGTCCTGGGTGCAGAGGTGTGGGTATGATGGGTTGGTGCTGTGGTGTCGGTTCCTGATGGGGAGGCTTGGGTGACCAGCTGTCCAGTGGTCCCTGATGGGCCAGGTAGGTCATCCAGATCCAGACTTCCAGAGTTACTGTCATCACTATGGGCCTCTTCTGTTGGGGGACTGAATAGTGGTGGCACCTCCTCTCCAGTGACATTGGCTGGGGTACCTGTGGGGATGTAAATGATGTATTATGCTTCAAGTGTATGACATTTGTACTTCTGTAGATTCCCTTCTATGGTTGTTGTTACCCTGCCAGCTTTTGCTTGTGTATGTTGGTGTATTGTGGGATTGTTAGTTTCCCTATGCTGTGAATGCTTTAGTGATGAGTGTCCAAGCAGGGCTTGGAGGGGTGTCCATGCATTGGTACAGCATGCAGAGCCTGGCATTGGGATTAGTGGGATGTGTTGGAGTGAGTGGTGGAGTGATGGGAGTGAGGGTGAGGGTGTGTGATGGCATGCAGGTATTGGGGGGGTGATAATTGTTCAAAGTTGACTTACCAGTGTCCAGTCCTCCGTCAAGTCCGGCAGGTCCCTCAGGATGCAGTATTGCCAGTACTTGCTCCTCCCATGCTGTGAGTTGTCAGGGAGGAGGAGGGGGTCCACAGCCAGTCCTCTGGATGGCGAGCTGGTGTCTTGCTTCTGTGGAGCGTACCTTCCCCCGTAAGTCGTTCCACCTCTTCCTGATGTCGTCCCTTGTTCTTGGGTGCTGTCCCACGGTGTTGACCCTGTCCACGATTCTCCGCCATAGCTCCATCTTTCTTGCTATTGATATTTGCTGCACCTGTGCTCCAAAGAGCTGTGGCTCTACCCTGACGATTTCCTCCCTCATGACCCTTAACTCCTCCTCAGTGAAACGGGGGGGCAATGAGTGTTGTGTGATGTGTGTTGGTGAGGGTGTGTTGGGTAATGTGATGGGATGTGTGATGTGGAGTGCGTGAGGGGTGTATGGGTGTATGTGGTGGGTTTGTCTAGTTGTCTCTGTGCTCTTCTTCTCAGTCTCCTGGTGGCAATAGTTGTTTGTAAGGGTTGTGGGTAATGTAAGTGTGTGTTTTATAGTGGTGTAGTGTTTGTATGGTTGTCAGGCGTGTGTTTTTGGTATAGGCCAATGTAGTGTTGTTTTGTATGTGGGTGTCCATTCTGAGTACGGCGGTATGTATCGCCAATGGTTTACTGCCGTTCGATGTCCGCCGTGGTGATTCGTGGGTCATAATGTGATGGGCATTGTGTTGTTGGAATAACGGTGTGGGTTTTGGGACCGCCAGTTTATCACTGACCTTTGGTCTGGCGGATTTGTGTATGTGGCTGTATTCTGTCGGATTGGTGTGTGTGTCATAATATTGTGAACAGATATTCGCCAGTGCGGTGGTAAGCGTGATTTACCGCCAATGTCATAATGAGGGCCTACGTTTTTTCCCCATTCTTTCAATGTCTGTATGTGATGTTGCTAAAAATAGTCTGTTTTAGTAGATATTCATTCTTATTAGTAAAGCTAGCCTCTGACAGTGCTTTAAAACAAATGAAGTATATCTGACAGAGGGGCCATGAAGAGATGAGGGGCAATTTTGCCTGGTGGTAGCTCCTGGGCTTTAGACTCAGAGAAAACATTTGATAAGGTCAGCTGAGGGTTTTTGACAAAAGTGATGCTCCAAAGTGGACTGGGAGAGGACTGGGTCTGCATGACAGTTACTCCCTCACCGGCCCTGAAAGCTAGAGTTCTGGGCAAAAGCATCTTCTTGCATGACTTCAAGGGTGACCAGGCAAAGCTGCCAATGTCCCTGTAGCTATCTGCAATGGCCATCAAGACATGAGTGGTAGTGATACACAAACACATGGGACAAAAGAGAGATACTTTGGTGGTGCAATCAAGATGGCAGTGATACTCAAACTCTTGTAAGTCTTTCAAACACTCGTGGTCAAAACTGACAAAGCCACCAGGCCGAAGTAGAAAAAGTACTACTTTAGTTTGTGTAGCAGTAGAAACCAGCAAGAATAGCCTGTGATAGGACTCTTTCCATGGTGGTAAGATTGCTTGGTTTCAGGTGGCAGCACCACAACGTGTGGGTGACTGAGTCAGTACCACACCAACTGGAAGCTGTAGGCCTGACCTTCTCGGCTAGCTAGCAGCATCTGACCCAGACCAAGAAAAGTAAAGCAGCCTAAAAACATGACACTCATACTCCTCAGGGAAGTTGTGGTGGAACAAATCTTACCCCTTTCCGTCATTTGGATACGTGCGAAGGCAGGCAAAGAAATGCAGGACAGGTTTAAAAACATTTATTGAAGCAACGAAATCCTATGATGAAAGGCATGAGCTGCAATTATTAGGAAGATGTAATATAAAACAGTGATGATTGTGACCATCGGGGTGACACAGATGAACAATCCCAACAACCTGACATAATCATAAATCTAAGAATTCCCTACCTACATTCTAGCATCTAACATGAGAGCATAACAGTGTTAGCCCTTTTGCCCGACTGCTATCTGGGAAAAGGCAAGGGTCTGCCTGTTGTTCTGCTGGCAGTCCTCCCGGTTGGCCAGAAAGACAAGGCCAAGATCAGTGAAGCTGTCGACAAAGTGGAACACAGCATAAGATGGCTGGTGTCATGTCACCTCTACCTTCTTCGGCCTGTGTGGTGTTTATATAATAAAAAGTGTTGTGTTCTGACAACAGGCCTGATGTGATAAGATGTCCATGGTTAGAAGGTCGACTCTATAACTCTTGGATTAGCAATACCAAGTAAACTATTGTGTACAAATATGACAGCCTTGAGCAGGTGAAAAGTATGAAATGTCGTGTAAAGGAGCTGACAATAATCCTTTTACAGAAATGCAGCTGATTGGAATATAAAACAAACTTGCAGGAAAGCAAGCTGTGCTAAAATATAATAAAATGAATAAACAAAATGTGTTCATAGGTAAATGGGCAGAGTTTGCAGGCCTGACGCTAAAATAAAGAAGCCCAATGTATGCACTAAAAGGAACCCACCGCGAGCCATGGGTAGCTAGTAACGGTCTGGGGATTTCAAAACACTGGAGGGGACTAGGATTCAAAATGTCAAAAAACTAATTTCACAGTTGCACAACTTTGGATTATGAGAGAATTGTCACACCTCCACCAATAGGCACTGAGTGCACATTGGTAGAGTAGTGGTAGGAAGAACCATTTTGGATGTCCTATGATTTCCCAAACAGTAACACCTACAAAGACTACATTTCAGTGAAAACACAAGTCCAGTGCTAGAAATGTGGTATTCCGTTGCACTAACACAAAAGCTGACAACTTTCCCATCCTTGTTTACACCCAGACATAATATAGATTTCATAATGGCTAATAAAAGAAATGCTTGCAAAACCGGGTGAGAAGGAGAATGGAGGATTTTAGTAGACCTTTCTTATTAAGGGTAAGATAAGATCCATTGGTGATTACAAGAACATATTCAAAGTAACAGAGGTAGAATGTTCCAAAGTCAACAATTAAGGCATTGGATACCTACACTAGACTAGCAGCTGCTGGAAAGTTGATTGACTTAGAGAAGCTGGTACAACAAGATGGGTGGCCATAAAGAGGGGGTGTTCAAATTAAATAGGCTACTGTCGGAGTGTCCCATGCCACCGAGTGCAGTGTATTCAAATGTGGAAGAAACTATTAACTAGGGATATTCCTGAAAAAGCATGCATAGACCTATTGAGAGACATAACAACGTTCAATATGTTGGTACTACATAGGGAGTCATCGATCAAGGTCATCCAGACAGATTAAATAGTTTATATAAGTAAGTATCTGACAGGTGTTCGAGAGGATGACGAGCCAGGGGAGACCCTCTTTTCATTTGGTGGGTCTGTTCATGTGCTTTCCGAACCCTGCAGGACGAAGTGATCTTGGACCTCAAGCCGCAGGATTTGGAGGGCATGGAAATAAAGGAACAGTTGATGATTTTTCCAATTATTGGTGGCAGCAAAAGGAATTATAGCTTGCATGTGGAAACAGAAAGCATCTCCAAAATGGAATCTGCAATACAGCAAAATATAGGACACAGTGGCAGTGGGGCAACTTTCTAGGCATTTACTTAACGATAGGGATGACATCCTAGAAAGTTTGCAGCCTATATTAGACTAAATGGATTAGGGCAGCAAGGAATAAAGGGCCAGATGTATCATCATGGCCCATTGCGATTCGGTAATAGCGATTTTTAAGAAATCGCTATTACCGACTCGCAAAGGGCCATGTATCACATTTGCGAATCGGTAATAGCGATTTCTTAAAAATCGCAAATGCTATTACCGAATCGCAAATTGCGATACCGGCCCCATTCGCAGCTATGGGCCTGTTGGCCCATAGCTGCAAATTTTTTGCATTTCCAAAATTGCGATTTCTGAACCAGAAATCACAATTTTGAGAATGCAAAAGGCCAGGGTGCTGGGGGCCTAGGGCCCCCTCTCCTGCACCCCAATATTTTTTTTTTAACATGTAAGGTACACACATGCCAAAAGGGCATGTGTGCTTTACATGTTCAATTTAAAAATGCAGTTTTACTGCATTTTTTAATTTTGCACCAGGTTACCACCTGGTTGCAGATCATGGTATTTTGCATCTGCAAAATGCCATTCTGCGAAAAATCGCAATTTACGATTTTTTGCAGCATTGCCTTGCGACCTGGATTTTGCAAAACGCAAATTGCGATTCGCAAAATCCAGGTTGCAACGCTAGAAATCGCAATTTTAGCGATTTCTACTTTGTGGTCTGCGAATGGCTTTCATGCATTGCAGACCACTATTTTGCACTCGCAAACGGCCGATTTTACCGTTTGCGAGTGCAAAATATTTTCATACATCTGGCCCAAAGTGTCCTCAAAGATTATGAGTTTTGCACCTGATCAACTAAGGAGGTCATTCTGACTCCCGCCGGGCGCGGTCACCGCGCGCCCGGCGGGAGCCGCCAAAATACCGTACCGCGGTCGGAAGACCGCGGCGGGTATTTTGAGTTTTCCCCTGGGCTGGCGGGCGGCCTTCAAAAGGCCGCCCGCCAGCCCAGGGGAAAACGACCTTCCCACCATGAAGCCGGCTCGTAATCGAGCCGGCGGAGTGGGAAGGTGCGACGGGTGCTACTGCACCCGTCGCGTATTTCACTGTCTGCTATGCAGACAGTGAAATACAAGCGGGGCCCTCTTACGGGGGCCACTGCAGTGCCCATGCCATTGGCATGGGCACCGCAGGGGCCCCCAGGGGCCCCGCGACACCCCCTACCGCCATCCTGTTCCTGGCGGGCGAACCGCCAGGAACAGGATGGCGGTAGGGGGTGTCAGAATCCCCAAGGCGGCGCAGCTTGCTGCGCCGCCTTAGAGGATTCTGACGGGCAGCGGAAAACCGGCGGGAGACCGCCGGTTTTCCTGCACTGACCGCGGCCAAAGCGCCGCAGTCAGAATGCCCTGCGGGGCACCGCCGGTCTGTCGGCGGTGCTCCCGCCGACCACGGCCCCGGCGGTCTGAGACCGCCGGGGTCAGAATGACCCCCTAAGCCTAAGGATTTGTCCTTGCGCCTGTGACAACATCTACTTGTATGTGAGAGTGGGTGGCTAATGATACAAATGAAACCTATCATTGTTGGGCAATACTTATGCAGTACTCTTAATCTTTGTACCAGTGAAATTATAAGGACCAACAAAACCGCACTTGCCCCTTCTAGGTGGATTGCTTGTACTGAATCTTAAAATTAAGTATAGGGTATTGTTTAAAACTATGTAAACATGAAAAAAATCCTGGTTATCATTTTGGTTTTGCTGTTAGTTTTTCTTGGTTTACTGCTTTGACATTTTTCCTGGTGGTTGCAGAAAAAATGTTTGATTAATACTTTGGATTTCTGCATACTTGTTTACAATTTTACTGTAGTGGAATTGTTTGATGAGATAGGTGCCTATTCTCTTTTGTTCTTCACAATTCGTCAATATAAACAAATACTAGTGTTGTGAATCTTAACTGCCAGGGGAGCACATCCACATAGATCACCTAATCCCTAAGATGATTTCTACATAAAGCACCCTCCTAGTAGAAAAGGAGAACGGGCAGGTGTCTCTCACTCCACAATATAATGAGTTAAGCACATTCAGATAAGGAGAGTTAGGAGATGGGCAAGGCTTTCAAAGTGACTCATATCTGCAGGGGAAGTTGTGTGTGTGTGTGTGTGTGTGTGTGTGTGTGTGGCTATATATATATATATATATATATATATATATATATATATATATATATATATTAACAGACGCTCCTGCGTGTTCCCGATATCTTCCACCGACCGGCTGTTGCGAGCAAGTGACCGCAGGACCCGCTAAATATCAAATCATTCCTTCGTAGTCTACTACAGAAACGCTCTCACTCCAGATTACGGATTCAAAGACATTTTATTAGACGCTCGCGTGTATCAGGTCTGATGAAGACCATTTGGTCGATACGCGTGAGCCTCTAATAAACTTTCTATGAAGCTGTAATCTGGAGTGCGAGCTTTTCTGAAGTGGACTACGAAGGAATGCTTTGATAGATATTAATGTATATTCACAGAAAAAGCAGAAGTTACAGTGACGTTATAGTTAAGAAACAGAATAAAAAAACCTTTCAAGTTCTTTGAAAAAAGCAAAGGTTATAGGGACGTTGTATTAAGGCTCACGTCACTCGTACAAAACCAGTGAAGATTGCAGATTAGCAGTTATAGTTACCTAAGCTTACTCATCAGTGATGTTATAGAACATGTCATGAATGATGTAATATGTGAGGTCTTAAGCAGTGCATTACAGGTGTGTAAGTTATACTTAGCCCAGGTAACTATACCCTCTGAATTTCACTGGGTTTCTGCAATGTGGACCTAATACCCATGTACTTTTGTTTTTTTCAGTGTATGTCTATGCTTTTTTATAATGTTGTTCCCTAATTATAACATCCCTGTAACCTGTGTTTTTTAGGTGAATTTCTAAGGCTTTTTGAATTGTATTTCCTAACTGTAGCCATTAACCATTGACAGTGAGTGAGTTCATAAGTGTCTCAATAGGTCTGTGAGTGTGTGTGAGAGTGTCTTAGTGGGTGTGTCAGTGGGTGTGTGAGTGTCTGAGTAGGTCTGTGAGTGGGTGCGTGAATCTCTAAATATATCTGTCAGAGGGAGCATGGGTGTCTAAGTGGGTCGGTGAGTGGTTGCGTGAATGTCTGAGTAGGTCTGTGAGTGGGTACATGAGTCTCTGAGTGCTTCTTTGAGTGAGTGCATGAGTTTCTGAGTGGGTCTGTGAGTGAGTGCATGAGTCTCCGAATGGATCTGTGAGTGGGTGCATGAGTGGGTCTGTGAGTGTGTGCATGAATGTCTAAGAGTGTCTGCGAGTGGGTGTGTGAATGTCTGAGAGGGTCTGTAAGTGGGTACATGAATATGTAAGTGGGCTTAGGAGTGGGTGCGTGAGTGTCTGAGTGGGTCTGTAAGTGAGTACATGAGTGGGTCTATGAGTGGGTGCATGAGTGTCTGAGTGCATCTCTGAGTGGGTGTATGAGTGTCTATGTAAGTGTGTCTGTTTGCCGAATAAAGGATTAAGATTTGGACATCGTATGTGGCAGAGACTTTTTTCCTTAGGTGGAAACTTGTTTGTCTGTATATATATATATATATATATATATATATATATATATATATATATATATATATATATATATATATATATAATTATATATATATTCACTGAAAAACCAAAGGTTACAGGGAGATTATAGTTAGGTTCTGAATTTACTCTTACAGAACCATAGTAATTCAGCAATTATAGTTATGGATAGATCGTGCCCAAAGTTAACTATTACTCGCACCTTTTAGAAATGGGGTCTCTAGTTGACCGTGGTTTGCACCGTGTCCATGTAGGGACCCTCACTTTAGTCAGGGTAAGGGAGTCAAACAGCTAAGATAACTCCTGCTCACCCCCTTGGTAGCTTGGCATGAGCAGTTTAGTTATTCTCAGAGGCAATGTGTAAAGTATTTGTACACACACACAGTAACACAGTGAAGGCTTCACAAAAGTACTCCATACCAGTTTAGAGAAATAGCCAATATTTATCTGTCTGAAACAAGAGCAAAGCTACAAAAATCCAAATACACGTAAAGATGCCTGCTCCCTCAGGTGGCAAGAATCTGGCTGAGATCACAGGGGTCTAGAGGCTTCTCCCGTGGTCCCCATCAAGGAATAATGGGTGCCATGGGTGGGGCAGGACACCAACGAGGATGTGACCAGACCCCGGACAAGTAAAGATACATATTTTCAAAGATAAATTCTTAGTAAAGCACTTAGAAACACAATCTTGATGGGTTCACTTCCAACAGTCTGATGCCACTTACAAAGCAGTGATGGACGGTTATGGATTTGCACAGTCCCCATGTACAGTACCTTGGAAAATGATGAGGAAACAAAGACGCTACACAGAGTCAGCGAGGCGTCGCTGGAGCCGGTGCAGCGCTGGTTCCTTACTGCTAATGGGGAGGTGAGGCATTGATTCCTTATGGTTGCAAGGGAGGTAATGTGGCATCAGTGGCGAGAAGTTGGTTCCTCACGACCCGGCGAGGTCGATGAGTCCAGCAGGTCAAGATGAGAGGCATCAATTTTGCGATGTCTTGATCACACCACGGCATACAGGTGCTGTGGTGGAGTCAGGTGTCACAGACATCAGTGACACTGCACTCAGGACTCACACTGTGGTGGGACTTTGGAGGCTCTGCAGTGGCATCAGGCCTGTTTTGCAGGTTGTGGTTGTTGCACTCAGAGCGGACAGTGGCACTGGTTCCAAAGTCGCTCCGGAGTTGATATGCTTAGTTTCTTCTTGGTTGCACCAGAACTCACTCCCAAGGGCCCAGGAACTGGATTTGGCACCACTTGGCAAGTCAGGACTCTCAGCAAGAGAGCCTAGGTGTTGGCAGATTAAGTCTTTTTTTGTCCCTGAGACTTCTTAACAGGAGGTAAGCACAGCTCAAGCCATTGGAGAACCTTGGAAAGCAGGATATAGAAAGCAAAGTCCAGTCTTTTCACCCCCAGGATAGAAGCAGCAAGCATCAGGCCAGCACAACAAAGCAACAGACAGAGTGGCAGTCCCTCCTGTAGCATCCAGCTCTTGTTCCTGGCAGAATGACCTCAGTCCAGAAGTGTCCAAACTCTCTGGTGTCAGAGGTCGAATACTTATACCCATTTCTGTCTTTGAAGGAGGCAAACTTCAAAGAGAAGTCTTTGTTGTTCAAAAGACCCTGCCTTTCCCTGCCCTAGCCCCAGACACACTTCAGGAGGATTGGAGACTGCTTGGTGTGACTATCTAGAGCAATTGTCTTTAAACTTTTTCATGCCGCTCCACCCCAGTAGGGAAAATAATCATTAGGCCCCCTCTGGATTTTTCACAATTATTCTATTAAGTTGGCAATGTTTAAATATGTCTAGGCTTATTTAGACATTGCAGTTAAGTTCTGTCATCTTTTTAAAAATGCAATCAAATACATGTTAGACAAACAAACTACTCTGGTCAGGCAGGCCTTACTAACGTGTAAAAGTATCTACAGTGTGATTATTTGAAGTGGGGTGGGGGTTTTGAAGAGTATTTGGAGTCCCTTCCCTTTTGACACATACTCTCTGCTAGGATACAAATGGCAAAAGATGTTAGTAAGGGCCCATTACAGAGTGGTTTACTGCCGCTCATTTTTTCCCCACTTAAAACAAAGCCATGTTATCAGCATTATGCTTCTTTTGGCAAGAGCCTGGTGCCTGGCTTACCCCCGTAAGCAACCAACTCCACACCATGCATGGCCTTTGGCTGTAACCAAAGAAGGTTGGCCGTAGGGCCTGACCTGTGGCCAGGCTTTGCGGCCAACCCCCTAAAGGCCTCTATGCACAGCCTTTGCGAAACACAAAAAAAAAAAAAACAGGCTGTGTACCCTAATATCCTTGCCCTGGCTGTGGGGTTTTATTTTTAGCAATATCTGCAGGTGGATCCACAGATTTTGCTGAACATTTTTTAAAATAAAAAGCAGTCTTCCATGCTTTTTATGAATTTTGCCCCTGGGTGGGCCAAGTCCTGAGGGTACCCCTCCCAGTGATTTTAAAAGCATAGGGGACCACAATGTCCCCGGGGCAACATTTAATAAATATACAGTGGGCTGCACAGATTCCCCCACTGGGCCCCAGGGACCACCACCTCCCCAGGGTTAAATGATAAATTGGGGGGACGTGTTGACCCCCCTGGGTCCGAGGCCCACCACCTCCCTGGTGCTACGTTTCATAAATATATATATATAAATATATTAATTTCATACTGGTGACAGTCCCTAGTGCCACAAAGGGCTCAAGGTGGGAGATCGTGCAGTCCCCCTCCATTGTTATACATGGGCTAGCCTACATGTTATCACAAATATTTATGGACATGAGGAGGTGGTGGTACCCGGGGGGAGGGGGGTCCACATAGCCTCCGTTTATTTTTCAAATATAGGTCTGGGATGGTGGAGGTGGTGGTTTCCCGCATAATTTAGTTGCTGAAGTCCTGGGGAGGTGCTGGTCTCTGGGGCCCAGGAGGGGTCCATGCTCCCCCCCCCCCCTGATATTTTCTTGTTGAGCCCAGGGGAGGTGGTGGTCCCTTGAGCTTTAATAAGCCCTGGGGGGGGGGGGGCTGGAGGGGGGATTCTATGCGCCCCTCTTCTTAATACATGTAACATGCATCCAGTACCTGGCGCACCCGGGACAACATAAACAAGAAGCGTGGATCCAGTTGTGGATTTCTCTGAGACTTAAAAAAAAAATAGCAGCCTTGGCTCGGTCCCATGGCCTAAGGCTAGCAGGTTAGGGTATACATGCCCTGCCTCCTTTTATTTTTTTTGTTGTTTTTTTGTGAATTGGCTGAAGCTAGGTTCCAAAATGGCGGCCAACATTTCTTGCTTGAAGTGTTGGCAGTCAATCAAATCTCAGCAGGAGATCTCTGAGATCGCAGGCTCTTGTTATCTATTCCAATTAATATTTCAAAAACTATTGAATGAATTTACCCCAAATAAGAAAAAGCGTTATCTGTGGACCAAAAGCTACCTCTCTGCCACATTCGGTGTAATTCAGTTCATCGGTTCAGGCTGCAGCCATGTCTAAAGAGTCTATTGGAAGATAGATATAGCCAAGTCAAAAAATACTTTTTCTATGGAAACTAGGGCCTAACTACAACTACCTAATGGCGGCCGCCAGTAGGTTATTTATATATAAATGTAAAGGTCCTATTTTTTGACTGGTTTCTGCATGGAAAGTTTTGGGGTGATCTGTCAAGCGGGGCTGAGAATAAAGAGGGTGTCCCGAAAAAGTTCCCATGCATTTTTCATAGACGTCTTTAGATGGGGCTACAGCAAACACTGCTAAACGGAATTACACCAGATGTGTCAAGAAGCTAGATCTCGGTCAAGAGATTGTGCTTTTGTGATTTGATGTGAATCTGTTCAGCTTTTTTTGAGAAACTAAGGTTGAAAAATAATTGCATATCTGGACAGTTGGGTCTGCAAGAGCACCAATTTAAAAATAGAGCATTCTGACTGACCCAGGGAGCTTTATTTCCCTTGAGTCAAACCCCTGTAGGAGTGAGCTCTCTGATTAGCTGCCAGCAACATGAGAGAAATGCTGCTGGCTGTCATTACAGGATGTGGTGACTAAATCCCCTGTCTTGAAGTTAAAAAAAGCAATAATAATATAAGGTGGCAGGTAGGGATACCCTCACTCCCTAAACCACATGGGAGGACCCAGAGGGACCACCCACCCCATGGGGCCAAAAAGAACAAAACATTGACAAAAAATGTGGCACTCCCATGGGACTCCTGTGGTATTGCGAAAAAATTGGCGGCCAGGCCACATTCACTATGTTTATGCCCAGGGGAGCCCACCCCCAGGATTACATTCATAAAGGGGAGGGGAGCTGCGTGGCCCCCTCCCCGAGCCTCTCGAGGCCATGGGAGGTCCAACCCTAGATCCAAAATTTGTTAATATGGAGAGAGGGGTTGGTCCTAGTAATGGACCTGTTGGACGGGGTCTCCATAGCCCAACAAGGCTCAGTGAAGGGGACTACGTGCCCCCCTCCCCTTTATTGAAATGGGTGGCCCAAAGGGATGGTGTCCCCAGGGCCTAACAAGGCTCAGGGAGGGTGCTACATTGCCCCACTTCCCTCTATTTTTAGTAATGGCCCTGGGGGATTGGGTCCCCAGGGCCAAATAAGGCTCCGTGGCCCCCCTCTCCGTTAAAATAAATAAAGTCTGGGGGTGGGCTCCCCAGTGCCTGAGGCTTGGGGAGGGGGGCCACCCAGCCCTCCTTCTTTTTAAAATATACTTGCTCTGGGGGATGGGGTCCCCAGGGCCATAATAGGCTTGGGAGCGGGGCCACACATGCTTATTCAAGGCCCTAGGGGATAGTGTCTTCAGGGACAAGCTCTATGGCCAAGCACCGCACCTCACAGCCAAAGACCGTGTGCAATGTGGGCTTGGCTGCTTTTACAGGGGTTGGCTAGAGGGGCTGGCCGCAGCCCAGACATTGTAGCCTACCCCCCACGGGACATGGCTGAAGGCAGCGGGGGTGTTGGCTGCAGGGCCTATCTGCATACCCCCACTGTGCATGAGTGAAAGCCCTGCACAGTATGGGGTTGGCTGCCTTTACGGGGTTAGCTGCATGTGGGAAGCTGGCTATAGGGCCTGGCCGCAGTCCAGGTTTTGCAGATAATCCCCGCTGTGCACTGCCTTTGGTTGTGCTCTGCCGGGGTTGGATTTTCCTAGGTATTCACATATTAGTTTCCGTTTTAGTTTAGGATGTTAATGTTTTCACTGACAAATTCATCTAACTATAACCTTACTTGAACCTTTGGGTTTTTTAAACAAAAACTGATCCTTTTATCACACCTACCTATAATAACATTCGTTTATGGATATATATATTTTTATTTATATATATATATATATATATATATATATATATATATATATATATATATATATACTAGTTCTAGTTTACTGAGCTAGCTATAACTTGCACCCCCACCATCCACTGCTTATGATCTATATTACATCCCTGATGACATATTTAATGACATCACTGGTTTAATGGCCTTTAATTGATCTAAAGAAAACGTATCGGTGTTTATTAGCAACAAAATTACATTTAAGCTAAATAATCCATCATCTGCTGCACAATATGCAGATTTCAACAAAAAAACACCACTACTAGCTGAGACGGATCAAAAACTACTAAAAATGCAGCAAGGTGTTTCCTCACGTCGAAGGCCCTTCCCAACGGTGGGTTGCTCTCCCTTCAGGCGGCTTATTACTGTATCTGTGTGCTAAAGTAGCACCAGTCAGGTGAAACCTTTGGTAAGGCAGTGTTAACATGGGTGAAAATTACAAAATAATGAAGTATCAGTGTCACAAAATGTGCCGCATTACACAGCAGAATGTGGCTTTTCTCGCTGCATGATTTAGTCAAACGTGCCACATAAACTGGCCCTCTTCTGCCGCATAATTCCAGCGGTCCAGGCTATATTCCCTACGAATACCTCCAGCCTCATGACTGAAAGACAGATTCGGTGCTACCTGTGTCTCGGTAATGTGAGGGGAAGAAAACGTGCTGTAGTTTGTTGCTCTTTGTCACTTGACTAGAGGAAAGAACACACGCCATAAGGCAGCTCTGTAGTCTCAGTCAGTGAACGAAAATCTTGACAGTTTATCTCGCTGGCAACACGACTCCGTGTCAGCCACAGTTGGTCTCCTCCAGGTTTTACTTTCCAGAGGATTATGGGTAGTGAAGCGAGATGATGTCACCGTCCAGCTCCCGCCAAGCCCTGTGAGAGTTTCTGCACACCTGCCGTGGCCTCAGATCTCCAACCAGAGGGAGCTCTATCCCGCCTCTGACATACCTACATCTTAGTTAGGGAATTTCGTTCTCGCAGAGAACACATCACAACATCAGGACTGCAAGGCAGGGAGAGCCCGGCAGCTTTTCTAGTCTGACTGCATTTTATATTTAGAATGTGTGTACTCGCGAGCAGCGTTGCCAATGGGGCAGGGCCCTGTCACTCCCTCTCCCACAGGGCAATGTTCACTTCAGGCCTCTCCAGACCTCAGCAGATGTGATGGCGGCCTTTAACCCGTCTCAGGCTCGCCTCACAGTTTTCAGGGCTCGTCCACTTTCACCTCATAAAATGCCATTCGGAACATGTTTAACAGTGCGACGCCGAGACTGACGCTTCATTCTAGGTCCGCATCTCTCCAAATCTATCTCCATATCCCATGGCTAGATCTAAATAGGTTATATCTAGCTGGAAATCTGACCAGTGCTTGCTTTAAATCTCTCCAGTGGCTCCGAACAAGCTATCCGGTGCTAGCTTCGAATAGCAAGTCTCCAGAAAACGAACTCAAAATCTCCCCAGTGCAATCCAACCGCAAGACTGTGTGTGTGTGTGTGTGTATATATATATATATATATATATATATATATATATATATATTTACTTATTCCTAGTGCTAACTCCAAATGTCTCCAATTACCCTTATGAATTCACTGAATTGCAGCTTAATTAGTGGTAGTGTTGAATCTACCTTCTTCGAGCTCCAAATCTTCAGTCCAAAGTCCAAATCTGCCAAATACCTACAGCAATTTCTCCACAATGTTAGATCTAAATCTTCAGTGAGCCCCCTCCAGATCAGATCTATACCACTATTAGTCCAGTATCTCCCAAATACAAGCTCAAAATCCTAATCCCGAATATCAGACACAAATCTTTTCACTTCCAGATCCAAATCTTCAAAACACACATGCCAGGTCTGCTATACGCTTTCAAACTGGATCTCCAACTGCGCAGACAACCTTGCTCCCCTCAAACGCAAGCATCGACAGACCAACACCAAAAAACCTCTCTGGTTCTCTGACACCCTCAAAGAATCTAAGAAAACTTGTCGCGCCCTTGAGAAAGCCTGGCGCAAGGACCACACCGCTGACAACATGACCGCCCTCAAGAACACTACCCGCGAACACCACCACCTGATCCGCGCTGCCAAAAGGAACTTTATCACCGACAGACTGGACAAAAACAGCCACAAAAGCAGAGAACTCTTCAGCATCGTCAAGGAGTTCTCCAACCCCAGCGCCAACGCCGTCACGCCCTCACAGGATTTGTGTGAATCCCTCGCCACTTTCTTCCATCGCAAGATCAGCGACCTCCACGACAGCTTCGGACACCAGACCCAACCAAACACCACCGAACCTGCATCCCCGGCCATCACCCTCAACAACTGGACCCACATCAACTCGGAAGAAACCAAATCCATCATGAACTCTATCCACTCCGGCGCCCCTTCGGACCCCTGCCCGCACTTCATCTTTAACAAAGCCGACGACATCATCGCCCCGCACCTCCAGACCGTCATCAACTCTTCTTTTTCTTCTGCTACCTTCCCCGAATGCTGGAAACACGCCGAAGTCAACGCTCTACTAAAGAAACCTACGGCTGACCCGAGCGACATGAAAAACTTCCGCCCCATCTCTCTTCTGCCTTTCCCAGCCAAAGTAATAGAGAAGACCGTCAACAAACAGCTGACCACCTTCCTGGAAGACAACAACCTGCTCGACCCCTCACAAACCGGATTCCGAACCAACCACAGCACTGAAACCGCCCTCATCTCA
Organism: Pleurodeles waltl; assembly: GCF_031143425.1. Taxonomy (NCBI): domain Eukaryota; kingdom Metazoa; phylum Chordata; class Amphibia; order Caudata; family Salamandridae; genus Pleurodeles; species Pleurodeles waltl. The sequence goes on from NC_090440.1 coordinate 991,161,173, forward strand.
GTCACAGACGGCATCCGAACCCTGATGGACAACGGTGAAACAGTCGCCCTCATTCTTCTCGACCTCTCGGCTGCCTTTGACACCGTCTGTCACCGCACCCTAATCACCCGCCTCTGCTCCACCGGGATCCAAGGCCAGGCCCTGGACTGGATCGCCTCCTTCCTCGCAAACCGTTCCCAAAGAGTTTACCTCCCTCCGTTTCGCTCAGAACCCACCGAGATCATCTGCGGCGTACCTCAAGGCTCATCGCTCAGCCCGACACTCTTCAATGTCTACATGAGCCCCCTCGCCAACATCGTACGCAAGCACGACATCATCATCACCTCCTACGCCGACGACACCCAACTTATACTCTCCCTCACCAAGGACCCCGCCAGCGCCAAGACCAACCTACAAGAGGGTATGAAGGACGTCGCAGATTGGATGAGGCTCAGCCGCCTAAAGCTGAACTCTGAAAAAACGGAAGTCCTCATCCTCGGCAACACCCCGTCCGCCTGGGACGACTCCTGGTGGCCCACGGCCCTCGGCACCGCACCAAACCCCACAGACCACGCCCGCAACCTCGGCTTCATCTTGGACCCTCTTCTCACCATGACCAAGCAAGTCAACGCCGTGTCCTCCGCCTGCTTCCTCACCCTCCGCATGCTCCGCAAGATCTTCCGCTGGATCCCCGCCGACACCAGAAAAACCGTGACTCACGCCCTCATCACGAGCCGCCTGGACTACGGCAACACCCTCTACGCCGGGACCACAGCCAAACTCCAAAATCGCCTGTAACGCATTCAAAACGCCTCAGCCCGCCTCATCCTCTACGTACCCCGCAGCAGCCACATCTCCGCACACCTGAGACACCTGCATTGGCTCCCAGTCAGCAAAAGGATCACCTTCCGACTTCTCACCCACGCACACAAAGCCCTCCACGACAAGGGACCGGAATACCTCAACAGACGCCTCAGCTTCTACGTCCCCACCCGCCTCCTCCGCTCCTCTGGCCTCGCACTCGCTGCTGTCCCTCGCATCTGCCGCTCCACGGCGGGTGGGAGATCTTTCTCCTTCCTGGCGGCCAAGACCTTTAACTCCCTCCCCACCAGCCTCAGGACCACCCAGGACCACTCCGCTTTCCGGAGACTCCTAAAGACCTGGCTGTTCGAGCAGCGATAACCCCCCCTTTTCCCCTAGCACCTTGAGACCCGCACGGGTGAGTAGCGCGCTTTATAAATGTTAATGATTTTATTTGATTTGATACGCTAGTTTCAACTTTTCCCAATGCTGCCTCCAAAGACGCCTGATGCTAGCCTGAAATCTGTTTTATTGTGCATACTAGACTTCAGTCCCCCAAATACCAGCTCTAAAGCTCCCTAATGTTAACAATGTTAGCAGCAAAATTTCCCAATGAGTCATCCAAATCCCCAATACCAGATCCAAACATGTCCAAACCTTCTACGCACAAGACTCAAATCTCTCAAATACCAACTCCAAAACTTCCTAATGCAAATTCAAATCTACCAAATATCTCCACACCTGCTATGTCTTAGACTCATATCTCTCCTGTACTGAATGCAAATATCTCCATACCAGCTGACAATCCCCCGAACAGTAGCTCAGAGCTCCCCCATGCCTGCTCAAAATGTCACCAATGCTAGCTACAAATCAACTCCATTTCAATTTCAGTTCTCCCAAATATTAGCTCTAGATCTCCCTCAAACTGGTACAAATTCACTCCAACACTCGCGCCAAATCTCTCCATTTCTGCATTGAACGTTCCCCAACACGAGCTCCAAATCTCCCCAGGGTGCCCCCAGATGGTCGGTGTCAGTTTCAGGCAGTGACAGCATGCCCTAGTCTCGCTGGATGCTTTCTGCTGTTGAATGTAGGTCGCAATACTGGATGTGGCCACTGTTTGGCTATGCTGTTTCCAAGATTTACTGGATATCCGCATTTTGCCGTCAGAGTTATTGCATCTCTTGTTTCTCTTTATTGGTACGATTCCATGTGGCGGACGTGACCGTGTCATAGTTACGCTGAGGAGTGTAATGTTTGTGGTGTGTGCACAAAAGAAGAACACTAATCATTAAAGTGTTATTGACAGAAACAACCCTGCCCCTGACAGCCCCAGAGGGATCACAACAGGAGCAGCTCAGCCTGAATGAGAGAAGTGAATAAGTGCAACTGAAGCTGCTGCTTCCTTCCCTTTGCATGTTTTGAGACCGAGTCACCAAAAGTGGTAAATCTACATGCATGGATTTACACCTGGATCTTTGGAATTCACAAAAAAATATAAGAAGCCACAAGTAAAGCTGCGCCAGGTGCAGATTTCCATGTGGATTCCTGGAAAGTCTTGTGATTTTCCAATCGGGATCTCATTCCATAACTGAGACCTTGCAGAAGAGGAACTGGATCGCCTGTGCAAGTGCACATTTTATTTTCGTTTTTTTTCTCCAGGGAGAAAATATTTTCCCATTGGAAAACCTCTTCCCCTCCAAGCCGCCAAAATCTGGGGGGTATCATCCCCCTTCCCACTCTGGAAAGGATATTTACGTGAGCACTGTGCTGGAGTTAAGATCCACACTTTTCCCAGGCTGGAAAGCGGAATGTTAGGAGTTAGTGAATGCCCACAAGTGTGAGTGTTAATGGGTGTTCACAGACTTCCAAAGCGGAATGCCCCACAGAAGCCCAGTTTCCCTGCCTGTGAGCAGGATTTACGGATGCAGACAACTTCGTACAAGGTGGAGATCTCCACACTCGTAAATGGACTTACGCGGGCCAGGAATCACTTTGTGAATTCCTGGTGGGTGCAACTGAGATAAAATTGTGAATAGGTCTCTTTGCATTTAGGGTGGCTATGTTTCCATTATCACTTTGCAGGGCATTGCAGATGTAGGGACACTATGGGTGTATTTACAAAGAAGTGGCGTACTGCGGCGGCAAATTGCGAGGCCCCATGCTGCGTCACTTCAGAAATGCAGGGATGCGCCATATTTACTACAATGTTGCGCACCCCTGTGTTTTCCCTGGCGCTGGTGCTAAAATTAGCTGGCTAGCGCCAACGCAGGCACCCTTGCACCATAATGCAAGGGTGCCTGCGTTGCAGGGAATGATTGTTTATGTGTAGGAAAGTGTCCCTTCCTGCACATAAACAATCAGTAATGGCGATTTGATGCAGTACACATATAAGTAACAAATCGTCATTATTTAATGATTGTTTATGTGCAGGAAGGGACACTTTCCTGCACATTAACAATCATTAATGACATTTTGCGCTGTCTATGTGTAATGCAGAATGCAGCACAGACAGAAAAAGCAAAAACGAGAAGAAAAAAAAGTATTTCTCCTCATTGCGCCACTCTAACGGCACCCCTGGGGTGGCGTTTGTTTTTGCCACTGCCTAAGGTTTATGATTTCTCGTAAATCGGGGGCAGCGTCAAAATGCAATGGGTGTTGCGGTGGAATGCCTACAGCATTATCTACTGCTTGTCCTTTTCCCGCAAAGTGATGCATGTAAAGGGACGGTATTTACAAGGCGGTGTTAAGCCACAAAAAGTGCTGCTTTGTAAATGTGGAGCAGGGAATTGCGCTACCGGAATGTTGGAAAAAGTGAAGTTCTGGTGGCGCAATGCCCTTGTAAATGAAATGAGGCCCTATGTGTGCCTAGAGCCAGAAAGTTAATCTTGACTGCTAACAGATGCTACTCTTAGAGAGTAAGGTGTAGAAAGGGACTAAATAAGTGCAATCAAATGGCAACTTTGACCCTCTGACCAGAGCCGTTTTAAGGCATGCACAAAGTGTGCGATTGCTCTGGGTCCCCAGGTTCCTAGAACACCCGATAAAGTGACTGAGACCCTGGCTCGCTCTTTCTGTCTCTTTCTCTATTTCTGTGCCTCTCTTCCTTTCTCTGAACTAGCTCTGCCTCTGCACCTTCTACCTTTCTAATTGCCTCTTTCTCTACCTCACCTGCTTTTCACACTACAGATTCCCTCTTCATACTTTTCTCACCACTCTTTTCTTCTCTCTCTTGTTCTATGTGCCTACCTCTAACTTATTTACGTCCTTGTTTGTAACTTGCCTTACCTCTACCTCTCCCCTTCCGCCTCACGTTTCTCTAGTTCATCTCGCTCTCTCCCTCTCTATTGTATCTCATCTCTAACACCAATAGCTAAACCAATGCCCTCTCTACCTCACTTCCCTCTCAGCCCCTTTCTCTGACTACCCCTTCATCACATTCTCTATACCACTCTAGCTCCCTTTCTCCACCTCACCCAGGTTTCTGCCTCATTCTGTCCTTATTTCATCTATCTTCTTCTACCTCACCCCTTCCTCTTCACCGCTCTGTCTCTTCCTACATCTCTACATCTTGTACTATCTGCCCATAACTATCTCTACTCTCACTCTCCCTACCTGATCTCATGTCTATCTCTACTCTCTCTCTGCCTCATCTCATATATATATGTAATATATAATATATATATATATATATATATATATATATATATATATATACATATATACCTCATTGCATATCTGTCTCTTGCTACCTCATCTCACATGTGTCTCTACCCTCTCATCATCTCATAGATATCTCTCTCTACCTCATCTCATATATTTCTACTCTCGCTCTACATCATCTCATATCTGTCTTTACTCGCTCTCTACCTCAACTCATATCTATCTCTACTCTCTCTCTGCCTCATCTCATATCTGTCTCTTTTGATACATATCTCTCTCTCTACCTCATCTCATATCTGTCTCTTTTGATACATATCTCTCTCTCTACCTCATCTCATATCTGTCTCTTCTCTCTCTACATCATCTCATAGATATCTCTCTCTACCTCATCTCATGTGTTTCTACTCTATCTCTACCTCATCTCATATATATCTCTACTCTCTCTACCTCATCTCATACGTATCTCTCTCTCTACCTCATCTCATATCTGTTTCTTTCGCTAACTCATCTCATATGTCTCTTGTCTTTCTCTACATCATCTCATAGATATCTCTCTCTCTCTCTCTCTCTCTACCTCATCTCATGTGTTTCTACTCTCACTCTACCTCATCTCATACCTGTCTCCCTCTACCACATCTCTTATGTATCTCTACTCCCACTACCTGATCTCATATATATCTCTCTCTCTCTACCTCATATCATATCTATCTCTACTCTCTCACTAACTCATCTTGGTCTAACTTGCCTCTCTTTCAGTGCACATCTCTCTACCTCAGCTCTCTCTGTCTCCCATGACCTCTCTCTTGCAGCCGATCTCTCGCTGTGATGAAAACACTGACATGCAACCCAACACACATTGCCTTGGACCCCATGTTAAGAAGTGAAGTTGGTTTAATCCACCTTACTGTATGTAAAACAGGAAAGTATAATTTTGTGACTTCGGGAATCTTACTGTCACCTTGAAGTAAAAGAAAGGACAGGGCTCCAGACTAAGTAAAATGTTGATGCATTTCATTAACCAAGAACAGTAACAAACCAGGTGGCCATCACTTGTCAACCATATGCATTTTGCAATGCAAGTATGGTAAAGTCATACATGATAGAAAACCACCCTGGGGCCTGCCCTACGGTATGTCGTAGGGGGATGCTTACTTTAGGGAGCCAGTTCCTAAGTTCTTATGCAACAGCAGGTAGATAGAGAATATGATTTACCAAAAATCAAACAATTTGTTGAAGTGGGATAGCTGAGATTGCAACACAAGCCTGCTTTTTCTAGTACCCTCAACCTTGCCACTATGCCACGTTTAGTGAACAGACCGTGACACTGGACGCTGTCTCCCTGGAGTAATACCCGTTGTTTGTTGTGGGGTGTCTGGTCGTTAAATTTGATTGGGTTAATTCCGGGTTGCAGGAAAGACCGTAGTCATTTATTTTTATTTAGATAACACAAAGTATTATCATTTCAAAGCAAACAATTGATGTAAAGATAATACAATTATATTTCACTATTTGTAACAAGAATTTTGCACATCAGCACTTACAGAACACTCCAAAAATAGTTAATCGCAAGGGTAGAATTTCTGGTGCGATATATTAAGTTTTAAAAGGTTTGCGGTATTAATAACCTCTTTTGAGCAAATCGAGATATCAGTGCTTCGCAGTAATAATTTAGAGCTCTCTGCTTGCCTTCCGAAAGTTTAACATTCTAAAATCCACTCATTGGAATTTTCTATTAAAGATTTTGGGGGGCGCTCCCCTGCTGGTTCAGGGCCTCTTTCCTGCAGGCTTTGCCATTACTCTTCATTATCATTTTGAAGGTAAAAGTGCACACAAAAAGTGCCCATTCACCTTGGTGCTGCTTCTCTTGTTTACTTTATTAAAATAAAAAGTCCTTACCACCACAGGGGCGAGGGACAGAAACCCCGTTTGGCCGCGTTAGGCTTCTCAACCTTCCCCCATCGACCGCCCCTCCTCCTGCGCTCCACCCCTGTTTCAGCCCCCAGAATGACAATACTTCACACATAGTACCACCGAATCCACCGAGTGAAAGCACATCTTGCAAGAGCGGGTGGGCTACAGCACTTTAAACAACAGGTGCAACAGCAAAAATGTGAGAAACTCTGGAAAGGGTGGACAAGTGACGAGTGAGATCTTTGTGATTATGGTGACCTCATCGGGTGGGAAGGGGGGGGAGAGGCAAAGGTGGGAAGTTGGGTTAGCATGTACATGTTCTATTGCGGGAAAATTAATAAAATACTTTTTGAAAAGAGAACAGGTGCAACACCACACTGAGAGTTTACATCCAGGAAAGGTATTCGAGGAATGGGATGGAGAAGGTCGACCTGCATGACAGGATATAACCTAACCTCGAGATGTACCTTCTACTTGCCTAGACCTCTCAGGAAGGATCTGAGTTTGGCTTTGCAGACGTTGATGGTAGGTGTTTCCTGAAAGTGAGGGGCAGTGAATTCCAGACTTCAGGGTACTTTCCTCATCTTATTGAGGGGCTTACAATATCCTCTTTGAGGTTGCATTTCCTGAGCATGAGCCTTATGAGGAGGTAGGTAGCTCAGCCAGTTCTCTGTAAAGCAGGGGTGGTGGGTGGTGGCAGGCAGCTTAAAGAAAAATAACACAAGCCAGAAACCTAATAGGGAGAGCTGAACCTGGGTACTGGCTTGGCCCAAGGAACCAAAGCACGAGCTGAGCCATCAATATGTTGGGTAAGTAAACCACGCAACAAACATTGTGTAAACATATGATGACTTAAATATTAAAGTGTTTCTCCTTAACACGTGTTTGTTTTAATATGCCACATTAGATTACACTACCGCATTGACTGACATCTAATAAAAGTGAAGATTTCTATACTTAAACTTAGAAATATTCATGAGACCCCCCACTAACATCGACCCCATCCCCAAACCAAGATCTAAGTTAAATATTATATGTCCCTTACTTAAGGCCAATATTGAAGTTGTAGCCGGGGTAACATTATAGTCCGTTAAACAACATGCAATTTGAGTTTGTGAGGGTAAATCCTGAACTGAACTACTTCAAAATGCTCTCAAGTGTGACTATCAAAGATGATAAGCGACAGTGATGTAACTTGACTACCACCACACAAACGTCAGCGGGGGAGCTAGGATTTGAACCTAGGATTCCATGTTCCAGATTTTGTTAATTTAACTGCTGGTTTGATAGCTTCTTCTCTAGTACGTTTAACATCAAAAGACAGTGCTTTTTGTTCAGTTCTACCATTAGCTTAATCATAAGATGTGGGAAAAAAAAATACGCTTATCATGTGTTGAATCTGTTTGACATAGATGACGCCATTCTAAACATGGTACAAATTTGAGGTAAAGGAAGGCAGAACAGCATTCATAATTACCATCACTCACTAAACAGAAAGAACGATTTCAGCAGTAACTCAACGACTCATATAAGAAATGTATAAACAGCAGTGCTTTTAATGGAAATATAGAGGGGCAGGTACTCACCATTTGAAGTACCTACTTGCTCCTGAGAAGTGCTGGCACTCTCCCATTAAATGTATTGCAGCAGTGCTGAGAAGTGCTGGTACTCTCCCATTAAATGTATTGCAGCAGTGCTGAGAAGTGCTGGCACTCTCCCATTAAATGTATTGCAGCAGTGCTGAGAAGTGCTGGTATTCTCCCATTAAATGTATTGCAGCAGTGCTGAGAAGTGCTCGTACTCTTTGGAATTGAAGAAGTGTGGGCACTCGGTACAGCACAGTATCTGTACTACAAGTCTTCAAAGTCTCCATCAATGGATCCTCGAATGCGCTAACACCTTAGCCCCTCTCAAGAAACCCACCGCCAACCAAGGAAAGAAAAAACCAGCCTGGTTCACAGACGAACTGACCACCTCCAAAAGCCTTTGCCAGAAGCTCAAAAAGAAATGGATCCTAGAACGCACACCCGACAACCTCGCCTCCCTCAAAGATGCAAACCGTGAACACCACCAACGGATCCGCGTCGCCAAGGGCGCCCACTTCACCGAACGCATCAACAACAACGCCCACGACTGCAAAGAACTCTTCGGCATCGTGAAAGAACTCTCAAATCCAAAAGCCAACGCCAACGACATCCCGCCCTCCCAGAAACTCTGCGACGACCTCTCCACCTTCTTCCACCAGAAAATCGTGATCATCCACAACAGCTTCAACACCGGCCCACCGCCAGACCCCACCCCCGACGTCTCCACCCGCGACTGCCGCCTCACCGCCTGGTCCCACGTGGATGACGCAGAAACCACAACAACCATGAACACCATCCACTCAGGCTCCCCCACGGACCCATGCCCTCATCATGTTTTCAACTCAGCCAACGCCACCATCGCCCCCAAACTCCGCAAGATCATCAACCTCTCATTCACCTCCGCCACCTTCCCGGACAGCTGGAAACACGCAGAAATCCAACCCCTCCTCAAGAAACCCAAGGCCGACCCCAACGATCTCAAAAACTTCCGCCCGATCTCTCTCCTCCCTTTTCCAGCAAAAGTCATCAAGAAGATCGTCAACACACAACTCACCCACTTCCTCGAAGACAACTCCATCCTGGACCCCTCACAATCCGGTTTCAGACGAAACCACAGCACGGAGACTGCTCTCCTCGCCGCCACAGATGACATCAGACATCAAATGGACAACGGCGAAACCTCGGCCCTCATCCTCCTCGACCTATCAGCCGCTTTCGACACAGTCTGCCACCGCACCCTACTGACCCGCCTCCAGGAAGCCGGCATCCAAGACAAAGCCCTCCACTGGATCTCATCCTTTCTCTCCGACAGAACTCAGAGAGTCCGACTCTCCCCCTTTCGCTCCAAAGCCACCAACCTCATCTGCGGCGTCCCCCAAGGATCCTCCCTCAGCCCCACATTGTTCAACGTCTACATGGCCCCCCTCGCTAAACTGGCCCGCCAGCATCACCTCAGCATCATCTCCTATGCCGACGACACCCAGCTCGTCCTCTCCCTGACCAAAGACCCACTCACCGCCAAAACAAACCTCCACGAGGGACTAAAATCCATCGCCGAATGGATGAACAACAGTCGCCTGAAACTCAACTCCGACAAGACGGAAATCCTCATCCTCGGGCGCTCTCCCTCGGCCTGGAACGACTCTTGGTGGCCCGCCGACCTCGGACCCCCACCCACCCCTGCCAGCCACGCAAGAAACCTCGGCTTCATCCTGGACCCGGCCCTCACCATGTCCAAACAGGTCAGCACCGTCTCCTCCTCCTGTTTCAACACCCTCCGCATGCTCCGCAGAATCTTCAAGTGGATTCCAACAGAGTCCAGAAAGATGGTGACCCAAGCCCTCGTCAGCAGCAGACTGGACTACGGCAACGCACTCTACACAGGCATCCCAACCAAAGACATCAAACGACTCCAGCGCATCCAAAATGCTTCCGCCCGACTGATCCTCGACATACCCCGCCGATGCCACATCTCCCCTCACCTGAGGGAACTCCACTGGCTCCCGGTGGAGAAGAGGATCACCTTTAAACTCCTCACCCACGCTCACAAGGCACTGCACAACACCGGACCTTCCTACCTCAACTCCAGACTAAACTTCTACGCTCCCACACGTCAACTTCGATCCGCCAACCTCGCCCTCGCCGTTGTCCCCCGAATCCAGCGCAAGACCTGCGGCGGCAGATCCTTCTCCTTCATCGCCGCCAAGACCTGGAACTCTCTCCCCACATCTCTACGCCAGACCCAGGACCTCCTCGCCTTCAGGAGACTCCTCAAGACCTGGCTCTTCGACCGCTAACTGCAGCGCACCCCCCCCCCAGCGCCTCGAAACCCTGACGGGTACATAGCGCGCTTTATAAATATCGTGATTGATTGATTGATTGATTGGCGCACATGAAGCTGCAGAGCTCAGCGGCAGAGTTTCACGTCCATGCATTTCAACTGCTGAACACAAGCAGAAGGGATTCCTTTTAGCTTGTGTTTGCGCTCATCTGTCCCATGTGTAGCAGTTTTTTTAATTTTAAAACGACTCCATTAGGAAGGAAAACAGCAACGTCTGAGAAGGCAGTATAGCGGCTTGCGTGACGCTGAAGGAGCGGGGTGGCGCACAGGGAATTGGAGCGATTAACAGGGGGGGGTGGGATTAAATTAAAAATAATAACAAAAAAACACTTACCTATGCCGACGCCTTCACCACCGCCCTGCTCCTCTCCTCTTCTATGCCGACAGCCTGCAGGCACAGGCTCCCAGGCTGCCCTGCGCCAATCCTGATGATGTTCAGAGCAGTGTCAGGATTGGCTGGGAGCGCCCTGGCTTGGCGCTGCCAGGCAGACAGGTAGTCTGTGCAGGCTCTCTCCAGCCCAGCAACTACGTTGCTGGGCTGGAGAGAGCGCTGTGCGCATGTGTATTTGGCCCGGGCCGGCCGGCCAAACATACATGCGCTCTGAGGGGGGAGTGTTGAGTACTCCCCCGCATTGCTCATCACCCTCATGACCCCACACCTTCACCCCCAAAACGGTAATAAACAAAGCTTTTTATCGTTTTTGTGAAAAAGGTTTGCAGCTGCTGCTGCTGGCGGGGGGTGACGCTCCTCCGCCCTTATGGAGGAACCGCCCCTGAGTATAGCTCTTCTTTGATCCTCAAGCCATTCACCATGCTCTAGGACCACACCAAAGCCAGGCACAGAACATCTGACTTGAGCCAGGTGCCAGCCTTGCTTGGATTGCCCACTTATAACAAAATGGTTTATTAGCATAGCTGCTGTTACATGCGCTTTACTTGCTCCTTGTGTGAGGGAAGCTTGCACTGACTCTTTTGGGTGTGGCTGTCGTCTAACCGAGCCTGTGCTCTGTGCGCAGGAGCTAGCCCCTAGCTTTCTCTGCCTGTTCTGCGGATCTGACCGAAGCTTGTCCTGGTGGTCGCTCTCCATTGGTCTGGACTGTGTCAGAAAGACGCTTAACTTTTTTCAGTCGTCCTGTACAGGACGGGGTGTGCCCGTGCCCTGCTTCCGCTCGCACTGTGCCTGCTCTCTCTGTGTACCTCAAGCTTGGCCTGTCCGGAGGAGCCCTGGGCGGTGCCGGGGTGCGCTCGGGGGTGTGGGCTGGGCCGGGGTGTGACGTCCGCGGCTGCCAGGTGTGGTACGTCACTCCTCGGCTTACCTCGGCCGTGGGGCGCCCAGCGCAGCGCCTCTCTCCAGTGCGGACCTTAAAGCGCAGCCATGGGGAGCTCTAGTACCGCAGCCGAGATGGAGGGCCCCGGGCTGCTGCTGGCCCTGATGCGGGAATTACGAGGGCTGCCCGACAAGCAGGTGAGGAGGGCGGGGTGGCACAGAGGTGTTCTTGTGAGCGGGTAAAAAGCCTCGACTTCTAGGGGCAGGTGCTGGTGGGGCCACCAGACCCCCTCCGGAGGGGTACGGGGCAGGGGCGGGGGAGGAGGACAATTAGGGGGTGCGCCGAGAGCAAGTAGGGATTGTGGTGGGCACCTCAGGACTGTATGCTGCGGGTTCAAGTACGGGATGGGACAAAAATCTTGATACAACTGCACGGGCGTAGCTATCAGTGCAGCACCCGAAGTACGATTGGGGGGGGGGGGGTTCACAGGCTCCTACCTTGCAATAAGTGTGCTGTCTGACATAGCGAATTGGTGGACCATTGTTCTTCACTTTAGTGCTTCAAATGGGCCGGTACTGTCCGGTATGGAGCACCGGCACTTTTTATTTAGAGAGGGACAGTACCTGCACTTCATAAGAAAAACGTTATATTTTCAATTGAAGATTACCGGCACTTCTCAGAAATAAGCAGGTACTCCGGTACAGAGTACCTGCACTTCTATTTTTCCATTCCAAGCACTGACTTTACCTAAAGCTCATGTCACGCGACTGGGAATCTGGGCGGCAGGCGGGGTACTGGAGTGGCGGGGTACTGGAGTGGCGGGGTACTGGAGTGGTGGCCACACGGGACTGGTAGGAGATGATGATCCAGGAGGGTGGGCAGAGGGCTTCCCACAAACGAGGCACCCGAAGGGGCAGGGACAACAAACATGAGGGCATGGGAGGGACGGTGAGGAACCATCCGGTAGTGCGGACACTTGAGGCAAAAACAGATAAGGCTCTTGGCACAATCAGGTGAGGCTAAGAGGAAGAACACGAGCAGATGAGGCAGTTGTCATGTCAACTGACGTCTGTGTCTCCTAACCTTGCAATTGGATGGCAATGGCACGACTTCTCTGCCCGAAGAAGGGGGGCTTGTTTCTAAAGAGAGGCCAATAATAGAATGGTCGTCTGGTGCCCCTCGTGCTCATATCTTGAAGGTGGCTCGTGCAAACACAGCGGCAAGCAGAACTCACTCCTGCTCTCCATTACATGGAGGTGATACCAGCAGAGGGGCCAAGAAAGAAGGGGGCAAGCACACGATATTACTATTACCGATCTCAGCAGAGTGGAAAGACCGAATTTGTTAAAAAAAAGTTTGGGGGGTCCTTCTCTTTTCTCGTCCCATAACAACCTCCAGCGCAGGATGTGCAGGCCCCTGGAAATGCCTCCCCCCAAGCCTTCACCAAAAACCGTAAATACTACACCTGCCTGTCTATCGGGGACCTATGGGTAGTTCTCCTCGGGGTCATGTGAGTGTCTGTAAGGCGCCCTCTGTCTAATACTGTTAATAAATGAATCCCATTCGTGCTGTCAAGCTTCGGTGCTGTTTGTGACACCGTCAATTTGTGTGCGTATCAGGTCAATACCCTGTTAGTTGCTGTCTGTGTGAGCTTCTGCTCTGTGACTGCGTGTGCATGAACGCGTGTCTCTGCTGTGACTGCTCTGACCACCTTCCTTCATAGCTCTTTACTGGCCCTTTTTCAGCCAGTACTGTTTTTCAGTCAGCTTTGCTATGCATGCTGGGACTTGTAGGTCTGACCTTAGAATGGTTACAATGAAACTAGAGAAACACCATCCCTAGAGCTGTATGGTGCAATAGAAAGGACTAGCTCAGTCACCCTCATGAATACCTACACCTTTGGAATTGTGCCTGCGTTTTGTCACACAACGCCTGCTTTGTATTTCTACTAACAAAATGCCGAGTTAAGAGGATTGAAAACAAAGAAGAAACTAAGGTGCTGTGCATTCCAGATGAAGGGCTGAGGCGCGTTATTGTGAGAGGGCAGGGTGTGGCTGGGGGTTGGCTTTAAAGAAAGCGAATAGCATTTTTAGGTTTGTCGTTTGAGGACACCAACAGAAACTAAATACATTTTGCAGAGCTGATTTTGGCTGTATATGCTGCACATGCAGTGTTTTTCTTTATACAAACTGATTCTCTTTTAATTTCACAAACGTATTAATGTTGTTATTACCCTCGATTATACAATTTAGTCAGTTCACTGTGCCGTTTTTCACACGGGATGTTGCTGATTGGGGGATATGTTGGGCTACAGTTGCCGGCTGAACAGGCTGGGGTACCAAGACATCAGCACCTAAAATGATTATGTACAGTTGGTTAGTAGGGTGACCGCCTGGCATTGATGCAAATTCTGGGCAGGACTGTAAAAAAATTCAGGACAAAGGGTCAAAAATCAGGACAAAAATTCAGGACAAAGGGTCACAATTCAGGACATAAATTCAAGAACAAACGCCAGTTTTACAGACACACGCAAGAGAGGCCATGCCTCACTATGTTGTCAGTGCATTTATTTACTCTTTTTTAACATTAGCACTATTTATTCACTGTGGTCTTTTGTGATTGTCTCCTGGTATGCTACATTCAGGTGTCACATTACGTCCTTGTTCAGTAGTAAATTAATGCCCTTCTGTACTGCGGCAAGGCCATCACCCCTACCCAAATCTACCCAATCTTTCTTGAAGAGAAAGTAACAGCAAACTTTTGATTATGTTTCTGAACATTTTAACACCCCTGGCAAACAGTTTGAGAAACATTAATGTAATTAACCTTATGCTAGTTTAAACAAATTGAACAAAAACATCTGGCTAACCCCAACCGCCCATGGACTTTCAACCTAAAAAGAAAAATTAAAGAGGCAGGGCAGATGGTGTTGGCGACAGTCTCACACCTAATGTCAGGATGTGATGTACCCATAACCTGTCTGTAGTCTCACTGCACTAGAGTGTATGCCTGGGACTCTAAATTTATCTCACATGAGTCTACTCTGCACTCTATGACACTGCACCACTCTGCATTACTGCACTCTCTGCCACACTACTCCACTACACTCTATGCTACTCTACCCCATACCACTCTATGCCACTGCACTCTACGCCAATGCACTCTAAACAACTGCACTGTACACCACTGCCCTCTACTCTGCACCACTGTACTCTACGCCACTACTCTCTGCGCCACTCTACTCCACTCCACATCACTGACGCTCTACTCTGCAACATTGCACTCTCTGCCACTGTACTGTACACCAATTTACTAGATACTACCGCATTCTACACCACTGCACTCTATGCCACTCTACTCTGCATCACTCCACTCTGCGCAACTGCACTCTACAGCACTATACTCTACTCTGCACTGCACCACTCTACACTACGCCACTGCACTCTGCCACGCGAGTCTACTCTGCACTCTATGCCATTGCACCACTTTACACTACTGCACTCTCTGCCACTATATTGTATGCCACTGTACTCCACTGCACTCCATGCCACTCTACTTTGTCCTACGCCTCTCCATGCCACTGCACTCTAAACCACTGCACTCTACGCCAGTGCACTCTAAACAACTGAACTGTACCCTGCACCACTGGGCTCTACGTCACTGCTCCTATGCCGCTCTACTCCACTCCACACCACTATGTCACTAAGTTTTAAACATGAACAGCAGCCACTCTGGTGTAAAACAATGCTAAAACACATTGGCAAAGCAATAACTCTTGCGTAGACTAGACCTATTGGCTTTGCCAATGTTTGTTAGTACTATGAAGTACTAAGGCCCCTGAAAGAACTGTGAATGTGTAAGTCCTTATTTTAAACATTCATTTGACGCCTTGTAAGTGATAGTAAGCGCTATATAATTACAATTACATCATAAATAGGCAGCTACAAAATGCGCAAATACATTTTAGCTAAATAAAAAAAAGTGCTTCTAAAAATACAGATTTGAATAACATACAGTTTATACCTAGTACTAACATTTTTTATAACATTCCATTAAAACCACACACTCCACTGCTCACCTTGCAACACCTCAGTATCTCTCTAAAGGAAAATATTTTTGCCATCAGAAAGCTTCAAGTGACTCATTTGGTTAAAGTGGATGCAGGTTTTCAAGTCCCTTTGCATTGCAGATTTACCAATTGTGTACATTTGCATTTCTTTAGGAAAGGATACACCCTGGCAAGAGGGCCTTTTCTTGCAGTCTGCCTCTCCCTCCCTCCCAGCACAGGAGACTCTCTGCCTTCCACTCCAGCTGGGGAAACTAACCTGCTGGTAATTTCGCCCTGCCTCCGTTGTCCTTTTGGGTAAAGGCTAAAATTACGGACAAATGCCGTCCGTTAAGCCTTTCATCACCGACAACGGACGGCAGGGCGAAATTACGGACAGTCCGTGAAATTTACGGACGGGTGGTCACCCTAGGCTTATTGCTAGGAAGAGTTGATGCAACGAATCAGTACTTCCACCCCTGCTGCAGTCCCTCATCCCCCTTGAAATGGGAAGCACCCCAGGATAGGCAGTGTAGACCGCAAGTCACCGCGAAAGCGCCCCCACTCCCTTACAGAAACGAAAACGACCTGTCAGCTCTAGCCCTCAAATGGGCAGATAAAGTGCACCAGATGCTCCAGATATCATATGGTCCTCGACAAAGAAGTTCCTACATTTGAAGATCCCATTCAGATGAGTGCGATTGAGGCTGGACCTCAACACCAGATGCCTGTGCTGAGTCCACACGCACTGGAAACACTCTCAACAACAAATAGATGAGTCCTCCGGGGGCTTCTCATTCTGTGTAGCCTACACCAGGTCCCTCCTCGTACATGAGGTTGGTCACTGGCGTCAGCAGCCGCGGTCCTCTCTCTGGGCACCAGTTCCTTCACTTTAGCAGCAACAGTGGGGCTTTGATGCCTACTTTGCTCCATTTGTGCACAATCACCCAGCTCTGATCTCCATCCCACCCGCAGTAACAGACACGTAACCAGTTGTCAGCCCGCTCCACTCAGCCCAGAAGTAGCCCTGCCCCAGACAACCTCTGAGAGGTGGTAAACAAGGCGCACAAGAAGAGGGAAGTGGAGGGTCTGTAGAGAGGTCTGCCGCGCCGGCACACATCCCTCCGACGCCATTCCTACCCGTGGCGGAGACGGCTGCGGCAATCCAGGTGAAACACCGAAGGGGAGCAGTATTCACGCGAGCAGGTAGGAATCTCTGAGCATGCGCAATTGCTGTGGCATCTATATACAGAGGTTAAAGAAAGGACATGGAAGGGTTTGTCTGTTGGCGCCTTCACTCTGATAGAGATAGGTCTAAGAGAGGAGGCACTGAATGAGTGAAAGGATGGAGGAACTAAGGTCAACAGGACATTACCAAACTTGTTTTAGGAACGTAACATGCTGACAGCATTTCTGATGGAAAAAACCCTGAGTTTGGTTTCAAATGCCTTTGTTATCAATCTAATGTAATTGCTGCTCATAAAGATTATGTCGGGTGTGCCAGATTACCGTGACCAGGTTTGGAATGTTAAAAGCCAGAAACTCGGTCATGCAGTGAAGTCAGACGCAGATGACTAGTTGGATAAAAGAAGCACTGGCAAAGCCAATAGGTCTCACCTAAGCTAGAGCTATTGGCTTTGGCAATGTGTTTTAGCCATCTTGTACACCAGTGTGGCTGCTGTTCAACATGGCTGAAACATAGTGATGTGGGAACGGTGGGGTAGATTGGAGTGGGGTAAATTGAGGTACAGTGGAATGGGATAGATTGGAGTAGAGTGGAGTGGGGTAGATTGGTATAGAGTGGATTGGGGCAGAGTAGGGTAGAATGGAGTGAGGTAGTGGGGTAGACTGGAGTGGGGTGGAACGGGGTAGATTAGAGTGGGGGTTGGGTAGATTAGCGTGGTGGATTGGAGTGGAGTTGATTTAATTGGGTAGATTGGCAGTGGAGTGGGTTAGATCGGAGTGGAATAGATTGGGGTAAATTAGAGTGGGGTAAATGGGAGTAGACTAGATCGGGGTAGATTTAGGAAGGGTGGGTGGGTGACTGGGATATATTTGAGTGGAGTTGGTAAATTGGGGTGGAGTAGATTGGAGTGGGATAGATTGGGTGGATTATACTATGGTAAAGGGGATGGAGTGGGGTAGATTGGGGTAGATTGGAGTGGGGTGGAGTGGGATAGAGTGGAGTGGGGTAGATTGGGGAAGTGGGACAGATTGGGGTTGTGTGGGGTAGATAGGGATAGGTAGGTTATATTGGAGTGGGGTAGATTGAAATAGGTTAGATTGGAGTGGAAGTGGGGTAGATTGGAGTGGGTAGAGTGGAGGGGTGTAGATTGAGGTGGGGTGGGATTTATTGGGGTAGACGAGTAGAGTAGGGTAGACTGGTGTGGGGTAGATATGAGTGGAGAGGAGAAGACTGGGAGATATCAGAATAGATTTGGGAAGACTGATGTGGGGTGGATTGGGTTAGATTTGAGTGGGTAGATTGGAGTGGAGTAGGGTAGTATGCAGAGGAATGAAATGGGTAAATTGGAGTGGGATAGACAGGGGTGTTTGGAGTGAGGCAGAGTGAAGTGGGGTATATTGAGGAAGTGGGGTAGATTGCAATGGTATAGCATAGCTTGGGATAGGGTGAGGTAGGCTGGAATGTGGTGGATTACAGTAGAGTGGCTTAGATTGGGGTAGAATGTCGTGGAGTAGATTTGAGTGGAGCAGACTGGAGTGGAATAGTTTGGGGGTAGACTGGAGCTTGGTATATTGGAGTGGGGGAGTGGGATGATTGAATTGGGGTAGATCAGGGTGAAGTGGGGTAGATTGGAGTGGAGTGGGGTAGTATACAGGAGAATGGAGTGGGGTAGATTGTGTGGATTATAGTAGGGTAGAATGGAATGGAGCGAGGTAGGCTGGGGTGGTTTGGAGTGGAATAGACTGGAGTAGGGTAGATTGGGGAAGTGGGGTAGATGATTGGAGTGGTGTGGGGTAGATTGGGATGGGAAGTTAGATTGGAATGGGGTGGAGTGGGGTAGATTGGGGTAGAGTGGGGTAGATGGGTAGAGTGGGGTAAATTGGAGTGAAGTAGATTGGTGTGGAGTAGATTAGGATATATTGGAGTGGGGTAGATTGAATTGGAGTAAAGTGGGGTAGATTTGAGTGGAATGGGGTAGATTGGGGTAGAGTGGGCTATATTGGGTAGATTGGAGTGGAGTGGGGTAGAATGGTTAAAAGTAGAGCGCATGAGAGTGGGGTAGATTGAATTGGGGTAAAGTGGGGTAGATTTGAGTGGAATGGGGTAGATTGGGGTAGAGTGGGCTATATTGGGTAGATTGGAGTGAAGTGGGGTAGAATGGTTAAAAGTAGAGCCATGAGATTGGGGTAGATTGGAGTGGAGTAGACTAGAGTGGGTTAGAATGGAGTTGAGTGGTGTACATAGTAGTGGAGAGGAGTAGATTGAAGTGGAGTGGGGTAAATGAAGGTGGAGTGGGGTAGATTGGCGTGGAATAGATTGATTTTGCTAGTGTAGATTGAGTGGAGTGGGGTAGATTGGAGTGAGATAGATAGGAGTAGGGTTGTTTGGAGAGGGGCACGTTGGGGTAGATTGGAGTAGATTTGAGTGAAGTTGGAAGGAGTGGTGTGGTGTATATTTTTTGAGGTGGGATAGATTGGAGTGGGGTAGATTGTGTTAGGGCGGAGTAGATTGGAGTGGAGTAGACTGGAGTAGACTGACGTGGTCAGACTACATGGGGTAGATTGGAGTAGAGTTGTTTAAATTGGAGTGGGCTAAAGTAGATTATAGTGGGATGGAGTGGATTGGATTAGGGTGGTGTGGGTGGATTTGAGTGGCATGTGGTAGACTATAGTTCTATGGAGTGGGGGTACATTAGGTAGAGTGGAATGGAGTGTGATAGATTGCGATAGAGTAGGGAGTGGTGTAGATTGGGGTGAGGTAGATTGGTGGATAAGAGTAAGGCGGATTGAAATGGAGTGGGGTGGATTGGAGTGCGGTATATTGAAGAGGGGTGATTGGAGTGAGGTAGTTTGGAGTGGGGTAGATTGGAGTGGGGTACATTGAAGTGGAGTAGATTGGTGGGGATGTGGATAGAGTGTTGTGGGGTAGATGGGTGGGCTTGATTGGAGAGGGGTCGATTGGTTTAGAGTGAGGTAGTTTGGAGTGGAGTAGTTTGGGGTAGATTAGAGTGGGCAGATTGGATGGGGTAGATTAGGGTAGTTTGGGGTGAAGTGGGGTAAATTGGAGTGGGCTAGATTGGATGAAGTGGGTTAGAATGGACTGGAGCGGGGTAGATTTGGGTGACGTGGTAGATTGGAGTGAAGTGGAGTGGGGTATATTGGGTAGGGTGGAATGGAGTCTGGTAGATTGGGGTAGAGTGGAGAGGGTAGATTGGGTAGACTGAAGTAGGTGGACTGGATTGAGGTAGACTGGGCTAGTGTGAAGTGGGAGTAGACTGGGGTGGAGTGGAGTTGGATAGATTGGACTGGAATTGAGATTGGAGTGAAGTGGAGTGAGATAGATTGGGGAGGAGTGGAGGGGGCTAGAATTGGAGTGGAGTGGGGGATTAGGTTGGCGTGGGGTACACTGGGTAGATTAGAGTAAGGTATATTGGAATGGACTGGGGTAGATTGGGTGCAGAAGATTGAAGAGGAATAATTGGAGTGGGGTAGTTTAGAGTGGGGTAGATTGGAGTGGGGTAGACTGGAATGGAGTGGGGTAGATTGGAGTGGCGCACAGTGGTGGGGGATAGATTGGGTGGGGTAGATTGCAGTGGGGTGGGGTAGACTGCAGTGGGGTGGGGTAGAGTGGAGAGATTGGAGTGGAGTTGGGTAGATTAGAGTGGGGTAGATTGGGGAGGGGAAAATCAGAGTAGGGTAGATTGGGATGGGGAGGTGTGGGGTAGATTAGAGTGGAGTTGAGTAAATTAGAGTGGGTAGGTAGGGGTGAAGTGGAGTGGATTAGATCTGGGTAAAGTAGAGGGGGGTACATTAGAGTGGAGTATTGTAAATTGGGTGGATTGGAGTGGGGTAGATTGTGGTAGACTGGAGTGGGGTAGATTGTGGTGGAGTGGTGTAGATTGGAGTGAGGTAGGGTAAATTGGAGTGGAGAGGAGTTGGATAGATTGCAGTAAATTCTGGAGTGGGGTAAATTGAAATGGAGTGAGGTAACTGCAGTGGAGTGGAGTAGAGGGGAGTGGGGTAGATTAAAGTGGGTCAAGTAGACTGCAGTGGGTGGGTTGGATTTGGGTACATTGAGTGGGGTGGGGTGGATTGGGGTAGATTAGAGTGTGACAGATTGGAGTGGATTGGAGCAGAGTGGGTAGACTGGGGTATATTGGAGCAAAGTGTGGTAGATGTGAGTGGTATGTGGTAGATTAGGGTGGAGTGGGATAGACTGGAGTGGGGTGGCTTGCCTGGTAAGATTGAGTGGAGTGGGGTATACTGGAAGGACGTAGACTGGAGAAGAGTGGAGTGGATTGTAGTGGAATGGGGTAGACTAGGGTAGAGTGAAGTGGGGTAGATTAGAAAGGGGTAGATTGTAGTGGAGTGAATTGGGAAAGACTGAAGTGGATTGGGGTAGATTGAAGTGGGGTGGATTGGGGTAAGGTGGAGTGGGGTAGAAAATTGGGGTGGGTTAGATTGGAGTGGTGTGGGGTAGACTGGGTGGAGTGGGGTAGATTGTAGCAAAGTGCATTGGGGTGGGGTAGACTTGGGTACACTGGAGTGGATTGGAGTGTGGTACAGTGTAGCAGTGTAAGTGGAGTGCAGCAAAGTGCGTAGAGTGAAGGAGCATAGAGCTGAGTGGTGTGTTGTGTTTTGGAGTGAGTGGCATGGATTGGAGTTGCTTGGCATGTTGTAGTGTGTCTCAGAGTAGAGGGGAGTGGAGTGGCATGTTGTAAAGTGGAGTGGCGTAGTGTGGAGTTTGCATGGTGTGGCAATGCACTGCCATTGCAGAGAACACGTTTTAATTGAAATGACCATTACATTTGCATTGAAATACGTTTTTTACTGCACTCAGACGATAATGTGTACAAATGTCATCACCTAGTTGATTGATATGTTTTGATTGTATTCAAATATTTGTTGCCACCACACTTTAGAATTACAAATAAATATGCTTCATTTATACTAATTCTGTTATATTCTGAAACATCAGCACAGTTCATTATTTTTTTTTTTGTTGTGTGCTAGAAGAAAAACAGACTACACTCTCCCCTCTTACATTGATACCTGGCAAGATTGTCACATATATTTTCTCATTTTGAAGACAGAGAAAGAAAGTAAACACCAAGCTCCCTTGGAAGAGAGAGTCTAACATTTGACCCCGTCTTTGAATGCACAGCAAATGTAACAAGATAAGAACACATTTTAAAGGCCTGTTTACTGAAAGCGAGTTTGTGGAGGGATACAGTAAACACTGTTTAGTCAGTGGGAGGGACAAAATCACACTGGAGAGCCTAAAGCAAATAAAGCCAGAAAATGTGAGTTACAAACCACAAAGCCAATGGTAATCTGTGGGTGAAATGCATTCCTAGGTCCACTTTCTAAAAGTCCCCAAGATGTCTTTAGCAAACAGGTGAGCCTAAAAATGACTCCAAAGTCAGTGTTGTCTAAGATTGGGACATTTCTTTGCGGCCTCTTCCATAGGTAGAGGTAGTAGAAAATGGACCTGTAGGTTTTTCAATAAGAAGACCCCTGCATTAGACACCAGCAGCATGCAAATACAATCATTTCTGTCACTTTTCTGACCTGAGGTCCTACCTAAAGCCCAAAGGCCACAATAAATCAAGAGCTAAATCGTATCCTCTTCTCTAGTTCTGAGCCACCAGTTCATACCTCAGTTTCTGTTAGTTTCTCCATCAGGGCTCCCTCTCCCTTTTTTCATGAATAATTTGCCTTACTGGTTTTTGCGTTAAGAGACAGACAAGCAACTCTGATGTTGCACTTGCATTTCAGGGATGGGTTAAAACCCCAGCAGGAGAATTGGTGGATACGTACCCCAGAATTTGCCTTCAATGCCCATATATGCCATACTTGCTAGGAAAAAGATTGAGAAAGTGATGTCCCACAGAGGTTAGTAGACCTATTTATCCACCCTCCTTTACAGGAAAAGGAATTCCCAGGAGACTGTGGCAAAGAAAGAGCCTGGTCAGTTTAAACTTATACACAATCAGTTTTTTCCAGATGGTTCCTCAATTAGCGATACAATTGACCCTTCACTGACTTCAGTTCCCTATGCTGTTTGACCAGGCTGTGGAGAAATTTAGGTCATTAGGAAAGGTCACACTGGTGGGTAAGTCAGATACCGAATCTGCCTTTAGATTGTTACCTGTGCACCCAGCTGATTTCAGATTGCAAGGTTTCCATTTGGTGGAAGTTTTTTCTTTGATACGTGTATGCCAATTCGCTGTTCAGTGTCTTGTGCTTTCTCTGAGTGCTTTAGATAGTTCTGGGAATTAGTGGTCAGAATGATTACAGGTTGAAAACAGATAATTCATTACCTTGATGAGTTTCTGTTTTTTGGGAGCAGGTGGGACTTAGCAGTGTGCTGAAAGTCTAGAGGTTTTCATCAAACCAATTCAAAAGTTGGGGATTCCCTTAATATTCGAAAAGTGACACATCCAACTGCAAAACCATCTTTTTAGGCATCTTGCTCAAATCATCGAGGGTCTATAATTCTTGCCTGACGATGACATGATGGCATTTACTGCGTCTGTGGCCACCTTCTTGTAGGCAAAGACAGTGACTTTACATCAGCTACAGGCTTTGAAACGCCAGTTAAATTTCGCCCTACAATGTTCTCCATGGGTAGCCCTTTTTCCAGTTCCTTCCAGAAGGAAATGTCAGGACTCAAGTGAAGAACCGCAGGCCCCCATTGTCAGTGGAAGCCAATGCTGAATTAAAAAGTTTGAATGAGTTCCTCCAGTGTACACGTGGTGTGGCTATATTGCATTTTCTCCCCCTCCCCACCCTCCACACCCCTCACAAAAACAAACCAGGAACTCAGTGGGTTTTGGTGCCATCTTGAATGGCAATGGTGCATGCAGAAATTGTGTTTTCAGTCGCTCATATTCGGCCAGGTCGGATATTTCACTGCTCTGGGGTTGCTCCCATTCATGGAGCACTTCAAGTCTGGCCACACTGTTTAAGGGCAAAAGTGTCGTTTTTGTTTTTGGTCAGATACCACTCCTATGGTGAATGGAGTAAACAAAAGGAGGGCCATCTAACTGTTGGTCCTGTAGCGCCTGAAGACAGTGGTGCTGATCTCTTTAAAGGGAACCGTGACATTTAGAGCAAGTCAGTACCAGGTGAAAGAAATAACGCTGCTGGTGCTTTGTCTCGAAGGAATTGTGTGGCAGAGAAGACGTCCTATTTCCAGATGGCTCTATTTAAACTTGTTCTCCCGTTCTTCCAGCATTAATAGTATCTTCTCTAGCCCGTTAAGCAAAGAGGGCCTACAATTTGATTTCCCGAAGTGTGTGGGGTTTCTGTAGGTTAAATGAGTTTGGCGGGTTTTTTTCAGGACACTTGCAGCTTCCATTGCAGAGGTGAAGAGGCAGGGCTAGGCTATTTCACTCACGTCCAGCATCTTTCTGCTGTATCATGCTTTGCGAAATTATCAGCAGCTAGAGTATGGTGGTGAGTTCGTGCCAAGTAAGCCACGGTGGGCTGGAAAGAGAATCTGGTTTTACGTCTGACGTGTGCAAAACTGAAAACCTCTAGGCGCTACTGAGCTACTCGCTTTACTGCGAAAGCTCCAAGAGAACGGTACGTCCACGTTTGAAGAACTCCTTCTCAAGCAGCACACCTGTTAGCCTTCTGCGGGGCCCTAGCATCAGCAAACTGAGTGCACCCCTAAAGAAGATTTTGCAGAGAGGGTGGAGTTGGAGGACATACAGGTGACAGGTGCGGAGATCACATCAAGCTGTCCAGATTAAAAACTGATCGGAGGGGCTGCGATTCATCTGCGAAGCGCTCCAGCAACTGACGTGCCCTGTTAAGGCACTTTTGGAGCGCCATAGAATGATCCCTGTACAGTTTACACATTGTGCTCTATTAATTCGTAAAAAGGGCCCAATATATCCAAAAACCAATTCACAAAAGCGTGCAATGCCACCCTCTTGCCACTGGTTAGAATGATACATTTTTTTCACCTCACATTTTTGGGACAGGAGAAGGCAGGAGCGGCAGCCTTGGCTCTGGGCCTACCCAAGGTAAGATGATTGGGGTAGAATTCTAAACCATTAGGTGTGTGGTAGTTAATTTGAGCCAGTGGGTAACTGGCACTTTATTGTCAGCACTGGTGCTTGTGACAGTCTGCCACAAGGTCGCGCTGACTAGTTAATTTAGAGACGGCCAGAATAGCAGTTAATTACAATATACATTAAAAATGACTATTACCTGCTGCCCAAGCCAATGTTGTAGCTATGGTGGCCTGGGATAGTATGAGTTGTCACCCCTGTAGTAGTGTGATGGTTAGCAGTCGTGTTGGTGCCATCGTTGGCAGCACTGGCAGGGGCAACGTGGTGCAAGCTGCAGTGGCCTCCAGGTGAGGGCCCTGGCACGTATTGTTTTTTTCACAGATTAAGCACTGTTGTGGGCTCTTCCCAGCACAGCTCATTCCCCTCAACTGAGTTGTCAATCTTGAAAATCCGGAAGTGTGAGGAACTTTTTTTCCACTGGATTTCCTGGACTCGCCTCGGGCCACTAGGGCCTCAGTGACCCCCAGGACTGTGTGGTAAGGACATGCCAGAGCCAGGGTTATGCAGACAGGGCCGGGTTGGCATCGGGCGTTGTCCCGGGGAGCTGGAAGGGTCGGGCCGGTTTTGCAGCTGTGGGGGCCGGTTTTGCTGCCATATCGGCCCCAGTAACAAAAGCAGCAGCAAGCTCGCACTTACACCCACTCAACCCCCGACCCCTACCACCCTTCCCCCCTTCCCTCCAGCGCGGGGGCTGGTCAGGACAAAAGTGCAGGGCTGCTTCAGACTTCCATTCACAAGTTGAAGCGGTAGATTTCCTATCTGGCTAGAAAGAGAGGGGGATCTCGAGCATCACTCACGGCCTCATCAGGGAGAAGTACATTTTCCATAAAGTCTTCATGCATCTTTCAGTCTAGGCCACTGAGGGCTCCCTTCACACCTTCAGTGTGCGGGTCGGAGGGCAGGTGAAGTCAGCAGGGGATGTTGTTTGAGGGTCCACGACCGATCCTCACGGTACCGAGGGCTGCGCGGTTTAAGATGGGCTCACAGCATGTTTTGCCTCGCAAAGCAATGAGTTTATGTTACACAAATATGATACATATTGGCGTTAAACATGAAATAAATGCGGCCACGTACGGCTCCTTTGGCTGTGGTGTGTTGTGCATCCCTCGTACCTCTGGGCTTCAGCAGGAAGTTCTGCACTCTGTGGTTATGCTACATGGCTGCATTTTCCTGTGACACATACTGACGTACACAGTATAACCTGTGCGGCTCATAACCAGTCGCGGCTCACGGGAGGGAAAAGGGGCGGGGTAGCGGATGGCAGGGAGGGTGGGTGGGGCACAAAAAAAAAAAAACCTTACCTTTTTTCCTGCACCACGCCACGCTGCTCTGCTCCTCCGTCGCAGGCTGCAGGCAGGCACAGGCTCCCAGCCTGCCTTGCGGCCAATCTTGATGCTGCTCAAAACAGCGTCAGGATTGGCTGGGAGCGCCCATGTTGCTGGGCTGGAGAGAACCCTGTGTGCATGTGTATTTGGCCGGCACCAGACGGTCGGCCAAACATACTTGCGCACTGAGTGGGAGTGCTCAGCTCTCCACCTCCGTCTACGCCATGCCAGTGGCCCCCGCCCACTTTTACAGAAACAACAAAATAAAGTTTATTATGTTGTCTTAATAAAAGTTTAGCAGCTCCTGCTGTTGGCGGTGGGGGCGACACTCCTCCGTCCTAGTGGAGGAGCCGCCCCTGAGGTTGAGGGAGGGTGTGGTTTGGCTGACAGGGCTATTGTGCAGCTGCGGTCTGTCCTTTGGGGCTGAGGGGCCATGCCCCCTCACCTTTTGCCCCTCATGAAGAGTGTCTGTTAGGCTGAGCAAAGGTCAACTTGACAGACACTCTTCATTTTCAGATCAGGCAGCCAGGAGTAGACATGCACGATTTGTTCACGCTCCTGGCTGCCTGAGCTGAACTTTGCTTGGCTGAAGAGGTCACAGTTCCTATGGGTGTGACCTCCTCAGCTCAGCAAAGGTGCATCGAGGCCCTCACCCTCGGTGACGAGGGAAGCGCCACTTATTGACTTTGACCTGGGCACTTCAGGTTTAAGCCTTGAAGCGCCCAGGGCGAGTGTCAATCAGTGACACCTTGTCTCAGAGTGTGGTGGGGTCAGCAGTCTCACTGAACCCATCCCACTCTGTGACGAAGTTGGGACTGCTGCCCTCCCTCATTGGCTGACCAACCCTCCTGGGACCTTAGAGGCTGAGCTGAAGGTAAGTGTGTGCGTGTGTGTAAGGAAATGCCTCCTTGGCATGGTTGCCCCCTGACTTTTTGCCTTTGCTGATGCTATGTTTACAATTGAAAGTGTGCTGAGGCCTGCTAACCAGGCCCCAGCACCAGTGTTCTTTCCCTAACCTGTACTTTTGTATCCACAATTGGCAGACCCTGGCATCCAGATAAGTCCCTTGTAACTGGTACTTCTAGTACCAAGGGCCCTGATGCCAAGGAAGGTCTCTAAGGGCTGCAGCATGTCTTATGCCACCCTGGAGACCTCTCACTCAGCACAGACACACTGCTTGCCAGCTTGTGTGTGCTAGTGAGAACAAAACGAGTAAGTCGACATGGCACTCCCCTCAGGGTGCCATGCCAACCTCTCACTGCCTATGCAAGTATAGGTCAGTCACCCCTCTAGCAGGCCTTACAGCCCTAAGGCAGGGTGCACTATACCATAGGTGAGGGTACCAGTGCATGAGCATGGTACCCCTACAGTGTCTAAACAAAACCTTAGACATTGTAAGTGCAGGGTAGCCATAAGAGTATATGGTCTGGGAGTTTGTCAAACACAAACTCCACAGCACCATAATGGCTACACTGAAAATTGGGAAGTTTGGTATCAAACTTCTCAGCACAATAAATGCACAGTGATGCCAGTGTACCTTTTATTGCAAAATACACCCCAGAGTGCACCTTAGAGGTGCCCCCTGAAACTTAACCGACTGTCTGTGTAGGCTGACTAGTTCCAGCAGCCTGCCACACTAGAGACATGTTGCTGGCCCCATGGGGAGAGTGCCTTTGTCACTCTGAGGCCAGTAACAAAGCCTGCACTGGGTGGAGATGCTAACACCTCCCCCAGGCAGGAGCTGTAACACCTGGCGGTGAGCCTCAAAGGCTCACCCCTTTGTCACAGCCCAGCAGGGCACTCCAGCTTAGTGGAGTTGCCCGCCCCCTCCGGCCACGGCCCCCACTTTTGGCGGCAAGGCTGGAGGGAACAAAGAAAGCAACAAGGAGGAGTCACTGGCCAGTCAGGACAGCCCCTAAGGTGTCCTGAGCTGAGGTGACTCTAACTTTTAGAAATCCTCCATCTTGCAGATGGAGGATTCCCCCAATAGGGTTAGGATTGTGACCCCCTCCCCTTGGGAGGAGGCACAAAGAGGGTGTACCCACCCTCAGGGCTAGTAGCCATTGGCTACTAACCCCCCAGACCTAAACACGCCCTTAAATTTAGTATTTAAGGGCTACCCTGAACCCTAGAAAATTAGATTCCTGCAACAACAAGAAGAAGGACTGCCCAGCTGAAAACCCCTGCAGAGGAAGACCAGAAGACAACAACTGCCTTGGCTCCAGAAACTCACCGGCCTGTCTCCTGCCTTCCAAAGAACTCTGCTCCAGCGACGCCTTCCAAAGGGACCAGCGACCTCTGCATCCTCTGAGGACTGCCCTGCTTCGACGACGACAAGAAACTCCAGAGGACAGCGGACCTGCTCCAAAAAGACTGCAACTTTGTTTCAAGAAGCAGCTTTAAAGAACCCTGCAACTCCCCGCAAGAAGCGTGAGACTTGCAACACTGCACCCGGCGACCCCGACTCGGCTGGTGGAGAACCAACACCTCAGGGAGGACCCCCAGACTACTCTACGACTGTGAGTACCAAAACCTGTCCCCCCTGAGCCCCCACAGCGCCGCCTGCAGAGGGAATCCCGAGGCTTCCCCTGACCGCGACTCTCTGAAACCTAAGTCCCGACGCCTGGAAAAGACCCTGCACCCGCAGCCCCCAGGACCTGAAGGACCGGACTTTCACTGGAGAAGTGACCCCCAGGAGTCCCTCTCCCTTGCCCAAGTGGAGGTTTCCCCGAGGAAGCCCCCCCTTGCCTGCCTGCAGCGCTGAAGAGATCCCTTGATCTCTCATAGACTAACACTGAAAACCCGACGCTTGTTTCTACACTGCACCCGGCCACCCCCGCGCTGCTGAGGGTGAAATTTCTGTGTGGGCTTGTGTCCCCCCCGGTGCCCTACAAAACCCCCCTGGTCTGCCCTCCGAAGACGCGGGTACTTACCTGCAAGCAGACCGGAACCGGGGCACCCCCTTCTCTCCATTATAGCCTATGCGTTTTGGGCACCACTTTGAACTCTGCACCTGACCGGCCCTGAGCTGCTGGTGTGGTAACTTTGGGGTTGCTCTGAACCCCCAACGGTGGGCTACCTTGGACCAAGAACTGAACCCTGTAAATGTCTTACTTACCTGGTAAAACTAACAAAAACTTACCTCCCCCAGGAACTGTGAAAATTGCACTGTGTCCACTTTTAAAATAGCTATTTGTGAATAACTTGAAAAGTATACATGCAATTGAAATGATTCAAAGTTCCTAATGTACTTACCTGCAATACCTTTCAAACAAGATATTACATGTTAAATTTGAACCTGTGGTTCTTAAAATAAACTAAGAAAAGATATTTTTCTATACAAAACCTATTGGCTGGATTTGTCTCTGAGTGTGTGTACCTCATTTATTGTCTATGTGTATGTACAACAAATGCTTAACACTACTCCTTGGATAAGCCTACTGCTCGACCACACTACCACAAAATAGAGCATTAGTATTATCTCTTTTTACCACTATTTTACCTCTAAGGGGAACCCTTGGACTCTGTGCATGCTATTCCTTACTTTGAAATAGCACATACAGAGCCAACTTCCTACATTGGTGGATCAGCGGTGGGGTACAAGACTTTGCATTTGCTGGACTACTCAGCCAATACCTGATCACACGACAAATTCCAAAATTGTCATTAGAAATTGATTTTTGCAATTTGAAAAGTTTTCTAAATTCTTTAAAGTCCTGCTAGGGCCTTGTGTTAGTCCCTGTTAGCATTTCTTTTAGAGTTTAAAAGTTTGTTAAAAGTTTGAATTAGATTCTAGAACCAGTTTTAGATTCTTAAAAAGTATTCCAACTTTTAGAAGCAAAATGTCTAGCACAGATGTGGCTGTGGTGGAACTCGACACCACACCTTACCTCCATCTACAGATGAGAGAGCTAAGGTCACTCTGTAAACTAAAGAAAATAGCAATGGGCCCCAAACCTACCAAAGTACAGCTCCAGGAGCTTTTGGCAGAGTTTGAAAAGGCCAACCCCTCTGAGGGTGGCAACTCAGAGGATGAAGATAGTGACTTGGAGGGAAATTCCCCCCCTCCAGTCCTACTTAGGGAGAGCAGGGCTACTCAAGCCCTGACTCCACAAATAATAGTCAGAGATGCTGGTTCCCTCACAGGAGGGACCAACAACTCTGAAATCACTGAGGATAACTCCAGTGAAGAGGACATCCAGTTAGCCAGGATGGCCAAAAGATTGGCTTTGGAAAGACAGATACTAGCCATAGAGAGGGAAAGACAAGAGATGGGCCTAGGACCCATCAATGGTGGCAGCAACATAACTAGGGTCAGAGATTCTCCTGACATGTTGAAAATCCCCAAAGGGATTGTAACTAAATATGAAGATGGTGATGACATCACCAAATGGTTCACAGCTTTTGAGAGGGCTTGTGTAACCAGAAAAGTGAACAAATCTCACTGGGGTGCTCTCCTTTGGGAAATGTTCACAGGAAAGTGTAGGGATAGACTCCTCACACTCTCTGGAAAAGATGCAGAATCTTATGACCTCATGAAGGGTACCCTGATTGAGGGCTTTGGATTCTCCACTGAGGAGTATAGGATTAGATTCAGGGGGGCTCAAAAATCCTCGAGCCAGACCTGGGTTGACTTTGTAGACTACTCAGTAAAAACACTAGATGGTTGGATTCAAGGCAGTGGTGTAAGTAATTATGATGGGCTGTACAATTTATTTGTGAAAGAACACCTGTTAAGTAATTGTTTCAATGATAAACTGCATCAGCATCTGGTAGACCTAGGACCAATTTCTCCCCAAGAATTGGGAAAGAAGGCGGACCATTGGGTCAAGACTAGGGTGTCCAAAACTTCCACAGGGGGTGACCAAAAGAAAGGGGTCACAAAACCTCCCCAGGGGAAAGGTGGTGAGACAGCCAAAAATAAAAATAGTAAAGAGTCTTCTACAGGCCCCCAAAAACCTGCACAGGAGGGTGGGCCCAGAGCCTCTTCACAAAACAATCCTGGGTACAAGGGTAAAAACTTTGATCCCAAAAAGGCCTGGTGTCGAAACTGTAGTCAGTCTGGACACCAAACTGGAGACAAGGCCTGTCCCAAGAAAAGTTCCACTCCAAACTCCAATCCAGGTAACACTGGAATGGCTAGTCTCCAAGTGGGATCAACAGTGTGCCCAGAGCAAATCAGGGTCCACACTGAAGCTACTCTAGTCTCTGAGGGTGGGGTGGATTTAGCCACACTAGCTGCCTGGCCGCCTAACATGCAAAAATACAGGCAGCAGCTCTTTATTAATGGGACAAGTGTAGAGGGCCTGAGGGATACAGGTGCCAGTGTCACCATGGTGACAGAGAAACTGATTTCCCCTGG
Organism: Pleurodeles waltl; assembly: GCF_031143425.1. Lineage (NCBI taxonomy): Eukaryota > Metazoa > Chordata > Amphibia > Caudata > Salamandridae > Pleurodeles > Pleurodeles waltl. The sequence continues at coordinate 991,192,723 of NC_090440.1, forward strand.
CCAATACCTGACTGGAAAAACTTATACAGTCACCAATGCTGACAATCAGACTAAAGCACATCCCATGGCAATGGTAACTTTAGAATGGGGAGGGGTCAATGGCCTGAAACAGGTGGTGGTCTCCTCAAACATCCCAGTAGACTGTCTGCTTGGAAATGACCTGGAGTCCTCAGCATGGGCTGAGGTAGAGCTAAAAACCCATGCAGCCATGCTGGGTATCCCTGAACTGGTGTGTGTAAAAACAAGAGCACAATGCAAGGCACAGGGTGAAAAAGTAGAGCTGGAGTCTGGAAGAATGGCCCAGCCTATCAAGAGAAAAGGAAAGTCAGTTGGGAAACCAACTGCAACACAGTCAGAAAAAGAGAACCTCTCTTCTCAGGAAGAAGTTCTGCCCTCTGAGGGAACTGAGCCTTTGGAGCTTGAACCTTATCAGGTTGAGCTCTTAGGCCCAGGGGGACCCTCAAGGGAGGAGCTGTGTAAGGGACAAGAAACCTGTCCCTCTCTTGAAGGCCTTAGGCAGCAAGCTGCTGAAGAGTCCAAGGGCAAGAAAAATGGAACACATAGGGTCTATTGGGAAGATGGACTCCTGTACACTGAGGCCAGAGACCCCAAACCTGGTGCCACTAGGAGAGTGGTAGTGCCTCAGTCGTTCAGAGAGTTTATTCTGACCTTAGCCCATGATATTCCCCTTGCTGGGCATTTGGGACAAACCAAGACGTGGGAGAGGTTAGTCAACCACTTCTACTGGCCCAATATGTCCCAGAAGGTTAAGGAGTTTTGCCTCTCCTGCCCCACCTGTCAATCCAGTGGTAAGACAGGTGGGCACCCAAAGGCCCCCCTCATTCCACTTCCAGTGGTGGGGGTCCCCTTTGAAAGAGTGGGTGTGGACATAGTTGGTCCACTGGAACCTCCCACAGCCTCAGGAAATATGTACATCCTAGTAGTAGTGGATCATGCTACTAGGTACCCTGAAGCTATTCCCCTTAGGTCGACTACTGCCCCTGCAGTAGCCAAGGCCCTCATTGGTATCTTTACCAGAGTGGGTTTCCCTAAGGAGGTGGTGTCTGACAGAGGTACCAACTTCATGTCAGCATACCTAAAACACATGTGGAATGAGTGTGGAGTGACTTACAAATTCACTACACCATACCATCCACAAACTAATGGCTTAGTTGAGAGATTCAACAAGACATTAAAAGGCATGATCATGGGGCTCCCAGAAAAACTCAAAAGGAGATGGGATGTCCTCTTGCCATGTCTGCTTTTTGCTTACAGAGAGGTGCCACAGAAGGGAGTAGGATTCTCACCCTTTGAACTTCTGTTTGGTCACCCTGTAAGGGGACCACTTGCTCTTGTTAAAGAAGGCTGGGAGAGACCTCTTCATGAGCCTAAACAAGACATAGTGGACTATGTACTTGGCCTTCGCTCTAGAATGGCAGAGTACATGGAAAAGGCAACCAAAAACCTTGAGGCCAGCCAACAGCTCCAGAAGTTTTGGTATGACCAAAAGGCTGCACTGGTTGAGTTCCAACCAGGGCAGAAAGTCTGGGTTCTGGAGCCTGTGGCTCCCAGGGCACTCCAGGACAAATGGAGTGGCCCTTACCCAGTGCTAGAAAGGAAGAGTCAGGTCACCTACCTGGTGGACCTGGGCACAAGCAGGAGCCCCAAGAGGGTGATCCATGTGGGGTAGCGCAATTGTGAGCAGGAGGAGGGGCCAGCCGCCACACGTCAGGGCAAGGAGCCCTTTAAAAACATTGTCGCGCTCCCGCTGCCGCGGGTAGCGCAATTGTGAGCAGGAGGAGGGGCCAGCCGCCACACGTCAGGGCAAGGAGCCCTTTAAAAACATTGTCGCGCTCCCGCTGCCGCGGGTAGCGCAATTGTGAGCAGGAGGAGGGGCCAGCCGCCACACGTCAGGGCAAGGAGCCCTTTAAAAACATTGTCGCGCTCCCGCTGCGCGGGACGCGCGCGGGCGAAGCCCGGGCCAAGGGCGGGCCCGTCCTTGCCCGTCATTGCCAGGAAGAGCCAGGGCAGGGCCACCCCCCTAATAATTTGAACGAGGTAGGCTCAAATGTGATGCCCCTTAAAAGCAGTGCGCCTGGGTCTATTTAAGTACAAACAATCTTACCCATATCGCACTACCTCCCAATTAGGGCCTATCGGCTTCTGGAATTTATTACCCAAGGTATTCATAACTCCCCCTTCGCGCACTAGTTATAAACGTCTTTGAGGCAAATAGCTTACCAAGATGGGGAAAAGGAAAGCTACCAGTAATCCTACTGAGCAGGGAAGGGCAAAAAGAGCACCTCGACACGCGGCCGAAAATTGTACGCTCACCCAAATTGACGATCTTATAGAGGAAGTGGAGAGTTTGCTAGCCACGAAACCCTCAAAATCTCGTAGGAAAGATGCTTCTTCCTCCTCTAATGTCATAAAATCTTTCTTCGCTCCTGTACACAGAGATTCGCAGATATCTATACCCCAAGGCACCAGCACAGAACTTAGGAAGTTAGAAATTTTAAAGAATCCAACAGAGAGCCCTAACTTAAATTTGCCTAACCAGCAAGATGGTGTATCCCCCCTGCCAAACTGCAATAACCGTTTCTTACCCCTTGTCCTACCATCGCCAGCTGAATTAGAGAGAACCATCTCAAGGGAAATTGAGAAACCAGTCCCAGTCATAGCCACTCAAGATGAACATCTAGCTGTCTTCCAGCTAGTACAGATAAGAGATGAAATTTTAAGCCTTAGAGAGTATCTTACATCTTTTACTCATATGATATATGAGAAGCTGGACGGCATATCTGCAGTAATTGGGGATATAAGGAAGATACCACAAAAATTAGACCTTAATTCCTTACCAAAGTCAGTTGAAATACCGGAAACACCCATCCCACAGAGGCGTAGGCGTCAAAGGGTCGAAATGGTAACACAGACTACTCAGGAGGGCAATAGCGCACCTCCTGCAGCGTGTGTTCGTAATAACTACAATCCACCCTTGGACACAGGGAATAATTGGAAGGTGCACAGAGAAAGACACCTAGATACAAGCTCCAAATGCCCCTTGGGAAATAACCTCCAATGCCAGACTAGACATAACGTCTATGATATTTACATAACAAACGTCCCGAAGCTAAGTAAAGATCAATTTGAGCAAGGGGATTCCCTTAAAAATAAAGTTATACATTGGATAAGAAGGACAAAGAAGTGTAGATCCATTATAAGGGACGATATAGTCATTGCACAGAGACTTATAAAAATAGGTTTAACATCAGATCTCATAGGGATAAAATTGACCAGTCAGAATCTAGTTAAGGGCCTTTTGGCACTTGAGGAAAGAATGAGACCGGGCACCTCCTCCCAAATGACACTTGTTCACAAACTTCCGCAATCATTGACAAACCAGTCTCCACAAGAGATAAATAGTACTATCATGGCCCAATATTCTTGCCCGCAGAGAAGGGATCGAAAGCAAACCCATACTTCAGACATAGATTGACGCGAGGTCTCTGCCGTTGAAGTTCCTGCCGTTGAAGTTGGAAGCAATGGCATACCCAATCCCGACTCTTATACTACAAAAAATGACTTACCTAATATCCTGGGAGCAGAGCCTAAAACTTATTGTAGTGGCTCGCCAAAGGGAAAGTCCCAGCAAGAAATATTTTGTACACATGAGACTAGGGAAAATCTACCAGAAAATGGGCATGACCATGACCCACCGATTAAGATTCTATCCTGGAATGTGGCAGGCCTGACTCAGAAAATAGCTAATCCTGACTGGTGCAGACTTATAGATCAACACCACATCATTTTATTACAGGAGACCTGGGCGCCATCTGTAGTAAATAGAGAAGGCTATTGGACCTTCCAGAAGGCTGCATTACCATCACCATCAGGTAGGGCTTCAGGCGGCCTGATAATTTGGTTAAAACACGACTTGTTCCCAAAAGTTAAAGAGATAGTATCCCCTTTGAGGGATTTATTAGCCGTTGCAGTTGAAATTAGTACTGTTAAAGGTCTTGTTAACATAATAATTGTAAATTTATATATTAGACCTGGCACCCAAAGGACCCAGACCATCCAGATGAGTTCAATAGTAGAATTTCTTAACTGCTTACCTATTGGGCGGGGTATAATGGTTGCGGGCGACTTCAATATGCAATTGAACCGCGGAGATGGCAATCAGCAAGAGGGATCCCAGTTCACAGACTCATGGGATAGATCAGGGCCGGTGCAAATTACATCTAAGAAAGAAGGAGGAGCCTTAGACCTACTGGAAGACCTAATAAAAATAAAGGGATTAAGAATAGTAATTGGGAATACCAGATCAGACAATCCGGCGTCACCTACATATAGGAGAGGTGTATATACTAGCCACCTGGACTATGTCTTAGTAAATGACGCCCTCTGGAAATCCCTAACTGACATGATAGTTCTCCCGCGCATTGATAGTGACCATCTAGCCTTAAGTACCTCCTTTTCCACTATCTTATTTAGTTCCAAGACACTATCAACGTGGACTTCAAATAGTGCCCTCATTAGGACCAATGACCGTAAAAATGTGAAATGGGATCGGGTTGAAAGTGATGTAAATTTCCAGCTAGCGATCTATAGAACAGTTGCAACAACACTTTCCCCCCTGAAACATACAAATATCAAATTGGTTGATTTGGTCTATCTTCATAATATCTTGGCCATCCGACTAAAACCACACTTTCAGACGGTAAGGAGGCGGACAGAGACTGTGATTAAAACCTCTAGGTGGTTCTCCAACTCCTGCCGTCAAGCTAAGATACACTTACTGGGAGCACTTAAGGAAGGGAATTTAAGAGAGATAAGGAAGAGCAGGACTGTATACAAAGATGTACTTAAAAATGCAAAAAAAGAATGGGCGAATAGGAATTGGAACAAGATGGTTGTGGCGCTCCAGGAGAAAGATCTTAACCTATTCTGGAAACTAGTGTCAGATAAGAGTAGCCCTCAAGAAATGGAAAGTTACCCTGTCATCCAGCCAGAAATTTGGATGACGCACTTTTCAAATATATACAGAAAACCACATACCAATAGCACTATTACACCCCTACTAAAACCTAATGATCCTGTTGGCAATACCCTAACGTGGGGGAGTACAACACCACCCAAATTTGACCTGGACTTATTCTCCATAAAAGAAACAACAGAGGCTCTCCAATCCATACGCAAGGGAAAGGCCCCTGGTCTTGATGGTATCCCAGGAGATTTATATCTTTCTCGTCTGACAACGTGGTCATTGTATCTAAACGCACTTAGTAACGAAATACTGAGGGGGGGAGGACTCCCTACTACATGGCAAGGAGCAGTTATAGTCCCTATTTATAAGAAAGGGCCAAGGGAACAACCTAACAACTATAGACCTATCAGTCTTATTGATGTTAGCCAAAAAATCTTCGCTAAGCAAGTGCTGAACAGATTACAGACATGGATAGATGATGCCCAAATTCTCTCAGAATCCCAGGGAGGCTTCAGAAGAGGAGTGAGTACAATAGACCAGGTATTTAGGTTTAACCTCCTCTGCTGGAAATACCTGTCATTCAACAAAAGTCAACTGTATGTAGCTTTTATCGACTTAAAAGCTGCTTTTGACATGGTACCTCGGGATACATTATGGGAAGTTATGGAGAGTTATCAACCCAATAGCGAACTACTAAGACTGATTAGATATCTCCATGAAGGGACTTACGCTCATGTACGTTGGTCAGATAGTGGCGACCTAACGGAAGCCATACCCGTCAATAGAGGGGTTAGGCAGGGCTGCATCTTGGCACCAACACTATTTAACCTCTACATAAACGGTGCTGTGGACCAATTGCTACACTGTAATCATGATGCCCCTAGATTAGCTGGAACCCCAGTCCCTATTTTAATGTTCGCCGATGACACCTTACTAATTTCAAGAACACCTATGGGCTTGCAAAATGAATTGGACACTTTTTATAATTTTTGCTCTAACAGAGGACTTGAAATTAATTCAACAAAATCTAAGTTTATGGCCTATAACCCACACAAACTATTTAGGGGGAAAATGATGATAGCAGGCCAACCAGTGGAGAGAGTCAGACAATTTGATTATTTGGGGATTAGGTTAAGTGACGACCAACGTTGGTCGGCACAGATTAAGAAGAGTCTGACAACACTTAGGCAAAGGTCTATAGTGATAGCTAAGAAAATAGCTAATACTTGTGAAGGGGAGATAACACCTGCCATCACCGTTTACAAATCAGTGGCAGTAGCGGCCTCAATTTATGGTGCCGAGCTTTGGGGTCATACCAACTCTAGGTGTCTGACCACTGTAGAAAACCGGTTTATTCGAAATTTCCTAAAGTTGCCGATGAGCACCCCTCTCACTCCACTAAGATTTGATTTAGCCCTAAATGAAATACACAATGAAATTGCATTAAGACCCCTAATGTATTGGACTAATCTTTGGTCCTCAGAGGACCGGTCCATTCTCCATAAAGCACTAGATGAATTTCTTGCAAATGACAGCGTATTAAAGATCCCTTGGTTCAGATACATCAGAGATATGTGTAAATTCCTTAAAATGGAGGAGGTGTGGAGTGCTCCCCACAATTTGGCAAAGGGAACAAAGGAACGTGTAAAAAGGTGTTACTGGGAGAGCATTCTGACCCAAATTTGGTTAAAAAATCATGGTAGTCTGACTTTGCAGTTCTTAGACCATAAATGTAGTCCCAAGTTCGAGGCCTATATGGATAATGTAAATCCTCCATATACCAAAACACTATTTATTAAATTTAGACTAGGGACTCTTCCGCTTAAGTCATTTACAGCGCAATGGAGACCGGAGGACTGCAATTCAATATACTGCCATCATTGTCAAAAGACAAAAGAGTCACTCGCGCACTTTATGTTTTTCTGCCCTAGATATTTGGTACCTAGGAAAAAGTGGATTGCTCCACTATGTAGGGCTATTGGGATAAGGGAATGGAATACGGCATTACGACTCCTAACAACTGATACAAATGATAAAATAGTTTTTTCTGTGGTGGGATATCTGCGAAGTGCATGGTTACTAAGAACAAAAGAACTATTATAAATGTGTAATTTTAATACATTGGTTCTAGACCATATTCACTTAATACATCAGTTTTTAACCGGATGAACCTAAAACCTAAACGGTCTGGATTTTAGTTTAAAGAATAATGACGATTTGTATGTTTTATAAATATATGACCTCATTATTTATTTAGGGTTCTTAAAAAAAAAAAAAAAAAAAAAGTAAATTATGCAATTTTCTTCTTTTATCTCGGATAACAGAGACAAATGTTAAAATTAGTCACTCAGCGGCAAGGTTCTTGTAAAATACACAGGTGACACGAACTAGAATTCTGATAATCATGTGCTTCTAATGTCCTGATTTTAGATTATATTTAATTAGTTTGATAAAATTTTAATTAATTGAAGTTAAATTTTAACAACCTAATACTTTTATATGTCTTTGAGATTTCGTAAAAACAGAAAATGTTTAAAAATAACGTTGTCTATACATTCTTAAAATTTTTAAAGTGCTATGCTTCTTAATCATGTTATGTCTTGTATTGTTTACTTTTATGGCTTATAGCCGAAATAAAGTTATATATGATATATGATGATCCATGTGAACCGCCTTAAGCTCTTCCATGACAGGGCTGATGTGAATCTGTTGATGGTAACAGATGAGGATCAGGAGGCAGAGAGTGAACCTCTCCCTGATCTTCTGTCATCAGACCCAAAAGATGGCTCAGTAGATGGAGTGATCTACTCAGACACCCTCTCTGGCCAACAGCAAGCTGATTGTAGGAGAGTCCTACAACAGTTCCCTGAACTCTTCTCCCTAACCCCTGGTCAGACACACCTGTGTACCCATGATGTGGACACAGGAGACAGCATGCCTGTCAAAAACAAAATCTTTAGACAGTCTGACCATGTTAAGGAAAGCATTAAGGTGGAAGTCCACAAGATGCTGGAATTGGGAGTAATTGAGCGCTCTGACAGCCCCTGGGCTAGCCCAGTGGTCTTAGTCCCCAAACCTCACACCAAAGATGGAAAGAAAGAGATGAGGTTTTGTGTGGACTACAGAGGGCTCAATTCTGTCACCAAGACAGATGCTCATCCAATTCCTAGAGCTGATGAGCTCATAGATAAATTAGGTGCTGCCAAATTCTTAAGTACCTTTGACTTGACAGCAGGGTACTGGCAAATAGAAATGGCACCTGGAGCAAAAGAGAAAACCGCATTCTCCACACCTGATGGGCATTATCAGTTTACTGTTATGCCCTTTGGTTTAAAGAATGCCCCTGCCACCTTCCAAAGGTTGGTGAATCAAGTCCTTGCTGGTTTGGAGTCCTTTAGCACAGCTTATCTTGATGATATTGCTGTCTTCAGCTCCACCTGGCAGGATCACCTGGTCCACCTGAAGAAGGTTTTGAAGGCTCTGCAATCTGCAGGCCTCTGTATCAAGGCATCCAAATGCCAGATAGGGCAGGGAACTGTGGTTTACTTGGGCCACCTTGTAGGTGGAGGCCAAGTTCAGCCACTCCAACCCAAGATCCAGACTATTCTGGACTGGGTAGCTCCAAAAACCCAGACTCAAGTCAGGGCATTCCTTGGCTTGACTGGGTATTACAGGAGGTTTGTGAAGGGATATGGATCCATTGTGACAGCCCTCACTGAACTCACCTCCAAGAAAATGCCCAAGAAAGTGAACTGGACTGTGGAATGCCAACAGGCCTTTGACACCCTGAAACAAGCAATGTGCTCAGCACCAGTTCTAAAAGCTCCAGATTATTCTAAGCAGTTCATTGTGCAGACAGATGCCTCTGAACATGGGATAGGGGCAGTTTTGTCCCAAACAAATGATGATGGCCTTGACCAGCCTGTTGCTTTCATTAGCAGGAGGTTACTCCCCAGGGAGCAGCGTTGGAGTGCCATTGAGAGGGAGGCCTTTGCTGTGGTTTGGTCCCTGAAGAAGCTGAGACCATACCTCTTTGGGACTCACTTCCTAGTTCAAACTGACCACAGACCTCTCAAATGGCTGATGCAAATGAAAGGTGAAAATCCTAAACTGTTGAGGTGGTCCATCTCCCTACAGGGAATGGACTTTATAGTGGAACACAGACCTGGGACTGCCCATGCCAATGCAGATGGTCTTTCCAGGTTCTTCCACTTAGAAAATGAAGACTCTCTTGGGAAAGGTTAGTCTCATCCTCTTTCGTTTGGGGGGGGGTTGTGTAAGGAAATGCCTCCTTGGCATGGTTGCCCCCTGACTTTTTGCCTTTGCTGATGCTATGTTTACAATTGAAAGTGTGCTGAGGCCTGCTAACCAGGCCCCAGCACCAGTGTTCTTTCCCTAACCTGTACTTTTGTATCCACAGTTGGCAGACCTTGGCTTCCAGATAAGTCCCTTGTAACTGGTACTTCTAGTACCAAGGGCCCTGATGCCAAGGAAGGTCTCTAAGGGCTGCAGCATGTCTTATGCCACCCTGGAGACCTCTCACTCAGCACAGACACACTGCTTGCCAGCTTGTGTGTGCTAGTGAGAACAAAACGAGTAAGTCGACATGGCACTCCCCTCAGGGTGCCATGCCAACCTCTCACTGCCTATGCAAGTATAGGTCAGTCACCCCTCTAGCAGGCCTTACAGCCCTAAGGCAGGGTGCACTATACCATAGGTGAGGGTACCAGTGCATGAGCATGGTACCCCTACAGTGTCTAAACAAAACCTTAGACATTGTAAGTGCAGGGTAGCCATAAGAGTATATGGTCTGGGAGTTTGTCAAACACGAACTCCACAGCACCATAATGGCTACACTGAAAATTGGGAAGTTTGGTATCAAACTTCTCAGCACAATAAATGCACACTGATGCCAGTGTACCTTTTATTGCAAAATACACCCCAGAGGGCACCTTAGAGGTGCCCCCTGAAACTTAACCGACTGTCTGTGTAGGCTGACTAGTTCCAGCAGCCTGCCACACTAGAGACATGTTGCTGGCCCCATGGGGAGAGTGCCTTTGTCACTCTGAGGCCAGTAACAAAGCCTGCACTGGGTGGAGATGCTAACACCTCCCCCAGGCAGGAGCTGTAACACCTGGCGGTGAGCCTCAAAGGCTCACCCCTTTGTCACAGCCCAGCAGGGCACTCCAGCTTAGTGGAGTTGCCCGCCCCCCCCCGGCCACGGCCCCCACTTTTGGCGGCAAGGCTGGAGGGAACAAAGAAAGCAACAAGGAGGAGTCACTGGCCAGTCAGGACAGCCCCTAAGGTGTCCTGAGCTGAGGTGACTCTAACTTTTAGAAATCCTCCATCTTGCAGATGGAGGATTCCCCCAATAGGGTTAGGATTGTGACCCCCTCCCCTTGGGAGGAGGCACAAAGAGGGTGTACCCACCCTTAGGGCTAGTAGCCATTGGCTACTAACCCCCCAGACCTAAACACGCCCTTAAATTTAGTATTTAAGGGCTACCCTGAACCCTAGAAAATTAGATTCCTGCAACAACAAGAAGAAGGACTGCCCAGCTGAAAACCCCTGCAGAGGAAGACCAGAAGACAACAACTGCCTTGGCTCCAGAAACTCACCGGCCTGTCTCCTGCCTTCCAAAGAACTCTGCTCCAGCGACGCCTTCCAAAGGGACCAGCGACCTCTGCATCCTCTGAGGACTGCCCTGCTTCGACGACGACAAGAAACTCCCGAGGACAGCGGACCTGCTCCAAAAAGACTGCAACTTTGTTTTAAGAAGCAGCTTTAAAGAACCCTGCAACTCCCCGCAAGAAGCGTGAGACTTGCAACACTGCACCCGGCGACCCCGACTCGGCTGGTGGAGAACCAACACCTCAGGGAGGACCCCCGGACTACTCTACGACTGTGAGTACCAAAACCTGTCCCCCCTGAGCCCCCACAGCGCCGCCTGCAGAGGGAATCCCGAGGCTTCCCCTGACCGCGACTCTCTGAAACCTAAGTCCTGACGCCTGGAAAAGACCCTGCACCCGCAGCCCCCAGGACCTGAAGGACCGGACTTTCACTGGAGAAGTGACCCCCAGGAGTCCCTCTCCCTTGCCCAAGTGGAGGTTTCCCCGAGGAAGCCCCCCCTTGCCTGCCTGCAGCGCTGAAGAGATCCCTTGATCTCTCATAGACTAACACTGAAAACCCAACGCTTGTTTCTACACTGCACCCGGCCGCCCCCGCGCTGCTGAGGGTGAAATTTCTGTGTGGGCTTGTGTCCCCCCCGGTGCCCTACAAAACCCCCCTGGTCTGCCCTCCGAAGACACGGGTACTTACCTGCAAGCAGACCGGAACCGGGGCACCCCCTTCTCTCCATTATAGCCTATGCGTTTTGGGCACCACTTTGAACTCTACACCTGACCGGCCCTGAGCTGCTGGTGTGGTAACTTTGGGGTTGCTCTGAACCCCCAACGGTGGGCTACCTTGGACCAAGAACTGAACCCTGTAAGTGTCTTACTTACCTGGTAAAACTAACAAAAACTTACCTCCCCCAGGAACTGTGAAAATTGCACTGTGTCCACTTTTAAAATAGCTATTTGTGAATAACTTGAAAAGTATACATGCAATTGAAATGATTCAACGTTCCTAATGTACTTACCTGCAATACCTTTCAAACAAGATATTACATGTTAAATTTGAAGCTGTGGTTCTTAAAATAAACTAAGAAAAGATATTTTTCTATACAAAACCTATTGGCTGGATTTGTCTCTGAGTGTGTGTACCTCATTTATTGTCTATGTGTATGTACAACAAATGCTTAACACTACTCCTTGGATAAGCCTACTGCTCGACCACACTACCACAAAATAGAGCATTAGTATTATCTCTTTTTACCACTATTTTACCTCTAAGGGGAACCCTTGGACTCTGTGCATGCTATTCCTTACTTTGAAATAGCACATACAGAGCCAACTTCCTACAGTGTGTTTTTAAATAAATGGTGCATGTGTGTATGTTTGATAATGAGTGTTGTGAATGGAAGTGCGTTTTGCGCACGTGTGTGTATGTATGAGTGTGAGTGTGCATGTGCGTCCCGCCCGCACCCCTCCCTCCTAACATTACCAGCTGACACTGCTCTACCCTACTTTTCCCTGTGAGGTATCCCACACCGAGAGGGCCACAGTCACTCACAGGCCCTGGCAGCACCACTTCTCAACTAAGGCAGCTGTAATCAAGTGCTCAACTAGCCCCGCATTTCGGGGGGTGGGGCCAACACTTCAAATGTGGAAGGAGGTGCCAAATTGAGAATAAGAATAAAATTTGCTTGTGGGTCATCCCGTCATTGTATGACAGCACAATTTTAAGCACGCTGGGCCTCTAACATTAATGTATTCATAACAGGACTTAACACCCTTTACAGGACGTTTAGGACTCTCCTTCAAGGAATTCTAGATGAGCAAATATTAAACGTTGCATTTCAAAACACATTTAGGGGGTTAATCTAACTTTGGAGGAGGTGTTAATCCGTCCCAAAAGTGACGGAAAAGTGACGGATTTACCACCAGCCGTATTACGAGTCCATTATATCCTATGGAACTCGTAATACGGCTGGTGGTATATCCGTCACTTTACCGTCACTTTTGGGACGGATTAACACTCCTCCAAAGTTAGAATAACCCCCTTAATGTGTTTATCAATTCTCAAACGACATTTATTGTTATAATTCTAGTTTTGTCAACAATTAGTGACATATGATGCACTGTAAAACACCTGATGTCAATTGCATTGGCCTCAACCCATTAGCCCTTCAAAAACTGAAGATATTCAGGTTTCTTCATCGTCCCACCTTCCAGGGTGTTTTCGAAAATTGTGGCAAATAGTGCAGTTTAAGCACTTTTCTATAGTTATTGTTCTACTGAATGAAATGAATGAATGAGAATAATTACGTAAAGTCCACTTCTACCCTAACCAAGTAGCCTGGCGCTGAGCAATAACTGAAGGAGAGGTGGAGACTGCACTAATGTGGAAAAGACAGTTTTTAGTTTTTTGTTTCAAAAGTTCTGAAGACTGGAGTCACTAGAGATTGGGAGCCAAAGAGTTCCAGTACCTTGATGCCAGGAAGGAGAAGCATCAAGTGTCTAAATTAGGAGGATGCAGACAGTTGACTACTGCAAAGCTTAGGTTTCTGAAAGGAATATAAACAGTGACACAATGGTGAAGAAGCAGGGGACCTATTTTTTGAGAGCGCCAAGATCTAGGCACAACACTTTGAAGTTACATTGTTTTGCATTCAGAAGGCAATGGACAGTAGAACAGTGAGAAGAGATGATGAAGCAAGGGGGCATTCCTCAGATGAGGCATGCAGGAGGGCTTTGAAGTATCTGAAGGCAGGACGTCCAAGCTAGACTTTCTATCGTCTAGTTGTGAAAAAAGAATTGAATTTACAGCAGTCCTGTGAGTGCAAGAGAGGGAAAAAGGAATGATTTTCCATAGCATGATGATGTTGTTAAAGCAAGTGGAGAATATGCCTGATCTGTTGAAAGAATGAGAAAAAATTAATCCATTATTTTTTACTGAGCCAACTCAATGTGGGTGATGGGTCCAGCCCCACCACCACTAAAGTGAAGACTACATCCTATGAGGTTCCTTAAAGATGAGGCCCTATTTGTTGTCACTATTATTTAGACCCGAATGATTGATATTTTAATAAACATTTTTATAAATTTTCAAAACAATCACATTATTACAGTGCAGCTGAATATCACCCTAAAGCACATACATTGTTATTTTAAAATGTACTCTTCATGTGACATAGCATATCCTTTCATAAGTGCAGACAATAGATGTATGCCTAATAAACAAACCAAAAAATCTGTGTTGGGGTAAACTTTAACCTGTTTTAGTGGGTGATCACTACTAGGTAGTAACATAAAATACTGATTTGGACCCAGATTAAACCTAGTCTCTCATTGGTGGTAAGTCTAATAAACTCAATGTTTTTGCTCCTCCGGTGAGAGGTGTGTGTCCATGCCTTGATTCTCTTCTGCCATTTATATGAACTATATTTAATTATTAAGCATAAACCAGTACAGAGTGTTGTTCAGTTGGGAGGGCCTGTCATTCAGGGTGGCCTGTAATCAGAAAGCCTTTCAGTTTCCAACTTTATTGGGTCCCCTATTTGGTCCATGTATGTGTATAGCTGAGTTTCTCACTCTTGTATATTCTGCCTCCACCCATTTCTTTGCCGCTCTTAAACAGTTTTTGTTGCCTAGTGCTATTTTTTATCTTTATGACCTGGCTAGGTAACATGTTGCTACAACTATGGTCAAATATGCACACCTGTTCATTCTCCCTTCATTTCGGTCTGGGCACCAGGCCCAGCATGCTCACCCTCAAAGTACAGTCTATTCTTCTACCTACTGCTTTTGCTATTGTTTTAGTAATTTATTTCCAGTAGTTTAATAGATCTGAGCACTCCTAAGATCAAATCTGGCTATAGACCCTCACGTCTGGGAGATTAATCTTTAGTCTCCATATCATACTGAGCTCCCTTGGGGTGAGATTGTTTTGATGAAGAAAATTGAATTGTATCAATTTGAACAAGGCAATGATGCCACTGCTGGTAAGTGTTTAGAATCTAGAAGGGTTGTCATCAAGTAGACCAATCTGTTAAAGTTCAATGACGTTCGCCTGCTCGAATGAAGCCATTTTGATCATGAGCTAAGACGGGGAGCAAAGGCAACAATCTGTTTGCTAACTCTACCCTCAGGTTAGAGTGGTCTGTTCAAAGTCCATCAAAACTATCACAGCCAGATTTCAGAATCACTAATAAAATGCTTGTCAGTTGTGAAGGCATGAGTAACGTTTGCGCCTGGTTATAGACCTCCAAGAGCTGAGAAGTCAGCAGTCCCTTGTATGTTGAGTACAATTTCTTTGGCGGGCCATCCAGCCATGGCTTCTGGGCCCTAGGTATCACTTGTAAAGCTTGCCCAGTTTCAGCCTGCGCCAGTGATGCCTCCAGAGCAAGTCTTTGATTCTTCTGATGAAATGGGAAAAGCACAATGTCCTTTTAACTTCAGTGAATGAGCCCTATATCTCACTTGATTACACATCCAAGAAGGTGTAGTAATGAACAAAAATGCCATTGATGTTGGTCTGTGCGCAGTGCACATTCTGGGTTATCTCCTCACAGCATCACCACTGGAATTTAGGGCACCTCTAAGGTCAGGAAGCCTGCTAGCAACCTGCCTGATCAGTCACCCTCTCAGAGTTGCTTGGCTGTGAATTCCTTATAAGCAAATCAGTTCAATCTATGTTTAATCATTTTGTACCTTTTCCTACATG
The DNA here is from genome assembly GCF_031143425.1 of Pleurodeles waltl. Taxonomy (NCBI): domain Eukaryota; kingdom Metazoa; phylum Chordata; class Amphibia; order Caudata; family Salamandridae; genus Pleurodeles; species Pleurodeles waltl. The sequence goes on from NC_090440.1 coordinate 991,208,036, forward strand.
CTGGTAATCTATCATTGCTCTTAATGTCGACCCCAGAAACCCTTAGAAGAGTACGCATGGCAGTCTCTGTCTTGCATACTTCTCTGTCTAGCAGCTCTTATGATTCAGTCAGCATGTTCCCTGATGTACCTCCATTTTCCCTACAATAGTCCACATTGGCATTCCTCACAACCCCCCAACAAGCTGCATCTCACAGCGCTGCCACCTAAATTTTCCATTAGGGAATGCTAACAGGCAATATACTCTAAACCAGGTTAACTTAGAGCAGCCCGTGGGAAGTTATTATTTTGCATATGTCCTGAGTTTCAACCACAAGTACCCTAAGCCACTAGTGACTATCACACCCAACGATTAAATGTGTCATTGCATGGATACAAAACTGATGTACATTTGTGTCTCAATGTAATCATTAATGTATAAACATTAAACTTAATATTTATTAGTTTCAATCATTGTCAATGTATATACAGCGCACACCAATTGGAATAGCCACTGATCAACCTTTATATGGTGAGCAGAACAAAAGTATTATTTTCTTTTCTTCTGAAAAGAAGCACAGGAGTAGGTAGTAGGGAAAGCTGGCTGGAGCAAGGATACCTGATGCCGGCCTTATTTCAGAGGAACCTGCCCTATGTCGTGGACAGATGACCTACGGCTAAAGAGCAGACCGTATTCAAGAGACCTGAACATGAGACATCTGAACAGGGAGAGCTGAGAATGGGCCTCAAGAGCACAAGAACGGACCGGCTAGATGAGTTCACATGAGAAAGGGTCCTCTAACCGTAGTAGCTGAAGTGGCAGTACCTTAGGACATCCTGATGCCTTGGCAGCACAGTTGAAGGCCTCACCACCTGCCCTTGCTGTGTGCCTGGCACACCTGCATTACTTCCAACCCTCCGAATCATTTTAGACCCCCTGCTTCCCTCTCCACTGCTCAATCATTGCCCAAACACAACTCAAGCAGTGCAGAGCAGTTTATTAAAAACAAATCATGAAAACATGTAGAAGTATTTTTTTGTTGTCAATGCACTTTTAAAGATCACTGTGAGTAGCCTAGGAAAAGTATAAAATCTAGAAAAACGTGTTTGTTATAATACCTGGTTTAGGCAATATGGTTAAAGTACACAATGTGCCTCCTCTTTTTCTTATATTGGTTATGAGGATAGCTCTGATCCCACTTCTGGAAATGCTTGCTCTGCCTGATTGCTGGAAGTGTTAGCCCACCCCCCGAAATGTGGGTCTAGTTGTGCCCCAAATACAACCTTGGCACATGGCAAACAACCTAGGTAACCTCACTGTATATTTATGTAAACCGCCCAGTCCTTCCCCCTCCGCTGCTAAACCTGCCCTCCTTTATCAACAAGTTTCAGTTTGGACTATTTCCTGTCACATGTCTCCCACCCCTTTTGAGCTGATCCACCCATCGAGTAACAAGACCAGCCATAACTGCATCCTGGCTCTGAAAGTCGTACCATCTGCCTCGCAGCCCACCTGCTCATCATAGACCTGGCCCCCCCCACTCACCCGAAAACCCCCCGGGAAGAGACCTCCTAAGTTCGTGCCCCCCAGGCTTCCATTCTGATGCTAGTTGATGGCCGTCCTATTGCTGTTCCGATTTCGTATGTGCGTTTGCTGTCAGCTTTCCTGTTTATATTCAACTTCCTGTGTATGTGCTGTGACTTCCAGTGTGTTCTGTATGTGTCCCTGCTCCGAGACTTCCTGAGTATTGATGCTCAGTGGTTTCTCGTGCGCTAATGAACTGACATCCTGTACGTCAGCCTGACTGATCTACGACTTAGCAGGGGTGACTAGACTGTAACTTCAAATGAAGAGTTATTTGTGTGTGTGTGTTGCGCAACTGCGACGTTGTGTGTTTCGGTTCCTCGACTCCTAGTGTGTTTCGGTTCTCCCAGTGTGCTTGGCTTGTGTGACTGCCTGAGTACATAAGCTTTGGTGGTTCCTATGCATGCTTGCTCTGTGACTGCCTGCATATATTATCCGATATTTTCTCACGGTGATGCTGATCTGTTTCTCTGTGACTGTGAGTGTTTTCGCTCTGGGACTTTTTGTGAGGCAGCTGAGTAATTTTCCTGCTGGTGTCATTATCCTGTCTCCTCATCTCAGCTTGTGCCTCAAAGTCCTGTAGATGGCAGTAGCTACGTTGCTAGGAAACACTTATTAAACTCACTCATAACAAGCATTTGCAGTAGAATGGGTCTCGCGTTTGCTTGAGCTAGAGCAATTAGCATTGTAAACTCCTAACCGGACGTTTCTTGCCACATAAATTGAAAATGAAAATAAAACAGTTTCACATAACTAACTGGACTTTTCTTGCCATATAAACTGAAAAGTTAAAATGTTTCACATAAGCGATCTGACAGCCACCATCAGTGCAAAGCAGACACACAAAGGGAAATAAAAGTTCACTCATAGTGAAACCTATCGCCAAAAGTGCAATTATCTATGTAACTGGCAAAAGTGCAATTATCTACATAACCGGCAAAAGTGCAACTAACTATGTAACAGGGTCGATGTCATGCAAAACACTCGACTTCTGCCCAGCGAGATCGCGCTGCGAAAAAAGAGAAAAAGTAGTCCAGAAACCGGACGGAAAATGTAGAGCCTCATATGTTTTCAGTACTTGGTCGCTGCGCTCGCAGAGGGCTAAACACCGGAAAAGGCATGACATATGCATGCCTTTCACTAATGAAAGCAAGCAGATTTTAAAAGGCAAGCCCACAAACCAATGAAAGAGACTAATGTGACATGGGCGTGGTTTGAAGCCCAAAGAGATTACAACACGGGACGGAGCGCTTTGTGCTCGCCCCTAAAAAGCAAAATATATGCTGACCTTTACCTTTTTTTGTTACAGGCACAGCAGAATGCACACAATGTATGCAGAATTATGTAGCACAAATGTATCTACAAAGAAAAGGTGTATGGTACACTGTGGGGGCAGAAACACAGTGTGAGTGGGGAGAGGTTATCAGTATATTAAGTCACATGAGGTTTACTGAAGATTAGTAAAAATCCTTACAATTAAACCAGTATTAGACCAGATCGTCTTCCATTGACTGAAGCGAGTTTAGCCGAGTAGGCCCTTTATGTACACAATGTCAAATAAACACTGGCCACAATTGGCTTCTAATGCATGCTCTTATATTCTTCTTATTTTTTTAATAATATCCTAATATCTCTTCCTGTACTTTACAAAAGTGAAAATACTCTTTGTGTACATTTAGTAAAAATCTAGCACCCATCTGTAGGGTTCTGCTAAGTGTAATATGGACTGCATAATCACACAGAGGTCTCAACTACTGTCCTGCACCAAGCACATTCAAATATATTTTGTGTGCCTCAAAGTAGCCTTTCCTTTTTGACAGATACATTTGTCTTCTGTGAAACGGTGCAAAACACACAACATGCCAAATATCCAAATTAGCGCAAAAAAAATCTTAACCTCAGAAATGTGTGGCATAATTTCTAGTCCATAGCCGCAAACATATATTGAACCTTCTTGACCATAACTATATGGAACCTATCTTGCAATTTTCTTAGTGACTGTAAGAAATTGGATTATCACTTGGGTCGAGTGACTACTCACCTCAAGGAACAATCACAACCCTTGCCAGGGTAAACCCCCTCAAGTCACTAAATTAATCTGAGCTGAACCCTGTAGTAGCTATGGCACAGAGAAGACAGGCCTAAGTTACAGCAATATGTTAATTATTTATGTAGTTCCAAAACAGTCATAAAGTCAAAATGCAAAACAATACATTTTTTTAAACTGAATGAGAAAAACTGAACATATTTAACAAGCAAAACGACACCAGAATTAGAAAAATCCAATAAGGGGACCCATAGATATGTATTTTTAAAGTGTTAAGTAGAAATAGTGCCAAATAGCAGAAAGAGCCAATAATTTTCAATGGTTGCAGTAGGTGGGAACCCAGGCAGAATTTGAGGGTCACCGTGATGGGGTGTGGTTCAGATACACCAGCCAGGAATATCCTGGTCAAAGATTTTGTCTTCTAACTTAGTCATGTAAGTCCCAGTCCACCACAGGAGTACACTTCTAAAGACCTGAGGACCTCAGGGGAGGCAATAACAGACTCAAGAGACTCAGGGTGTCAGTCAGAGGCCAACATCAGGGTCCAGTCCAGGGCCAATTGACACTGGTCAGCTGGGAACTTCTAGTAAAAGGCCATTTGTAGCTTGTTTGATGCCTGTAGCTTGAACAGGAGGTCAGCTTTATGAGCCTTGGAGTCCACTTCTGCGTCCTGGGTACATAACAGAGAGGGTCCAGTCCTTCAGAGCTCCTCTCAGGTCGCAGACAGCAGGTCCAATCCTCTTCCGACCTTCCACAGGGCCAGGGGGTGTTCTGAAGTGGGTACCTGGAGATCACAAATGTATGTCTGGCACTAGCTAATAGGTGGAAATGACTCCTAGGAATGCCTTACTCAATGGGGTAAAAGTTCCAAGGCAAGCCATACCCACTTTTTGCATTTTCAAGATGGCACCAGTCTTCAGCCACACTAAACTTAGGATCTGAGGGCTAGATGTATGTGTGGAGAGTGAACTATGGTAATCCTGATGTACTCCCACATCTAACAATAAAATCCAGTTTGAGGCAGCCACTGTATTCACAATAAACCAAGCAACCGAAGTATGATAGGCCACATTAAACTTGGTATCTGATTGCCGTGTTTGTATACGGAAAGTGTACTATAGTAATCCTAGTGTCCTTGCATATCTAACAATAAAATCCATTTTGAGGCAGACACTGTACCTACAACAAATAAAAAGACAAAAGTCTGGTATGGCAGATGGCAGAGTCATTCAGCAACCAGACAGTGATTCCACTAGAATTGTCTTGATAACCTGTTCTATCCTCTTTCCAGTGTGCACCAAGTGTTATGTGAAACCAGGTCACGTGTCAAGCAGGATTGCCACTCAAGCAGGGTTTGACCCTAGTGTAAAAAAAGGATGCTCACAGCCCCTCCTCTGTCTATCCTGTGGGGTTCAGAGGAGTCATCTCTCCTCACAGGCCAGCCTAAAGTTTGCACTGGGAGACATTTGGCACCTGTCCGATGCTCTTTACTGGCTGGAAAAAACTGTTGCCAGGAACTTCAGGCATGAGACCCATCCATGGCTGGCCAAGGCTGGGCTGGTCCATCCCTCTTGGTCCCTTTACCTTTAATTCACTAGGATATATTGGTGAGTGAGTTTCTTTTTTACACAACCGGAGTAGGTCTGTGTTAACCTGCACCTGTGTGGTTGCCCTATTGCTCAAGACTTGAGTCTACTGGACATCTGGATGTGGAAGAGAAAACAGCAAGGGGGCCAGGAGCAGATGGGGGAAGGTAGGGAGCCTCTCACATGACTCTTGACTCATTTCTGGCCAGACATGTAGGGGTGGTATCAAAGGAGATTGTCTTGGCTGAAAGGAGGCTCTCTCTTGAACTTAGCGACTGACAATAAGTTCTTACCCTATGCCCATGTAAACACTACCTGCAACGAGGTTTCCGGGGAACCTGATATTTCTGCAGACTTGGTGGGAAGCTATGGGCCCCCTCTGAACCTGAACGATGATCCGCAGCTAGGCCAGGAGCCCCACTGCCCTATATGCTGTTATATTAACTTGCTTTCCAGCTTAGTAAGCCACCAACCAAAAAGAATGTGACATGGAAAAAGAACCGGTAAAAAAGCAGCTACAGGCAAGGGAGGTGCAACCTGTGAGGCTATTCACGAGGCTCTGGCTGATCCCCCCTGTACGCCTTCTTTGGCACATAACGATTTGGGCTGTTCACCTTTTGTGGACAATTTTCTAGAGCAAATAAAGGTATAGGTGGGATCCTGTTTGGCCCCTTTGAAGGAAAAAACTTTGTTTCCTGGAAGTGTCAGTCACTTTGCTAGCCTCTAGGCTGGGGTATTGTCAAGGACATAGGCCTGATTCCTCATGCACCAACCCTACCTCTGGAAACTCTTTAGTAACAGGGAACTCTCTGGCCACTGATCAAGTTCCTATGGATAATTTGTCTAATGTATTTGACGGTTCATGTGGATCCAGTTAGACCTGCTCCCTGTGTATCCCAACCAACTAATCCTGGGTTGTTGTTAAACGGGAATTCTAACAAGCCTGCCCTTGATGGGGATAACCAGGGTGATTTTGAAGGGCCTGTGTCCCCACCCAACGTGGAATCTCCCACCGGAATGCAGTCCTTATGTTGTTGTTCTAACCAATCCCTACCGTCCAGCTGAAAAATAAGATCAGTTATCGGCTGGGAAAGAACTGCACGTTTCTCCCCAGGGAATTTGAGGGCATCCTATTTGTGAGGATTGGGTGGGTAGGCCCATCGGTTAAAAATCTGAAGGGAGATTGTATTGTAATTAACTGTTGATATCCAAGCATGGCCCAATGCCTGATCTACACGTGTGAACAGTATGGCTCTATGGCAGATACAATTAGGCTGGTTCAACTGTTTTTTTACAGGCATCTGTCTCTGCTGGGAAATCCACAAATTTGTCCTGATTCAAGGTTGGGAATGCTGCCTTGTGTCCAGCCATCAATCAGTCTCAGTAATATATTTTCTGCCCTATCTGTACTGGACTGGAGGAAAATGATTGACTTATAAGTACTGTCAGCATTCCTATATGTAATGTGCCTCAACTTGTCATATGAAGTGGGGGGAATGCTCACATTACCGCTGATTTATCCCTCAGGGAGGACTGCTTGTTACAGCTTATTTGCTGGAATATTGCGGGGTGTGCTTTCAAGCTACAGGACGATGTGTGGGGTGAAGTATATTTCTGCATTTCACATTGTACTTTTGCAGGAGACCTGGTCCTGAGGGAAGGCTGATTGGGATGGGTTTTTGAAGTTTACTGTTCCTGCTGCCCATGCCCACGGCCATCGGGCTGGGGGAGGGTTGGTGACATTTATTTGAATCTCAAAAGTTTGCGGGGCTTACCAAATCAACTGCAAACACCAGGATATTTTGACTGTTTAGGCAGTTTTCCCTAACAAGTTTAACATCTCGGTAGTGCATTTCTACAATGCAGTTTAGGAGCAGCGCTGTCAAATTCAAGCTTTATTTTCAGCCCTGTTCACACTGAGATTGAGATTGGAATCTATTTCTAATGATTTTTCTATCATCATAGCAGGGGATTGTAGTGCTAAATTGGTACTAACTCTATCCTGGCTATCCCATTCTTTAGGAAAGACCTTAGTCTAACCGATGCCCACAGCTCTGATTACAATGAAGGAAAACTCCTAAATGCTCTTTTAAGCTCAGGCTGATAAATACTTCTCAATTGGTGGACAACTTTGAGGGGAAGGCCCCAAAGTTTGTGGGCAGGGGGTCTGGTATTGTCATCATTTATGTTTTTGTGTCCCAGATCATGAGCTAGTGTGTTCGGTGGCGAAGAGTGCAGGAGATGGGGTACAATGACCATAATCCTGTTGTGATAACATTTGAATTGCCCATTGTCAGGTTCTCCTCTGCTGCCTTTGGGTCTAGAGGTATGGTAATCAAGGACAATGACCTCAGGGTGAGTTGGTGTTGTATTAACACTGTGCCTGTGACCCTGGTGAAACGTCACCTTAATTTGATTTTGAATGCACTGTTGGAGAACCCACTTCCTGCTGAGGTTATGGACGCCATGGTTAAACTGAATAATTCTATCAGAGATACAATCAATGGTGCCTGCAGAACACCTCATAAACATCATGGTGGCTGGTATGATACATCTTGTAAAGCTGCTAGAAAAGGATTGCCTAAGGAGCTCAATTTTATGTCCAGACACAGGGCAAGAGTAGTTGAGGCTGAGGCGCATTACAAGTTCAATTACAATCAAAAACAGGAAACGAGAGATTAGAGAAAAGATGTGAGAGAACCTTGTCCAAGCCTGCCAAACTAAAAATATGGGTATGTTCTGGAGTATTGTAAATCATCCTACCTCCCTCTTAGACTCAACGGTGAAGATCCTGGGTCATATTATTTTGTGTAGAATTGAGAGCTGGGCGGAAGAACAGGCTATTATGAGCCCACTGCAGTTTGGGTTTAGAACAGGTTTGGGGACCCAGGAACAGTGTTTAAATCTCCAACTGTTAATTGGCAAATATACGATTGACAAGAAAGATACACTATACTTGGCTTTCTTGGACCTCAGCAGCGCCTTTGATTGGGTCTGCCACACCAAACTTTGGGGGATCCTACATAAGATTGGTGTGTCAATTCTATAGTTGATTTTCTGTAAGCACTCCACGCTGGAAATAAAGCCTCTGTAAGGTGTGGTCTCGACAGTTAATGTACAGAATTTTTTAATCTCTTTAGAGGGGTGCACCAGGGATGTGTTTTAGCACCAATTGTATTCCTTTTATATACCAATGGCTTGTATGCTTTTCTTGTGGACTGTAGGAGGCTAGCCTGGCTTGTAGTGGGTACCAGAGGTACTTACACCTTGTGCCAGGTCCAGTTATCCCTTATTAGTGTAGAAGAGGTGTTTCTAGCAGCTTAGGCTGATAGAAGGTAGCTATGGCAAAGCAGCTAGGGCTGAACTAGGAGACATGTAAAGCTCCTACTATAAAACTTATATCATATGCACAATATCATAAGAAAACACAATACACAGAGTTACTCAGAAATAAAGGTACTTTATTTTTATGACAATATGCCAAAAGTATCTCAGTGAGTACCCTCAGTAAGAAGGTAAGTAATATACACAAGTTATGCGTACACAAACCAAAATTAGGTAAGTAATATCAAGAAAAGTAATGCAAACAGTGTAGAATCACAATAGGTTGCAAAAGGGGCACATAGGTATAGGGGCAACACAAACCATATACTCCAATAGTGGAATGTGAACCACAAATGGACCCCAGACCTATGTGAGCTTGTAGAGGGTCGCTGGGACTGTAAGAAAGCAGTGAGGGTTAGGAAAATACCCCACCCCAAGACCCTGAAAAGTAGGAGTAAAGTACACCTACTACCCCCAGAGAGCACATAAGTCATGATAGGGGGATTCTGCAGGAAGAACACACACCAGCAGTGCACTGAGAACGGATTTCCAGACCTGAGTACCTGTAAGACAAGGGGACCAAGTCCAATAGTCACGACAGTGTCGAGATGGGGCAGGAGCCCAGGAAATGCCAGCTGAAGGTGCAAGGAAGCTGCCACCAGTTGGAAGAAGCTTGGAGTTCTGCAAGAAAGAAGAGGACTAGGAACTTCTCCTTTGGAAAACGGATGTCCCACGTCGCGATGAAGCTTACAGAGATGTTCCCATGCAGAAAGACCACAAACAAGCCTTGCTAGCTGCAAGGGTCACGGTAGAGGTTTTTGGTTGCTGCAGGGGCCCAGGAGGGACCAGGATGTCACCACTTGGAGGAGGAGACAGAGGGGGCACTCAGCAACTCAGAGAGCCCACACAGAAGCAGGCAGCACCCACAGAAGTACACCAACAGGCACTTGGAAGTAAAGTGAACCAGAGTCCACGCAAAGTCACAAAAGGGAGTCCCACGATGCCGGAGGACAACTCAGAAGGTTGTGCACTGCAGGACGGAGTGCTGGGGATCCAGGCTTGGCTATGCATGAAGGAAATCCTGGAAGAGTGCACAGGAGCCAGAGCAGCTGCAAATCACGAGGTACACAGCTTTGCAGTCTAGCGTGGGGAGGCAAGGACTTACCTCCACCAAACTTGGACTGAAGAGTCGCTGGACTGTGGGAGTCACTTGGACAGAGTTGCTGTGTTCCAGGGACCACACTCGTCAGGATGAGAGGGGACCCAGAGGACCAGTGATGCAGTCTTTTGGTGCCTGCGTTAGCAGGGGGAAGATTCCGTCGACCCACTGGAGATTTCTTTGGAGCTTCTGGTGCAGGGTGAAAGCAAGCTACCCCCAGAGCATGCACCACCTGGAAACAGTCGAGAAAGCCGGCAGGATTAGGCGTTACAATGTTGCTGGTAGTCGTCTTGCTACTTTGTTGCGGATGTGCAGGCGTCCTGGAGCAGTCAGCGGTCGATCCTTTGGTAGAAGGTGAAGAGGGAGATGCAGAGGAACTCTGGTGAGCTCCTGCATTCATTATCTAAAGAACTCCCCAAAGCAGAGACCCTAAATAGCCAGAAAAGGAGGTTTGGCTACCAAGGAAGGTGGATTGGCTACCAAGAGAGGTAAGAGCCTATCAGAAGGAGCCTCTGACGTCACCTGCTGGCACTGGCCACTCAGAGCAGTCCAGTATGCCCCCAACACCTCTGTTTCCAAGATGGCAGAGGTCTGGGACACACTGGAGCAGCTCTGGGCACCTCCCCTATACTCACAAACAGGCCAAAAGTGGGGGTAACAAGGCTAGAAAGAGGCTACTTTCCTACATGGAAAAATGAAAGGACATACTAGCCATCAATGGGAGTAGTGTGCCAGATTTACTGTATGCATGGCAACAAGGTTTTAATGTCGCAAACCATGAACGGCTTATGGGGGTGGTGGATGCTTCAGTGAAATTTATGGATGATCTGGACCTGGAAGTTAATATTTCAAAAACGCTCTCCATGGTGTGTGGTAATCCCCAGAGTAAATCAGGTCCGGTGATAATTAAAGTTCAGCCCATTAGCCATGTTCATGATTTCCCCAATCTGGGTGTGACAACTGATGACAAAGGAAACTGGCTCAGTCTTTGAATTTTAATCTAGGGTTGGCAACAAGCCTAGTTTGCCCATGCCTGAGGAGTACAGGCTAAAATGTTTATCGGTGTTAATGTACACAGTACTCATCTGGGGTTACCGGAATAGCCCCCCGCTGCAATTGGAAGAGGATAGATTTGGGGGCGGCTTTAGGGAGTTAGGCCTAGCAGTTTGTGCTTTATCTAACATGAGAAGCTAGAATTAGGCTATGTAGAGGACGTCATCCAGCTCGCTCCTTTGGATTTCTATCTGGGTAAATGAGCACACAATTCTCAACAGGGAAATTATAACTGACTGCCTGTCATGTGATCTAGGCTGGAAAATCCCGTGGTTCTATATATTAGTAATATTGCAATTAACTTTGGTAGGCAAGAGCTATTCACTTCCCTGCAGTTATTGAGTAAACGAGAGAAGCAATGGGCTAAGACTGAGTTTCAAAAAATGGCCATGGGAAAAAGAGAAGCAAGCGAACTGATGTAATCTTCTGTGTGGGAGTTTGGTATGATTAAAATGCACGAAGGGACTGAGCCCTGTTTATCCCAGGATAACAATGTGAGGGAAAAGAAGCTTGTTACAAGATTTCGATTGGGTTCCATCAGGTGTAACCTTTGTTGCCCTCTGGCCAGTGCGATCCGAAAAGTATTCTTGTGTGCCCTTGTCATGGTGTTTCCTTCCAGACTCTGCTGCGCTTTACACTCTTTTGTAAATTTTATGAACCTTGTAGGCGAAGACTCCTTTTGCCTATTTTAAAAGATCGATGATTTTTTACGGTGCAGATCAGCTTTTTATTTTTTGCATATGGTAGCAGATGCCTCAGTTTGCCTTGCCGTGGGGCCATTTCTTAAACGTGCAATACACTGGTGTAATTCTGTGAACTTTTAAACTATTTAATTATGTACCTATTTATGTATATGTTTTTTATATTTGTATCCTTGTTTTGTGGTTATTCATAACAATATCTGAATAAATTTGAATTGGAAATTGAATTGAAATTGACGGCCATTTCACATTTGCTCATATCTCTGCCCTGTACAGCCAATGCCGTCAATGCCAATGGTAGCAATACTTCAATGACGTATCATCCTCATACAAAATACATGCTTGCCACCCGTTTGAATCCGGTGCAGGCCGCTGCTTCTGCGTTAATGCTACAGCCTGCAGATTCACTCACACTGCTGCATTCGCGGTAGCTGTCCATTTGTCCTACTAGAAGGCTAATGTCACCTGCTTGGACAGCAGAAAGATGACCTACTATCCTCTGACAGCTGCTCATTGTTTCCAAAGCATGTACGTACACCATGTACCACACTTCCCGGATGGGCTTGATAACAAAACATGTTAATGAGGTTAAGCCTGTCCAAAGTGTTCAAAGGTCTCTTATTTTTGGCACACTATTTAATTCCAACAATGTTATCTGGGTTAGAAGCGACACCGTGGTCATTGTCCCTGCTCTACATGCCATCTCATGTGACGTAATTTCCTGTGATATTTTTATGTGACCAAAGATCACTTGGTATATTTTAAAGTAATGGTATCTTTATGCCAAATTGTGGCTTTAAAACCTGGAAAAGGACTTTCCAGCCAATCATGTGTAGCAATGCAACGGTGCACACTGAGCCAGTTTAGAAACCTAGGATTGCTTTTTGGCATTGGGCCTCATGTCCTTGGGGGCGTCATATAGTCACAAACCGGTATCATTCAAGTTCATATAGACAGCATTCAGAGCAGCAGTAGCTGAAGTGCAAAGGGGCTATATTAAGGCAAGGTTATGGACAAAAGCACCCGGAGTGCCTGGCACAGACCGAGCGGAGCTCCTAATGATGACGAGCACCTGGAGTGCCTGGCACAGACCGAGCGGAGCTCCTAATGATGACGAGCACCTGGAGTGCCTGGCACAGACCGAGCGGAGCTCCTAATGATGACGAGCACCTGGATGCAGTGCAAGTGCTACCTTGGTGACTTGGAACAAGTGCTGGAACAGCACACAGTTCATTAGACCAATCGAGGGTCCGCCAGGCGCTCTGTGTTTCTCTGCAGGTGGCCCCCAGAACCTGGAGAAACCCAAAAATCCCACATGGGGCCTGATTTCAAGTTGCACTGTCCTCGAGTATTGTTAAAATTGCATGCCATTTTACTGTTTCAGTGAGGTAAATACACACCAGTACTGTGCAATTGCAATTCAAACCCCTTGGAATGGGGAATAACCAAGTGGGACCGATTTTTCCAGTCAGACAACCACGTGTAATTAAGAATTCCATAGAGTTGAACATGTATAGTAGGTGGTAAATGCGTGTAAGGACCTGTGGTAGGGCAACGAGTTGGGGGGGGGGGGGTACGGGAGGAAATTGGAAGGTATGTTTCTGGCGGGGGAACATTGTCTGCTCCTGACTAACAAAAATGGGGGATGATGCTTGGCTTCTGATGAGGTCAAAGATTCAGGAGATTTTACAGCCAGAAAAATGGGACATGGTTCTCCGAAACGCAAAAAACAGATTTTGAAAAAGCTATCTACTCTAATCAGGCAGAATTAAATTCCACACAGTAATTTCGTACTGCATGACTGTGAATCGGGATCATGGTGGTAGGTCGCATCTACCACTGCATATTTTGTATTTATTTGTTCATTGTTTGTTTAATATCGCACGCACCATATTATTTACGATGCCAAAGCACTTTGTAGTCGAACACAGATTTTCAAAAATAAAATTTCTTTATGTAGTTTAGTGCAGATTGCATGCAATTCTCTGTGAGGTTGTCGTGTACATGCATATTACCATGTGTACTCTTAGCTTCAACTAATTCTCATGCAGTAAAACAATTCTAATTTGATACCTAATATTTAATGTTCTCAATCTCTTCCCTGTGCACACTCTCTCGCCGGGCCTTTGGGGCCCACTCAAGGTTTTGGATGCAGAAGACACTTGCATATCTTCTGGCCTTAAAGTCTATGCATCAATGTGAGTACGCATTTATGAGTGCTCAGGCCTGCCAGTGGATAGTGACCATGGAACTCCAGATTGAAGTATGTGACTGTGAATATCCTATGACCGGATCCTTGAAGGCACCTTTGTGCACCCTCTAAAGGGGAAACCCTATGTGTACACTCCCTCACACCACTATGGTGTCTCACCAGAGCTACCTCCCGAGTGATGCACAGTTTAGGTGTCCTAAGAGATCGGATTCCTTGGTAGTACGCAGTTAAGTGTCCCACCAAGGCCACCTAGGGGTTGCACAGTTTAGATGTCCTATGATGTCCACCCGCTGTATGGTGCGCAGTTAAGCGTTCCACCATGCTCACATCCTGTGTGATGCACTGTTAAGATGTCCCACCATGGCCACCTTCTACGTGGTGCAGAGTTAAGGTGTCTCACCATGGACACCTCCTGTGTGATGCACAATTAAGGTGTCCCACAAAAGCTACAACAGTGGTGCACAATTCCAGGGCCACCCCTGGGTGTTGCACAAATAAGGTGCCCAACCAGCACAACATCCTGGGGGTCCCCCTCCTTGGTGGTTGACTGTTTAGGTATCCCAACAGAGTCGCCTCCCGAGTGGAACACCTGCAAATCTTCTTCAGCAGTACACAGTTAAAGTGTCCTTCTGCGGTCTATTTTTTACATGCACCTCTGTAAGTAATACGGCACAAGTGCACTGGCAAAAACATTCCTTCATCTGCTTGATGCCACGCTCCCATGCATATCAGAGAATCACCATTTTATACTGCACATGTGATAACTTCCATCCAACAAAAGACGCTGCACACTCGTGGACCTTGAACAAATGTACTCAAATTTAGTATCTTCACCAACCCTTTTCAGCCATTCCGGCCTTGATCACGGTGACGAGTCCGATTACAACTACTTTGTTAATTGCTCTCCCTTTTAACCCTTCACGGGAATTCTGGTTACTGTAGTATCATTGTTCTTCCGTACAAAGTGAATTGCCTCATTGTTCAGAAAGACTGGTGTTTGGAGGAATATATTTTTGTAACTGAGTGATGTTGCACGAGGAAGACTCATGAAGCATTGACTGCTTACTTTGAGTAAATCTCCACGAGTGTGAAGCGTCTTTTGTTGGATTAATTATGCTGAGGATATTGGTCACATCCTAAACGCTGGCACCAGAAGCGAGAGCGAGCTGCTTGAGACCACTTTGTTTGACATGTGATAACTTTCTACATGGACAATGGGGAGTACTACCAATTCATTCAGCGATTTATATAACATCAAAGTGCCCCAGCAGCACAACAACATGTACTACCCATCGGGCCAATTTCTATAATCTCGCTCCAGATTACTCTTGTGTCAGATGCACCATAGAGCTCACTTTTACTACTCTGCGTAGGTTGGGACATTTAGTGAGTGGCAATGTAAACACCTCCTATGGCAGCGAATAATGTCTCAACGGATAATCGCCAGATTACTCTCCCCTTGGAGACATCCACCTCTTCTGGAGTGTGTTTGTGTCATTGCCTGCTTCTGGACCTGAACTAAAATTCATACTCAAAGAGGAAAGAATGACCCAAGCCATGTGGGAATGTGTCTGATACCCAGAGCTTTACCATAGGAGCGATATCCTGAGTACCATTAACTTTAGGTGAGGAAGATGCAGTTTCATCACTTATTTTGGGTAAAGTTCACAAAGTTTGCACGCCATGAACTCGTAATCTTTGTGCACTTTCCTAGGTTTATGGGAGAATTTTTGTGAGACAATTGGAGTAACTGGTTTCTGCAATACATCACTTTTGAAGTGCCCCACTGGCAGGCTCTAGCATGCCTTGTCTTAATGTACTTTTCTGGACTCCTTATTTCACCATGTGAGCTTGGAAGACAGGAACTGCCCAGTGAGGGCCTCTCATTCTAACCAATCGTGCACGTATTGCTCAGGATTCTTTGTCTTCCCTGGTTCTTGCAATTTGACTCTACGGTATTACCCTTCATTCTAAATAGCTTATATCCTGAAGGCCCATTTTTTCAGAAATCCATGTGATGTATAGTAAAGCTTTCGTTGTTGGAGTTCTGTCATTACTTCCACGTAATGCTCTTAGTTTTCAGCCTGTTAACATATAAAAGTAGACAGAAAACATGTTTCCTGTCAATATTTTGTAATGGGAAATTTAGAAACCTGGTACCCATTGAATGACTCTCCATGTTGTCAGCCATGGCTGCCAGATCTATGGCTGTGCATACTGACAATACATAGTCATACCTACCACTTGGACCCCAAGTTTTACTCCCGCTGCCAGTTTTGGCTTTTCTTGTTTCACAATTCTTTATTTAAGGGTCAAAACAAACCAAGGGGCAGGGAACATGGTACACAACACATGAAGCAATCATAAATTACAGCACTGGATACATAGGGTGCGACGGCCTTGCAAAGCTGAGTCACTTAGGATTCCAGTAGGGACAATTCCAGGGATCATGCATGGGTCCACAGTTGCACGCATGTTGTACAGTGTGGAAAGGTGTACCGTGGAGAGGACGGGACATGAGAAGAAGAGGGAGGAAGGTGAGGAGGGAGCCTACACTCACACACATGTCTGAGAAGTGGGGTGGATAGGCAGGATAATGAGAAAAGAAGAAAGAAGCAAATAGAGAAGTGGGAGGCAGAGGGAAAGGTAGAGGTAGGGAAAGCGAAAGGTGGTAAGCATCCACAAGGGCCATGACCAGGGCAGGGTTACAAGGTCTGGGCAAATCAGCATCATAGTGTAGCATCTGGCACCCGCAGAAAATCTAGGACGTCCATACATAGGGGCTAGTACCGTCCTGAAGAAAGAAAAGGTGCCTAGGTGAGGAGCAAGGTCTCCTTTTTGTCTTGTAGGTTGTATATGACCCGCTCATATGAGGCCATCTGGTACATAGTCGAGAGCCATTCGTCATGAGGGGTGGTGAGCGCCAATGACGGAGGATGCAGATTTTTGCTGTGGCAAGTGCTGTGTGCAGGAGGTGCCAGTTTGGGCTTTTTACGTGGCTAGGTGTTGCATGCTGGGACTTTTAAGAACATACTTGGAATGGAGGGGTTGTGGGCAATGTCAATTGCCATAACTATGCAGAAAATTTCAAAAAAGGAATGAGAATTTGCAATGAAGGATAAATAGCTGCAATGAGCTCTTGTGCTAGCACTACAATGTGAATGTTATCAGCTGTTTTTTAACCAACTTGGCACACTAAGGCCCTTATTTATACTTTTTTTGTATCGCATTTGCGTCATTTTCTGACGCAAAAGCGGTGCAAACTTACAAAATGTAATTGTATTTTGCACGTTAGCGCCGCTATTGCGTCAAAAAATGACACAAATGCGGCGCAAAAAAAGTATAAATAAGGGCCTAAAATTCTAAGCTATAGACTCTAAAGAGAGAATGCACTTTTATCAGTTAAATAAAAGTGGAAACATACTACTCACAGCTTAATTTTTCACGCAAAACAAATACGAACTAATGGCAACCTGATGAGAAACACAGAGATGAGTTAATACATAAGGAAATGTAAAAAACAACTTCTCATTAAAACAAGAGTCCTAGATTATACAATACACAATGTATAGCACATCAATCACTTCTCCTTCACGTGTATTGTCTGATAGTGGTTTAGAGGTGCGATATGGAGAATGTTGCAGTAGTTGCTCGTTCCAATAGCAGGTCTCAGGAAAGAGCGATATTGTGCTGGTATTTTTCTGTGGACTCCATATTTTATGGCACGTTTTTGCCAGAATCCCAAATCCATGTGCGCGTAAATGGCTCATTGATTTAGACATTTGCCAGTGGAAACTGATGAGACCCACAATCCAACAAGTCCAAGTTATTCTTTCACCTTCTGAGCTCTCTAATTTGAGTAACATTACTTTGGGATCATCATAACACTTGTCATTTAGAGCACTTAGAAATGGCATAAATGAGGTATGAAGTATTAAATAGAAAATCAAGTTATTGTCATCGTTTGTGGCTGTTGGTTGCTCCTACTGGATGCTTATTATCGGCTGATATTGAATTGTAATGTTTGCATGGACTCGGCATTTCTTTGGGGCACTCCTGTGTTCTTTAACATTGATTACAGTTCTAGACTGCTCCATTTGCATATGGAAGTAGTTGGCATTGTTCTTTGACAGATTAATCCTTTGAATCCCTTGGGTGCCCCTTTGTATTTGGCATTGCGCTATTATTTTATCATGGGGTAGTGGCAAGTTGTATTTGCATTTGGGAGTTACCTGCACAGTATCCCAAATGTGCTTGAATTTACATGATCTTGGTGTTGGTTCTCCTGATGCGAGTTATGATTATACTCCAGAGATACATATTTTTTAAAGTTTAGGTAAAAATATCACCAAGAAGCACATAGTACCAGTGGCAGTCAATGATCACGGTAGAGCATAACCTAGGTGCAATTTCACACTGCCCATGGTCGAGGGCAGGTCAGATACACTAACCAGGTTTGCCGTGGTCGAACATTTTTTTCTTCTTACTTTATTTCCTTAGATCCCAATGCACCACAGGAGTACACTTCTAAAGTCGCCCCAAGACTTCAGGGGAGGCATTTAGAGAGAGATTCACTAGTTGTCAGACAGAGGCCAAACAGTAGGGTCCAATCCAGATCTGGGTGTCACTGGTCAGCTGAGCAGTTGCAAGAATCAGCTTCTTGCAGCCTGTTTTGCATGTATAGCTTGAACAGGAAATAGCCTTATGACCCTTGGAGTCCACTTCTTTGTCCTGGGTAGAAGAAATGGAGTAGGTCCAGTTCTCCATGGCTCTTCTCGGGTTCAGAACTCTTCTAATCTTTCTGAGGTCTAAGAGTGTTCTGAAAAGGATGCCAGGAGATGCCTCACTTATGCATGACACAAGCTAGTGGGTGGGAATGACAGCTGGGAATGCCCTAATCAATGGAGTAAAGGTTCATGGGACTAACCTTACCCACTTTGGACATTTTCAAGAAAACCAAAGACTTCAGCCCCACTCAGCTTGTGCTCTCAGGGCAGGTTGTTTGTGTGGGGGTTGTACCAGGGTAATCACGTGAACAAGGCGTAATGCTGAAACGCGTTGGAGTTGTTTTGTTTTACTGTCAAATAAATTAGAGACTTTTTGTACGGAGGTGTCCTGGTTCTCTTGGAACTCAAAGAGTGTGTTTGTATATATATATATATATATATATATATATATATATATATATATATATATATATATATATATATATATATTCTCTTTCACACTCTCGCTCTCTGCAGGGAAGTTCTTCCACCATATTAAACACAGTAAAGTGTGGGTATTATGCAAAGAGTGCATATGATAATATGAAGGACTTTGCTTGACTGGCTATTAGACTGAGGTGCATATTAAAAAGCCCACACAAGCCAAGGGTATTTCCGGCGACTAGAACTAACTATAGCTATCTACCAGCCAATGCCGTCTGTGTCATCCTCAGTCACTCTTGGCCTTTTTGCCAATCGCATTTTTAATTCACATTGTTAATTGTAACTAGTCTATATCCCCTTGGAATTTGCGTGGGAAGAAGCAATTGTCATCCATTGCAGTAAAGTTGCTTCTAGTAGAGAAATACCCCTCGTTGTGCTGATTGCATGCTATTCAACATGTTCTAGCAGCTTTCCATGTTCATTAGGAATAAAACGATTTTGTAAATGGATTGCTACATATCTCTTTGATGGTAATTAGTATTAGATGTATCATTATAACTGCTTGTATAATAATAAACAATGAACAGCTAGTAGTTTCCTGACACATCACATATTATTCGTAAGTGAATAACTGCTTTTATTGTGTCTGCAGACAGTTAACATGTCAAGATGTCTGCTTATTTCACAACAAAGCAGCCAATCACTGGGAGGCAACAGTTTTCTGCACAGTGGAAAACCAGTGAGCCCGGCTCACACCACTATGTGCTGCAGCAGCTGCATGCACTCTACGGCATGGAGAGGCAAATGAAAAGGATATTGTAACTGCATGCCCCATGCCCGACTCAGCAAGAGTGAGAAGGGACTTAAAACGCCTCAAGGTCACTGCGGTATTTGTAACGTGTACTTTGTTTCAGTGGATGGACAAATACAAGGGGAGTGTATAGGACCGTAGAGGGAGGACCACCCGCGAGGAGGAAGACATCAGGACTCACTAAGCATGTGAACTTGTCACAGACTTTACTAGGTGTGAGGAAGGCACCCTAAGTGATAAAATGCAGTGTGTGTTCCCAACTAGCTCGGGGAAGCTTGAAGGGTTTCTGTGACCATATTTTGCTAATAGTTAGCTGTCCTAGGTGTACATAGAGTGTGCTGTTTACTAGGTGCAGCAGAGGTAGAGGCTGAACTGTGTTGATTAACTACCTCATTGTGAGATGCTCTTTCCTTTTTAATTTCGACGCTCAGTGAAACAACAGCCACGAACTCCACTAGAAGGACAAGATCTACTATAACTCCCAGGAGTCGGTTTTTGTACAGACTACGGCTGCTAGAGGCAGAAGTCTCCCAGGGAAAGACTGAGGCAAATGATGAATAACCAACAGAATCTGATCTAGTATTTCTGCTGGTTATTCCTCATTTTGGAAGGAACTGTTAGGGAACTCGTAATACTGTCCTTAGTCATGTAGGAGTAACCGAGAGAATTAAACATTTGGATTAATTGTCCCTATGGTAGATCCTGTAAAGAAAACTGGTGGTATAGAGTGTGCATATTTGGGTGGACAGACATGCATTGTCAAACATTTTACAAGACCAGCTCCTGTCAGAGAGATTTGCAGCAAGCCCTAACCGTTCCCTGAGCTTGAAGGCATTTTGAACACCCCATTTCTGGATATGGCGTAGCGCTGGTTTTTGCTACCTCTTGGGTAGTCTTCGGGGACTGCAGGAGTTGCTTTGGAGACAAGTGGTATGTCTGTCTTTGTGAGTATCATACTGATATATGGCAAGGATGAGACTTGGATGCAAGTTTGAGACAGCCGTTGGACTAACTGCCTCGAACTGCTCTAACTTTTTACAGACATACATAGCAGGTGAGAGTGTGAACTGAGATTTAGTCGAAATCTAACATTAGGAGATAGCACATGGCCCAAGGCAAGCTAATGATGCCATATGGGGGCATCTACTTTGGGTAGCAAAGATGATTTGAAATCCATGTAAGGTTATGTTCAATGTTAAACCAAGTTTATTCCTATATTTGTAACTGTGTCCCATGAGATGCAGGAGCTTCTGAAGAGAGTGGTAGATGGCCTGAAGGCATAAATTGAAGATTACAACCTACCACTGTTAGAGTGTTCATCAGGCAAACATAATCCAGCTGCACAGCCAGTTTAAAGACTTAGGGCTGGATTTTGATGTTGGCCATAGTGGTCCCACTGACGGTTTTCTGACTGAAAACCCACCTACCATGACGGTCCGCCTACCGTATTTAGATGTTGGTGGTCCCATAGACTTTCACCTGCCTGACCCCCGCCGAATCTGCCAAGGAATTCCATCTGCAGCCACTGAGCCATAGGAAAGAGTGGCTGATTGCAGGACTCCAGCCACACTTACTGCCAAGCAGATTTGGATGTGCCATACCCCCAAGCAGAAAAGTGGAGGTCTGACCTCCACTTCTGACTTGGTGAATTGGGGGGCCAGTGTGTAAAAACATACCTTTTCTCCCTATTCTACTTCAGTTTCCGGCTATACACCAATGAATAGGACCCTCTGTCGCTGCTACCATGAAACCCCAGAGAAAATACAACCCCCTGTCGCTGGACACAAAGGTAGGCAACCCTCATAGGCTGTGTACGTTGGGGGGATCACTGCACATGGGCACGGGACCACTGCAAACATGTGCATGTTACAGTATTTTTTTTATTACTGGGACATGCATATATCGGGGACATGGTGGGCAAGACAAGGGTGGGGGCACATTGGTACAAAACACATATCGAACACATACACAACTGTCAATATGGCATCAGTATTCATTGCCAGATGAATGCTGGCACCAGAATGACAGTACATTCTCACTTGTCAACTGTACCAATGTGTGCACATTGCAAGGGTACATGTACCTATCATGTTGTGCTTGAGTTGTGTGTGTGAGTCAGAACATGTATATATGTGTGCAATGCGATTCGCTGGGTGGTGTGGAGGGAGGTGTAGTGGGTGATGTGTTTGTGTCAGTATGTGTGAACTTGCATATAGCATGGATGGTGTGCATGTTGTGTTGTGTTGCTGAATGCAGAACTCAGATGCATGTTATTGTGTGGTGCTCGCTGTTGTGATGTGTGTAGTTGTGCTTGTGTGTGTGTGTTTGTGTAGATGAGTGTGTTGGTTGTTGTGGTTGTGTTGTGTGTGGGTGCAGTGTCACTAGTGTGTGTATGTTATGTGAGGGATGAACATGTAAATGTGTTTGCAGCATGTAGGTGTTGTGTTGTAATGTAATGGCAATGAATAATGGTGTGTGTATGTGGTGTGTTGTGTTGTGGGTGATGCAAGGGGATGCATATGTGAGGGGTAGAGTGTGTGTGTGTATGACTTACCTCTTTTCCACATCCACTGGCATTGTCCAATGTCCATTGGGTCCAGCGATGTCCTTCCTCTGTCCGCAAACCACCGCCAGTACACCCCCTGTCCAACTGTGACATCTAAATATGGCCGGCGGGAACCCACCTGCCTGACGGTTAGGAAGACCACTCCGTCATGGCAGTCTTCAGGTCAGCCACAATACATCTAAATACAGCGGGCAGAAGACTGTAGACCTGTTGCGCTTCTTGGGTCCGTCGCCAACACGCTTTGGGGGTGCAACCGCCAAGATCTAAATCGGGCCCAAAGTCCATTTATTTTCCAATTTTCGTACTAGTTGATCATGGAATCCCATTTTTTTGGTTACAGAATACTCCTCTGATTCCCTGTCGAAGGACAGGCTCACTGCTTCAAACATGGCATGCCAGTAGAGGTCTATGAATGGACCATTTTTTTAAATGGCAAAATGAAATTCTTCTATTGAGAACAAAATACTATGACATTTTGACCAATACATCAAAATATTTTCCTAAGAAAACTTATGGGCTGGCTGTGCAGTTGGATTATTTGTGGTTGTCGAAGGGGGTTGTGATTGATGGGGGTCTCTGCACTCACATTCGAAACCAGTACCTGGGTTTGAATGACTTTAAAGGTCAACCTAGTAAAAACCTGGAGGCACAGAATTCAGGAAGGATTTTGATACATGATTTAAGGATTGTGAGGGGTCCAAAATGAAGATACTTTGATGTGGAAGTAAAAATAGTTGTAACAGTTAATGCTAGTGAAAATGTGTTTACTGCTATTTTGTACCAGTAGCACATTGAATCACTGGTTACCACTGTCAATGCTCAGCAAGCTGTGAGGAAACTAGAAAAAATAACTCCATGATTGTACAAGAAGCAAAGGCATTTGAGTTGTGTTTTTTGCAAACGATGCAGGCTATTCCTGTAGGGAATTGACATACCACTACGATGCATCACAATCCAGTGGCTCATTTCAATATGGCTCTGAGTGCGCATCGCGGTTCATGCTGAGGGGATGGCAGGTTTTCTGGAGTTTAATTTTATTGGGAATGTGCTGCAGGTGAGAAATACATGGTTACACACTGGCTGACATGATTGCCATTCACAAGGCTCCAATAAGGACCCTTTGATGATGTTGAGGGTGGTTTATGTGTGGCCTCCGTCCATAGAAGCATGGTAGAGGCTCTAAATGAAAAGCACCTGCTGGTGGATTTAGTATGGAATTAAGATTGGAAAAGATCAAATGGCCTGATGGCAGGAGATTGGAAAAGCGTGGTAAATGAATAAGGCCTGGTCAGGAATTAATTGTCGGTAGGTCACATGGTCAGAGACTGGTTAGCAATAGAAGATTGTTGGCCTGGTCCATGAAGAACATCTGGGCAGGATATTGATTAAGCAACAATGGAGGTTTGTTGTTGGTTGGGAGTTAAAAGGAGAACTTGAAATTAATGGGAAGGAATGTTGAGTGTGCTGTTTCAGTAATGAGATATCGAAGTTGCACATTCCACCTATTATGTCAAATCAGGTTCTGCGTACAGTTTGGGAGGAACTTGCATTTGAGAGAATGAGCTCATTTGCTGTGCTCAGTGGTGATATGAGTATGCCTTTGGATGTGTGCAGTACTGCTTCAGGAGGGTTGAGGTGTGATTTGTGCTGGAGATATCTACAAGAGATCATACATGTTTATTTGTAAGTGAGGGTTTCCCCAAGCAATTTCTCACTGACGATGGTGTGTTGTAGTTTTCATGCAAGATGGTGATTTATTTGAGGTTGGGTGGCGGCCATTCAACATCTAAGGGTAATATTGTACCTTGTCCACCTGAATGAAACTTGTGAACTAATCGGTGATGTGAGCACATTAGTGGGGGTAGTTTTGATGGTGAGGATGTGGTGTGAGAAATGTAGAGCTCTTAATGGTCAAAACTTTATCTGTTGAAGGGACTTGTACATTTGGGGGGTCATTCCAAGTTCCGCCCGCCAAACTTCCCCCGTCAAAAGACCACTCCGCGGTCAGAAGACCGCGGGGGCCATTTCGACTTTCCTGCTGGGCCGGCGGGCGCCCGCCAAGGGAGCGCCCGCCGGCCCAGCGGGAAAGGCCCTGCAACACAGGAGCCGGCTCCGAATGGAGCCGGCGGTGTTGCAGGGGTACGACGGGTGCAGTTTCACCCGTCGCGATTTTCACTGTCTGCTAAGCAGACAGTGAAAATCATGCTGGGGCCCTGTTAGGGGGCCCCTGCACTGCCCAGGGGCCCCACGACACCCGTTCCCGCCATCCTGTTCCTGGCGGTAAAAACCGCCAGAAACAGGATGGCGGGAAGGGGGTCAGAATCTCCATGGCGGCGCTGCAAGCAACGCCGCCATGGAGATTCAGCCCAGCTAGGGGTAATCCGGCGGGAAACCGCCAGATCCCCTTTTCTGACCGCAGTCAGAATGGGCAGGAAAGCACCGCCAGCCTGTTGGCGGTGCTTTCCGTCGGTCACGGCCCTGGCGGTTTTTACCGCCAGGGTCGGAATGACCCCCTTTGTGTTGATGAGATTAGGTTCCTGAAACTATGTTGGCTGCATCATGGTTGGGCAGGACAGGGATTTGTCTGGTGTGCTTAGATGTGGAAGGTTGTGAAAAACAACACAGAGATTAAGTTTGTTAGGATTACAAGTGGAGAGCTGAAGTTGTAGATTGGGAAGTTTGGGATGTCCTGACTTTTAGAACCTGCGTGTTTGTGGTGAAAGGCTTGTCTGTTTTCAACAAACCCTAGATGGCTGAAAAAGGTTGGTGAGAATCATATGAATCTGTAGGAAGGTCGTACCTGAAATATGCCTGGGATATTTAGGATGAGATGATATTTCACTTGAAAATAGATGTTTACTGCATTCACTGGGTAAAAGTGTGGCTATAGGTCAGGGGTGGAGAAGGAGGACTGCTTCTGGGCCAGATTTTCAGAATTATCATTGACAATATAAATACTCGATTTAGATTCATCGTTTGTAAGTAAACCTTATGTCGTTGTGGCGAAAATGTAACCTTGTAGGGCCCTTCTGGACTTACTTTGGACACTTCTGAGCTAGATGAATATGTCAAATGCTTTTGACTGAACTGCACTTTGGTTGAATAGTCTCTAGTGAATATAAATGATCCAGAAATAAGGACACACAATGTAAATTATACTTTACTTGAAAAACCTCTAATAGTAAAAGCGCATGCTCAAAAAATAAAAGGTACTTTACTTTTTATTCCCTACTACGTTATTAGCGTTATCCGTGGCCATCTTCTCTGTACTTTTTCAATCTAAAATGTATCAAAGTGGTAAATTCGTCCATCTTGCTGTAAATCATTACAGTGGTGGTGCTAAACAACTCGTTTACAGAAATACCCCCAACTACATTTTAAAATGTTTTTTCCTGGCTGGTTATTCTCTTTTTTGCCATGAGAGCTAAAGTTTCTACTAATCTGATCTAATTTGACTGTTGCCTCGACTCTGTACCTGGTCATTATAAAGCTCTCTCATTACTTCCACCTGGATAACTTTGTTAAGTCCATTCCCTGCTAATTTGAGCACTAGCGGTGCTCTGTGTAGCCGGAGTGTAGGTGTAGTTTGAAGTAATCATCGTAAGCGCTGCATTTAAAATGCAGTGAGCCATATCTCGATTTCAGCCCAAAATACGTTCTCTTTTTTGTCTAAAGTGGCTTTCAATCCTTTACTGCCACTAAAAGTGACATTCTACCCTTTGCATTTGAGCAACACATGGGGAAGGTGTTGTAGTATTTGCTACTAGACGTGCAAGCCGGACATACGGAGATGGGTTGCTATGATATTGTGGTGTCATTGACATGGAAACGTGTGTTGCTATTCTATTGTGACGTCATAAAACGTTCAGTGCGTAGAAGGTGTTGTATTACTCCCTGAGGAGGTGATCGGATGCCTGCCAGTTCAGACGTCTTTTATGGGATCTCGGCAGATGACCATGTTGACAATTTTACACGCCATAGTCACTACTTGTCACTTTAGTGGCCTTCAGCAGGAGATGCAGACATGCGCACAAATGACTGGTGGTTGGGACCGCAGTAATGGAGGGGTATTGTAACCTTTTGGGACTATTGTGTGGATTGGGAGCTTGGGTTTAGTATTTATTTCGATTGCAGTTTGTTTTGTTGTACTTGTGCCTTAAACACATGCTTCTCAGTTGTTGAACGTTGTTGGAGATTCTGGCTTGTGGGGGTTAGACATAGCCTCGACCCTTACTGACAGTAGCGTGCCCAAAGAAATATTTTGATCTCTTCTAATAAACCAGCAAGTGGTCCTGTACATAGCTGTGGAGGTCACCACAGGGGTCGATGTTTGGCATAAACATTATTTTTTTATTTGCCTTATTCAGTCAACCTCACATTGTTTAAAGTTTTTTGTTTGGCTTGCCTCCACAGAAGGATTTTTTGATCTGTCAGCTCAGCGCTCTCTGTGCAGCCTTCCTCTTTCGACGATATCTGCATCCCATGTACACCAGCCCCGCCATCAGACATGCAGTGGCCACCCTCCTTGGACTCTACATCTGCATGTTCTGCTTTGGGTGGTAAGTCATGTTGGACAAGCTTGTGTGGTCAACCGCAGATGGACGTAACAGAGTATTAGAGGCTGCTTTAATAACAAGCATTGCTGCCAACTCATTGCGTTACAAAACTACCTAGGGCAAGGCAGCCATTTGTCCATTCTATCCAGGGCCTGCTGACGCAGCTCTCACCACATACAACCTTTTGACATATCGGCAAATCCTCCAGGACCTACCTCTGCCAACTTTAACCTCCCTTTCTGTCCAAACCACGACAATTACCTGTAAAGCTCTAAACCAACGGTACTCAAAGTACGGCCCGCGGGCCGCCAGCGGCCCCACGGACCTAGCTTGGCGGCCCGCGAGACGCACACCAAACGCCACATCATAATGGCAGCAGTATGTAAACATAGAAGAGGGCCGCGGGAGCATGCTCCCGCGGCCCTCCTCTATGTTTACATACGGCGGCCATTGTTTATGGCGTTGCCCTGACGATCCTGGAAGCCAAAGCCCCATAAAAGTCAGCGCTTGCAGCTAACTTTTATGGGGCTTTGGTCGTCTACTTCCTGTCACCGGCTCCACGTCTGCTGCCCGCCTGCCTGCTGTTCCACATTTGTGGCATCTTTACAGTGCTTTGAGTCAGGTAAGGCTCTTTGGTTTTTTATTTATTTGTTTTTAATGTAGTGTGTGTTACTGGGGTAGGCGTGAGAGCAGATTGCGCTGTGTGTGTGCGCTGTGTGTGTGTGTTACTGGGGTAGGGGTGAGAGCAGATGGCGCTGTGTGTGTGCGCGCTGTGTGTGTTACTGGGGTAGGGGTGAGAGCAGATGGCGCTGTATGTGTGCGCGCTGTGTGTGTTACTGGGGTAGGGGCATTGTTTTGAAAAAGGGGGTGGGGTGGTTGTTCCCCCTCTAAGCCCCGCCCCCCGCTGTCACTTCAGTGCGGCCCCCGAGAAAAAGTTTCTGAGTACCCATGCTCTAAACCCTTCCAAAGGTAGATTGCGAGCCTCGGGGCACCCTCCACTGACAGTGAGCCTGCTAGGCCCCGCTACCCGCTTGCTGCTCTCAGTGGACATCCTTCAACTCTGAATGAACTCACTCTCAAAATCTGGCAGATGTAGCCGGCTGCACCTGACTCGAGCACGAGGTCGTGTTTTGTCTCCTCATCGAGCTAAGATCCGCATCCCTGCTCGTCAAACCTCGCAGATTTCCTTATTTTCTTCTTTCTCACCTGGTCTGGCTGCTGCCCTCCTTGTGGCTTGAGAGATTCGTCATTCGTATCGTACTAATGAACGGATTACTTTCCGGTAATCTTCATTATCCTGGTTCTTATTTCTCCCCGTATCAGACCCTAGGTCCCGTCCTCTTTATCTTTTTCCGTTAACGTGGCTTGTTAGCAGAGCAAGTGGGAGGAGAGGGGGGAAGGGGCTGTTGCTGAGGGAGCAGAGGGGTGATTTGCTTTAAAACTAAAGAAAGACGTTTTTAGTACTCTGTCTCGGGGAGGCTGGTGCCTCACATTGTACTGACTGTGATGGGGGGTGGAAGTGGGGGGGAGTGAGGTAATGCGCGTGCTCACTCGTCTGTTTCACTTTCAGCCCACCTACACCCAAAGTAAGGAAATTATCCAGTGCTTTAAATGGCCGGTACTGTCCGGATCGGAGTACCGGCGCTATTCTTATTTTGAGACGAAGATTGTCTGCACTCCTCAAGAAAAACGAAATACATTTAGTTGGAGAGTACCAGTGCTTAATTTGTGCTTGTTGTTTCCGGTGCTGAGCACCGGCACTTATTTATGCGGGCCGGCGCCTATTCTTCTGCCTCAAGCATTTGCTGCGAGGAAAAGACACATATGGGAAATACGGAGGAAGGGAAAACGGGAAAAGCGTCAAAAAGAGAGAAAGCAGAAAGCTGCAGGAGTGAGCTGAGGGGACAGGGAATGGCTTTAAATGGTTTGAAGAGGCCCAAGACAGCTTCAGGATTACTCAGTATTCCGTGTTCCCACATTTAATTGCAGCAGCCGCGTGTTTAAGAGGAGGGCTTTGGGCACCGGCACCTTTTTATTTACAAAATTGAGCGCTGGAGAGTACTTTTCAGAAATAAGCAGGCACTCTGGTACAGAGTATCCACACTTCTATTTTTCTATTCCAGGCACTGAAAATACTGCCCCCTCTATAGGTATAAAGAAAGTCATTACTGAGGTGAAGCGGGCCTTGGCTTTAGCCGCCTTAACAATTACAGCTCTATGATGAAGCACGCCGTCACCCTGCACGTGCACAACAAGCCGACCCGAAACTGTTCTCCCTTTTCCGCCCCCCACTGGTAGGGACGTCACGTGCTCCTAGAGCCCATGGCCCCATGTGAAGCACTCGCACCTCATTGAAGCTGTCATTCCCAACACCTCACACCCCTTGGCTTTCATGCCACCATGACCGAAGAATGAGCGAGCATTGATTTACTCTGGAGCCAAATGTACTGCCTTGATTCTTAGGCCTCTGCGCACCTTTTAAGATGAACAGGTAGATGAAGGAAGCAGTGGCTCAGTGTGATGGTATAGGGTGTGTCAGGGGTGCACTGGCTCCATTAAACCGCAGTGAATGCGTGGTTTAAACATAGGGCCCACTCTTCACAGGCGTGCTCCTGTGTTGCCGGCCAGAGGCATACCTGACCACGCCCGCCGGTCGCGCCCACTTTACTGACTGGTCCTCACGTGACCTATGGGTCACTACATTACCGAACAGCACTAGCGGTGATACTGTGAGATACCCCTCCAATCAAACCCCACATGGTAGTCGTCGCAACACCGTTACATCATGGGCGCGACACTACATCCCTCCCAAAACACAAAACAGAATAACAGGGTTCAAACTGTTCACAGGTATAGTAGAATGCATTCATACAAGGTAATCTCGGAATCGCGTAGAAGGTGCAGGGTTGCTTCTCAACTCATACTGTGACCCAACCGTTCTCCTGGCGGGCGACAGGGTATTGTCATACCTGGCACCAGGATTGCTCTCCTGATCAGCGGAAACTCACGTGGTTACTTCTCAACGCAGGTTCCTCCATTCGGTCATCATCTGAAGCATCATCGGCGTCTTGCGAGATGGGATTGCTCGCAGTGTCTACCTCAGGTGGAGAGACCGGAGGACAAAACCTTTTGAAATGAGAGATGTTTCAGGCAACCTGTTCTTTTCCCCTCTGCACAACTATCAAGGATCCCTGTCGCCGAGCTATGACCCAGGGGCGATCTTCGAATGGTGCTCGGAACTTGCTGCCTGGGAATTTATGCCTGAGGAGGACACAATCTCCCACCTGCAAGTCTGAGGGGTGGGACCGCTGCCGAGCACTGGCTCAGTCATTGGATCGCTTTCTTATGTGATATTCTTTAGCTTCATCAACCATTTCAGGTGTCCATGATTCATAATGAGGAATGACATCCGCAACAACCCGCCCCATGGGGAGGTGACTTGGGGCAAAGCCCGTTGTAGAGTGCGGGGTCTGACGGTAATCTCGCAAGAAAAAGTATACCGCTAGTTCAGGCATTTCTTTTCTCGCAACAGCAATTCGTACCACCTTGTTCAAAGTCTGCATGAATCGTTCTTCTCCATTGGCTTGCGGCCATCGTGGTATTATTTTTCGGTGTCTGATACCAAGAGAGGTGATGTATTCTGCAAATTCCTTTCCTTGAAAAGGTGGACCATTGTCGGTTCTAATCTCCTGGAGCACTCAGTGGGTGTCAAGTATTTTTTCCAGCTTCGGTATTACCTCCTTTGCTGTCAAAAACTGGACGATTTCCACTTCCGGATATCGAGAGAAATCATCAATTAATACCATCATGTGTTTGCCATCAGGAAGGCTCTCGAAATCAAGGCTGGTGGCGACCCAGGGTTTTTTTGGTCGCTCTTCGTTTTTTTATGGGGACTGGTGTACTTTTTTCTCCGGTCACTTGACACCAGTGGTAGGCGCATACTAGCTCTTCAACTTTCATGTCCATCATTGGGAACCAGACTTTGGTCCTCAACCGACTCTTAGTCTTTACTATACCTTGATGGCCAGCATGCGCTCGCTGAACCGCTTTGTCAGTGAGGCTGGCGGGGATCACCAGCTGGTGTCCTCGGAGGAGGGAGCCTTTGCCAAAGGCAGTCAACTCTTGATGGACGGGGTACAGCGCTTCCATAGTGGTCTGCGCATCTGGGGTGAGAGGACTCCATTGTTTCTGCATTGTGTGCCATGTCTAGGTTTCCATCACTCGCATGACTGTTTGCTGGATGGCCTCTACGGATATGGGCAGAGGTCGAGACCTCTCAACTATACATCTCACATATTCTTCTGTTTCCTGAGCCTCGCTTTCTTCAGTGCGGGTGGCTGGCCTTGGATGCCTCGAGAGATAGTCTGCTGGGTTGTTCGTGCCAGGACGATATTCAACCTTACAGTTGTACGCCTGTAGTTGTAGCATCCACTTTTCGATGCAAGGAGGTGGCTTGGAAGCGGTGCCATTGACTAGAAGGATCAGTGGCTTGTGGTCAGTTGTGACTGTGAACGGATGGCCATGTACATACAGATGAAAATGCTTGCACCCCCAATGAATGGCAATCGCTTCTCGTTTACTCTGCGAGTATCTTCTTTCTGTGTTCGTTAGTGACCTGCTGGTGTATGCCACTAGAGCCCACACATATTCTCGCAGCTTCTGCAGGAGTATTGCTCCTAGCCCCATTGGGCTGGCATCTACAGTGTGTCCCTCCGGGGGTCAAAATATCGCAGGGTGGTGTCTGCAGACAAGGCATCCTTTATCGCCTGAAACGCGCTCTCTTGGGCCGGACCCCATGACCACACTGTGGTGGCTTTAGTCAGGTCTCTCAATGGTTGCGTGAGGGACATGACATCTTTGCTGAATGTCCCTCAGTAGTTCACCGTGCCTAAAAAGCTACGGACTTCTGTTACACTGGTAGGTGGGAGAGCGTGCTTGATATCTGCAACTTTGTCGGGGTCAGGAGCAACTCCTTCAGATGAAAATAAGTAGCCAAGGAACTGCAGTTTGTTCTTTAGGAACTCACATTTTTCTCTGTGGAGAGTCAGGCCAGATTTGTGGATGCGTTAAAGGACCCTCTTTAGTTGTGCATGGTGTTCTGGAATGGTTTTGGCATAAATCAAAATGTCATCACTGACGTTGATGCCTCCAGGTAAATCTCTTAGTAGTTTGCGGATGGTGTTCTGAAAAACGTCGGTAGCAGCGAAGTCCCACATGAGTTGAGAACGTCGTGATGTATCTCGACTCTTCCGCTAAGACTAATTGGCGATACCCTGACCGAAGGTCTGATTTTGAGAACCAGCAGGCTTCGCTCAGTACCCCAATGAAGTCGTCAATGGTAGGAGTCAAACAGCGTTCCCTCTTGACCGCGGCATTGGGTAGCCTCATATCTCTGCAGATTCTGACTTCTCATTGTTTTGGTTTCTGGGCCACTACAATTGGCGACACCCATGGTGTTGGGCCTTTTACCTTTTCGATAATGCCCGCAGCCTCCAATTTCCCCAGTTGTCTTTCAGCGAGAGGCCTGAGGTGGAAGGCAATCCGTCTGTGGCGGAGTGCCACTGGTTGAACCGATTGATCTATATGTAGGGTGAATTCCTTGGTTTTGAGGTGCCCTATTCCTTCAAATACTTGCGGGAACGAGTCGAGAATGTCACTGAGAAATTCGACATAGACACCGAACGTGAAAGTCACAATGCCTAGAGCTTCAGCCATGTGACATCCCAGAAGTGTGCGCTGACCCTCCTCCGCAACGTCTACATACACCTCTATCTCGTGTGGTCCATGACAGATGGGAGACCGGAACCTTCCTCTCATGGTGAGTGGCTAAGCTTGTCTATAGGCAAACACTCGAGTACGGGTCAGCGTCAGGAGTGGTCGCGGCTGCAAACTTTGGTATGTGGCATCTTCCAAAACTTTGATGGATGACCCTGTGTCTACTATAGCTGCTACCGGACATCCTGCAATGAGTACTTTGCACTTGGGCAGTTTCCCGTTCTTCTGTGCGGTAGCACTGACCATGAAGACGGAGTGCACTGTTTCTGTTTCGTCTTCGTCGTTGTCCATGTCACTGCCCCGGGTTTAAACCTCAAGGGCTGTGTTTTCAGTGGTTCGAGTTGGTGCACTTTTCGCCAAGCGGCACACCTTGACAAAATGGTTTAACTTGCAGCATCCTGCGCACGTCTTTCCTTTGGCTGGACAGTCCAACAAGGGGTGTGGTGATCCTCCACATCGCCTGCACGTTCTCTGCGATGATATTTGTTTCTTAGGTCTGGGTCTATAGGGCTTGGGTGTAACTGCGGCAACTTGCTGTTCCTTGACTGGGCTCTGGAGTGCTGCCTCCATGTTTGAGGCTCTCGCTTTCGACAGTTCTTTTGTTCTTTCCATTGTCAAGATGTCCACTAGGGACAGTCCTGACTCCTCCAGGATTAGTTTCCGTAATTTTGATGAGGCACATCCTTGAATAATTTGCCCACTGATTTCATTGTTTTCATCCTGGAAGTTGCAAGTGGTGGCTAATTCTTTGAGCTTCATATAGAACATGTCAATGGACTCCTCGGGGCGTTGCCGGGCATGCCTGAATATGAACCTTTCATAGTCGACGTTGACCATGGCCTCAAGGTGGACATTAAGGGCTGCAATGAGGGTTAGGTGTGTTTTTGGTGCTGCTTCAACAATCGTTTTCGATATCCGATATATATCTTTCCCTCCTAAATGCAGTAACATGGCCCTCTTGTGGGCATTTTTGATTTTCATGGCTTTGAAAAATAGCAGCACTCTCTACCCAGTCCTTCCACCTGGCAGCCTGTGCTGATGGGCCGCCCTCCAGTATGAATGGTTCTACAGGGAGTATCGTATTCATCCTGTGTTTCCTTTTTTTTAATGACCCTGCTCTGCGCAATTTTCTCAGAGTCTACTTGCTCTCTTGCTCGCTCCCCTTCACCAACTGTATACACAATTCAGATAGTCTGTTTTTTTTTTGTTTTGCACTTGATCTTGGCCAGTCAGGGGACAGCAGGATACATAATAGGGCACTTTTCTGTGGGGAACCGGCAACACCAGTCTTTTGGGAGGCTGCCCCTTTAAGTAGCTTCATCAATAGGGTGGGCGGGGCCTCTTCCAACTCACTAGCCCTTCACTGCACACGTGTTGCTTCCTGGAGGCCGGCGAACGCCTTTCGTGCTACGGAGGCACTCAACCACCTCAGTGCCGCTGATCGGGAACACTGAACAGCCGAGCGGCTCCGACGGACGAGCACCGCAAGCCATATGTTGAGGCAAGCATCCGTCGCGTCGTGGAGACACACGGTACGGCACCCTCGTCACAAGTGTGATGTTCTATGGTGTGTCAGAGGTGCACTGACTCCATTGTGCTGCGGCGCTGTGTAAATGATGGGCAGACACAAGTGCGTGGTTTAATCATAGGGCTTCGGCTCCACAGGCGTGCTCCTGTGTTGCTGGCCAGAGGCATACCTGACCACACCCGCCAGCCGCTCCCACTTTGTTGACTGGTCCTCACGTGACATATGGGTCACTATATTACTGAACAGCACTAGGGGTGATACTGTGAGATACCCCTCTGATCAAACACCACATGGTAATGGTCGCGACACCGTTACACCACGGGCGTGACACTACCCTCAGTAGAATGTATTCCAGCATTAAGGCGCTTAATGCACTGAGATTTTTTACTGCCTTCGAGTCCTTAAAATGTTATGAGCAGCTGTTTAAGTGGATTAAAAAACGTATGGAGACTGTGAACCTGAATGCAACTGAATATCAAGCTTAACCATTCAGAAACAATTGGTTTGTTTTTTTAATCAAAAGTATGGGAACTGTTTTTGTAAACTTGAAAGAACTCAGGAACATCGTTCCCAGTAGCCCCTCCCCACTTCAACCTCTGGTTATGAGTGAGGAGCATAGGCGGGTTTGTTATAGGGAAACCAGTGCTTTAAATGGGCTGGTACTGTCTGGTACTGAGTACCGGCAATTTTTTATTTTGAGAGGGAGAGTACCTGCACTTCTCCAGAAAAACCTAATACTTTCAATGGGAGAGTACCTGCACTTCTCAGAAACAAGCAGGTACTCTGGTACAGAGTACCAACACTTATAATTTTCCACTGAGGGAAACACTAATTGCCAAGGCTCCCTCAACGCAGGGGAGCTAGGCTTATGGCGGGGAGCTGGGGCCCGAATTGGGGTTGCAGCATGAGCCGCCTCTGCCTTTTGGAGATGGCCAGGGCAGGATTGGTTGGCCAGGGCGCGGCACCCATGCGGGGTCGTTCCCAGCAATGGGGTCAGCCCTGCCCCTTAAAAGGCACTGCGATACAGCGAGCGGGTCTCCTTCCAACTCACCGCCTTGGATGAGGCATCAATGCCCAGGGAGTCCTCCTCGCTGCCCCCCCGCCACACTGCTTTCAGCAATGGCACGCTCTGCTGATGCGACTCTGCAGCCACAGCCCTCCTTGCAGCACAGGTGCCGCCGGGAGCCACAAGGGTTAGAGAGCTTGCTTTTCCCTCCCACCATCCCCAGAGCAAAAGGCAATGGGTTGGAGGTGGGGGTGCTCGAGTTTGGTTGTATAGCAGGAGGGCAGATGTAAGGTTATGTCATTTTCTTTGTGGGATTCTACTGGGATATATCTGAAGTCATGGTGATAGCTAGTGGCATGTCTAACGTACCTTTTCTCTTGTAGGTGATATTATTATGCCATATTTATGTTGGTTGATGAGTGAGGTCACCACTGGTTGGGACAATTTGGGTCAATGTGAGGCATCCTTTTATACCAAAATAACAGTGGTGTCACTGGACTCTCCAAGGCGTGCCGGCAGCAAGTCAAAAGGAGGTTACAGAGGCACGGGAGGTTAGGGGCGGTATACCTGGCAACCACCCACGCAGGTGCAGTTGGTGCAAGCTAGCATAGGCCCCTGGGGGAAGGAAAATGGGTGTAGGGGGTGCCCGAGGTAGGTATCCTATAAGGTAGAAGGACCCCTTGCACAGGATCTCCTGGCATGGAATGCCGTTGAGTGGGGTCCTCCCATAAGGAGGGATCTATCCATGTCCTTTTATGGACAAGGGGTTTTTAAGAAGAAGGGTCCCAGAACCAGTCATGATCTCACTTGTAAAAGTTATGTTTTTGATGTTTTCACAGGAACAATCTTAGTTATAGTTAGGTAAAGTTCATGTACTAACGTCACAGTTAAGGCTAGGACTCAATTATGTAAACAAAATGTGAATTGTGGGTTAGTGGGCATAAAGGTGATGAAATTGTTTTTTTTTGTATATATATGTAAATAAATATGGCTGGGGGTCTTACGACCCCTAACCCAAAGAACTGGATGTTGCCTGTTGTCAGTAACATGGGTGTGTTGGGGCGGGGTCTAGATTTGGGGTTTTTTCTATGCGGATATCAGCGACTATCTGAACATATTACTTCTCTTCCTCTCTGTGCTGCAGGTACACGGCTCTACTGGTAGGTGATGTGCTCCTTTGCTATGGAATACTGCTCGCTGTGGACCGGAAGCATGTGCACATGTGAGTCAGCCTCAGTGAGGGGTGAAGGGTTATGGGAGGGGGGGATAGAGTGGGAGTTTCACATAACAGAGGGGAAGAGATTGCCTGTTCAGCTCCATTACTTTTCACTCCTTGATACAAAGTTCTCATTTGATTGTGGAGTATTTCTTTCGTGTTCATGTAACCACTTCCATTTTTTAATATTCCATATCACAAGGGGAAATATTATTGTTTCTTTTAGTCGGCGCAATTAGTGCTTAATTTGTACTGGTGTTTCTGTGTGGTTGGCATCAGCACTTGTTTTGGGGCTTAGGATTTATTTTTTCCCACTATACTTTGAGTTGGAGCAAGAACGAATGTCAGAAAACATGGACAAATAAGGATTAAAAGAAATACACTAAACCGTGAAACATTAAGAAAATAGGGATGAAAACTTGCAAAACTGAGATCAAAAGACAGGAAGTGTAGGGTGGTATGGAAAGTATGCATATAGTGAAATCAAAACTAGGCAGCCTTGGAATTACTCGCGATGGGAGGCCGTGCCTATTTTGGAGTTTGTAAAAGCTGGACATGAGATTGTAGATACCAAGTGTTACCTTCAAAAGGAAACCCATAGGTCGACAGCGTCCTCGTGTGGCGTCCTCGAGCTGGACAACGTTTGTGTTATGAGGAAAGCACAGAACGGAAGTTGCGAAATTCAGAGAGGAAATAATTTTAAAGAAAGGAAATGACAACTTTTCTTCTAGCAGACAGTATTTACTCGGGGGTATTAAAACATGATTTCCTAAAGATTTTTCGTGGGCTTGGACTATCTCAATTCAGAACAATTGGGTTTGATTTCAGAAGGAAACCCTTTGGTTAAAGGCATTTTTAGGACTGTCGTAAATCAAATAAATGAGACAGCGCAGAAAAGACACTCTTCACACTGTCTCCATAGTGTGGTAAGCCATTAGCAAACTTTCCGTAACTCACGAGTAGGTTTCCTTGCCTAAGCCTTCCTATGGCCATGAAATGTCGTTAGCACAGCTGTCTTAGTTTCACATCCTTGGAAAGGACAAAACATGAAGCTGGAGGCTCGGCGTTAGGGCGCTGGCACTGGAACCAGTACTGGCACAGGAAGTGACGACGCTGGAACCACATACTCGACAAACTTACCTAACTGCCATTTGCAGCTGCTGTCCCTACCGTAGCTGTTCTGCCAAGTTTCCCTGGTCCATGCTCGTTGTGCTGCCCCAGTGCAGGTTTTTTCTTTGAATCCTGGGAGTTGTTTGTAGTCTTGTTTCTTCCATTATAAAATGGGACTATAAATCCTAAAATTCAAAGAAAACAACCCTGGACTGGGGCAGCACATCACGCAAGGGGCTGGGAAACCTGTCAGCTATGCCTAGAATGTACTGGATTCTTGGTCCTACACACTGGGATTCTCCTAAGCAATACCGTGTGTTTGTTTCAGACTCTTTTTTTTAATTAGATGGTTGTTTCAATGCTGTTGTTCAGCTAAAAGCTCTGCTCCCATACAATGCCTGATGATCACAAATGCTCGCTTCTATTCTGCATGATTTTTATATACCGTATCACTGCCACAAGTGCGGTGCCTCAGGAACAGTTACCCACCTCATGCAAGAGTGCCCAAACACTCTTGTGTGATAAGAAGGCTGTTTGTTGGGTGGCTCATAGGTGGAGTGAAGAGAATTGTTTTGGTGTATAATGCACGGTGCTGCAGTCACAGCATACAGTGGGCTGCTGCATAGCACAGGCAATGCATGTGACTGAAACGGTGTGGAGTTGGTGGTAGTCATAGGGGTGTGGGAGTGGTGTGGACGCACATCTACATTAGGGAAGAAGTTTCAACACCTTAGAGTTTAAAGAAAAACCTTTAAACCAGCGGCGGCTGCTGCAAACTTCTTTCCCGCCGCCACCACCACCGCCTCGCAGTTCTGCTCTCCTGATGGTGTCCTAGCAGTCGCTGGGATACCGGCACAGGCTCCCCATACAATCCTAGTGCTGCTCTCATGCTATACTTATCTTGAAAGCAGTGTCAGATTGATCTGAACAGCTTGGTCTGCCGCTCTGACACTGCTTGGGAGTCTGTGCAGTTTCTCCAACCCGACTGTGCAATACAGACGGATTGAAAAAACCTAAGTGCACATGTCTGGCCAGCCTAAGATGGCCGGCTAAACAAACATGAGCACTTTGGTGCACTCCACTCCGCCACCCCTCTTCCCTCTCTCATGGACCAGCCCCGCCCCCCCTGCACATGCTGGCTGAGCCAGCAGCTGAAAAATAAAAAGCCATTTGTGATACCAGGGATGATCAACAAGTTTGCTGTTAATCATCCACCTAAAATGCTACATTCTGTCACTATTGTAAAAATGTTTGGAATATTATGCTACAAAATAAATGCATGCAAATAAGTAAATCGAAGTAAAAAAGGCTGTGAGGCAGATGATATGTGAGGGCACAGGTCCTATGGGGCATATGACTCATGGGACATAGGTATTGTGGGAGCATATGATTAACGGAGGGCTTATGACCTATGAGGGACATAGGTGCTATGGAGCACATGAGCAACGGGGGTGGGGGGTAATGGAGCTATTGTGAATAGGCGGTATTGGGGTATAGGAGCCATAGGTGACATATGAACTACGGAAGTTAGAGAAGCCAGAGAAGCGTAGGTGATATTTAGATTTGATGGTACAGAGGCAGAGGTGTTTGGAGGCAGAATGGCAAAGGGAGCATGGTTTCCATGGGGGTAAAGGAATTGAGCACATAGGAGATAACATGGCTTGGGAGTTTTGGTGCATAAGCTGTGGGTGCCAAGGTGTTGTGGGTAAGGAGGGCATATGGGAACAGGAGCTTTGACGAGCCTAAGTGGTGTGCGAACGAAGAACTCTGGGGGCATATGAGATATGGGGTATTGGTGTTGTGTGGGCAGAAGGCATAACAGCCATATGAGCTGTCTGACTTCTTGGTACACCCATGGACATGTAAAATCTCATTCTCTGGTTCATTTGCAGATACTCGCTTGCAGCTGCCATGTGCTGCCTGGTGGCTGTCCAGGTCATGTACTATATGGGTGACGACAAAGAGTCCTCCGAGATCACGGGGTAAGCTTTCAGAAGAGTTGGGGCACAGAAGGTGGATCTGCAGTGGAGGTGCACATGGCTGGGATGTCATCGTTATGTTGTTAGCTATTTCATAGCCTGAAAAATACTATCGCTTTTTGGTCACAGAATGTTGGCGGGTGTGGAAAATCCTTGCAAGCAAATATGTGAATTTGGATCAGTGCAGATCCCAGTTTATCCATTTCTGAAACAAAGTTTGAGGCGCTTCTTGGTCAGCGGGGTGGGACCTCTGCAGTCAATCCCACCTCCCTTTTGTTCTGAGGGCCCCAGGCCTGCAACCCTCAGATAGCCTGAGCAGGGAGCCTGTTAGCTGCTTCCATGTTTCCACATTCACTTCTGGCCACACAGGCTCCTGCTGACGCGTTTTTGTGGTTCACAGGGATTAGGAGGTCGCTGACTTCATGCGTCCCAAGAACATGACATGCGCATGCTACAATGCACTACTAAGGACAGCACTTCATTTGCCAGCTTTTAATACATTTGCATTGGCGGCATGCATATAAAATGCACAGTCAGCCTTTCCAATATCATTGCAGCACAGCTGGTAGTCAGGGGATGATGTTCAGAAAGGTTTTGAAATTTCCATCACAAACCTGAGTCTGAATAGGTTGGTGGAGATTATGGGGCAGATTTATGGGATAGTGGTGCAGAGCAGCAAGTCACCTTGCAGTGCTGCACTGCATCACTGGGAAGGGGCGACATTGTGCCGTATTTAAGGCATACGTCACGTTCCTGCCCTTTTTGGATCCTAGTGCCAACGCAGGCACCCTTGCACCATGGTACAAGGGTGTCTGTGTTGCATTTATGATTTTTTTTGTGCAGCAAGTGACACCCTCATGCACCTAAACAGTCTTGAGACATATTCCTCTATGTGTGCTGCAGAATGAGAGAGGAAGTAATAAAGATATTTCTCCTCATTACACCTCTCCTGCGAAGGTGTATCTTTTTGGAAAATTCCCTGGTTTACATGTTCTTCTAAATCTGGGAATGTGTCAAGAACCATTGGAGTTGCGTGGGAACACCCATGCAATGCCCATGGAACACTTTTCCAGGGCAGAGTAAGACAACGCAGTGACTTGCCGCACTCCAGATTTTTGAAGCCACTCAAAATGGCATTGCGTGGTTCAAACGTGATGCAACCCTCTCATAAATATGCCCCGTAATATCATTGGAGTGAGGGACTGCACTGTTGTGAATGTATGAGATTTAGGGCAGTCATTGAGACCAGAGGGTGGGATGCACTCTGTTCCGCTAGGACAATGGAGGCATGTACTCCACTGCCCTGGCAGACTAGGGCCTCCCATACTTAGAGATCTCTGTGCATTTAAAGGAGCCATTGTTATGGCGTGTCCTCTGAAGTTGTTAAAAGCCTTCTGGTTGGCTGCCATGCTTCATGCGGTCACTCACAAACTTTTTTGTTCTTTGAAAACAAACTCCCAAAGTGGAGTTTCTCATTAAAGAAACAAAAAATGGCCCTGCCTGGCTGGGAGTTTTCTCCTAGCACGTGGGGGACATTTTCATTTTTTCTCTTCAGAACTGCCAGGAATTTTCCGATAGACCTGAACATGATAAAAAATGTTTGTTAGACTGTCTCACCTACACCTGTCTGAGATACAAAGATCAATGGCTTGAGGTCCGTAAGTGTTAGGAAACTATTTTTCAACCCTCCCCAGAGTGGCGCAAAGAAAACACAAACACCAGGAAAGGCTCCGGAACAGATGAAATGTGTCTTGAGGTACCAAGGTTTATTGGCATGCCAAGGCAGAAGGCAGACGCACATCCCAGTGTAACGTCTTACAAGCTGGCATCTTCTGCCCTGAAGCATATAAGTCAGGCACTTATATATGTTAATAAGTGTTGTCACAGCACAACCCCAAAAGGGGACACAGTCCAAACATGGGCACGCACATACAAAAGAAATGCTGCATACACAAAACTTAAAGTCCATAGTGTAAAAATATACATAATGCAGTGTGAGCATGAACACGTGAACAGACAACAGGTGGTCCCTAAAGAAAAGGGGGCTGGGTTGCTGACTAGCTGAACTAAAAGTGCGAGACCGAGCTAAACTTAACAACGTGGCTTGGAGAGGTTTGTTTGTACAACTGGCATAGGTGTCAGAGAGGTCAGTAGGGAAGTCTTACTGTGATTCAGATAAAGGAGGGGAGAATTGGAACTAAAGTATCATATTTATAGTTACATACATGTGAATATATATTTTTCCCGACAATCTCTCCTTTTTGATAGTAATATCATACTTGATTGCAAAAATATATATATACATTGCAGAAGCATAGTAATAATGTATCCATAAAATACATATCTTCGGATGGCTTACACATTTTGTTTAGATGAAACACATATATTGTCATCTTGGTATACACCTATGAGGTATTCATTATTTAAACATAGACAAAATGATATGCTATTATCCAATGCATTCATGTGTTATGGGTCTATAGCCATTAAATCAAACATTTCTTTATGTGCTTCCTCTACATCTTATTGTATTCTAAGATATCTGTGGGCTAGCTCCTGCTCTGTAGGAGGAAGAACTTTAACTGCAGAAATCGAATAGCTGCTTTTACTGCAGAATTGCTGGAGCACGGCAAAAGTTCTAGATATAGATATGAAGTCTTTCTGTTACTCAGTTCGAAGCTACTTTCTCTAATTGTCAGTGAAGCAATGGCACGCAGTGTGCTGTCCTCTGCTTCTCCTACTGGTCT
Source organism: Pleurodeles waltl (assembly GCF_031143425.1). Lineage (NCBI taxonomy): Eukaryota > Metazoa > Chordata > Amphibia > Caudata > Salamandridae > Pleurodeles > Pleurodeles waltl. Next base: position 991,250,125 of record NC_090440.1, read on the forward strand.
GCAGTCGTTTTGTTCAGGGGCCGCTTCATGGACCTGCCCTGCGGTGTCCTCTTCAGTCTATTTTTCTGCAAGTGTGACTATCACCTTTCTTCGAGACTACATTGTGTGCTTCCCTCAACTGCATCAGTTGGTGTCACCTGACACTTGATGAGGAGCTCTCAGTGTGCTTCTTTGGAACGGTCTGGTCTGTCTCCCCTTTTTCTGGTATGCTGCGCTGCTCCACGGTTTGCATGTGCTCATCCGTTGCAGGCACATCAGTCTTTGCTGTTGATGGTGCGGATCTGCACCTAGTGCCGTGAATCCACTCAGGACGTCCCTGTACCTTCACCGCCGTCCGTGTCACCGGGAGCACAAGGTGTGGTCCAGTCCACCTAGAACTAAGAGAAACATCTTTTATTTTTCTCACCATGACTATGTCTCCAGCTTTAAAAGGATGTGTGTGCTCTGAGGACGGATGGGGCAAAGCTTCCTTCACCTGGAGATGGTGATGCCTCAAGACTGATAACAAGTTTATAGCATAGTCATAAATGATTTCATCTGTCCACAGCAGTGCTGCTTTAGATGCTAGGAGAGGCAACCTCAACCCCACAGACATAGGCCGCCCCATCAGTACCTCATGGGGGGACAAAAGGGTTGTCCTAGATGGAGTTGCCCTTATGGCATGCAGCACTAAAGGCAGCGCATCAGGCCATTTCAGGCCTGTTGCATCAGTTATTTTTGCTAATCTATTTTTTTTTTATAGTGGAGTTCATCCTCTCCACCTGTCCTGAACTTTGGGGGTGGTAAGGGGCATGCACTTTCCACTCTAGTCCCAAACAGTCACACATCTTTTGCACCACTGCAGCCACAAATTCACCACCTCCATCGCTATTAGTGCCCTAGAGGACCCCAAATCGGGGTAGGATATCTTTCATCAAGCATCGCACCACTGTTGCCGCATCATTATTCCTTGTGGGAAACAACTCTACGCATTTTGAAAATTGATCCACACACACCAGCAAATATTTGAATCCATTCACTGGGGGCATATAGGCAAAGTCTGTTTGGACATTGGTAAACGGCCCCTGTGGTACTGGTAAGTGATCATGTGTAGCAGGGGACCGGCCTTTAGTATGTTGGGCACAGACAAGACATTGGGAGCAGAATTGTGCAGTGAAGGCTGTTATCCCTGGTGCAAACCATTCCTGTCTAATTAGCTCATTCATCCCCCCTTGTGCCATGTGAGTGGGTCCATGAGCAAGCCTTGCAAGGGGAAGGAACATACTACGTGGAGCCACAGGTCTCCCATCCTGGTGGACCCACAATCCCTCATCATTTTGCAAACACCCAGCATCAGTCCACACTCTTTCCTCAGCTAGTGCTGCAGACCATTGTGCTTCCTTTGCATCAGCTAGCAACAATTGTCTCTGAATAAGCTGAATTTTTGGAATGCTTTTTGCCATTAGGGGCACCATTTGTACTGGCTGTAACATGCTTTCTCTTGCTGCTGTGTCAGCCATGGCGTTTCCTCTGGCTATCTTGGTGTTAGCCCCTGTATGTGCCTCGCATTTTATGACTGCTATGCTGTTGGGTAGTAGTATTGCTTTTAACAAGTTCTTTACTAAAAGGCCATTTTGGATGGGGCGCCCTGCTGCTGTTATGAAACCACAATACTACCACAGCTGGCCAAAATCGTAGACAACTCCAAAGGCATAACGTTAGTCAGTATAAATGTTAATAGTTTTCCCCTCAGCTATAATGCATGCTCCTGTTATAGCATACAGCTCAGCTTGCTGGGCAGATGTGCCAGGGGGCAGCGCTGCACTTTCAATTATGGTGTCTACTGGAGGAACCATCAGTGTACCACTCATAGTCTGCCTTTTCTAAAGGTGTCTGTTGTAAATCTGGTCTGGCGGTGGTGCATGTTTCCACAACCTCAACACAATCATGGTCAGGGGTCTCATCAGAATCACCTATGGCAGGTAATAATGTTGCCAAATTAACAGGCTGCATTTTTTAATGGTAATATTAGTGTTAGACAACGTGACCTCATAACCTGTGCGCCTGGCTGCCGAAAAATGCTGTGTTGCTGTTGATGACAACAACAACTGTACCGAATGTGGCACATAAACAAAACAAGGGTAGTCCATCACAATGGGAGCCGCCCTCTTTACCATCACAGTGGCCGCCGCCACTTCTCTCAAATAGGCTGGATGCCCAGTCACTGCAGAAGGCAAAGTCACAGAGTAATACACCAAACGTCTTTTTCCAGAGCCATGCTGCTGTGTCAGTACACCATTTGCACTGCCATTTTGCTCTGACACATAGCGATGGAAGGGCAGTTTGCAATCAGGCAGCCCCAATGCTGGCGCAGTACACAATGTCCCTTCAGTCTCTTGAAACATTCTGGAAGTTCATTAGTCCATACAATGTTGTTGGGTGCATCTTGTAGCATGCATTTCCTCAAGAATGCATCATAGGATCTGTACTCACGGATCCACTGGCGGCAGTAGTTCATCATCCCCAGGAAGGACATCATTCTGCCATTCATGCTTTGAATCACTTTTATCCTGTCAGGTGATATGCAGCGTGTACCTTTGGATACCACATAACCAAGGTAAGTCACTTCTTTTTGGCAGCACTGAAATTTTGACAATGAGGCTTTGTGTCCTCTCTCCTGGAGGTGGTTCAGCAGAGCTAGTGTCTGTTTCACAAGCCTCAAGTGATGGAGATGCTACAAGGAGATCACCAGGGTACTGCAAGATTACACTGCTGCCCTCCGGGTGTAGGCTGTCCAGGTCTCTCTTTACTGCCTGTGCATAGACTCTCTGTGAAGCCTTAGGCCAGTCTTGTGAAAGTGCACTGGGTATCATTTACTGTGAAGGCAAAGAGGTACTCACTCTCTGGATGGACCGTAATACTGAAAAACACACTTGCAAGACTTAACTGAAACGTACTCTGCTTCTGCAAGTATAGAAGATAATATAGTATTGGTGTCAGGCACAACAGGTGCTAAGGGAACCACGATGTAGTTTATCTGGCGTAAATCCTGTATGGATCTTTATTGCCCAGTGTTGCCCTTGGGCAATGGAGTTATTGGACTATTACAGGGGCTATTGGTCTCTTTAATGATACCCTCTTGTAAGATAGACTCAATCACAGGTTTTATTGACTCCTCTGCCTGAGGTGACAGTCTATACTGACGCACATACGGTAGTTCTGCATTTTCCCTAAGCGTTACTTTATGGGGAGGGTGTGTTTTTAATTATCCTGCCTCATTTTTGTGTTTGCCCAAACCTCTGAGTTCAGTTGTTTTAGGACCTTGTTTTCAGTCAGCTGTAAAGTCATATTCCCTTCAAGCTTGTCAAAAACTACAGCCCTGTCGTTTCTGAGCATACACAACATTCAAAACCATTCTTCTCCATCTCCCAACACAGTCACAACTCCCAAAGGAAATGTAAAATTCTTAATTACCATGGGGCCCAAATTTGTAGGGTAGAATCCTGGTGCTACAGCTATAAACGTGTTGTTCTGAAGCTGGCCCTATAAGAATTTATCTTCCTGTGGTCCTAGGTCAATGCTCACTGCTGCAGTTTGCGCTATGTTAATCAATTCTAACCTGCGCTCAGGTGCTTGTAAGTAAATCCCATTTCTTGAAAGCATATACTGTTGCAGAAATTGTGGCAGATGAGGTATACCCCCAGCTAATTGGTAGGGCACATCCATATTGAAATTAAGAAATCAACCATTTTATCTCCTACCTTCGTTGGAAACATTGTATTCTCTTCAGATGTGTCAGATACCTCCATCGTAAAGCACCGGGTTCATCGGTTTTCCACTGCATGGGTCATGTCTCTCTCTGCATCATCCTATGTTCCTACTTGTTTTCTCTGGAAAGCTTTCCTCATGTAGTGCTTTTTCTTCTGTAAGCCTCTTGGCATGGGCAAGAATAACACTGATCCCTACTCTAGTCTCCTTGCTGGTATCCTTGCCTTCCATCTTATCTGTACTGTGCCCCTTGATAATGTTATTCAATAATGTAAGTCCTACCTTGCATATCTCCTACAAAGGTACTATTCCTCAAGAAAACAGCAAAAACTCTGCCCTGTCCTAAATAGAATCTGCAATTCTTCCTTTATCCAGTCTTGTTAGTTGCATGGTGACGGTCCCTCAAAGAAGTTACAATCCAGTGAGACACTGGCTCCTTCTTTTAGTTATGTTTTATTGACACTGAAAAATGCATCATAAGGGGGTCAATCAGTTTCATTCATGGACCTAGAATGGACCTATGGTGTTCAATTTAGTTTCAAGAGGGCTGAATCAAAGCCAGAAATGTATTGCTACCACTCTGCAAATTCTTCCATTTATTAAATGTATTTAAATTATTAATGATGATATTCTAAAACAGTTTACATGTATTCAGCATCAATTTGACCCTCTTTTTACTAAGCAGAAGGACTTTCTTTCATATATTAGCTCTTTTTACCTAGTATGTTCCTGGTTTGTATATTACTCGAAGTGGGTTCTCCTACCATGGAATAGTTAGAAAATGTAGGAAATTAAGTTATTCTTAACCTACTCTTCAAAATTAAAAGCATACATTATATATTTTTTCTTTGGTCTGTAGTACCTATTTAGAACAAGTTGCACTCCACCTCCCTACACAAAGCATCTGTTGCAAACCATAAGAAATAGAAGCAAAACTGCTGAAAAGAAGTAGCCAGTCCTCCAAACTAGCTCACCCTTTTCATTTTCTTTAATATTATTACAAGCGGTATATACTAAATGTACAAATTTCAATTAAAAATGTATATATACATATGTATCTCATATTTAAAATATAGTGATGACCTGCAGTCATGCTTTCACAGTCTAATGTAGACCCTTCAGCGGTTTGCCAAGCTACGCATGTGCATTTGTCCCTTTCAAATCATTTAGATAAAACCAGTTTAATCAGTGTACTGCTAAAAATCTGGTGTAAAATAGGACTGCCACAGTTGCCATTACTTATTTGCATAACTTTGAGGAAATAAAGCTACCCTTGAGTTTTTTTTTGTTTGTTTTTTTATTTTGGTAACAGCAGTGCAAGTCAGGGCTAATTACAGAAGCTTAGCATCTGACACTTAAACCTGCTGTCGTAAATTCACATCCCCTGTCCCAGCACAGTTAACAACTGCTGTTTAGTGTTTTTTGTGTTTGTCCTCTGAGAGAGTCCCATCAGAGTTCTGCACGGCCAGAAGCATGACTGCTTAACATCCACATTTTCAGTCTTTGGAAAGGTAGGATTTAAACTATGCTGTTTTTGTATATCTGTGCCATGCACTCTCTATCACCAATTAACATCAGTAGGGAAAGGTAACCTTCCAAAGAACTGGCTCAAGAAAATTTATAATGCCAGTATGCGCATAGAAATCCTGTGCAAAAAGCAGGCCAGGAGCTGGGGTACTTGGGAAACAGTGCAGCCATGAGGTCACATTGAAACTAAAGCTCACATTTTAATTTTGTCTCTAAGATACAGAAATATTGGCGTTGTTAGAGATCACAATTATCCTATTTTGTACTTAAGATATTTAAAGCTGTGAGAAAAATGACACAGAAAAGTAGCAGCACCTTAAAAGTGTGCTTAAAATGCAAAACATTAACTGCTTCTTAATAAGATGTTATAACAGAATACTTATGAAAAAGACTATTTAAAATCATTATGTGGACAGAATAATGCAATTCTAATGATGTGCCTCAGCCTTTCTGTTGCCTTACATTGTAGTACACCATGAGAAGAAAGAGGTGCAAAAATTTATGGGAATTCGTTACATAGCTCATATTAGTAGTGATATTAGACATAATGAACATCATGAAAATGCAAAAACGATTTTAGTAAAATTAATTTTAAGAATAATTTACATGTGTGTATGTTGAGCAAACATTGTGGTAGTTGACCATATTCAGCCTTGGTCATTACTGAATAATGTTTTAAGGTCTTCAAGCTGTAGCTTCACACTGTAATAAGTGTTTTTTCATAATTAACATTTTAGGTTGATCTCTTTATTGCTGCGAACATGATCCCTTACTGAATCATAGAAATGTTTATTTTATCCTTTAGAAATAAGTAATTATTTCCCATCCAACCACAAATATATTTGAAAGGTCTTTTTTTTTTTTTTAAAGTAGTTTACCAAGTATTCAGGGCCAGTAAATTAAGTGCTACTAGTGTGCGGTAGTACTGGTTGTGCCACCCCGAGATGTAGCCTTTCAAAACCTGTCTCAGGCCTGCCACAGCAGCCTGTAGGCGCAGTTTACTGCTACTTTGGCCTAGCATTTAAAACTTTTTGCCAATCTGTAAAAATCCCTTTTTGCTACACATAAGTTTCCCCTAAGGTAGGCGCTAGGTTGGTGGGGCATGTACTTTTAAGTTTACATGTCCTGGTGGTGTCACGCACAAATTCATTTTTTTTGTTTTCTTTCTTTCTTTCTTTCACTACTGTGAGGTTTATTCCTCTTAAATTGAGTGCTCTTTTACTATTAAAGTTAGTTTTATCATCACTATGTTCTTAATGTCACTCCTAAAATGTATATATTTGTCTGCTGTTACAGTTTTGTGTGCATGCAGCCTGTGTTTAATACCCAGGCTTTGTTACAGCTACACTCTGCTTTCCCTCTCTCTGTCCACATTAGCACGCAAACTACTTTACATTTGTTAGACAGTCTGTGTCCTACTTACCTTGCTCTATGGGGCTATCTGGTTAAAACATTTCTCTCCTGTCATCTTTTTAAACGTTTTAGTCTTTTTCAGCATCCTAGGGCTTACCACCATTATGTTTCCTTTAGACTTGCCGCTACCCATTGTGCCCTTCCCTCTCAATTTTACAATCTGGAAAAAATAAACACAATGGTTGTATCCTGCAAAAAAATTGTTAAACAGGGAAAAAAAATGTATGCAGTGGTGGATAGACAGAGAGATAGAGAAAACAGGAGCTGTTGACAATTTAGAGGCACAACATAAAACATTTTTCTTGTCTAATGCAGTGCTGCACTACTTTACATGGAATTCAAAAACATTGCAATGAAACATAGAGGCACATTTACACTTAAACAACACATAATTCAAATACAGCCATTGATCAATGACAGACTATTTGTTTGTGCACATTTCAAAATCATTTCCTGTGTTCCGGTGCCAGCTGATCAAATGCTTCCCAAGCTACACTCCAGGAGAGTTTTAATTAATTAATTTATTTTCTCTCTGGGATTCCCGTTAAACAAAAACAAAATTCTCTTCTTTCTGTTCAGGATCTCCTGCGTGGAATTACAATTCGCCGTACGAATTTGCCACTATCATTTAACGCAATGATACGGATAACTTTGTTACTCCTCAGTCACCTATTTAAGAAAGAAATTATCTTCAGTCTGGCCAGGTTCTCCTGCGTGGAATTACAATTTGCCACACGAATTTGCCACTATCATTTAACGTAATGATACGGGTAACTTAGTTACTCCTCAGTCACCTATTAAATAGCCAGCTATATTTTTATTTACATAAATCCCCAGTTTAACTCTTAGCTAAGCGTTGAAAGGCCACAACAACAGGCATTTAATTAACTTACCGGTGGTGGCATTTCACGCATCCCACTTCTGACACCATTTGTTAGGAAACTATTTTTCAACCCTCCCCAGAGTGGCGCAAAGAAAACACAAACACCAGGAAAGGCTCCGGAACAGATGAAATGTGTCTTGAGGTACCAAGGTTTATTGGCATGCCAAGGCAGAAGGCAGACGCACATCCCAGTGTAACGTCTTACAAGCTGGCATCTTCTGCCCTGAAGCATATAAGTCAGGCACTTATATATGTTAATAAGTGTTGTCACAGCACAACCCCAAAAGGGGACACAGTCCAAACATGGGCACGCACATACAAAAGAAATGCTGCATACACAAAACTTAAAGTCCATAGTGTAAAAATATACATAATGCAGTGTGAGCATGAACACGTGAACAGACAACAGATGGTCCCTAAGGAAAAGGGGGCTGGGTTGCTGACTAGCTGAACTAAAAGTGCGAGACCGAGCTAAACTTAACAACGTGGCTTGGAGAGGTTTGTTTGTACAACTGGCATAGGTGTCAGAGAGGTCAGTAGGGAAGTCTTACTGGGATTCAGATAAAGGAGGGGAGAATTGGAACTAAAGTATCATATTTATAGTTACATACATGTGAATATATATTTTTCCCGACAGTAAGCACGCCCTCTGAAGTTTCTGGCAGTAGAGCAAGCAGGGTTACCTCTGGTAAAAGAAAAATTACCATCTGTCTGAAAATAGGTGGGTAAATTATCAGTTTTGGGGACTATATTTGAGGCAGAGTACCTTTTCCACCAAACTCTAAATAACCCCCTTAGTGGTGCGTACCATGGTCATGTACCTATATTCTCATCCAGTACGCTTCCTCATTGCCGGCAAATGTACATGTGTGAAAGTAACCTGAGAAGTTATTCTGTTGCGTACCCTAGTGGCTGGTTAGTGTCAGCTTATTCGCTTATAAGCTGCCTGCTCCCTAGACATATTAAAGCCTAAATCTCATTCAATGGTAACCAGGGGTGTGGAATTTCATTAAAAACGAGATTTTTCATAGTACAGCTGCACCTTCATCAAAGTGCCCTTTATGAGGTGTCCGCCATTAAGGAACTCTACGGTTCGGCAGGAGCACAACCTTATCTTTCTTTGCTTTTTGGGGGGCAGAAGAGCATGGCTGGCAGGTTTTCGATGAAAACTGTTGCAGTTTGACAGACCAATTAGTTTTAAGGACGTTTGGATCACAAGAGGTGGCCCGTACCCTGAGACAGCACAGAGCTTTACATCATCAGCGTTACAGAGAGCATACATTAGTTCACTACTTGGTTTAGTGGGGGAATATCATGTCTTGTTCATTTCCCATCAAGTCCAGGATATAAAGATTCAATAGAGGCGGAGAGAGCGCATACCCCTACTTCACCTACAAGCAACAATTCCCACTTGGAAAACCACACGTCGTTGGAGACTTGGATAATTTGCCAAGTGTTATTATTCAGAATTGCAATCACATTACTCACTTCTACTGGTTTGCCCCAGGCCCCTTCCGCTTACCTTTATTTACCTTATCAAGAGAGGTAGAGAAATCAACAGCAAAAGAAATGTGCATGAGTTCCATTTGGAGTAACTGAGTTTAAGTATATCGTTGTCAAGAATCCTGGAAGTCTGGCATGGATCCGGCCTCCTGGACATAACCTTGGACATCCCTGATCCCCGCTATGTGAATGAATGGGACATGCTCTTCACATGAAGCTGAGTTTCCTATTGTTTCGCAACATCAGAGTTTTTCGGGGCTTTAATCCAGTTTCAAAGCCGTCACCTCTACTTTCCCTTTCACATGCATTGAAACTGGCTAAATGCACTGCCTTAAGCTAAAACTGTTTGCAACTTCTTGCCGTCTAACAGCAACAGAGTCAAAAGATGGAGCTGAGGTGATCCTTATGCTCAAAAGATAATTATTTCTGAGAATTGTAATTCGAAATCAGGTATGTTAGCAGGTGTGTTAGTATAGGGCCTATCAGTTTATGGTCTCACTGGGTACAGCTGCTTGCTATCCTAGCTCACTGTTGCTTAGCTTCTGGCAGAAGTGTAGTTTTCTGCAGCACCACATACGCTGGGGCATACTACTCTGCATCAAGCCCCGCCAACATAAAAGTATCCTTATGAAATGGCACATGAACTGGCCCTTGTGCCACTTTAGCGCCATTTTTTTGATGCTAAGGCATTTTCCCCATGCCATAGTTACAAAGTGGCACAATGCATGCAGATTACACCTGCGCGTAATGTATGCAAGGGGGGGTGTTCCCCCGTTAGGAGACCTGAAAAAATGACGCAGTGAGACTTAAAAGATTTCACTGCGCCATTTTTTCTGTCATTTTTAACGCCTACTTAGAGCAGGCATTAAAATGACGCACCCATGTAAATCAATGGGCCTCCTTACACTTTGCTACATTAGCGTCAACATTTTTGACGCTAGTGTAGCAATGCGCCACAATAGTGTCAAAAAGTTTGACGCTATTGTTCTAAGTACCTCCATGATGCGCCGTATCTGAAAAACAGCGCACGCATGGGGGCATTAGGGGGGCTCAAGAAAAGTGGCGCTGCATTGGATGCTGCGCCACTTTTACTAAATTCGGCCCTAGGTTTTCTTATTGTTTTAGGCTTTCAGCTTTTGCAAGTGTAAAATATGTACAGAAAAACTTGACCCCCAACTACCTCTGAATGGGACAAAGCTACTTATTTCCTCTCGGAAGTCAGCAACGGTCCAGGCGCAGTTCACTAACTGCATTCGATGAGACGTTTGAAGGCACTGATTTCCTGTAGCCGGATGACCCGCCCATCAAGCTGTGACATCCTTTTGCAGATGCTGTCATGGTTGGGCAGGTGGGGCCCTATTTAGCAGGGCTCTGAGTTGGAGAATTTAATTTACCACTGCTATGCAGGACTTTGTTTACCAATGAGCGGGGATGACTGAAAACCCCCCGCTCGACAGCCCGTCACTCGGCTCAACCAGGTGCCAAAAGTCCTGCATTCTTAAGGGCCGCTGATGGCCTGGGACTGCAGAATAAGGCTGCTGGACAGAGGTGTCCACCTGCTAACCTCTCTGCCTTGAGCAGCTGCGAGTACGGATTCCAGCTACCATAAAGGGCTCCCTTACAAAAACAAAAACTTTGAACTTAATAAGGTTTCAATGTTTAAAATTAAAATATATGAAAAGTTCGTAAATCTGCCCACAAGTGCTGCACAAATGCAAGACAGCAGGATCTTGCCTCAGATTTAAACTTGCGCCACGCCGTCTAGAACAAATGTAGAAGTGATGAAAAATTGACAAAGGTATACCGCATAAAATGTGTAATGTTGCAGATATGTTCTGTGCAGCATCGTTATGCGATATTCCAGTTGTCCGTTGTTTGCACAGGGCTTCCTTTGATGGTTGGATGCCAGGTAAAGCCAGTTCATGGTGGGTTGGTAGATGTGACTGCGTGAAATCGGAGGTGTGTTTGCAGCGCCGTTTCCATCACGCGACACCCACACGTGGCCCACACTTGGCGCTCCATGACGCAAGGGCATTGACACTGCGCTCTCAGTTTTAGCACAAAAAATGATTGGCATAGCATAGGGTGGCCAGACGTCCCGAATTTCCCCGGACAGTCCCGGTTTCTAGATGACTGTCCCGGTGTCCCGACGCTTTTCTTCATTTTAAATAAATGTCCCGGTTTTTGGGACAAAGGTCAGATTATTAAATAAATGTCCCGGTTTTTGGGACAAAGGTCAGATCATCTAGGGAAGCAGAGGTTAAATACACTTACAAAGTATGAAATAATTAAAGTAATGTATCTGTTACTGTCAGGCAACATAGTTCCCTGTCTTCTCCCAGCAGAGAGATGGAGTGGGGAGCAGAGAGGGGTTGGTGGGGGTGCAGGGTGGGAGGTCAAGCCATACCATAGCTAATTATATATATGTAGTCTTGCAAGTGTGTGTGTGTGTGTTATAAAAGTGAGAGTAAAGTATTTAGTCCTTCTTTTATGTCTGACCTGTCCCGGTTTTTGCTCCTCAAAATCTGGTCACCCTAGCATAGCAGCGCACTGTTATGCGTAAACCGGTGGTAAATATTGTCCTAAGAATGTTTTTGTTTGTCCTTTGCGAGGGAGAGGGTAATACTGTCCACACTGTTGCAAAAGTGAACTTTTTCAGTGGGCGAAGATAATTGTCCGGAAGAAGAACCTGATTAAAAATGTGTGTCCGTTTTCCTAGGGATGTGCGAATGCAACAGGCTCTTGACTTGGAAGCTTTTTGTGTTTTGGGAATCACACATATATTTGCATCAGCATTTTACACCAATTTAGGTACAGAACTCAATGAAATGTGTTCTGAATTAACAAATATTAGAAATTGCGCAGAACCTTAGTGAACCGGGCCTCTCCCGATAAGGAAGCCCCCCTTGCTCCCGAGGCGTGGGTGGCCGGGGCCAGTGAGGTATGGCGGCGTGTTGAAAGGACCTCTGCTGATCTCACAGTCTGTTCCGAGAAGACCCCTAGCGCAGGAGGGTCAGAACCTTGTCTCATACACGCTGTTCCTCAGCAGAGACCTGCTCTGCCCCTTGTCCTCTGGTACAGGTGAGCTCCGCACGCTCCGTGCTGACCCCTAGGAACCTCAGCCGCGAGCCCTCCCAGTTCTTGGAGGGAGTAGCCTCCTTATCAGCGGAGGTCGGAGCACGACCAGTTCTAAACGGGCTGCCCCCGTCCACCTTGGCTTCCCTTCAAGGAAATGGCCCGGCTGCGCCGCAAGTTTGGCATCAAAAAAGTTGTTAAACAGCTATACATCTACAAGCACGCATTTTAGCACGCAAGAGATTCTTTATAGTGTCTCGTCAATGATGCGCTTTCCATCGACCCTGGAAGGATGAGTGGCTACCCGCCAGGATTTTAACCTCTGACCACCTCGTTAAACAGAGACACCAATGATGGACTCATCAGTCCACCGAACGACCAGAAGTCTCCAGTCACAAACAACAGCACACCTTTTAAGAAGCCTTCTGTCACAAACCACGTAGTTTGCCCACATTGACACAAAGGATGGCGATTCAATTGACAGGTCGCGATATTTAAAAGTAACTTTATGTGCTTGCTGCTAGAAATGCCGCCAAATAGTTGTGGTGCATTTACCTGAAATAGGAAAGCGATTCCCAATGCACAGCAATTAAATTATTTCCAAACTTTGATAACAGTATTCGAGGTTCTGGGCCCCGGCTGATCTCGTCTTGCATTCAAACTTCGGACTTTCTTTGAGCGCTTTTAATTATACATTCATCAATTTAACCAATGCATTCTGAAGAGTGTGTCCTCTGCGAAATGCACTAGGCGTGTAATTTAAATCACCCCATCGAATTCAACAATAGTGGAATTAAATAATAAGTGACATCTGCTTAATTGCGTTTACCTTCTTGGCAGGTAAAGGGATGTCAGCCTCCAATAGTGCCTTGGATCAGAGTTTGAAAATAATGTAATTGGTGTGCCCCGTAGGTCATCAGAGCTGTCACCAGAAACGCCCGCAATTCACCTCACATTGTCGTGGGGAGGATGGAAGTTAATGGACTCTTTGTACATCAGCAGGCACGTGTTCAGTGTTAATAGTGACAACTCACATACCACAATAAGTGCTTTCTTGGCACTTTTACTCGTTACTACTATGCAGGGGTGGCTCCTCCATTAGGGCAGAGGAGCGTCCCACTCCCCGACAGCAACAGCAGGTGCAAACCTCTTCATAAAAAATAATAATAAACTGTGTTTATTTTCGTTTTTTGGGAAAAGGGGCGGGGCCACAGGGGTGACAAGCAGTGGGGGAGAGTGCACAGCACTCCCCCTCAGAGCGCATGTGTGTTTGGCTGGCTGTCTCGGGGCGGTGAAACACACATGCACAGTAGGCTCTCTCCAGCCCAGCAACACAGTTGCCGGGTTGGAGAGAGCCTGCACAGGCTCCCAGTCTGCCTGGGAGCGCATTGGCTGTGTGCTCCCAGCCAAACCTGATGCTGCTCTGAGCAGCGTCAGGATCGGCCGCAGGGCAGGCTGGGAGCCTGTGCCTGCCTGCAGCCAGCAGAAGAGAGGAGCTGGGCGCAGCGGCGAGAAGATAAGTGTTTATTTTTATTATTTTTAATTTAATTCCCCAACCCACCGTGTGCCGCTCTGCCCCTTTTGCATCGCGCGAGCTACGACTGCTACTGTGCCATCCACAGCTCCACCCACCCCATCACACGTGGTGACCATGAAATTGCTTAAGAGTAACACCTCTTAATTAAGGCACTATGATAACATGGCAAAACGTAAGCACAAGCTGAGTACTCACAAGTTGCTGCCAACAAAAGACTAATTAAGTGAAGTTATATGCAAATCAGGTCTCTGCTTTGAGCCATTCATCAGCTAAGCCATTACATTACATCATCACTATATACAAATATTATAACATGTGCACCTCTATATAGAGGTACTAGCAACATATGTTGCTGTGCCTCGCCAAGAATAAGCCAAAAAACAGCACCATATCTACTAAGATGTGGCATTGTTTTTCTTTCCCTCAGTGCTGACACACATTATGCTGCCATGTGCCTAATTTGTAAATAAGAATGTGCCAGTGCCCAAAGCCCTGCTCTTAAACACGCAGCTTCTGCAATTAAATGTGTGGGACAGAATACTGAGGCAGCGTGATCCTGAAGCCATCTGGGGCCTCTTCAATCCATTTAAAGCCACTTCCTGCCCCTTCAGCTAACTCTTACAGCTTTCTGCTTTTTCCCTTTATGACACTTTTTCGTTTTCCTCTTCCTCCATCTTTCCCATATGTGTCTTTTGCTCACAGTAAATGCTTGAGGTAGAAAAATAAGTGCCGGCCCTCAAAAATAAGTGCCGGTGCCCAGCACTGGAAACAACTAGCAGAAATTAAGCACTGAAATTAAGCACTGTATGCGCCAATACGCACACCCTTGCGGTGTGCGCATTCAGTCAAGGACTGGCTTTGTACTGGTAGGTTACACTTTCAGTAAAAACAAATGCTTTGTCATAGTTTAATACTTTTCCCCTCTTTTGATACAGTGCAGCAAATGCAAAGATGGAGTAGTGTGGAGACTTAAAAGTTGCTCCACTGTTACACCTGCCTTGAGGACAGGGCCGGCTTTAGCGCTGGTGGGGCCCTGTGCGACAGTCTTTTTTGGCACCCCATGACCACCTCTTAGGATTCCCTAACTATCACCTGAAAAATGTGCCCCTCATCTCTACATAGCCCCACTTTCACATGCATTCATTTGTTTTCAAGCGCTTGTAAAGGCTGGCTTTACTAATCCACTCAGCTATCCACATAAAATATAGTTCTGTTCTTTTCAGCAGGCATATTAACCCTCTAAACTACTTTATGGTGAGTCAAAGCTGCCACTAGAAAAAACTCCCATCTCTCTCCCTAGCAGGAACATTAATCACAAGAGATCTCTTTACATATTAATTGCTTCCTGAAGGCTGGACGCACAAGAAACTTTTCAGCAGGTGCTTTTCAATGACAAGTTTCTAAGTTATTGCTAAACACAGCGCCCCTCTGAGGTCTGTGCCCACTCATGGCTCACACCACCCTAAAGCCGGCCCTGCTTGAGGAGATGTCATTTTTTGGTACAAATCCCTTTATAAAAATATTAGTAGATCAGGATTTGCATGAAAACCCATTGGTGGTTGCATGAGACTGCTCACGTCTCACCCATGGAATGCAGCCTTGACTTAAAACAGCAAAAATTACTGCATAGTGCTACTTTGTGTTACTTTAAGCACCTTTCCAGTGCAAATCGTGATTCACTTTGGAAGCTGAACGTTTGTGATACAAATCCGGTGCAAAGTCTTAGTAAATGTTCCCGTAGATCTGTACCATCGTCATATTAAAATGCAGGACACTACATTATAACCAGGGACATTGGAAATATGTGATTGTGTGGCTGCAGCGTGGTTTGCATAATTATGGATTTGTTGCATTTGCTACATAACCCATTATCTGCTGCATAATCTGCACATTTTAGTTAAGAAAAAGTCTGTTTCTGGCTTAAACAGTTGAAAAGTTACTAAAAGTGATGCAACGTGTGTTACTGCACAGTGGAAGGCCCTTTGCAGAGCTTGATTGGTCACCTTTCTCTTATTTATTGTTGTATTAGGGAGTTAATCTGGCTCTAAAGAGGTGCAACCAATGCCTAAACAGTGTTAACTAGTGTAAGATTGATATAATAATGAAGTAATACTATTTTGACAATGTACCGCATTAAGCTGCATAATTTGCCTTTTCTTGCCGCATAATTTACTCAACGCTGCTGCATAATTTTGCCCTCATCTGCCACATAATTCCAGTTGCCCTGTTTATAACTAAATAAAGATATAGCATAATTTGTCATCACTACAGAAAAGTGTGATGACAGGGTAACTAAATGAAACTGCAATACCTCAGAGCATTACAGTAAAATAGTCTAATACCCTATAATATCAATATAAGAAGGTGTGAGAGCCTATGGCATCCTTGTGCGGAGTACTCTAGGTTATCACTATGTAAAAGTGAGCCCCATATCATCACTATACTAACATGTAGTATCCCATGGTCTCACTACATGAAGACCTTCTATACTACTTAATCACTTTACAAACCCTATATCTGTGCAAGAAGGGGTGGTAGCAGTGCTTAATTTGTGCTTGTTGTTTTTGCCTCAAGCATTTACTGTGAGCAAACGACACATATGGGAAAGACGGAGGAATAGAAAAAAGAAATAGCGTCACAAAGGGAAGAAGCAGAAAGCTACCAGAGTGAGCTGAAGGGACAGGAAGTGGCTGTAAATGAATTGAAGAGGCCGAGATGGCTTCTGGATTACGTCGCCTCAGTATTCTGTGTTCGCACATTTAACTGCAGCAGCTGCGAGTTTAAGAGGAGGGTTATGAGTTCCGGCACCTTTTTATTTCCAAATTAAACACTGAGTGTAAGCTAGGGCATCACTGTGCAAGATATAGTACTCTATGTCATCAGAATACAAAGATGCATTACCTACGGTGTTAAATATGGGGAGGTACAGTACCCGCGCCATCAGTGTGCAAAGGCGTCACACCCTGTGGCATCACTATAAAACGTGGACCCCACAGCATCACTATACAAAGGTGCAGTACCTATGACATCTAGGTACAAAAACACAGTGCCTTTGGCATCTTTAAAAGGTCACATTGAATGTCGTCTTATAAGGGATTGTGCCGTACCCCAATTGCTGAGTAGCACATATTTTCATCATATAAAAATTTATTAGAAGGAGTAATGACAAACAGTGCAAGTGTCATGTGTCCATGTCACTCTAGGGGGCAGTGCCATTTTTATTCCTGGCATGAAGTGTAGCGTGTCCTCTTAGTATGGCAAAGCAGAACCACCACATTTCCTCAAAGTAACATAATACAAGACGGGTGCCAAACGTTGGCCAGGGGGCCGGACCTTTGCCAGATTTTCAGGATAAATGTATATATAATTAATCAAAATGGATTTTTTGCCCTCCTGAAGTGATATTAGCCACATTCATACAAAGGTACACAGCTCTGTGTCTCAACCGTAGGATGGTGCAGTCCCTGCTGTTATTGTCAACTGTATTGTTTAAAATATAAAAACCATATCAAAGAATTTTTGCACATCGTTATAAATGTTGCATATTCAAAAATTACCTCAAATGAATGCTAAAGCCAGAAGGTCCCTTCTGTCATCACTATACTTATGTTATGAGAGTGCCTTAGATCCTCTGCCTTTAAAATTCACACGAGCCGACATAATAACTTCTTTCATATTTAGCATTTCTTTCTGTGCTTTTTTTCTAAGCACTGAAAATAACAGGTTCTGCTATTACAAAACGCAATAATAGCCAGTTTATCGGCTTCGACAGGATGAAAGGCTTACCCAGACATGCCCAGCATTGAACTTGTGAACAGCAGATAACAGCAGCGATATTTAACTCCCGGAGCCTACTCTGTGGGGGTGTGCACGTCTGTAAAACCCACATGACATTCAAGTTCTGAGCCTGGTTCCCTTCCGGGTACTCTAAAATGCACCCAGTGCTTGCACCGAACAAAAATGTTTTTTTCCTCTCTTACTGTCTTTCTAAACATGCATTTCCCTTTAAGGCATTCTACAGAGCTAATCGGCATGAGCGCACCAAACAGAATTATATATTTTGCCATTTCTTTCTGTTAACAAAAGGGTCTATTTCCTCCATTGTAAAATGTCACCAGCCTCCTTACCTAAGAATGATATGTTCAGTTATATCATTTCCGCCTGCATAAGAGACGCACCTCAGTTATGAAGCTGGTCACCAGCTGTAAACATTACCCAGTTAAAGTGATACACTCAATAAGATCGCATTTATTTACTTAAAGCTGGCTTTTGGATTAACCAGACACCTCCTTGCTTCCCCCCACCCCGTACAGAGCCATCATGATCATCACACAGAAGATCACCAGAGTGGCCTTCGAGCTCCATGACGGTAAGTGGTACCCCGGGTGGGGCTTAAATGGTTGCCGGGGTGATTGGTATGCGGGTGTTAAAGGGAAGGGTGATGGAGAATGGCCATTGCACTTCCCTCTCTCCACAGTATGCAATCCCCTAACTTGTTTCATGAATCTAAGTCGATTTTGTGTTTTACTGATAAATCTGATGGTCTGTCTGAATTCATTTTAGAGGTATTTTTAGTGTGTTATTGTGTATTTAAAGAAGGATATTGTGAGTCCATTCATGGGACAATTTGGGTGAATATTAAGAGTTAAACAAAAAGAAAGATCCTACCTTATGGTCTGGGGAATCCAAAAGGGAATTAGAGTCCATATTACACTCCTGCATACTCAGTCACAGACAAACAATGTGTTGCAAAGCTGCAAAGGGAACCAGAGCTAACCTGGTGAATAGTACCCCGTACCCTAGTCCACTTGAACAAATAATCTGCTGGCACGGTGGGTGCAGGACACACTTTGAGCCTGGTAAGTCACAGAAATCCCATTGCTTTAGATTTCAGTATAGCGTCTGCTATTGGCCCTGATGCAAACCAGAACAACAGACTCCTATTGCCTGGTTGGATAGTACAAGTGAGCCAATTTTCTGGTATTGTGGGCCCCTCACAATACTTGAGCCACAGTCCGTACCACTGCACCTGATGCACTAATATCTACTCCCTTGGCATTTTAAAAGATGCAGGGCCAGATGTATGAAAAAAGCCTTTTGCGATTCGGAAATAGCGATTTTTAAGAAAACGCTATTTCTGATTCGCAAAAAGCAATGTATGTAGGAGGCTGGCCTGGCTTGTAGTGGGTATCAAAGGTACTTACACCTTGTGCCAGGTCCAGTTATCCCTTATTAGTAGAATAGAAGTGTTTCTAGCAGCTTAGGCTGATAGAAGGTAGCTATGGCAAAGCAGCTTAGGCTGAACTAGGAGACATGCAAAGCTCCTACTATACCACTTATATCATATGCACAATATCATAAGAAAACACAATACACAGAGTTACTAAAAATAAAGGTACTTTATTTTTATGACAATATGCCACAATTATCTCAGTGAGTACCCTCAGTAAGAAGGTAAGTAATATACACAAGTTATATGTACACAAACCAAAATCAGGTAAGTAAGAGTCAGAAAAGTAATGCAAACAGTGTAGAATTACAATAGGTTGCAATAGGCAAGCATAGGTATAGGGGCAACACAAACCATATACTCCAAAAGTGGAATGCGAATCACAACTGGACCCCAGACCTATGGGAGCTTGTAGAGGGTCACTGGGACTGTAAGAAAACAGTCAGGGTGTCCAAGATACCCCACCCCAAGACCCTGAAAAGTAGGAGTAAAGTACACCTACTACCCCAAGAGAGCACAATAGTCGTGATAGGGGGATTCTGCAAGAACAACAAACACCAGAAGTGCACTGACAACGGATTTCCGGACCTGAGGACCTGCAAGGCAAGGGGACCAAGTCCAATAGTCGCGACAGTGTCCGGGGGGGGCAGGAGCCCAGGAAACCCTGGATGAAGGTGCAAGGAAGCTGCCTCTGGATGGAAGAAGGTTGGAATTTTGCAAGAAAGAAGAGGACTAGGAACTTCTCCTTTGGAAAACAGATGTCCCGCGTCGCGATGAAGCTTGCAGAGGTGTTCCTACGCAGAAATACAGCAAACAAGCCTTGCTAGCTGCAAGGGTCGCGGTAGAGGCTTTTGGGTGCTACTGAGGACCAGGAAGGACCAGGATGTCGCCTTTTGGAGGAGGAGACAGAGGGGGCTCTAAGCAACTCAGAGAGCCCTCACAGAAGCAGGCAGCGCCCGCAGAAGTACCCCAACAGGCACTTAGAAGAATAGTGAACCAGAGTCCACGCGAATTTACAAAAGGGGGTCCCACAACGTCGGAGGCCAACTCAGAGGGTTGTGCACTGCAGGACGGAGTGTCGGGGACCCAGGCTAGGCTGTGCACGAAGGAAATCCTGGAAGAGTGCACAGGAGCCGGAGCAGCTGCAAATCACGCGGTACACAGCTTTGCAGTCTAGCGTGGGGACTTACCTCCACCAAACTTGGACTGAAGAGTCACTGGACTGTGGGAGTCACTTGGACAGAGTTGCTGTGTTCCAGGGACCACGCTCGTCAGGATGAGAGGGGACCCAGAGGACCAGTGATGCAGTCTTTTGGTGTCTGTGTTAGCAGGGGGAAGATTCCGTCGACCCACAGGAGATTTCTTCAGCGCTTTTGGTGCAGGCTACCCTGAGAGCATGCACCACCTGGAAACAGTCGAGAAAGCCGTCAGGATTAGGCGCTACAATGTTGCTGGTAGTCGTCTTGCTACTTTGTTGTGGTTTTGCAGGTGTCCTGGAGCAGTCAGCAGTCGATCCTTGGTAGAAGGTGAAGAGGGAGATGCAGAGGAACTCTGGTGAGCTCTTGCATTCGTTATCTGAAGAATTCCCCAAAGCAGAGACCCTAAATAGCCAGAAAAGGAGGTTTGCCTACCAAGTTAGGAGGATTGGCTACCAAGAGAGGTAAGAGCCTATCAGAAGGAGCTTCTGACATCACCTGCTGGCACTGGCCACTCAGAGCAGTCCAGTGTGCCCCCAACACCTCTGTTTCCAAGATACAAGAGGTCTGGGACACACTGGAGGAGCTCTGGGCACCTCCCCTGGGAGGTACTGGTCAGGGGAGTGGTCACTCCCCTCTCCTTTGTCCAGTTTTGCGCCAGAGCAGGGCTGTGGGATCCCTGAACCGGTGTAGACTGGCTTATGCAGAGATGGGCACCATCTGCGCCCATCAAAGCATTTCCAGAGGCTGGGGGAGGCTACTCCTCCCCAGCTCTTCACACCTATTTCCAAAGGGAGAGGGTGTAACACCCTCTCTCAGAGGAAATCCTTTGTTCTGCCTTCCTGGGCCAGGGCTGCCTGGACCCCAGGAGGGCAGAAACCTGTCTGAGGGGTTGGCAGCTGCAGCAGCTGCACTGGAGACCCCGGAAAGGCAGTTTGGCAGTACCCGGGTTCTGTGCTAGAGACCCGGGGGATCATGGAATTGTCCCACCAATACCAGAATGGTATTGGAGTGACAATTCCATGATCTTAGACATGTTACATGGCCATGTTCGGAGTTACCATTGTGACGCTATACATAGGTAGTGACCTATGTAGAGTGCACGCGTGTAATGGTGTCCCCGCACTCACAAAGTCCGGGGAATTTGCCCTGAACGATGTGGGGGCCCTTGGTTAGTGCCAGGGTGCCCACACACTAAGTAACCTGGCACCCAACCTTCACCAGGTGAAGGTTAGACATATAGGTGACTTATAAGTTACTTATGTGCAGTGGTAAATGGCTGTGAAATAACGTGGACGTTATTTCACGCAGGCTGCAGTGGCAGGCCTGTGTAAGAATTGTCAGAGCTCCCTATGGGTGGCAAAAGAAATGCTGCAGCCCATAGGGATCTCCTGGAACCCCAATACCCTGGGTACCTCAGTACCATATACAAGGGAATTATATGGGTGTACCAGTATGCCAATGTGAATTGGTAAATTTAGTCACTAGCCTGTAGTGACAAATTTGGAAAGCAGAGAGAGCATAAACATTGAGGTTTTGGTTAGCAGAGCCTCAGTGATACAGTTAGGCAACACACAGGGAACACATACAGGGCACATACTATGAGCACTGGGGCCCTGCCTGGCAGGGTCCCAGTGACACAAGGACTAAAACAACATACATACAGTGAAATATGGGGGTAACATGCCAGGCAAGATGGTACTTTCCTACAATGTATCATATTTGCAAATCGGTAATAGCGATTTCTTAAAAATCGCAAATGCTATTACCGAATCGCAAATTGCGATACAGCCCGTATTTGCAAATATTTTGCATGTCCCATATTGCGAATTCCTAACTGGAATTTGCAATTTTGGGAAATGCAAAGTCCAGGGTGCTGGGGGCCTAAGGCCCCCTCCGCTGCACCCCAAAACATTTTTTAACAACATGTAAAGTGCACACATGCCAAATGGGCATGTGTGCTTTACATGTAAATTTTTAAAATGCATTTTAAATGCATTTTTTCCATTTGCACATGGTTACCACCAAGTAATAGCGATTCCTTAATACCCAATTCGCATTAAGGAATTGCTTCATACATGTGCTTTAGAAATCGCAAATAAGGATTCCTTATTTGCGATTTCTTATTTAGAGAGTCGCAGTTTGAGACCCTCTAAATAGGGTCTCAATTTTAAGGAATCGCTATTTTAGCAATTCCTTAAAATTGCATTCAGAATGCCTTTGATACATTCTGGAAGGGCTTTTTGCATTCGCAAACGGGCATTCGCACCGTTTGCGAATGCAAAAAGCTTTTATACATCTGGCCCGCAGTCTGGAGGTGGCAATGCTATTAACATCCCAGGGGCTACTTAACGCTGTTTCTGATGGTTGGTGTTGGGAAACGGCAGCAGCTCTCTCGTCTCTCCAGTAATTGCTTCTAGATGCTCCTTTCACCCACTCTTTTCTCTTTCATGAGTTGGTCCTAGGTTGAGCAGGAGGGGGTGCAGCGGGTTAAAGCTGTTTTCAGGAAAACACGAGCTCTGATTACAAGTTGCGCGAGATAGCGTGGAATATATGCTACACCCGATAAGTGACATTACCTCGGAGTGAGGCATTTACCTTATGTGGTAAAGATCAGCTACTCTGAGTTTTCGACTGGAAAGTAAGACGTAAAATGCAGAATTGCATTTAAAACACCCAATTGTGCATGGTTTGCCTTCATTCTGGGTCTTGTCCTCTTATAAACTTTGAGAAGTCTGAGCTGCTGAAATTTGTCAGGGGAAAACTACAAGAGGGAGATAATTATGGCATAACTCACGATTCCGATACCGATACAAACCCCTGTTTACCCACTGATTGGAATTTAGTCGTAAACCAGTAATCGGACCATGGTGTCAAAATGTTACAAACCTTTAGACTTTCAGTATTTCCACAACATTTTTACTTGAACTCTTCCATATAGCACACCTTGTTCCTGATGGAGAAAAACTAACAAGCGCCACAGGGCAAGTGAAAGGGAGGGCGGTGAGTGGCTTCCGGAGCCTAGTGGGGGGAGAAGAAAAAGAACCACAGACATTTAAGATAACCAGGGCTAGATAATGCTTGATGTCTAAAGAGACCTGGTGGCAAAAATGAATGCGACAAGAAATAGTATAAAACCTAAGAGGGGACATCCCATCAGCCAATATGGAGTGGGAGTAACAGGTGTGCATCAATATGACATAGCACTCGCCACATTGACACAATATCAGTATATCTGGGGAGACCATCAGAAGCAAAAATCACATTTGCGTACGTAATCACATTTTGTTTCTATAGTCACCCTTGTTACAAAGCAAGCAGCGCAGTGGATCACACTTAGAAGCAGAACTGCGTTTTATCACAATAAGATTTAACATCACCACGGCGCGGAAACCGCAGGAGGCGGGAAACGGTGTCTAAACACTTTTAGGACCTCAAATGACAATTATGAGCAATTACTGCCCTGTGTTTCCGAGCGCTGCTGTCTGCAGCCCGTGCAGTAATGCGGAGATTTTCGGAGCTAATGTTAACAGGCACATTCTCCTTCTGCATCGGCCCAGCACAAATAATCGGCTTATGGGAAGGCCCCTGATTTCAGAGACTGTGTACAATATCTCAAAAATGCAGTGCGGTCGGTTCTTGTGGTGTCATGGGCATTAATGACTTACTGGGACATTGGGGCATAGTTCTAGGGTTGATTTCTCCTTCACCATAACCCCTGTACAACTGCCCAAGAACCATGTGTTCTGTCCACACATGCGCCAAGATAAACGACTTAAGCTTAAAAAAAAGTTTTTTTTAAACTCGCTTTTCTGGAAACGTCCAACACTCAATAAGAGACAACCTTGAGGGGGCGCGCGAGCTGAACTTTGTTGTAAAAGTCATCTCTTTCATTTCTACTTACGCTCGTATATTATTTCACTAAATGCCACTGTCCTCTCTCTCTCTAGGCACGGCCAAGATGGCGGAGTCCCTCAACCCAGGACAAAAGCTCCGGGCCATCAGGTACGCAGGTGGAGTTCACTGTGTAGAGTTATTAACAAATATGTAAACAGTCTATTCCTTTGTGTCCTGTTACAGGGGCTCAAGGAAAAAATACTTAAAGCCTTTGTTTAAACCTACCTGACTCTGTACAGCTCATAATGCTTTCGACTATTTATTCAGGCGTAGATGGGATGTTTACCGTTGTGTTTAGACTTTTTATTAATGTAATCTGCCAACTGTGTTGATTACTTGGAGTATATAATCTTAGCATACCTGCATATGAATTTATTTGATTTTAATTACTTGTGTTATATATTGTCACGATTCAATGTGCGTGATTTTAAACAGAGGTATTATAATGTTTTTGTGGTTGATGAAGTCTGAATACAAGTAAATCCATAAATAATACTAAACTAGCTTGGTGGGGGTGCTGGCATTTCTGAAACACCTCCCCAGCATATCTGGCATGTCCTTGGAGGTCTGGACATGTCCTTAAGAGTAGGAAGGGCCTGGATAGGTACGAAGGCCATTGTTTCTTAAGCTTCAAACTGTTTCAAAAGAGCACCGGAAACCCTGGGTGGAATTGCCCAGGAGAATTCCCAGGGCTTTTGTTAAGTCTCAGATGACAGCGTAATCACAGTTTCTTAAACTCTGCTTTATATATATAGAAACTCTAAACCTAAGCAGTCCTATTGAGGCAGAAGCTCCTCAGAACCTTTCACCTGGAACCTAAAAGAGACCTTGCCATTGCAAGAGGTAACACTGAAGTGTATGGCTCTGCTACAGTCTGGCTAAGACTGGCTGCCACCACCCTCTGGTGGTGAATCTTCACAGTCAGATAGCCCTTAGTCTAATCCTGTGACCAGACATTCCACTGCTACCGACATTACTACCCTTTTCGGCATCCACTGGCTGAAAAGTTCCCCAACTGTACCTGGCCCTCACAGAGACAGGGTGTAGACAGCCTCAGCTGCACCACGCCACAGTCATACTTGAGCATCACTCACCATAAACATCACAGGTTTATAAAGAAATGTTGCTAGCCATACATAGAGACTAGAAAACAGGGGTAAGAGTACCAGAAGGTACTCGTCCTAGGGCAATGGGTATGATCTAAGAGTTCAGATGCCCTTTAGAATGGGAGACCATTAACCTATTCAACTAAGGTTCGCTGAGAAGTGCAGAACAGAGCTGAACTTCTATATCATATATCTTTTGGAGATCCCAAGTAAAAACTTCAGAAGGGATGCAGGAAGTTTTGTAGGATTTATTGAAATTTCACAAATGCCCACAATGATCACAAAAGACCGCCAACACGTGTTTCACTCCCTCAGGGCACATAAGCCTGGTCCTTTTTCAGGGTGCATGGAGGAGCCTGTGAGAAACAACCACCAGTGGAAGGGTTTGCTAAAAAATCTTTGTGTCAGTAGAAAACCTTTGGGAGACCTGAGTCGTCACTATGCAGTCTGAGGGAGTTTGTGTTGAGTAAGTTTGCCTGAAGTCCCCAAGGGGCACAAAGATACCAGGGACCTTGTGGTTCAGATATACACGTATGGTATTGTATCCTATCAGACTTCACAATTGTAATACACTTTGGGCCAGATGTATGGCAATTTCATTTTGCAAGTCTCTAATTGTGATTTGTTGCGAATCGCAATTAGAGACTCGCAAAATGAAATGTACAAATGTGTCTCAGACACATTTAGAGATTCCCATTGGGGTCGCAAATGACCTACCTCATTATTATTCACGAGTGAGGTTACAATTTGTGACCTCATTGGGAATGACCACACTCACAGGGATGGTGGCCTGCTAGGGACAGTAGACCACCATGTCTGTGACTGCTTTGTAAATAAAGCAGTGCATTTTGTTAAAAAAAATGCAGCCCGTTTTCCATGAAGGAAAACGGGAAGCATTTCAAACAAAAAAATGAACATTTTTTTTTTCATGTGTTCAGAGTAGGCAGTGGTCCTTGGGACCACTTCTTGCTCTGAAAAATATTTTCGCCTCCACTCACAAAGGGGAAGGGGGTCTCATGGGGACCCCTTCCTGTTTGCGTATGGGGTACCACCAACTTGAAGTTGGTGGTAACTGCAAGTGTTTTGCGACCGCATTCACAGTCGCAAAACAATCTCACATCCCCCTGCGACACGCTATGAGGAAGGGACGCCCTTGCCCCTTCCTAATAGTGTCACTGAGTGAAATGGGGTGTAATTACAGGGGATAATGGCGCTCAGGAAACTGGTTAGCCAAATAACATATTAGGGGTTGCCTGCACAAGGGAAAACACCCATCCCTTCAAGGTTCAAGAAGAACCCAACAAAACTTCACATAATATGCGGCCTCCCTCACCACAAGTATTTTTATCACCAATCAAATCAGTCAAAATTCAAGTGAGTAAAGTTCAAAAAGAAACGCAATCTGAAATTTCCAAGCTAGTCTTAATAAAGTCCAATCAGGTCCAGAAGTTTATTGAATCATATCTTCAAAATTACAGCTTTCTTCATGGAAATACATTCTGAGCCGAGCCAACACGTGTTTCGTCATGGGAGAGTTCTTTAGTCCCAACGACTTCTTCAGGGCTCTACATTATAAGTAAATAGTTTACATTAGAAACCAAAATGCTCAAACCGCAAGATGTTAAATTATCATAATACTATATATAGGTCCCCTTAATGCTAAATGAAGAAAAATGAAGGAAAAGAAAGAAAAGAGAAAAGTGACCCACACGTAATACAAGATGGAAAGTGATTCCCTTGATTATGAATTAACCCTTGACAGTGTAAAAACCAAATGCACACCCTCTTCAATGATTCACCAATTAACCACGTGCAGATGGACACAGTGCTACCAAGCACCAACTATTATCTACAGTGTCACAATTAACTACAGTCACATAATTAACACCGTAACCCACTCCTTCAATCTCCAAAAACAACACCAAATGTTAACGGCAGACAGTACCCAAAAGACTACTTACCTAGTCAAAAGTCAAATGAAATGTTAAATAGAAAATAAAAATTGCTTCAATCGGTCTGTAATGTTCTTAATATGGCTTAGCAGTGCACCAACATATCTATTGAATAAAGAAGAGCACCAACTTCAACTTAATAAATAATCCCTAGTCCCAAATTCAATAGCACTTCCATAGAATAAGAGTATATAGCTTACATCCAAATCCTTGGTTATCAAGTGCTCTGTAGTTACGACCTGTGTATTCCAAATCTATAAAACAAATAAAGTGTCGAGTTTCAAGTCCACGTACATTATTAGTTACAAGTTTCAAAAGCCCAGACTATCTATAACTGTGTCTCCAATGCCCTTACCTGCATATATCATACACGAACCAGGAACAACGTTTCCAAGCTACGGAAATGCTTCGTTGCGAGTACGCAGCAGCGCGCCTCGCCTCAGCCGCTCTTAAAACCATTTCCGGATCGCGCGATCACCTCACGTGATCGAAATCAAAAAAGGACTCTTGTTTATTAACAACATGTGAAAAGGTTTCGAATGCCACAAACACACTAGGAAACGCGTGAAACAGTTTCACGCACGAAGGCTAAGCACAGCATTCCAAGTATTATTGTCAGTTCCTCTTCCACCGTCAAGAATATCTCTTCTACAGTTACATAAAATGACACTTAAAGCTACCAGCGTGTCTGGTACCACTACGTTAGCCAAGCGAAATAGGTTCTCGGACTGGTGTTAACACCAAAACATCTAACTTCAAGGATTACAGAATGATAGTTGAAATAGGGTGAAGCTGAACAACGCCAGTGCAAATAGCACCACCGTGTTCAACCTACCAACAGAGTGAATGAAGCTCATATCTTGTAGATCAACATGTAATAATTAACGCATATCGTTGCAGAATAACAGATAATCTCCAACTAGTTCAGTAAACAGCTGCCAATAAACATCTAACAATATTAGGCACATTAGTCACTCAGGCTAATCAGCCAAATATTACCAAGCTATTATGAATATAGACACAGATGACAGGAGAAATCAGCCGAAAGGGAGAAAAGCAATTCAAATAAATATAAAGAAAGAAAGTAAACAGCAAAATTAAATAGTAACCCTGAAATCTATCATAACTGTAAATGAAGTAATGCCTCCAGTGTGAGAATTTTGGTTTATAATGACAATATATGTATACATACATTAGAGTAAAAAATAAGCAAACATTTTTCAACATGACTAGTAGTTCACAATTTTTGTTGTCATTGATCACCCAAAAAGAACTCCAGCTCCCTATCTGTATTGAGGCCTGATTCCACAGCCTTTAATCTCATTATCCATATTGCCTCTTTCCTACGTAGCATTAATTCTCTATTACCCCCTCTCGGGTTGCGGAGAACATGTTCTAGTCCAAAAAATTCAAAATTCTTGTGAATTGGTTGTGAGTTACATGATAAAATATGAGCAACTATTGGATATCTTACATCACCATTTTTAAGCATCCGAATATGTTCCCCAATCCTGACCTTTAGTGGGCGTATTGTACTTCCTACGTAAATACGGGTACATTTGCATCGTATTATGTACACAACGTGAGTGGTGTTACAGTTGATCATAGTACAAATTTTGTAAGCTTTCCCTTCCAAGGAGAATTCCTTCATTCCATGACAAGCCCATCGACAAACTCCACAGCTACCACATTTATAGAAACCCATCGTTTGTGCAGACAGCCAAGTTTTGTTGGATGTACCAGTGGTAAAACTGGGACTCAAAATATTCTTTAAAGTTCTCCCTCTCCGGTAAGTAGTAGGCACTCTGGCTGGTATTAGGTTTCGGATTGACTCATCCTGTGACAATAAGTGCCAATGTTTAGCCACAACTTTGACCATAATTAAAGATGCATCATTAAAATCTGTTATAAGACGTACCTTATTAGATTCATCTAACATAGTCTTAGGTTTTTTAATTTTTAAAGTGTCAAACCTGCTAACATTTTTACTTCTCAATTGTGCCTTTTTAATCACTTTGTTAGTGGCTCATAAACCTATTCTGCGAGTGGGTAACAGGTTACACTCTCGCAGAATAGGATTCTTACATGAGGAAAAGCCTTTTCTCAGTCGGTCCGGTGTGACCGGGAAAAGGCTTGCATGCATCTGACCCTAAGAGAATCCCTCTAACAAATTTTTATAGTGAAACCTTCCATTGGTGGGTGTTCCTCACGGCTACCACCTCCATAAGCCTTGAAAAAGCCCCAAGCTTTCAGGACATGAGGGGCGAAACAGGTGTTGGCTATCTTTTGTGATCATTGTGGGAATTTATGAAATTACAATAAATCTTCCAACACTCCTTGCATCAATTCTGAACTTTTTATTTTGGATCTATATAGATATAGAAATATATATGATATATATATATGATATATGATATAGAAATTCAGCTCTGTCCTGCATCACTCAGCTAGCCATACTTAGAGTACCTAGTTTACATATAATGTCCGCTGTTTATGAAACTAATTTTAGCTATGGGCTGGTTCAGATTTAACATGTATTCTACATCACATCCCACCCTGGTGAGAATGCTCACGCCATGCATTGGTGGCAGTTGAACGGTACTCGACTTGATATGTCCTCTAGATATTAGCCTAAACATACTGGCCCCACTTTGTGGACACATGTTCAATCTGCACACGTTTGACAGAATCATCATAAAACGTTGCCTAGCCATCATTAGACTCTCTGTACCTAGTGTATCCAGGCTATGCACCTTTGAATACCTTTTATGGTGTCTACCAAGATGCAGATGGGTTCCAGGTCACAGTAGTCCACTATTCCTCCATAGTCAGCAGTATGAGACATCTTTACTACACCGCTCGCCACCATTCTCCATGAACCACATGTCCCTAATCTTCATGCTTCGAACATAGCCTTTCTGGATCTACCTAACACGTGAGAACCAACATCTTATCAAACATTCATCATTTCATGAAACTTCTAGCAGCTTAATTAGGACTGGATCTTTTCCTTAGTCAGGCAGTGTATATGGTTGTTAGACAGCTAAAAAGTCTTAGAAAGACTTGTTTCTCTCAATAGCTGCAACATATTGACATGTTTGTTACATTACTGTTTGCCTAAATTTAAAACGTTACAGCTGCTGCTTCATAGTTTTGTTAAATGCAGTTGTAACACACACAGTATCTCGAGTTTAAAGGCACTAAATATATGTATGTCTAGCTCATAAATGTTCAAAAGCGTTCATAATATAATATCATTTTGGAATAAAATTGCCTTGCAGTGCGGACCATGTAAATCTACATTACACAGTCATCTCTAAAGCAGATTATGAGATGTGCTGTTTCTTAAACTGTCCTAACACATCCAACGAGCATTAGTGACTTCTCACTGTCCCAAAGTGCCTGAGGCTAGCGCGAGACCTGTCTGAAAATGTCAAAAAAGCTGCAGGTTATAGGATAAGTGGAAACTGGGGATGGGGAATTCATGAAATCAAGCACATGTATAAAAGCATCATGAACATTCCCACCTTAGGGCATGTACTCTACCCAGATGACCACATTGATTCATCATAGCCTGTATTGAATTAGCCACAGTTGTATAAACATATCCAATTATTATTTAGTTATGTACAGCCTTGTCAAATCCTGTAAATATTTAGCAGCAATTTGAACAGACTGTCTGATATTTCCAAAGCACTCACGAAAGCCGTTTTACAATTGCTAGCAGCTGTGATCAAGCTTTGACTTAGATTCCTGTGTACAATCAGTGATCTCCTAGACGAACAGGTATGATCATTCGAATAGTTGTGTAGATCTTTGTGTCTTTGTGCTGTTAAGCAGCAGCAGAACTCTCATCCATGGGGGAAACCTTTGGGCACCAATACCACAATACTCATCGGATAACAGAAACCTCTAATGATCTAAGCAATGTGACTCCAATTTAGGGTACACTTGTCAATCAATTGGACTTTTCTAGACACTTTTACGAGCTTATTCTCCTCATTTACCCTGGGTCTGGATGAGCTCTTTCAAGCATACTGTTATGACCTGGACCTCAAACATATCATTTTTTGGTTCATATTCCATTAAACAACAGTCATACCCTACATTAACTTTCTACGGGGGGTGAGGGGTTGTAACCAGTGTATGACTTCTCCAAAACTTGCTGCCATTCTCAAATTGAGGCAGCATCATGGGGTGTTCACAATTTAGAATAGTGGCACTCAAAATTCCGAAAGGGGTATTAAGTGAGGAGGAGAAAACACCAGAGGGTATTTACCAAAGTAATTACCTGGTTGCAAAGGGGCATGGCCTGACGGCAGATGCATTTTCCAGAAAGGCATGGGAAGGAAGTCCAGACATCTGGCGAGTGTGGATTAATACCATAAGAGGACGTCACCACCTGTTATTTTCTATTTGTTGGATTATATGATTTCTGCCTTCCGACCCCCATGGGTACAGCAGAACCACCTAATGACTGTTAATATGATGTTGGTGGTTGAGTTCTTATAGGAATAGAGCAGTGGTGGCTCCAAGTGCCCAGTCAAGGTACATCCTAAGCCAAGGGTCTGGGGTCAGGGGAGACCTTTTGCTTATGCTGGCATCTGTTTCTGGGGGTGGTGAACCATCCAGGTATTACTGTGGAGGAATTAGACTTACAAAAGTATGGGATGGGAGCACATTTTGGGGTATCTCATACCATGCTGTTTTATTTTTCTCTCTACCATTTCTTTCCTTGCAGCTGCTTACATTACCACCTGTCTCCCTCTAGCATGCCCTCTCTTTTTTCTCACTCTTGTGTCCAGATTACACTTGGTCTTGCCTCCTCCTGTCTAACTGGCAATAGCTCTCAATTTCTTCCATCTGGAACTTAGTCTCCTTTTATCCTCTTGTTCTCTATACATCTTTACTCCATTCCCTCCCCTTTGTCTTTCTCCCACATCTACTCCCTTAACTTCTTTCCTCTCCTTCTGTTCCTCTGGTACTGGTTCCTGCCGTAACCCATCTCTAGATGTCTCGTCTAAAGATTGATCCCTCACCTAATGACCTTTCATCAATAATATTTCCTCTGCCCTCTGTCCTTCTTTTCCATTGGCACACTCTTTAGTTCTTTCCTTGCTCCTCTCTTTGCTCACTTCTTTGTCTATTAATGGCCTTCAGCCAAAGCGCTCACCCTTCCTAATCTCTCTCCTTCGTTCTTTACGTTCTGTACCTTGTCCCACCTATATGTCTGTTTTCTTCCACTTGGTACTCCTGCTCTTTCTATACTCACTATCTTTGACTTTATACTGCCTCTTCTGTTATTTGCACCAGAAAATCTCCTCCTTTCCCTTTTTTCAGCCTATCTAGCAATTTCCCGTAGCTTTCTATCATGCTCCTTCCAGTCAATCCCACTCCCATTTCATCGTTCTCCCTCTTGCTTTCTGATCCCTTTACTGCGGTATATTTTTTTTAATTCTCCTCTTATCCTGAACTGCCTTGTATCTATCCTTCATACCTCAGACTTTATTTTCTTTCATCTTTCTATCCTCTTTCTTCCTCTCTGCCTTCTTCTGGGGATTGTAGATTAACCTTCCCTGACATCTATCACTTCTGACCTGTCTTTTCTTCTTTTGTTCTGTTTGCTGTCCTTGGTGATTCATGATTTTGATTCTCCCATTCTCCTTTCTAGGAGACTCCCTGGACCATTGGAGTACTTGAGCTACCACTTCAACTTCCTGGGGATTGTGGCTGGTCCACTCTGCTCCTTCAATGACTATGTAGCCTTCATCGGAGGCAGATGTTACTGGAACAAGGAGAAAAGCACCTCAGGATCCTTGGAACCATCCCCCACGGTGAGTCCTTGGTGCTCTTCTAAGCAAACCCTGAATCAAATTTCAGGGCTCCTTAAGACACTATGACATGACAAACCACATAGTTCAGGCTAGAATAGTTTGCTGGATGCCAACATTTTGGAGGTGGGAGGGCAGAATCTGGAGATCAACAGCGTTGAAAACCTCCAATATGAGTAAAAGAATGAAGACAGTGAAATGGCTATCATCTCTGAGCATTCTAATGCCATTATGGATTCATATGATCACAATCTCCCTATCTTGCAGGGGTTAGCTACAGATCTAGTAGTCATCAAACAGGTCCATCACCTAAAACTAAAGTTGAATTCGTAGGGTTTCAATGGCCACCAGGAATTTATAGGAGAAATGGGTGTTGGAGAGTGGATGGTTGTTCTTTGCGTCAGTGGAATCAGTCAAAGACTTCTTTTTTAGGGAAGGGGAAGTAGCATATTCTTTGAAGGATGAAGTGCAGATCCTGATGTGAGGGGAAACCTGGAAGCTGTTATAGCAAGATGGAGAAGAGAGGGGCAAGCCTCTTGAACACTGCATTGAGACAGAGAGGGAGAAGGAGAGAGAGAGAGAGGGAGACAGAGAGGAAGAGGGAGATGGAGATGGCTCGAGGAGAGGGGGAGAAGAAAGGAGGAGAGGAGAGGGGTGTGGAGGGACTTAGAGGGAGAAGTATGGAGAGGTAAACGAGAGGGCTGGAGATGGAGAAGGAGGGAGAAGAGAGTACAGGGAGAGGGATTGAGAGGGAGAGGAAATGAAAGGAAAAGGAGAGGCAGAGGGTGGTGGAGAGGGAGAGGAGTGGAAATGGAGAGGGGAGGGCGGAAGATGGAGAGGGGTGAAAATGGAGAGGGAAGGGCGGAGGATGGAAAGGGGAGAGGAGGGCAGAGGATGGAAGATGGAGAGGGCAGAGGATGGAGAGGAGAGGGCAGAGGCTGGAGAAGAGAGAGGAGGGCAGGGCAGAGGATGGGAAGGGGAGGATGGAGAAGAGAGGATCAGAGTCTGGGCAAAATTAGGATGGGAATTGACTGGGAATGGGTTAGCTATGAGGTCAATAAATCTTTGCTAAAGCAAGCCTGCTTGGTTTGTGAAGGGGTATTTAAGAGTGAATATTGGTAGTGAGGGTACCATGCAGGTTATAATGTGGAGTAACGTATCAAAGCAGTACTATGGCAGACTTTGAATTAATTAGTTGAATAAGTTTGAGTTTGTTAAAACCAAGGTTCCAGATAAGTAACATTAATCTGTTGGATTAAGACGACTGGGTGTCACAAGTGAATACTGAAAAGATGGAATCATGCAGTGCAGATAAGCCACACAGACAGGGAGACACTGTCAAAGGGAACTCCAAAGCCCTGGGAAATTGGTGAGGCACAGATGTTAAAATGGAGGTGGAGGCTTATGCACAGAATCTATTATACCCCAGAAAGATAGTGGAAATTTGGTAAGATCCCAACTATACACTGCCTGAGATGCCACGAGACCATTGGGACCGTCTTGCCTATGGAGTGGGAATGCTGTGTGACAGAAGAATATTGTTGGTGCTTACAGCATGCTCTAATGTCATTCTTGGAGTGGCCTTAGCTTGAAAGCAGTGACCTTGGGGCTCATAAAGGAGGTAGGATGCTCTCAGAACTGGTGTACACTTCTTGGGATTGGTCTTCTCCTGGCTAAGAGTTACTAGAGGGATGGAACTCCAACCCTTCCCTGGTGAATGAATGGTTACAGGGAATACATTGAAGAGGCAGGTTGTCTGTACTTCTTTGTTCTGTTAAAAAAGAAAATCAATAAAAAAAAATTTAAGAAACAAGAAAGAGATGGAGGTAAGCAATAAAGAACACAAACTCTGTTCTACCACTCACAGGTACTCATACCCCCAGCAGATGCATTTAACATGCACACACTGCACAGTACTGCATTATCCCTGTATTGTTCCATTCAAAGGCACACATACACCCAATGCAGGTACACCACTCATGCGCTTCGCAGCACTCCACACAAAACTGATGTAAGCCAAGGGGTGAATTGACCACACTAGCAGGGTTTTAAATGAGAAAGCTTGTAGGCCTCGCTCCAGTGACACAGGTTCAAAAGGACCTGTTCACTCCTACTGGTCACTACATGGTATGCTGCCACCAAGGCGCTCATGCTATTTAACTCCTGATAAAGGCAGTAGCCTTTCACTACTTTCACCACTATGAGGGTAGCTCTTTGGGCACCTCTTCTGCTCCAACAAGAAGCCAATCCATGAGACAGACCTGTGTCATGATGCACATGCATCATCGGTGTTTGCCTATGACAACAAAAATCAGCATGAGGAATCCAGACATCAGTATATTGGATGCATGTCCATCACCCTGCAGAGGACTTTTCGGTCCATACATTCTGTAAGTTGTGTTTCACTGTGGAAGGTTAGGGTGCATTGGAAAATGGAAAAAGATGTTAGCTTTGTCAGTGACGAGGTAGTATGAAAGTCGCTGAGCAATAGCCATGTACTGAAAAATGGAGATGCTCCCTGGTCTTCAGGTAACTTTGACTTCCTGCACACTATGACAAAGAGAATACCTAGTTAGGTAGATGGGAAGAGGGTTATGAATGACCTATCAAATTAGTCATAGGATTCCATGGGTGAGTCCAGGACAATAGCAACGAGTCTGAGTTGGTAGTAGTTGCACATAGGACAAAGTTTAAATTATGGGTTGTTTTAGTGGCATTCATTTGCTGAAATTCTGATGGTCTGTATTTATATGGTTGGTAGATGGTGAGGCAGTAGTTATTTATGATGTGGAGGAAAGAGAGATCTGGACGACAGAGAGTGGAAGTTAGATGGGTGGAATGATCATGTGTGGGTGTGATGAGTATGGACAAGTCTATAATAGGCTGGAGGCAATAGATGGCGGTATCAATGAGTATGAGCCTCTTTTCATTTGGGAACAAAGAGTCAGAGGGTTTTAAGTGTGGAGCAAATACACTATTTTTGCTGGGATGCAGGAGATTAGAGAACAGAGAAGACTCGAGTGGGCAAAACCAGGAAAGTAAGAAACTTCTGGAGGGAGGCAATATATCAAGACTGTTTGGCAGAGAAGTGAAGGGAAGTATAGTGGACTCATAGATGGGTAGCGGGGGGAGAGAAGAAGGAGGTAACTCATGTGTAGATTTACAAATTACATATACTTGGCTTACAGAAAGGTTGGAGGTGGGAAGAATTTACAGAGGCTGAGCAGCCTGTGGGTGATTGGTGTTCTCAGGTTGCAAATGGCTGAGCAGATTCCAATAAGGAGGTTTTGGGTGGTCAGCCTCAGTGGCGTAACAAAGGCCCCCGAGCCCTAGGGGTCGCCTCAGCATAGTACACTGTGCACAGGCAGCAGGCCCCAGACTGGTTCCAGGGGACCCCCTCCAGGTACTTTGCAGGGGGGCCCCCTCAAGTTTCATTACGCCACTGGTCATTCTCATCTTTAGACAGAAATCTTGACGTTTTGGGGAAGACACTGTGGTTACGATTCACTGAAGGCTGAGACTTAGGCAGGCACAATAGAGGTAAAATAAAGGTTGAAGGTGCTATGGATACTGAGGGTAACTGAACAGAGTATTTGTTTTAATAATACAATTACTTTTCTTTGTTCTGCTTTTTCAGCCAGAAAAGTCTTTTAAATTGGCATGTATTAAGGGAACTACTTCTATGACGCCTTTCAAAAAAGTGGCTCATATCTTGCACATCAAAGTATCGTTTTTTCTCTCCTACATCCCCTTGTTACATTAATGACTGAGAGGTTGTCCGGGAAGGTACCAACCACCCCCTTTGGGGTTTCAACTGAATTTCATGCTGCACGTTCTCAGGGCTAGCAGCTGCCCAGGAAGGCTAAAACTGGAGAGGACACGAACAAGAAATTTTCATTTCACAAAAGTACCCTTTGACCCCTCCAGATGACGTCACAGGGTGAAACAGTTATTCCAACCAGTCTCGAGAGAACCTCCTGTTTGATCCTAGAAGCCAGAAGGGCAGAAAGAGGAAACAGCAGAAAACATACATGGCTGTTAGAGCACTGTACTTTTGTTCGTGTCTCAGCTCCCTGACACTCGAAGCCGGAAATAGCACCGACAGTGCCATTGATACTAAAGGGCAAACCAGGATACCAGTTGCTACACTGTGCGTCCCCCATTGACGTCCATGAAGTCAGGAAAGGAAGTCACAGAAAAAAGGAAACATGTATAGGAACCTAAGTTCAAGGGTTTTACACTTGTCGGGGGTCATGCTGTATTTCCAGGCTGAGCAGGAAGCATTTGAAATGTTTGTCGCCTTAAATGTGAAGTTTAAGAAATGTGATGATTATCTGTCCTTCCCCTCAAGAGCAAAACCCCCTAAAACTGTTATTCTCTGGGTGTGAGGCCACTGAAAAGTGTCCATCGCTAAAAAATAGAAAGCATTGAACTTCCACATTCCATCTCTTGGAGACATTGGCTATGTTTGTTTGGTTGAATGTCACTTCAAGGAACAAAATACCGTTCTGCTGAAATATCAGGCACAGACTAGCACTAGTAAGCATATACAGGTAGGTAAAGAGTTAATATTCTTAGCTCCATGGCTACTCTCCTTGAAAAGATGTTTATATTGCCAAGGCACGTGGGTGTGGAGTTAAAACAGTAAATGGTATACTATCATATCACTCTATTGTACTTTAGCAGAACGATGTGTGCAGCTCAATAATGTGGTAGAATATGTTTCCCTTCAGCCGCGGTGTAAAGACATTGACAATTACCCTCCTGAAACATGGAAGCGAAGCATCAAACGGTGGAAACTGCTCCACCCCTAAGCATCTGACCATTGACACTGCACTGTCAGTTTTCGCGAGACCACTGAAACCCTTCCATTCCTAAGTGTGAAGATTTTGAAATCATTTCCTCTTTGAGGCGCTTGACAAGGTTCCTTCCTTAAGTGAGAATTTGAAACCATGTCCCCTTTAGTAAAATAATGTGGTTGCTCAGATGTGGGTTGCACTTCAAAAAAAAGGCGGTGTCCCTTACTTTGTTCGCAATTGTACTAATTGTAATTGTAAATTGCATTTAAATAGCGTTTACGAGCTCTGAAGAGGCACTGAAGCGCTTTGCAGCATGCTACTCTGGAACTCAAGGTTAGAGTTAAATAGTTAATAGATTAGTAATATGTGCTTTCTTTTTCCCTGCAGATTAGCTGTGGTAAATGTGTGCTCTTGACTTCCTGTGTGTTTATGAGTATTATGAGTGTGGATACACTGATAGGAATTGATTAGAAAAGGGGTGATTGATATTAGTTGTTATTGAGATTAACGGACATGTGTGCCTGTTAGTTGGGTGAACTAGATGAAAGGAGGAGTACGTTTGAAAATAATATTTGGGAGGTCATAGTAGTGAGAAACGTTTGGAATTGAAGTGACAGAGATGAGAGGAGCGATGTGACAAAGGTTGAAAGAAGTACATTTGTTTAACAAATAAATTAACGTATGCATACATATATACACATGATGCTTAGTAAAGTTTTAGTAGGAGACATAAAACCCTCTTTATATAAATCCTTCAATTTACCCATATACATATTGAAGCAACAATATTTACATAGTCTGATACACACATGTACCTTGAGGTGACGTATAAATATTCCCCCTCATATTACTGTATCTGCTATAACACAAAGCATAGCTCTATGTACAAAGACACATGTATAATGACAACCTCATCTCTATAGCCTGAGAAGTAAAGTTTCTCAAGTCTAAGTATACATAAATTATGTACACACACACACACACACACACACACACACACGTATATATACATATATAGATATAGATATAGATTCACTGAGAAAACAAAGGTTGGAGTGATGTTCTAGTTAAGTATGGTAATAATATCTTACTTTATGTTAAATAAACCTTACAAATTCACTGAAAACTTAGGTTAAAGTAACGTTATAGTTAGGTAAAAATGTCAGCTAAAACAAAACGTTTTAACGTATAAAAACACTGAAATTCACCAGTTATAGTTAACTGAAGAAGCTATAAACCTGTGCCGCCACCATGCACAGTGTAGTCCTCAGTGATGTCATGTCAGATGTCATCAATGATGTTATTTGTGATGTCATATGTCATAAGAGATGTATTTGACGTCATAACAGTGCATGATGAGGCCATGAGTTATAGTTTGTACTAGATTGTGATCAAGGCCGGGTGGACGGAAAGCATGAACCTGTGGAGGAGTGTGTGAATTTTTTCATTGTTGTACGTACGGAAGGGAGAAATGTTGAATGAAGATATATATATATATATATATATATACACATATATATATATACATATACATATGTAAATACGGAGAGAGAAAGACGTAGTTCTTTTAAAATAATAAATTACATTGTAATACTGTCTTATAATGAGACTTGCACACTGTGCCATATATGTGTTGTCACAAAAAAGAGGCATAAAGGGATATACACACACTCCTCCAGTTACATGACAAATAAGATGTATTTATTTTATACTATGAAATACATAAATGTACTGCAAAATATGTCAATGTATTGTTACATATAGAAATATTTCCTTTTTTCTATAAATAAAATAAAAACACATATATACATGTATATATCTAGATCTAACTATGTGAACAGTATTATACAGAACATAAATACGTATAAGCATTTCAGTTCTTAATATTGCTGTAGAAGAAATACATTCATAAATAAATATATGCATCCAGTCTATATGTGCATGCTTGTAGTAATAGTTAAGTGTGCATACACAGTGTGTATAGGCTGTGTTTTTATTGAATGTTAAACAAAGTCCCAGCAGCTCATAAAGTAGGCCGTAGAGCTGTAATCTTGAAATGTTTGTAGACTCCATCCTTGGTCAGGCCAGTTTCCTGAGCTGTAATGGCGCCGGCCTGTTAGCATTTGGCTGTCAGAGCCGGGCACCGGGTTTGCACGGCTCTGTGATGTGTGTATAATAAATAAATATATGAAGATGGTTGTACAGTTACTGTTCTCCTTGCTGCTTTTTCAGAGCGCAGTGATGGATAAGCTTGGGCGTTGTTGTCTGCTCCTGGGGCTTCACCTAACTTTATCCAAGGCCTTCCCTATCACCTACAACCTGGATGAGTCTTTCCTGGCGACGGCTCACCTCCCCCAGCGCCTTGGCTACGTCTATCTGTCCATGCTCGCCTGCCGACCCAAGTATTACTTCCTCTGGACGATGGGTAAGTACTGAGGGGTTCAGGATGTCTGGACACAGCGTACCTATTGTGCTGGGGTTGTATGTAAGTCGTAAAATGCACAAAAATGCAGTTCCACCGGTGAAGAGAGTGTTTAGAAGCGACGATGTCCTGCAGGCTTCGCCGAGTGAATCCCATAACTTGGGTCTCCCTATCGGTCTTCCTTACCAGACGATGGTGCAGAAAATGCTGTGTGTGGGAAGTGGGGGGGGGGGGGGGGCATGGGAGGGGAATGCAGAGGGCGTAGGGTTTAGGGAAGCTTGTAGCTAAGGGAGTAGGCAGGAAAATAAAATATCCCACAATTTTGCATATGAAACTTAATAGTCGAGTGAAGTGAGCGAAAGCCAGTGGGAACACTTGTAAAAATGTCGCAGAATGGTACATTTTAATGCACGATTTTAAACGAAGTTGGATAAAACTGCATTTACTATTATCAATCTCTTTCTTTTCTGCCTCCATCTTCTTTTTCTCCCTTTATTCTTCTTTAAATTAGTCCTTCCTTACATTTTTCTTACTTTCTATACTTTTTTCTATTCTTTTCATCTCTTCTTTGCATCTTTCTTTCATTCCCTCCTTCCTTCTTTCATTCCATCTCTCATTCTTTCTATCCTTTTGTCTTTAGTTATATTCAATGGCATTTTCTGTCCTTTACATCCTTCCGTCCTTCTTACTATTCTTTCATTTTTTTCTTCTTCATTTCTTTCTTCATATTGCCCTCTTGTCCCTCCTTCTCCCACTGTTTCCATTATTCTTTCTTTTTGTAATCTCTCATTCATTAATTCGCTGTTTTTTTTTCCTTCGCCCTTCCTTCCATTTATCATTTCTTCTTTCCATTTTTCATTCTATTTTCTTAATC
Source organism: Pleurodeles waltl (assembly GCF_031143425.1). NCBI lineage: Eukaryota > Metazoa > Chordata > Amphibia > Caudata > Salamandridae > Pleurodeles > Pleurodeles waltl. Next base: position 991,291,117 of record NC_090440.1, read on the forward strand.
TCATAATTTCTTTCCCTCCTTGAGTTTTCATTTTTATTTGTATTCCTTTCATCTTTTCTTCCCACTGCATATCTTTCCATCTTTAATTCTTTATTTCTCTCCTTGCGTCTTTCTTCCATTTCTTTTCTATCCTTCTTTGAGTTCTTTTTTCTTCTGTGCCTTCATTCCATATTGCTTCCTTTTTTATTTTCATCTTTCTCTCATTGTTTGCATTCTACTCTCCTTCCTTCCTTGGCACGCTCTTACCCCATTTCCTTCGCAATTATTTTTCTTTTGATTTGTAATACTAATATCTCTCCTTGCCACAGTTTGTAGCTCCTTTTGCACGGCCCCACATCTTGTGATAAATTGTGCCCTGTGGCACTCCCACTTAAACTGATGTAGCGCGTACTTTACTACGCCCTCACTTGCAAGCCCTGTAATCTCTGGCTCTCCTAGGAAGAGACACTGATGTGAACGTGGCAGGCACACTGTTCTTGGGGATGACACAACTTCGGCATTCAGATTAACTCTCAGCTGGTGGTCCTGTAACCACTGAATGTTTTTAATGCAGTAGGTCCTCTTCGCAGTCGGATTGCCACAGAAAATAGGCCTGAGCACCAAAATAAAAGTGGCCCTCATTAGCGAATCAGATAGCTAAAAACATGGCCTATATCTGCCAACCAGGGGAGTTTTAACCTTATAAAGAAACACTGTGTAGGTGTTTTGCAAGGCATGGCAGACAGCGTGCATTTGTGCTCGCTGCAATGTCTGTGGCAATATCAGGGAAATCAACAGGAAACACTCCTCACCAAACCATAAAACAGGCCCACAAACAGTCCAAAAAACGCCTGTCAGACCAGCACTTCGGGTACTGCCAGACTGCCCTGTTGACCAGTCCGATCCTGGCCCTCTTATGTGTAAATAAACATTCACTTGCCCATTAGACACCTTGCCACAAACCCTTCCTTGCATGTTCATCATAAGGTGTCCATTTATCTTACAGCGGATGCCATCAACAATGCAGCGGGCTTTGGGTTCAGTGGCTACAACAAGGATGGAAAACCATGCTGGGACCTACTCACCAACCTCAATATCTTCAGGATTGAGGTAAGTGAACACACATCAGATATGGTCTGAAAGTCTTGATCATGGGATAATACAGAAACTATGTATGTTAGGTGTTGTGAACCACTAAAAAGGCCAGGCCTAGAAGCAAGAGATTCCATATTTCTTATTAGGGAAAACATGACCTGGGAGCCCCCTCTACATTACATGATGTTTTTCGGGGTGCCTCCACAATCTGCTTTCCAGTATAAGTGCTCTGTTAAACCAAATACATGAATGGAAACCGAAACTGGGGTAACTACGTACGTGGCAGACTATTACTGTGTAGCAGATGGAAACATTGACGAGCCCCTGTACCTATACTCGGGGCCAGCACTTCCATATGATGATTAGGGCTCCCCGTTTTATGGTATTTATTTTTTTAACATTTCCTTCTGTATTTACCCATATTTATTCTTTTGGCCATCTTACTAGTATTTATCCATGTTTTGTGTTTTGAGAATAAATGGAGTCGTAAAATGGTACATTTCCATGTTTATTTAACTGATGAAACACACTCATACTTTGATGCCTGTTGCGTTTTAGCAAATTAAGCAACCAAAGATAACAAACATTATACCCACAAGTAAATATTATAATTTTAATTCATATTTATATATACACATTAACATGCTTGTATTGAAGGAATTCTTATCCTATTTCTAACTCCCCATGCTATCTGCGCAGCTTTGGGCCTGGAATTCACAAAATACAGTATGGCGAGTGAATCAAAAGAAGCACAATTTTAAACATTTTTCCACTTTAATAAATAAATAAAGGCAGGAAACACATTGTTTTCTGTCTGTAGTTATCTGTAAAAATCACTGAAAATAGAATGGGAGCCTTAATGATGATACAAGGCAACAGCTTTAGGGTGCCAAGTAGCGATGGTGCCAAACTGAGATAAATGCTCACCACTGAAACATGCAGTGGCCTACATCTCATGAGCTGGACTGAGCTTTCCATCCTTCAGATGATAGTTGATGAATTGAATACCCTTCCAATTGGATAATAGTAACTGTAATTATTAGCAACCCTTAGAAACAACGTAAATATTGTATGAAGCACTAATTTAACTAGGTTATTATTATCATTTATTTTTATTTCCTGGAGTGCGGGTAATCCTTGCGTTGAATCTTCACATAAATATGGAATAGTCACATTCTGTGACAAAAAAGAAGCAGTACAATTTAATGTCCTGTGCTAGAATTGAGAAGAACTTCATAACACATTGCTCTTTATAGTGTCATGGTCCGTTCCTGTTAGTGTCCTGCCTCAATATTGTCCAAGTGCTTTTTCTATTCACCCTGAGTTACTCCCCCATCCTCAGTTACCATGTGGGCGGCTAAGATTGTAACAAAGAAGTGGACACTACCCTTCATTCCCTTCAGCAGTATTACTTTTAGCCAAAGCTCAAACTGTTGTTACCAACTTGAGATAAAGATTCATTGAATTTGAAAGAGGACAGAATCTGCTTTCACCATTACTATATAATTTTCATCAGTCACAACTCTGCCAACTAACAGCCCAGAGCATTCTTGAACATTTCATAATTATCTGAACACTGTTTTTGAGAAGACAATACCTCATGCCAGCCCCCCTCGTCCAGACCGGCCAACCTGCAATATAACGCTCAAATGTGGTCAAAGAGACTTCCAACTCAACAGACCGAGAGGAAAAGCCTTGCTTCCCATAAGACCCTTCTGTCCTGCAAAGCACAGCTCAGGTGCTACTATAAAAACAGACTCCATCCGGCCAAAGTTACCTACTGTGAGCAACTGATTTAGGAAGCCAGCAACAACACCTGGTATAATACGTAGGGTGATCAGAGAGCTTTTAAACCATGCCAGCATGCACTGTACCATTACCCTTCTCAAGAGCTGTGTGACAGGTTGGCCTACTTCTTTACTTTATATCAGCATCACAGGTGATTTGTGTTATCACACCCAGGCAGGTGAGAAACAGCCAACCCCGCCATCACCCCAAGAGGCCTTGTGGGCTGGTCATAGTCATGTACTAGCACTTTAATTAGAGAAGAGTGAGATGGAAAGAACATCTCCATCCAGAGTGGTCACTGTGACTAACACTGGTGGTTTAGGGGCAGTGTACTTTTGTTGACTTACTGTCAACGTTTAACCTTAAGATTCACACCTTTCACTCACCAACTTTGGATGTATGTTCACAGTACTGTTAACTTTTTAACTGTTCTTTTTATGATTGACAGTTTAAAGACATTTTGGTATTGGCATATTCATTGTAAGTGACCTTTGTTAGTTATATAATAAACTATGTGATAATTGGCTGTATATAAAAACCACAAAAATAGCAGACCACTTTACTTCATTCAGGCAATTGCTTATCACCTATAGAATAGTTTGAAAGGTTGTGACACACAGAATCAAATGGTTTATTTAATTTAAAGTTTGCAAAACCAAACATACACACAATCAATATATCCAAAGCATGTGAAACCTATAATTATTTAAAATGATCAGACATGCATTTTATGAATACATTCAGCTTAATCAGGTCTTTGTATAATGTCAAATTCATCAACAATCCTATTCCAATTTCTTCAACTATTTCCCCAAATGTTCCTAATCTTAGTTTGTTAAAGAGACAGCGCTGTAATAAAAAATGATACATTGTATCTTTAAAATGTACACACAAATGACAATTTATCAGCCTAATCTGATCAGAATTCCATCTCTAGGTAATATCAAGGAGGTATAATTATCCTAACTTGAAAAAAATATGCAGTCATTCATCATCACCATTTGTGGAATCATGTCAGTAGTTATTTAAGCCAAGAGTGGAACAACATACATAAACCATAAGACTGCCGGAGCATTTTGTTCCTTTTAGGACCTCAAGGAAACATGGCCTATCTTATTCACAATTTGAAACTCCATTTACCAGTTAATACATAATCCACTAATGTTGATGACAATACAGTTGGAAATCCTAACCCCAAAACGGAATCTTCAATGTTCTTAATTACCTTAATTTAGATATGACTTAATAAAGTGCCATAGTGGAAGTTTCCTCAACTTTCCAATTGTTCCGCACATTTTCCCACACAATAAAATGTGTTGTTTTCCGGCACATTTCCAAGGATGCATCTTGCATCGATAAAGGCATATACACGAGCCCAAGGTTTCTTTCCGTGCACAAACAAGGACTGAGAACATACTTGCAATATCTGCCAGCTTGATCAGCCATAGTGACAGATTCTAATGTTGCCTGGTACAGTGAGAGAATAAAGTGTGGTTAAAGAGGAAATTCAACCCTTCTCTGAAAGGCTAAAGTCACGTTCTCTATGCTCCTCCACTGAAAACACAATGCTAGGTTTACTGGAGTATTTCACTTTAGAAGGACATCATACTTCCAGCCATGGGCTTTATTTTCAGAAACCGTTTTAATCAGTTCCTTGCCCAAATTGATTCAATTGAAGCAAAAAGGATACTAGCAAATTAAACGAAGGTCCAGGTCTAGCAAGATGGTGCCCTCCTGACATGGAGAGATGTGACAACCACAAAGACAGCCATCCATGGGGAATTGTTGCTACAGTGAGAAGAAGAGCCCAGTCTAGGTTATTCTTCAATCTAGTGGTAAACATACGTCTCCACATTGTCCCTCCCAATGACCTGTCTGCCACATGCCCTCATTGCACCCTTCTGTATTTGGTTGCCCGTAGTGTCATAGCTTAAATGTCAATTTACCCATTATTTATTTTTCAAATTATATCTTTGTTTTTTGCAGACATCTACAAGCCTCAAAATGTTAATCGACAACTGGAATATCCACACCTCTGCATGGCTGAAAGAGTAAGAGCATTTAAGGTTTTAGCACTTTGGGGTAGAGGTTAATTTACAAAATGTGAAGCCTACAATTTTTACAAAATTAAGCCACAAAAACATGTCTGCAGCAGGCACTGAAACTAGTTGAACTAATTTACCAAAGTAGACAATTACACAAGTGCAGTATTAAACTTTAGTCACCCAACTGTATATGTTGTTTATCTACCATTGTAGGATGTACTATTTTAATCTTTTGTCTAGTAACTGTATTATGTGTCACCTTGGATGGTGGCGGTGTTTCAATGTGTTTTTTGGCCTAAAATGAACATATGGTGCAGAACAAAACCAAGCACATAAAATATCATTTCAACCACGTAAAAATTGACCGAATAGTCCTAGTGCTTATCAGGGGTGAAAGCTTAATTTTGCATTAACATTGAACAGTGACACATTTTACATAACATCAAGACCTCAGTGGCCGGAGGTACACTAAATATTTTGTGGGGCAACCAACCAACCATTGACCAGCATGAGGTCCATGCCAAAGCTGTCAGTCATGGCTTGTTATAAACAGCGTTGATAACGAGCCATGACTGAGAGCTCTGGTGTTGAGCCTGAAGGAAGTGCTTGCCAGTGGGAAAGAAATAAATAAAATAAAAAAGTACTTACCCACTCCGCTGGCTCTCCTCCTCTAGTCCTTCTCGTACCTCAGTCCTTCGATGCAGGTGGTCTCTGCAGCAATTGAAGCCTCCACTCCAGTCCAGATGCTGCTTGCATGCTGCTGATAATGTTAAACAGCATAAGGGCAACACAAGGGTTGTCTGGAGCAGGCTGTCTCAATGCTCAGGCAGGCACTGGGGGTGTCTCAGACAGCTGGGTGGTGTGGTTTAAAGTGCGCATCTCAGACTGGCCATCACAAGACAGCCAGACAAAATGACATGCACTCTCTAAACTAGCGGAATGAGCATGACTCCCCTGCTACCAGTCAGCAGCAGTGGCCCGCCCTCAAACACGGTTGGCTGGGGAAAGGGAAAAATAAAATGGCAATAAACTAACTTTATTACCATTTTATTTTTCACCTTTGCAGCAGTGGCAGCAGGGGGGCGTGATGCTCCTCTGCCCTAATGGAGAGGCTTCCACTTCAGGACCCAGCTCAAATGGCAGCCATTTTTAATTTGACCCAATACACAGCTATGCCAAAATTCCTAGCTAAATGAAAGGAAGAGTGAAGGCTGGACCATAGCCTTAGACTACTGTTGTAACTCAGGTTTCATGCGCAGAGGGAAATGCACTCTTAGAACATATCAACGACAACTTAAATGGCAGCATGGGACTGTTGTGTGAATAAAGCACTTTCTAACCACTTCCTGGCATTGGCTCATACTTTAATTTGAGATTAAGATTATTTCAGTCTCTGCCCCCATTCCTCAGAGCCTCCTCCTTGTGCGGAAAACGAAATAGGAAAGAATTAGGGCTAATAATATTGCAAAGCAATATTTTTTCCATAGATACAATTTAAGTTTTTATTCAATGGCTCATTTTCTTCAGTTTGATGTCTTCCACATGTAAACTGTGTGGCAAATTTAATTAAGAAGCACACTAAAGTTGTTGCCAATTCCCACCACTGATTAAAGGAGTTTTTAAATAGAAGTGGGGTGATAAATTCCATCCTGCTGGGGGATGGGGGGAATTTTGGTCATTCCATGTTATGCTCCTAACGCGCAGTTCCAGACAAATTCCGTCAACTGCTGCATGGAGGAGGTTTTTTCTCGCATGTGGCTTACCAATGATAACTTGGTGAGCAAGAATTGGCCTCCCCTAGTGCAATTTATGGGTGCTAGGAGAGCATCCAGTGAGATTTGCAACTGTTTGCAGTGAAAAAGATGTTGCTTAAGTGCAAAATGTACTTGAGCAGCAGCAAAATCAGCTTGAGCAGCAGTGCCCTCTGGTGCACTGCATGGTGCGATACATGCTGATTTTTCAGCACAGAATGAGCTCCCGGCACTAAAAATCAGCGTGACGTGCTGATTTCTGCCCGGTCGCGGAATTCTGTGGACTCTCGCTGAGTGTTCATTTAACTCTGGGGCATTCCACAGAGTGAAACTCCATGAGTTCTGCCCACTCCTAGTTTTTAACTTGCATAGAAACACTGGACATTTATAAAAGAACACAGAAGTCCGATAAAATTTAGGGCCTGATTTCAAGTTCTGTGGACTGTACTCCATCCGTCAGGGTGGTAGAGAATATTTCATCTGTCTACCTGATGGACTACTGTCTGCCAATTTTAGAGAACATCAGTGGTCCAGCAGTGATTTCTGTACCTTAACAGGAACCGTCATCATAGTGATTCCTGTCAAGAAACAAAACGTTTATTGGACAGCCACTGTCAATGTTTATTGGACAGCCACTGTCTGTTTTGAAGGCTGTTCATCAAACGTTTACAAAGTTTTTATTTTTCAAACACAGACCCTTGCAAGTGGAAGTTTGTCAGTGAAAAACAACAACTTTATGATCCCAACACCCTGGAAGTTTTTTTCCTTGGTGTGGACATCATCAATCATTTTTGTCTGTTGGTCGGTGGTTACAGACAGGAAAAAGGGCCTAAATTGGACAGGAGGTGTAATGCAGGCGAAGCTGACTAAAACAACTTAATTGATTGTGCACACTGATTTTGAAGTGGTATGGCTGAATGTTTGTGTGGGGCAGTGGCATGTTTGTGTGTGTATGTGCCTGAGTGTGAATTTAAATGTATGGCCACCAACATTTTTGTCTGGCCTCTTAGCATTTTTGTGCCTGGAACGGGCAATAACCTGGAGACACAGAATTACTGAGTCCAAATCCACATGTGGAGTTCCCATTCCAAGCACAAAAGTGCTTCTGTTTACCACTTGCTAGTAGCAGGCGTTAGATGAAAGCATGATGGCCTGTGTATTTCATGTGGCTAGAAGGGCATCGAGAGGCAGCAATAGTGGTTCCAGGCAGGGAGAGCATTCTATGCTTCCTTTGTATTTAACAAGGGGGTCAGTGAGGGGCTGGGGCTGACTCCTTTTGCCACCCACTCAACGTGTGATTTTACCCACCATGTTTTAAGGCCATTGAAATTGGGCCTCGTTCCCACACCTTGAAAATCTGGGTGCAGGAACTCAGGGACAGTTGCAATTAGACAGAGCACTATCCCCTTGAGAAATATGAAGAAAATTACTGAGCAAAGAACAAATATGGCAAATGATGCAGATTACAGGGTGTAAGTTGAAAAGGAGTGGTAAAGTTACTCTCCCCATTGGACTTCTGAACAGCTATTCAAACTTCGTAGCTCAGAGAATGATATGGGCAACCTTCAAGATACACCACCTTGCCCTTTCTCTAAAGCAAGCAGATAGGAAGCAATGTGGAGGACAGTTAGGTGAAGGAGAAAGCACCTCCAGATGAAAACAGTGGAGGACCAAACCTAGAGGGGGAAAGACAGTAACAAAAATGAAGCTCATCTGAATTTAACAAACAAGGCAATACGGACTGCAAGGCTAAACACAGTAAAAGTCTAATAAACATTAAACATTCAGGATACTAAAGCAGTTGCAACAAACAAGTGAAAGCAGTGTGGCAAGTGATAATAAATGGAATGACCTGGAAATGTAAATCAGTCCTGCTTTGGTCCTTTTCAGTGTCTTTAGAATAAACACTCCATATGTGTTACGGAAAGGGAGCATAGTGGTCCCACTAGGATTCTCTTTAGTATTACTTCTTTAGAATTACAATTTTGTTAATCTATTGTAAGGAAAATACAAAAGAAAATCTTAAACACTGTTAAGATAAATAAATATTGTTTTGCTAATCCAAGTACCATTAAGCTGGCATTCACATGACAATTTATAGTTAGTTCCCTTCTATAATTTCAAATGCTGGAATATTGGATACTTCTTAAACGTTTATAAATCCTTTCATGGTAAGATGTTTCCCTCCTTCACAATCAACCATCTAACATAGGTGCTGGTCAGAATTTTCTCTACCTGATATACATGTAACCTATACCTCCCCTGAGACTGGAGCTCACTTATGGTTGTGCCTTGTCCTATATTGCCTTAACTATTAACTAAACATCACAACTATAAATATATTTTTAAGGATCAAATGTATTTGTGGTCCAGCTTATATCCAACCAGAGACAACGTTGAGCTTCAATATGTCTCGCAGTAATGATACTTCACTGTATATGAGTGAGAAAATGTATGCTGAAACATATCTCTCATTTACTACGCTGCATAAGGTATGTATTTTACTATATACTAAACATCCCCCAGCTTCTCTAACTTAGACTTTCTAAATGTGGGATTATAGTTTTCAATTTAAGGTGCTAATTGCTCTTCATTTGTTTTAGATTTATTCTGACTGAGTGGTATCTAACAATAACCATACAATTTTACATAGTAAGCATTACCTTGGCCTGATTACAGAAGGTACAACCTTATAGATGCTTCTCCTTTCCATATATGGCTCAACCCTTCCAGATAAAGTATGACAAATAAAATTAATTTTGATATTTACAGTTTTTTATATGACTATATTGAGAGTATTGTTAGAAATGGCCCTTTTTGCATAATTTCTATCCCATAAATTTTCAACCAGGAATTGAACATACATGAGCCCATCTTATTTGGTTACTCTTAACTATGCGTAACAAGGTACCAACTTTTTTAGTTTGAACAGTCCACCAGCTTTTTACTTCTACTTTACTCGCCATGATCTTTTGGAGTGAGTTTCCTAACTCACCCATTTTTCTATGAGTTTCACTTTTTATCATAATTTCACATATTATTGATTTGTTTATACCAACAATTCTACAGTCTCTGCGCACCTGCAGACATTCTTGTTCAAACTAACAATTCCTGGGATTTCTATTGCTTTGGCTATACTACTTTGGTTATGATCTAAACACATACCTTTGTTCAAAAGGGCATTTAAGATATCCATCTCACTGTAGGGCTGGTTGGTTCTCGATTTGTATATTTTATTCACTTAATCCCTGAAAAAAGTGCAAAGTGAAACAAACATGTGTCAATGGTTGCATGCTCTTTTCCATCACTGAATCTGGTTGCAACACCCGCCTAAATCATTACCACTGTGGACCCTTCGTCCAAAGACCTATGAAGTTGAAATATTTTCATCATTCGGCATTAGACTGTTAATACTCACAATGGTACAGGTTGTACTGTCTAAATGCATCTATATTTTGACAACAAAAGCACAAAGATGTAGATTTTCTTATAAATATTGTATAAATATTTGCACACAGAACCTGCATTAATAGTAGAACTAGAACTAGTTGTAACAGTAATGGCAGCACTAGAAGTAGAAGTGATGGAGACAAATTTAAGGTGAGAAATTTCGTTCTATGAGTATGATGCAGTCTCATTGTAAGTGTGGTGTGTGATAGATATGCCAGGATACCAGCGATATCACAGTGCCTAATTTATATCATCGTCTTTATTTTGTGTTCCAAAACTTCATAAAAACAGTCCATAATAGCAATAAAAGTCTAAACAAAAACAAAAAAGACACTTCATACAAAAAGTTAAAAGCCTTGTATGAGTATATTGTCATCATGCAATTATTGGCCTACTTGATACATCCTATTAAAAAAAATCACATTAAATTTAGCAGTGGTCTGTTCATCTTAAAAATGTTTTGTCAAATGCCCATCAATTGCCATATCCTAAATGCCTTTATTAAGGATATACCCACAAACTGACTTCTTAACCAGGGCGGAATATTCCCTTTCCATATCTCTAAAGGCAAGAAACGCCTTCCTAGTCCACTCTATATCTTTCTTGATTAAGGAGGCAGGGCTACTCAGGGCTACTAAGCATTTCTGGTCACACTAAAGCATTAAAAGCATTATTTATATGTTTATGGGGATGTTCATAGACCAGTCCAGTTTTAAACAATCCTCAGTTATTGCCCTATTAAGCTTAGGCTCAGAATTAACCCAGATCACAATCCATCTGATCAATGGTTGCAAAGCCAATACATCGGAAAGGTACGGTAAGCCTACCTCCTGATGTATGAAGGAATAGTCTTCAGAAGGCACAACAGACATTACATAAAATGATTAACCACAACATGGAGAGGATGTAGGTCCCTATACCCCCAAAGATCACTTCCGCCAGCCACAAAAGACACACACTTAGACTGGAAGATCTTTATTATGGCTTTAACAGACTTACTGCCTGCAAAGCCAAAGAGTCCCTCAAAAGATCTTAAAAGGGAATTTTTCTTGACAGCTAACAATGGTTCACAAGAACCCAAAGAATCGAGCAAAATGTCTAAACATGGGGACATTTCCACCCTAGAAAGTGTTGTGCCTTTCACACTGTACCACCTAGCACCTAGATCTGGTAGATTTTGAAAAAGCCAGCATAACATAGGATTTTCAGTAGTTTGTTGCTAATGGCAGCAAGTCCATAAACTTAACAAAGCTATCCAGCTGTTGTTGTAGTCGTAATCCTGTCTGGACAACAGGCCTGATAGAATATCCGCATACAATAATACGGGGACATAGCCTCCCCACCACCCTGGGATAATCAATACTACCCTGCAATAAAACATATTCCAATTATAATACATAAAGTGAATAATAAAGGGGCTAAGATGCAGGCTTGCCAAACCCCTCTCCTTATGGGGAAAGACTCATCTTTATTTGACCTCACCTCAGTTGAAGCTGTACGTGTAGGTCTTGCACGGAAAAGTCTGTCTTGCTCAACACCCAGTGACATCAAAATAGACCATAATTTGTCCCTGTTCACGCGATCAAGTCTGAGGTGAGGTCCAGAAATTTCATATGAACAGAGCCCTATTTGTACACCACATACTTATTCAACAGGAGATACAAGTTCAAACATTAATCAGTTCTCCCCAGTCTGGGTCTATAACCATATTGTATAACGTCAAAGTAAAATTGAGTTAGCTGAATTCTCACATACGCAAATTTTAAAATCTTACGTTGTAGAAGAAAAATGTTTAGAATTAAAATAAGGCACTTCTACCTTAACTCATTACAAATGCTGACCCCTAGCTATAGTTTTTAGAAAACCCCTCCCCTGACGAGGCAGACTATTGACTTTCTTTGGTGAATCTAATGAACACAATAGAGGGGTTTGGTCACTAAATGCTAGGATATGTATTTCAATGAACTTCACAAGGTTTCTGAGAAGAGCAGATACAAATATAAAATCGATAATTGTAGAACATCCTTGACTTGTTAAAGTGGGCAGGATAGAGAGCTCGGAATAGGAACCAATCATATCAAAAGGGAGAAAAAGGTTAAAAGAATTAATTATTGAAGATAAAAATTCACCATTAGCCTGTAAGTTCCACGCGCGGGACAGTATCTCTTAGACAGTAGTGGGGCTGTAAGACCTCTGTGAAGCACCCGTGTATAGATGGAATTAAAATCTCCTAAAAGAACATAGCAAAAAAGAGAGGAGCTTTTATCTCTTTAATCCCTCAAAAAGGTATGTAAGAAGTATAAATATTCCATGTTTCTATCTGAAGAATTGGCATTATAAATTTTTTATATCAGCACACAATTAGCATCGGGAAGAATGAACTCCATCGCAAGTAAATTAGGAGAACCTGAAAAAAATCTCTCATCAATGTCCCACTAGAGAGATTTGAGCACCACTAGCCCTCCTTTTGCCGGCCAGAGGAGGAAGGGACATCAGGCATATTAAATGAACTGTAACCGTCCATAAAATATTATTAGAACTATGCAAGGTCTGCTGGAAACAGAAGGAGCCAAAATCTGAGATAAAATATAGCCAAAGCTTGTCAAACAATTTGTTTCCCAAGTCCGCAACAGTCCAACTCAGGAGTTGCACACAACTCTGAACCATAATTACATTGGCATAGTCAAGTCCAAAATGAACAGTAACAGAACCTGACAGAACATTCCCATGAGGAAAATGTCAATCAATACCAGCCGAGGAACTTAAGTGCTCAACTCTTTTATGGGATGGCACATTAAAGGACACTAACTCAGCTGATCTCTGCTTCTGAATTAAAGTTGGTGGAAGTTTATAAAAGAAGCCGAAGGTTAATGCAGATATGTTGGTATGTGAGGCCTTGGCTTTTGAAAGCTCATGCAACTTGGACCCTGGCACCCCGAGTGATTGAAATTAATAATAACAGTTCCCTTCATAGCACTTGGGATCGGAACTGATCCAACTCACTTGTCTAATCATAATGATAATCAGAACAACCCAACACCCTCTCCCCAAACACCTGCCCAACCAAGGCAATTGCAAAAGGTGATGCTTCGGGCGGGAGACTGATAACGGTGCTTGGACAGTACCGGGGAGATAACATACTCCCATTCTTACTGCCAAGATGAGGTGTAGTCGGATCAGACTTGACTCGGAGCTTGTACTGATTTACATAGAACAGACACAGAAGAATTCCACTTTTATCCTAGATATGTGTGTGTTTGATGGAGGTGGATATTTATATGAGGTTTTAGAGATCTGGCCCCTCATTACGGGTCTGGAGGTCCTGGGACTGACAGACTCGCAGTGGAGGTCAGACTGCCACCAAAGCAGCAGTCTGGTCTCCACAGTACAACCCTAGCGGAGCCGCCACAGTCTGACCGCCGGCACCGACAGGTTGCCACCAGTCGACAGCCTGGCAGTGCCAGCGGCCTTATTCCGCTAGGGCAGCGTTGCAAAGGCTGGCATCGACAGTGTGCCAGGGCCCACATGGGGGCCCCTGCAGTGCCCATGCACATGGCATGAGCAGTGCAGTGGCCCTCATGGACAGCCCCATAGTGCTTTTCACTGCCCGAATTATGGGCAGTGAAAAGGGCGACGGGCGCTATCGCACCAGACGCACTGCAACATTGCTGCCAGCTCGATTATGAGCCGGCGTCAATGTTGTGGTGAGTTTCCCGTTGGGCCAGCGGGCAGAAACGCTGTTTCCGCCTTCTGGCCTAGTGGAAAACTCTTACTAGGGCCAGCTGGTGGAAAACTGGAGTGGCAGTTCTCTGACCCGAAGAGTTTGGCGGGTGACCTCTGCCGCCCGCCAAACTCTTAATAAGGGCCTTGGTGTGGGGGGATTGCTTATCACACTTTGGTAACTGCATTATTGGGTCACAACAATGGCTGACTTTCGCCTTTTTTTTTCATTCAGGATCTGCTATGAACGCTGCCCCGTTCACCCCATGCTGGCCACCTTCCTGCTGTCAGCCCTTTGGCATGGAGTGTTCCCCGGCTACTACCTCGCTTTCCTGTCAGCACTAATCATGTCCCTTGCAGGCCAAGCGGTGAGTGGATCTATCAACCTGCCAACATAAAACTTAACATGACTTATTGTCAGGCCATGTCATGCACTCTTGAAGCATACCATTTTCTTCGCTGGGCACGCAGACAGTGCCCAGGTGATCTCCAGCCTTACTGGCATTTTTGAAATACATGCCAGATGTGAGCAGACATATTTACAGTCACTCCAGATAAGAGTTATTAATTTTGCTGGTAAACTTAAATATCTATATTTTTAAGCCATCTGGGTATGTTTCATGGATGTTTGTTTTAAGCTTCGATTTGCACTGATCGGCAGCCCTAGCTCAGCTGAACATTGTAGTGCAGAAAGAATGAAGGTTAGTAAGGACACTTAGATTTTCTTCACACTGAACTTACCACTGCTCTGTTGCCAGAAGTAGTACATTTTGGAGGGCATTTTACTTAAGTGACTCTAAATACATTCAAGTTTTTGGTCTATGTGCCTGGCGTAACTCCATGGTCTCATATAATGAGAACTAGAGTGCATCCTCCTTGTGGATGTGTACAGTGGGCATGTAACTAATTTACCTAGACAATTCTCTCTAAACAATCCACAGACTGTTAATAGGACTACATGTATAGACCTTAGATTGGATTTATTTTCGTCTTAGGTAGGGCCTCCTTTGATAATCTTAAAGGTTAGAACCCCTATTCCCCTGTTTTGGTTTGTCAGACCGTATGGCCACAACGAGTTTACAATTTTCATTGTCATGCTCTGTCCACTGGAAAAACAACTCTAGCAAATCGTCGGACTTCAGTTTCCCTTCTGACTTGCATTGTAGTAGTGGCAATTTGAAGAATAAATATGCTAAAATTACATACTTTTTGCTAGAAAATCAAAGGTCTCCCATCTAAATCCAGAGTGGTGGCATATGTGGATTAACTCTTATTCTGGTTAGCCTGGATTGTGAGTCAGGGCTTCTAATCTTACTCAGGCACACATCGGTCAGAAATTGAATTTTCCACCTGGTATGATTGCTCAAGCTGGAACCGAAATGGAATGATAACCAACTATTGATAATTCAAAGGAAGTCAACTCCTTGTTTCTCATCTTACAAATGGCTTCCAAGTGTTCACCCAACATCTTTCTCCAGTTCTTAGCACCAGAGACCAGGCCTTTCATTTGACAAATGGAGCTTTGCTCCACAAGTGCCTGCAAATAGATAAGGATTTTTGCCAAATGTGACAGTTAAGTGAATGATGATGTAACTCTTTAAGTGAACGAGCAGATTTAAAGAATTGAGAGTATAATGGATGAGACCGGAGGACATTACCAAACTGCTTAGCCTTATGCAAGTTCTCGACCTGCAACATGCCAACTGCCAAGCAGAATAAGGCCCAGATTTAAGAGGGCCTAGTGCCATTCCAACACCACATTAGCATATTTAGTTTTACGCTAATGTGGCGTTGGAAGGCTAAAAACGCTGCGCCATATTTACAAAGTGGCGTAATGCATGCACTGCTCCACTTTGTAACCCTTTGCACCACAATATGCCCGCGCCAGGCATAATGTATGCAAGTGGGGTGTTCCGGAGCTGGGGGGGGGGGGCGAAAAAATAACACAAGTAGTCATTTTTATAGGCATTTTTAAAGCCTGCTATGACCAGGCGTTAAAGGGAGGTTCCCATTGTTTTCTCTGGGCCTCTGGGTGCTTTGCAGGATTACCGTCAAAGTTGTTAGTTAATTATTAGCCGTTTTGAAGCCTATTATCAGCCTATTCTCTGTACAGCTGACCAATGACAAGTGATTAGGAGGCCGATCTGTACATCTTCAGGGTCATCATGGTGGAGCATTCTAGCATTCCAGATCAAATGTGAATAATACGTGCCTCATATTCAAGAGGAGCACCTCCTCACTGAGACTTATATGTGTATTCCTCCGTTACTTTCTAACGCTCTAGGCTACTGCTCGCTTCTCCTCTGGTCAGATGCCTAAGGCTCGTAACTTGCTACTGATACTCCAGACTACACACTTTGACTCAGTGATTTATCCCATATGAAGGCTTTCCAGCAGTTTGTGAGCCAAACTAAAAGGCACACCTTGCAAACTGGACTGGTACTAACTGAACCAGCTATGATCATCAGGACTTCTTAGCGCCCATTATCACACTATTGTATGTAACTCCATCTCATACACTGACACTGATGCAGACTGTTATGTAGTACTTTTACAAAATGCCAAAAAGTAAATACAACAGAGTTCCCAATAATCTGATCAACTTTCTTCTCATTTTGCATTCTGCATAGCTAATAGGGTGGCACAATAGTACTTAAACAACAGAAACCTTTTTTTAGTACACCGTTGTCTTCTAGACCATACAAAATCACACTTCTGCCTGGGCTCTGGAACCTAGGTAGACATTTAGGGGCTTGCAGAATGAAACATTCACCATAAAGCAGCAGTTGCCTCACTCCTCCCGTTCAATGGCTCCCCAACTCATTTAGAGACAGGGGAACCATTTGGTTTCTGGCGGCATAGGCTCGGTTTGCTCTACCATCAGACCACGGGTGTCTGAAAATTCGAATGCTCCTCCTAAAATAGGGCACATCTTCTGACATTCACTTTTCCTGCCAAGGTCTGCTGGGGTAAGGCAGCATAGTCCTGGGCAGGAAAAGGTATAAATGCCCCTGCACATTTGGGAGATTTATTTTTCTTTCAAAAATAATCCCTGGTTTAAAGTCCTTTCAGAAAAACAAAAACTTTGCAGAGCTTGGCAATGATTTTTCACCAAAAATTGCTCTTGTGGTGTCAACACAGGGAAGTCAATTATGGTGGCTGGCCTGCCTCATCATTAGTGGAGAATGAACCTCCGCCAGCCTATAGGTTTGTAAGCAGGCTTATTAAACTCATAATCTTCTATGAAAAAAAGTGGGCTAGAGCATCATAGGTCAATATTGTGGAATCCTTAAACGTCAAGGTCGACATTCAAACTACAATATATTGGTACAGCGCCTGCAGGCTTCAGGCTCCTGAGGGAGCACATAAGCTCCTGGGATGTGCTTTGGCCTCTTGGCGCATAGTCTTGGCGCATAGTCTTACCTCATGCTCTTGTGGCTAAGTTCTCAACTTTTTCTTCACCCCTCTCAGGTCAGAAGGAACTTCCGGCATCACTTCCTCCACTCTGTGGCACGCAAAAGGTTCTACGATGTGCTCACCTGGATGGCCACACAAGTCAGCATCAGCTATACTCTGACTCCTTTCATCCTCCTCTCACTGGAACCCTCCCTCAGGTTTTACAGGTGAGATGCAAGAACGGAAGGGATAGCAGGATATTGGGTGGTTAGACAGGATGAGATGAAAGAGAAAAATAATGGAACAGAGGTTAAAAGGGAAAAGAAGAGAAATGAAAACCAGAATGAACGGAAGCAAAAGGGAAATAAATAAAATGAAACAAAAAGAGGAAAGAGGAGGACGATAGTGCTAAAGAGGCAAAGAAAGAGTAACGAGAGAAGGTTTTCGCAAATCATGGACAGTCATAACCATAACCCGAGTGGATCGCTAAAGCACCATACTCCTGGCCTACCTTTTAGACACACTTTCTAGGCCATACCATGCAATACTATATAATGAAATCCATATATTACAAAACCATATGATACCATGGCATACCATACTATGCCATACCATACAATGACAAGCCATTTCAAACTATATTATACAATAACAGACTGGCCATACCATATCATACCATACCATGTGACAAGCCATAAAAGGTCATAAAATACCATACCATACAGTGAACGACCACAGCATGCCATACCATACATTACCATACCACACCATACGTACCATACTATACAATTACAAGCCATACCATAGAATGACAGACCATACCAAATCATACCATAGCACACCACACCATCCTATACTATACAATGAAAGACCATACTTTACAATGCTATACAATGACAGACTATCCCACACTATACCATAACTTACCATACTGTACAACGGCATGCCATACCATATAAGACCATACTATACAATGACAGCCTGGCCATATCATATCATACCGTACCATACCATACAATACAGTGAAAGGCCATACCACACTATGCAGTGACAGGCCATACCATACCATATTATACAATGATAGGCCCAACTATACCATACCATACCTTGCCACATCATACGACAGGCTGTACAAAAGCATACCCTACTATACAATGACAGGTCATACCAGACCATAGATACAATGACAGGTCATACCATCCCATACCATGCCATACAATGCCATACCATAAAATACTATAAAATGGCAGCATGCCACACCACATCATACCATACTATACAGTAGCAGACCATACCGTAATCATACCATACCATTTTATATGTAATGATAGACCATATCATACTGTAAAATGCAGGCAATAGCATACCATATCAAACTATCTATACAATGACACGCCTTACCATACTATACTATATAATACCAAAAAATGATAATCCATACCATGCAGTAAACTACAGAACCATATCTTACTATACAATGACAGGCTATACCATACCAGACCATACTATAAGATAACAGGCCATGCCATACCATACCATGACAGGCCATACCAAACAATACCATACAATTTCATGCCATATATCATACTATACAATGACAGGTCATACAATATCATACCATACTATGACAGGCCATATCATATTACACAATGAGAGGCCATGCCATACCATACCATAATATGCCAAACCATACCATACCATAACTTCCTATACAATGACAAGCCATACTATAATATTCTATACAATGAAAAGCCATGCTATACAATGACAGGTCATACTAAATCATACCACACCACACTGTACTCTATGATGAAAGATCTTACAATACCATACTGTACAATAACAGGCCATACAATACCATACAGTACTATACAGTGACCGAATATATCATACCATAGCTTACCATACTATACAATGGCATGCCATACCATATAATACTATACTGTTTAATGACAGCCTGGTCATATCATATCATGCCATATTATACAATGTCAGACCATACCATACAATATCATACCATACCATATTGTACAATGACAGGCCATACCATACCTTACCATGCTATATGACAGACCCAACCACACCATACTATACTGTATATTGGCATGCCATACCATATAATACTATATTATACAATGACAGCCTGGCCATACCCTATCATAACATACGATACAACGGCAGGCCAAAGCATACCAGAATGTGTAATGAAAGGCCATATAGAACCATACCATACAATGACAGACCATACCATACAATAACATACCATACCATGCCATACTATACAATAACAAGCCATATCATACTATATTACACAATGACAGACTGGCCATACCATATCATACATACCACACAACAACAGGCCATACCATGCCATACTATACAATGAAAGACCATACTGTACCAAACCAAACCATACAATATCATACCAGACCATACCATAGAATGATAGGCCATATGAAACCATACCACACCATACCATACTATACTATACAATGACAGGCCATACCATACCATACCATATCATACAATACTATACAATACCATGCCATACCATACAATGACAGGCCATACAATACCATACTATACCATACAATGTTTTACCATACCATACTCTACATTGACAGGCCACACCGTACTATACAAAGACAGGCCATATTGTACCATACAATACAATGAAAGGGCATAGCATACCATATTGTACAATTACAGGTAATACCATACCTTACCATACAATACAATGCATACCATACCATATTATACAATGACAGACCATACTGTATTGTACAATGGCAGGCCATATCTTGATGATATTCATTCAGGATTGTGGAGTGGATGGGGATATCATTGCTGCTGCAGATGAGGCCTCCAAGCCTGATAGTGTTTTTCTAATGGAATTTTGAAACACTTCAGCCACTGATGAAATCCTTAAATTGAGGTGTTTATACCTCCTTAAGCCAATGGGTTTAGCGAATGTTGTGATATATCTAATAGCTGAGTCCATGAGTAGCTGCCAATAACTAGCATTTAGCTCAAGGTTGGAAAGACATTGCTCCCCGTTCAACGGTGTGTAGCTCTTAGTGGTCTCAGCATGAGTCTGAAATAATAGAAGTTTTTTTAACCGATCGTGGGAAGGTGCTGCTTTGAACCTTAGGGCTGCAAATTATCGGACCAGGGAATCTACCATAAAGTCCTGATCTATTTTTGTCTATTGGGTGATTTTTCAATCTATACAGGTTGCTACCATTACTTCGTTGTCCTGATAATGACCCTGACAAATTGTTCCTAATAGGGTTGAGATATCGACAAATGTACCAATGGACTGACTGATTTATCATGATGCATGTACTGTACATTTACTTTGAGGCTTGCTGAGAATCTTCATCATTATCAGCCCCTAGAGACATATGATGTATATATTTTTTTACAGCACCAATGCACAACTTTTTCACTCATGTCACTGTTCACTTTCACTGCGTCGTTCTGGGACCACCTGTAATGTGATCTGGTGCATGAAATTAAATTAACCCTATGATTAATGTGGTTGTTTCTGAATCATAACATTTGTCCTAGGTGGTTTAGGCTTAAAACCTCTCCCGAAGGGGGCTTTTGTCTTGTTCTCGTCTGTACTAGCCCAGGTTCCCCGGGTTACAGGGTTGACACTTAACAGATTTGTAGACATCACACTCATGGCCAGCCCCTGTACACAGAAGGTTCTCCAAGAAATTATATGTGTCCTACCCTGCAAAGAGTAATAGGAGTGATCTCTTCACCATCCCATCTACTTGTCTCATGATGCAAAAGAAGTTATTGAGATGACTCATTCATGTCTTCCAGCATACATCAGCGGTAGTTGGCTCCACCAGCTCGCTAAATGAGGGCAATGCAGTAATGGATGCATGTACTAGAACTCCACTGGTAAAGCTTGCTTATCATTAGCCATAGCAGGTGAGCCTCAGTGCCTCTCTCTTTGACAAAGTTGGTGTTGCCGGTTCACACCATGACCATCCATTTTGACAACCATGAGATGACGCATGGAAACCTAAACCCTCATTGGGGATGGAAGAGGTCCTTGGTAGGTGATGAGGCAATCCTTATGTGGGGCTTATTGTTTTTGGAGCTCGTGTCCTATTGTAATTGTGTCAGGTGGAATAGTGGGCAGCTGCGCACAGGGGCACATTTCCTGTTTGTTGGGAAAAACAGCACTCCTCTGGGGTCCCTTTCTTTTGGAGTGCAGCGCTGCTGTGGGCTTGAGAGAGAGGCAACGCAGAGGCAAGTGCTTTCGGACTCATACAGGCTCCATGAGGCTGACAGGCCACAAGTCTCCCTTTCTGCTCTCGGGGGTGGGGCCCATTGGCACTGATAGAGCTGCCGGCTTAAGGGGTGTCTCAGCAATCGTCTGTAGCTCTGAGGATGCAGGTGGATTGCTGCATTGGGTTGTGAGGCAGAAGGTGATCACAGAAAGTATGGTTCTCTCTAGGCTGAGAGAAGGGCCCATCCTTCATCACCACTGTTAAGTCCTGGGCCACTGACACATCAGTCTGTGTCTTGGAGTCACCGCAAGCAGTACTGTGACCTTTTGTTTATTTCCTTGTTCAGATCCAGCCATAGGCACGGATGTATATGTGATGGCCCCTTCACATAGGGGTCAGGTGGCTCACTACAGCTATGTAGTCCATCTAAAGCTACAGTGAGTTTACCCCAGGCGCTTCCTTGGAGTTTGCAGAAGGTGTTCTTCACTGTCCCTGAGTCTGTTTTCCTGAAAGCAGCACTGTAGTTTGTCTCAAGCAGCTCTGTAGTTTACGTAGACGGTGCCCCAGGTTTTGTCTAAGGTTTTCCTAAAGTCAATCTGGGAATTGTCTGAAGCTCCTTTATGGTTTGACTGACTGTTTTGAGGATAGCCTGAAGCATCTCTTGGGTAATTTGAATTAAGTCTGCTCTGTGCTGAATCCACTCCTGGATTTGTCTGGAAGCCACTCTCGTGTCTTGCCTGAAGTGATTTTCTTTACATTTATCTGCTCTGTTGTTTGTCGGCATCCATTGTAGAATGTTCCCTTTGTCTCTGCTTTATCTGCATTTGCGGGTTGTCTGTTTCTCCTCTGGGGTTTTCCTGTATCAGCTCTAATATTTTCGATATTATCTCTGAGTTTAGCCTAAAGTTATTCTGGGGTCTGTCTGTATTTATCCCCTCTCAGGTTTTGTGATGTTGCTCCGTCCATGACTTGCCTGGAGCTGCATAGGTTTTTGTCTGCATCTTCTCTGCAGTTGGGTTAAAGTCTGGCATTTACCAGGAGCTGCACTGGAGTTTGCAGAAAACAGCTCTGCATTTGACTGGAAGCTGTTCCTTGATATTTGTACCATGGTGCCTATTGGGAAGCTTGTGACACATGTTTCTGTTTTTTTCTATGCAGGTCGTGGTGGTACATCTTCCACATTCTTGCTCTGCTCCTGATCCTGCTCCTTCCACAGAAGAGAGTCTCCTTTCCACATGAAAGCAGCAAGGCTGGGTCTTTACCCCTGGGTAACAATGGACCTCTGCACCAGAATGGAGCTACGGCTACTGGCAACAACATTGATCCCCCGGAAAAGATGTTGCACAGACAACATAAGCCCGTCTGCCTCTAAAAGCAAGCACTTCTGGCCGTGCAGCCACAGATTACATGGTGGCCAGAGTAACACTCAATGTACATGCACATACAGATTTGTTTTGTTTTCTGTCATGCGCAGACATTTTAAGAGGCACGAGCCAACAACACACCCTGAGCATGAGAGAGGACTCACCCAGACCTCATCAGTCCATTAGTGTGCCATGACCCATCAGGATCCGCCGGGAGAAGGCTGCTATGGAGTCCACCGATGCCAAAAATCAAAACTATATAGACGCTGCAGAGTACTGCCCTCTTGGTAAACCCGCTGAAATGTCAGGTCAGCTAGTCATAGAGCAGAGGTCTTCAAACTGGGGGGGCGGGCCCCCCTAGGGGGGCCTCAAGTGATCCCAGGGGGTGCGCCAGACTCTGGCCAAAAGAAACATTATACAGATAACAAGACTTTGTTTTAAGGAGAAGCATTTAATTGCATTTTTCAAAAGATAACAGTACTTAATTGCAATGTTTAAATATGTCTAGACATATTTAAACATTGCCATCTTTATAAAACAATTGTGAAAAATTCTGAGTGGGGCCCAATGATTTTTAATTTTCAACTGGGTGGGCACGGCATTCAAAAGTTTGGAGACCACTGTGACATAGAGTGAACAAAGTGCTGGAGCGGTAATCCCAGACTTACCACAGTAATATGGTGCTCACAAGGTTTTAATGTGTAAGCCTGAAATAGAATACTCCACAGAGAAATCAGATGTCAGAAGATGTTGGTATGTTGGAAAGGCAGGTAGAGCTGGGACTGAGTTGTGATAAGGCATTGATTTCATGAAACTCTGTTGCAGACCTACTTGGCCTCTGTCGGACTATTGGGAATTTGGTAGTCATTGGAAATAGCCCTGCAGAGGAATTGTATAGGTGGCTGAATTAATTCAATGTTTTTTTATAACAAAAAATCACCTTAACTTATATAATCTGTGTCCCCTCTTCTTTTCCTGCAAATCAATGCAACAATTACATACGCTCACAGCTTCTGCATGGAGCTTTTGGCTATCACTGCTCTTGCACAGCGGATCGTGGCCCTTCTCATAAGGTTCACGCTACATATATACTTTACATTAAAAATGACATAAAAAGTACCATCTGTCCAAGTTTGATAGTCTCGGGTCAGACAGCAAGCATGGCATTAAATTTCAAAGATTAGTTGGAAACACCACTCAAATCTTTATTATGCATAACAGTCACCCGTTCCCTCTCTAGAATTACATTTTAGGAGGGGGCCACATTGGGCCACAGGTAAAACTGATGGGGCCACAACAAAATATCACTTGTGTGATGTCTCCCCGCCAGCTCTGCGTTGCTGTCTCTCACTCGTTTGATTCTTCTACCTGTACCCGCTGTTTTGCTTCTGCCCCCACCCGTGCCTCCTGTATTGCTTCCGACCCTCGTCGCTGTGTTGCTTCCAACCCCCACCTATGCCCCTGTATTTCTCCCCACCCATGTAGCGTCCTCACTGATGTTTCCTCCCACCCGCTATAGAAAAAAAAAATGTACCTTTTTCTTAGTGACCGAACTTGGATCGGTAACTAAAAAGAAATAAAAGAACTGTGTGTCATTTTGTAGGCGTGTACACGTGCAAGATGCATACATTTACAAAACTGATATAGCCGGCTACGTCAAAAGTTTTTTTTTTTATTCTTTAGCCATGCGACATAGCCTTTGGAATGCTGCGCTACATGCCTAAGACAATTGGCAAAGTTAATAGGGCCCAAAGGCAAGATCTATCGACTTTGCCAATGCACCTTAGCTTGGGTCAATTATAGTCCTTGCAGGAAGCTGAGAGCGTAACAATGTTTAACAGAATTTACAGTTTTTAAAATATTATTTTTCCAGTGATAAACCAGTTGAAATTATTTACTGTTTTTCAGAACAACAGACACAACACGTTTTAATTTTACTAAAGATTTGTTTTAATGTTCAGTTTTGTCCCACTACAAGGCACGTAGACCGTGTGAAATGTATTTTATTTGCAGTAAGCATTAAATTATTTTCGTTTCAGTTGTTTCAAAATGTTTATGCATTCTTAATACCAGGTATGTCTCTGTTATATTTTCGTGAATTCTCTAAAAGGTTGACTTTTTAATGAACAGAATGCACTTTGGCCCTACCTAACTTTCAGTATGGCAGCAGTTCATGTGTTTTATCTGTGGCCAAGCCTACCGCTAACTGGGACCTCCATTTAGGGGCTCAATGGCTGAAGTGAGCACCTACCATAAAGACTTGTGTGCCTTTAAGGTTTTTGGTTGGGTAAAGTGTGCTTTCTCCTGTTCTCCAGAGGGAATCTTAGACAGGCTGTTATTAGTAAAACATTTTCCAGCTGACCCGTCAAGAATATTTTCAGTTCTATTAAGGAGTCTGTGGCGCAGATTATGCTTCTCTATCTTTACTGCTCAAAATTTACAGCAGAAAATTAACACAGTATTAACAGACAAACTACATTTCCCATGAACACCTTGCTCATGACATGTCCGCCACCCCCACCCAATCAGGGTACCCTTAGCTGTATACATGCTTGAGCCATCATAGTCCTTCCGCTTTCTTTGCATGTTTGGTCTGGAGAAAAGTACCATTCTTCAACTTCTATAAATCCAGCATAACTTTACACTCTCAAATTGCAGCAATGGGATTCCGGTCTTGGAAGTCTGCTGCTGTCAGAACATTTCAACCACACTTATGAATTAACACCATTCTGCCAGGAACTAGAACCAACATCGAAATGTCGACAATCATCTCTCAATGCTGCTTATGCTCTTCACTTTTGATGGGAGAAACATCAAAGCCTTAACCACAGATTTTGGAATAGAACAACTCCATCATACGCATAACGCAAAATTAAGGAATGCCTCATTTAGGAAAATCACAATACTGGTCTTTATTCAAACATATAAATCATGTAATATGTCACCTTAAACAATGTATATATACAAAAATATATTCTGTGTTCCAGGGTGTGGGGGGGTGGGGGTATTTATCCTCACTTCCAAATCCTTTATAGAATTGAAAATTCTTGACGTGTCAGCTACAACATATTATATTCTATGTCAGGACCATAAACCAAGATTTTGCAAGTTTAAAGCTGTCTCACCACAGTAGATGCTACATTAACAATCGGTTTATGATAAAATGTTTTGAACATAGATGCTGCAGCCATAATGTCCTTCAATTTAGAACCTAGGGAGTAAGATTTGGGAGTCAAAGCTCCTCTGACCAAGTGTGCTCCAAAGGCTGACACATCCACTCCCGCACCCACCTGGCTAACGTGGATGACGCCACCCAGCCGAAAAGGTTTATGTAATGCAATCAGAAGCTGTCCAGCATATTCCTGTCTCAACTCTCTAGGACAATCCTCATATGTCTTCAAACATTTCACCATACACAGTTTAGGATTCTCTGCAAAGGCTGGATAAGAAACAGACTCAGAGTTTCGTTTTTGTCCTTTTAGAAATAGAAAAGGAAACTGCTAATGGAGAAAACACAGTACCTGCTACATCCAAGGCTTTGACCTCTGAAATTCTCCTTCATGAGATTAGACATAATATGGTCACCAACTTTGTGGAAAGTTGTTTTTGTGACAAATCTTAATTTGTGGGCCCTGTTGTCAAAAACTTGGGAACCGCATTGACCCACGAAAGCGCAGAATATTTTGATTTGAGAAGTTTAACTTATCCAACACCCCTCAGAATTTTACAGATCAATGGATGTTTGCCAACCAGTTTCCCATTTATTGGAAGGTGTCCAGCTGAAATGGCGGATCTATAATTGTTAACTGATTTGTATGCTAGTCTGCTCTGTGCTAACTGTGACAAGAAGTTTACCACCCATCATAACTCAGCTGCCATAGGAACTACGTCCCGTTCATTGCATCAACCAACCCATTGTCACCAGGCCGAACAATATCTCTTGTGAATATTGGATGATCAAGCTTGCTGGAGGTAGAATGCAACTTATGTAAAAGTTCTGGCACTTCCATCATCTCAAGAAACTCTACAAGCCATCAACATCAGTTGTCCTAACATTATAAGTGGATGAGGCATCCCTAGTGGATCTGTTAGAAGGTCCTGGAATAATGGGAACTGAAGGAGGCAGTCACACAAGAACTCTAACAGTGCTGGTAACCATGGTTGAGCTTTTCACCTTGGCATCACCAAGACCAGTTTGGCCATCTGCAATCTCGTCTGAGATATCACTCTGGGAATTATCAGGAAAGTGTGAAGAGCCTAATGTAGGTTGCTCCCCCCAGTTCTGCAAAAAAGGCATTGGTTTCGACCGCTATGGGATAGTGTTGAAGTAAGCCTCAGCAAGGCCTACTAGTGCAAGGGGTTCACCTTTCTCTGCACAAAGTCCTCAGACCATGTAGGAAGAAGTTGGCACAGAAACTGGAATAAAAGACAAAAGTTTATTAACCTCATGAGGTGGTACTACAGTTCAGACAGCACCCTTGGGTAATGTCTGAAGTAGCACACTGAACTGAGAGAGCATGGTCCTTTTATACCCACACAGGGGCTAAAAGGAGGTGGTACAATTATGGAAACAAGACTTGTATATATGTAAGGTCATGTGGAAAATGCACAGTCGACAGGTAGGAGGAGCTAACAGTTTCCAAGGACTAACAGCTGCAGACCTTACTGAGCATGTGCGAAAGTAAGAGATGCTAAATATAACTTGTCACTAGGCAGATTTCAAGAGCAGTTAACAGAAAGGTAGGACAGAGCACATGGTGAGCACATGGCAGCATGTAGCAGAGAAAATGGCTGCCATGAATACAAAATGGATTCCGCAAAATGTTTACAATAGTAACTAAATACAAGATGTCTTCTGCTAATGCTTAATCTAATCACTGCTAAATTACAACAGACGACCCTTTCAGCATTAGCTGAAGACATTCGTCTTTCTGGGATAATCTAAATATTCATCTTGTATATTTATGCTCATCATTTCAGCTATTTCCTTATCTAACATATGTTGTGCTTTCATTTCTGTAATATTTCTTTTAGTAGGCATACAAGCAGTAATACACATGGAGCAGAACATTGGACCACACTGAATACAGATACAGCATGTGAAAAAATATTGCAATCATTACACACACATGACCTTCCAACAGGTAGTTGGTAATATCCATAGTTACCACAAACAAAATATGTATTATGTGAAGCTGTAAAACTACTATTATTTACACCCCCAATAGTTAAAATCAAGGTACAATCGCTTATCCCTACTGGAATTCGTCCAATGCTTCGTATACATAAATCTGCTTTAGTTTTTGTAACAGAAATCCCAAATTGTTCTTTCTTGTCAGAGTCTCGTATATTTGTGAAGACATATGGTATTGAAACATTGTCCGGTTGATACTCTTCCGATTCCCATTTAGTTCCTTTGGCTTGAGGATACCCATCTTTGTCTTGGTAGCATACTTTATTAAGGCGAAAAAGAAGTCCGCCCTCTGTACGTTTTCCAGATGCAAACAAAAGCATGTACCAAGCTTGACAAGAACCATTGTGTGAAAAAGGAAGAGGAATGAAAGGTGTTCCTCCTTTCTTTTGATGCACAGGTATCATTCCACATACCCAACAGTTAGTAGTATTTGTAGCATTATGAGTATGATGCAACATCTGAATGAAAGTATTATTGAAGTACGATTGACGGTGCTTCTGCTCCTGATAGGGAAGCGTAAAGTAATAGTGATCCTCTGGTACTGGAGTAGTGGCAACAAAAAACTCACGAGCAGGAGACTTCTTTTCAACAAACCAGGTGATTGTTGCTGTAACCACCAAAACAACAACAAACCCCATAACACTAATGATCAATTTGTTATTCATTTTAGCAACAACGATAATCGACCCTTTCAGAAATGAATTAAAAACAATCGTTGGAGCTCTTATCCCTGGGCAGCCGCTGATTTCTTCACCAAGGGCCAAGACAGGTGTCACTACTCTAATGCATGGCTGATCCACCCCCCTTGCCACATTGGCTCTCCGTTTCACTAACCCAGGGCGGTAGCTCAACCAGTCTTTTCAAAACAATTTTCAGATTCTTTCCTTGGTCTCAAATTATATCGCAACACTCCAGAAGTCGTATAGTCCGAGAAGACCTCTGCAGATTCGTCAGGTGATATAGCACGGCCTTTCTCCGTAGTCAAAATCTCTCGATGATCGGTCAGCACAGCAGGTTCCACCAAGGTAGGTAGCACTCTCTTGCAGTGAGTATTATGGACCCAATTCTTGCGGTTCGTCACTCGAATTGCTGTCCTTGTCGCAAGGAGCACCTGTTCTGGGCCTCGCCACCTTGGTTCCAAGCTGCTTGATCTTTCAAAAGACTTAATCATCACCTGGTCACCAGGTCGGAATTCATGGCCTTCACCTGTAGATGTGTCAGGAAGTGCTTCTCGAATCTGTTGATGAATAGAAACCAAATTGTCGGTTAACTGTGCCAAATAATCATTCATCAGGACACAAGGTACATCATATACGGATTTTGGTTTAGGAACTCCCCAAATATTCATTGGCCTCCCGAATACTACTTCATAGGGGCTAAGGCCAAGTCGGGAGTGTGGCACTGACCTAATAGACAATAATGCCAATGGTAATGCATCCGGCCAAGTTAAGGATGTGGAAGCCTGTATCTTCGCTAACTTCAGCTTCAAAGTAGCATTATACCTTTCCACCAACCCTGCTGATTGTGGGTGGAAAACCGCATGGAACTTCTGTTTGATCCCTAATCCTTTCAGGAGATACTTAATAACTTCCCCAACAAAATGAGGTCCATTATCACTCCATAAAAGTCTGCAAACACCAAACCTAGGGAAAAATTCTTTCAAAAGCACCTTCGCTGTGGTAATGGCAGTATTATCCTTTGTGGGGTACGCCTCTATCCATTTACTGAAGGCACAAACCACCACCAAGACATACTTTAAATTGTTGCAGCATTCAAGCTGAATATAATCCATTTGTAGAACTTCAAAAGGTGCAGTTGGTGTAGCAAACCCTCCTGCAGGAGTACGTGTCCCTTTTCCAGGATTGTATTGTAAGCAGACCAAACAAGACTGTACTACTCTCTTAGCTGTACTGGAAATTTCTGGATGCTCCCAAACTTGCGTAAGCAACTTCATTATTGTTGAAGCTCCAACATGTGCCAGCCCATGTGCCATCTGAACCATAGGTTGTACAAAAGCTATAGGCAATTTCCATTTATCCATCTGCTTATTCCGCCAACAGCCCTCATCATCCAATTCTCCATCTTTAGACCATTGCTCACGTTCTTTCACAGAAGCAGATTTCTGTATATCTAATACGTCTTGTCTAGCATTATGCCAACGTTCAGCTTGTGACTTCACTACATACATAGAAGTAGTACTTCGCTGCATCGCAGTCTCACGTGCTACACGGTCTGCAAGAGCATTACCTTGCCCTTTCTTATCGGTCACTTTCTTATGTGCACTACATTTCACAATAGCTAGTTTATTTGGATATGTCAATGCAGTCAAGAGGTTATGCACTAATTCTCTGTGCATTATCTGCATCCCGTGGGATGTGAGAAAACCTCTCTCCTTCCAAAGCAAACCAAAATCATGAGCCACTCCAAAAGCATAGCGGCTGTCTGTATAAATGTTCACACTTAAATCAGTACTAAGCTCACATGCTTGTGTCAAAGCTATTAGTTCAGCTGCTTGAGCTGACTTCTGTGGTATACGAGCTGTCTCCACTACCGTGTGTATTGTGGTGATTGCATATGCAGCTGAGGTCGTACCATCTGGCAACTTCAAACAAGACCCATCAACCCACAGTTCCCCGTCTACATCTAAAAGGGGCGTATCTTGTAAATCAACACGACCCTTTGTCTGTTCTTCGGTAAGGAATATACAATCATGTGTTTCTTGTGACTGAGGCTGAGTCACCGGATATGGCAACAAAGTAGCTAGATTTAGTGTCGCACATCTCTTCAGTGTAATGTGAGGAGCCAACAATGTCAACTCATAACCTGTCATACGGGCGCTAGTTAAATGTTGTGTCTTTGTTTGATTTAAAAGAGCATCAACCGCATGGGGTACTAGCACCAACAGCTTATGTGACAAAACTATCCCTTCACTCTGACGTATTGAGACAGCTGTTGCGGCAACTGAACGAAAACACCCGGGCAACACTCGAGCGACAGGATCAAGTACTGCTGAAAAATATGCACAGGGACGCTGCTTATCGCCATGTGTCTGTACTAAAACTGATAATGCACATCCATCTTTCTCATGTATGTAAAGTGCAAAAGGCTTCATGTAATCTGGAGTACCTAACACTGGTGCAGAACAAAGGGCTTGTCGCAGCTGCCGGAAAGCAGTCTCACATTCATCTGTCCATGGGAGGGGCATTGGAGTATTTTTTGTCAAAGGTGCTAGCAAAGGTTTGGCAATGTGTGAAAAACCCTAATATCCATTGCCTACAAAAAGAAGTAAGACCAAGGAATGCACGAACATCTTTCTGAGTAGAGGGTACTGGTGTGTCTAAAATTGCTTGAATACGATCTGATGTAAGTGCACGGCCCTCCTTAGACAAAAGGTGACCTAAATAGGTTACCCTTGGTCTACAATATTGCAATTTCTTTCGTGACACTTTATGATGGTGTGAAGCAAGAAAAGAAAATAAGGACAAAGTGCACTTTTCACATTGCTCCGGGGTATCAGCTGCCAACAAAATATCATCGACATATTGTATGAGAGCCACACCTTCAGGCAAAACAAAAGAATCAAGGTGTCCAAAGTCATAGTACAAGAACTAATTGCTCCCTCAACTTCCTAATAAAAGGCGGCTGGATTTTTCCGCGGGTCAGGTAATGCTGTTTTAAGTGCCATTACTTCTGCCCTATTCCAAGGAGTATACACCCAATTATAAATAAAATAACCCTTAGCATCAACAGAAGTTTTATCATCACTTGTACCAAATCCTTTAGGAGGAACATACAAAGGCGCGGCCTCCCGCATTGGTTTCGCGTGAACTATCATAATCTTATCTGTTCCAAAGATGGAAGCTTGCACCCCGCCGGTCTGAGATGTCCGTGCAACTACGTCCACAGCCCTTTTCTCCTCTTGCAAACGGACTGCCACAACACATAATTTCATTAAAAGCCTGATTGCATCAGCCACCTGGGAGAAAACAAAAAGACCATCACGCATTTGCTTATGATCAGCTGCTACATCATCGGGCTCTAACGTCATCAGAATATTTCCGATATAGGTCAATAACGTCTGAGCCAAATGCCTCAGTAAAATATAGCTGCTCTTTTTCCGTCCACCCTTTCATGTTGTCTAAAAGTTCAAAAGCAGAAACAAAGCTACAAATTGTTTTATGAGCAATAGATCTAAGCTCAGACGCACGGTCAGCAGGCAGCATAGAGCGACTGTCCAGCATCTTCTGGTGCTCCGAACTGGAGACTTTAGGTAACTCATGAGGGGCAGAAGGGACGACATACGGAGGTGGAGGGCGATCTAGTAACAATAAATCATCATGTGGTTTATTAAGGATAGGATAGAGAGGTTGCCTAACAGTGTATTGGCCAGTTACCTGTAGCTTACGTTCTTTCTCTTCTAGCTCCTTTAAGTCATTTATTTCTTTCTTTCTCATTTCCAATGCTTTCACATATACATTCTTCCGCTGCTCTTTCTCAAGCAAGGCTTGCTCACGCTTCACTCGTCCACGCGCTTCTTTCTCCCACATTCGTACACAGTCAAACATATCTTGCCTAGACTTTCGCTTACACATACATTGTTCCACATACTCAATCTTTCGCAAATCAAATGACCCATGCATAGGCCAACGTAACTCAGGATCCGCGCGGGTGTATTTATTCCATAATGTGCTGTACATTATAGAAGAAAGACCATGTTTAACATACATATCTCTATTTGGCATCCCCTCTGGGGGTGCCGGATGCGATTCTTCCAGTCTCAAATTGGTACCATTACAAAAGCAACACATCCTACGAAGTGCGCTAAAAACAGGCATGCCAAAAATAGTGCAGAATATGCAATATTATAATCAAAGTAGCACTTAAGGTGCCGTTCAAATCAAAATTAAATTGGAGAAAATTCTCCTCATTACCTGCCTATATAAATTGCAATTTATATATCAAATCCAAAGAATACAAATTGACTAGTCACCCAAATCACGAGAGCCACAGTAAGTAGTGCTAAACTACATTACCAAACACAGGCATCAAAACCCACAGCAAGTGCCGTAAAACGGCTCTTACCAATCACAGGGTGTCCAGGTTCCAACTGCCAAGTTCTAAAATCGACCAAATGGTCACTGCATGACGAATGAACAAAAAGGATCTCAGTCGAGGACCGGCGCCACCTGGATGGTCAAGTCAGAAGGAAGGGAAAAACGCTGTGGTTGCCAAGACTCGGGTCTCCTCAGGCATTGATCGTCCGCAGCGAAATCCCAATCCTTCGTCGCGACCAATCCGTTGGGCATCCGAGTCGCCGATGAGTCCCTGTTCGGGCGCCAATTTGTTGAAGTAAGCCTCAGCAAGGCCTACTAGTGCAAGGGGTTCACCTTTCTCTGCACAAAGTCCTCAGACCATGTAGGAAGAAGTTGGCACAGAAACTGGAATAAAAGACAAAAGTTTATTAACCTCATGAGGTGGTACTACAGTTCAGACAGCACCCTTGGGTAATGTCTGAAGTAGCACACTGAACTGAGAGAGCATGGTCCTTTTATACCCACACAGGGGCTAAAAGGAGGTGGTACAATTATGGAAACAAGACTTGTATACATGTAAGGTCATGTGGAAAATGCACAGTCGACAGGTAGGAGGAGCTAACAGTTTCCAAGGACTAACAGCTGCAGACCTTACTGAGCATGTGCGAAAGTAAGAGATGCTAAATATAACTTGTCACTAGGCAGATTTCAAGAGCAGTTAACAAAAAGGTAGGACAGAGCACATGGTGAGCACATGGCAGCATGTAGCAGAGAAAATGGCTGCCATGAATACAAAATGGATTCCGCAAAATGTTTACAATAGTAACTAAATACAAGATGTCTTCTGCTAATGCTTAATCTAATCACTGCTAAATTACAACAATAGGGTCCCCAAGTGAAAAACACTGAGAGTTGTATATTCAGGCAGGTCATGTAAAGGTTCAACACAGAGCTACCCCAAAGTTAATTCAAAGTCTGAAAGATATGAGGGTGAAGTCTCCATTCATTGTAACCCTGAAGGAAGTGACAGTTCCAGTCCACAACCACATTCCCTTGGCCTGGAACGTATTCCGCCACCACTGAGATTTGATTTTGCAGGTAAAAATGTCAGAAGTCCTCGGCGATCTCCCCCAACAGATAGGATTGTGTACCCCCCAGTTTGTTGATGTATCAGACTGCAGATACATTGTCCATCCTCAGTACGATACAACAGTTCATCCTGTGTGGGTGGAGACTCTTGATGGCAAATGAACCCTCTATCAGTTCTAGGAAGTTGATATGAAGACATAATTCCTCTAGGCACCATCTGCCCCCTGTGGAGATCAGGTCACAACACGCTCTTTAGTCCCTTCTGCTAGCATCCAATTTGATTATCACCTTGGGTGCTGAATGAAGATTGTCCTGCCATTACAGGCGTCCAGCTGATTGAGCTAACAGTTTCATTCCATTTTGACCTCTTCTGACAGAGCAATCAACTTTGAGTAAGACACCCCTTTTTGGAGATGGAAGATTTTCAAGCATTGCAGAGCTTGATAGTTGGCCAGGCTCAAGAAAATTGCCTGCATGGAGAAGGCTAATAAGCCCAATATCCTGGCTAAAGATCTGAAAGATACCATCAACCTAGACATCGTAGATTGTAATTCTTTCTTTTTTGCTTTTTACTTTCTGTGTTGGTAAATTCAGTTGGGATTTCACTGAGCTTATCTGAATCCCAGAAAGTCTGTGAATTGCGTGGGGACTAGCACTGACTTGGACGTGCTGATTGGAAACCCCAGATCTTGAAGTAACGGTATCGTCCATGAGAGGTGTAACTTCATGATCACTGGATCCTGAGCGGTAAGGATCAGATCATCCAGGTAAACTATCAACCTGATACTCTTGCATCTCAGAGATTCGACTACTAGCTTCATCAGTTTGGTGAAACACCAAAGGCTGAAGATAGACCGAGGGGAGCACTGTGAACTCCAACCACTCCTCCTGCTATTGGAACTGAAGAAATCACCTGCGTGCAAGGAATAATGCGATCGGACAGATAAGTATCCTTGAGATTGAGTCATATCATCCAATCTCCCTTTCTCAATAGATTTCTTAGCAGATGGATACACTCCATCTTGAAATGGTGGTACACAATCCATAAATTGAATTCTTTGAGGTTTAAGACCAGACAGAAGCCCCCTTCCTCTTTCTGCACCAAAACAACTGTGGCAAGAAAACCTCTCAAGTGTGGCAGAGATCTGCAAATCACCTCCTTCTTCAGAAGCCCTCAGATTTCAGAGTCGATAAACATTTGTTTGTGTGGGAAGAAAGGAGAGGACCTGTAAAGTTGGCTTTGGTGGGTTTGTTGTTTGCCCCTGTGACCACCTTGTCCATAGCGGTGATGGCCCATCAAACTCAGGAGAGAACCAAGGTTGGTCTCTGTTGTATGTTAAGCCACCTTATCGGTGTCCAGCAAATCCCCTTGCAGCGACCTGGTAGAAACTATAGCTGGACACTTGACTGCTGAACTGCCTGGCACTAACAAAAAGGCCAGAGTTGAAGACTTTCTTGAGGGAAAGCTGAGCTTTACCAAGACCGAAAAGGTGGCTATAAATTTGCCCAGGCCTTTTACAGATTTGTGTCTGAATAGGAGCTCGTTCACCAGGGGATCTGCTTCTGTGGCTGCTGGTTCGGCCAATTTGGAATCAATTTGCATCAAGATGGATTTGTGTCTATCCAAAGAGATCATACAATTAGTGTTCAATTCAGCCCAGCTAATTAGGACATCAGAGTCAATGAGAGTAGCCACTTCTTTGGCTTTATAAGGTGATTATAGTATCTTGGTCAATGGAGCTGAGATACCCAGTAGTGTTTCCTGGCAGCCCTGCCAGATGCAGTCTAGCCCTTTTTTGGGGTTCTTCGAGAACTTCTGTATGAACGCTGCCTTGTTGGGGTCAACCTCAGAGGTGCTCACCAAAGATGGATGTGGGCATTCCGCACATAAACATGTTCTGACCTCCTTCTTGAAGCCTTCTGTACATATTCTGCCTCTTCAGGGGCTGGAATCCAGTCAGTGGACCTAGGATGAATTATTTCCTCTACATAGAAATGCAGCACCTTTGCTTGACTGTTGGCTTGATCTTGAGGTTCGATTTGGCAGGTTTAGAGCCTTGCTCATCCTGAGAGAAGGTTGAATGCAAGGAGTGAGAGGAGGAGGAGCCTAGACTTGAGGGGTTAGGCCTTTAGACCCCAAAATGGCCAGGCATGTCAGAGACACCATAGCCATGGTCCAGCAATATGTTAGAGGAGATATTTTGCATGGTTGCGGCATGAGGCCAGCCCGAGTCATTTTGGGATGGGTCCAAAGACCCTTTTTAATTCAAAGAAGTTGATCGCATCAGTCTTCTTTTGGCTCACAGTGTATTTTGTAAGTGGTCTCATGAATAGGTGAAGTACCACCATTAAGGCTCAGTTAGCAGCATCATGCACCTAATTGTCCAGGGCCTCAACTAAATGTTCTTCTACTGCATACCCCTCATACTTCACATAGTCATCATAATCAAGCACTTAATAGTCCTCCATATCTGGAGTAAGACCAGTCACTGTAGGCTCCCAAGAGAACTGGGGAGCGTAACCCCAGAAATCGGGCACCATGGTATAACCAGCTAGATTGGATTTGGAAGGAGGCCTGCGCTCTTAGAGCAAACCCTTCTTTTGATTTTGCATCCTTTAAAGAGGGCCTAGTTGAGGAAACAATTAACAGGAGGGCACATAGTTGAAGCCTCCGCTCAAAATGGAGTTTCAGGGGTGGGAAGCCAAAAAGTAGCCCAATCACTACTATGTGTAGCCCAAAATCGAGACTGGGGCGAGAGTTCGTAGCCTCAGTGCCCTCTCTGGCAGAAATCAGAGGATTGTGTCAGCTGTGCTAGCCACATGCCAGACATGCTGAAAAACACGGATACCTAGTCATGAGTTGTGTCTCTATCTTCCACCACCCTACGCTTCTCTTTATCTCATGTTTACAGGTTTGTTTTATTGTTTCTTTCTTCGTTTGCCACTGTTTTCCTATACTCACTTCTTCCTTTTTTCTCTCTTTTTTGTCCCTCTCTCACTATTGCTGTGGATCAAAGTTCAAGGGTGAAAAATAATTTCTGGTTCCCAACAAATGCCCACCACCTGCAGCCACTGCACAATGTAAGCACTGGTGGTGACATGGCAGATCAAGACAGCATTGCAACAAA
Organism: Pleurodeles waltl; assembly: GCF_031143425.1. Classification (NCBI taxonomy): domain Eukaryota; kingdom Metazoa; phylum Chordata; class Amphibia; order Caudata; family Salamandridae; genus Pleurodeles; species Pleurodeles waltl. The sequence goes on from NC_090440.1 coordinate 991,328,399, forward strand.
ATGTTGTCACAGTAGGAGTATTGCAGTGCAGGTCCCCGCTACCAGTGAATACCCAGGCAAGCACCTCATTGGGTCAGCATTGGGTTGTGAGTTCAAAGTTTTATGCACAAGAGTAAAAATCAGCAGATACTGCTTTCATGCCCCCAATCAGGGCATTTGTTACTGGGTGCATGTAGTTTTCTTTCCCATGCAGACTAGACCCTAGACAGAAATAGCAAGAGGGAAAGAGAGCTTTGGACATGGAGAGTCTCACAGCTTTATTAGTACAGCCTCTCTCTAAAATCCCCGTTCAGTGTCTATGGTCAGAGTACAGCGTTTACTACTGATGGTCTGGTTCTTCTCTATGATCTTTCTACCTCCGCAGGAGGAAATCAGAGGTATGTTTGAGAGTGGAGGCCCCACAATATGCACCACTGCTCTCTAGGTTAGACGCTGCATATTGCCCCAAGTGACAGGAGTTGTGAGGGCAGATATCCAACTGCGTGAGGGTCAGGGTGACAGATCAAGACATCCCTTGGGCTCGACTTCAGTCCTTAGGGGCAAACAACAGCAAGCAAGGTCTCCCTTTACATCTGTGTCCCCAGCACCAACGCACCACTGTAGGATCCTCCCAGGGGCCAGTTGTGCCTTTCCTGGCAGAAACTCAGCTCAGTAGCCAAATAAGAGTCCAGCGAGCCTGTGAACCGAGTGGGTATTTTGGCGGGGAGAACTAGATCAGGTGAAAACAGTATTTTAACCTGATACATTCTACATTCATGTGTCTGATTACACAAATCTACAAGGAAGGGATTAGCGACTTTTGGAAACAGAATCACTGCTAGACGAAGAGCCTCTAGTCACAGAAATGCCCCTGAATGAGAAATCCCCAGGTGCTAGAAAAAGGTGAGGGGCACAGAGGGGCCTCTTGGCCATACCGCCCACCCTTCCTCGCGCAGAACTCCTTTAACGTGTTTCTGTAATTTAGAGCTGTTTAATCAATATAGGTCTATAGTCTAAGGATGTGCGTTGTTGCAAAAGTTTTTGTGACTATTTTTTAAAAATGTCACAATTTCCATTGATGCCACAAAGTTTATATAATGGATGGAAACTTTCACTAAGTAGGTTTGAGTGAGAAAAACTACAAAAAAATAATTTTGGCAAGAAAATTGCCACACACACATTTTCTGTCAGAACATTGTCAAGCCCCAAAAAAATATATATGTTAAAAACGTTTCACGTAACCACTGGTGAAAAACTCAGTACACTTCAAAAACTAATCCATATGACATTTGGAATGTGCAATATGGCTGAGGAGGGCTGTTTCTGAATGCCAAGAGGTGCTTGTGGAGGCCCTACTATGTGAACATAGGATACACCCAACACTGAAGATACATTTTGGAAATACACTTATAACATTAATTAGATACACAAAATAAAAGGCACCTCTTTTATTAATGTAAGAAGAGTGTTGAGATTTGACTGCTGATGAAGGCAACACTGTATAAGTTTCACACAAACAGTTTCGCTTTGATAGGTTGCAGTGCCATTTTTTGTAAATTTGTAGCCCTGTGCATCTACACAAGACAAAGGGCCCAATGTAGAGTTTGGCAGAGATGGTACCCCATTGCAATGGTGATGGAGAACCACCCAACTGAAGGTCTTCCTTCATTTAGATTTGGGCAGGCCTTCAGTATGTCGGCGGTGAACACTGTTGCCGGCATAAGCTTCTGACAGCCTGTCGCAGTCATAGCTGTCAGAGGTTTTCCTATTTTTCTACCCACCATATTTTGAGTGTATGGATAAATTACAAGGTTTTACTGCCCGTCATTGCCAGGTAAACCCTGGTGGTAAAGGGCAACAAAAACTGAAAAATGACTCTCACGGCATGCAATAAAACTCTCAAGGGGGGGGGGTCATAGTTTTTTTTATTTCAAGAAACAAAATGCTGCTTTGAGAAGAATATTGAACACCTTTCAATGCATTTTCAAGAACCACCATGATGACATTTCCTTGAAATGCAAAGAATGTCCACTGGGAATGTATACATCTCTAAATTTGCCATGCTGAGTACCCTCACCCTGGTGAGAGTAATGTACTTCACCGTGGCAGTGGTGCATATTCTATACGCCAAAGTCCAAATCTGGCACTAAATCATTAATTGCTGGTGATTTTGTATAGGGTTTGCTGACTGTGTACAAATTAATTTCTTAAGAAAACTATGGCCGGATTCAGGAAGGCCTAGCGCCTCCTTGCGCCACATTAGTGTAATGTTTTATAATGCTAACGTTGCTGAATGAGGCCAAATTCACCGCGCCAGATTTACAAAGTGGCGCAATGCATGCACTGCACCACTTTGTAACCCCTTGTGCCACATTATGCCTGCACTAGGCCTACTGTATGCAAGCGGGGCATTCCCTCATTTGAAGGCCCGCAAAAACGGCGCAGTGGAATCTATAAGATTCCACTGCGTCATTTTTAGTGACTTTAATGCCTGCACAGAGCACGCATTAGAAGGGGGCACACCATTGTTCTTAATGGGCCCCTATGTACTTTGCAGGATTAACGCCAACATTTTTGGCGCTTACCCTGTAATATACAACAATAGCATCAAAACTTATGACGCTATTGTCCTTAACATTCGCCATGGTGCACCGTATGTTAAATATGGCACACACATGGTGGTGTTAGGGGGGAACTAAGGGGCACAAGAAAAGCAGCGCTGCATATAATGCAGCACCACTTTTCTTGAATTTGGGCCTATGTACTTTCTGTAGTGATAGGGAACCCATCATAACAATGTGTGCTAAAATGTCAAAACAGCTAGCTAATAATAAAACAGAAATCCACTCGTAATTTGCATATAACAACATAATTTGCATTCTTGCATTATTTTTCATTTCTTGTCTGAAAATGTGCATTTCCTTGTGGAGGGGGTGTCATAAATCCAGTGTCACTCATAATTAGATTCCCGGCGAAAGCAGGAGTTTGCATAGCTAGCACTATTTGCAAAGATGTCCTCTTCTATGTAAGAGTACAGCAATGAAGTGCCCCCTCCCACGGTCATAGGGCCAGATGTATCAAAGGGTTTTACCCATTCTGTGTCTATGGCAAAATGTGTTCATACATATGGCCCATAGTGTTTTAATTCGTTCTCTACCGCACTATTACGGACACTTCAAAAGCTATCCGGGTTTGCACTTTATGTATTCCACCACCATACTCAGTGAGGACAATCACAGCCTGGCAGTGACATAGACATTTGTGGAGCTGTAACAAAGGCACTAGGGACTGATACCATAAGAAACCGGAAGGGGGAAAATAGGAAGGTGGCGGTGGGAATGCTTGGACTGATCTGAGCTACTGGTGATTGCTTTGTACAAGCTCCACTTCATCGTCCTTTTACTCGCTGTCCCACTGCAGATGAAGACCAACACAGAAATCAGTCTTGGTGCTGCCCACAAGGAAAGTCCAGCCTCAATTGTTAGGGCACTTTCCTTTTGAGCAGGGTCAAGCAGTCCAGGTACTCCTTAGTCCTCGGCCTATTCCTTGGGTAGGCCAAGTGTACAGCACAAGTGCTGCGCTAATAAGGGTCTTCTTCAATCGCCGCTCTGAAACAGGAGAGGAGAGTGCTCATAAGTACAGCGCATGTGCTGCACTAGAGGCGTTCTTCAGTTCTCAGTCTGACAGGGGCTGCTTACAGTGCCCTTGCTATACCAGTGATGGTACAGTTCATCCTTTGTCGAGGGGACACTGCAGATGCTGCACTGGAGATGATTCTCTTCTCTCCTCAGTCCAGTTGCTGGGTCAGCTCGTGGATGCAGCACGTTGCTGCACTAGTGATGGTGGAGCTCAATCCTCAATCTGTGACGGGGATGCTCGTGGCTACAGCACACATGCTGGTGTCCTGCATGTCAGATTTCCTAATCTTTCATTTTGCATTCCCAATGCTGCATCCATTTAAGTAATACTAGCATATATGTAATATGTATCTCAGCAATTCACATAGCCACAACCATGAAGAAGTTACCTCATACCTGTCATGCCCACGTACACACAGAAAGACATTATAGCTATATAATGGGTAAAGACGCCTCAAAACATGACAGCTGTTTGAAGCCAAGCAATAAACAAATACACACCACAGTAGAATGTCAATATCTTTCGCCACAAATCCATACGCGTAATGCTCCACCCGGGACCATAACAGGATTTTGCTGCTTACTATCCAGTACTTATCACTAATCAGTACATTAGTCTATCCTAAACTGGCCTACCACCATCTAATAACACTCATCTCTTCACAGTACGAAATCCAATCAAATATAATATCAACAGACCACTTGACCCCAGTCAACAAGAATCCGAGAAACACCGAGAAAGGGTGCCCAGATTCTGAAAGCACTTCGGAAACACATAAATAATGGGAATGTTCGAAGTGCACTTACCACATGCCACGTTGATTGTGTTTAAGTTAAAACGAAGGCTCTTAAAAACAGAGTTGACCTTTAGGCAAAGGCCAAACCACCCTCTACTCCTTCCCTAACACTCCCATGTATGATGAGTTAATTTATAAGTGTCAGGGCCTGTGGTATTCCACTGCGTCTGGTGTCACCCCCAGGCCTTGCCACTGCTGACGAATGACAGTACCAGCTTTACCTACTAACCATCACACTTAAAACAAGCATTTGCAAATCAATAGCTCTCGCATGCATTTGTGAGAGTTAGAGTTATCGGCGTTGTAAATGACAATGGTGGTCATTATGACCCTGGCTGTATTACAACCGCAGGGCCAAAACGACGGGAGCACCGCCAACATGCTGGCGGTGCCTCCCGGCGTATTATGACCGCGGCGGTAGCACCGCGGTCGCACCGCCGGGGCCGGCGGTTTACCACCACAATGGCTCCGGCGGATGTAATCCGCCAGGGCAGCGCTGCCCAGGGGATTACGACTCCCCGACCGCCAGTCTTTTTCTGGCGGTCTGAACCGCCAGGAAAAGGCTGGTGGTACGGGGAGTCATGGGGCCCCTGGGGGCCCCTGCACAGCCCATGCCACTGGCATGGGCAGTGCAGGGGCCCCCTGACAGGGCCCCATGCTGCTTTTCACTGTCTGCTATGCAGACAGTGAAAAGCGTGACGGGTGCAACTGCACCCGTTGCACATCCGCAACACCGCCGGCTCCATTTGGAGCCGGCTCCCATGTTGCGGCCCACATCCCCGCTGGGCCGGCGGGCGGAAACCAGCACCCGTTCCACGTCCGCAACACCGCCGGCTCCATTTGGAGCCGGCTCCCATGTTGCGGCCCACATCCCCGCTGAGCCGGAGGGCGGAAACTTGGTTTCCACCTGCCGGCCCAGCGGGGATGTCCAAATGGGCACGGCGGGAGTGCGGCCGCATTGGCGGCCGCACGGCGGTTACAGCCGCCCGCCAATGTTGTAATGAGGCCCAATGTCTTTTACCCATTTGTTTTGGTTTGAGTGCAGTGGATGTATGCGGTTTGATTGGAATTATGTGAGTTGAATTGGAATTGTTAATTGTGGAATTGTGTGGTGTGTAGTGTTTTTGTGTAGTGGAATTATGTGGCATGGCGAATAGATAGGTGTGAGAGCTGCATAGTATTGATAGAATGGAAAGGAGGGGGGATAGGTGGTTTGTTCAAGAAATGGTGAATGAACTCCCTCCAGACAGAGGAACAGAAAGAGTGTGTGAGAAAGAGAAAAAGAAGGAGAGAGCATACACACACGTATAAAAAGGGTGTTAACATGCGCTCCTATGGAGACGGGGGCACTCGGTTTCAGAGGCACGTAAGTATCCGCGTCTTCAGAGGGTAGACCTGGGGGGTTTAGAGGAGCTTTGGGGGCTTCACAAGCTGGCACCAAATTCACACCCTCAGCGGCGCAGGGACGGCCAGGTGCGGGTGCAAACAAAGCGTGGGCTCCCAATGCTTTCCTATAGGGGAACCACGGGGGCCACTTAGATGCTGCAGGCTGAATCCAGGGGGTCAGTTCCGGAAACCCACAGACTGGACAAGTAAGAGGGCCGCCTGCTGAACGTTGCTGCACCAGAGGTCAGGTACTCTAAGGCCTGGGGGCTGTGGGGGCTGTGTGTGCAGCGTTGGATATCTTCGTCCGGATCTTTCGCAGTCAGGTGGGTCCTCTGGATTCACACTGAAAGAGTCGTCGTGGGGGACAGAAGAGGTCAACCCAGGGTGGGCACTTGCTCATAACTGCCTGGGGATCCTCTCTAGCTGGTTGGGCCAGCAGGACACGGGCCCTGGGCGTCGGGTGCAAAGTGGTCAGGACTTGTGGATCCGATGAGGCTCTGGAGTCCTTAGATGTAGTTACTTCTTGGACAGGGCCGCTGTCCACAGGAGTTCTTCTTCCTCTGTGATGCAGGCAGTCTTCTGGAGCTTTGCAGAGGTTGCTGGACCTGCAGTATGCGTCACTTTCTTTTGAAGGTTCTTTGAAGCAGGCGACAGGCCTGTAGGGCTGGGGCCAAGTCAGTTTTCATCTTCCTCCTTTCAGACTAGAAGTCCTTCTTTCTTCTCTTGAGGTCACCAGGAATCTGACGACTTGGGTCAGGGGAGCCCTTAAATCCTGGATTTAGGGGCATTACAGGGGTCACAGGGCAGTAGCCAATGGCTACTGACCCTGAGGGTGGCTACACCCTTTTTGTGTCCACTACCTTTGGGGAGGAAGACACAAACCTAACCCTATTGAGGATTTTGCAAGGAGGTTGTCACTTCTGCTCTGGATACCTTAGGGGTGGTCCCAGCTGAAGTGGTTCCTCCTCCTTGTTTTTCCTAACTTTCCCGCCAAACCTGCAGCCAAAAGTGGGGCTTTGTCCAGGAGGCGGGCATCTCTACTAGCTGGAGTGCCCTGGGGCACTGTAACCCGAGGCCTGAGCCTTTGAGGTTTACCATCAGGTGTTACAGTTCCTGCAGGGGGGAGGTGTGAAACACTTCCACCCAGAGCAGGCTTTGTTTCTGGCCTCAGAGAGCACAAAGGCCCTCACCCCACGGGGTCAAAAACGTGTCTGCTGGTGGCAGGCTGGTACAGACCACTTAGCCCTACACTAGAGGATTGGGTAAAATACTGCGGGCATTTCTAAGATGCCCTCTGTGTGCTTTTTAGAATAAATCCAACACTGGCATCAGTGTGGGTTGATTGGGCTGAGAAGTTTGATACCAATCTTCCCAGTATTCAGTGAAGCCATTATGGAGGTGTGGAGTTCGTAATGACAAACTCCCAGCCCATATACTTAATATGGCCACACTGCACTTACAATGTCTAAGAATAGACTTAGACAGTATAGCGGAGTATTGCTCATGCTGCTTTGCCCTCACCTGTGGTATAGTGCACCCTGCCGTAGGGCTGTAAGGCCTTCTAGATGGGTGACTCACCTATGCCACAGTCAGTGTTTGGTGGGCATGGCTCCCTGAGAGTGATGTTGTGACGGCTTTGTCTTTTTCTCCCCACCAACACACACAATCAGCAATGGCAGTGTGCATGTGTTTGGTGAGGTGTCCCTGAGGGTGGCACAACACCCGCTGCAGCCCATACTGACCCTTCCTGGCCAGAGGGCCTTTAGTACCACTGATACCTTTTACAAGGGACTTATCTGTGTGCCAGAGGTGTGCCATATGTGGAAACAATGGTACAGGTTTGGGAAAGAACACTGGTGCTGGGGCCTGGATAGCAAGATCCCAGCACACTCTCAGTCAAATAAGCATCAATATCAGGCAAACAGTGGGGGTGGGGGGTAACTGCAACAAGGACCAGTTTCCTACACAAGCCCCCCAACCCACAAACCAAGAGACTGAGCCAAACCTGGAAGAGTCTTCCTAGATTGTCAGGCAAGGAAGAGTAGGGAAACAGGTTGGTTTGTTACAGGGCCTACTCTCCCTTACATCCTCCTGTCCAGGTCATTCCCTCTGGGGAACTGATCTACCTCAATATTGATAGGACCCAATCTGAATTGCCTCTTGTCTGTGTTTTTAATGTCTTCATCCGTTCTTTGTATCTGAGGGCTAGAGGCACCCACCTCTGCTAATCCTACCTTAGCCAGGACCACCCCCAGCCTACCCAAAGTGGTTACTCACAGCTGGAGTAACCCCAATATGACCAACAGGGTCAAGGGGCCTATCTTGCTATTTGGCATGGGGTCAGACCACCATGCCAAGGACTGTGCAGCCAGAAAGGCTAGCACCCAGCAAAGGCCACTGACAGCCGTCAGTGCCCAGAACCCCACCTTTTGCTCTTCACCAACAGGGGAAGGGGCTAAGATACACGCTTCTTTGGGTTCAGGGTGCCTGTCTGCTGTGGTAAAATGGGGGGGGTTGCTACTTCTTGTAGTAAACACCCTCCTTCCACTCTCTCTTCTATTAGCTGAGGAGCCACCCACTTATGCTTACAGTTGCCTGACTGATCAGGACTTCTTGTGGGACAGGCTGGAATTCACCAGTGCCAGCTTTGGAGTTCTCCCCTACTGAAGCAGCATCTCCTTGGCTTACTGGAACCTTGGCTAAATGCTGTCCACCTTTCCTGCACTGCTTTTTCTGCTTTTTCTTCTGGGGCCTACCTGTAGACACTGCATGGGGAGCACCTCCAGAGTCCTTGGGAATGGGCTGGTACTGGACCAGCCTCTCTTTTGGGAAATGATCAACACCTGGGTAGTCATTTCCAAGGAGATAATCAAGGGGGAGGTCTGTACTGACTACCACCCTTCTCCAGCTAAAAGTTCCACCCACTTCTAGGTACACTAAAGCTATAGGCCTCTTAGTGACCTCCGTTGGGCTAACCATTACCCTGGCAATCTTACCTGGAATGTATTAGTTTGAGAGCACCTGCCTGTCATGCACAATTGTGTGATTGGCACAAGTATCTCTTAGGGCAGTGGTGGTATTCCATTCACTAGTCGGTGGTGGAAGTGTCTACTTCCCTCTGGAATCTACAACTCACCTGTCAGGCCCATTTTCCAGTTAAAGGCTATCAGGACCTCCTCATCTGAGAAGTCATCCCAAATGGCTACACTGACCACCCCAGGGGTTTTGCTAGGGGGTTTGTTTTTGGGACAAGAAGTGCCCTTGGTGTGGTGCCCTGTCTGTCTACAGTTGTGACACCATGCCTTAGTGACACCATGCCTTAGTGGCATCCCAGTTTTTACCCTGGTACCCACTTTTGTTTTGAGATGTGTCTTGGGCCCACCCACTTGGGCAGGTTTTTGAGGGCCTAAAGAGGAATCTTTTTCTTTATTTCTAGGAGTGTCACCCACTTTCTCCTGGTGAGGATTTGTAACCACTTACTTTTGGTCATCCCACCAGGAAGTTGTGGTCACCATAGTCTTGACCCAGAGGTCTGCCTTCTTCTTGGGGAGAAATTGGACCTAGATCTACCAAATATTGATGCAACTTGTTATCGAAGCAGTTACTTAAAATGTGTTCCATCATAAACAAGTTATAAAGCCCATTATAGTCATGCACTTCATTTCCAGTTACCCAACGATCCAGTGTTTTCACTGAGTAGTCTACAAAATCAACCCAGGACTGGCTCAAACTTTTGTAAGCCTCCCTAAACCTACTTCAGTACTCCTCAGTGTTGAATCCAAAGCCCTCAATCAGGGTAGCCCTCGTGTGGTCATAGGATTCAGCATCTGCACCAATGAGTGTGAGGAGCCTGTCCCTACACTTACCAGTAAACAGTTCCCAAAGGAGAGCTTCCCAATGAGACTTTTTTAAATGTTCTGGTTCCAGAGGTCCTCTCAAAGGCTGTGAACCACTTGGTGATGTCATCACAATCCTCATATTTGGGGACAATCCCTTTTGGGATTTTAGAGGTGTCAGAATATTCTCTGTCCCTAGTTCTTATGTTGCTGCCACCATTAATGGGTGCTAAACCCATTTCTGTTCTCTCCCTCCCTATAGCCAGGAGCTGTTTCTCCCAAGATAATCTCTTGGCCATCCTTGCTAAAAGGAGGTCCTCTTCATTGAGGCTGCTCTCAACGTTCCCAGAGGAACTGGACTTGCCTGTGGGAGATCCAGATCCTATGAGTGCTATCCTTGGAGACATGGACCTTGGGACTCTGTCCTCCCTAGTTAGGTTAGGAGGGGGGAGTTCATCCTCCTGATCCCTAACTTCTTCCCCATCTGAGGGGAGGTCTTTCTCCTCAGTAGGGTGGTCCCTTGTATACTCTGCCAAGAGCTCCTGGAGATTGACCTTGGTAGGATTGAAACCTGTTTCGATTTTCTTAAGGCTGCAGAGATTCCTTACCTCTCTCATCCCAAGATGGAGGTAAGGGGTGAGGTTGAGTTCCACCACCATGTCCTCTGAGCTGCTCATTTTGTTACTAAAGATCAGGATTACTTTTAGGAACTAGAAACTACTTCTAGTTACTAATCACTAAGTTAAAAGTATTTTTTTAAAGAAATGCTGAAAGGACTTAACCAAGGCGGCCCTAGCAGGACTTTTAAAAATGTAGAAGAATTTGCCAAATTGTAAAATCAGTTTCTAAAGACAATTTTGGAATTAAGTCATTTGATCAGGTATTGGCTGAGTGGTCCAGCAAATGCAAAGTCGTAGACCCCACCGCTGATCCACCAATGTAGAAAGCTGGCTCTGTATATACTATATAAGGGTGCACAGAGGCCAGGGGTTCCCACGAGGCTTAGCAAAGGCTAAGTAGATAATACTAATGCTCTCTTTTGTGGTAGTGTGGTCGAGCAGTTAGGTTTATCAGAGGCTAGTGCAAAACATTTGTTGTACACACAAAGACAATAGAAGAAGCACACACTCAATGACTTAACTCCAGACCAATGGTTTTTATACAGCAAAAATATATTTTGCTAATTTATTTCTAGAATCACAAGATTCAAGTTGCAGGTAAGTACATAACTTAATAAGTATTTCACATATGTATCACTACCACTTTGTTTGGATTTGGTAAGTTGTAAAGTTCTTGAATAAATGGCAAAACTCTGTTTTCAATTTTCAGAACAGTTCCTGGGGTTAAGAAGTGTTAGTATGTTTTGCAGGTAAGTACAACACTTACAGTTCCAGTCTCCGGGGGTTAGGAAGTCCACTGGTTGGGGTTCAAGTTAACCCCAAATTCCCACCACCAGCAACACGGACCGGCCGGGTGCAGAGGTCAAAGTTGAGGCAAACTTAACATGGGCTCCCATGGAGACTGGGGCACTCGGTTTCAAATCTGCTGGCAGGTCAGTACCCGTGTCTTCAGAGGGCAGACCTGAGGGGTTTAAAGGAGCACCAAGGGGCGAGGGGGGAGCACACACAATGGTACAGTTTTCAGGAAAGAACACTGGTCCTGGGGCCTGGTTAGAAGGATTCCAGCACACCCTCAGTCAAGTCATCATCACTATCAGGCAAAAAGTGGAGGATAACTGAAACAAGGACCAGTTTCCTACAGCCTGCCTATGCAGAACTCACCCCAAGAAGAGAGCGAGAGCATGGGTTTGAGGGACAGAAATTTTCCAAAGGCACTGGAAAGAAACTGTGTTCGAAGATCTGAAGTGAACCAATATTTGCCAGTCGAGAAGAGTGCATGAGAGAGCGAGAGAGGTGTGAGAGAGAATACAAGAGAGAGGGAAGAGTGAGAGGGGCACGTGGGGGAAAGAGGTGAGAGGTGGACCAGTGCACAGTCCTAGGAGGTATAGGACGGCAGCATGTGTGAGCGGGCAGAGAGTGTGAGGGAGGGGTCAGAGGGGGCAGTGGGATTGCGAGATGAGAGGGGGTAGTGGGAGTGTGAGGGAGCAATGAGGGGCAGTGGGTGTGTGGGGGAGAGATGACAGGGTTGGTGGAAGTGCGATGTAGCGATGGGTTGTATTGGAATTGTTTATTGTGGAACTGTGTGGTGTTGTATTGTGTGGTGTGGAGTTGTGTAGTAGAAATATGTGGCATGGTGTGCTGTGAAATTATGTGGATAGTAACTAAATGGTATTAACGGTAGGGGAATTATAAGTGATATTGTGTGTTATTGAGTTAATTATGTGGAATGGTATAGTATGATGTGGAGTGGCATCTTGTGGATTTGAAGTATGTGGTGTGCTGTTATTTTATGGTATTTTGTTGAAATCTATGGTGTGTTGGAGGTATGTGGTGTGTTGCGGAATTGTTTTGGGTAGTTGAAATATGTAGTTTGGGGTTGAGTTGTGTGGTGTGTATTGGAACTGGGTGGAGTTGAATAGTGTGGCATGGAACTGTGTAGCATTGACTGAAATTATGCTTCCTGGAATTATGTGTCATTGTTTATATTGCATTTATGTGGTTTACTGGTATGTGCCACAGACTGCATTTATGTATGGTGTTTTTATGTTGTATTGAGGACAGTGTAGGGCTTCTTGTGGAGAATCTCCGGGGCAAGGTACTGTTGAAAGATATCACAGGTTGTTAGTCAAGCCACTAGACGTTGCAACACCTATTGTCAGAAAAATAAGAAAATCACAACTTTGCAAAATTGTAATTGTAATTGTAATTGTAATCGTATTTATATAGCGCTTACTACCCCTGACGAGGCGTCGAAGCGCTTTTCGATGAGTAGCACGCTACTCCGGTACCCAACAAGAATTAGTGATGGATTAGTATAATTTAATAAGGAGTACAGTTTTAGTATTATTATGAGTTACTTTGAGTTGCGGATATGAGAGTTTGTTAGTTAGATTGACTGGAGTAATGGAGGGGTGGAGGAGGAAAGAAATCCAGAAGTGTTAATTGGGAGTTTATCCTTCATTTGCTCAATCCAAAGGCTTGAGATGAATAAAAGGGGGGCGGAGGGGAAAGAGGATGAGGAAGGGTTAGGGAGAACATAGTAGCAGGGTGAGATGAATGCAGGAGAATTTAGTAGGGTTGTGTGGGAGGTCACAGAGGTAGAGTGAGGTTTGGTGAGTTAGATGTGGGGGTGGAGGGATGAGCTTAGGCAGAGATATTTAGGAGATGGAAGTGGTCGAAGGGATTTGGGATGAGTCCGAGTGAGAATGGAGGATAGTTTGATAGAGACATGACATAAGAGCGATGAGTAGATAAGTGTGATAAAAAGAGAGCAGAAATTCATAGAAACATGCCAGGCACAGAGACAACATATACACATATATATATATATTTATACACACACACACATGACTATACACACACATCTGCATATACAATACATAATTAGAAACATGGGTAAAAAATACTTAGTCGTCCATCCATCATCCTGGTAAAAAGGCGGGAACTCCCCCACCTACCTCGAGGGTGGATGGGGCGTGGCCCAGCGGGCGGAGCCCACAGGTGCTCCACAAAGGGAGAAACCCTCCACTCTGTGTCTCCAGCAGAGGAAGACAGAAACCGCGCGTCCCAGTCAGACACAGACCACGCTCCAGCACATCATCAGCTCACCTCCAGGAAGGATTCCAGATCCCCTCCGCCATGGGATCTCTGAGCGCACAGCCCCGCCCCGCCCCATCCCTGCTAAGCCCAAGAGCCAGGGTGGGCCGTCCTTTCCAGAAGGTGAGCTTCAATCCACATTGTACACTAGGGTACGTGATGGGCCACGGGGGCAAAACGTCTTCAGCAACCTTGTGTGCCCCCGGCAATGTCATTGCCACTAGTGCGTCCCCGCGGAGATGTCCTCGCGCCCCTGCGCATCAACAACGCACCACGCGAGTCGGCGGCAAACGCAGTGGGGTCGCCTTGGAAAGCTGTCCATCATTCTGGCAAGAGGCGGGAATTCCCCTACCTACTTCGAGGGTTGACGGGGCGTGGCTCAGCGGGCGGAGCTTACAGGTGCTTCATAAAGGGAGAACCTTCTACTCTGTGTCTCCAGGAGAGGAAGATAGAAACCGCGCGTCACAGTCAGATACAGATTACGCTCCAGTACATCATCAGTTCACCTCCCGGAAGGATTCTGGATCTTCCTCTGCTATGGGATCTCTGAGCGCACAGCCTTGCTTTATCTTTGCCAAGCCCGAGAGTTAGGGTGGCTTGTCCTTTCCAGAAGCTGAGCTTCGACTGCGGCACCTGCTACGTTTATATTGGTAAGTGCTTCCTTTGAGGTTTAGTTTCTGTAAAATGAGCATCGTGGCCTACACAACCGGAGTATTTTCTACGAGTATGTCAGTAAGCGTTACCTAGCATGTTTTATATACCCTGTTTATAATGTACACTAGGGGTACGTGATGGGCCACGGGGTAAAACGTCTCCAGCAACCTTGTGTGCCTTTGGCAATGTTATTGTTACTAGTGCGTCTTTGTGGAGGTGTCCTCGTGCTTCTGCGCATCAACAACACACCACCGGAATCGGCGGTAAACGCAGTGGGGTCGTTTTGGAAAGCTGTCCATCATCCTGGCAAGAGGCGGGAATTCCCCTACCTACTTCGAGGGTGGACGGGGGCGTGGCTCAGCGGGCGGAGCTTACAGGTGCTTCATAAAGGGAGGAACCTTCTGCTCTGTGTCTCCAGGAGAGGAAGATAGAACCCGCGCGTCACAGTCAGACACAGACCACGCTCCAGCACACCATCAGTTCACCTCCAGGAAGGACTCCAGATCTTCTTCTGCTATGGGATCTCTGAGCGCACAGCCGTGCTTCATCCTTGCCAAGCCCAAGAGCCAGGGTGGCTTGTCCTTTCCAGAGGCTGAGCTTCGACTGCGGCACCTGCTACGTTTATATTGGTAAGTGCTTCCTGTTGAGGTTTAGTTTCTGTAAATGAGCATCGTGGCCTACACAACCGGAGTATTTTCTACGAGTATGTCAGTAAGCGTTACCTAGCATGTTTTACACACCCTGTTTATATTGTACACTAGGGGTACGTGATGGGCCACGGGGTAAACGTCTCCAGCAACCTTGTGTGCCTTTGGCAATGTTATTGTTACTAGTGCGTCTTTGTGAAGATGTCCTCGTGCTTCTGCGCATCAACAACGCACCACCGGAAACGGCGGTAAACGCAGTGGGGTCGTTTTGGAAAGCTGTCCATCATCCTGGTAAGAGGCGGGAATTCCTTTACCTTCTTCGAGGGTGGACGGGGCGTGGCTCAGCGGGCGGAGCTTACAGGTGCTTCATAAAGGGAGAACCTTCTACTCTGTGCCTCCAGTAGAGGAAGATAGAACCCGCTCGTCACAGTCAGATACAGATTACGCTCTAGTACATCATCAGTTCAGCTCCTGGAGGGATTTTACATCTTTTTCTGCTATGGGATCTCTGAGAGCACAGCCTTGCTTTATCTTTGCCAAGCCCGAGAGTTAGGGTGGCTTGTCCTTTCCAGAAGCTGAGCTTCAACTGGGGCACCTGCTACGTTTATATTGGTAAGTGTTTCCTGTTGAGGTTTAGTTTCTGTAAAAATGAGCATCGTGATCGAACCAACCGGAGTATTTTCTACGAGTATGTCAGTAAGCGTTACCTAGCATGTTTTATACGCCCCGTTTATATTGTACACTAGGGGTACCTGATGGGCCACGGGGTAAACGTCTCCAGCAACCTTGTGTGCCTTTGGCAATGTTATTGTTACTAGTGTGTCTCTGTGGAGATGTCCTTGTGCTTCTGTGCATCAAAAACGCACAACCGGAATCGGCGGTAAACGCAGTGGGGTCGTTTTGGAAAGCTGTCCGTCATTCTGGCAAGAGGCGGGAATTCCCTACCTACTTCGAGGGTGGACGGGGCGTGGCTCAGCGGGCGGAGCTTACAGGTGCTTCATAAAGGGAGGAACCTTCTACTCTGTGTCTCCAGGAGAGGAAGATAGAACCCGCGCGTCACAGTCAGACACAGACCACGCTCCAGCACACCATCAGTTCACCTCCAGGAAGGACTCCAGATCTTCTTCTGCTATGGGATCTCTGAGCGCACAGCCGTACTTCATCCTTTGCCAAGCCCAAGAGCCAGGGTGGCTTGTCCTTTCCAGAGGCTGAGCTTCGACTGCGGCACCTGCTACGTTTATATTGGTAAGTGCTTCCTGTTGAGGTTTAGTTTCTGTAAATGAGCATCGTGGCCTACACAACCGGAGTATTTTCTACGAGTATGTCAGTAAGCGTTACCTAGCATGTTTTACACACCCTGTTTATATTGTACACTAGGGGTACGTGATGGGCCACGGGGTAAACGTCTCCAGCAACCTTGTGTGCCTTTGGCAATGTTATTGTTACTAGTGCGTTATTGTTACCCGCGCGTCACAGTCAGATACAGATTACGCTCTAGTACATCATCAGTTCACCTCCAGGAAGGATTCTGGATCTTTTTTTGCTATGGGATCTCTGAGCGCACAGCCTTGCTTTATCTTTGCCAAGCCCGAGAGTTAGGGTGGCTTGTCCTTTCCAGAGGCTGAGCTTCGACTGCGGCACCTGCTACATTTATATTGGTAAGTGCTTCCTGTTGAGGTTTAGTTTCTGTAAATGAGCATCGTGGCCTACACAACCGGAGTATTTTCTACGAGTATGTCAGTAAGCTTTACCTAGCATGTTTTATACGCCCCGTTTATATTGTACACTAGGGGTACCTGATGGGCCACGGGGTAAACGTCTCCAGCAACCTTGTGTGCCTTTGGCAATGTTATTGTTACTAGTGTGTCTCTGTGGAGATGTCCTTGTGCTTCTGTGCATCAACAACGCACCACCGGAATCGGCGGTAAACGCAGTGGGGTCGTTTTGGAAAGCTGTCCGTCATCCTGGCAAGAGGCGGGAATTCCCTACCTACTTCGAGGGTGGACGGGGCGTGGCTCAGCGGGCGGAGCTTACAGGTGCTTCATAAAGGGAGGAACCTTCTACTCTGTGTCTCCAGGAGAGGAAGATAGAACCCGCGCGTCACAGTCAGACACAGACCACGCTCCAGCACACCATCAGTTCACCTCCAGGAAGGACTCCAGATCTTCTTCTGCTATGGGATCTCTGAGCGCACAGCCGTGCTTCATCCTTTGCCAAGCCCAAGAGCCAGGGTGGCTTGTCCTTTCCAGAGGCTGAGCTTCGACTGCGGCACCTGCTACGTTTATATTGGTAAGTGCTTCCTGTTGAGGTTTAGTTTCTGTAAATGAGCATCGTGGCCTACACAACCGGAGTATTTTCTACGAGTATGTCAGTAAGCGTTACCTAGCATGTTTTACACACCCTGTTTATATTGTACACTAGGGGTACGTGATGGGCCACGGGGTAAACGTCTCCAGCAACCTTGTGTGCCTTTGGCAATGTTATTGTTACTAGTGCGTTATTGTTACCCGCGCGTCACAGTCAGATACAGATTACGCTCTAGTACATCATCAGTTCACCTCCAGGAAGGATTCTGGATCTTTTTTTGCTATGGGATCTCTGAGCGCACAGCCTTGCTTTATCTTTGCCAAGCCCGAGAGTTAGGGTGGCTTGTCCTTTCCAGAGGCTGAGCTTCGACTGCGGCACCTGCTACGTTTATATTGGTAAGTGCTTCCTGTTGAGGTTTAGTTTCTGTAAATGAGCATCGTGGCCTACACAACCGGAGTATTTTCTACGAGTATGTCAGTAAGCGTTACCTAGCATGTTTTATACGCCCCGTTTATATTGTACACTAGGGATACGGGATGGGCCACGGGGTAAACGTCTCCAGCAACCTTGTGTGCCTTTGGCAATGTTATTGTTACTAGTGCGTCTCTGTGGAGATGTCCTCGTGCTTCTGTGCATCAACAACGCACCACCGGAATCGGCGGTAAACGCAGTGGGGTCATTTTGGAAAGCTGTCCGTTATCCTGGCAAGAGGCGGGAATTCCCTACCTACTTCGAGGGTGGACGGGGCGTGGCTCAGCGGGTGGAGCTTACAGGTGCTTCATAAAGGGAGAACCTTCTACTCTGTGCCTCTAGGGGAGGAAGATAGAACCCGCGCGTCACAGTCAGATACTGATTACGCTCCAGTACATCATCAGTTCACCTCCAGGAAGGATTCTAGATCTTTTCTGCTATGGGATCTCTGAGCGCAGAGCCTTCCTTCATCTTTGCCCAGCCCAAGAGTTACGGTGGCTTGTCCTTTCCAGAAGCTGAGCTTCAACTGCGGCACCTGCTACGTTTATATTTGGAAGTGCTTCTTTTGAGGTTTAGTTTCTGTAAAAAATGTGCATCGTCGCCTACCCAACCGGGGTATTTTCTACGAGTATGTCAGTAAGCGTTACCTAGCATGTTTTATACGCCCCGTTTATATTGTACACTAAGGTTACGTGATGGGCCACGGGGTAAACGTCTCCAGCAATCTTGTGTGCCTTTGGCAATGTGATTGTTACTAGTGCGTCTTTGTGGAGATGTCCTCGTGCTTCTGCGCATCTACAACGCACCACCGGAATCGGCGGTAAACGCAGTGGGGTCGTTTTGGGAAAGCTGTCCATCATCCTGGTAAGAGGCGGGAATTCCTATACCTACTTCGAGGGTGGACGGGGCGTGGCTCTGCGGGCGGATATTATAGGTGCTTTATGAAGGGAGAACCTTCTACTCTGTGTCTCCAGGAGAGGAAGATAGAACCCGCGCGTCACGGTCAGATACTGATTACGCTCCAGTACATCATCAGTTCACCTCCAGGAAGGATTCTAGATCATTTCTGTTATGGGATCTCTGAGCGCACAGCCGTGCTTTATCTTTGCCAAGCCCAAGAGTTAGGGTGGCTTGTCCTTTCCTGAAGCTGAGCTTCAACTGCGGCACCTGCTACGATTATAATTGCAAGTGCTTCCTTTGAGGTTTAGCCTCTGTAAAAAGAGCATTGTGGCCTACCCAACCAGAGTATTTTCTACGAGTATGTTAGTAAGCGTAACCTAGCATGTTTTATACGCCCAGTTTATATTGTACACTAAGGGTACGTGATGGGCCACGGGGAAAAAAACGTCTCCATCAACCTTGTGTTCCTTTGGCAATGTGATTGTTACTAGTGCGTCTTTGTGGAGATGTCCTCGTGCTTCTGAGCATTAACAACGCACCACCGGAAACGGCGGTAAACGCATTGGGGTCGTTTTGGAAAGCTGTCCATCATCCTGGTAAAAGGCGGGAAATTCCTTTACCTACTTCGAGGGTGGACGGGCGTGGCTCAGCGGGCGGAGCTTACAGGTGCTTTATAAAGGGAGAACCTTCTACTCTGTGTCTCCAGGAGAGGGAGATAGAACCTGCGCGTCACAGTCAGATACATATTACGCTCTAGTACATCATCAGTTCACCTCCAGGAAGGATTCTAGATCTTTTTCTGCTATGGGATCTCTGGGCGCACAGCCTTGCTTTAGTTTCCAAAGAAACTATAAATCAATAGAAATATACATATAATCTGAAAAAAATAATTATCCCCATAGGCATATGCAGTTCATAGTTGTTTGAAAAAGGTGGTTATGAAGGAAAGAGCCAACTCTTGAGTAGTTTCCTGAAAACAAGAAAGTTATCTGTGGCTCTTATAGTTGGGGGTAATGAATTCCATAGTTTGGCTGCTTGGACGGAGAAGGATGTACCACCTACAGTCTTTTTCTTGTATGGTGGTGTTCTAAGGCGGGGTGCCAGTCTTGAGCGGAGGGTTCTTTGTTGGATGTATTTGGTAATTTTCTTTCTGATGAAAAGCGGTCCTGTTCCATGTATAGCTTTGTGGGTGATACAAAGCAGCTTGAAAGTGCATCTTCTGGCAACGGGTAGCCAGTGTAGTGCTCTCAAGGCAGGGGAGGCAAAACAATTAAAAACAGACACATCAGTCTCCAACATCATGGTGCTTAATCGATTAATATCAGACTTAGGACATTTGAACTTGATACCCATGCAAAGTCATTTAACATGTTTACACAAGGGGATAAATGAAGGTCTTGGCCCATGCCAGATGTAAGAATGACATGGAATATATAAATGAACATAATTTAGCTTCATACTAAGTAGCTATGCCTCATGTGGAGAGCCTGGACTCCTGACATGGCTGCAGACCTTCTTGAACTACCTTGGGCACCCATGGAATACACCACGGCAGCATGCCAATTGCAGAAAGGTTGCAATTATGGTAAACCTATGACCTGCCCTCTCCAGATCTCTGCAACATAGCTTTGCCCGAGTGTACTGTTTCGACTGCTATTGCAAGCTTGCCATTGGCCCCGTGATATCAATAAAGTGAAACACCATCTTTGCTTACTTCTGGCGAGCCGCATAAGGTGGACGTTGTGCTGTTCTGTTCGATGTTTTCTTTGCACAGTCCAAGGTCAGTCAAAATGATGTGGCCCAGAAAGACAAGCAGTATGTTCTCTGGCTTCAAGTCTCTGAAATAAGTAAAGTATGCCACAGTTAGATAGTTTGAAAGGCATCCAATGTATATTCAACACAAATTAGCGTTTGCCAGTTATCTGAAAGGGCATGCAGCCTCGAGGGTCCTAAAAGCGGAACCTTTTTAGTTGTAGGGGTCTCCTTTATAGGTAAATTTAAGGAACGGGGTGTCTTTCAATCAAAAGATGCGAAACATTTTGTTAGATATCCTTGAAAGGCAGCAAGCAGCATCACTGCCCTAGGCCAGAGACTCCCCAACATGCTCATGTTTAGAAGAGATTTATGACCTCTGAAATGTCCATGGGTTAGAAATAACACATTTGGCAAAAGGGGGCGACAGGCCACAAAAATTTCACAAAATATTGCTAGTGCACGCATTACTGGAGAGGTAGGTGGAAATAACAATGGAATACAAACAGCTTACAATGAATAAACAGGCAATTAGCTCTCACCTGTACACTATGTTTATTGAGTGTAACTAGCCCAGTGCACTGGCAACTTCAGCAGCATAAAAACGAGCTCTTGGTTCCAAGAAGCATCAAGATGGTAGAACAGCTGCAGGAGACATGTCCCCAACTCCCAGTAACATCCCACATCTTCCCCTTTATTAATCAACTTCAATTAATCTCACACTGTTCACAACAGTAGAGTACAGTAGAGTACATGCGCAAGATCCTCAGAGCACAAACCTAACCTTAATGCAATTGATCCTGCTGGAAAAGGAAGCGCATATTCTACCATTTTCGAACCCTGAGATCGGGAGTTAGGTGCTACTCACTACAGAGTTCTACACCCCCTCTTTAGGGCTAGTGAGCACTATCTACATAGATTTTACAAAGGAAGCACTCTAAGACCCTGATTTGTACTTTTTTTGCTCCGCATTTGCGTCATTTTTTTACGCAAAAGCGGCGCAAACTTACAAAATACTATTGTATTTTGTAAGTTTGCGCCACGTTTGCGCCAAAGAATGATGCAAATGAGGAGCAAAAAAAGTATAAATCAGGCCTAAATATTTAAAGCATCTCATATTAAAAACCTATCAAAACAGCTTATATTTTAATGCAGCACAACAAGTATCCTTAGTACTGCAATGTGTCAAGACGCATGTCTGTAATATGAGTGGCAAATAAATACTTCTCCTTCGAGTAGCCTTCCAAGCCCTCAAAATGCAATTTCCACAAGCAAATATGAGGGTGAAATCAATGGGTTGTCCCTGGGGTGAGGGGCGTCAGCTGTTAAGGATACAACAGCCTTTGTGCCCCTTTCTTGTGAGAGGCCTTTGTATTCACTTAAAGGAGCTACGATGTGCCGTCAAAATAAAGAGTTGCACTTTCTGGGGTGCAGGGGTCACCTCCTGTAATGAAGATAACCTTAGTTATGAAATCAATTCAGAAAACGATTACTGCATTCTCCCGTAAAGAATGATTGCATGAGCTCACCAAATAGGAACAACAACATCAGAATCATTGCAAGGGAGAGTATGGATAGTATGGTAAATTTACAATCAGTTCAACCCTTAACTTATGACAGAGATCTCCAGCTCCGCGTCAACTCCGTATCAATGGATCTTTGCTGCTGTTTTTGATTTGAGGACAAATCGAATACATATTCAAAACAGTGATCAATTTTCAGAATCTTAAAGTTCAGTCAATTATAAGAGAGGATTGGTAAGTATTCAAAGCTTTATTTCTGATTTAGAGATTAGTAATTGTTTTTGTCTTTTTATTCAAGTTAGTCAGATTAATCCGGTTACAGAAGTATCAAGAAAAAATTAGTTAGAAGCAGCATAAAAATAACTGCATGTTCCATAAAGGGAGTAGTTCTTATCTTAATCTAAAGGACCTGGCCTAGTATAACAAGAACCCATAAAGAGTTCCCTTTGGAAAAGAGCAAGATTTTGGAGCATCAGGCTAGTAGCTATACAGAAACAAACTCTCCATAAACAACAGTTCTGGAAAACTCAGCCGAGTTCCCCAACTCAGTAGCAACTGTTAAATCAGGTTATAGGAAATTATCACAGCAGTAGCTACAATCAGCATAGAGAGAAAGTCTCCAAACAAAAGATCAGGGAAAGGGGCAAATCATTGTTAGCAGTAGCTTATAGTAACTCGGGCAGAAACAGCACAGACAAGCGCTAAAGGATATGGCAGGCTGGGTGTGCATCGAATACATTAACTCTCTAGCTAGTAACACATAATATACAGAAAGCACAAAACGTGTTGAGACTCCAGTCGTTTAGGTCATCTCGAGCCAATGGAAAAGGATCTTTCTATGGTCTGTCGTCTCTCCTCCCAATTCCCACAGTAAACACGAAAGTCAACAAGAAGTATTCTGAAAGTTTCTAAAACTTTATACAGTTGTTACACTGGAGACGGTTCTCATGAGATCCTTTATAAGACTATTCTGTTGTTCAGTGTCCCATTCTGTGCACAAAGGACTAGTCTAATGTAATGAAACATTTTCTATCTGCAATGTCCTGGTTAGATCATGTGAAAAGAAATTTCAGCGAGCCTTATTTCTACTAATATTTTATTCATTATGAACACATAGCAAATGGCTTTGTGTAATACGATGAAATCATATGGTGTGAGGAAGGAAAGGAATATATTTTCTTTAAACAGCACATTTCATATCAATCACAAATTCTGCAGTCAAATACTAGTATTAGATCAGCGTTTCTAAAAGGCATTCCTTTGAAAGGAAAGGAAAGGAAAGAAAACATGAGGCCGAGTTGTGAAAATGCATTAGAAATGGGAGCTTTCTGCAAAATAATAAGCTACACGTTTTGCTTTGCACATTTAAGAAAAGCACATTATTCTACGTTTTTTACTTTGTTATGCATTTTCAACATTAATCTCAAGGAACATTATAGTATTAATATGAGGTCATTTTCCATCTAAAATGTTCAACTTTGTCACAAGCAATGCAGTATCACTCCAGAAATGTCTAGAAAACACTGGCAGCATGTTTAAAAGTTATGCACGTGCTCCTTTGGAATTTCATCTAAAATTACATCCTTCATTTGCACACCAGCAACACATTGAAGTGTCCTGCTGTATTGCGCCATTTACAGGAGCAGCTGAACTGTAATTCTGGACTCTGTTTTAACACATTGGAGATCCATACTGGATGCAGGGCTGCACAAAAACAAAAGTGGACATCCTTTTGTGCTCAAGTGAGGCCCATGCAGCGGTATTGTCCGCTGAATAAAAAAAACATACTGCAAGCAGCCTGAAGATTCCTAAGTTCTGCCAATCTTCTGAAGCTGTCAGCGCCAACAGTCAAAATACTTAAAAGTAATACGCTCCTGGTGACCACTTATGTGATAGCAATACACAGGATGTTCATCGACCTCCATTATCGATGTGAGGAAAAGGTGACTGGCAAGCTAAAAAAAAAGATGGCATGGCTATATTTCATAATGATCTTCCAAGACCACTTCTGGTTGTCCAAGTCCAGAAATACAAATATGTTGGCCAACTGACACCGTGTAGGGGACATCAACTACAATTTGCAGTGGAGGTGCACACAAGGGCAGCAATAGAGACAAGTAACTGTTGACCTAGTATATACCAGCCCGCACGCCTCTAAAAAGAACACAACACAACCTGGGTCTTCTGTGCTGCCCTGCAAACAATCTCTCAGCTCTGATCGCCTTTCGCCGGCTCCGCTACACTCACACCTTCAGATTGGAACCAAACGCCTCCAGTCCAGCAGTTGACACCCAGTGAGTAAGGCTGACTACACTTGCAGACATCAGAAGACATAAACATAGAAGACGTCCTTAACTTATTTGGCAGACCAGTTGAAGAATCAGCCATATTGGAGGGAGAGGTCATGCTACTTTTGCACAACCTAATTAATTGCAAATCAAAATGCATAAAGTAGCAAGTAGGAGAAAAAAATTGCGTAATGTGTGTTCGGCAATGATATGTCTTTAGAGTGGCAGAAAGTACTGAGGTGCTTGATATAAGGCATGGGGCATGTAGTCCCTGCAGTGCTGGTGCGGCAAATGGCGCGAGAAACTGCATCTCTCAGCAGGCACTTAGCAGGGCAGCACAAGCAGCTCGTCGGCTTGAAAGCAGCGGCAGCAGGGAGGCATCAACAGGTGTTCTCGTGAAAACAGTGAACAACTGATGCAAAGGAGGGTCAAAGGGGAAGAACTCACCACTGATAGCGCGTCCAGTCCTTATAAATTACTTATGCTTGGACACGCCGGAGGTCGGTGGACCTTTTGACCGGGTTGAGTTCTCCTCATCCAAAGAATTGTCGGATCCCTCAAATCAATAATCAATAATCATTTATAATCAATAACCAATACTCGATTAGTAATCAATCAACAAATTAGTTAAACAGAAAATCAGTAATTAGACACAACATGACCTTTCAGTCATGAATAACCACACCTGTTTATTAAAAGGTTAATGAGTTTATTTCCCTATTTTAACAAAGCTACCACAATATAAGTAAGTCTCAAAATCAAATGATACACATATTCGAACATTACTGGCTGTCCATAACGACGGAAGAAACGCAATCTGCGCAAAACTTGGATTATAATGCAATCGGCTATAGCAATGTAAATCACTAATAAAAGTAACTGAAATTGACTAATTGCATACATCGGTCAGCATAACAAGATTTCAATTTAGCATGGTGCATCAAATGAATACCTCAACTAACCTCTGATTAGCATTGGCATGTGGGGCTTCATACAAAAATGAATTTAATCCACATAAATTTAGAAACCTTCTAGCTTAGGCTCTGTCAAAAATAAGCAGTTGGTACATAAGAAGGAAAATACAACGAATAATACATTTATCCTTTTATAATTACCAAATACAATCAGCATTCAAGGAAAGTCTTCGTCCTTCAGGTACCGGTTCGATCAGCATGGGGCAAACTTCAAGGGGGCAAAGTTTAAGGCAAGTTTTCCTTGCAGCAGCAAGGAAAATGGGGGAACAAAAGTTATTGAATGGGCAAGGCAAAGTAAAGTTTAAAGTTAAAGTCTCTAGGGTGAGAATTCTTTAAAGTCTCTCTCTCTCTGGGATAGAGAAAAAGCATCAAAGTGTCATCAAAATGGATTCTCGAATCTGGCTTCAAAATGGAATCAAAGAAAATGGCTGGTTTCTCTCTGTCCGATGGGATTAAGTAAGAAAAGTTCCAAATTCTTCAAGTTCTTCCATTGGAGGGTCCATGGGGTGATTTCTCTTTGACCAATGAATAGTGTCTTTTCTCTTAATACTCATCTACGTATAAGGTGTCCTTGGAGTTTTGGAACACAAGTAGCAACAAAGTTGCCAATTAATTCTGCATCAGTGTCTTTATTGTCTGCACCTGCAGAAACTGACCTTGCTTCAAAGGGAATGAAAGTTGCCTGACACGCAACCTTGAGATAAGTGTATTAGTCATTCTACTAGAAAAATACAGCTTTTAAAGGTTTAAAACACGTCTTTGTTAATACAAGTGAAAACTTACGCAGTTTAAATTTAGACCAGGCAACTAGGCCAAAGCCTCTGCTAAATTTAAGCTAAGCATATAACAATGTTAACGAGAAGATCATAGAATATAGCTGCAATTATGACGTATTAATACATTTGTCGGTTTTCATGATTAATTAAGCTTGTTTATACTAATGGCGATCTGCTTCGTGGGCACATTTTCTACATACATTATTTTTCTTTGCTAAGAAATTGCACATTGTCCTATACGATTTTGTTACATGATATATGAATGTTTGTTAGTCTATTTTTTTCTGCTTCATCAGTCCCTCCTCTGATGACTAATTATGTCATCACATTAAATCTTCCATCATAAATTTTATTTTATTAAAATTCTGTTTTAATAATTTTGCATTTCAATAATTTCCCTTTTCCCTTTTACTCCATTTGATTTTTTCCTGTGTAATTTTACCATTTCTTTTTGTTCTTTCTTTTCAATTCTTCTCTTGTTTCTTGATTGCAGTATTTTAATAGCTTTCCATATTCCCCAAATACCTATTAAGCAAATTAGTATTTATTAATATCCCTTTTACTATTTTCAGTAATATTCCGTTCCAAATGTTGCTGAGCCAATTTCCCACGGAAGCAAATCCTTTTCCAACTTTTCCCATACTCCTGGTTCTTTCAATTCTTTCAAATCTGTACTATTGTAAGTTACATTTGTAAGCATATTTCTAATTTGTTTACTGTTGTCTGGTATATATGAGCAACAGTGACGTGCACTAAGCATTTTGCAAACGCCGCCATTCTTTGCTAAAAGAATGTCTAAAGCAAGCCGGTTTTGAAGAGTCATAGCTCTTTCTCCAGCAAGTTCAGTATCCATCAGGATCATTGCTCCTGAGAAATTTGTCAGCATGTTATCCACAATAGTAGACAACTTTCGTATTTTGATTGAATTCAATATAACTCCTACTGAAGGAATTATTGCTCCAAATATGTCTCCTACCACTCCAGAAGCTGTCTCCCTTTTCTGAATACGATGTAATTCAGACAGCTTTGGAAATTTCTTTAAGTCATCTAGTTGATAAATCTTTGGAAATACTATTCCCAAATAACATCTCCCATACCATCCCTTTGGAAGACGATAATAGGCATTAAGTCCACAAATATAATATACCCCTGGAGTAACTGGATCTAGTCCATTTAACATGAACGTCCATTTACTCTGGAATGAAAACACGTGTTTACATTCACTCCTTCCTACAAAGATTGTGTCATAGTATGATTTAGGTCTATATATACAAAGTTTCCCTATGTGTAATGCATCTAAAGCTAGTTTCCCTTGTGTCTTTATTGCGGCAAAAGCATAGTTATCTACAGATGTCCTTTTATGTAATTCTTTTTCTAATTTTTCCTTTACCGTTTTCCTTCTATCTTCAGTGTGATCTAAAAAGCTTTTCTCTACGGGTGAAAGTAAGCATGTAAGGTTTTCTTTATGAGCGTGAACTGTGGAAAAAGGTGATAATGGTTCAAAGAACCCCCTAACTAATTTTATATAATAATCTCTTGCTACTTTACTCAAATACTCAATTATGGGGACATATGAAAATACGACATCATGATTGGAATAGAAGTATTGAATATACTCCTGGCCATAAAATCTGGTTAGTAACAAACTACATGTTATTCCATATGTAGGAAGTTGGCTCTGTATGTACTATTTCAAAGTAAGGAATAGTATGCACAGAGTCCAAGGGTTCCCCTTAGAGGTAAGATAGTGGCAAAAGAGATAATACCAATGCTCTATTTTGTGGTAGTGTGGTCGAGCAGTAGGCTTATCAAAGGAGTAGTGTTAAGCATTTGTTGTACATACACACAGGCAATAAATGAGGAACACACACTCAGAAACAATTCCAGGCCAATAGGTTTTTGTTACAGAAAAATATATTTTCTTAGTTTATTTTAAGAACCACAGGTTCAAATTCTACATGTAATATCTCATTTGAAAGGTATTGCAGGTAAGTACTTTAGGAACTTTGAATAATCACAATAGCATATATACTTTTTACATAAAACACATTTAGCTGTTTTAAAAGTGGACACAGTGCAATTTTCACAGTTCCTGGGGGAGGTAAAGTAATGTTAGTTTTTGCAGGTAAGTAAACCACCTACCGGGTTAAGATTGGGGTCCAAGGTAGCCCACCGTTGGGGGTTCAGAGCAACCCCAAAGTCACCACACCAGCAGCTCAGGGCCGGTCAGGTGCAGAGTTCAAAGTGGTGCCCAAAACTCATAGGCTTCAATGGAGAGAAGGGGGTGCCCCGGTTCCAGTCTGCCAGCAGGTAAGTACCTGTGTCATCGGAGGGCAGACCAGGGGGGTTTTGTAGGGCACCGGGGGGGACACAAGTCCACCCAAAAAGTACACCCTCAGCAGCGCGGGGGCGGCCGGGTGCAGTGTGCAAACAAGCGTCGGGTTTCCAATGGGAGTTAATGGGAGACCAAGGGGTCTCTTCAGCGGTGCAGGCAGGCAAGGGGGGGGGCTCCTCGGGGTAGCCACCACCTGGGCAAGGGAGAGGGCCTCCTGGGGGTCACTCCTGCGCTGGAGTTCCGATCCTTCAGGTGCTGGGGGCTGCGGGTGCAGGGTCTTTTCCAGCCGTCAGGATTTTAGAGTCAGGCAGTCGCGGTCAGGGGGAGCCTCGAGATTCCCTCTGCAGGCGTCGCTGTGGGGGCTCAGGGGGGACAACTTTGGTTACTCACAGTCTCGGAGTCGCCGGAGGATCCTCCCTGAGGTGTTGGTTCTCCACCAGTCGAGTCGGG
This sequence comes from Pleurodeles waltl, assembly GCF_031143425.1. Lineage (NCBI taxonomy): Eukaryota > Metazoa > Chordata > Amphibia > Caudata > Salamandridae > Pleurodeles > Pleurodeles waltl. Next base: position 991,356,828 of record NC_090440.1, read on the forward strand.
GTCGCCGGGTGCAGTGTTGCAAGTCTCACGATTCTTGCGGGGATTGCAGGGGTCTTTAAATCTGCTCCTCTGAAACAAAGTTGCAGTCTTTTTGGAACAGGGCCGCTGTCCTCGGGAGTTTCTTGTTCCTCTTTAAGCAGGGCAGTCCTCTGAGGATTCAGAGGTCGCTGGTCCTGGGGAAAGCGTCGCTGGAGCAGGTTTCTTTAGAAGGCAGGAGACATGCCGGTAGGACTGGGGCCAAAGCAGTTGGTGTCTTCTTTCTTCTTCTGCAGGGGTTTTTCAGCTCAGCAGTCCTCTTCTTCTGTAAGTTGCAGGAATCTGAGTTCCTAGGTTCTGGGGTGCCCCTAAATACTGAATTTAGGGGTGTGTTTAGGTCTGGGAGGGCAGTAGCCAATGGCTACTGTCCTTGAGGGTGGGTACCCCCTCTTTGTGCCTCCTCCCTGAGGGGAGGGGGGCACATCCCTATTCCTATTGGGGGAATCCTCTTTCTACAAGATGGAGGATTTCTAAAAGTCAGAGTCACCTCAGCTTAGGACACCTTAGGGGCTGTCCTGACTGGCCAGTGACTCCTCCTTGTTTTTCTCATTATCTCTCCTGGACTTGCCGCCAAAAGTGGGGGCTGGGTCCAGGGGGCGGGCATCACCACTAGCTGGAGTGCCCTGGGGCATTGTAACACAAAGCTTGAGCCTTTGAAGCTCACTGCTAGGTGTTACAGTTCCTGCAGGGGGGAGGTGTGAAGCACCTCCACCCAAAGCAGGCTTTGTTTCTGTCCTCAGAGAGCACAAAGGCTCTCACCGAATGGGGTCAGAAACTCGTCTCTCAGCAGCAGGCTGGCACAGACCAGTCAGTCCTGCACTGAACAATTGGGTAAAATACAGGGGGTATCTCTAAGATGCCCTCTGTGTGCATTTTTTAATAAATCCCACACTGGCATCAGTGTGGGTTTATTATTCTGAGAAGTTTGGTACCAAACTTCCCAGTATTCAGTGTAGCCATTATGGAGCTGTGGAGTTCGTTTTTGACAGACTCCCAGACCATATACTCTTATGGCTACCCTGCACTTACAATGTCTAAGGTTTTGCTTAGACACTGTAGGGGCATAGTGCTCATGCACCTATGCCCTCACCTGTGGTATAGTGCACCCTGCCTTAGGGCTGTAAGGCCTGCTAGAGGGGTGACTTACCTATGCCATAGGCAGTGTGAGGTTGGCATGGCACCCTGAGGGGAGTGCCATGTCGACTTAGTCTTTTTCTCCCCACCAGCACACACAAGCTGGCAAGCAGTGTGTCTGTGCTGAGTGAGGGGTCCCTAGGGTGGCATAAGACATGCCGCCCTTAGAGACCTTCCCTGGCATCAGGGCCCTTGGTACCAGGGGTACCAGTTACAAGGGACTTACCTAGGTGCCAGGGTTGTGCCAATTGTGGAAACAATGGTACATTTTAGGTGAAAGAACACTGGTGCTGGGGCCTGGTTAGCAGGGTCCCAGCACACTTCTCAGTCAAGTCAGCATCAGTATCAGGCAAAAAGTGGGGGGTAACTGCAACAGGGAGCCATTTCTTTACACCATACGTAAGGGGCATGCTATGATATGTCACCCCTTCTATTACTGAGGTAGGGATTTGTGTACATATATAACAATCTTTCGTGTCCATTGTCTCAACATACTCACTCAGTAAGCGATAGAAGAATTTAGATGAGAGTTCTTTCTTGTCGTTAGTATAATCATGTAAATACTTTTTGTCTTGATCGAGTTTCTTCAAAGGAGTTAATTCAGTAGTAGTTTTGAGAGTAGAAGCATCATTCGCGTCTCTTTCATTCCCTCCATGCATTCCAAGAATCATTGCCATAATTATTAGTACACATACAATTATTAGACCTATACACATGCATTTACAATATTTCATTTTATGTCCTTGTGTAGTATTGTCTGTCATGATCTATAGAGAATCAGAAAGTTGAAGATACTTTATCAAATCAAATTTGCAGATATATATAAAGGATCAACGAGGTCAAAGTTCACACGATTTTCTTTAGCAGCTTAGGGCCTGATTACGATTCCGGCGGGCGGCGGAGGCCGCCCGCCAGAATTCCGCCCTCCATAATACCGCTCCGCGGTCAGAAGACCGCGGAGGGTATTATGAGTTTTTCCCTGGGCTGGCGGGCGGTCTCCAAAAGACCGCCCGCCAGCCCAGGGAAAAACTCCCTTCCCACGAGGATGCCGGCTCGTAATAGAGCCGGCGGAGTGGGAAGGTGCGACGGGTGCTGTTGCACCCGTCGCGTATTTCACTGTCTGCAAGGCAGACAGTGAAATACATTTTGGGGCCCTCTTACGGGGGCCCCTGCAGTGCCCATGCTGTTGGCATGGGCACTGCAGGGGCCCCCAGGGGCCCCGCGACTCCCCCTCCCGCCATCCGGTTCCCGGCGGGAGAACCGCCAGGAACTGGATGGCGGGAGGGGGAGTCGGAATCCCCAAGCCGGCGCAGCAAGCTGCGCCGGCTTGGAGGATTCCTTGGGGGCAGTGGGAAACCGGCGGGAGACCGCCGGTTTCCCTTCTCTGACCGCGGCTAAGCCGCCGCGGTCAGAATGCCCCGCGGGGCACCGCCGGCCTGTCGCGGTGCCACCGCGTCCCGCGGCCCTGGCGGAAGTAATCTGCCAGGGTCGTAATGACCACCTTAGTCTCTTATCGGTTTAGCAGCTTTGTCTCAAAATCGGTTTCAAAAGTCAATCAGGTTATCAATGTCTTATTCGGTAATGTTCATGAAATTTCACTTTTCAAGTGCCAAAGTGTCGTTCTGCTTCTTCATTTTCAAGACTAAGAGATAGAAATTCGTCTGACCAATCATTAGTGGCTGTGTATGCCCATTCTGGACCAGAATATCTTCTGCTCGCTATTCTTTTCCTTTTCAATTTTGCATCTCCTTTCGAGTCCCTTTCGCTTATTGCTTGTTCTTTGGCTGTGTCTTTTTCTTCATTCGATGTGGTTATGATAGACACTTCCTTTCTTTTCTCCTTCAATTTTGGCCATTTGTTTTGGTTTAATGTTTCTTTAGTCTTTGATTTCACTGGTGATATGCTTTGTCTCCGTTTCGCGTTGTTTTCACCTGATGGACCTGCAACCGGTTCTGGAAGAATTGGAACAATTTCACTTTGCTCTGTCTTGTCTCCTTCACCTGGGAGGTCAGTCAGGTTTTCTCCTTCTTTTACTGTATCGTCTGCTTCTGGGAAAGCCCTCCTCTTATTAGGCTCTCCTGCTTCTTCACCTGAGATAGGATCTTTGTCACCTCCTGAGGTTTCTTCTCTGTTGTCCTCAAAAGGATCGAACGTGTCTTCCTCAGAGAATATTTCTTCTGTCTCAATTTCTTATTGTTCGCTTTCAGGCTCTCTTCGTTCTGTCTCAGTGCCTGGGACTTTCCTGTTAACTGTTGGTAATTTCAGTGCTTCAATTTCCTCTTCTGTGGGACACGTCACCCTTTTCGTCACAGGAACTGCTGGAAGTCTCATGGCTCTGCCCATGAGAATTTCATGTGGTGATAGTCCAGTTTTTCTATCAGGTGTGTTTCTCATTGACATTAACACCAAAGGCAACGCGTCAGGCCATTTCAAGTTTGTGGATGCGCATATTTTCGCCATTCTTGATTTCAGCGGCCATTAATTTGCGCCACTAGTCCTGATGCTTCAGGGCGGTAGCTACAATGCAATTTTTGTTCAATGTTCAATGCTGCACATAGTAATTTGATTACTTCGTTATTGAAGTGACTTCCCCTATCTGATTCTAAAGAGATCGGAAATCCGAAACGTGGTATTAGTTCTCTCAAGAGTAGTTTTGCAACTGTGAGACTGTCATTTCTGCGTGTAGGGTATGCTTCAATCCAGTGACTAAAAATACACACAATCACCAACACATATTTCAAGCCTGCATGCAGAGGCATCTCAATGAAATCCATTTGCATCCTGCTGAACCCACCTGCTGAACCCATCCTGCTGAGCCCACCTGCTCTTCCAATGTGGCTCAAATTCACTACGGTTCCCTTCCCTGCGTTCATTTGTTGGCAAATGACGCAACAATGGCAAACTGCTTCAGCAACTTGGCGAAATTTGGGATTAAACCAATCAATTTTGAATAATCTAATCATGGCATCTCTTCCAATGTGTGCTTGTCCGTGATATAGCCTAGCTATTTGTGTCAAAAGACTGTCTGGCAAAACTAATCTCCCTTCACTTGAAACCCACAAATCATCTGGTTTTTTTACCCATTGTAAGTTACTCCATGAGAGTTTTTCATCCTTACTAACATTATTTTGTAGGAATTTCAATTCTTCTATTGTGTCTACAACTTTTAGAGCAAAAGGCTTCATTTGGTTCAAGTTCTGGCTCACTTATCAAATTCCATTTGTCTCTGAGTAATATACAGTTCAATGCGCAAAACCTTGCAACTTGATCTGCATATCCATTTCCCAAAGAAACAAAGTCTTGTGATTTCGAGTGTGCACTGCATTTTACCACTGCTACTTCTCCTGGTAACTGGATAGCATGTAACAATTCTCTTATTCTTTCACCATTTTTCACTGGTGATCCTGAAGAGGTCATAAAGCCTCTTTGTGACCACAATTGTCCAAAATCATGCACTATTCCAAATCCGTACTGACTGTCAGTGTAAATGGTGACTTTCATTAATGCCAAAAGTTGGCAAGCTCTAGTAAGGGCTACTAGTTCCGCTACTTGTGCAGAGTAAATTCCTTGAAGCCAAGATGCTTCTAGAACACCAGTTATTGTACATACAGCATATCCTGCTTTCAATAATCCTAGTGCATCTCTCAAACATGAACCATCAACAAAAATAATCTGATCATTTTCTTCGTCCTTCAGGTACTGGTTCGATCAGCATGGGGCAAACTTCAAGGGGGCAAAGTTTAAGGCAAGTTTTCCTTGCAGCAGCAAGGAAAATGGGGGAACAAAAGTTATTGAATGGGCAAGGCAAAGTAAAGTTTAAAGTTAAAGTCTCTAGGGTGAGAATTCTTTAAAGTCTCTCTCTCTCTTAGATAGAGAAAAAGCATCAAAGTGTCATCAAAATGGATTCTCGAATCTGGCTTCAAAATGTCATCAAAGAAAGTGGCTGGTTTCTCTCCGTCCGATGGGATTAAGTTAGAAAAGTTCCAAATTCTTCAAGTTCTTCCATTGGAGGGTCCATGGGGTGATTTCTCTTTGACCAATGAATAGTGTCTTTTCTCTTAATACTCATCTACGTATAAGGTGTCCTTGGAGTTTTGGAACACAAGTAGCAACAAAGTTGCCAATTAATTCTGCATCAGTGTCTTTATTGTCTGCACCTGCAGAAACTGACCTTGCTTCAAAGGGGATGAAAGTTGCCTAACACGCAACCTTGAGATAAATGTATTAGTCATTCTACTGGAAAAATACAGCTTTGAAAGGTTTAAAACACGTCTTTGTTAATACAAGTGAAAACGTACACAATTTAAATTTAGACCAGGCAACTAGGCCAAAGCCTCTGCTAAATTTAAGCTAAGCATATAACAATTTTAATGAGAAGATCATAGAATATAGCTGCAATTATCACGTATTAATACATTTGTCGGTTTTCATGATTAATAACGCTTGTTTATACTAATGGCGATCTGCTTCGTGGGCACATTTTCTACATACATTATTTTTCTTTGCTAAAATCACATTTTCTTTTACGATTTTGTTACATGATATATGAATGTTCGTTAGTCTTTCTTTTTCTGCTTCATCACCACTAGCAAGCAAGGACTTTTAAAGGACACTGAAACAGACAAATGACAAGCTGTGGGCTGGGCTGAAGTCCACAAAGAAGTATATACTAAAGTATATACAAAAGGTCTCAAATGCTCGACCTAAAAATGTGTGACATTTTGTAAGCTTACCCTAAGCTATTAAAATGGCCTGGGAGTCGGGGTTTTATTTTGTTTTAATATCACCCGCGCTGGTGGCACCATCCGCGCTGTAGAGCCGACAGGGGTGCCAGCGGTTTTATTAGGGTCCTTTGTGAAGTTGGCGCCCCCTTTCCCCACCCCTTCCCGGACTCCCTCCAATTGAGACCATCTATGACTGATGTTCTTCTAGAATTACCCTGTTACGGACTTCACTGGGAGGCTTCGTGTTAAATTACGGAACTGTACACAATAATCGGTTGTATTTTTGTAGGTTAATCCTCTTAAAACGCTCATATTTATCTGCCCGCTGATCTTCCCCAACGTCGCACTTGTGCACTATCACATTCAAGGGTCAGCCTGCCTTTTATTCATCTGTGGTCCTGTTTCCTCACTCGAAACATCCTTCTAAAGAATTACAACAACAAAAAAGGACTTATAGGCACTTGAAGTTGTTTCACCGATCTTAACGATGTAATTTGACAGCACATAACGTTGGCCTGCCTCTCTCTGTCGCTCGGTTCATTCTGAGATTTTAGGGTAAATTTTATGAAGCTTTTCTAAGAGGGGTGATAGTTACAGACGGGGTTTCCCAAAAAGTGTGCTTGCTTATTCAAGCGTCCGAGAGACTGTTCGACGCTGGTGGCTCAAAAGCTAAAAACGAACATTCATAAAGGTTAGAGGAAAGATTGTGTTTTGTTTCATTCAGTGCTTTTTGCTTAAAATATGACATCGAGTTTGGAATTATCTGGCATAATAAAACTGATTATTTTACGCAGAAAATAACAAATACCTGTCTGCAATAATACTTTCAACCAAAAGAGGGCAGCAACACTCTGTAACAAAAAATTCACCTGTGTCGCGCCAAGTCCTGCGTGCAGCAAGACTCGAGTTTTTTTTCTGCAAGGTTAACTGAGATGACATAGGTGGATTAAAGCTTCCCTGTAGAGTCATCTGTTCCCGATTTTCTTAAACATGCAGCCATCACATCCTCCCAAAAACCACACAGCAAATCCAGACTATCTCGGAAACACTGACATTTCGCAACCTGCCACCAATTAGCGATATCACGGAAAAAAGGGATCACGAATGAATTGTAATGCCCTTACCCTGGACCAACTGTTTCTTATACAACAGAATCCAGAATGGCACATTGGAACAGAAAAACTGTGGGCACAGTGCTGTAAGTGACGTGTGGTGTGCCACAGAAGTCCGCCCTCTCACTACTACCAACAGGGCTGGCTTAAGCGCTGGTGGCGCCCGGCGCCACAATCTATTTTTTTGACACCCACTCATGACCTCCTTCTCGGATTCCCACACTGCAACCCCGCAAAAGTACCACTCATCTCTCAATAGCCCCTCTCTCACATACATTTCATTTGTTTTAATGCGCTGGTAAAGGCTGGCTTGACAAACCCACTCAGTTATCCACCTGAAATACAGATATTTTCTTTGCAACAGGCATATTAACCCTCAGAGCTAGCTTGAACTGGCTGCCACTAGACAGACACTCTCTCTCTCTCTCATTAATCACAAGAGTCATCTTGACATTTTATTGGTGCCTGAAAGCTGGAGAACAACGAACTCTAGAGCAGGTTTTTTAAATCTTAAATTACAGCTCCCCCTCCTAAGGTCAGTGCCCCCAACTCCAGGACATTGCCCATTGCGGCCACACCATGGGCACTGCCCCAAAGCCGACCCTGACTACCAATCACATTTATTTGCCTTAACTCGCACACATGGTAGAGCATCCACAGACATGTTTCCAAATGTAATCTTTTGATATCCAAATCCACATCTGATTGGACAACTGAGAGAACCAGATAGACATCCCAGAATGCCCTGACTGCATCTTCTCTTTGATGAAAGTAAACTTCCCACCTAAGTGGATCTAAAACGGAGATACTGATAATAGGAAATCTTGGCAATGACAAGATTCCTTTTAAATGTCAAAGCTTTCTCCTACCAGACATCTGTCAGTGGGTTTTTACATATAGCATTGGGGGCACACTTGATAAGAAGGAAAACATGATGCCAAAACATTTCTTGGGTATCCACTGCCTGGTTGTTAGAACATCTTACTTTTGTTTTACCAGACTTCTGCATCTGGGTTTATTGTGGGTACTGTTGCTGCTCCCAAACTAGATATTAGTGTTAGATGCGGGAGGACACTGGGATTATTTTTGTACACTCCCCACACGCACCTCAGCTCTCTGAGCCCTTAGAGTGGCCGAGGACTTTTACCAAGTTAAAAATGCCAAACATGGATAGGGTTGGCTTGAGACCTTTTACTCCATTGCTTAGGGCATGCCTGGAAGTTGCTTTCACCGCTAGCTCATGCCAGGCATAAATGTGGTATCTGTAGGTACCCATTTCAGATCACTTCATAGACCTGTGGAACATCAGAACCAAGCAGGATCTGAGGAAGGAAAGAAGGGGACTGAACTTGCTGCCTTTGACCAGAGAGGAGCCTTGAAGGACTGGACCTGCTTCCTTTTGTTCCCAGGACAAAGAAGTGTACTCCACGGGTCATGGGGCTGACTAACAGGGTATGTAAGGCTTTCTTCCTGCACTTGCCAAGATGACAAGTGGCAACTGGACCTCTACTAGACGCCCTGCTGTTGGCCTCTGCCTAACACTCTATGAGTCTCTAAGTGAAGCCCCTGATGCTCTGCATGGCTTCTGAACTGTACTCCTGTGGTTGATTGGGACTTAAAGGACTAAAGTCGGAAAGAAAAATCTTTGACAAGGACGAACTGGTTGGTGTATCTGACTAGTGCACCATAGCGGACAGTGCAAAATTGCACCAAGCCCCAATCTACCATGACTCTTGACTATCACTGGCACTTTAGACTTCTTGGCTATGTGCCTATTTAAAAAATACATATCTCATTCCCCTTATTTGATTTTTGTCATTTATTAAATCTTTCTCTATTTTTCCAAATCAGTTTAGGATTTTTTTCCTTTATTACTGTTTTGGTACTGCATAGGTAATTTACATATTGTCCTAAGATAATTCTGCCTGCATGTGCCATAACTACCAGGGGGTTGAGCTCCGGTTAATTTAGTGACTTTGAGGATTCACCCTAACAAAGGTTGTGATTAATCCTTGAGGTGGATTGTCCCCCACCCCAAATAACAAACCAATTTCTTACAATAACCATATTAGATTTTATGTATCATGCAAGCCAATTAAAAAAACATTTTGTTCACAAGTAATCAATGTAATTGATTCAACAGGTCAGAAATATGATCAGAACTAGGATTATATTTTTTCTATTTGAAGAGGACCCTGAAAGTGGCAATTTAGTTTTTTTTTGGCAGGCAGAGATAGAGAAAATTACCATATGTCTGTGTGATAAAGAAAGAAGAGGAAAGACTCATTGAAATGCAAGGAGATGATAAGAGCAATATTGTTTTATGGTACATGTGGCACCAAAGCCACAATTTATGAGAATATTTAAAGCAACAAGATTAGAAAGTGATAATAAAACCCTGATGATGTTTATTTTTGGGGTCCTCCGATGATAAAATGGCTACCTGTTCTTCTGGAAGGTTAACAATAGAGAAGTAGAGGGCCCCAGGTTCAGTGCAAGAGTCTGAATAGAGAGTATCGAATGGAGAAGAAGGATGAACTGGAACCCAGCCTTTTTGGACAAGTTGACGGAAGAGGTAGAATCTTATGGGTAGGCAAGAACCAGGAAGTACTGCCGCAATGCAAAATTCAATACAAAAAACTGGTCAAAAGAAAAAAAATGAATTCCGTGATAGAAGTGCAAAACTTTTGTTGAAGTCAGTAAAGATAATATATGTGTGTAATTTCTGGTACTTTGTAGCGAAGGGCAGTATAGTCATTCAGAACTATGGGCCACATGTACGAAATACAGGTTTTGCGACTCGCAAATTGCGAGTCAGAGCGACTTGCAATTTGCAAGTCGCAAAACCTGATGTACAACAGTGTCAATGACACTGTTTGCGATTCGGAAGGGGGTCGCAAATGACCTACCTCATGAATATTCATGAGGTAGGTCGCAATTTGCAACCCCATTGGGAATGGCCGCGTTCACAGGGATGGTGGCCTGCTGGAGACAGCAGACCACGTCTGTGACTGCTTTTAAATACAGCAGTTTTTTTAATTCAGCCTATTTTCCTTAAAGGAAAACGGGATGCATTTCAAAAACAAAAAATGAAAAGTTTTCTTTTCATTTTTTCAGAGGAGGCAGTGGTACGTAGGACCGCTGCCTGCTCTGAAAAAATGTTTTCGCTGCCATTCACAAAGGGGAAGGGGTCCCATGGGGACCCCTTCCCGTTTGCGATTGGGTTAGCACCAGTTTGAAACTGGTGCTAACTGCGATTGTTTTGCGACCGCATTCGCGGTCACAAAACAATCATACATGGGACTGTGACTCGCAATTAGGAAGGGAACACCCCTTCCTAATTGCGACTCGCCAACCCTTTTTGCGATTCCGTAAATAGGTTACCGAATCGCAAAAATGGGTCTGTACATCCCAAATTGCATTTTGCACGTCACAAACAGCCCGATTTGCCATTTGCAATGTGCAAAATGCTTCTTACATGTGGCCCTATATTCTTTGTGGCTTTGCAGAATACAGATTTCTGAACTTTCTCTTAGTAATGTTCATTTTATGCCTAGGTCATGGCCTGGTATTATGTATATGCAAAGTTATATACAACGAAGCATTGGTTCAGTGCAAATAACTGTTGGGAAACTGTTGTTTTGATGTGAAAAACTGGTGTACACACTTGTTTTGCCAATTGTCCGAAACATTCACCAAAGCACAATATTTCCCGGAAGAAGGTCCTGTTAAACATATAGAAGAGTAGTTTAGTGATGCAAAGATCTGATTTTAAAAAATACAGGGTGATATCCACCCCTGGTTGGCAATGTACGTAGTGGTGGCTAAGGTATGCATTCTACCACATTAGCTGCAAACTACGAGTCCAAAACCCAACGAAAGGCTTATCGAGATGCACAGAGGAGCCCTTCTTGAGCAGGCCACCTCTAAATTGATCAATAAGATTGGGAAGTTTGAGAGAGTTTGGGGTGCTTTTCTTTGCCGAGGAAGAAGTAGCCGCTTAACTTTGTCTTGGATTCTTGGAGTGATCCACCACCTCCACACTCTAGAGGGCCCCTGCATCTTACGAGATACCACACACATGAATCATCAAACACAGACCTGCAGGGATTTTTCTGACCGTTGCGTCACTACTGCACCTACGCAAGGGGACACCTTATGGGTGATTACATAGCCCCAGGAACAGTTTGCCTCCCCACATGCTTTTTCCCAATTTTAGGAGCCGGCATCATCAGGAGGCAGCAGACGTCGCGTCTTGACCTTCCGTCCACACCCTAGCCTGCCGCTACACTATTATAGGTACCTCTCGCTCACCTATATTACATAGCGTTAACCTATGCACAGGGCAATCAAGGACATCTGCCTTCTTAAGCGACTTGAATCCATTGGCAGGTTCACCTGAGGGTTGATAAGGTGTTAAACCCCGCTACCTGGAGGGATAGCCAGGGATTATGGGCACGGTGGCGAGATGACTCCACTAGGTACAAGGATGTCCCATCACGCAGTTTTGAGATTAAAGACATCACACAGTTCTTTTGTATTGTTATTGTTGTGGTTCCCATCTTATGTGACCAATGAGTCCTCAACAGGAATTAGATAAGGGAGTCGATTATCAGTTCTCCTATCCAGCCCTCCGTCATCACCCGGAGTATCTCTTTCAACGTCCATCTCCCCTCCCTCGTTCTCCTCTCCTACGTTTTTATTATGCTTTGGAACAGGTAACTGCTTAGATATTTCTGCTCGATTGATGTTCTACCTTCACTGGGGAAAATTATTCCAGAATGCTGTCAGACAGAAAATGGCGTTATACTGTAAAGTGTACAGATTCCTAAGTACCACGCAAGGGAGCTATTTCTTTATTTCAATATATATATGCATCTTTGTGCTTTTGCGCGTTCATCATGTGCTGTTCTTCTTCATAAATAAATGCTGCCAAAAATAGACATAAAGTGACTTCAAACTCACCCTGAAATTCAGTACCATGTGCTGCAGAAGATTGGTGGACTCTCTCGGGTGATCTGTATGCATGCTCAGAGGTTAGCTTTGGGGTGAAATGAATAATTCAAATATCATTTTATTATCGAACACCTGATGCCATGGCATGTGTATGATTAGTGGAAAAGCATTAGGTGTAGGCAATGATCTTTTATAAAAGTGCAATAGCCTAGAAAGTGAGGGCTTCCTGCTAATACTCGATAATCTATTAAGATATAATTATTTGCAATATCAATTCAATGGCTTTGAGTAGGAGAAAACAGAACATTTCCTTTATCCATGGTAAAGCTCACTCTTTTGAACTAAAGACTTTGGGGTTTAATTCAATTATAGGATACTCCTTTTATAGTGAATGGAAAAAGTTGTATGCTGACTTTGGTTAACTGGTAACCAGTCTTAAAGTTTTCCAAATAATCAATCTGCTTGTTATTGGAAGTAATAATACTTCATTTGCATAGGCAATGATAAAATACAAAACATATGAATAATAACATTATGTGTCGTATGTAGAATCACCCTACAAAATCCTGCCTCTCAACAAAAACTGAAACTATAAAAAAGAGTTATTCACAGGGATTACAGTAGGTAACAGATAAAAATACAGTAAAAACAATCATACTGTACTTGGTCTGTGGAGAACATGAACGAGTGATCAAAGGAACCAAAATTGCTTTAATGAGCAGTTCAGTTTCCCTGTTTTACCCACGTGTTCTTACACATTCATGGCACACTCTTTAAGACAAGGATAAGGTAAACTGCAAAGCCAAAATACATTTCAAAATCTATAACCTATATTTATATGTGTTGTACTGACACTGTGAAATTATTTTCCATGTTAATGCCGACATATTGTTAAATGGGGTTACATGTCTGTGCCTTTCATTGGCTGACAAAAACAGATCTTCCTTATAAAATGCATGATTTGCATTGGGTGAGGCTAAAAGTAGAGCGATTTGATTAGGAACCATTATTCAAAAGCATGTGTGTCTATTTAGACCAGTTGTGTAGACTTTCAGCCTGGTTTAGAGTTTGGCGGGGGGTTACTCTGTCACAAACTTGACGGATATCCCGTCCACCGTATTACCATTCCATCATGGCCTATGGAAATCATGATACGGTGGATGGGATATCCATCACATTTGTGATGGAGCAACCCGTCTGCCAAACTCTAAGTCAGGCCCTCAATCCGTAAACTATTTGGAGGTCATAGCAAGGGTATGGTGGTGTCGTTAGAAGATACATGGGTGATTATGCCCAATACTGACCTTACTGGATCCTAAATCACACAGCACAGATTTCAGCGGCACTGACCCCGTCTCAGTGTGGAACTGGTTTGGGGGCTTGAGAAGCACAAGGGTCACTGGACACACTTGTTTCATTTGAGGTCTTTAACCGCTGATGTACCCAGGTCTGACCCACAATTGGATTCAAAACAGAGTACCAAGAATACCCCTTTAGCACTTTATCCTCAGGGTAGCAAAGCATTGCAATCCGAGGCTTACTGAGGTAAGTGTAAACTCAGGGTAACATTAATAGAACACAATAACTCTATGTGCAACCAATGCTAGAGCCTTCTCCAAAGAAAAGTACTATATTCCACCATTGGTGCATTACTACTTCCATAATGATAGTGAACAAGATACATACACTTCTACTGCGTGGAAATCAGAAGGCTAGGGCTACCAAAAGTGGGCTAACCTTAACCCTGAGAGTTCCACAGATTTAGCTTTTGGTGGCATTCTCCCACAGTGCATGCAGGTTTCTGAAAGCCTACCTGTTGCACTTTGGGATTCTTAGCCATGGCAATACTCATCCCGCCAGCTCACTGAGCCACACTATCCATGGAGGCTGTGCTATCCTCATCTATTTTTCTACTTGAGTGTATTTCAGTCACTTTACTTTCAGTTTGTTTTGTTCTCACCATTCAAAGCTGTGTGCTGACCATCACTGTGGTGTCCGGTGGTTCCCCCTGTCCTGTGTTTGAATATGCAAAGGGCACAATTCTGACACTCACGAAGCAGATGGGGGGACTGAAGGTCAAAGCAGCTGTAGTGACTCAGGGGAGCGCCAGTTGCAGTGCCTCTGCTCTGTCAGTGATATAGTTGTGGGGTGCGATCCCCTTAGGTGGTCACACTCGTGCAACACAACATTTCCCAACAAACAATTGGAGAGGCCAGCCCGAAGGAGTCTTCATTCTGGGTCCCTTGGCGAGAATCTGACTAAAGTGCAATGGTGAACTAGAGATGCCAGTCAGTGCCCCAGAAACCCTTAAGTCATAGCATAATTTACACTGGTACAATCAAAGCAAATTTGTATTGCAGAATGCTTCTTTGGCGGCTCAGGTGATGCAACGGTTCAAATAAATGAACCCACAATTACAGGTCACAGCTTGTGTAAAGGAGGCCAGCTTGGCTTTAAGCTAGAGGAGTGTCTTTTCAGGGACAACACTTCTCAGAGATAGGACTTGGGCTTACTGAGGGTATGTCACGCAATGTACAAACAGGGAAGTAATGGGCAACAAGGCTCACCACAGCTGTGAGTGACATGATCTTTCCTCACACCTCTCAATACTTGATGATCTTGCTAAATCCATTTTCATAGCTTATTCTTCCCACAAGTAGCCGTGCAAGTTGTTATTCTAGTCAGTGCTTCGCTGTTGGGTCGTATACCTCAGTGATAGTCCCTTCTTTTGGCCTCCTCCCAGCAGTACTCAAAGCAAGATTGAGTAGTAATCCAGGTCCTCTTCCAGACCTGATAGGGGAACTGGTTGTGAAAAAAGCACTGGCCCTTGAAATAAAAGATCTTCCCTGTTCACTATTATGAGCTGTCTGGCACCAGTCAATGAGAAACCCCTGGGGCACTGATCTAGGGATACCATTCCATATTTACACTAGGTTTGTAGATTAGATATGGGTATTTCCCTCGACTGCATTGTGGTGGGGTGTCTGGTGTGAGGGGAGCCAGTTTCACCACACAGCTACTACCCCAGCAACGTCATTGTACCTAAATGCTGCAGGCAAGAGGATGAGGCATGGTGTTCCATAACTAGGTCTTACATAGAGTGGTAAAAAAAGGGATCTGGCTTTGCCCACCTGGCTGATACACAACAGCTGTCTGTGCACTCACATTTAATGCACAAGAGCATTATATACAGCAGCCTTCATATCATCCAGGGCTTTCTGGAAGTCAAAGTTCAAATCAACTTTCTGGGCTGCTTCTTGGAGGTGAGGACTGCCAACAGAGCAACTATGATGGACACAACATTTCAGTGATAACCACTTGGGCCTAGAAATGCTATCACCTCAGTCTGGGTAGTAGGAACCTTCCAACCTGATTATTACTGTCATTTTGCATCCTTCTGACAAATCTTCCTATTGTCCAGCTGATGTCGAAGATAGACCACTGACGATGGCCCAATCTGGCACTTGGTTCCACTGTCATTTTCACCCGCGGTATCTTCATCAACACTTATTACAGATGCCTTACGTGGTCCAGACATGAATTATTGAACACAGCAGTGTCATCGAGGCAGGCTATGGTAAACTCTTTTAGCCTTCAAAACACATACTAACCAAGGGGAATATATGTTTTAATCTCTGTTCACAACCCAGAATGTGCAAGCTTAACACCGACTGCTTTGGAAACAGGGATACAATTTGCGATGGAACCTACATTCTCAGGGGACACGTAATGACCTGCCTTCTGAATACTAATTAGTCAGGTCACTATTTGAGATCCCCTGTGATTGGCTGCAAATTCAAGGAGTGTTACCTGCAAGGTACAGCAGGCCTGCATCCCTGCATTTGGATCCACAGAAGGATTTTTGGGGGTTCTTTAAAAAACATGTTTAAGGTTTAGGAAGAAATGCGGGGGCATGAAGGGCTCCAAGGACCAGTCTTGGTGGGGCCAGTACATGCCCCCCTGTGGCTGCCTGATCCAATTCCTAAAGGGCAAGTTGTTCCTGTGGGGTAGCTTCCCTTCTGTGAATTAGATACTGTCCCAACTTGGGTGCTGAATTCTGATCATACTTTGCGACAACAACTGTGGTCACAAACAACTGATACAGATCATTAGGAATTTCATTTAAGAGAAGTGTCCACCCTCACCCCAATTCACTCCTACTTTTTAGTGCAGTGTTAAGAGAGTTGCAAATGGCATTTTGTGATTTGAAAAAACCTTTCAATCTCACAAAATGCCTTTGATACATTGCATCCTGTGTTTGTGCCTGTCTTTGTGAGGAGCTGCCCCCTCGAACACAATAATTCCCGCCAAAGGCTTTGAGCCTACTGATGCACACATCGGTCAGTGCACAAACAAGAGAGGCAAGACTCACCATACCTCTAGGCAACATGGCTTCTTCCCCATATCTTGCTAAATGCTTGACGCTCCTGCTCTGTCCTATTTTCGCCAGGCAGCTGGACTGTGGGTTGCATTTCTAGGCAGCACTGCGCTGTGGGGGCACCTTCTTTATCCCATTCTCCTCAATAATGGCTCTTTCCTTATTCCAAGCATCTTCAAAGAACTACACCTAGGAAGATTGGGCCAGCAATTCAGGTCATGTTCTTGACAGGAGAAAGGAGCTGGCTGCCCAAAAGCCCCAGATTTAGAATTCCAAAATCAATCCCAGTGTACTGCCCTGGACCACGCAGGACCAGTGAGTGAACAATCCCTATCACACTGATCTGGGGAAGCCTCTAATATTTGCACTAGTTTTGTAAACTAGAAATGTATTTCATGAACACTTAGTGGTTGTGAGTTTTCTGGTGTCTTGGGCGTTGGCTCCAACTCTCACTTAAATGCTGCAGGCAGACGGGTGAAGCCATATGTTCCCTGACATGATGTTCCCTGACAGGGGCTTGCAACACAAATGTCAGAAAAGGAACTAGGTTTCCCGCAGCTAGTTAACAACAAAATCAATTTGTGCACACCTCTGGAAAAAATGGAGCAGGAAAGGGAAAAAGAAGAGAGACCTTACATTTAGAAGAGGGTTCTGTTGCCCTCCTTCTATCACAGACGTCTAGTCTGCCTCATGGCTTTTAGGAATGCTCTGTCTACGGCAGTGTTTCCCAAAATGTGGGTCATGACCCACTAGTGGGTCTTGAGCCAATTTTTGGTGGGTGGGGAATGTCTAAGCTTTAAATAAAGATGCATTGAAATTCTGTATTTATCCTGTCACTTTTGCTGCAAGACAGAGGTCAAATGTCAGGCTATGTCTTCTGACACATTGCTTTTTATTTTTTATCATGGGAATTGGTGTTTACAAATTTCTCTCATTTTGCAATTAAAGAAAGAAAAGTAAAGTGTATTATGTGACAATCTTGCTTGAGTACAAGTTGCGTGAAAGGAAATGCCGTAGGATGTAATTGCTTTGTATCGCACAATAAAATTTACATACCTGTACGTGAACTCTACACATTTAGCAGTTAAGAAAGCAAAAGTGAAGCTCATTTTTTTAATTATGAGGTGTGATGGAAACAAAGATTATATTAGGATCAAGACAAAAAAAAGACAATTTGCTTGGTGATGCACAGATGGATAAATATTCACTGACACCTAATTTCCACATTATCATTTGTGTGCAATATAGTTTTATCACCAAAATGCCTTTACAGATTTAGTGGGCATTTCAATAGAACATGTGTTGTTTATACATCCCAGTGAGTGTACTACCACACATTGCTTTAGTTACATTAAAAAAATGTCTGCCTCATGTTCATGAAAGCTTGATGCGTCATGAAAGTTTGTCATTTTAAAAATTGGGCCATGGTTATAAAAAGGTTGGGAAGCAGTACCTTAGGGATGACATCCAATCTAAATTCCTCGTCTAGCATACTCTCTTCATCCTCCACTTTGTGAACAACTATAACACAGGATATCCAGAATCACTTGGGTGAATCTGGAATCAGACACACACAAAATGTCTAGGCTACTATGTTTAGTGAAAATTATTCCTAGCCACGAATCGTATTACTGTTACAATATGAACCAAATCATGCAAGATTACATCAGTAGCCACCCTACACAAGATAACCATAAGTAATAATCTCAGTGCATCAAAAGTGTTGGTAGAGTTAAAAAAAAGACTTTCAAATCGTGTAATGCCTTTTCATGGTTAATATGTAACAGCCAAAGCTGCAATGCCCTGGTACCAAGGTCATAATATTTTTCACTCACATATCAGCTTTAAATATAGCTTGTAAATCCAACAATTTTTCTCCAAACATCAGTTTACGAGTTCTGGAAATACACGTTTTGGTCTCCAATACACACATTTAAGTTTTGACACAGTATACTAATTCAGCAAATTAATTTAGTTCACTGAGCTGCTCCTTGGAGAGCTATTTACAGATAGCTGGAGAGTTACCATTAGCTCACAGGCTACTCCATTTGTATTTTTCAAGTTACTTGGATTTGCTCTCAGCCTCTCAGAATTCATTTGTGATTGTGCTTTGTAGTTGCTAATTTCCTTATCTGGGTTTCTTTACACAGGGAGAGATCAATTTATTAGATAGTGACCGCTAGGAACTTCACCTCCTCTGAACTTTAATCAAAACACCTGCAGCCTTGCGCAACACTGTGCAGGCCTGACATTTGTGAATGTTTTAAGCTCTTCCTTTAGAGCCTATAAAGTCTACAGCATTTCACTTAATTCAATATCTTACTCATAAGAACTACACAACACAGAAAAATGTATTCCCTGGCAAGCACTCTTTAAAAAAATACAGACTGCACCACATGGGACAGGCCTGTTTCTGTTGCACAGCACAAGGTCTGTCACATGGTATTTTCCAAAATAGGACTTGACAGGACAGGTCTTTCAATAGAGCCTATGTGCTAAAAGATGAAATAAAGACCTTAAATGTGTATTTTGATAGGGAAATGTAATTATGAATCTAGTATCAGCCTCGCCGCCTTCACTAACAATATACATACCGTGCTATGTCGAATTTGACAGCACTTTTAACCTGAGTTCTTATGTAATCAAAAACAGCATGGCTGTCACTCAACAGGCTTGTCACTACCCCACATGAAACACATTTTCGGAGGCAACAGTGTAAGTCTCTGCAATTTAATTACAAAATGTAATTGTAATATTTTGTTGTGGTGTGCTTCAAATGAATACATCTAAAGAGCAAACATTCAAGCACCATGCAGCCCCTGCTGGATGTAGTGAGGTACTTCAGTAAAAGGGACTAGTAGAACTCTTACTTTAAAGGAAAGGTGGGTAGGCCACTCCCCACACGCTGGAAACAAAAAAATACCTGTCCCAACTAATACCATTGCCTGATGCCACTAATACTAGTATTTATTTCCAACTTCCGCACAAGGACAGTACTCACTCCCAACTAAAAGAAGAGGGCAGTTAATGTGCCCTCCCAGACTAAAGCACCCAACTCTGAATCTCAGTCCAGTATTACAATCCCTCAACATACACGCATGATTCTATGTCACGACCGGAGGCTCTAATTATGCTTCTCTCTCTTTGCTGCATAAATTAAAAGCAGCCAATTACAATAAAGCAATAGAAAAAACTGCATATCCCATGAACCTCAAGTCTGCCAATGTCACATGCTCCAATCACTGACAAGCCAGCCCTTTAAAAGCAGGAACCACCGTTCTGTGATCCTCTTTTTTGCTGCTGCACAGCCAGTTAAGTACCCCTCCCAATTCAGTTTGATTTTTTCATAAGGTTGTATTGATGTGGTATGAATACAGTATAATAAAATGTTTAACACTTGATTTCAAGGCCTTGGGATTGGACGAGCACCTTTTTTAATTGCCAATGGGTGCCTTCTCCTCCCTTCACTGGAGACGCATCTCCCGCTATGAACTAATTCCCTTTCTTCCTTCAGGGGGAGTTCTGAAGCATGCCAAGCCCAGAGATGCTCTTCACTGGCTTTGCGCATTGTAGAGTGGTAGTGGGCTACAGCTGTCGCTTTGACGACTGTAGTCCAGATTCTAGCCTTATAAGACTGAGAAAATGTGTGCGCCTGAGCGGAGACTATAGCGTCCAACAAGCAGTGAACAAGACCCTGGCTAGGGCTCTGGGGCGTTTTACTTAACAATTTAAAAGATTTGCCTGCCAACAAGGCTGGATCCCCGCTTACCTTTCATGAGGGTACCCCAGCTCCTCTTCCTATACCCAGTAAAGCGAAGTCTAAGACTAAGAGGTGGCCCCATACTGAGACCTTTGAGAAATTGTCTGACAATTTCATAGATGACCATGGGCACAGCACCCCTGCCCAGTGTCCCTAACTCTCCAGGAGGCCTTATCAAACCTTCCATCCTTACAGACACAGATTCTTCCATGATGGACTCCAGTGACAGTGAGCATGATGACAACCCGGGACCCAGTAAGAGGAAACGCTCAGGGTGACACAGTGAGGCCCACATGGTCACAAGAACCCCAAAGATATTGACTTTCAAACCAGGCTACATTGTCCACCCATGATCGTCTAGTTGAGTTCCCCCCAAGAAGTTGCCAATTATGTACAGACGCATATTAGGCAAGGTCTTGATAAAAAGCACAGAGACAGACTCCGTGTGGAATGTCCTAGACCTGACCTTCCTGGTAAGGTCACTGAGACACCTAAGGAGGACCCCACCATGGTTAACGTTATGAAAAAATTGATTAAGGATCCCAAAAAATGCCTCCACAGAGCCTGGGGTAACTGTCAGGATAAGCTTGTGCATGTTCCTCGTCCCCTTACAAAAATCCAGGAACTAGCCTTTCCAGCGCTGATTCCTCTACACCCATAGGTCCTGACATCCTAGTTGGTTGGGCTCAATGAGCAATATGCCAATTGGGGAACACAAACTGTGCCATCTCCACTGAGACAAGATGCTCAAGCCTTATGTGGATTGACCCCAAGTTAAACAAACTAACTTCCTCAGAAGCAGGCTTAGTAGCCCAGGGCCTCCTCTTTAGAGGTGCTTTTGTAAAAGAGCTAGCCAAAATTCCCTACACATATAACACCTTAGATAAGGCACAACTATCTCTGAAAAAGTTTTTTCCAGACCCTTTTTGCCAGGGCCAGACGATTCAAGGGAAGATCGTCAGACCATGGATTTTATCATGGAACCCAACAAAAATTCTTGCCCGTGGTCGAGGTAATTGGCAAAAACCTTTCACAGGCAACTCCTTCTTCCCTTCCTGGTCTTAAAAAGGCCGCAATCACTCTTGCGTAGGCTATAGCAAAGGACACCAAGAAGCCAGTCAGGTAAGAATCATTCCTATTTCTGAAGTGCTTTTTGGGGGCAGAACACAATTGTTTGTGCACAAATAGCAACTTCTAACTCAAGACCTTTAGGTCCTAGAATCTATCCATGGTTACAAACTAGAGTTTTACAACATTCTCTGACAGCCATGCCGTCCACAGAAACTAATTTTCCTTACAAGAGCAGAAGTTAATCTCCTCATATATTCAAGCACTTCTGCAGAAGGACACACTCTGCCTGTCCTCCCCTCATCTCAAGGATTTTCTCAGCACCATTTTCTTAGTAGACAAGAAGGGAGGCGGTTTTTGTTTGATCTTGAACCTAAAGGACTTGAATGCCTGGGTTGTGTACATGAATTTCAAGATGAAGGGTATTCACCTTCTCCAAGACATTTTAAAGGAGGGTGACTGGATGGTCTGCCTGGGTCTGCAGGATGCCTATTTGGCAATTTCTAACATCTCCCCTCATTGACACTTCCTCCCATTCATGTGGCTGGGCCATTGTTTCAAGCTTAAAGTCCTTCCCTTTGGCCTCTACTGAGCTTCATGCTGTTTATCAAGCTAATGAAATCTATAGTAGAAACACTGAGAACCAGAGGTGCAAGGATGATTGTCTATCTTGACGATCTGATTCTCTTAGGTCAGGATTGTCAGACAGTAAAACTTCACCTGTCTTGGACACTTCGGCTTCTTCATGACCTGTGCTTTGTAATAAACCAGTTGAAGTTGCATCTAATTCCCTCTTAACACATGGATTTTTTTTTTTTTTTGGTGTTTTCTCAACTAATTCTCCCTTCTCAGAAAATTCAAACTTTCAAGAAGTACTGAGTTCTGCGTTATGCAGACAAACGATTTTGTTGAGATCGGTAACCAGAATTGTGAGTCACCTAGCCTAGTCCATTCAGGCCATTTTTCTAGGCCCCTCTCACTACACAGCTCTCCAAAAGATCAAAATACATCTTCAGAAGGCCCTGACGTATATGGATAAGATTCACATCTCAGAAGAGGACAAAATGGACATGACATGATGGCTCAACCACATGGATGCCTTTAATGGCTAGGTGATCTCTGGCAGCTTCCCGGACATCATTTTGGAATTGGATGCCAGCTGGTGAGGGTGTGGAGCAACATTTGGCTCCCTCTCTACTGGTGGTGGGGGTTGTTGGTCAGGGAAAGAGCTTCAGCTCCAAATAAACTACCTGCACCTCCTAGTGGGTTCCTTTGTGATGAAGAGCCTTTCCCCTTTAAAGACAGCTGTTGTATATTTCTAAAGATGGACAACATCTCAGCAGTCCGCTATGTCAACAAGCTGGGAAGGATGAAATCCCCCCCTGTTGGTGGAGATTGACAAGGACATTTGGCACTTTTGCCTCCAATATTGGATTTCTGTCTTTGTGGAGTATCTCCCCGGAGGGCAGAGGAATTCGGTGGCAGATTGGCACTCACGTTATCTCTGATACTACAGGAGTGGAGACTTCACCTGTGGATCTTCTTCAGTCTCAATTGTATTTGGGGTCATTGCACAGTAGATCTTTTTGGTTCCTGTCTCAATCAGCAGATTCCTCTGTTCTTCAGCTGGCGTCCAGACTCAGAAGCAAATGTGATGGATGCGTTCCTCCAGTATTGGTCTCCCCACCTGGAATATGTGTTTCCAGCTTTCAGCATGATTCCCAAAGTCCTGTCTGAAGTGGGTCATCAGAAAGTGGAGATCAACCTTGTGACTCAGCTGTGGAGAGCTCAACCATGGTTCCCGATGGGCTCGGAACTGTCTTCCAAACTTTCAGTATTGATCCCTTCTCACTAGAACCTGTTGCTTAACCCAGAAGGACATCCTCATCCCTTGATCCGCTCGGGTCAACTCAGGTTAATTGCATGGGAAATTTAAGGGAAAGATGGAGGTTGGCAGGCATTTCTCAACAAGCTTTCTTCTTCATCAAACAAGTCTGAGGTTCTAGTACACATAAACGCTAAGCTGAGGCAAGTAGACGATGAGTTAGCTGGTGTGATGAATGGAGTACCGATCTCACTGGGACAGATATCTGCTTGGTGATTAATTTCCTATCCTCCTTGGAAGCTTTAGGACTAGCTTACAGATCAATTATTAATTATTAGTCTGCCATTTCTGCTGGGCACCTTCCGGTTGATGGGAAACCTGTGGGAGAGCATCCAGTTTTGTGCAAACATATGAGGGGTATACGAATTTAGTTTCTCCATTTCTGTAAGGACTGAATCTAACACCAAGTTAGTATCTTAACCTGCCTTACACAATAACACAAGACTGTGCTTCAAGGCTTAGGAAGCCGCCATCAGTGAAATTCGAGTAAACCCAGGAGGGTCAACTGCTCATTGCATTGCAATAACCTTTTAAATCTCTGGCATCCTCTACTCTAGCAGGTTGGATGGCTTGGTTTTATAAAAGGCTGGTATCGATACTTTCATTTTTGATGCACAACTGGCCAGGGGTGCAATGGCTTCAAATTCTTTCACCTTAGGCTCACGCTCAGATGATATTCTGAAGGCAGCAGACTGGTCTTCCAAGTTGCCGTTTAAGACCTTTTATTATAAACTAATCATAAATGTGGCCTCAGTGGTGGTAGCATAGCTTTAAATGGCATAATCAGAGTGTCCGGTCCCATAACAGGTCAAAAACATTTCTAGTTTACGCTAAGAATTTTCAGTTCTATTAAGGACAAGGAGATGAGGATTATCCCACCCTGTTTTGTAACACTTTGGTTCTGTATGTGTTTTATATGCATGTTTAAGTATGGTTATGTAAAAGGTATACAATACTGACTTTATGGAATGGAGTTTATGGCTTCCTTTTTCTAACTTCACAGGAAACGATCAGAAGCATACCTCATGTTGGACGTTTTCGACTCGGGATGGTCTACGGAGCACGGGCTGAAGTCCTATGTTGAGGAGGAGTCACTTTCTCGTGAAAGAAGACGGCTTCCTTCCAGGAACTTTTCCAGTTGTGGTCTTTCCGAGTGAGAGGATTTGATAGTTCTTAGTTTCTTCCTGGGTGCAGTTCGACAATGTTATCTTATTGACTTGATGGTTTTCAGTTATGTTTGCAAAGAAAGAGGATTACAAAATGGTAGTTCCTTTTCTTAAAGGAGTGGGTTGTCAGTGATTGGAGAATGTAACTATTGGTGGACTTCAGGTTCCTGGCAAATGTGTTTTTTTCTATTGCTTTATTGTAATTGGCTGCTGTTAAATTATGCAGTAAAGAGAAAGAAGCATAATCCTCATCTTCGTGTCTTTAATAGGTCTGAAAATTCTTATTGTGTAAGCTAGAACATTTTGTATTTTCAAGTGCACAGAAACAAAAATCATAAAAATGCTCAAAAATTTGCTTGGGGATCTTAGGGCATGGATGCATGCTCCTCTCAGGCAAGACAGGGATAGTTTCTCTCCTAATATTTACTCATCAGATTTTTAATCAGAAAAGCAACTTTTCTGAGGGCCAAAAGAGCTCAGTTCACTAACTGTCTTTTCTTGAATAATCAGCAAACTAAAGGTCACACATACCAGACCATTTACTTTCATTCAGACAAGATGAAATTAACTTGGTTACACAAATAGTAATACCATCATCTACACACATCGAAGTCCCCACTGGCACAATCTACACGTGCCTAGCTTTCAATTACTCACTCAAGCACACCATTAATTCCACAGCAGGCAGGATGGCTAGTAATTTTGTCTTAATGTTTTGGTTCCTAAGTAGGTCTTTGTGAGAGATTATAGTGCAAAATATAACATACTGTCTCCTGGATTCCTGGGCCTCCCAACTCACCTGATTGATTGGATATCATTACAACTATTCTATCCAGTACAGAAGAAACAGAGTGAGGGGTTTGCAGGAGTTTTGCAGCCAAGGTATTCTACCACAAATGTGGCACAGTCCCCTGTCGACCAAACTCACAGTTCACCCACTCTATTGAGAGTTGCTACTGTCAGAGTGTCCGCTAGCCCTACCACTGGAAACCTGAGATGGACAGATGTTCCAACATATATTTTTCCTGCTCAGGACACTTGGAAAATCCTGGTGGTCCCAAATCGGAAAGCCAAAGTTTCCTAGCATTACAGGAACATTTTTTTCAAGGACGAACTGCCACTCTGGCAGTTTGCTTTTGAAAAGCAAAAGAAAGCTTTGCTGAGCAATCGCATTAACCATGGAGGCTCCTCAGCAAAGCGGCGGTGCCTTCATAGGAGCCACCATGACGGAAGCTTCTCTAAACGCAGAAATCTCTGCTCTTCTCGTGGACATCTCTAAACATGGCGGTCAGTCTGCCACAAGGGCAAGAAAGTACATCTCTGTTGCCCTGACTGGCTGACAGACCATTCGGTAAATACTCAATAAGCTCTTGAACTTGAAAAATCCAGAGCCACATTTAAAAACGCGGTTGAGTGGCGGCCGCATTTTTAGTCACAAAGTGAATTAGGGGCACTCTCCATATTATCTACTATCTGCTGCGTAACTTGAAGGTTTTAAGGATTAATAATTTATAGATCAAATGTAACGAAATGGTTGCATATTCTGTGCAACTCCCACCTAGAAACTTTGCAATAGTTAACTGGTCACTTTTTTCTGTTGAGAGCTGTAATCAGGCTTTTAAAGAGGTAGCAATGTTGCCTCGATCATCTAAATATCTCCTTTGCCTGGAAGATGGAAGGGCTTTGTCTACAGCAGGCAAAGAGATCTTAAATTCCAAAATGTAAACTAAATACGTTGTAAAGAATTATTCCTTTTTGTGATGGGATTGGTTTGTTTTACTGCTTACACAAAGCCACATCCCAGACATAGTTCTCAAAGCATCTGTTATTTCTGCAGATCACTCAGACTGGCCCAGTGTCTTGAATCCTAATGTACTTCCTACTGAGAAAAATACATAAAAACTAGGAAATGTACTGTAGTGCTCTGCAGAAATGATTTTGATAGAAAAATGAGCTTCCAGACAGCTATTGTGTGAAGACTGGTAAATACTGAAATTGAAGACCAATCTTAGAATATACGTGTGATGCATCGAATAAATCAGACGCACAATTTATTACAGAAAGTGTGTACAAGCTGGCTTACTTTCCAGTAGGTACACTATTGTATATGGTTTACACAGTCTTTTTTAATTAGATAGGGCAAATGTAGCAAAACGGCATTCCTAAGCATCCAGGCAAGACAAGCCTTATCATTTCTATTGAATAACATCGTGAATAGGACACCTCTGCATGTGTATAATGTTCTTTAAGATACGTATGTGGATTTTTAGCATGGAATCACTTTTGTATCAACCTGTGAAAATGTCTAAATAGCTAGAGAATAATGTAACAGAATGCATTGCATTATTTCCCCTTAATCTAATAATATGCCAAGAAATTTGACTTTCCTTATCATATACTTTTGTCCTACACTGACACATAATTCCAACGACCCTCGCCAAACCAGCTTATCAATATTAACTGCACATTACACAGATGTCATGAGTTTTGCATTTGCAAGTTCTGCTAAAGTGTAATGTTGTCTCATACGAAAAAGAAAAAATAAAGTACAGGTATAATAACATATTAAAAACTACACTGGTATAAAATAATTTATATGCAACCCGCACAATTCTAGTTTCTCTCTAAGCAGGTCCATGCATTGAGAAGTAATTTCTTCGATGCGCACAAAGTGGCTCATTTAGGATGGCTAAACTGGTCCAGGGCCACTGGAATTATGCAGCAGGAGAGGGTCAAATTATGCAGCAGAGCGGAGTATATTATGCAATAAGAAAAAGCAAATTATGCAGCATTATGTGGCACATTTCGTGATAGAATCATTTCATTATTTTGCCATTTTTAAGCTTGTTAACACTGTCTGGGCATTAATTGTACCGCTTTAGTACCAGTTTAACACCCAAATATAGCAATAAGCTACAGAAAGGTGACCAGTCAACCTTTGTAAAGGACCTTCTACTGTGCAGCAACACGTCCTGCAAGTTTACTAACTTTACTAACTTTTTAACCATTTGAGATAAAAACTTTTTTTTGTTAAAAACTGCAAAATTATGTGGCAGATGATGGATTATGTGCCAAATGCGGCAAAATCGCTGCATCCGCACAATCGCATAATTTCAGTGGCCCTGCGCTAGTGCCAAGTACAAACACCATAAAAAGACATGCCACACACATACATCTAAATTCTTGATTCATAAATGCAGTGAAGACGGAACTTAAATTTACTGGGTGTAATTTTGTCCTACAAAGAGCTATTTCGCACAGGCAAACGTAACATTCACATGGTTCTGGATCCCGTTCAGGGGGACAGGGGTGGGGAGACCTGGGAAAAGTGCTGCAACTAATGTCATGGGGTCCATCCTACCAATGGCATAACAAAACGTGAGGGGGTCCCCTGCAAGATATGTTAAAGGGGCCCCCACACTCACATCAGTAGTGGCTGAGAGGGTAAGCCTGCCCCACTCCATCCCGCACCACAGGGGCAGCAGGGGCCTCTGTTATGCATAAGACCATGGCTCTGCAAATGGGCAAAGTACAGCGAATTCAAAACTGAACTCTTAGTGGTTTGCGATGGCGAACAGTCTCATGCTTCTGAGTAAGGTAGAGGTGGAGTGTTCAGCTCAGAGCTAAACAATCACACAACAATATGATATCGGAATTTCCAGTCGGTGTTTATCTTTAAAAAAACAGAAAAGCACTTCAATGATACTACAATGAGATGCCAGACTCTACTCCAAAAGAATGTAACTTACTGTATGTCTGTGCAATCCAGATAGTTCTGCAGCTCTGCCTACTATTTTCCTACCACCCGCTGATCCAAACTTTCTTCTGCCTGGTTTCAATGGCCCTTCCTTCCTATGGGGCACAAGTGATTACTGTGATTATAGCTCAGGTGCAGTTTGTATCACTCTCAGGTGGATGCACTCAGTTCACAGTCTCACCAGTTGCCGAGGATTTTTCCTCAATGAACCGCTACAGTCATCCATCTCTTAGGTGGTCTCACACCATCTCAACAGTAGACGTTGCATGCTAGCCAACAGCATCTTTGGGCTCTGATTTTGTCTGCTGGACTTGCACTTGTTAGTGCACCCAGCAGAAGTGAGGCAGCAAAATTGATTCATGTGGTCATAATCAGGCCAACAATGAGTCTCTGAAGTCAGGGTATTGGAGACATACTCACACTACAGCAGGCAGACCTCTGTTGTGCCCGATCGGACCAGGCAACACTTGCAGGTCCAGCCTTTTCTGGCTAGTCATGAGTTCGACAGATGTAGCCTGCATGGGCCGTGTACAACAGGCTGTTGCAGCCCCTACACTGACTGATTACACAGGCCAGTAGAGGCAACATACAGGTCAATCACAACACTGGGCAGTTGCAGCCTTGCACAGGCCATTGGCGATGTTCAGCAGACAGTCGTTACCATACACAGGTCAATCACCTCAAGCAGGCATGGCCAAAGCACAGAAACGTTGTCTCTGGCTCTTGCGGCCCCACACAGTGTTAAACACATAATCAAAGAGTCATCTTGCCTCAACAATTGCCAGCATGTTGAGTTCATTTCCAACAGGATCCAGCATGGAAAGACTGCAGACCTGTCTAAACCAGGGTCCTAACATTCCTCTCGCCAGTCCTCCTTTCGAGGTGCCCCACGGACCCCTGACACATGCTGTACCTCACCCTGCCTGGACAGACTCTCCTCCTTTAGGGTTGGCAGACCCCTTTCTTTCTCAACAGAATAAGTGGGATAATGTGGCTACACTTTTATGCACCAAAAGCAGACAAGAGATGTGTGTCCACTATATGCAACTATAGGAGCGATCTGAGGTGGTTCTTCTTTCAAGTGACTGATAACGCGTCCTTCTATGTCAATTTATACACATTAGGACTCGTTTTAGGCCGATGAATCTTTTGACCCAGTCTTGAGACACCGTAAGACGAGGTAACTGATCAATATATCAAGCAATATATCAATAATATTGTCAACATATATCACCACAATATATCTCAATTTAGACATTAGTTAAAATTGTCGACGCAACCATGACCTTTCAGTCATGAATAACCACACCATATTGAAGTTTTGTGAATTTTATTCCCTATTGATTACAATCTAATAGCAGATGTATTAATCTCAAAACCAAGAAACAAAAGAGCATAGTCACGATAAGGCAATTTGTGATATGATTTCGACAATGAGAAGATGACAAACATTAAGCCACTAATATATGATATATGCACAAATCAAATAAGTAGAACAGCATGTGTGTCCCAGTTCAGCATAGCACAATGTCAGTCACGTCGTCGCGTCAGTCAAGGTGAACCCTATCCTAACCACTAATTAGCATCAGCATGTTGGACTTCATGCAAAAACAATTTAGAACACCAATTTGGAAAACATCTAACTAAGGTCTCTAATCAAAAATACAGCAGTTGGTACCTAGAAAGGAAAAGCGAATAGACAAATTTACAAGAGCAACTGTCATAATTACCCTCCTCGGAATGAGTCAGCATACAGGATCAGTCTTCGTCTTCAGGACATCAGTTGAATCGCCGTCAGTCTATCTAGTCTAAGGACAGGGACACTTCCCTCATAAGGAAGAAAGTGTAATGGGGCGACTAAGGGTGAGGATGGTTTTATTAAGTGTCAAGTCACCAAACAGAGTGACAGAGTTTCTGGATGCAATCAATATCATTCCCTACCTAGTTTCTCTCGAGTCTCCTGTGTCATGGGTTTTTATCCCCTTTTGGCAATACCTTCCCCCAAAATTCTATTGGACAGTCACTACACCCCACTATCTGTAACCTATCAAATTATACATTAAGTAATGCACTTGTCATTTTACGATAGTTTATAGCATTTTGATTGGTCTTCATAATTGACGTTTTTCGTAGGTGGCACATCCGGGGTTACTTCATTCTCTGGCACGTTCTTCGGGTCAAAAGTTCTCTTTTCCGTGGTTGAATGTCCTTGAAAGTTTCTATATTTTCTTGCAAAGCGTATAAACTTTATACTAAAGCAGCTAGCATACGGATGAGAAGAAACCTAAGTTTCATACATAAAACAAGGGAGAGAACACATGCTGGGTCATGGCCTTTTGCGAGTCAGCACACTGGAGAAATAGAAAAATATGCTTTAATATGAGAGCTACACAGCTAAGTTTTCAGCTCATGCTAACTTAAAACTTATGGATGTTAATAAATGCAATCTTCGTACGTGTTAACATATTCAATTAATCAAAATACAAGTAATCATTTCTTCTTATTAATATTTGTATAAGCGTACAATAATTCTCCACGTTTAAAATACGTTTTAATGAATAATGTTATTAATGCAGCATTGTTAAATATAAGCATTTCACATCTAAAATAGATAATATTTAAATTACGCTCTCTCAGTCCCTCCTCTGATGACGCTCGTCATCACAAATCTTTTCTTCGATCTAATTTTTCACCTTGCGCATGACACGCATTTCAACATCTTGCCCTTTATGAGAACTTTCCCATATTTCATTGAACATTTTCTCTCTTTCACTTTCTTCATTTCGTCGAGCTCTTTTAGTCCAATTTCTTTTTACTTTGTCATTGATTTTACATGCCCCCCATAATCCTAATAGGCAAATCAAACAATTATTAGACCCATTAATATTTTTGCAAGTACCCAATTCCAAATGTTGGTAAACCAGCTTCCCACTCGGGCAATTCCTTTCCCAAATTTCTCCCAAACACCAGGTTCTTTGAGATCCTTTAAGTCTGTACTATCTCTAGTAAGGTTAGTAAGCATGCTCCTAATTTTCTTACTGTTATCTGGTATAAATGAGCAACAATAACGCTCATTAAGCATTTTGCAGACACCTCCACTCTTTGCTAAAAGAATGTCTAAAACAAGCCGATTTTGAAGAGTCATAGCTCTTTCTGCAGCAAGTTCAGTATCCATCAGGAGTATGGCTCCTGTAAAATTTGTCAACATGTTATCCACTATAGTAGACAACTTTTGAATTTTCATAGAATTCAAGATAACCCCTAGTGATGGGATTATAGCTCCAAATATATCACCAATGACAGCCGCCACTGATTCTCGTTTTTGTCTAGAATGTTGCAATTTGGACGTTTTAGGTATTTGTTTTAAGTCATCAATCTGGTATATCTTTGGGAAAACTATTCCCAAATAACATGTCCCATGCCATCCCTTAGGGAGACGGTAATATGCATTTAGTCCACAGACATAATAGATTCCAGGAATCGCTGGATCTTGTCCATTTAACATAAAGGTCCATTTACTCTGAAACAAAAACACATGTCTGCATTCACTCGTACCCACAAATATATTATCTTGATCAGATTTTGGCCTATATACACAGAGCCTTCCTACGTGTAATGCGTCTATAGCTAATTTGCCTTGCGTTTTGATTGCAGTGTAAGCATAATCATTTGCATAAGTACGTTTTTCTAACCCTTTTTCTAACCTTTCTTTTAACACTTTGCGTCTATCATCTGTGTGATCTAAAAAGCTCTTTTCTACAGGCGACAGTAAGCAAGTTAAATTGTTGTGATGTGCATATGCAGTTCCAAATGTAAGTGTTGGCTCAAAGAATCCTCTAACTATTTTTATATCATGCTCTTTTGCTAATCTATTTAGGAATTCAATCACAGGCACAAAAGAAAAAAAACATCCAAGTTTGAATAAAAGTATTGCACATGCTCTTGATTATAGAATCTTGTTAATAGCAAGCTGCAACTAATTCCATAAGTAAGAGGGAGGCTATGATAAGTAACTCCCTCCTGCACAGATGAAGGAATTTTAGTACATACATAACAATCTTTCGCATCCATGGTTTCCACATACTCATTTAATAAGCGATAGAAGACATTAGTAGATAGCTCTCCCTTTGCATTAGTCCCTTCATGCATATGTCTTGCATCTTGCTCAAATCTCTCCCACGATGTTAGTTTAGTAGTGGTAGTCTCAGGTTTCGAAGTTGCATTAATAGTTTCTTTCTCTCTCCATGGCATTCCCACAATCACTCCCACAATCATTACTGCACATACAACACCTATTATAAGACCTAACCAACCACACACCCTACTCCTTTTGCTACTATTTCTATTGTAAGCCATGTTTGTATAGAATCAGTATAGTAGATCAACAATCAACTTGATTCCAAACTCCTTGCGTATATTACAGCGTCTTCACTCACTCCAGGACCCCCTTTTGTCAATTCCGGTTAGCAGCTTGTCGTAATCAGGTTTCTTTAAAAGTCAAGTTCGGTTTTAGTGTCACTTCCAGTAGTTTCTAAAGTCTCTTTCTTTTCAGCTTTCACGAATTTAATTTTAGCCGAGTTTTCCCTTTGAATATCTTCAGGTACCGTAGTATTGGCTTGGTACTTCTCAATCAAAACAAAATGCTAAGAATTCTTGTTGCCATTCAGAGGTTGTAGCATATGCCCATTCAGGACCTGTATATCTTCTGTTCGCTATTCTTTTTCTTTTCAACCTTCGTTCACCTTGTTGTTCCCCTTCACTCAGATCGTCTGCTTGTGAGGTATCACTTTCTTCTATTATTGTGTCATTCGATACCTCTTTTATTTTAGGATGTGACTTGTCTGGCCAATTATCGCCTCTATGTGTCTTGGTTCGATGTTTTCCTTCAGGACGTTGGACAGCACCTTCTTCTTGTGATTTGGTGTTTCCTCTTGACGGACCTGCAACTGGCTCGGGAAACTCTGACACATTTTGATTTGTATCTACAGTTTCTCCTTCTCTTTCGTCTTCTGGTTCTATGTTGGGTTCAGACTCTAACCCGTACTCGTCTACTTCTGGGAGAACTTCTCCTTGGCTTAGTTCTCCTTCTGCCTCGACTGAGATAGGCACTCCGTCACCTCTCTCGAACTCATTGACAGTTTGAGGGATGAGGCTGTTCTCAGTGGGCTCTCCGATAGACTCAGTTCCTTCTTGACTGTTCTCTGACCCTGAGACCTCTCTTCCTGAAGTCGCCGTGCCGGAAATTTCAAGTTCCTCTTCAACCGGACACGTTACCTTTTTCGTATGACTGGCACGTATCCAGTTGGGAACTCCGGCACATTTCACAGCAGTGGTAGTCGTCAATATTACTTGATACGGCCCCTTCCAACGCGGCTCAAGACACGATTTTCTCATGTGTTTCTTGACAACCACCCAATCTCCAGCTTGCAGAGAGTGACCTGGATCACCAATCGGTGGCAACGTTAGCTTCCACCTGGTGAGAAAAAGAGCGAATTACGTCAGCCAAACCTTTGCAGTAATCCACCACCATATCATCTGTAATATTCACTAGTGCATTTGTAGGTACTGCTGGTAATCTCATAGCTCTGCCCATGAGAATTTCGTGGGGAGATAATCCCGTCTTCTTGTCTGGGGTATTTCTCATAGTCATCAGCACTAGAGGTAAGGCGTCTGGCCACTTCATGTTTGTAGCTGCACACATTTTTGCCATTCTTGACTTTAGAGTACCATTCATCTGTTCAACTAGACCTGATGCTTCAGGGCGATAGCTACAATGCAGCTTTTGTTCAATGTTGAGTGCGGCACATAGAAGTTTAATCACCTCATTGTCAAAGTGTCTCCCCCTATCTGATTCTATAGAAACCGGAAACC
Source organism: Pleurodeles waltl (assembly GCF_031143425.1). Lineage (NCBI taxonomy): Eukaryota > Metazoa > Chordata > Amphibia > Caudata > Salamandridae > Pleurodeles > Pleurodeles waltl. The sequence goes on from NC_090440.1 coordinate 991,390,675, forward strand.
CGAATCTTGGTATCAGCTCCCTGAGTAGTAGTTTTGCAACTGTAAGACTGTCATTCCTACGTGTGGGATATGCCTCAATCCAATGACTGAAAACACACACAATCACCAACACGTACTTCAATCCTCCACATACAGGCATTTCGATAAAATCCATTTGCATTTTGTTGAATGGACCTCCAGCTCTCCCAATGTGGCTCAAAGTTACCACAGTTCCTTTTCCAGCATTCATCTGTTGACAGATGACGCACCTGTGGCAAGTGATTTCCGCAGCATGTCTGAATTTTGGATTGAACCAATCAATTTTAAAGGACCTGATCATGGCATCTCTCCCCAGATGTGCCTGGCCATGATAGAGTCGGGCAAACTGTGAAAAAAGACTATTTGGCAGAACCAATTTTCCCTCTTCTGAAACCCATAGATCATCTGTTCTTTGTACACATTGCATTCTCTGCCAGGAGCGTTTTTCTTCTTTGCTAGCACGACTTTGTAATGTTTTCAGTTCGTCTAAGGTATCAACCACTCGTAATGCTAGACTTAAACTTGTGTCATTTTCAGTTTGTGGTAACAATTCCCACTGCTCTTTAAACGATATACAGTTCAATGCACAAAATCTTGCGACTTGATCTGCATAGCCGTTTCCCATAGACACAAAATCTTGTGATCTGATGTGAGCACTGCACTTTACCACGGCAACTTCGAGAGGTAACTGAATCGCATGTAACAAATCTCTTATTTGTTCACGTTTTTCACAGGAGAACCAGAGGAGGTCATGAAACCCCTCTGTGACCAGAGTTGGCCAAAATCATGCACAATTCCAAATCCATATCTGCTGTCAGTATAGATGGTGACTTTCAAATTTACAGCTGCGTGGCATGCCTTAGTAAGAGCGATTAATTCTGCCACTTGTGCAGAAGACACTTTCTCGAGCCAGGAGGCTTCGACAATGCCAGTTATGGTACATACTGCATAACCGGCTCTCAATGTTCCTGCTGAATCTCTTAGACAGGACCCATCAACAAACATAATGCAGTCGTTTTCTTTTAACTGGGTGTCCTGTATGTCTGGGTGAGGTTTGGTACAGAGTTCAGTCACTTCAAGACAATCATGTTCAAATTCTTCCCCATCTTTGATTTCAGTATTTTCATTGGGAAGTAAGGTTGCCGGGTTCAGCACAGTGCATCTCTTTAGTGTCACATTTGGTGACCCCAGTATAATCGTCTCATATCTGGTGAGATGTGCATTTGTCATGTGTTGTGTCTTAGTTCGTGTCAACAGAATTTCAACTGAATGTGGAACCATTACTGTCAGAGGGTATCCCATGACTATGCCTTCACATTGTGAAAGGCTTTGACCAACTGCTGCAACTGCCCGCAAACAACCCGGTAAGGCTGCTGCGACAGGGTCCAAGGTAGCTGAAAAATATGCTACAGGGCGGATTGCATCTCCGTGGACCTGTGTTAAAACAGACAAAGAACAAGCATCACGTTCATGACAAAACAACAGAAAAGGTTTCTCATAGTCAGGCATTCCCAATGCTGGTGCCCTGCACATGCATTCTTTTAATTCTACGAATGATTCAAGCTCCTCTTTTGTCAAAGTTATTGTATATGGCTCATCCTTGACTTCTTTTCCTGTCAATTTTATTAAAGGCTTTGAGATGATTGAGAAGTTGGGTATCCACTGACGACAGTAGCCCACCATTCCCAAAAACATCCTGACATCTCTTTTTGTTGTTGGGGGATTCATCTGCAAAACAGCTGTTATTCTTTCCTTTGATATTCTTCGAGACCCTTTCTCAATCAAATGTCCCAAGTATTTCACTTCTTTTTGACAGTATTGTAACTTTCTGGGTGACACCTTGTGTCCATTCTTTCCCAGATGATTCAATAATGCGATGGTATCGTATTTACAACTGTCTCTGGTTTTGGATGCAATTAGCAAATCATCAATGTATGCACAAGAGTCGAATTAAAAGGCAGCACAAGAGGTTCCAAGTCCTTCTTCAATATTTGATTGAAGATGGATGGTGACTCTGAGAACCCTTGAGGAATTCTGCACCAACTGTACACCTTGTCCAAAAATTTGAAACTGAACAAAAATTGTCTGTCCTCATGAAGAGGTATCGAAAAGAATGCTTGTGATAGGTCTACCACAGTAAACCATTCAGCATCACAAGGAACCTGGAACATTATTACCGCTGGGTTAGGTACCACAGGGCAGCATTTTATCACAATTTCATTTATTTTCCTCAAATCTTGCACAATTCGAACTTTTCCACAGGGCTTCTTTAAACCCATTATGGGAGAGTTACACGGACTGCTCAAGACTTCTTTCAGGACTCCCTGTCTGAGAAAATCTGCAATTATTTGTGACACCTCAATGAGGACGTCTTGGGTCATGTGGTATTGTGACACTTGTGGGAACACTGCATTCGGTTTTATCTGAAATTTGACTGGTTCTATTCCTTTTATCAATCCTACTTCTTTCCCAGTCAAATCCCACACTTTCTCTGTCACTGTCCCTTGTAGTTCAACAGGTAGGTCGATCAAAGTATGCATTGGGAATAAAGTAATCAAAGGGTAGTCTTCATTTGTCTCTCCTCCTTCCTCTATGAATTGACTCTCATCTCCCTCATCGTCACTATTTGTCTGTACTTCTATTCCATCGTTGGAACAGGTAATTGAACATTTTGTCTTACACAGTAAGTCCCTTCCTAGTAAGGATACTGGACTTGAATCGCATACAACAAATCTATGCAGCCCTTGAAAGTTGCCATTTTCAATCTGCACCGGATCAGTAATCGGATTAGTCAGGTACTGATTTGCCACACCAACCACTCGTATAGTACGCCCTGAGAGAGGTAATCTCGGGACTTCTGCACTTCGAACTGTAGAGCGTGTAGCTCCTGTGTCGACCAAAAATGAAACCTTATAGCCCATTACTTTTCCCTCTACGTATGGGCCTCTCTGATCCACCTCTAGAGATGCTGCAAGCCTGCACTCTTCACTGTCTGAGCTGTCATCTGACCAGTCCTCATTCATCCCATTTTCACCTCGTAATGGGAATTGTTGCACAGTATTATTTTGATTGGTTACCTGGCCTGTGACCTGCTGAGGAAGCATCACCTGTTGCTGTCCCATCTGAGCCATTGGTAATTGCATTTGCTGTCTAGGCACCATAGGAATCTGCTGCTGTACTGGTTGCATTTGTACTGACTGAAAACGCGGCACTTGCATCTGCTGCATGGGCTGTACCCCTTGCATTTGTACCAAATTATTCTGAAAATTTGGGTTTTGATGTCTCACTTTTGGACCTCGTGGATTTTGTAATGTACCAATATTAGTGCTCTGCTGAACTGCACCATCCTGCACCATATTCGGGCACTCCCGTTTCCAGTGCCCCACGCCCCCGCACGCGTGACATGGTGACATCTTTTTTACTCCTTGAACATCATTTTGAACAACAACATTATTCATGTCCAAACCACGGTTCACAAACCCTCGACCTCGGCCTCTTGGTTGAGCCTGAAACACACCATTCATTTGCGGTTGTTGCTGTATCATTTGCTGAACTCCATTTCCCTGTATTCCAGCTTGTGCAGCTCTTATCTGCATCACCATCACCATCACCTTTTCCTTCAACTTTTTCTGCTTCAACTCAATCTCATCACTACAGTACTTTGCATACTGCAACACCGCATCAATCAGTTTAGCTTGCCAACAAATCAAATGATTCTTAATCATTTGGCTAACCTCCGGTCTCAATCCTTCGACAAATCTGAACACAAGGTGATTCATGTCCTTCGGTTCAATTGTCTCAGTACCACTGTAATGTTTGAACGCTTTCAATAATCTCTCGTAATAAGCATGCATTGACTCCTTAACCTCTTGAGAGGTTCAGTCGATTTTCTGCCAATCGGTCACCTTCGGCGACACCTTTTGTTTCAAGAACTCAATTACTTTATGATAATATTTCATCACCTCTTCTGAAGGTGCTCCAGTCACCTTATCTCTTGCCGGCTCCTTCGTTGGCCAATCTACCCCTCTCTTGCACTCAAGCCACAAATCAGGCAGAACAATGATCTCAAATAAAGTATTCAAGTCTTCCCAGAGACACTTTGCAAGTTTCACGAACCTGTGCGTTTGTTGATACCACTCGATCGGCTTCTCTCTTAATCTAGGATAATCGTTCGTAAAAGATAAAATATCTCCTCTAGATCACGGCACATGTACTAAAACACCACCAGCTGTCTCTCTCATAGGTAAGATTTTTACCGATCCCAGTTCAGGTGACGTCCTAACTTCATTGGACCCTGGACTCTCTCCCTTTCCCTTATCTCTTTTCTTTGCCCATCGGCCTTCCCATTTCTCCAATGCACCCCAAATTTGTGCACTTTGCAACAGTTCTCTCAGATGTGCCTTCATGCCTGCAGATCTCATGTGTTCAAAATCTTTTGAGTCAAAATCTAATCTGTAACTTCTTTTCAAATGCTTAGTGTTTCCGATCTCAATATTGTATTTATCTACCAAGTTCGCTAACCTCTGATGTACTTTGCCTACCTCTTTGGTAATCTTGAGGCATAAGTACCTCAATTCTGCCTCAGTGTATGATTCCAACCTATTTACTCCCATTGTTCCTTCCACTAACTCGGCAGCTTCTGCCCCTAGTCGTACAAAATTCAAGTATTCATCTTGTTTTTCTTTCTCAGGTTCAATGGTAGTCATTGCAGTCTTTTGTGAGGTACAAGTTTTCTCTAACCACTCATTTAACTGCTGTACCGTAAAACCCTGCAGTGAAATATTCCCTGTATGTATCATTGGGGTGTGTGAGGTATTTGTACTCATAGTTTGGCGAGTTAAAACTCCCAACCCTGCTTGACGCATCGCTTCGAGAGGTGCCCCTACTGGACTAAGGTCCATTAAGGGTCTCGGTGGCTCATTTACTTGTTCTCCAGGGGCCATTATCTGGGGTGTTCTCATAGGCCCTCCTCTTATCACTTCCTGAGTCATCACTCCCTGATTACATATCCCTGTTTTATCTTGTGCGTACAAAGGTACGGGGGACCAACAGTAATAGGTAACGATATAGCGGCAGGTGTCTGACCTGGACCCAGACTTCTTGGGGCCTCAACACCATAGGTCTGCTCCAATGTACCCGGTACAGGTACTAACGGTGGTCTCGCTACAGGGTTATACCCTGGTATCAACTGTGGTGGTTGGGACATTAGCTTCGGAGTCGATTCAATCTGTATTAACTTTGGCTTTGTGTGTATTGGGTCTGGCGGCACTATCAAGTTTGTAGTAGTCTCAAGCACTGGAACATCAGGGTAGATTCTCTTTATCTGCGGTGGAGGCTGCAACTGTATCGGCAAGTCTGGTGCAGTGGGTACACTGACACCATTCTGTATCAAAGCTGTATCGCTAGTCTGTACTGTATCAGTAACTCCCTTTTCCTGCGTCTGGTTCCCAGGATCCAAGCTAGTACTTGGAGTATTGTCACTCACCGCATATGGTGGCGGACGATCATGTAACAATCTATCCATAAATTCCTCATCATCTGAATCATCTTCCTCTTCCCAGGACCTTTTATTTTCTTTAGTTTTGCCTGAATCTTTGTCGGTTTTACAGGAGGCTTTCTTTCCCTGTGTCTCTTCTCCCTGGGTTATTGCTGGGAATAACTTCAACCCATCTACAATTCCCCTTCTCCACATTTTGCTCTCGTTGTCCCACCTAGCCTCTGCATATGATTTTTCTGCCCTTCTCAGCCTTCTCTGAAACCTTTCTTGTCTATGTTTAAGAGCCATCAAGTCCCAGATCGCTAAAGCCTCATATTGTGCCGGTCTTGGAGGTGGCTTTTGTGTACTTAACATCCACCTCAGATTTCCTAGTACCTTTGGATTAAACGTCCCATGCTCTGGAAACGCTAAACACCCTTCTTTTTCTGTTAATTTGCGCCACTGTTTCATCCATAGACAAGGCGCGACACCTTTCTCTTCCATAACCGTGTAAGCCGGAGTACCCTCATGTGGTGTGGGTTCTCCATCGGTTGCAACAATATACACATCTCCCTTTAAAGCGCTCTTGAATGCTTTGACAAAATTCATTTTTGCGATTTTCTTATTTTGTATTTAATCAGAAATGGCTTAGTTCCCAGGACACTCTTCACCCACCCTTTCTCAACCTATTGTCTCTCACGGACGGCAGCCAATCCGTGCGCGACCCTTCTCGACATCTGACCTATCTCAGCACGGCACCACTGACGTCACACTCACACACACACAGCAGCTGACAAAGTGTTGTGGCTTGTCTGCTCTTCACTGACCCTTACAATTCACACAAACTAATGCAAATTATTGCGAGCCCCTTAAAATGACAACACAAATCTGTCGGTTTACTACAGGAAGGGTAACACATTCGCTTCAGAACTTTACAGAGATTTCACTTGAAGCCTCAGCCGCTACTCTCTCCTTATCAGTTCCCGCATACGCAAGCAGAATTCGACCCGCAAATTCTACTCTCGACTTGTCAATGACTCCTTCTAGTGCACTTTAGAATTTGTCAAATCTCCATCGAAGGTTTCATTCACACGTTGCAACTCAAACTCGACTTGTCAACCACGCCCGATTGACCTATTAAACCGTACAGATTACAACATAAACCACATTTGTCTTCAATACTCCGGAGTCTTAGACCGGACACAACAACCAACCACGTGGATAATTTTGAGCAACAAGCGCTACATTCACATGAAGTACGCCGACTTCCCTACTCTCATACTGTGGAGTACGCCCACTCCTGCTAAACAACACTTAATTTGGCCTGAATACACACAAATTTTCACAACCACCTGCAAGATGCATAAGTTTAGGCAAGCGCAGAGACCCTAACCACACACACTATGGCGCCGAGAACATTCCCAACTCATTTAGGCAGGCTCCGAGATCCCGGGAAAGCCATGGCGAACTTAGAAACCCATCATATCTCCAAATTGCATTATCACAGAAAAACAAATTAAACAATGAAACTCCGTCCTAGGGCCCCCAAGGGCCAAACCGTCGCTCTGCTACCAGAACTGATAACGCGTCCTTCTATGTCAATTTATACACATTAGGACTCGTTTTAGGCCAATGAATCTTTTGACCCAGTGGTGAGACACCGTAAGACGAGGTAACTGATCAATATATCAAGCAATATATCAATAATATTGTCAACATATATCACCACAATATATCTCAATTTAGACATTAGTTAAAATTGTCGACGCAACCATGACCTTTCAGTCATGAATAACCACACCTTATTGAAGTTTTGTGAATTTTATTCCCTATTGATTACAATCTAATAGCAGATGTATTAATCTCAAAACCAAGAAGCAAAAGAGCATAGTCACGATAAGGCAATTTGTGATATGATTTCGACAATGAGAAGATGACAAACATTAAGCCACTAATATATGATATATGCACAAATCAAATAAGTAGAACAGCATGTGTGTCCCAGTTCAGCATAGCACAATGTCAGTCACGTTGTCGCGTCAGTCAAGGTGAACCCTATCCTAACCACTAATTAGCATCAGCATGTTGGACTTCATGCAAAAACAATTTAGAACACCAATTTGGAAAACATCTAACTAAGGTCTCTAATCAAAAATACAGCAGTTGGTACCTAGAAAGGAAAAACGAATAGACAAATTTACAAGAGCAACTGTCATAATTACCCTCCTCGGAATGAGTCAGCATACAGGATCAGTCTTCGTCTTCAGGACATCAGTTGAATCGCCGTCAGTCTATCTAATCTAAGGACAGGGACACTTCCCTCATAAGGAAGAAAGTGTAATGGGGCGACTAAGGGTGAGGATGGTTTTATTAAGTGTCAAGTCACCAAACAGAGTGACAGAGTTTCTGGATGCAATCAATATCATTCCCTACCTAGTTTCTCTCGAGTCTCCTGTGTCATGGGTTTTTATCCCCTTTTGGCAATACCTTCCCCCAAAATTCTATTGGACAGTCACTACACCCCACTATCTGTAACCTATCAAATTATACATTAAGTAATGCACTTGTCATTTTACGATAGTTTATAGCATTTTGATTGGTCTTCCTAATTGACGTTTTTCGTAGGTGGCACATCCGGGGTTACTTCATTCTCTGGCACGTTCTTCGGGTCAAAAGTTCTCTTTTCCGTGGTTGAATGTCCTTGAAAGTTTCTATATTTTCTTGCAAAGCGTATAAACTTTATACTAAAGCAGCTAGCATACGGATGAGAAGAAACCTAAGTTTGATACATAAAACAAGGGAGAGAACACATGCTGGGTCATGGCCTTTTGAGAGTCAGCACACTGGAGAAATAGAAAAATATGCTTTAATATGAGAGCTACACAGCTAAATTTTCAGCTCACGCTAACTTACGACTTATGGATGCTAATAAATGCAATCTTCATACGTGTTAACATATTCAATTAATCAAAATACAAGTAATAATTTCTTCTTATTAATATTTGTATAAGCGTACAATAATTCTCCACGTTTAAAATACGTTTTAATGAATAATGTTATTAATGCAGCATTGTTAAATATAAGCATTTCACATCTAAAATAGATAATATTTAAATTACGCTCTCTCAGTGACCTTTCCAGGCTGATCTCCTAACACAGCCTTTATGGAAACTGATGCTTCTTACCCCCGGGTAGTCTCCAATGTGAAGCAGGCACAACAGAGGTGCAAATTGATATGAGGTTTCTGCACCTGGATCTCAGCAGTTCAAAGGCAAAGAAAAAAGGCCAGGCCTCACCTAAAGATTTCCTCATATCCTCAAAACAGAGTTTGGAGTGCCACCCCTCTCTCCTCCCACCAAACAAACGGCAGTATTCAGTAAACCAGTGCTTTATTCGAGCTCGTAGTTTCTGGTACCCAACACCAAAACTTAATGGCCAGCACCAGTTTTAGTGACAGTCCACCACATGTTGGTGCTGTCTGTTCAATTTTGAGATGAGCACAACAGTGTTTAATAAGTCAATGTACATTAGACAAGGACAAAACTGCCACTCATACCGTTAGATTACCTTTAGGTGGCCTAAAATAGTCTGAATTGTCAGACTTGTGGGATTGTGATGGTTAGTAGTTGTGTCGATACGGTTATTGGCAAAGCAAACTGGAGTAATGGGTGGTGCAGGCTGCAGTAGCCTCTTGAGAAGGGACCTGCCACGTGTTTACAAATTAAGCACTGAGAAACACGAATCAGCAGCTATTTGGTAGCAAAATGCTATGTCACATTTCTTAAGGAGCTCTTTCTTCACTCTCCTTACTTCAGTACCTCGTTTCATCCCTGCAGTCTGGGAAAAGAGCCTATCCTCCATCTTGCGGTAATACCAGGCCTAGGGTACCCCAAATGTATCCCAGAGACCTCTGTTATGCTGAATCAGCCACACACAACATTCTAATCCCACACATGCTACAAAAACAAGCATGTACAAGATACACTTGGGATATTGGCACTAGGAATCTTAGTAAGAGCACAGAAGTAGAACTTTACACAAGTGGGCCAGTATATGACACAAATATAAAGGTCTGGTCACAGCTATGGATTCTCAAAAAAAGATACACTGCTAAGCAAAGCCTGTGACAGGGACAGTAGTTCATTGTCTTTCAATGAGGGTATGCTTGGTGCACCTTCCAGGTCAGAAGACAAGTCCAAGTCCTTAGTCGTGTCAAAGGATATGCTGAGTCCTTTGCACACATGCCACATTAGCGTGGTGCCAGGGCCAAAATAAAAAAGATCAGGCTACAAGATACATGCAGTCAGGCACTGAGGGCAGTGGAACCCTGTGTAGTCAGTGGCAGTGGAATACTATTTATGGGACATTTGCATCCCATCACATGGTTTTTGGTGATATTTCTGGCTTATGAAATTATTGTGATATTTTGTGGTTAGAAGGCAACATTTTTACCTACTCCATGTTTGCATTTTGAGTACATTGTAAGATTCTGATGAAAACTTGTTGCAAAATACTAATGTTATATATAATTGAATACTTTACTCTTAAAGAGATGAAAGACATGGCTTTGATTGAATGTGATTTCTTTGTTATTTTCATCTCAGATACTGAAGTTAGTACTCTTCAAGGCTGAACTGAGACTAGACTTGATAAGCTGGCTTTCAAAATCAAAGCGTGTATCAACAGATTATTTTAACAAGTAATACACTTTTTTTTTATTGACCTGAATTATTTACAGAGGTTTAGTGTTACTACGGTATGTTTTGTAAACATATTTACACATTCCTTTTGATGGATGGTGAGACTAGAATTTTAGAAGGCGTTTCAAGTGATTTATTACACATGTTCTCTTATAATGTGTGCTATATTTGAACATTCTGATCGTAATTGAATCATCTGAAGTGGTGATTTAGCCTGGCACAGCAATACCCACAAATATGGCAGGACACTGTTCTATAATTTATTTTAAAAAACGATCATATTTCCTTCTCTTACTAAACGTCTCAGATATTTCTGTTTGCTTAAGTTAAGTTGCAGATTTTCAGCATGATGCAATAGGTGTGAAATTTCACAGGAGATGTCAAAAGTGGCCACACAGTGAATTCACCTAGTTCTATTAATTAGGAAGTTGCCAAGTAGCACTTTTAGCCACTGTGCAAATATTTAAACATGAACATTCACTGTGATACATTTCAAGGTAAATTTCAAATTATAATCACGCTGATTCAACCACTCAGTAATTGCAATAATGTATCTTTTTTAACCACTCCACATTAAAAAGATGCATGTAATCTAAACATAACACATCTATAGTTTCACAGAGTGGGGCCACCGCACTGAAGAAAGGTAGCTTCTCAAGGTTTTCAACAGAAACATTTGCACAATTACGGCCAACGTAGACTCCACAGTACTACCCTTAATCTGTACGTAAAGATATTTCTCAAACAAGAAAGTAGTCTTTCTGGGAACAATAGCTGCAAACTCTACTGAGGCAAAAGTAGGAATAACTTGAGCATGAGGGACAATCCCAGGGCATGTTCTCAAAATCTCCATTGAATACACCTGAGAGGTGGCAGTTGATACTACTTCTATGTCCAGCATCACAAGAACCTGAGTAGTGGGAATTCTTGGTTTGGCCATTCACCTATTTGATCAGAGCTGTTCATGCGCACCAACTAGCAATGGCCCACGTGTCCTGGGCACAAGTCTTTTCTATAAAGGGCTCATGGGCAGTTAATGATAGTAGTGTGGCTCTGGTATTTCTCTGAGCTAATCCTAGCCTGACCTGGATCACTCTAAAACGTGGCTCCGAAGATACGTCTGAGTATTCCTTCGGGGCTACTCTGCTTACAACAAAGCCTAAAGTGACCATTCAATGTCTTGATTGCATATGAGAGGCCGATATTATTTCACTTTTTAAGAATCAACAGCGTAGTCAAATAACAATTGATTTACATTCCACTATCTGAATGACAACAGTTTCTTTGGTTATCAACTAGTTATCTACAGAGAATGTAGAGAAACAATTATAGACATGAGAGTGACATAATATCCACCAGATAAACAAACGCTTTGTGTAATTACTGGCAAGTAAAGGTACTCCAAGTACTAAGTGTAGAAAGTATATATTAATTGTCAACATTTCATTTAACACAGAAGTACTTGCTAAGTAAATGAAAATACATCTCGTAAGTAAACATTTGACATTAAAATATAATACAGTGCCATGAAACGCTAACAGTAATATCTAAAAACATTGCTAGAACAGGAGGTTATGGCACTTAAGAAAAGGTGGAGAGGCCAAATATTCGCTACCAATTTCTCAGCGTTTGCAAGAGGAGTTCTGGTTTGGATACGCCCCAGCGTTCCATTCCAGGCCCTTCACACAGACTTAGATAAAGATGGTAGATACGTTGTTATCTCGGGAAGGCTAGATGGAAGGGAAATAACCATAGGAGGCCTATAAGCCCCGAACCAGGATCAAAAAAATTATTTGACACTTTATCTAGGGAGCTGAGCCCGATCCTAGCGAGCCCAAAGTTAATTGGTGGGGACTTTAATTGCATAACAGGTATCAATATGGATAGATCACACACCCCCCTCACAAACTCAAACGCTTAAAACTGCTAAAGCTTTTAAAGAATGGCAACAACACTGGCAAATTAGGGACTGTTGGAGACACCTCAATCCGCATAGTAAAGAAAACTCCTTCTACTCAGCAGTACATGACCTACACGTTAGACTAGACACCGTACTGGCCTCCCCAGAGCTACAACACATCGCAGTCGCAGCCAAATATCTGGGCTGTACCATCTCAGATCACAATCCATTACTGATCTCATTAGATTGGCATAGGGAAAAACCTGTGATCCCTACATGGCGACTTAGGTCAGAAGATCTAGAGGACGAGGCTTTCAAACACTTCCTCCACAATAGTATCAAAGACTATTTCAAACTAAATACAGGAACAGCATCCACTAGAACATTAGAATGGGAAACCTTTAAAATAGTAACCAGAGGCAACTGTATTGGGGAAAATATAGGAGTGCAAAGATCTATTGAATCTGAACTTAAAAAACTGGAAGACTCTCTAAGAGACACTGAACGCAAACTCCCCTCACACCCTGAGCTGTCCCCTCTGTTGCGGGAAACTAATTAGGCTCTCTCGCTTCAACTACAAACAGTACTTAAGTAGACGACACGCCGAAGGAGATAAGGCAGGCGCTCTATTGGCATGGTTAGCCAAACCCTCCAATCAACAAACTAATATACTTGAAATTGAGAGGACTCCAGGCGACAGAGTACTTAGCCAAAAAGAAATTAACACCTGCTTCTTCGAATACTACTCCTCCCTTTATGCTTCACCTACCGAGTCAATTAATATCAATCAGATCACAGAATTGGAGGCACTTGCTCTCCCTAGACTGGAAATTGAAGAAAGTACAACCCTAGCTGCCCCTATTTCAATAGCAGAAATTAAAGCTGCAATACAAAGCATGGCAAAGGGTAAAGTACCGGGAGCAGACGGTCTCCCTTCAGAATTCTATCAGCTATACCAGGATACACTAGCTCCTAGACTCTGCACTCTATACACGGAGGCGTGGTATAATAATAAATTGCCACAATCCACCAATGAGGCCATAATGATCCCTTTATTAAAACCAGAAAAACCTGCCACTGATGTCCGCTCATACCGACCGCTGTCTATGCTGAACCTAGATTATAAAATTTTAAGCAGGATATTAGCTAATAGACTCTTACCCTTCATGACCTCACTGATTCATCAGGATCAGTCGGGTTTCATCCCTCTACGTAGTACAGCACAAAACATCAGACGCTTAATCTCAATTCTCCACTCTGTACCTGATACCATGCTGCATGCTGCAATAATCTCAATAGATATTGAAAAAGCCTTTGATAGCTTGAGATGGGACTACCTAGAGCAAGTTATGCTAAAACTGGGACTGGGGGAGGGCTTCACTCGATGGATGAAATTATTGTACACAAACCCCACAGCGAGAGTACGTACGGGTGGCACCTTTTCCGAGCCCTTCACTGTGGGAAGGGGGACAAGACAGGGCTGCCCTCTCTCCCCCCTCCTGTTTGCTATAGCGGTAGAACCCCTTGCACAAACTGCAAGATCCAAAAGATATTATGAGGGCATCCTGATTAATAATTGGACATACTACATATCCCTCTATGCTGATGACATGCTACTTTTCCTCAATAACTTGAGTGCAGACCTTCCGGGGGCTATTGAAATGCTAGAAAACTTCGGATCTGCCTCAGGACTCCGGATTAATTGGAGGAAATCCTCCATCTTTCCAGCATTCAGGAACATCCCAGAACCCTCCGATACTAGGGGTTTGCCCTGGTCCCCAAACACCTTTAAATACCTTGGAGTCAACATCTATCATTCAGTAGAAGACATGCTAGAGGGGAATATACATGGTGCAATCAGGGGAATTAAATCTAGCATGCAGTTCTGGAGAACCCTACCTCTAATAGTCGCAGGAAGAGTCGCCCTGCTTAAAATGATAGTGCTGCCCAGACTGCTATATTATTTTTCTACACTCCCTCTAATAATTCCGAGTCCGGTATTTAAGAACACAAACTCTCTAATCGCAAGCTTTATATGGGGACCTAACAGACACAGAATTGCACTACACACGCTTCAAAGACCTTACATATAATATTGAACCCCAGGAAACCAAAAGAGCCTCTCCCTCTGGAGTGGGAAGCTGCTAGATACTTTTGGGATCTCTACCTCAAACGCTCGCATACAAAGACCCCCTATGCCACTAAGATCCCTTTGGAGGCTTTGAATTTCCAACCCAAGCAATCAAACTACCAAATATATTAATAAACTAGCCCCCTTTTAATATTCCGAAATTGGGAGACCTGTTTCTCAACGGGAAACTCTGCTCTTTTGCAGAACTGCAAGACTGATTCGTCCTCCCACCTGGCTTGTTCTTCACCCACAATGCCCTCACTAGAATCGTCCAAAAACTCTGGGGCACAGGAACCAACGAACCCCCGATCCACGGGGGTTGTGAGCTCCTCTGTTCCGTAGGAGACCAAAGGGGAATAATTTTCAGGGGCATATAAATTCATGCAGAACAGCACCTGTACCCCACTTAACAAACTCAAGATAAAATGGCAAACAGATCTTAATATTTTATTGGAAGATTCCCAATGGTCCAGAATAACAGCCCATGTCTATGCCATATCCAGGAATGCAAGATTTAAACTGATAAACTTGTACATTTTCCATAGAGCTTATCTTACCCCCCAAATGTTAACCAAAATATATAACACAAATAGCTCCTGCTGCCCGCGATGCGCCGAACCGGCAGCAGATCTAATGCACATGTTATGGAAATGCCCTCAGATTAGTGCATACTGGATGGAAGTATTCAGGAAAATCGCCTGCTGCACTGAAAGATCCCTATTGCCAAATCCTATAGCAGCAATTTTGGAGGAGTTCCCACGCCCCACAACATTGTCAAAGTCGGGGTCAGAGATGTTGCCAGATGTTCGAGGTCTGTGAGAGGTTCCCCGGCTAAGGGCGGCAGCTGCATCCACAGCTTCTCGCATCTCCAGAAGAGATTGATGTTTAGGGGGGGCTGCATCCGTGGTCCGCCCAGAGGTGCGACCACGTTTTGTTCCCGGTACGCGGTGGGATCCGTGGGGGAAGGGCCGAGATGGGCAGGTTCAAGGTATCCAGCCACTTGCCTACCAGTTGAGGTGATAGGAAGAAATACATTTTACCTTTGTATTCTATTCTGAGCTTGGCCGGGAAAAGCATTGCATATTTTATCCCATTTTCTCGTAGGATACTTTTGTGATTGTGAAAAGAAGACCTTTGTGCTTGGGTTTCTCTCGTGAAGTCCGGAAAGATCATAACCCGCTGATTATTGCATACAGTTTCGCCTAGTTGTAGTGATTGGGAGAGTATATAGTCTCTATCTTTGTAATGTAACAGTTTAGCTGGGCGAGGCCTAGATCCCGGCGGCGGCACCCTGTTGGGGATCCTATGCGCTCTTTCTATTGCAAAGTAAGCTGAGAGGCCTTCAGGAGCTACAGTGTTTCTAATCCAGTTTTCCAGGAAGGATTCTGTATTAATTGCTGAGGATTCTGACTCTTCTGGCATTCCGATAAATCTGAGGTTGTTCCTACGAGCTCGATTTTCAGCATCTTCTGCTCTAGTTTCCAATGACTTGACTCGAGCAGTTATATGCGCTAGTTCCTTAGTTGTTGTTTGTTGTGCAAGGTCGACTGTAGATATTAGTTTTTCGTTCGTCCCCACTCTCTCTTTCAGTTTGCGGTGGTCATCTCTTAGTAGTGAGAGGTCCGACGATAGGCTATAAAAAAAAATCTCAAGAGCTTCGCGGGATTCTTTAATAGCCAGTAGGACAGTGTCCAGTGTTGTTTCTTGTGGGTTCAGATTATCTGCGCCAGCCAAGTTGGTGGGTTGGGAAGGTTGTTTCGTATATGCAAGATCCGTTTGTGGTTGGTCTTCTCGCTTTTTAGGTTTCCCCATGATTAAGAACTTTGTTGTGGTCGGACAGGGGCGAGTTGAGTTCCCAAGCCACCGCCGGGGGCCGGCTGGATCACTTTGTTTACCCTGGTTTTTCTCCTTTCTCAGGGGGAGGGAGGGAAGCAACCCCCCCGCTTTCCTACTCCGCCACTTCTTTTTACTGGTGTCGTCTAATGGGTCCTGTTAGGTTCCGGGCATGTGGTGGTAGTCAGAGCGCGAAGGGCGTTCTATGCCTGGATCTCCTGCGAGTCCACACAGAGTCTGTGAGGTCAGTGTCCGGGCTCGGTTGTGTTCCCTCCGTGTCCTTTTATGCTTGTGGTTCCATTCTCAATGTGGTCCCCAGGATGGTCAGATTCAGCTCCTCAGGGGGCGAGCCTGGGCGATGGCCCCACTCAGGGAGTCCATGGATGTACTGCAGGAGCTCCCTGTTCACCAGCCTGGGGTCCTCTGTAGTGTCCCAGTTATGGTTCCCACGGAGGGGGCGAAATGTAGGAGCAGGACGTGCTAATCTCGGCCTCATCTACGCAGCCAGAATTCAAGGCCCCTAGGCTTGCGGATGTAAGGGTGGGAGCATCATTTTCTACATCTGGGAAGTCTCGAGGGGCGACCGGGCGAGACTCCGACGAGGGCCCACCCGGGAACCCACACGGTCCCGGGTTCCGAATTATTCAAAGCCCCTGCGATAGGAAGGGTCCGCCACTCCTCCACTCCGTGATGTCTTTCAGATGCGGATTCTATTAACTTCAGGCCGGGGGGGGCGGAGAGTCTCTCGTGTTTTGGAAGCCCCTTTTTATGGCTTTTAGTGGAACCCAGGGGTCGGATCACTTGTTCATTAAGATCCCCAGGTGGACGGATGCCAGTCCGCTCCGCGCGCTCCGGCAGGGCCTCACCGTCTTCCTCCGCCCGCTCGCTCCCGCACTTACCGGCTCCCGCACCAGATCAGGGTCACCAGCAATCTCAGCGGGCTCCTCAAGTCACCGCTATTGGTTCCAGGTCTACACCGCAGTTCTGGGCCTCCGAGCCCCCTCCGTCTCGCCAGCAGCCGCTGAGATCGCCGCAGCCGCCATTTTGATTTCTATATTTTCCCCCAGGGCGCCTGATGCACTCGTCCAAAGACGCCTTCGTGGGGGCAGTTCCGCCAAAGAAATGGTTGTCTCCGACGCCAGAAGTCTACCGGGAAAGATCCCAGTGGGCAATAATTGAATCGGTGATCTCTGCACAGTAGAAACGTCGGCCGGGCCCCGATCCCAGCCCCGGAGCTCCGCGCTAAGCTTGCAGTCTCATCGGCTGCCAGCCACGCCCCCCAAGTGTAATATAACTTTGATTTCATTGTGAAAGCACGTACCACTTTCCAAAAATAACAACTATACCTGGTTATTGTATATTGTATTGTTCTGTGAATTTATATTCTGGCAGCACACAGCTCTGGCATGGACTGACCCAAGGTCTTTCTCACACCTATCTAATGCTCCCATCACGATCATGAGATGGCCCATTACAAAGCAGCAGACCAGGGAGGAATGTGAGCTTGCTATGCACCTGAAATCAATCCTAGTAGTCTACACTTGTACTAATGCATACTCATAAGGCTGCTAACTAATCGTGTTCTGTAAAGTAACAGGTCATAGTTCAAGAAAGCCACTTATCACACCTTGTTTGTTGGGCTGCCTGAAAGAACAAAAGTGGGTCTATATATCCAAGGGCCATTTTCAGTCCTGGGACAAGAAGCAAGAATGAGGAAAGAGGGAGAGAGAGGAGGAGAAATGGATGAATGGAGAAAGAGAGAAGAAACACAGAAGAGAGCGACAGAGAGGGGGAGCGATAAGGATGACACATAAGGCTGAACATGAAAGAACGCAATGGAATGACTTTATAAAGTTAAAGAATGATCAAGAGAAAGGACTGACAACATTATTTTGGAAGATAGGGTGAAAGAGTTGGTTTGAGGGAGAACATGAGGGATTGAGAAGGAGAAGGGAAGGGAAGAGAAAGACAAGGAGGAAGTAATCTTATGGATATGTTTTAAGCACAATGAGTAAAACCATTGGTCAATGAGGACTAGAGGAGTCGAAGGTGTGAGGGTGAAAGCAAAGATGTGGTGGGAGAGGGCAGAAAGAGGAAGGCACATAAAGAAATTGAAGGATCTAAGGACGGCAAACACAAGAGAGAGAGAACCAGGATCATCTATAAGGGAATAAAAGCAAAGGTTGATTGGGACTCAGTTTGGAAGTGTGGAGGTGTGTGTTCATTCACAGGATTTGACCTCTGGCAGCTGAACCATGGACCACAGTATCCCATAAGACCATGCAGGACACTTGTAGTTAACAGACTTGCTCATATTGCCTGAAACCCTACAACAACATTGCAAACATGGCTGCAAGGAGCAATTGCATTCTTTGTGTTGGAAGGCATAAGGCACAGTGCAGCCGTATCACCTCTCTTCAATATGTGTTCTCAGTGCTTTAACAACTTTTCAAAAGAAACATGCAGCAGTGTCACTGTAATTCACCTTGTGGAATCTGGCCTTTGAACTTCAGATTATGATGAGAAAAGAACACGGAACACCACACAGTGTCTGGACCTGAAATCGTGGACCAGAAATCATGGGAGGTGTTTTAGAAAGTATTGCATTGTCTTTTATCATCACCAGGCACCAAACAGGATGGTGGCCCAAAAAATATTTCTGACAAGTACTGCGGAAAGATTTTTACTGTATTGCTGAACACAAATATTAGTTGGCTGGATGTTCCTTGGTGTGTAGATGCTGACACATCATAAGCATTAAGTGGACATCCATGTGATGATTTTAATCATTCTCTACATATAAACATTATCAGTAACTAGGTTGAGTCCCATCCCTTAGAAAAGTCTCACTCATAGTATCTCAGTCTCAGATCTCAACAGCGTCACTCAATGGATCTGAGCCTCATTCTTAGGAGTACCATCATTCACTGGGCATGATTCTTGCACCCTAGAGCAGTCTCACTCACTAAGTGTGCATCTCAGTATTCAGCGCATGCTCACTCATTGTGTGTAAGTTTTGCACTTTGGAGCAGTGTCTTTTTTTTGTTTAAACATCTTTTTATTTCAAACAGTGCTTGGCATACAGGCTTGACACGTCATGATCACATTCAAAACATTGTGTGTGAGGTACACAATAACATCAATAAACTAGCCAGAGTTATGTGACCACTTTATGTTCACCTACTCATAGGTCTAATACTACAGACCCTTCATTACAACCCCACCCTGGCCCCAGGACGTCACTCCCGCTCCACCTCTGATTATCTCGCTGTCTCTCTGTAGGAAACCCATTTGGACCATATTTTCACATACTTCTTCAAGCAGCCCCTGCTTTTGTAGACCACCTGTTCAGCTTGCTGACACCAGTCCAGGTCCCGCTCCCAGTCCGACATCCCCAGGGGACCACTCGCTCCCCACCCGCTTGCAATATTTTGCGTGGCCACTCCAGCTGCCATTTGCAACCAGATCTTGGTCTACCTAGGCCATCCCTCGTTCCCATAATGCCCAGGATCAGCCGTCCAGCCCCCAGCGGTATGTGTACCCCAGTTACTTTACTCATGGTTTGTACCACCTTTCCCCAAAACCCCTGAACCACCGGACATTCCCGTAGGATATGAAAAAAGGATCCCACTTCCCCACAGCCCCGTATACACAGGTTGGAGTCACTAGGTCCCATTCTATGCAACAGTGATCTAGAATTATATGCTCTGTGCAAGACCCTTAGCTGTATCAGTCGAAAGCGGGCCCTTAAAGCTACATCTCTGGAGCTCTGAACTGCCTCCGCCCAGTGCTCATCTTCGATTGATCTGAGGTCGCCCTCCCAGGCCACCTGCAATGTCCTAATAGGATCGGGGGAGTTGTTCATGATTTTCCTGTATGTCAGGGAGATGGCCTTATTCTTCATGGGCTCTGACAGCAGTCTATTCTCCAGTGGAGACAACTCTGGCAGCTGTTCCCCTTGCAGTATGTGCCTGCGCAACGAGTGCCCAAGCTGTAAGAATCTATAGGTTTCAGACTGTCCCATCTCATATTCCCTCTCCAGGTCCTCAAAAGCCAGTAGCATGCTTCTCATTCATACATCCCCAAGGCATTCTATCCCAATCGGCTCCCATTTCCTGAACCTGTGGAGTTTCCCGACCTCTTGCATTAATTTACTATCTCATAGCGGGGTTCTGTTTGTAAGCTCACCCTCCCAGCCCAGGAATCTGTTGTCCTCCCTCCAGGCCCTCACCACCGACTGTGTATGGAATGGCAGCTGATCCAACTGCCCTCTGCTGTTTAATAGCGCTGGGTAACCCCGGCCACCCATTGCTGCTCTATCCACACGGAATGCCGGGTCGTCCCCTGCCACGAACACCTAGTCAATAATCGTGCATAGCTGCGCTGCCCAATAGTAGGTTTGTATGTCCGGGACCACCAGCCCTCCTTCCAACACACGCCTCTGGAGTTTAGCCAGAGAGATGCGTGAACTACCCCAGTACCATAGAATTTCCTCAATCGCTATTAATGTTTTGAAATACTGCAGGCGGCACTCTGCCAGGGGTATTTTGGAGACTGTATATAAGACATGGGAGAGCAATCATCTTGAAGCGCACAGCACGTCCCATCAGGGACACTGGGTGTCCCCTCCAATGGGAGACATCAGCCTGGAGGCACCGCAACTGCAAAAGCATTTCTCTTCCATAAATCTATTCACATTGCGTGTTGCGTACATTCCCAGATATTTGAACCCCTCTGTCTGTCGCCACCGGGGCAGCGCACAGCAGGGGCAACACAAGGGTGCCCCCCGTCACAGGGTAGACCAAGGACTTGTCCCAGTTAATCTGGTGTCCAAAGTAGCTTCCAAAGATTTGAAAGATGTGGAATAGCCTATCCACTGTGGTGCCAGGTTGTGTAGCGTACAGCAGGATATTGTCTGCGTATAGGGAGATTAATTCCTCCCATCACCCCTTTCCTACTATCAATCAATCAATCAATCATATGATTTATAAAGCGCACTACGTACCAGTGAGGGTTTCAAGGCACTGGGGGGGGAGCTGTTGTTACTGGTCGAAGAGCCAGGTCTTGAGGAGTGTTCTGAAGGTGAGTAGGTCTTGAGTCTGTCGTAGGGTGATGGGGAGGGTGTTCCAGGTTTTGGCAGCGAGGTATGAGAAGGATCTGCCGCCGGAGGTCTTTCTTCGGATGCGGGGGACGACGGCGAGGTTAGTGGATGGAGCTGACGGGTGGGGGTGTAGAAGCTGAGTCTGTTGTTTGAGTAGGCTGGTCCGGTGTCATAGAGCGCTTTGTGAGCGTGGGTAAGAAGCTTGAAAGTGATCCTTTTGTCCGCGGAGAGCCAGTGAAGGTTTCTCAGGTGGTGGGAGATGTGGCTGTGGCGGGGTACGTTGAGGATCAGCCGGGCGGAGGCGTTTTGGATGCGTTGGAGGCGTAGTAGGTCTTTTGCTGGGATGCCTGTGTAGAGTGCATTGCCGTAGTCCAGCCTGCTGCTGACGAGGGCCTGTGTCACTGTTCTTCTTGTTTCTGTCGGGATCCACTTGTAGATTCTGCGGAGCATGCGGACTGTGTTGTAGCAGGAGGAGGAGACAGCATTGACCTGTTTAGACAAGGTGAGGGAGGAGTCGAGGATGAAGCCCAGGTTGCGAGCGTGGTCGGACGGTGTCGGTGAGGTTCCTAGTGCGGTGGGCCACCAGGAGTCGTCCCAGGCGGATGGGGTGGGTCCGAGGATGAGGACCTCCGTCTTGTCCGAGTTCAGTTTCAGACAGCTGTTTCTCATCCATTCGGCGATGGATTTCATTCCCTCGTGGAGGTTGGTTTTGGCGGTGCGTGGGTCTTTGGTGAGTGAGAGGATGAGCTGGGTGTTGTCGGCGTAGGTGAGAATGTTGAGGTTGTGTTGTCGGGTCACTTGTGCGAGGGGGGCCATGTAGATGTTGAACACCTTCGGGCTGAGGGATGAGCCTTGGGGGACGCCGCAGATGATGTCAGTGGCTTCGGAGCAGAAGGGGTGGGAGGCGGACTCTCTGGGTTCTGCCGGAGAGGAATGAGACGATCCAGTCGAGGGCTTTTCCTTGAGTTCCGGTTTCGTGGAGGCGTGATTTCAGGGTGCGGTGGCAGACTGTGTCGAAGGCGGAAGATAGGTCCAGGAGGATGAGGGCTGATGTTTCGCCATTGTCCATTTGGCATCTGATGTCGTCTGTGGAGGCGAGAAGGGCGGTTTCTGTGCTGTTGTTTCATCTGAAGCCGGACTGGGAGGGGTCTAGGATGCCGTTGTCTTCGAGGTGGCTGGTTAGTTGTGTGTTGACGATTTTTTCAATCACCTTTGCTGGGAAAGGAAGCAGGGAGATGGGTCGGAAGTTCTTGAGGTCGTTGGGGTCTGCTTTGGGCTTCTTGAGGAGGGCGCGGATTTCGGCGTGTTTCCATTTTTCAGGGAATGCCGCTGTTTCAAAGGAGATGTTGATGACCTTCCGTAGTTGGGGGGTGATGGTGGAGTCGCCTTTGTTGTATACGTGGTGGGGGCAGGGGTCTGACGGAGATCCTGAGTGGATGGAGTTCATGATCTTGCGTGTCTCTGTGTCGTTCACGTTGGTCCAGGAGGTCAGGTGGATTGCACATGTGGAGTGTTCGGGTGGGGTCTGGCGTGGGAGTGGCGTCGAAGCTGTTGTGGATGTCGGTGATCTTCCGGTGGAAGAAGGTGGACAGTGCGTTGCAGAGTTCTTGGGATGGAGGGAAGTCGTTGACGTTGGCGCTGGGGTTGGAGAATTCTTTCACGATACTGAAGAGCTCTTTGCTGTGGTGTGCGTTGTTGTCCAGGCGGTCTTTGAAGTAGGATCGTTTGGCTTGTCTGATGAGTTGGTGGTGCTTGCGTGTGGCGTCCTTGTTGGCTGTGAGGCTGTCAGGTGTGTGTTTGAGAAGCCATTCCTTTTTTAGCTTCCGGCAGTTGCGTTTGGAGTTTAGGAGCTCGATGGTGAACCAGGTGGCTTTTCTTCTGGCTTGGTTGTGGGTGGGTTTTTTGAGTGGCGCGAGGGTGTTGGCGCATTCGTTGATCCACAGGGTGAGGTTGTGGGCGGCGGTGTCTGGGTCGGTGGAGTCGGGGGTGGGTTCTGGGCAAGGGCGTTGGTAAGCTGGTCTTCCGTAACTTTGCTCCAGCATCGGCGGGGTGGTTGTTGGGTGCGATGGTGCTTGGTATGATTCTTGTAGGTGAAGTGGATGCAGTGGTGGTCGGTCCAGTGGAGTACGGTGGTATGGTTGATGGTGACGTGGGCGCTTGAGGAGAAGATGGGATCAAGCGTGTGGCCGGCGATGTGGGTTGGTGTGTTGACGAGTTGTCTGAGGCCGTGGTTGGTGAGGTTGTCGATCAGAGTAGTGGAGTTGGTGTCGTTGTTTTTCTCCAGGTGGAAATTTAGGTCCCAGAGGAGGATGTAATCCGTTGAGGTGAGTGCGTGGGTGCTGGTGAGGTCGGCGAGGGATTCGCTGAATGGTGCTCATGGTCCGGGGGGTCTCTAGATGAGCGTTCCTCTGAGAGTGGTGTTGGGGTCGGTGTGGATGCGGAAGTGTAGGTGTTCGGCGGTCTTGAGGGACTCGTCAGTGTGGGTGTCGACCTTGAGGGAGGATTTGTGGGCGATGGCTATGCCTCCTCCGATTCCGTTGTTGCGGTCCCTACGGATGATCTTGTAGCCGTCCGGGATGGCTATTGCGATGTCGGGCGCCGAGGAGTCGTTCCACCAGGTTTCTGTCAGGAAGGCTCCCTTGCTCCTGCCATATCCAGACCTTGGAGTAGTCTCACTCGGTATGAGCCTCTTGCCTTGGATTGCAGTCTCACTCACTGTGTGTATTTTATACTGACATGGAGCACGGTCTCAATCGTTGCGTATCTCATACCTTGGGGAACTGCCTCTTCATTGAGTGTGTCTAATATCTTGGCACACACTCTAACCGTCTGTGTGTGCCTTTCACCTTGGAGTACAGCTTCACTCATTGGGTGTGAGCCTCACAACTTAAAATGCAATCTCACTCAGTGCTTGAGAGTCGCTCACCTTGAAGCACAGTCTGCATCCTCTTGTTCAAGTCTCATGCCTTGTTATAATATCAGTCGTTCGGTATTACCTTCAGACTTCTGAATCAAGGCTCAGTTATGAGGAGTGGCTGTGAAACCCCGAAACTTAGGGACATATTTATAAGCCCCTAGCACCACCTTGTGCCACATTTGCGGCTTTTAATTTTGATGTAAATGTGGCGTTAAGGTGGCATTTCTCATGCGCCATATTTACAAAGTGGTGCAATGCTTGCATTGCACCACTTTGTAAACCCTTGCGCCACATTATGCCTGCACCAGGCATAATGTATGCAAGGGGGCTTTCCCCCATTAAGGGGGCTCAAAAAATGGCACAATGAAATTTAAGAGATTTCCTTGCGCTATTTTTTCGGTACTTTTAACACCTGCTCAGAACAGGCATTAAAAGGGGGCATACTATTATTTAGAATGGGCCTCGTGAACTCTGCAGGAATAGCACCAACATTTTGTCACTACTCCTGCAGAATACATCAGTAGCATCACAAAAAATAACGCTATTGCCCCCTACTCTGCGCCATGGTGCGCAGTATTTTAAATATGGCACACACATAGTGCTGGTAGAGGGGCGCTAAAAGGGGTGCAAGGAAAGTGGCGCTGCACTGGGCTCAGCACCACTTTCCTTAAAAATGCCCCCTAGTGTCACCCAATGAGTGAAAGTCTCACACCTTAGACCTCTGTTTCTGTACGACCTCTGTAAATGTCTCCATTGTTTTAATGGAGCCCCACATCAGGGCATGCACATTCCTTCTGTTATGGGAATAATGTTCGGGGCCTTATATGTCACTCCCGTGCACTCTAGGGCCTCAGTTCATCCAAACACGCTCGTAAACCCATAAAGTCCCACTTGGCATGCGTGTGCCATCTGCAGGTACATTGCCGGTTCCCAGGGCTGTGTACTGGTGACATCCTCTGTTCACCACTAGAGGGAAGCGTTGTATAGAACATCAACATCCCTGACAACATTATATGAAAGTCACTAAAAGCTGACAAACGACCAACGTTGTCAATGTCATGACGATTACTCACAAGTTTAAAACAAGCACTGGCAAAACCAATAGGTGTGAAGTTGGTCGCCAGCCTTTTGGCTTTGTCAATGCTTGTTTTGTCACTGTTTTGCAAAACGTTGCCCTTAGGTACCGGGCCCTCGACAATCCAAAATAAAGAATATATACATTACGTTGGCTTAAATCAAAAATATTTTGGGGTCCCAAAAAGCCCACATTCCCATAGTAGTTCTTGACATTGCACGTGGAAGGACTCTATGTTAAAGTGCATTATGCCGTAAATAACAATGAAGTTACCCAATGGATGAAATGAGCTGATCCACTGCGCTATGCTGTAGTGGGCGGAAGAAAAATGTGAATGGCACAATAACAAACAAATGAATAAAGAGGGCTGACTGAATGTCATCCTAAGTATGTATATTAGACATAAGACTTTAGTAAAATTAAAAGGTCTTGGCTAACACCAGATTTAAAAAACATACAAAAAGCCATTATGCAGCAGAACAGATGTATATCCTTTCTGGTCTGTGAAATCTACACACAACACCCTTGCACAGGTTGTGAGGCAATTTCACCTCTAAAAACTGACATTCTGTAGAGTGCACATTGGAGTTTATTGGGGTCTGCCTTACTATTACATTGACACTTGGGCAAGCCCACCAGGTCAGGACCACACGTTCACTTCCACTACCAATGTTCCACACTGCAGGGTCATGTTATATTGTGTTAAGTGCTTTTGTATAGCACAGTCCTCTGGCCACAATGCCTCTTGGGGATCTATTCGTCTTCACAGTTCTCTGTTGCTAAGTTATTTAGTGGTGTTTCTTGTTGCCTTGAGGGGAGACTTATTTGATAGTGGCTGGCTAGTGACTGGCTATGTTGGCGGTGGTGGCTATCTCTTTCTGATCTCTGTGTTCAGCACCCTCCATGCCTGGCTTCACTGTCCCTTGCTCCGTGCAATTGCTTCTGAATTTGTCCTACCGTCTATGTGACAAAGCTGAAGCAGGACCCTTACAACGCTACTCTATCGATGAAAAGGCGCATGTTCGGCGGTATCACGTAAGCTCACTAGTGTATCAGATTCGACTTGACAGCGAAGCTGCCTGCAAGATCTCTTGTTGCCAGTTCTTTAGGATATACAGTGGGCTATTTCTCACATCATGCTACTGACTGGTTAGCGTATCATTCCACCACCTCCATGGGGGGAACATTTCACTTCACAAAAGTACACAGAATTATCATCCATAAAATTATTTTCAGTCATAGATGCATTATTCGGAGAAAGAAATTGTTTTTGATTTGTGTTTTTTCACTGCAGCAGACTTTAAACAAAATATTTAATCCTGACTCAAACTGCAAGCTAAAAATACTGGCTTTGCCAAAGTCCTCTAACATTGCAAAAGTTTCAGTGGAGTTGGGTAAAATGATAATTCTAGCTAGCGAATGTTTTGTGAAGCGGACAAAGCTTGTTGCTATATTCGATGTCTTTGTTAAACTTTGTCTGCTAGATTGTCCATATATTTTTTGTTTTTTGTTAGTTCAGTTGCACACATCTATTTCTGATGTTAGTCCTGAACCTCCCTGTCTAGCCTCGTACTCAGGTTCTAAGAGGCTTTCTCCACGAGAAAAGTACAGTTTAGAACAGTGGTTATCCCCAGTAGGAATTCAAACAACTCTATCATAAATCCGTCACCCAGCCCTTTAACTTACCGGTTACCATTTCCTGTTTTAATAAATAGCTGTTCCTTAACAGGCAATGACGTGTGACTTTTGGACAGTCAAATTGGTGAGGGTGACGTGGCTTGCTGCTCCATCACTTTGCCTTTCTTTAGAGGGGTGATCTTGGTGTGTGACTAACTTTGCTGTATGCCCTACCAGTCCTGCAGAGGCAAAGTTGACATGGCCTTGACCTGCTCCCATTCCTGCTGGTCTTCCAGAATCAACCCTGACATGAAACTGCACTACCAGTCTTTCAGAGGCCGAACTGGCACGTGGATGGCTCTTTCCTGAGTTTAACATCCTTCCATAGGAGCGCCAGCTGCCTTTGTCTGTGCCTAGGGCCTTTTTACCAGCATCAGCCTGAGATGTGCTTGCACAGCTCTAGCCACTGGAGCATTTGAGGGGCCAAACTGACATGTTATTAGCTCCTCCCCAAACGCCAACTGCCAAAAGTGAGCCTGATATGTGACAGACATTGTCCCCAGCCACACAGGCCTTCAGAAAAATGAGCCTAGCAAGTGAATAACTGGAAAATGAATAACCGGTCTTGAACCTTTAGCCATTCAGAGATGACTGACTTGTGACTGACTTTGTGGTATGAGTAACTGCATTAGGAGGCACTAGCTTGACTGAGTGTATTCCAGCTCTACCCTCTGTTCGATGTGGGGACATTTCGCTGTGGAACAAACACCGACACAATCTGGACGCCTATGTTTGCCCCGCAGTGTTTGTCATTTTAACATTATTTTAAGGCCCTCCCCAACGTGTCCACAGGTATTCCCAACCTCCAACTGCCGTGCTGTTCCATTAAGCGCAGCAGTACAGGCAGCAAAATGTCCGTCGGTGTAAATAAGATGGGACAAGATCCGCATACCCCACCGTTCATAACCAGGCCTCACACCTGCATGAATATATCTGACTGACCCTGTCCCAGCCCTACGAGCTTTAGGAGACAAACCTGAGGCTCTGCTACCAGTTCTACTGACTTTCATTGGAACAATCATGACATATCCCCAGCTCTGCCAACTTTTATCAGCCTGCCACGTGATTCACTCTCCAATAGGAGCCAGGGTCATTAAATTATTGGTGGGACCCAGTTCATATGAGCAGGTCCATGGGGAGGCGAGATGATGAGTTCGCCCCTCAGGATGACTTTATTTATAAGCCTGCTGGTCCATGGGAAAGTCACTAGAATTAAAGAACTCCTTCTGACTAAAGACCAATAACTAAACAAGGTATTTGTTCATTTTGTGCTGCGTCAGCCATCCAGCACTGGACATCCATGTTTACGATCTCTTGAACGCCGAAAGCAGGGACCAAGTCCTAATAAAAATAAGAGAGGGAAAAATGTGCGTAGGCAACGCACAACATTGTTACTTCATCATAAGGACGGTCCCAATCTTATCGTGCCCTCAATTACAGTCACAGGTGAGGTAAAACCTTAGCAGTGTATATGATATGTGCATGTAATTGTAGATGTAAACTATTTATATAGCGCTCTCTACCCCTGATGAGGCATTGATCGTTTTACCATGAGAAGAACGGTACTTCAGAACCCAAGGTGGTGCACTGGTGGATTATTAGAGGGAAAATATAAATTATTATAGGGAGTGGTGGACATGTGCACATGTTAGGTGGACCAATAGGATAAAGGAAGGAAGATTTTGGGAAGGGTTATTTGGGGCTCTATAGTAGTATGAAGGGTTTGCGATAAGTAGAGGTAGGGGATAGACTGAAAGAGATGCAGGATGGGTCTTACAGTAGTGGTTTGAGGAGAGTGTGAAGTATTTTTCCCTCCACAGTAGTGGGTGAAATATATATACTAGAAAAACGCAGACATACTTAGAGATAATAACATATTACCCATATGCCAATCCCCACACACTTACCCGAAATGCCCAGGGTAGCGTAACAGGAAACACAAGGCAATATGCAACATATGGCATGTAAAGGAATGAGCAACATGGGACATACAAGGCGATCTGCAGCGCGTGGCATGTAAGGCGATGAGCAACATGGGGCACACAAGGCGATGTGCAGCACAGGAAACAAGGCGATGTGCAACGCGGGGCATGTAAGCAGATGTGCAGGCGTGGAGCACAGAAGGATCTCAAAGGTCTCGAGTTGTCCCCTGTTAGGCAGGTCAAAGTATTTTCTCTTGTTTTTTTAAACGTACTATGGTGTGCTTTTCAACTTTTTATTTCTTTTACAGTGAAAAGCTCCTTCGCATCAGCTGTGTTTTCCCGCGCACCCCACATTTTACTTCTTACTGACTTCTGTGCTAAAATGGCGCGTGCAGGCTTCGCTCTGATTGGACAGCTCCTGCACAAGTTCCTTCAGAATATAAATATACATTTCACAGTGCACATCCTATTTCATACATAAACCACAGGCAGATAGATATCTAATAGATTTATGGTCATGTTTTGTTACATTATTTTACTGATGCCACGTGGCATATGTAATATATATTGAGGGGTAACACTTGTTTGGTGCATATAGACGGGCAGGTTTTTTTTCAACAACTTAAGTAAATATTCTTCCTTGAAGGTTACTTATAGCTGTGAGACGTGAGAGGTGGCTTTGAAATGCAGCGTTGCATGCCTCAGACATCTCACATTGTTTTCCTGAGGGACTCTCTCTCACCGTGTCTTTCTAGAAGGAGGCGCCTTGCGATGCACGAGCCAGCAAGCAACTGTCGTAAATTATTAGTGGGGCCCAAGCCTCACAACCCCTGTATGTAAATCGGCGTCCACGGTGGCAGTATCCCTACATACATTTCATAGACCCTAGAAAAAGAATGGCGAGTGACGCTGATGGCTGACTCTGGCCCAGTACCAGCCTCTGGGGCTCCCACTGGTGGAATGTGCCGAGTTTGCCTGTAAGCGATTCCTCTTCTCCATGCTAATCTTTCCTGAGAGGTGCCCCTTACCTTGGCCATCTGCCCCAGATGTTCTTCTCTGATTTTCATATTGTTTTCCATCCTATGATTGCTCCTGGCATGGGCCTGCCCCAACCCGGCCCTGCGCAAACTTGTTCCTGTGAAGTAGACGGGATGCTCATGTAAAGCGAGTTCGCGTTATATAAAACCGCTAAAAACAATTTTAAAAAATGTGCTCCACTGCACCAGCTCAAGAGGCCGGAATCTCCATTTATGCCCATGCAATGCGGCATGGGCTACATGGGAGGTACGGGGACTTGTTGGCACTGGGCAGGCTGGTGACGCACACGCATGTCAGGCTGCCCTACCTCAAAAAAGCCAGTCAAATATGTGTCATAATCAGGGTCAATGGAATTATGCGGCAGAAGAGGATCAAATTATGCGGCAAATTTGACAAAATTGTACAGCAATAAAAACACAAATTACGTGGCATTTTAAAATCGAAATGCATAAATAATCAACAGAAAGGGGACCAGTTGAGCTTTACAAAGGGCTTTCTACTGTGGGGTAACAGAATCTCTTTGCAGTAATTTTTAATCTGTTTCAGCTAGAAATATTTTTTGTTAAAATCTATGCAGCAGATGGACTATACAACAAATAATGCAAATCAATAAATATGTGTGTTAGACTTTTCATCCTTGGCGTGGTCACCCTTAACTTTTTGCCTCTGTTCCCCAGGTTGTTGATGTGTGCTGGACTCTGCTTTTGCTGTTTTTGTTACTCTGGGCACTTTACCACTGCTAACCAGTGTTAAAGTGCAAGTGCTCCTTTACAAAATGTGTATGTAATTGGTTTATCCATGATTGGCATATTTGATTTATTAGTAAGACCCTAGTAAAGTGCACTAGAGGTGCCAGGGCCTGTAAATCAAATGCTACTAGTGGGCCGGCAGCACTGGTTGTGCCACCCACATAAGTAGCCCTGTAATCATGTCTCAGACCTGCCACTGCTGTGTCTGTGTGTGCAGTTTTAACTGTGAATTCGACTTGGCAAGTGTACCCACTTGCCAGGCCTAAACCTTCCCTTTTCTTACATGTAAGACACCCCTAAGCCCAAGGGCAGGGTGCAGTGTATGGTTAGGGTAGGACATATACTAATGTGTTTTATATGTCCTGACAGTGAAATATTGCTAAATTTGTTTTTCACTGTTATAACCCTCTCGTAGGTTAAAATGGGGGCTACCTTTAAATATTATTAAAGTGTAGATTCCCTTTGGGAGCGGATGGACATGTGAGTTTAGGGTCTTTGAGCTCACAATTTAAAATACATCTTTTAGTGAAGGTGATTTTAAGATTGTGTGTTTGAAAATGCCACTTTTAGAAAGTGAACATTTTCTTGCTTATACCATTTCTGTGACTCTGCCTGTTTGTGGATTCCCTGTCTGGGTCAGTTTGACAGTTGGGCTGGTTGCACCTCACACTAGACAGTGACACAAAGGGAGCTGGGGTGTAGTCTACATTTCCTGATGAGCCATCTGAGCTAGGAGGAAGGGACCTGAAAGGGCTGTGCCTGCCTTCACACAATGCAGTCTCCAACCCCCTGGTGAGTGTCTGGGGCCTGGCCTGGGCAAGGCAGCATTTCACATTCAAAAGAGACTTTACTTTGCAGTAGGCATACTTCAAAGGAGAAAATGGGTAAAATAAGGGCACCCAAAACCATAGACTTTAGAACACTTCTGGAAAACAAGAGGAACCTCTTCCTGGAGAGGAGCTGAAGAGCTGAGGAAGAAGAGCTGCTTGCCTGTGACTGTGCTTTGTGGAGCTATCCTGCAGTTGCTGCTTCTGCCAGAGTAAGAGGGCAAAGACTGGACTTCGTGTGCCTTCCATCTTGAGAAGATCTCCAAGGGCTTGGTTTAGAGCTTGCCTCCTGTTGTTTGAAGTCTCATTGACAGCAAAGACTTCTCTCTGCCAGCACCTGGAGTCTCTGGAGAGACTCCTACTCTGCCAAATGGTGCCCTTCCAGTTCCTGGGACCATGAAAGGAGAAGCTGGCAGCCTAAGAGGAAGAAATCCACACACAGAACGCGGCTGAAAAATCGACGCGCCACTGGATTTGAGGCTGAAAATCGACACTCTTCTGCAACGTGATTGAAGAATCGACGCACGGAGCTGGAGAAACGACATGCAGCATCGCTGACGGAGGCTGGGAGATCGCAACCCGCGCTGCGTGGTTTTCGGATTATCGTGCATCCGGATTTCTGACACAAGTACCGCTGGGCATGTAAAAACAACGCAGGGCCTGCCCGGACCCGAGAGTGCTGACCGGATCGATGCATCGCTCTCCTGTGGAGAGAAGAAACAACACATCCCAACCCGACGAAAGGAGAAACAACGTAAGGTCTCGCTCGTGAGTGAAATCGACGCATCACAAGCCCGTGCAGGGTTATTTTTGATGCACCCAAGCTACTGTTGCAGCATAAATAATAAGTGAAGTGGCGAATGTATGGCATACTACCTGTGATGTATATCTATCATTATTGCATGGGATTACAGGATATTTATGAAAGTATAGAATCAGGGGCCTTAGCTTGGTTAGTAAGATTGGGGGGTTTGAGCTTCAGATTTTCCGACAATCAGGCTGGTGTATAATATTTAAATACATTATACAAGCAAGGTGCATGAGCGGGTTCTAAGGGGCAGTGGAAAGGGAGAGGAATGTAGATTTGTAAGAGTACTAAGAGGAAACACAATATTATGTAAACTAACCAATAGTTTTGAGAACTTACAGAGAGGGAGTGTGTTTTTGTGTGTATGAAAAAAATCCTGGTGAAATTCAACAGACATCTCACCATACCCGACTGAAAGCACTTTTACCCAACAATTTATCAAAATATACATTTATTTGGGGGGAGAGTAACACCCCAGACACCCCTCCTGAAGCTATGGTCCTGTATAGAATGTGTTTGTGTATTGTACATATATATTAATATGGCATACTCTTATAAATTAAACCCAATATGGGAAATGCAGAATGTGAACAGCTATGCCTGTTGCAGGTTCATGCTCTTACAGAGTAGTTGATATGTGAATGCTAGCATGTGGATGACTGTATTGTTTCTATTAATGTTCACTGCTGTTACAGAACAATTAATATGTGGATTGTAGAATATGTGTGTGTGCACTGTACCTATTAATAATTTGCCCTGCTACAGACTAATTTACACATGAAGTGTGGCATGTGCACAGCTGTGCATTGTACCTATAAATGTTGCATGCGGTTAAAGAATAATAAATTTACGAAGTGTAGCATATGCATACATGCCAACTCTCCCGATTCAGGCGGGAAACTATTGATTTCAAGGCTAGTCTCTTGCCTCTTGATTCCTGCATGAAAAAAACAGATTCCTCGGAGGACTTCAGCTGACAGGGACTGGTCTTGTGTGACCCTAACTATGCACTGCTAGTAACCTGCTCCGTACATTTTTATCACACTCTTCCTGACTGCCATAGTGCTTCACTGTGCTCCAGACAGGTAAAAATAAGAGACATCAATTCAATTTACCTTCTTCCTATATCTGCAGCAAAAAATGAAAATGTTGCCATTTAGCATCCTAATTTAAATCGGCCACGCTGATTCCAATAGAATACCAATTTCACCACCGCACCATCAGAGTTGATGGCTGGCTAACACAATTCCCCCAAAAAGACACAAGACAGCCACAGAGTAGTAACAAGAGAAATAAACTAGAAGGGTAACCCAAACATATCAAGAGTGTTCAAAGAATCACTGTGTAATAAGGATGGTAAGTTGACCTGAATTATGGTCATAATTATAATAAAGAGAGTTTATTAAAAACAAATACAATTGTCATATAAACCTGTATCAGAAATAAACGTTTGGCATTAGACTGTAATGCTCAAAGCAGCCCCTAGAGGGCACCATTACCAAAATATCATTTGTAAGAAACATGGTCATGTAACCGTATTGTTAGCCCCAAGAGGGGATAAGCCCATGACAAAAAATACAGAAGAAAGTAATGCAGTGTAACAGTATACTTAGCCTACAGGGGGAATGTTTAGGGCTATCAGGCCTACTGCAATTATATTTAAATCTAAAGTTAAAATTACAATTTCTCTCAGCTGTAAAACAAAATTTGTAGCCATGAGAAAGTGTAAAAGACAGTTAGTGGTGAGAGGGGTTATTCTTTTAGGGTCCCCACTAACCTGGCCTGGGGACCCAGAGATGTTGTAGACAGAAAGAGCATTTTGAAGGTGGCCCATTGTCTTAGGACACCACAGGCTGAGTTATGAGTAAACATGTTTTGTAGAAGTAATCCCATTTAAAGCATT
Organism: Pleurodeles waltl; assembly: GCF_031143425.1. Lineage (NCBI taxonomy): Eukaryota > Metazoa > Chordata > Amphibia > Caudata > Salamandridae > Pleurodeles > Pleurodeles waltl. The sequence goes on from NC_090440.1 coordinate 991,424,750, forward strand.
ATCGGGTGAGTTTTCTTGCTGCAAATATTATAGTATGTTGACTGCCATGCTCAGAACATCCCTAGAGAACACCACAATATAATTAGCATTTGGAAGAAACATGGTCACGAAAAAATGCACTCAGTCCTTAGAGAGCATAACCACATGAAAAAAGAATGAGAGAAAGTAATGCACTATAAGTATATATTTAACCCCTAAAGAGCATAGTGCATTACACATTTTTAAGACTAGCAGAACTATTACAATGATATGACAAACAAATCCCATTAAAACATAACTTTGCTCAACTATAAAACAAAAGTTCCAACCATGAAAAATCTTAAAAAGATAATGCATGGTGGTAGGGGTTATTCTTTTGTAGTCCCCCCTAACATGGTGTGGGGACCCAGAAATGATATAGACAGGTATAGCACACTGTGGTCAATATTTTGAAGGCAGTCCCATTGTCCTAGGACCACCACAGGCTGATTTAGGAGGAAAGATGTTTTGTAAAAGTAATGCCCTGCAAAGCATTCTGGGACATGTTTCCATGCCACAAATATTTTAATACGTTGATATGATTGTAATGCTTAGAACAGCCCCTAGGGGACCCCACAATGAAAGAAGCATTTGTAAGAAACATGGTCACGTAACTGTAAGCCCTTAGAGAGCATAGCTGCACAAAAATAAATGACAGAAAGTAAGGCAGTGCAACCATATACTTGTGACTGACATCCCTATAATAATGCTATCACAAAGAAGGTCCTTAAAACACAACCCACGCTCCCCTGTAAAACCAAAATGCAGCCATGAGAAAGGCTAAACGGACACTAAATGGTAGGAGGGGTTATGATTTTGGGATCCCCACTAACCTAATAGACAGAAAGAGCACAATGTAGTGGACGTTTTGAGGGTGGTCCTATTGTCCTAGGACCACCACAGGCTGAGTTATGAGCAAAAACGTTTTGTAAAAGTAATGCCCTGCAAAGCATTATGGGATACGTGTTCATGCTAAGAACATTGTAATATGTTGATATGACTGTAATGCTTAGAACAGCCCCTAGAGGACCCCACAATGAAAATAGCATTTGTAAGAAACACGGTCACGTAACTGTATAGTTTGCCCCTAGAGAGCATAAACACACAAAAAATGACAGAAAGTAATGCCCTGAGGACATAATACATTACACATATTCAGGGCTACTAAACCTATAGCAATAATATTACAAAGAATGCACTTAAAACACAACTTACTATCAGCCATAAAATAAAATAAAAGGTCCAGCCATGAGAAAAGTTAAAGAGATGCTGAATGGTGGGAGGGGTTATTATTTTGGGGTCCCCACTAACCTAGTGTGGGGACCTAAAGATGATGTATACAGAAAGAGCACATTGTGAACTTTTTCGTCCCATTGTCCTAGGACCACCACAGATTGAGGATGAGCAAACATGTTTTGAAAAAGAATGCCTGCAAAGCATTATAGGGTGTTTCCAGAGTGCAGTGAATATTGTTGCATCGGCTCTCCTGCTGTTCTGGGAAAGCCACTTTTGCAATGAGGATTTCTGTTTTAGGAAAGCATTCACCAATTTCAAGTGTTTTAGGAGGTGAGCCACAAGAAATTACACTGATTAGGTAATTGTGAACAATATGACTAGTGTTCTAATATCCCCAATCAAGTTCACGCTGTTGTGCCTTTTCACACTGTGAGTGCCATGGCTGCCATGCAGCATGAAGGGGAGAGACAAAAGAAATAGCTCTCCCATGCTGAAGTTTATTGGCAATTGTGCAATAATCAATGTAGGAGGGGCAGTCTGCAGCACAAGGGGACTGAATGCGGAAATTAACTAGACACACTATGACACCATGGGGAGGGAAAACTACGCACATCAAACCAGATAGCTGACCCAGCCTTTCCACAGATAAACTAACCTGTCGTAACTGGCCCCCACCCCGACATCAAAACAGTCACGCCCAAAATGACCGCATAACTGTCCGAACCCGGCAAACATTGTTGTTGTTCTTTTCCTTAGATTTTTTATTTATTCAAATGTTAACTTACATAAAATTTCATAGTGTCTGTCTTCTTAACAAAAATACTATAATCAAACAATTGTGATGAAAAAACGTTATACTAATAAATGCCATCGAGCGCTGTGCCGATTTAAACAGACACTAGGCATACAAACGACCACTTAAGCTGCATTCACAGTACTGAACAACAAAAACACAGCACACCAGGAATTAAAAGCCACATATGTTGGAAACTATTAACAACACAATGGTTGTAAAGAATACCTGAACAACTGCATAGACAAATTGCTAACTGCACTGCATCAATGTGTCGCCAATGTACTAAATAATAATGCTTAATGATGTAAGTAATACACAACAAGATATGCCAACTTGAAGCAAATGCTAAAACAAGAAACAATGTAAAGTTTTAAAATGTTAATAAACAGATTTATGAGGAAAAAAAAAGAGGGGCAGTCTGCAAGGTGTGACAAAAACAGCCTCAAGGCGGGACAAACGTAAAGCAATTACCAATGACATCAAGTGATTTTTGACAGGCAAGCCCATGCACGAGTTAAAGTGATGGGCATGAGGTGGGTGTGGCAAAAGCCCACAATACTTTATAACAGGTCAAAGCACTTGCGCTCTCAACCTAAAAAGGTATATCTGCATTTTTAATATCCAATCTTGCATTAGTACACTTACAAATCCATATATGACATTAACCTGATTCAGGTCTCAATAGAAATCAATTAGATAAATATATTCTACCGATTATTTTTTTGAAATCTCCCACTTTTCTCTTCTAAAATGTTGGCAGGAATGCATGCGTTTAACTGTGCACTGTACTCTTTTACTGCATGTTGAAAACAGTAAAAAACGTGAAGTGGGGAATGTGAGTGCTTATGCAGCATGTTATTCCTACTCAGGTTTATCCACTAGGCAAGAGGTGAAATGAAGAATATATGTGCCTTTGCATTAGACCACTATTACTGTATGCCTGTGCATTATATGTTATTCATACACCCGCCTGCAGAATAACGAATACCTGAAGTGTAGAAAACCTATCCATGAAGGCAGACACTGCCGCCTCTATGACTGTCTGCTAGGCAAAGGTTATTATTATTATTATTATGATTATTAATAATAATAATAATAATAACAATTTTATTTTTTTGCCCAATAGGTCTTTATTGAGTTTTGTATTGTACAAACATATGCACGCACTCAAGAATATAGGGCCACATGTACGAAGCTAAAGAATTGCAAGTCGGAAATAGCGACTCATTGTGAATCGCTATTTCCGACTCGCAAAACGGGATGTAGGTAGAAATCGCAATACCATTTTGTGATTCGTTGCGGAGTCGCACCGCAATTTCTGAAATCGCAAATTGCACAAGCGTGTGGTCCAGAGTCGCAAATTGCGACTGGGTCGCAAATTGCGAGCGGGTGCAAATAAAATAGGAGAAAGCACACATTCTGGTTCTGAGTGATGACATCAGAACAAGGAAGTACCCCCCACGGAACTAGGAGGAGTCTACCCAGCACAGACAGCAGAGGTACACCCAGCTGAGAGGAGCAACTACAGCTATGTCAGATCAGGACAAGGAGACACCCACTGCAGGGAGGAAGAGGAAACTAAAGTTTTCAGAAAAGGAGCTGGAGGTCCCGACTGAGGAGTGCTGCCTGCAGCATGAGGTCTTGTTCGGCAAGGCATCAATGAGTGTCCCTGACTCACAAAAGAAGAAGATCTGGCAGGACATCCTGAGAAAAATCAATGCGATTGGAGTCAGCCATCGCACCATTGATGAAGTCCGCAAAAGGTGGTACGACCTCAGGTCCAGGACCAAAGAAAGGGTGGCAGAACGGATGAGGGAGGTGCACGGAACTGGAGGAGGACCATCCACAGTACCACCTCCTACAGCCATTGAAAGCATGGAGGAGACTGCTCTGGAGCCGGAGGCTGTGGTAGGAATTGGAGACCTGGACAGTTCTGCACCGGGAACATCCAAAAGTAAGTAGCAAAAATCACTTATTTAAACCACTCAATGCACCATGCACCCAACCACAGTACACAAAAGCATGCATCCTCCAGATTTGCTCCATGCCTATATTGCAACCTACAGAACAATGCATTATGGGCAATGTAGTACAGCAGTCCAACTTTGGAGGAATATTTATTTTGATATACCACACATATGAGAGGCACTGACAGTGTATCCCCTGTGTCCCACAGGTCTCCCACAAGTACCCACCAATGACTCTACTGTGCAGGGAGAAGAATCTGCCACCATCACAGCAGACGAGGCAGTCAGTGTAACAGCAGGGGAGTGTATGACCACACCATGCATGTGAGACCACCAAGGAGACTAAGGGGGTCATTCCGATCCTGGCGGTAGACTACCGCCAGGGCCGGGGACCGCGGATGCACCGCCAACAGGCTGGCGGTGCATCCATGGGCATTCTGACCGCGGCGGTACAGCCGCGGTCAGAAACGGAAAACCGGCGGTGTCCCGCTGCCCAAGGGAATCCTCCATGGCGGCGCTGCAGGCAGCGCCGCCATGGGGATTCCGACCCCCTTACCGACAGCCTGGTTCTGGCGGTTTTGACTGCCAGAACCAGGCTGGCGGTAACGGGTGTCGTGGGGCCCCTGGGGGCCCCTGCAGTGCCCATGCCAATGGCATGGGCACTGCAGGTGCCCCCTAACAGGGCCCCACCAAGATTTTCAGTGTCTGCCAAGCAGACACTGAAAATCGCGACAGGTGCAACTGCACCCGTCGCACCCCTTCCACTCCGCCGGCTCCATTCGGAGCCGGCATCCTCATGGAAGGGGGTTTCCCGCTCGGCTGGCGGGCGGCCTTCTGGCGGTCGCCCGCCAGCCCAGCGGGAAACTCAGAATTACCGTGGCGGTCTTCTGACCGCGCAGCGGTATTCTGACGGCGGGACTTTGGCGGGCGGCCTCCGCCGCCCGCCAAAGTCAGAATGACCGCCTAAGACAGGAGACCTAACATCGGGGCCACAGATGAGTGTGAGTCGGCCACATAGCTCAGCTGGGTCTGGGCGGAGACGGCGAGGTCAAACACAGCCAGTAGGTGTGGAGGATGTCACAGTTGAACAATTTCTAGGACTGGAGGCATCCTTACTGAGCAGTCACCGCCTGCAAAATAAACATATGCGGTTAATGAACAGGAACCTGCACAGACTGCAACAGACCCTCTTACAGGGTTTTGCCAATGTTGACACACAATTCACCACCATGAACAACATGGCAAACCTCACCACCTCCATCAATGACCTGGTCAGGGAAATGGTGGCAGGTAGGGCCCGTGCAAGGTGCAGAGAGCGCAACACTGCTGCCCGTGTGGACCGGCTGAGTCATTCTAATGGCCGCCTTGCTACCACTACTACCTGCCTGTCAAGGCGCACCGTAAAGTTACAGGTGGAACTTGGGCATTTTGCCGGTGATGTAGCAAGGGGACTAGGGCGCATCAGTCATGCAGTCGACCTAATAGAGACCACCCAGGCAGCAAGGGGCATTGGCAATACCCCTCAGGAAAGTGAGGACATCTGCAGCGTGAGCAGCGTTTCTGCCTCAAATGCATGCATCCTGCGGAGTAGCAGTGACCGCCCAGGATCAGGGGACCAACCAGGATCGGGCCATGGTGGCCATAATCGCAGGAGGGTGTGATTTTTCTAATCTGGGATTTGCCTGAGGCACATGATGTAAATGTGTCAGACATTACATTTTACTTTTTTCTTGCTGTCTACACGTCAACAGTTCATTATTACACTCCTAAAATTAAATGGATTATTTTTTGTACTGCACAACCTGGCTATATGTGTCTTACATTTGTGAGTGTTGTCACGGTTGCCACGTACCTGCCAAAGTAGTAAGTTGCAATGTGGTCCCGTCTCTGTCTGCCCTCCAATGCGATGCTACCATCCCCAGGCTGTCGGTGTGGTAGCTCTTGCTCCTCATCCTCCGAATCTGTGTCGTCAAGAGTGAGATGTAGCCCGCGTCTGGTAGCGATGTTGTGGAGGAAGGCACATGTTGCTACGATCTTGCATGCAGTCTCTGGGGCATACTGGAGCGCTCCTCCACTTTTGTGCAGGCATCAGAAAAGTGACTTCAACAAGCCAAAGGTCCTCTCAATGATAGTTCTGGTTCGACGATGTCCTATGTTGTAGCGCCTCTCATTCAGATTGGCAGGTGTTAGGTATGGGGTGAGTAACCATGGCCTCAGAGCATATGCACTGTCACCTGTGTGACAAAAGAGCAGATATGAGCATGGCTTCACATGGTTATGCAGTGACATGTATTTAAGACATCGGAGTGTACTACACAGTACCTAATAAATATCCTTCACCTAACTCCCCACGTTCTAGGCATCGGTGTATCCCACTGTGCCTGAATATGTATGCATCATGTGTGCTCCGTGGAAATGAAGCCACTATGTCAGAAATTACATCATGGGCATCACATACCACCTGTATGTTTAGTGAGTGGGTACATTTCCTATTGCGGAACACATAGTCCAGATTTGCCGGTGGGCAAATTGGTATATGTGTCCCGTCCACACACCCTATTACATGGGGCAAGTTTGTCAATTCTGTAGAAGTCCAACTTGGTGCTGTTAATTTCCTCCTCATTCCTGGGAAGGTACATGTATCTGGACATGTGTGCGAGTATGGCATCTAAGAACCGTCTAAAGAATCGTGACAGGGCACTTTGGGACACCCCACCAGCAACAGCAATCACCCCTTAGCTACCCAAGGCCAAGAGGTGTAGTGAGCAGAGCACTTGCACATGTGTAGGCATGGAGCAGCTGCGCAAGGTCTGGCACTCTAGGTGAGGTTTCAGCAGTTCAATAATCTCTAAAATAACTGCGCTGCTCAGTCTTTATTTATCATAAATCTCGTCCTCAGTCTGTTGAAATAGGGTCTGCCTGGTTCGTTATATATCCTCTCCTGTCTCTGCCTCCTCCTCCTCCTCTGCTGGGCAGCCTGGACTCGCAAACTCCATGCAATCACGTATAGTGCAGCCATTTTGAGAAACTCCTTTTATACTTTGGCTCTGGTTACCACCTGTTTGGAATCAGTGCTAATCTGGGTGTGCAAAACGGGCTTTTTGCGACTACTCGCGACTCGCAAAACTTTCGTACATGTGGCCCCTAATTCGGGTCACCAAACAACAACAACAATCATACAGTGCATTTTTTAGTCTTGGAGATTATTATTATTATTATTATTATTATTATTATTAATAATGTATTAATCTCGGAGTCTAAAACATGCACAGTATGATTGTATTTTTATTATTATTGATAATAATAATAACAATAATAATCATCACCATCATCATCATCATAGTCATAATGATCATAATAAATGGTGATAAGAATAATGATGAAGTTTTTTGGTTGTGCTTCTCGTTTTCATCATTATTGATATTAAAGTAATAATACCTCATTTTATAAATTGCCCCATATTGGTCTTCCGTGGTTTCTAAACGCAGCAGATGAGAGTTACTATTTGTAAATCTAGCGCTGCTGGAGTGGCATATTTCAAGTCATAGAGTAAACAGTCAGTACTTCCGCTACGCCTCCCTGCCTTGCTAAAGAAGTAATCTCTGCTGGTGTAAACAAACTGGAGCACATGTTGTGCACGTTAATCTGTCCTTCACCAGGATGACGGCCTTTGATAATCTTCTATTTCAGACTGATATCCGCTGTCCGTCTCCCGTAATGGAGGTCTTGTGTCCTGGTGAAGAGGGCCAGAGTTTGTGGCAAGCACGTGTAGATGGAAACATTTTCAGTGGTGGGAAAGCGTTGCGACCTTGGATTGGTTGGTAAAGATGTTCTAGTTGGTTATTGGCTAAGAGGCCCAGGGGAGTGAGCGCATGTGCTGCTGGCACAGCATTAACCATTGCATGCCCAGGCCTTTCATCAGTAGGCAGCCTCTTCTAACGGGAGGGCTTTGCTAAGTGTCCGCCTGTTTGCCTCAGTTAAGTTAGCCGGTGTGTGGCCTGAGACAATTGAAGGAGTTTGGTAATCCGAAAGAAAGGTGCTAGTGGACTCGGAGAGACTGGACTCAATTCTTCAGCACCTTCTATGGAACAATACGTTTCCAGGAGCCTCTCTCCTGAGCTTATGTCTGAGCACATAAGCTCCAGCAACCCCTTCCATCCCTCAGCACTGCAGCTCCTGCGTTCTTTGGCTCTGTCCAGTGCTTGGGCCCACAGTGTAGGGAGTTATGCAGCTTTTCCCTTAACAACACCTCCCCTACTTCCACACCCGACATCTTGAGCCCGAGCAGCTTGTTCTTTGGACGGAAGCTGGCACTGCACTCGCCCAAGACGTGCCTGACTCTAAAAAGTTGTAGAGTTAATGTTTAACGAACTTGAAATGCCATGAATGTGACAGAATGGAGAGGCCTCCAGATCACAGCTTTCCACTGGCACTGGGAGTGATCTCAGCAAGTGCCAGAAATGACCCACAGAATTGGACACAATAGGCTAGGGTTGGCATACACAACTGAACACAGCACACAAGAGGAACTGAACGCAGCATTTCTAGTAAAGCCCCTGGATCAGTGCACCACAATCCAGACGAGGGTTCCAGAACTAGAGATTACAAACCAAATGTGTCTTTACCAGTGACGTCTTTATTGTATTTCTGTAACATCCTCCTCTTCCCCGTCCCCATTGTCCTCGTGTATAATGTTCACCCACTTCGAACTTAGTGTGTGTGTGTGCGGTGGACACTGCTGTTGCCTGGACTGTCTGTTCAGTCTGTGAGGGGGAGCCTGTTCTACTGCTCGTTCAGAGTCCGGGGGTCGGTCACAGGCTCCACAGCACCCCTGCTTCATGCAGTGAAACACCCACCTCACAGCATAATGGGCAACGTGCAAGCAGCTGCCTTGACAGCAATAAAGCATTCGGAAAGCCCTCCGGACACATTCACCAAATTAAATTCCTGTAGATTTACTAATTCCAAAAAAATGAACCCACTGTAAACAGCAGTATGAGGGCAAACACGCAACTGTCATTTCAAGCCACAAATCCAACTAGACTCTGGGTCTGTGTTCAAATCCACAAGGTCAGGGTGCGAAGACAGCAGGACCACCGTGTGCAACGAGGCCACGCTGAGTGCAGTTCTATGTTCCTGAGGGAATGTTCCAGACTGCAGACGCCTTTGCTGCAAGAGCTGTGTGTGTCTGATGGAAACATGCAGTGTTTCTAAACATCCTGCACCTTATCTGTGAAACCTGCACTGCTCCTGCCTGCCCTGACAGCTCTTACAGCTACGCAACACTATACAATGGTTTATGCTCATTTGTTCACTTAAATGTTTTGTAAAGAGTTGGCTAACGGCAGGATCCTCTTCCTGAACTTATTGGAGATTTGTCGGGATGTTCCTGGGAAACCATAACCCCATATCAATTATTGAAAACAGTACAATAGGAGTACGGAGAGGGGGTGGGCTTGGGTCAGCCTTCTTTAGTCATTCATCTTCCTATGCTGGTTATGGTCCGCCATTGTTTGGACGGGTACTGCATCAAGACCATGGCATTTCGTGGATGTCTGCATTTTCCCATTTATGTTCCCATTAGGTTTTGGTGATGGGGCATCAAGAAGCCCTTTTCTTAAACAAAAGCCGGTGTGTGCTTATGAGCATGTATTTACTTTGCTGACATAGAGATATATTAATTGCTGGTTTATTGCTTTTTTAATTAATGAAGTGCATGCTGTTAAAAAGCCTTAACCATCACAAAGATACAGTGCTATTCATTAATCGCTATTGCTCGTTAATTTGTGTTACCTTACTGTAATAATATGTTGCCGGATTAAGAGCTTTATTGTTCACAATGTAAAGACATGTGGCCACCTAGACCTTCTTAAGATGGAACCAAAATGCAGTTCTTTTGTCAGAAGTAAGTTCTATGCAATATTTCTTATGTATGCTTTTTAAGTTCACCATTTACAAGGCAAACTATCTTCTGACTTCTTTTCGTTACTGCTAACTCTGCTAATATAGTCTGTTCAGCAAAGGTCACTTGTCCCACCTCTCATACTGATGTACATAAGTTGCTTTGTTATGGACTTTTCTTTGAAGAACAACGGGCTGCAACAAAAAACACACACACACTCCACACTCGCTTTGATAGTAGGGAAGGATATAAAGCAGACCAAGGCAAATATAACTGCTCTTTTAGTTTTTTGATGCACTTGCTCGAAACTACCTAAACACACTGCGAGGACTGGTCGCCACAAGGATAGTGTTTGTCTGGAACTGATAGTGTTTACCCATACTATGAGAACCGAAGTGATCCTCACAGCGTGGGCTATACATGCCCCTTCCCCTCTCCCCACACACACACACACACACCCAACTATTACAAAACATCTGCCTTGAGAAAAAGCTAGAGCTATTGACTTTCAACTGCTTCTTTTAGTTTTACTATAGGGCACATGTCCCACGGGTATGACTCATAATTCTGTTGGTTTCATGGTTCAAGAACACAAATGAAAGTTTGGCTGAGCATTAAGAGCAAGTGGGTCAATTTGGATAAGCTGTGTTGGGGTGGAAAGTTTGTTTTTGGAAATTGGGTGGGAGGGCGTTAGGGAGGGCACAAACAAATAATGCTAGGTTTGTGTTTCTGATGGTGGGTTTAAGTTTGCATGGTAAGACTTGTGCTCATATAATGTGTTGGTTGGGGACGGAGGACCAGTTCATGAGTGTAAGATGATCAGGATGGCTATAGGTTTGGAATAAGTTTGCAAAAGTTTAGAGTGATTCAAGCATAGGTTTTGGAGATATGATTTGTATGATGGAGTTTGGGCTGAGAAGGTAGGTAAGGTTGAGATGATGTTGGATGAAGGGATAAGGTACAGTAGAATTTTGTGGTCTCAACATTGTGTTTCAAAATATTGTGCCCAAAGTATTATTTACAAGAAATCACCGTCTTGGAGTTAATAATCGAAAATCAACACCCACTGCAGGGATACTTTTGTACATTACATTTAGGCCAAGGTATTTATGTTGCACAATATTTTTGTTATCAATATTCTGGCATACACCTGGGAGTGGGTTGACAAGGAAACATTAGGTATGAGAGTTGAGGTTTGCAGAGGGGCAAGGGAGGTCAGGAGAGGTATGAACCAGTGCAAGTGAGAGGTTGGTTGTTGTGAGGCAGCATGTTGCCAGAAACTAGTGCTTCCATTTGAAGGGTGATTGTATAGATCCATGGAAGTGTAGATGGTGGATAAAAGCAGGTGGTTTTAGGTGGATGCTACTGTGGAAAAATAATGTCAACGATATTACAAAAACATTGGTAGCATATGTGGTAGTTACAGTTCTAGTGAAATTATGCCTGTTTAGGTGTTAAATTGTAGAAAATCGCTTTGTTAGATAATGTCTTGAGAAAATTTACATAAGGTTAATCATACACCATAGCTGCTAGGCATCTGTTTATCTTTATTATGTTGCCATGTGCTCGACAAACCTCCTGAACTTTGATGATTGACCTTGTGCTCGCAGCCTTGGGCTGCAATCTGCTTATCGCTGTAATTTACTTGTTCTAACTGTAGTTCAGAGAATGTTTGTGCTTAATCAGTAACTGCCAGAACAGGTTCGTACAGGTTGTTGCCACCTCCTGCCAGCTGCATCTGTACTTTCTCCCACCACACGTGTATCCCTGAAATATTCTGAAGGCCGCAGAGGACCTTGAATACACTAGGGGTGGAGTTGTCCTCTGACTAAGCAGTTTTGTGTTTATATAAGGTTGGGTGCCCCAGAGTGAAGGGGCAGCCTCCGTAGGACAGTCTCTATGACTGTCCTGGGACTCTGTACTGGCTCTGGCTAGTAAACCATCTAATAAAACTTATCTTTTCTCCTACAGTTGGTGACTCCGTCTGGTTTGTGTAATGTATGACTATATACCCTGAGGACTTAGGGTGTCCCTCCACCGCTGAGAGAGAATCAGCGACATTTTCTCCCGGTTCCTCAGTTGGCGCCCGAACAGGGACACCATCCAGGCATCCAGGGGGTTGTCCCGGTGACGGAGGACTCATTGACGAATTTCCAAGGGAGGTGCCCCACATCTGATCCTGAGCACCGTTCTCTGTTGTGGACCTGCGGACTTCGACTACTGGGTCTTTCGGTTGCCTGAGACACCTCCTGGCGCTGTCTGGACTGGTGTCTTTGTCTTCTGTGAATAATCGGAGTCCCTGACTGACGGAGAAAATAGAGTGTCAGGTAAGGACAGGAATTTTAAATTCCTCTCTAAAACTGTCTGTATCTGTTTCTTTTAAAAAGGTAAAATCGCTCTTTGCAAAGATCGACGTCGGTGGTAAAACGGACCTAAGTTGTCTGATATATATATTATGATATAGTAGGAGAAAGCATATTTGCATTTGAGTTGTTTTGAATACCACTGATGTAAGTAATTGAACGGTTTATTTCTGCAATATTTATCGTACTATATACATAATGCCGGTACTGAGTCGTTTTAGAAAATGGTGTTGTTGTTGTTGTTGTAACAAGGACTCCCGCCTGGAGGAAACGTGTCCTGCTCCTCCGGCCGGGACTCCAAACCATGACATGTATGTTAAATATGGGATAAGCCCTATTGTCTGGTCTGACATATGGAGGAAAAGAACGAGAACTAGTTCAGACCTACAATGGCCTATTCACGGCACCTTTGAAGAAAGTAAACTTAATTATTTACAGGAACAATTGTTTGCAACTAAAAGTAGACCAAGCATGTTCGACTCTTTGCGGATCTGGCAGAAAGAAGCAGACCAGGTGAATTAGACAGGACAGAACATGAACAAGGCATTATGGCGTTTGACAGGACACACCGCTTGAATACTGATAAATGTTACCCTTCCCAGACACTTCAGGAAAAAACGACGGAAGAAGACCCACTTATGAATGACTTGTTAGATAAGCCACCAATATACACGCCCCCGTTATAACCCGTTTTACCTAATTAACAACCGGTGCCAGGCACGCCTATTGTCACACCTCCCGTTGGGTCTAATACACGCACCCTACAGCCCCTTACCACTCCCGTGATACAGACGCCTCAGGAATATGGTCCCCAGGGTCCCACTGCTCCTCCCGCTACTATTCTTTCCCCTCTGAATAGATTACCCGTCTCATGGTCCGCGGAACGCCCTACGACTTCTGGGTCAATAGTTTCTCCATCCCTTCGAGACACGCCGTGTCCCACCACTCCACGAAAGAGTACTTTACGGAGTCAGTTGTTCTCCAGTCCTCATGAGGAGGATGTGGTGGACGAGCTGACTCGCTGATGGATGACTAACTGTAATGAGTATGGGGCACAGGATATTTACCAGACAATAAGGCAGAGGCTACCCAAGTACAATTTCACGTGGCCTCTCTTATGTGTAAATTAGTCATCACCGAATACGAAGATACAGGAATACCGACCCCAGAGGGCCTGGTCGCCCTCCGAAACCGTGCCTCCGGCGGAGTCCCCTTCGGGACAGACCTTTTTTCTTATGTTGTCACCCTTCTTACGTTTTGGGACCGTCTGTATTTATGCGACTCCAGTTCCGACACCAGCATGTTCCCAATGAGGGAGGTCCCACCCGTCTGGCACGCACCAGTACCGGCGGTTGGGAACAACGCAGCAGTACCTGGCCACTTCCAACAAATATGGGTCCATATCCCATGGAAGAGGACCGAAACTTATGCATTCAAAGCAGCGTTACCCGACCCCCGAAAGAATCCAGCAGGTTATTATAAGTAGTTGAAACAGACGTTAGACTCCTGTGTAATGACATTGTCCGATATTGACATGTTGATGGCTGCGGTAGTTCCCCCGACATTTGGACACGTATACGCCGTGCTGACCATGTTGCTGAACTCGGGGGTACCTGGGCAGCATTTGAAGGAGCTGAGCGTGCACGAACAGGGGGAGCAAAACCTGAACCAATAATATTAGATCTCCTAGATCACATTGTAGATTTAATGAAAACAATGTTAATGCCACATAGAATAAATTGGGATAAGTTGTCAGCTTGTAAGCAGAAAACGGGTGAGAGTGTTTCAGACTTTTTCACTAGGTTTAAGAATATATTCTCTGACTTTAGTGGGTAGGATATGGACACCGAAGGTGGACTCCGATTGTTTGTGGACAAATTTGTTGCTAACCTGTTACCTGACATAAACGCTAAATTGAAACTTTGTGAAAGTACTTGGCCAGTGACAACATCCACTGGTATTCTGACAATGGCCCAATATTACGAGAATAGGGAAATAGCGGAGCAAGAGAAAGCGGACAAAAAGACTAAAGATTTGAAGACAAAAATATTAATTCAACGGGTATATCCGCCGTCCTGTCCACAGCCTTCCAGGTCCCATTCCCAGGGACCATCTACCAACAAACAACTACTACCACCTTCCCGCCCGTCTCTAGGGTATTACCAATGTGCGTACTGTAAAGAGGAGGGCCATTGGAAAAATGATTGCCCAAATAAAGTTGGCCCCTCTCGAAATATCGCCCACCCAGATAATAGAGTACGCGGGCGCTCAGGCGCCTCCCCACAGAATACTGACAGAGACAGACAGCAAGTGGGACCGCGCTCGCACAGTACTCCGCGACAGAACTATTTTGACAATCCCTCCTCCAAAATTCAGCAGCGCCAATTTTTTAAAGATGACTATGACCCAATGGAGGGACAAGGTTCCTCTTTTGATTAGGACAGCGTAGGACAGAGGGGGGTGGGACCGGTCTCTATCCCCGTTAAACAGAATGGCCCTCACGTTGAAGTACAAGTCAACGTTACTCCTCGTAATTTTCTAGTGGACACAGTGGCCCTACTACAGCACCTTGCTCACCATAATCACAAGGTTTCTCTCCCTAAATTGCAGTATTGTAGACAGCAGGTCACCTAGCTCGGTCACCTCCTGTCTAAGGAGGGACGTACCTTGACTGCTAAACGAGTACAAGCCATTCGAAACATACCTGTCCCACGGACTCAGAGAGATGTGAGAGCCTTTATAGGCATCACTTCCTTTTGTCGTCAGTGGATTCCAACTTATTCCCTTCTCATCAAACCATTTTCTCTCATACGTAAGGATTGTTCTGAGAACATCGAGTGGAATGATGATTTCCAATCCAGTTTTGACGACCTTAAGCACGCACTCTGTACAGCACCTGTGCTAGGCACACCTGACTATCGTAAGCCCTTCCAGTTGTATGTCTGTGAGAAGGACGGATGTTCCCTGTCAGTATTGACCCAGGAACATAGGGGCAAACAGCGCCTGTGTGCCTATTTTTCGGCCCTGTTAGATCCTGTCGCCCGTGCTCTCCCAGGATGTTTGCGCGCAGTAGCTGCGGCTGCAGTTGCGGTGCGCCAGTCTGCTGGGATAGTAATGGACTCCCCTCTCATGTCACTGGTTCCACATACTGTTGATGCATTACTGAATAAGACAAAAACGCAACATCTCACAAATGTCCGTTTGACCACGTATGAATTGACACTTCTGGCTAGCCATATCACACTTCAGAGGTGTAACACACTCAACCCTGCCACCCTGCTGCCCCTCACGGAGGAGCTTGAGGATACCCACACTGATCTACATGACTGCATCCTTCGTACAGAAGATGAGACAAAAGGCAGAGTAGACTTGCAAGATACTCCATTACATGATCCTGATTTTACACTATACGTAGATGGCGCATGCATCAAGCTACCCAATGGCACTACCTCTGCAGCCTATGCAGTTACAACAGCTACCACTGTAGTTGAAACAGCTAGAATACCACATAACTCTGCTCAGGCCGCAGAATTAATAGCTCTAACACGAGCCTGTGAGTTAAGTAAAGGACTTAGGGCCTCATTCCGACCCTGGCGGTCTCTGACCGCCATGGCGGAGGGCAGCGGAAGCACCGCCAACAGGCTGGCGGTGCTTCCTGGGCTATTCTGACCGCGGCGGTAAAGCCGCGGTCAGAAAAGGGGAACTAGCGGTTTCCCGCCGGTTTTCCCCTGGCCCAGGCAATCCTCCATGGCGATGCTGCTTGCAGCGCCGCCATTGGGATTCCGACCCCCTTCCCGCCAGCCTGTTTCTGGCGGTTTTCACCACCAGAACCAGGATGGCGGGAACGGTTGTCGTGGGGCCCCTGGGGGCCCCTGCACTGCCCATGCCACTGGCATGGGCAGTGCAGGGGCCCCCTAACAGGGCCCCATACAGATTTTCACTGCCTGCTTTGCAGACAGTGAAAATCGCGACGGGTGCCACTGCACCCGTCGCACCCCTGCAACTCCGCCGGCTCCATTCGGAGCCGGCTTCCTCGTTGCAGGGGCTTTCCCGCTGGGCCCGCGGGCAGCCTTTTGGCGGTCGCCCGCCGACCCAGCGGGAAAGTTTGAATGGCCGCCGCGGTCTTTTGACCGCGGGGCGGTCATTCGGCGGTAACCGCATGGCGGGCGGCAACTGCCGCCCGCCACAGTCAGAATGACCGCCTTAATGTGAATGTTTACACGGACAGTCAGTATGCATTTGGCGTAGCACACAATTTTGGTCGCTTGTGGGCAGAACGAGGATTCCTCACCTCACATGGGACACGTATTCAACATGGGACCCTTATAACTAACTTACTTTCTGCCCTGGCATTGCCCAAAACAATGGCTATCATGAAGTGTAGTGCGCACAAAAAGGTGACAGATGAAACTGGACAGGGCAATGCCCTAGCCGATCAGACAGCAAAAGATACAGCGTATGCAAAGACAGGACACATGTATGTGGAAGATAGTAGAGAGAAGGTTTGTCCCCATGAAATATTTGGGAACACGGTAGAGAGTGTCAGGAAGATACAGGATGAGGCAACTGAACAGGAGAGAAAGGAATGGGAAGAAGGGAAGGCCAAGTTAGATGAAAATACGCTGTGCTGGACAGATCTGTCACAGAGGGAAAGATGGATGTTACCCGATGCATTCGTTCTGCCAGTAGTGACTGTGGCCCATAGTCCTGCACACATTAGTGCGAAAAGCATCTGTGATTTGCTTGATCCGGTTTGGTCTAATAAAAATATCAGAAGAGTAGCTGACCAACTGGTTCAATCCTGCATGATTTGTTTGCAACATAACATAGGCAAGGGTGCCTCAGTTCCCGCTGGGCATTTTTCACCACCAACGTATCCCTTTGAAGTACTACAAATGGATTATATTGAAATGGAAAGGTTTAACAATTTGAGATACGTCCTGGTCGTGGTTTGTATGTTTAGTAAATGGGTGGAGGCCTACCCAACTAAAGACAACACTGCTATTACTACAGCTGAAATACTCTTGAAAAAATTATTTCCCCTATTCGGGATCCCTCGATGTGTATGGTCAGACAGGAAGTCACTTTACTGGACAGGTCACGAGGAAGGTCTGTGAAGGTCTAGGTCTCTGCCAGAAGTTTCACGCAGCCAATCACCCCCAATCAGCAGGCTTAGTAGAGAATTATAATGGTACACTCAAGTTGAAAATATCAAAAATATGTGCTGATCGCGGTATTACATGGTCAGACGCACTGCCCCTAACATTATTATCTGTTAGGATGACACCCCATTCTAGGTCAGGGTTGTCACCACACGAGATAGTGATTGGGGAGGCCGGCGAACGTTTGGGGTGTTCCACGTCCTCGTAAATACTCTGACATTGAGCATCCTGTCTTGCTGGATTATCTCGCTGAACTTACTAATTCTTTACGTCTGATTCGTCAGCAGGTACACAAAGCACTACCCTCTGTGCCCACCGATCCAGGCCACAACTTGCAACCTGGTGATTGGGTCCTCACGAAGAATTTTCAACGGAAAAAGAGACTTGAGCCCCGCTGGAAAGGTCCGCAACAGGTCCTCCTGGCTACTCGAACAGCAGTCAAAGTCGAGGGAGCCAAGAATTGGATACATGCTTCACACTGCAAGAAAATACCTCTGTTTGTATCCTGTGAAGGCATAAAAGGTGGTGACTGCCCAACAAGGAAGGACAGTTCCAATAGAAATACAGAAAGAAATAAAGAACAGAACGACAGTGCCCTGCAGGGGGCTTCTCCAGATCCTGGTCCCATTGAACAGTTGTTTCCTGACCATACCGTACCGAATTCCACCAGATACAATTTTCGCCCACGAAAAATTAGAAAATAAGAACATGAACTAATTGCTTGTCCCCTGTACTAAGTCTGACAATAGCTGCAGGGCCGTGATTTTGTCTGTTGGAGCGGACCAGAGTGTGTCAATAGGACTGCTGGAATCACCCCTCAGTGAAGAAACCAACAGTCACGGGCAGCACCTAGGTTGGACTGAACTGCTAGTGGGACAAGCAATAAACAGAAATGGGCGTTATACAGGAAGACAAGAGGAAAATGCAGAAAATAAAATATCGGAAAAGACTATTGGGCCCGCGTATCGCTTGCCTCACCATAACAGTGCTATGTCTGGTACTTCTGGCCTGCATTGGATGGTTGATACATGATTCTGACTCAAAGGTCTCTCCAACTCTGTCACCGCCTCCAGAACACAGCCATGTTTCCTTACCACCCAATGAGGAAGGACGACGATAGAACAAATTGTTGGGTATGTGGCCTGCTCCGTGCAAAAAGGGTTGCCATATATTTCATTTCCTTTTTCTTTCGATGGCTCCTGCAGCGCCTGGTATGAACTATCAGCAATCTGGGCTACCTCAATGGATGCTACTAATTCTGGACTATTGGTCACCCACCTATACCGGTTATGTTGGCCTACTGGAACGAGAGTCTATGGAACAAAGGAAGAAAAGTCAGAGTATGCTGACCGACGAAATAGGTCTACTGACATATATTTGTTATCCTTTAATACCACACCGTGGATTGGCCGAAGATTTTTTGTAACACAGGTCAAGGCTCCACTTTGTTTTCAGAAAAATGGTAATAGAAGTGTAGGTGCCAGCAACTGTAATGCTACAATAATATTGAATGGAACTGATTGGCCTACAATGATACTGTCACGAAACACGTATTTTGTTTGTGGTAATAATGCCTACACCTCCTTGGTACCCACCTGGACCGGTACGTGTTACATTGCTTGGTTACTACCACCAACTTACACAGCTGGCCCTCAACACCACAGGACTCGGAGAGGGGTAATATCTGCAGAAGATACCTCAGCACAAGAAGTATTGGACTACTTTAAAGGAGTCCTTCCATTTTGGGGCCCTATGATGAACAGTAGGGATATCAGATATCTCACACGAGTTGTGGAGGCAACAATTAACGAGACTGCTGGGGCCCTGAGCAACATCACTGCAGAACTCGCTGCTGACCGCCTTGTTACTCTTCAAAATAGAATGGTACTTGACATCATACTAGCAGACCGTGGTGGAGTCTGTACTTTGATCGGATCGAGCTGCTGCGTTTATATACAAGACAATGCCCCTTCAGTGTATAAAGCTATTCAAAGGTTGCATACGATAGCTTCCACAATACACCAAGATGAAGGAACATGGTCCTTGACCGACTGGTTTTGGGGTTTGATTTCCCAATGGGGCTGGAAGATACTAATATTCCTTTTTGTGCTCGCTGCTGTATTCCTCACCTGTTGTCTTTGTGTACAGTGCCTACCTGCTTTGTGCGGTTGCTGTATGGCATCCCTTGCCCCCTGGCCTGTTCGCCCTCCTCAACACACGGCTATGCTGTCCCTTGAGCAGGAGATAAAAGACCTTATGTCCATTAACATAGACACTGAATGACGTTCAAACTTGCCTCACAATGGCAAAAGGAGGGATTGAGAAAATGTACATAAAGTTAATCATACACCATAGCTGCTAGGCATCTGTTTATCTTTATTATGTTGCCATGTGCTCGACAAACCTCCTGAACTTTGATGATTGACCTTGTGCTCGCAGCCTTGGGCTGCAATCTGCTTATCGCTGTAATTTACTTGTTCTAACCGTAGTTCCGAGAATGTTTGTGCTTAATCAGTAACTGCCAGAACAGGTTCGTACAGGTCGTTGCCACCTCCTGCCAGCTGCATCTGTACTTTCTCCCACCACAATGTGTATCCCTGAAATATTCTGAAGGCCGCAGAGGACCTTGAATACACTAGGGGTGGAGTTGTCCTCTGACTAAGCAGTTTTGTGTGTATATAAGGTTGGGTGCCTCAGAGTGAAGGGGCAGCCTCCGTAGGAAAGTCTCTATGACTGTCCTGGGACTCTGTACTGGCTCGGGCTAGTAAACCATCTAATAAAACTTATCTTTTCTCCTACAGTTGGTGACTCCGTCTGGTTTGTGTAATGTGTGACTATATACCCTGAGGACTTAGGGTGTCCCTCCACCGCTGAGAGAGAATCAGCGACATTTTCTCCCGGTTCCTCAGACTGTCTGCAGATTATATTCCAGAATGCTTCATTGTTGATGTCTTTTTGGAGGTCAGGGTATAGAATGCCCCTTTATTGTATGATATCTGGTTGGTTTATTGGATTAAATAACAACTCTTATTTTGATGATATCCAGTTGGGTGTTCAGATTGCAGAAAGTTCCTTTTTTGATAAGGAGTGAATGGATTGCAGAATGACCCTTTCTTCGCTGATGTCTGTTGGGTTTTGGATTTCAAAATATCTCTTTGGGTTGTGATATCTGATTTACAGAATACCCCTTTGTTTGATACAGCATATGTCAAATTCAATAGGCATTTAAGTGTGGATTGTTATGACTCTATATTAAAGCTTACAGATGGGTATTTTGTTACATGTATTCTCACTAATTACTATAGTAGGCAATGGTCCTGGTATTGTTACCCCCAGTGCTTAATCAGTAAAATAATAAGTGCTGGTGAACAAGGCTCTGCTCTAAAGCCTGCAGCTGGTGCTATTGCATGTTGGTGCATCAAATACTAATGCAGCATAGTCTTGAATCCACCTCATGCCTCTTTAAATTAATACAAGCCACCCCCAGCACCTTTAGCTCTCTCTTGCAGGTTCCTGTTTTTTTACCTTGGTGACACTATTTTCATCTCTCTTTCTCTTGCTTCTTCTTTCTTTCCCCTTTGTGTGTTTTTGCCTGTCTCGCTCTCAATAATTGTTTGATGAGGAAAAATAAGCATCAGTGCCCAAACATGAGTGCAGATGGGCCCCACTGGCACCACTAGCTCATAGTAAGCACAGATTATCCTGCGTGACATAACTCTGGACATAAAAAGTTTGCTTTGTGAGAATCCTTACCAGGTATCCTAAGGATAGATAGTATACGCTTAACCAACTGGAAATTTGTATACCTTTCTAATTTGTTGACTGTGTCTGGTGGTTGCCTTGTGGAAAAGCCTAGGTTTAAATTGTAGGCTTGAGTTTGTTATGATGACAAGCTATAGGCCTGATTAGTGCACTGAGAAACATTATGTTCGACTCCATAGATCTGGTCTACTTATTATGAAATGTTATGACAAAGACAGTTGGCCTAGCTTTTTATATATGGAAAACATATGTTAATATCAGTAAGCCTTTGACAGTTGGATGTTATCACATTGTGGCACAGGCTGTCAACAGGTATTTTGATGCATGTAATTCCTTACAGCATACAGCATGGGATAATGTTTCAGTTCATTTCAGTCACTGACCACCTTGCCTTTTGAATGACAGCATTTTCTGATCATATGTGTACAACAACCTGAAAAATAGTGTGCTTCAGTGTCAGGGCTGATTGGCCAGTCCTTCAGTTTTTAATTGTCTCATTTTATAGTTTCCCTTTCATTTTTGTTTGCTTCATTTTTTATTTCAATGTTTCTTAAGAGGACACTGCAGCTCTCCATGCAGTGCTAATGGGTTGCTTGCTTGACACTCATTCCATTTGCAGTGTGTCACATACCACATGACTGCTTCCTCTAAACAAGGAAACCATTAAGGAATTCTGTTGTCCATTGTGCATCATTGTTTTACCATTCCAAGATTGCCAACACATTGGTTCTAATTATGGCAGCCATACTGGAACTTTAAAACAACCATAGACAATTTACAATGAACAATATTATGTTTTATTTTGCAATTACAAGTATATGCTTACCATGTTTAATTAGCAGCACATTTTCTTTTTCATACTTGTATCCATTTAACATATTATGTACATGTTGTATGTGTGTGTGTTCTACAGGGACAGAGGCTGAATGCAAGAATGTGTCAGAGGATGGGTGAATTGGATGCATGAGTGCACATATGAGTGACAAATTCTTCTTCTTGAGTGATGACTTATGAACACAAAAGAGACTTTCATTCATAGGACACACCCATTAGCATTGCTAGTGCTTGTCTGATGTATGGTTTGGATTTGGACTTCAGAATTCCCCATCCATTTTATGATGTTTGATTGGATTTTGCGACCAAGAGTGTTCTTTCCTTAATGTCTGATTGGGTTTTGAATTCCAGAATACCCCTTTAGTTGATGGTGTATGCTTAAGTTTAGGAGTGACAATCCTTCTTTCTTTGGCAATGGCTACTGAATTTTGAAGCCCACAATGTCCCTTTGTTTTAGGATGTCCAACTCAGTTGTCCAGTTCAGAAAACCTATTAGCTTAATGATGCCTGGTTGAATTAGTTGACTTTTGGACATGGTGTGACATTAGGAGGAGTCTTACTTTACGAGTTCAGCATGACAAAACCTTGGAGAATTCATTGGCATGCTAGGGGATCTAGGGGTACCCAGTGGCCCTCCACAATGCAGAAAAGACCAAATGGGTGCCAGCACATTGATATCTGGTACAAAAAGCATAGTGGGCTATAAACCAGCACCTGGGATGGAAGAAATGTAGACAAGAGAAACCACTCTGCAATATTGACTTAGTAAATGTATTGGGAACTTGGCGGTGCTCCAAAATGGGGTGAGTAAGCTGAGGGACATTTGGGACAGTACTGCTATCATGACAAGGGGCAATGGCAACAATAGCTGATTCTGCCTGAACCAGGACCAGCCTTACCGCCAAGGAAGGTGAGTCACTTGCTCATTTCCTATAGTCTGTCTTGATCTGGGATGGGCCAGGCATGATCTATACTTCGTGACTGCCTCCTGCTGAACAATTCAGCTTTGAGACCAGCTGGCAATGGTGTGAACAGGTTCCAATTTAGATTTAGAAGCCCGACAAATAAAAATAGGAGCTCTCTCATTGACATGTCAAGGCAGTCATTGATTGAGGCATGTTTTTTTAATCACATTCTGATACTTGTAGTTTGTTTACCACTAAAATGCTGAACTACAAAAAACAGAATTTGAAGAAAACAAGCATTGGCAAAGCCAAGAAGCCGCACCTTTTTGCTTTGCCAATACAGACCTATTGGCTTTGCTGATGCTTTTTGCCAATACCTCCATTACTCCAGTCAATCTAACTAACAAACTCTTATATCTGGGGCTCAAATTAACTCATAATAATACTAAAACTGTACTCATATTTCCTGATACTGATGTGGAGCTGTGCAAATATATAAGTTATACAATCAAAAGCATGGAAAGAATCTATGCTCCATGGGAGGGACAAACGCAAGTAGAGGAAAGAAAGCCACTGAATAAGATGCAAGCGACGAAAATGTTAAAAAAGCCATCAATTTGTAAGCAATGGGCTGATCCAAAACCCACTGTAAGTACTGGTATTCTCCATAACAACTCTTCACCACAGGCAAGACCTAAAACAGTATTGAAGAAAATATGAGTATAGGTCAGAAGATGAGCCTTGGAGATTTCACTAGTAGTGAGAGTGAGAACTTGTCCGCTTTGAGATTGTAAATCAGTGGCATGTCACATTTGTGTTTAGGGGTAAAGAGCAGGAACTCGGTCTTTTGTGACTGAACATCAATACATTTGCAGATATCAAAGAATGTGGGTTTAAGAAAGGGTGCACAGAATGAGTGAGCAATCACAGTTTTAGGTTGAGATGTGTATGATCTGGATGAAGGGCCACTCCTGTTCTTTCAATCTGTGAACTCAGAGGCTCTCAAGACAACTTGGAAAATATGGGAGCTAAAATTAAACTATGAGGGATCATGCAGGACATACCCACCCGCCCTGAGATGCTCCAGGGTGGCAATACACTCTTGGTGATCAACTGTATCAAACGCTATAAGAGGTCAAAGTGTATAAGAAGACAGGAGTCTACTTGACAAAAAATCAGTAGCATATCATTAAATACCGTTAATGTAGAAGTGTCAATGCTGCTTCCGGGGTGAAAGCTAGATTGGAAGTAAGTCACTGGATAGTTTTTGTTGATAAAGTTGGGAAATTAGATGAATATGTATCTCTTAATCATAGCCTAACAATCCAATTTCTTACAGTTAGCTACAAGCACATTGCTCCTGAGAAGATCTGAGGGGCCATTCAGCCTCCAATAAAAAGGGAGAGTTCTGAAATATTTTTCTGGTTTTCATTTCCTGACAGAGAGATGGCAGATTGAGCTAGTTAGAATTGAAGTTGGGGGCAAATGTCAGTATATTATCTCCTAAGCAGTCACATGAGCTGTTACCTGCATCTGCAGCCATTTGGGATAGTTTCAAAGAGTGTAGGACTTGGAGAGAAGCTCCACAAAGAGAGGACAAACAACAACTGCACCCTGCCAATGCTGACTCCGATATAGAGATCTCAGAAGCCTTATCCCAATCAGGAGCAAGCCTGAGGATGATGCCAGAGATATCAATAACTAACAGCATATCTAAGAGGAGAAGTTCCTTCGTGAGAGCAGTGGAGCGTTACCGCCTGCTGAAAAAATGCCCCAGAGCATCTGAAAGATAAAATGGTAATAACGTTTATTAGACAGCTGGGTTAGAGAGAGCACAGGCCTCCAGTGCTCTTAGGAGTCCTGAGAGAGGCAGCTCCCGCCAATCTTGATGCTTCTCTTATGCTGTTTAACGGCATGGGCAACACAAAAAGGATGATGGGCAGAGTGCTGAAACTTTTAAAACACTCATCCCCAGTCACAGATCTGGATTTAATCCATCGTTCTTTAGCTCGCCATGCCACCCCAGTTTGGGTCCAGCCATATGCAAATCAGTCTTGACTCTGTTCCCGGTTGGAACAGTCAAGCCTGAACTACCAAGCCAGGCCCTCCCTGGGCCAAAAAACAAGCGTTCTGAAGCAAATGTCAGGGTATACCCTTCATCATCCAGGCTAGCTTGAATCCAGTGGCACTGTGAACCTGAGACCCACGTCTGGGCATACCCATCCCACTTAGGGCAACTTTAGCAACACAAAAGGATGATGGACGGAGTGCTGAAACCTTTCAAACACTCACCCCCAGTCACAGATCTTGGTTTAATCCATCATCCTTTTGCTCACCATGCCACCCCAGTTTGGACCCAGCCATATGCAAATCAGTCTTGACCCTTTTCCCGATTCGAACAGTCCAGCCCAAACTGCTAAGCCAGGCTCTCCCTGGACTAAAAACAAGGATCCTGGGACTGGTTTCATGGTATTACCCTTCATCAGCCAGGCTAGCTTGAATCCAGTGGCACAGTGAGCACGGGACCCATGTCTGGGTACAACACCGTTCCCACTTACGGCAACTTTAGCAACACATATGTGACTGGGGGTAAATGTTTGATTGGTTCTGCATACCATCCATCATTTGTGTTTGTTTGCTTTTGTCGCCCTAAGTGCACTGGGTATGCCCAGACGTGGGTCCCAGGCTCACTAGGATACTGGATTCAAGCTAGCCTGGCTGATGAAGGGTGATACCCTGAAAATGGTCCCAGGATGCTAGTTTCTGGTCCAGGGAGTACCTCGTCTGGCAGTTCGGGCTGGACTGTTCCCATAGGGAACTGGATCAAGACTGATTTGCATATGGTTGGGCCAAACTAGGGTGCTGCAGTGAGCTAAAGAATTGATGGATTAAACCCGGATCTGTGACTGGGAGTGAATGTTTGATTGGTTCTTCATCATTTGTGTTTGTTTGCTTTTGTCATCCTAAGTGCACTGGATATGCCCAGACATGGGTCCCGGGTTCACTATGGCACTTGATTCAGGGTATCCTGGCTGATCAAGGGTGACACCCTGAAACAGGTCCCAGGATGCTTGTTTCCAGTTCAGGGAGGACCTGGCCTGGCAGTTCGGGCTGAACTGTTCCCATGGGGAACAAGGTCAAGACTGATTTGCATATGGCTTGGTCCAAATTGGGGTGATGTGGTAAGCAAAAGAACTGATGGATTAAACCCAGATCTGTGAATGGGGGTGAATGTTTTGATTGGTTCCGCATTCTGCTCATCATTTGTGTTTGTTTGCGTTTAACAGCATGAGAGCAGCACCAGGATTGGGTAGTGTAGTCTCCTGGGTCTGGAGCTGCGATGACAGAAAACACAGGAGGGAGAAGGAGGTCACAGAAAGTAAAGAAAGTAAGTGCTATTTTTTTTAATTATTATATTATTGCTACCCCCACCACTCTGTATACATGAGAGTCGCCACTGATATCTAAGTTTGCTTTAAACCCTCTGCTGAGCTCTTCTTGCGTCCCTGGCCCATCCCCTACTACTTCCCTTTTTCAATTGATAAACATGTATGTTTTTGCTTTTTTAGTTTAAAAAAGGGTGGCAGTATTTTCCTTTTCCCAAACCCCCTTTCTGTGTAATATTGTTGGATTTTTCTGTAGAGAAGTACTAACATTCATGTTTTTAAAAGTGTTGCAGTTTGAATTTCTGAAACTCGAAAATAGTTTTAGGGGTGTAAATGTTGACAAATGTCCTGTTTAAAAAACGTTTTACAGCTGTTAAAACATTTCCTTACTATTTGGTAGGTTTTAAGCTTCTTCAGAGAGGCCAACGAACGAAGAAGAAGAAGAAAGCGGTTCTGTCCAGTGCATAACAGCGTGCTTAAATGGCCAGTGGGCTAGGATGTGATTTGCTAGCCTGAATCATCTGACTATATAACAATGTTTTAGGCTTTTTCTTCACATCGCATTTTCTAGGATGTCCGATTGCCTTAGCATTCTGTGGTTAGGGGTGCCTGAGTGACTCCCAGGAGTGATTTTCCTGTTTGGGTCTGGTTAGGGCCAAAAAGGGTTTTGGACCAGAAACCCTACTCCTGTAACAAAAAGTCACACTACTCCCAGCAAAAACCATAAAAAGAGCCATTGTCTTCAATATCTTCAGCAAGTATTCACCATCTGCCCCCATAGAGAGTTTGATAAAGTACAACAACTTTTCTATCTTGAATCAATCTTGATCCTTATGGCGGAGAATTGGGTGCTCTTACATGAAAAGTGTGCTCTAGAAGTGTCTATCCTAGTTCCTAGGTGTATTTCTTCTAAAGAAAAAAACTAAGTTTTGTGCCACCATTTGTAAACCATCTTTCTGTTTGTCATGTTTACGTTTTCTTAACAAGAATTGCAATACAAGATTACAGGAGTTTATCATGCACTCATCACACTAAGGCAACTGATAGTAAACATCACTTTATTGAAAATATGATAAGAAAAATATCCTTAATAGAAATTTATTGGGAAATAAAAAAAGTGGCTTCATGTCATGAAGCATGTTGGTTGATTTTTTTTTTTTTTTACAATTGGTGCTCCAGAATGTTTTTTGTTTCTTTAAGAACATATATATCAGTGCTGCACCTTTTCACAGACCAATAGTTCTGCTGCTCCAAGGTGACCATCTATGCATTTATTGCCGTACGTGACTCCTCTGTCACTACTGAATGAACCACAGCAAGCAAAGTCTGAATTGTGCCTAGCACTCCCCTCTCGGGATAACAAAAGGGTGGATGCAGTTTACAAGCTGGGCATTAGCTTATGACCTCAATTGCTCTTTGTCGTCACACCTGGCCTTTCCCCTGTCATTCTCTCACTGTTTCTTCACTTAAACTAATATAATAGTTCTACAGACATTACTCATTATCCCATCAGCAGCTCCTCTATTTACCTAACAATTTAATACTTCTTGTTTTAAGCCTCAGATCATCTACCAAGACGTCTCACTCTCAATTGATTAGACATCACAGTGGCTTAGTTCTGCCCAAGGTCTAGGATTCTGTCACCCCTAGATTGATTCCATTTTTTACTTCTCATGGATTAGCACCGCTACAGGGGGTTGGGTTCCAATCTCTCCTCGGGGAACTCCATGTCGCACCTCATGGTGTCTTAGCACTACCACCAGGACCTGGTATTCGTCACTTCTAGAATGACTACTGACTACATATACCATTTTGCTACTGCCACTATTGCCAGATGGTAGGTGTGAGCTTGTACTGCTGCTCCTTGTTTGCATGAACACTACATGACTGCAGGCACAAGTAAATGAATGACTGTCTACTTGACATATTGCATAACCACTTAAGGACATATTGTATGATCACTTGCATCACATTTTGTGAGTTTTATATGGTAGATGGCATGACAAACTGCATGGCAAACTAATCAGGGTGTGACATGAAAAACTGTAACACAATAAGTCTAACAAATGTGTAGGAAGTTGGCTCTGTATGTGCTATTTCAAAGTAAGGAATAGCATGCACAGAGTCCAAGGGTTCCCCTTAGAGGTAAAATAGTGGTAAAAATAGATAATACTAATGCTCTATTTTGTGGTAGTGTGGTCGAGCAGTAGGCTTATCCAAGGAGTAGTGTTAAGCATTTGTTGTACATACACATAGACAATAAATGAGGTACACACACTCAGAGACAAATCCAGCCAATAGGTTTTTGTATAGAAAAATATCTTTTCTTAGTTTATTTTAAGAACCACAGGTTCAAATTCTACATGTAATATCTCATTCGAAAGGTATTGCAGGTAAGTACTTTAGGAACTTTAAATCATAAAAATTGCATGTATACTTTCCAAGTTATTGACAAATAGCTGTTTTAAAAGTGGACACAGTGCAATTTTCACAGTTCCTAGGGGAGGTAAGTATTTGTTAGGTTAACCAGGTAAGTAGGACACTTACAGGGCTTAGTTCTTGGTCCAAAGTAGCCCACCGTTGGGGGTTCAGAGCAACCCCAAAGTTACCACACCAGCAGCTCAGGGCCGGTCAGGTGCAGAGTTCAAAGTGGTGCCCAAAACACATAGGCTTCAATGGAGAAGGGGGTGCCCCGGTTCCAGTCTGCCAGCAGGTAAGTACCCGCGTCTTCGGAGGGCAGACCAGGGGGGTTTTGTAGGGCACCGGGGGGGACACAAGCCCACACAGGAATTTCACCCTCAGCGGCGCGGGGGCAGCCGGGTGCAGTGTTAGAACAAGCGTCGGGTTTGTAGTGTTAGTCTATGGGAGATCTAGGGATCTCTTCAGCGCTGCAGGCAGGCAAGGGGGGGGTTCCTCGGGGAAACCTCCACTTGGGTAAGGGAGAGGGACTCCTGGGGGTCACTTCTCCAGTGAAAGTCCGGTCCTTCAGGTCCTGGGGGCTGCGGGTGCAGGGTCTCTCCCAGGCGTCGGGTTTTGGATTCAAGGAGTCGCGGTCAGGGGATGCCTCGGGATTCCCTCTGCAGGCAGCGCTGTGGGTGCTCAGGGGGGACAGGTTTTTGTACTCACAGTATCAGAGTAGTCCTGGGGTCCCTCCTGAGATGTTGGATCTCCACCAGCCGAGTCGGGGTCGCCGGGTGCAGTGTTGCAAGTCTCACGCTTCTTGCGGGGAGCTTGCAGGGTTCTTTCAAGGCTGCTGGAAACAAAGTTGCAGCCTTTCTTGGAGCAGGTCCGCTGTCCTCGGGAGTTTCTTGTCTTTTCGAAGCAGGGGCAGTCCTCAGAGGATGTCGAGGTCGCTGGTCCCTTTGGAAGGCGTCGCTGGAGCAGGATCTTTGGAAGGCAGGAGACAGGCCGGTGAGTTTCTGGAGCCAAGGCAGTTGTCGTCTTCTGGTCTTCCTCTGCAGGGGTTTTCAGCTAGGCAGTCCTTCTTCTTGTAGTTGCAGGAATCTAATTTTCTAGGGTTCAGGGTAGCCCTTAAATACTAAATTTAAGGGCGTGTTTAGGTCTGGGGGGTTAGTAGCCAATGGCTACTAGCCCTGAGGGTGGGTACACCCTCTTTGTGCCTCCTCCCAAGGGGAGGGGGACGCAATCCTAACCCTATTGGGGGAATCCTCCATCTGCAAGATGGAGGATTTCTAAAAGTCAGATTCACCTCAGCTCAGGACACCTTAGGGGCTGTCCTGACTGGCCAGTGACTCCTCCTTGTTGCTTTCTTTGTTCCCTCCAGCCTTGCCGCCAAAAGTGGGGGCCGTGGCCGGAGGGGGCGGGCAACTCCACTAAGCTGGAGTGTCCTGCTGGGCTGTGACAAAGGGGTGAGCCTTTGAGGCTCACCGCCAGGTGTTACAGCTCCTGCCTGGGGGAGGTGTTAGCATCTCCACCCAGTGCAGGCTTTGTTACTGGCCTCAGAGTGACAAAGGCACTCTCCCCATGGGGCCAGCAACATGTCTCTAGTGTGGCAGGCTGCTGGAACTAGTCAGCCTACACAGACAGTCGGTTAAGTTTCAGGGGGCACCTCTAAGGTGCCCTCTGTGGTGTATTTTACAATAAAATATACACTGGCATCAGTGTGCATTTATTGTGCTGAGAAGTTTGATACCAAACTTCCCAGTTTTCAGTGTAGCCATTATGGTGCTGTGGAGTTCGTGTTTGACAGACTCCCAGACCATATACTCTTATGGCTACCCTGCACTTACAATGTCTAAGGTTTTGTTTAGACACTGTAGGGGTACCAGGCTCATGCACTGGTACCCTCACCTATGGTATAGTGCACCCTGCCTTAGGGCTGTAAGGCCTGCTAGAGGGGTGGCTTACCTATACTGCATAGGCAGTGAGAGGCTGGCATGGCACCCTGAGGGGAGTGCCATGTCGACTTACTCGTTTTGTCCTCACTAGCACACACAAGCTGGCAAGCAGTGTGTCTGTGCTGAGTGAGAGGTCTCCAGGGTGGCATAAGACATGCTGCAGCCCTTAGAGACCTTCCTTGGCATCAGGGCCCTTGGTACTAGAAGTACCAGTTACAAGGGACTTATCTGGATGCCAGGGTCTGCCAATTGTGGATACAAAAGTACAGGTTAGGGAAAGAACACTGGTGCTGGGGCCTGGTTAGCAGGCCTCAGCACACTTTCAATTGTAAACATAGCATCAGCAAAGGCAAAAAGTCAGGGGGCAACCATGCCAAGGAGGCATTTCCTTACACAACCCCCCCCCAAACGAAAGAGGATGAGACTAACCTTTCCCAAGAGAGTCTTCATTTTCTAAGTGGAAGAACCTGGAAAGGCCATCTGCATTGGCATGGGCAGTCCCAGGTCTGTGTTCCACTATAAAGTCCATTCCCTGTAGGGAGATGGACCACCTCAACAGTTTAGGATTTTCACCTTTCATTTGCATCAGCCATTTGAGAGGTCTGTGGTCAGTTTGAACTAGGAAGTGAGTCCCAAAGAGGTATGGTCTCAGCTTCTTCAGGGACCAAACCACAGCAAAGGCCTCCCTCTCAATGGCACTCCAACGCTGCTCCCTGGGGAGTAACCTCCTGCTAATGAAAGCAACAGGCTGGTCAAGGCCATCATTATTTGTTTGGGACAAAACTGCCCCTATCCCATGTTCAGAGGCATCAGTCTGCACAATGAACTGCTTAGAATAATCTGGAGCTTTTAGAACTGGTGCTGAGCACATTGCTTGTTTCAGGGTGTCAAAGGCCTGTTGGCATTCCACAGTCCAGTTCACTTTCTTGGGCATTTTCTTGGAGGTGAGTTCAGTGAGGGCTGTCACAATGGATCCATATCCCTTCACAAACCTCCTGTAATACCCAGTCAAGCCAAGGAATGCCCTGACTTGAGTCTGGGTTTTTGGAGCTACCCAGTCCAGAATAGTCTGGATCTTGGGTTGGAGTGGCTGAACTTGGCCTCCACCTACAAGGTGGCCCAAGTAAACCACAGTTCCCTGCCCTATCTGGCATTTGGATGCCTTGATAGAGAGGCCTGCAGATTGCAGAGCCTTCAAAACCTTCTTCAGGTGGACCAGGTGATCCTGCCAGGTGGAGCTAAAGACAGCAATATCATCAAGATAAGCTGTGCTAAAGGACTCCAAGCCAGCAAGGACTTGATTCACCAACCTTTGGAAGGTGGCAGGGGCATTCTTTAAACCAAAGGGCATAACAGTAAACTGATAATGCCCATCAGGTGTGGAGAATGCTGTTTTCTCTTTTGCTCCAGGTGCCATTTTTATTTGCCAGTACCCTGCTGTCAAGTCAAAGGTACTTAAGAATTTGGCAGCACCTAATTTGTCTATGAGCTCATCAGCTCTTGGAATTGGATGAGCATCTGTCTTGGTGACATAATTGAGCCCTCTGTAGTCCACACAAAACCTCATCTCTTTCTTTCCATCTTTGGTGTGAGGTTTGGGGACTAAGACCACTGGGCTAGCCCAGGGGCTGTCAGAGCGCTCAATTACTCCCAATTCCAGCATCTTGTGGACTTCCACCTTGATGCTTTCCTTAACATGGTCAGACTGTCTAAAGATTTTGTTTTTGACAGGCATGCTGTCTCCTGTGTCCACATCATGGGTACACAGGTGTGTCTGACCAGGGGTTAAGGAGAAGAGTTCAGGAAACTGTTGTAGGACTCTCCTACAATCAGCTTGCTGTTGGCCAGAGAGGGTGTCTGAGTAGATCACTCCATCTACTGTGCCATCTTTTGGGTCTGATGACAGAAGATCAGGGAGAGGTTCACTCTCTGCCTCCTGATCCTCATCTGTTACCATCAACAGATTCACATCAGCCCTGTCATGGAAGAGCTTAAGGCGGTTCACATGGATCACCCTCTTGGGGCTCCTGCTTGTGCCCAGGTCCACCAGGTAGGTGACCTGACTCTTCCTTTCTAGCACTGGGTAAGGGCCACTCCATTTGTCCTGGAGTGCCCTGGGAGCCACAGGCTCCAGAACCCAGACTTTCTGCCCTGGTTGGAACTCAACCAGTGCAGCCTTTTGGTCATACCAAAACTTCTGGAGCTGTTGGCTGGCCTCAAGGTTTTTGGTTGCCTTTTCCATGTACTCTGCCATTCTAGAGCGAAGGCCAAGTACATAGTCCACTATGTCCTGTTTAGGCTCATGGAGAGGTCTCTCCCAGCCTTCTTTAACAAGAGCAAGTGGTCCCCTTACAGGATGACCAAACAGAAGTTCAAAGGGTGAGAATCCTACTCCCTTCTGTGGCACCTCTCTGTAAGCGAAAAGCAGACATGGCAAGAGGACATCCCATCTCCTTTTGAGCTTTTCTGGGAGCCCCATGATCATGCCCTTTAATGTCTTGTTGAATCTCTCAACTAAGCCATTAGTTTGTGGATGGTATGGTGTAGTGAATTTGTAAGTCACTCCACACTCATTCCACATGTGTTTTAGGTATGCTGACATGAAGTTGGTACCTCTGTCAGACACCACCTCCTTAGGGAAACCCACTCTGGTAAAGATACCAATGAGGGCCTTGGCTACTGCAGGGGCAGTAGTCGACCTAAGGGGAATAGCTTCAGGATACCTGGTAGCATGATCCACTACTACCAGGATATACATATTTCCTGAGGCTGTGGGAGGTTCCAGTGGACCAACTATGTCCACACCCACTCTTTCAAAGGGGACCCCCACCACTGGAAGTGGAATGAGGGGGGCCTTTGGGTGCCCACCTGTCTTACCACTGGCTTGACAGGTGGGGCAGGAGAGGCAAAACTCCTTAACCATGTTGGACATATTGGGCCAGTAGAAGTGGTTGACTAGCCTCTCCCACGTCTTGGTTTGTCCCAAATGTCCAGCAAGGGGAATGTCATGGGCCAATGTTAGGATGAACTCTCTGAACAGCTGAGGCACTACCACTCTCCTAGTGGCACCAGGTTTGGGGTCTCTGGCCTCAGTGTACAGGAGTCCATCTTCCCAATAGACCCTATGTGTTCCATTTTTCTTGCCCTTGGACTCTTCAGCAGCTTGCTGCCTAAGGCCTTCAAGAGAGGGACAGGTTTCTTGTCCCTTACACAGCTCCTCCCTTGAGGGTCCCCCTGGGCCTAAGAGCTCAACCTGATAAGGTTCAAGCTCCAAAGGCTCAGTTCCCTCAGAGGGCAGAACTTCTTCCTGAGAAGAGAGGTTCCCTTTCTTTTGCTGTGTTGCAGTTGGTTTCCCAACTGACTTTCCTGTTCTCTTGGTAGGCTGGGCCATTCTTCCAGACTCCAGCTCTACTTGTTCACCCTGTGCCTTGCATTGTGCTCTTGTTTTCACACACACCAGTTCAGGGATACCCAGCATTGCTGCATGGGTTTTTAGTTCTACCTCAGCCCATGCTGAGGACTCCAGGTCATTTCCAAGCAGACAGTCCACTGGGATATTTGAGGAGACCACCACCTGTTTCAGGCCATTGACCCCTCCCCATTCTAAAGTAACCATTGCCATGGGATGTACTTTTCTCTGATTGTCAGCGTTGGTGACTGTGTAAGTTTTTCCAGTCAGGTATTGGCCAGGGGAAACCAGTTTCTCTGTCACCATGGTGACACTGGCACCTGTATCCCTCAGGCCCTCTATTCTAGTCCCATTAATTAAGAGTTGCTGTCTGTATTTTTGCATGTTAGGCGGCCAGACAGCTAGTGTGGCTAAATCCACCCCACCCTCAGAAACTAGAGTAGCTTCAGTGTGGACCCTGATTTGCTCTGGGCACACTGTTGATCCCACTTGGAGACTAGCCATACCAGTGTTACCTGGATGGGAGTTTGGAGTGGAACCTTTCTTGGGACAGGCCTTGTCTCCAGTTTGGTGTCCATGCTGTTTACAGCTATGACACCAGGCCTTTTTGGGATCAAAGTTTTTACCCTTGTACCCATTATTTTGTGAAGAGGCTCTGGGCCCACCCTCCTGTGCAGGTTTTTGGGGGCCTGTAGAAGACTCTTTACTATTTTTAGTTTTGGTTGTCTCATCACCCTTCCCCTGGGGAGTCTTTGTGACCCCTTTCTTTTGGTCACCCCCTGTTGAAGTCTTGGACACCCTTGTCTTGACCCAATGGTCCGCCTTCTTTCCCAATTCTTGGGGAGAAATTGGTCCTAGGTCTACCAGATGCTGATGCAGTTTATCATTGAAACAATTACTTAACAGGTGTTCTTTCACAAATAAATTGTACAGCCCATCATAATTACTTACACCACTGCCTTGAATCCAACCATCTAGTGTTTTCACTGAGTAGTCAACAAAGTCAACCCAGGTCTGGCTCGAGGATTTTTGAGCCCCCCTGAACCTAATCCTGTACTCCTCAGTGGAGAATCCAAAGCCCTCAATCAGGGTACCCTTCATGAGGTCATAAGATTCTGCATCTTTTCCAGAGAGTGTGAGGAGTCTATCCCTACACTTTCCTGTGAACATTTCCCAAAGGAGGGCACCCCAGTGAGATTTGTTCACTTTTCTGGTTACACAAGCCCTCTCAAAAGCTGTGAACCATTTGGTGATGTCATCACCATCTTCATATTTAGTTACAATCCCTTTAGGGATTTTCAACATGTCAGGAGAATCTCTGACCCTATTTATGTTGCTGCCACCATTGATGGGTCCTAGGCCCATCTCTTGTCTTTCCCTCTCTATGGCTAGGATCTGTCTTTCCAAAGCCAATCTTTTGGCCATCCTGGCTAACTGGATGTCCTCTTCACTGGAGTTATCCTCAGTGATTTCAGAGGTGTTGGTCTCTCCTGTGAGGGAACCAGCATCTCTGACTATTATTTTTGGAGTCAGGGTTTGAGGGACCCTGTTCTCCCTAGATAGGACTGGTAGGGGGGAATTTTCCTCCAAGTCACTATCCTCTTCCTCTGAGTTGCCACCCTCAGAGGGGTTGGCCTTTTCAAACTCTGCCAAAAGCTCCTGGAGCTGTATTTTGGTAGGTTTGGGGCCCATTGTTATTTTCTTTATTTTACAGAGTGACCTTAGCTCCCTCATCTTAAGATGGAGGTAAGGTGTGGTGTCGAGTTCCACCACAGTCACATCTGTGCTAGACATTTTGCTTCTAAAAGTTGGAATACTTTTTAAGAATCTACAACTGGTTCTAGAATCTAATTCAAACTTTTACAAACTTTTAAACTCTAAAAGAAATGCTAAACAGGATCTAACACAAGGCCCTAGCAGGTCTTTTAAGAATTTAGAAAACTTTTCAAATTGCAAAAATCAATTTCTAATGACAATTTTGGAATTTGTCGTGTGATCAGGTATTGGCTGAGTAGTCCAGCAAATGCAAAGTCTTGTACCCCACCGCTGATCCACCAATGTAGGAAGTTGGCTCTGTATGTGCTATTTCAAAGTAAGGAATAGCATGCACAGAGTCCAAGGGTTCCCCTTAGAGGTAAAATAGTGGTAAAAATAGATAATACTAATGCTCTATTTTGTGGTAGTGTGGTCGAGCAGTAGGCTTATCCAAGGAGTAGTGTTAAGCATTTGTTGTACATACACATAGACAATAAATGAGGTACACACACTCAGAGACAAATCCAGCCAATAGGTTTTTGTATAGAAAAATATCTTTTCTTAGTTTATTTTAAGAACCACAGGTTCAAATTCTACATGTAATATCTCATTCGAAAGGTATTGCAGGTAAGTACTTTAGGAACTTTAAATCATAAAAATTGCATGTATACTTTTCAAGTTATTGACAAATAGCTGTTTTAAAAGTGGACACAGTGCAATTTTCACAGTTCCTATGGGAGGTAAGTATTTGTTAGGTTAACCAGGTAAGTAGGACACTTACAGGGCTTAGTTCTTGGTCCAAAGTAGCCCACCGTTGGGGGTTCAGAGCAACCCCAAAGTTACCACACCAGCAGCTCAGGGCCGGTCAGGTGCAGAGTTCAAACTGGTGCCCAAAACACATAGGCTTCAATGGAGAAGGGGGTGCCCCGGTTCCAGTCTGCCAGCAGGTAAGTACCCGCGTCTTCGGAGGGCAGACCAGGGGGGTTTTGTAGGGCACCGGGGGGGACACAAGCCCACACAGGAATTTCACCCTCAGCGGCGCGGGGGCAGCCGGGTGCAGTGTTAGAACAAGCGTCGGGTTTGTAGTGTTAGTCTATGGGAGATCTAGGGATCTCTTCAGCGCTGCAGGCAGGCAAGGGGGGGGTTCCTCGGGGAAACCTCCACTTGGGCAAGGGAGAGGGACTCCTGGGGGTCACTTCTCCAGTGAAAGTCCGGTCCTTCAGGTCCTGGGGGCTGCGGGTGCAGGGTCTCTCCCAGGCGTCGGGTTTTGGATTCAAGGAGTCGCGGTCAGGGGATGCCTCGGGATTCCCTCTGCAGGCGGCGCTGTGGGTGCTCAGGGGGGACAGGTTTTTGTACTCACAGTATCAGAGTAGTCCTGGGGTCCCTCCTGAGATGTTGGATCTCCACCAGCCGAGTCGGGGTCGCCGGGTGCAGTGTTGCAAGTCTCACGCTTCTTGCGGGGAGCTTGCAGGGTTCTTTCAAGGCTGCTGGAAACAAAGTTGCAGCCTTTCTTGGAGCAGGTCCGCTGTCCTCGGGAGTTTCTTGTCTTTTCGAAGCAGGGGCAGTCCTCAGAGGATGTCGAGGTCGCTGGTCCCTTTGGAAGGCGTCGCTGGAGCAGGATCTTTGGAAGGCAGGAGACAGGCCGGTGAGTTTCTGGAGCCAAAGCAGTTGTCGTCTTCTGGTCTTCCTCTGCAGGGGTTTTCAGCTAGGCAGTCCTTCTTCTTGTAGTTGCAGGAATCTAATTTTCTAGGGTTCAGGGTAGCCCTTAAATACTAAATTTAAGGGCGTGTTTAGGTCTGGGGGGTTAGTAGCCAATGGCTACTAGCCCTGAGGGTGGGTACACCCTCTTTGTGCCTCCTCCCAAGGGGAGGGGGACGCAATCCTAACCCTATTGGGGGAATCCTCCATCTGCAAGATGGAGGATTTCTAAAAGTCAGAGTCACCTCAGCTCAGGACACCTTAGGGGCTGTCCTGACTGGCCAGTGACTCCTCCTTGTTGCTTTCTTTGTTCCCTCCAGCCTTGCCGCCAAAAGTGGGGGCCGTGGCCGGAGGGGGCGGGCAACTCCACTAAGCTGGAGTGCCCTGCTGGGCTGTGACAAAGGGGTGAGCCTTTGAGGCTCACCGCCAGGTGTTACAGCTCCTGCCTGGGGGAGGTGTTAGCATCTCCACCCAGTGCTGGCTTTGTTACTGGCCTCAGAGTGACAAAGGCACTCTCCCCATGGGGCCAGCAACATGTCTCTAGTGTGGCAGGCTGCTGGAACTAGTCAGCCTACACAGACAGTCGGTTAAGTTTCAGGGGGCACCTCTAAGGTGCCCTCTGTGGTGTATTTTACAATAAAATGTACACTGGCATCAGTGTGCATTTATTGTGCTGAGAAGTTTGATACCAAACTTCCCAGTTTTCAGTGTAGCCATTATGGTGCTGTGGAGTTCGTGTTTGACAGACTCCCAGACCATATACTCTTATGGCTACCCTGCACTTACAATGTCTAAGGTTTTGTTTAGACACTGTAGGGGTACCAGGCTCATGCACTGGTACCCTCACCTATGGTATAGTGCACCCTGCCTTAGGGCTGTAAGGCCTGCTAGAGGGGTGGCTTACCTATACTGCATAGGCAGTGAGAGGCTGGCATGGCACCCTGAGGGGAGTGCCATGTCGACTTACTCGTTTTGTCCTCACTAGCACACACAAGCTGGCAAGCAGTGTGTCTGTGCTGAGTGAGAGGTCTCCAGGGTGGCATAAGACATGCTGCAGCCCTTAGAGACCTTCCTTGGCATCAGGGCCCTTGGTACTAGAAGTACCAGTTACAAGGGACTTATCTGGATGCCAGGGTCTGCCAATTGTGGATACAAAAGTACAGGTTAGGGAAAGAACACTGGTGCTGGGGCCTGGTTAGCAGGCCTCAGCACACTTTCAATTGTAAACATAGCATCAGCAAAGGCAAAAAGTCAGGGGGCAACCATGCCAAGGAGGCATTTCCTTACAAAATGTCTCCAACATTAGAAGTATCACATGAAGTAGTGTGCTACCAATCCGCAACACTTCAGTACCTGGTATGGGGATCAATGTGCTGTATAGATGCCAATACCATCCAATTAAGTAGATTTCCATGGATTTTATTAGTGGAATGCCCTTTTTGTGAGAGACTTAATTTTCTGCACGAAATACCAGAGTCATTCAATGCATGTGGAGACTGAGGAAATACTCATTTGTTTTGCAGTGGTGGTGTTACAGTCAATGTACTAGAAGAGCCTTTTGACAGAGGTGTCAAATGACTTCATTTGCACTTGTGCATACTTGTGTCTAGCAGTGTGAATTGCAGTTTGTAGCTTATTGCATCCACTTTTTATTGTATTAGTAAAATGGATTGGTTTAGAGGTAATGTAAGCATCCTTTATGCTTCAGAGTTTTGTTTTAGGTCTTAGCTAGACAGCGAATGCACTGTCTCTCCGAGAGTACAGTCATTTTACAGTGGGCTTAGAGTCTGCCTGTTGCTTACCATTTGTTGGCTTGTGTGGCACTCGCCTTTTCAGCCTCATAATTGGTCACTGCAGGCCTAGCATTGTTTTTGTTCTTGTCTGTGGAGCAGGGACCAGGCACTGATTGATTTAACTTAATCAGTACCCATCAGCTGCTCTCCATGTGATTGAGGTACTTCTTTTTACCTTCTATGGCCCTGCAAACAGAAGGTGTGTGACTGGCAAAATGTGCCCTGCAGGAAAAATTAAATTGCAAAGGTTTATTTTCAATAGTTAACTTGTTTCTTTTATTTTGCCAAGTCTTCTTTTCTCACTTTGCACTCATGTTTTGTTTCTGCTTGTGGGCACTGTTCTCAAAAGATGACGATTACCTTGTTCTAAATATTGCGAAGCAACCTTATTTCTTTATTATGGGTAATTTCTGAAAATATGTTTTAACACATAATCGAGCAATACGCCCCAAACCACCCCACTCAATCCAATCCATCCCACTCCAATCCACACCATGCCACTCCCCCGCCCACACCTATCCACTCCACTCAATACAATCCACTCCAGACCACTCCAATTCCCCCTAGACCAATCCACCCCACTCCAGCCCAAACCACTCACCCTAATCCACCACAATCCGATCCTCCAAAACCACCCCACTCAAACCTGCCCCCATCTGCCCCACTCCAGTCCAAAACAATCTGCCTCATTCCAATCTAAAACAATCTGCCCCATTCCATTGCAAAACAGTCTGGCCCACTCCTGTCTGCCCCACTCCAATCTGCCCTACTCCAATTCAGAACAATCTGTCCCACTCCAATCTGCTCTGCTTCAATCCAAAACAATCTACCCCACTCCAATCCAAAACTACCTGCCTCACTCCAATCCAAAACAATCTGCCCCACTCAAATCTGCCCCATTCCAATGCAAAGCAGTCTGCCCCACTCCAATATGCCTTACTCCAATCCAAAAGATTATGCCCCACTCCAATCCAAAACAGTTTGCCCCATTCAAATCAAAAACACTCTGCCCCACTTTAATCTGCCCCACTGAATCCAAAACAATCTGCCCCACTCTGTCTTCCCTCTTCAATCTGCCCCAGTACAATTTACCCACTCCAATCCACCCCCTCACATCCACTCCATTCTAGTTCAATCCACTTTACCGCAATCTAATCTGCCTCACTCCATCCCAATCCACACCACTCCAATCCAAACCACCATAATCTACCCCACTCCAATCTGCCTCGCTCCAGTACAAAACATTTACCCCACTCCAATCCAAAGCAATCTGCCCCACTCTGATGAAAAACAGTGTGCCCTACTCCTATCGGCCCTACTCAAATCCAAAGGAATCTGCCCCACTCCAATCCATAACAGTCGGACCCACTCAAATCTAAAACACTCTGTCCCTCTTGAATCTGCCCCACTCAATCCAATACAATCTGCCCCACTCCAATCTGCACCGCTCCAACCTGCCCTCTTCAATCCTTCACACTACAATCTACCCACTCCAATCCACTCCATTCTAACCCAATCCACTTCACCCCAATCTAATCCGCCCTACTCCATCCCAATCCACTCCACTCCAATCCGAAACAATCTGTCCCACTCCAATCCAAAACCGTCTGTCCCACTCCAATCTGTCCCAATCCAAAACAATTTGCCCTACTCGAATTGGCCCCACTGTTATCCAAAACACTCTGCCCCACTCAATCGAAACCAATCGGTCCCACTCCAATCCAAAACAATCCACCCCACCCCAATCCACCATCTCCAATGCACCACACTCTAATGCGCCCACTCCCATCTGCCCCACTCCAATTCACCCCACTCTAATCTAATCCACCTCACCCTAATTCAATCCACCCTGCTTCACCCCACTCAAATCCACCACAAACTACCCCACTCCAATTAATAACAATCTGCTCCACTCCAATCCAAAATAATCTGCCCCTCTCCAATCCAAAACGATCCACCCCACTCCAATCCAAAAATCTGCCACACTCCTTTCCAAAAACATCTGCTCCAATCGAAAAAAATCTGTCCCACACCAATCCAAAACAATCTGCTCCACTCCAATCTGTCTCACTCCCCCACTCCAGTCTGGCCCACTCCAATGTGCCCCACTCCAATCCAAGATGATCTACCTCACTCCAATCTGCCCACTTGAATCCAAAACAATCTGCCCCACTGCAATCTGCCCCACTCCAGTCCAAAACAATCTGCCCCACTCCAACACAATCCACCCCACT
This sequence comes from Pleurodeles waltl, assembly GCF_031143425.1. Lineage (NCBI taxonomy): Eukaryota > Metazoa > Chordata > Amphibia > Caudata > Salamandridae > Pleurodeles > Pleurodeles waltl. The sequence goes on from NC_090440.1 coordinate 991,466,328, forward strand.
CCAATACAATCCACCCCACACAATCCCTAGCCTACCCCATTTCATTCCAATCTACTCCAGTCCAATCCACCCCGCTCTGGCCCAACCCGCCCCACCCCAATCCAATCAACCTACCCCACTCCAGTCTAATCCAGCCCTCCCACTCAAATCCATTCCAACCCATTCTAATCCAATTCACGCACTCTACCCCAATCCAATCTACCCCAACCCAGTTCAGTCCACCCCACACCAATCCAATCCAATCCACACCATTCTAATCCAAACCATCCTTCTCCAGACCACTCCACCCCTCTCCAATCCAATAAATCCAATCCACCCCACTCCAGTGCAATTTAATCCACTTCAAATCACTCTAGTTAACCCCTTCGCTGCCAAGCCTTTTCCCCCTCAGGTGGCAGGCCTTTGTTTGGCTATTTGGGGCAGTTTGCGCTTAGGCCCTCATACCTTTTTGTCCACATAAGCTACCCACGCCAAATTTGCATCCTTTTTTTCCAACATCCTAGGGATTCTAGAGGTACCCAGAGTTTGTGGGTTTCCTTGAAGGAGACCAAGAAATTAGCCAAAATACAGCAAAAAAATCATTTAAAAAAAAAAAAATGGGGAAAAGGGCTGCAGAAGGCTTGTGTTTTTCCCCCTGAAAATGGCATCAACAAAGGGTTTGCGGTGCTAAATTCACCATCTTCCCAGCTTTCAGGAACAGGCGGACTTAAATCAGAAAACCCAATTTTTCAACACAATTTTGGCATTTTACTGGGACATACCCCAATTTTTTGTGCTTTCAGCCTCCTTCCAGTTAGTGACAGAAATGGGTGTGAAACCAATGCTGGATCCCAGAAAGTTACACATTTCTGAAAAGTAGACAGCATTTTTAATTCATAATTCAGCAAGGGGTAATTTGTGTAGATCCTACAAGATTTTCCTACAGTAAATAACAGCTGAAATAAAAAATATTGAAATTGAGGTAAGAAAACAGCCATTTTTCTCCAGGCTTTACTCTGTAACTTTTCCTGTGATCTCAGATTTTTAAAGCAATATACTGTTACGTCTGCTGGACTCTTCTGTTGTGGGGATATATAGAGCTTGTAGGGTCATCAAGAATCCTAGGTACCCACAGCCAATAAATGAGCTGCACCTTGCTATGGGTTTTCATTCTATACCGGGTATACAGCAATCCATTTGGTGAAATATAAAGAGTGAAAAATAGATATCAAGAAAACCTTTGTATTTCCAAAATGGGCACAAGATATGGTTGTTGAGAATCAGTGGTTATTAGCACATCTCTGAATTCTGGGGACCCCATACTAGCATGCGAATTACACGGCATTTCTCAAATAGACGTCTTTTTTACACACTGTCTTACATTTGGAAGGAAAAAATGTAGAGAAACACAAGGGGCTATAACACTTGTTTTGCTATTCTGTGTTCCTAAGTCTCCTGATAAAAATGGTACCTCATTTGCGTGGGCAGGCCTAATGCCTGCAACAGGAAACGCAACATGGACACATCACATTTTTACATTAAAAACTGATGTGTTTTTCGCAAAGTGCCTAGCTGTAGATTTTGGCCTCTAGATCAGCCAGCACCTAGGGAAACCTACCAAACCTGCATATTTTTTAAAACCAGACACATATGGGAATCCAAGATGGGGTGACTTGTGGGGCTTTCACTAGGTTCTGTTACCCAGAATACTTTGCAAACCTCAAAATTTGGCCAAAAAAACATATTTTCTTCACATTTCGGTGACAGAATCTGAGAGGAGGCACAAATGTCCTTCCACCCAGCGTTCCCCCAAGTCTCCCGATAAAAATGGTACCTCACTTGTGTGGGTAGGCCTAGTGCCTGTGAAAAGAAATGCCCCAAAACACTATGTGAACACATCAAAATTATTAAATACAAAACTACCTGTTTTTGTGGGGGGAACCTGAGTTTTTGGTCCTGGGCTCAGCAGCCATATAGGGAAACCTACCAAACCCAAACATTTCTGAAAACTAGATACCTAGGGGAATCCAGGTAGGTGTGACTTGCATGGATCCCCCAATGTTTTCTTACCCAGAATCCTCAGCAAACCTCAAATTTAGCTAAAAAATCACTTTTTTCCTACATTTTTGTGTGGGATCACCACACCGGGACAATTTCCTACCACCCAACGTTCCCCTCAATCTCCCAGTAAAAATAGTACCTCACTTGTGTAGGTGGGCCAAGTGCCTGTGACAGGAAAGAGCCAAAAACATCAAAATTGAGAGGGAACAAAAGCGGGTCCAAAAGGGCAGTTTGAAAAAAAACATTTTTAGGCTGACAAGTGGGGCAAAAAATGTATCGGTATAGATGAGACAATCCTGGGTGGTAGTAATTTTGTGGATTCCTGCAGATTCCGGAAGGTTCCATCACAAAAAGGTGGAACAAATGTGTGATTTCCATCAAAGTTGGAGGTTTGCAGGGCACTGTGGGTAAGAAAATGGTGTGGGGTGCATGTGAGGCACACCACCCTGGACTCACCCAGACGTTTAGTTTTCAGATGTGTCTAGGTCTTGTGGATTTTTCTACATGGCAGCGTCCAAAATTCCAAAAAGTGCAACCCTCACCATTCCAAGTGGAACGATTTTGACAGTTAGCGAAGTTCTCATGGCCCAAATGTAAAACCAAAACCCAAAATAATCAAATGTCCTCTTGCTTGCCGTGGGATAAGATGTTCTGATGTACGGGGGTAGAGCTGAAAGACTGTTACCCCCTTCAGTTGGGGTGGGGGGATAACCATGCCCCTACTGGTTGGTAGCCACCACCACACAATTTTTTTTTAATTCCCTGGCATCTAGTAGACTTTCTGCCCCCGGGGTGTGGATCGGGGCTATCTGCCCACTGGTGGGCAGAAAAACTTTGGCCCTATTCATTTGGGGTGGGGGTATGGCCATACACGACTCTCTTATTTTGAAAAAAAAAATCTTTCCTTGTCTCTGGTGGGGATTCTGCTCCCCTTTGGGGGGCAGAATCCCAAAATAGGCCAATCTGCCCCCAAGGGGGACAGATATGGCCAACAGTAATGTGCCCCCATGGGGGATGACCCTTGCCGAAGGGGCTGCCCCCCGAACAAAACACACACATCGATTCCTGGTGCATAAGTGGTTTCTGCCCCTCCCGGGCAGATTGGCCTAATAGAAATAGGCCGATCTGCCCCCAAGGGGAGCAGAAATGGCCTAAAATAAATTTGCCTCACCTGGGGGAGCCACCCTTGCCTAAGGGGTTGCTCCCCTTGCGTGAAATTGGCGCACAAAAAAAATCCTTGGTGCCTAGTAGGTTCTGCCCCCCTTGTGGGTAGATCGGCCTAATAAAAATAGGCCTATCTGCCCCCAAAGGGGGCAGAAATGGCCTAAAATAAATTCCCCCCCCCAGGGGAACGACCCTTGGTTAAGGGGTCACTTCCCTTGCGTGAAACTGACGCAAAAAAATAATAATCCCTGGTGTCCAGTGGTGTCTGCCCCCGTGGGGGGCAGATTGATCTAATAAGAAATAGGCCGATCTGCCCCCAAGGGGGGCAGAAATGGCCTAAATACAATTTGCCTCCCAGGGGAGCAATCCTTGCCTAGGGGGTCGCTCCCCACATTAAAAAATATAAAGTAAACAATAAAATATATATATATATTCCTGGTGTATAGGTGTTTCTGTCCCCCCTGGGGGCTGATCGACCTAATTATAATAGGACGATCTGCCCCCAGGAGGGCAGAAAAGGCCTAAAAATATTTTGCTCCCCTCATTCAATAATATAAAAAAAAATACCTGGTGTCTAGTGGTTTCTGCCCCTTTGTGGGCAGATTGGCCTAATAAAAATAGGCTGATCTGCCCTTAAGCGGGGCAGAAATGGCCTAAAAGTAATTTTGCCCCCTGGGGAGCGACCTTTGCCTGAGGGGTCACTCCCCACATATATATATATTTTTTTTTTTAATTAAAAAATTACCAGTGTGTAGTGGTTTCTGCCCCCCTTGCAGATTGGCCTAATAAAAATAGGCCAATCTGCTCCCAAGGGGGGCAGAAAAGGCCTAAAAATACTTTGCCCCCCCCGGGGAGTGGCCCTTGCCCAAGGGGCCGCTCCCCACATTCAATAATATATGGGGAAAAAAAATACCAGTGTCTAGTGGTTTCTGCCCCCCTTTTGGGCAGATTGGCCTAATAAAAATAGACCAATCTGCTCCCAAGGGGGGCAGAAAAGGCCTAAAACTACTTTGCCCCCCTGGGGAGATGCCCTTGCCCAAGGGGCCGCTCCCCTCATTACAAAATATAAATAAATAAAAAACTCCCTGGCGTTTAGTAGTAGGCATTTCTGCTGCCCGATCGCATCGTGATCGGGCAGGAGAAATGCGGAGAAAGACATCAAAGGAAATTAAAGGCCTTTCCTTTCCTTTGATGCCTCTCTCGGCCCCTCCACGTGATCGGAGGAGAAATGCTGTTGAATTTCTCCTCTGATCCAGCGTGGAGGGGCAGGCCTCTGATAAGGTCATCAGACGCCACAGGGGGTGGAAAGGGAAGCGATTCCCCTTCCATCCCTGCCCAGGGGAGGGGGGTGCAAGGACCCTGGGGGGAGCGCTAGCGCTTCCTCCGAGGGCCCCTACTTGGCTGTAACGGTTATGTCCTGGGCACCCAAGTGGTGCTGCCCAGGACGTAACAGTTGCGCCAAGGGCACCCAACAGGTTAAAACCACCCCACTCCAATCCAATCTTTCTCAGACCTATAATTCCAATTCAGTCTACTCACCACAATCTAATCTAATCCATCCCACTCCAATCCACCCCACCTCACTCCATTTCAATCCACCCCACTCCAATCCATCTAAGTCTACCCAATCCACCCACTCTACCCCAATCAAATCCACACCACTCTACTCCAGACTAATCAGATTTCCTCAATAAGCTCCCACACACTCCACCCTATTCCACCCCAATCCACGCTACAACACTGCACTCTATAAGACTCTCTGCCACTGAACCACTGAACTCTAATCCCCTCTTGTCAACTCTATGACACTCTACTCCCACTACTCCACTCTACGACACTGTACTCCAACAAATCCACTCAACGACACAACTCCTTCTCTCCATGTCACTAATGTTTAGTCATACTGAGCAGTAGCCACACAGGTGTACAGCAAGGCAAAACCACATTGTCAAACCAATAACTTTTGTATAGGTGAGACCTAGTAGCTGTGCCAATGCTTGTTTTCTGTGACTATGCTTCAAGAGCAAGGTTTGGCTGAAATGGTTAAGTGATTGTTAGTGTTGGCAGTGTAATACAAACCACCACTTTAGGGATGATGTCATTATAGATTTCTAGTGAAGAGCTATTATCTTTAGACAAAGGGAGGTGAATGATTTTTGACAGAATGAAAGGCAGAACAGCATTTGGTGTTAACTTTTAGTGGAGCTTTACAAACTTTAAATAACTTTGAGGGGCTGGCCTGAGGAATAAGAAAGGGACGGAACATTTTCAAATTTTGGATCACAGTAACCGGTGCTGAGCATTCAAAGACAGAAACTTCTTCAATGATGATATGTAAAGTTGCTTCCTTGTAAGAGGCGTATGGAAGATGTGGAAGAGCGCCACACTGCACACGGAGCTGAGTCAGTCAACAATGAAATCCCCTGAGAGGTGTTGTCAGTGGGCAGTACTTGACTCAAGGCCTAATACTCTGTTATCTGGTCTGTGACATTAGATTTGAGTTTAGGCAGATGATGAACGACACGTGTTAAGTGCTTCTGCAGGGTGACAGGACAGCAACCTTAAGACATTCAAAAACGGTAAAGGCAGTGATGGAAATTGAATTGCAAGTGTGTGTCCTTCTGAATAACCAACTTACAACGTCCCATCCTGAGTTGCTACCTTGAGGAGCCGGTAAAGGAATGATGGGCTTTAAATGAATGTTGAGCCAAGATTTTCCCACGCAGAAAATGTTCAGCTGGTGACCATGAATAATATTGTGACGGGTCCTACAGGATCTAGCAAAGCAAAGCATGCATTTTAAGGTTGTCACCATGGATCAGTGATTGGACGCGAGGTTCGTGGTGCTTTGGATGTGAATTAGGTCTGCCTAATGTGATGGGGGAGAAGAAGGAAGTATGAAAGTGATGGATAGCTGTTTCTGACTGAGGAGTACTGAACCCAGAAGGTGTTTTCTGGGTGTGTGCGCTGCTAGAGCTTTTCTGAAGGGTGAGGTAGGAAGAAGAAGGGCATAATTAGCAGCAGCTGGAAATTGCACAGAGTGGCAATCTACAAAAGTCCTGTAGAGGACAGGTGGCTAGGTAATGACACAGCAAAAAGGGCCAAAGTAATGAATGGATGCCTTCTTCATCAGTCATTATTGCCTAATGGTTTGATAGGTGCCTAAAGTCCATTTGAGGCTCTTGTTAAGTAGAACTGCAGAGTAAACTGAGCACTAGAATGTGATCCTATGCTGGAATGTTTGGATATACAGACTGAGCAGCAACCAGACCAGTATGAGCATTTTCAAATTTGGGAAGAGATGTGGTGTATCCTCAGAGATATGGTACAGGAGCAGGTATGGTTTGTGACAGAGATGTGGGGTATAGGAAGATATATGGTTCAGTTGCACAGATTTAGTATATATTCAAGGAGATGTGGTTTAGTGGAGATGTAGTCTTGTGGTGGACTATGTGTGTCTGTTAGGAGATATGGTTTAGTGTAATAGTTATGATACATAGGAGATATTATTTAGTGACAAAGATATGGTATATGGGAATAGATATTTTGCAGGAGCTGAGGCATGGTATTTAGGATGAGGGAAGATATGATTTAGGAGCTGATACAGTTTAGTGTAAAAGATTTGCGAAGGGATATACTTTATTGGAAAACATATGGTGTATGGGAGGAGAAGTGGTTTAGTTGAGGAGATTTAGGCCCTCATTACAACCCTGGCGGTCGGTGATAAAGCGGTGCTAATACCGCCAACAGACGGGCGGTAACAAAAATGGAATTATGACCCCGGCGGAAATCGCCCACACAGCAAGCCACTTTAACACACCGACCGCCATGGCGGTAGCAACAAGCACCGCAGCGGTAACCACCAACAGCCAGGCGGAAGACAATGTTCCGCCCAAAGTATTACAACAGGCCTATCCGCCACTTTTTCCGGGGCGGTACCAACGACATCAAAAGCATGCCGGAAACAGTACACAGAAGGCAAAGGGCTCACCTCTGGAGACTCAAGGAAGAACCACACTGCCATGGAGCCCAAGTTGCACATCTTCCCCATGCTTGTATACCTCTTCATGCACTAAGAACAGCAACGCCGGCGAAGACGACCACGGTGAGCCTAGCAAACAAGGGAGGGTGAGGAAAAAGAGAGTGACACACACACACGCAACACCCCCACCCCTAACACCAAACACACAAACAGATGCAGTAACATTACATATTCACCCAGTACCCCTCAGGAATAATGCAAGGACAAAAGAAATTGATTAAAGTGAGTGTAATAAGATAAAATACTAGAAAATCGTGCTTCAAAATCAAAACATTATATACATATATACAAATGGAGGGACACTGCCCAGTCCTCAATGTCCTTGGGCCACAGGGCCACATCACACAGGCCAAGGCTCCACTTGACTCCTGCAACAACATGGAGAGAACACTGCAGGAGCATCAGGTCGAAAATACACAGGCACCTCAGGGGGACGGGGAACAGGGGGCACCTCAGCCGGAAGATGGTACAACACCACTGGTCCTGGAGGGGGCTACATGCCCATTGCGATGTCCTGGGGAGTGCAAAGCCACAGTCTCTCTAGTGGGTGGTTTGCCCACTGCTTGGTCCTGGGGAGTGCAAAGCCACAGTCTCTCTAGTGGGTGTTTTGCCCACTGCTTGGTCCTGGGGAGTACAAAGCCACTCTAGTGGATGGCTTCTCCACTTGTTCTGGAGGGGGCCTTGCGCCCAGTGTGCTTCATCCTGGCAAGGATGCGGTGAGTGGATGGCTTCTTCAACTGGTTCTGGAGGAGGCCTTGTGCCCAGTGTGCTTCATCCTGGCAAGGATGGGGTGAGTGGATGGCTTCTCCACTGGTTCTGGAGGGGGCATTGTGCTCAGTGTGCTTCATCCTGGCAAGGATGGGGTGAGTGGATGGCTTCTTCCACTGGTTCTGGAGGGGGTCTTGTGCCCTGTGATGCAGCACTTAGGGAGTGCAAGGTCACAGTCTCTCACCTGGGTGTCACACCTACAGGATTTGCAGGGTCCAGGACACACTACAGCCCATAGAGGCAGGACTACACACTGCCCACCGGCAGTGACGGCTGCTCAGTAGTGGCAGTGGCGGTGCTGGTGTCGGGGATGCCAGTGGTGGGGGGAGGCTCCAGCCCTTCCCCTGCAGCCTTGGACGGCTTCCCACTGGGGCTGCTGCTGCTGGTGGTGGTGCAGGCAGGGGTGTGGGGAGGCTCCAGCCCTTCCCCTGCAGCCTCAGGCGGCTGCCCACTGGGGCTGCTGCTGCTGGGAGTGGTGCTGGTGGCAGTGCTGGTGTCGGGGATGCCAGTGGTGGGGGGGAGGCTCCAGCCCTTCCCCTGCAGCCTCGGCCGGCTGAACCGTCATGGTTGGTGGTGGTGGGGGCTCAGAATCAGTCCCAGCACCAGGCCTCCTGTCCTTCCTGCCTGCAGGTGCAGGCCCCTTGCCATTCCCTTTGGCAGCTGGTGGTGCCTCCTTGCCCTTCCCCTTGGCAGCTGGTGGTGCCTCATTGCCCTTCCCCTTGGCAGCTGGTGCAGGCACACTGTCAGTGCTGATAGCAAGTTCCCTGGAGCCTCTCCCACCTGCAGTAGCTGCCGACACTACTGTGGCCGTGGACTGGGTGGCTGAGGTGCTCGCCTGGGTTCTGACCACCCTGGCCCGACATGAAGGATGGGGGGACGGGTAGGGAAGAGGTCAACGGCGGGGAGGCAAAGCTTCTTAGGGACACTGGGGCGGGAAGAGGGTGAAGGTTTGGGAGTGAAGGAAGAGGGAATGGTTGTTGGAGGTGTCTGTCTGTTGTGTTTGGGTGCAGGTGCATGAGCTGGATGCTGTTGTGAGGTGGATGGCTGTTGGTTGTCTGAGTGCTTGCGTTTGTGTACTTTGGGAGGAGGGGGCACAGACACAGTGGGAGAGGACACAGGGGATGTGTGCATGGATGCGGTGGTGGTGAATGCCAGTGAGGGGCGTGTAGTGTTAGGCATGATGGTGATGGGGGTAGTGAATGAGGATGTAGTGCATGCAGGTGTGAGTGGAGATGCTACTGGGAGGGTGGTGGACGAGGAGGAGGAGAGGGACACAGTGGAGGCAGTGGATGTTGGTATGTCTGCATCTGGATGGTGTTTGTGTGAGTGCCTGTGGGATGATGTGTGGTGCTTGTGTTTGCCTGAGCCACCCCTGTGTGTTGTCTTGGTTGCATGCTGGTCTGCCTGTGTGCTTGGGATAGGTTGGGGTTGAGGGGAATGGGACTGGGTAGAGGAAGTTGGAGGGGGAGGCTAGAGACAGGGACAATGGCTGCTATCAGGGAGGAGGCCAGAGCCTGGATTGATCTCTGTTGGGCTGCCATGCCAGAGTGAATACCCTCCAGGAATGCATTAGTTTGTTGCAAATGGGCTGCCAGCCCCTGGATGGCATTCACTATGGCTGACTGCCCAACAGAGATGGATCACAACAGGTCAATAGCCTCCTCACTCAGGGCAGCAGGGTTAACTGGGGCAGGGCCTGAGGTGCCTGGGGTGAATGAGATGCCCAACCTCCTGTGTGAGCGGGCACGGGAAACTCGCTGAGGGGCTGCTGGGATGGCGGTGCTGGTACGGGGGCGGCTGTACCTGTAGTTGGGGTGGGCACAGAGGTGTCTGCCACCACCAGGGAGCTTCCATCGGAGGAGGTATCACTGTTCAAAATGTCCCCTCCTGTCTCCGCTGTGGTGCTCCCCTCGTCCTCCGTCCCACTGGTGCCCTCATCGTCAGTGGATTCGGCCTCCTGGGCCCTGTGGGATGCAGCTCCTTCCATCGTCGGTGCCTCTGCTCCTCCGCCAGATGATGCTAATGCACATAAGGACAGGGTGACAAAACAAAAAGGGGGGTGGGAAGACAAAGGATACACTTGGTCAATGGAAGCAACAACACCACCATTGACGTACACGACACACACACACACACAGGGAACAGCCCTACGCACTAGGCAAAGCACTACCAGTCACAATGCTAGTCACCAGCCCATGGACAGGAATACCTAACACCAATAGCAGCATACCTGACACTCACAGACCACTGCCCAGTAGGGGATGCCTACTAGCTTGGTAGGAGGTGGTGTTCATCAGCCCCTGCCCAATATAGGACCTACCCTGCAATGTGTGGCATGGCCTATGGGCACCCATGGGCCCACATCCCCCACCCAGAGACCACCCCACCACACGCAAGTAGTATATTGGGAAACTGTACTCACCCCCTTGTGGCAGCTGTGATTCCCTCAAGCGCCCATCTAGCTCCGGATAGGCCACTGCCAGTATGCGGGCCATCAGGGGGGTCAGGGTTTGACGAGCACCCCTTCCTTGTTGGGAGGCCATCCCCACCTGGGCCTCCACCGTCTTCCTTGCCCAGCTACTGAACCCTGTGAGGAATCCATGGATAAGGGCAGAGAAACGTTACAATGAGGCACATGGGCGAACAATGAGAATAATAGAGAGGACTTTCGGCCTCCTGAAGGACAGGTTTTGTTGCCTCAATCTAATAGGTGGATCCCTGTACTACTCACCCAAGAAGGTGTGCCAGATAATCGTGGCATGCTGCATGTTGCATAACCTTGCCTTGAGACGCCAGGTGCCTTTTTCTGCAGGAGAATGAGGCTGGAGATGGGCGTCTGGCAGTAGTGGACCCTGTGGAGAGAGAGGATGAGGAGGCAGAGGATGAGGACAACAGAACAGCTATTATACGACAGTACTTCCAGTGACACACAGGTAAGACACTGTAACTTCACTTTGTTTTGACAGTTTTGTATTTGACATTGTACATGGCAGGCAAATTCTCCCAATTCTATGGCCACTTACTGTACCCTTTGGCATCTCTATTTTCAGATATCTGTGCCCAACTCTGGCACCTGGTGTGTTGACTGCAGCCAACTACAGGTCATTCCTATGTAGACATTACTGTACAGTTGTATTGCAGTGTTTAGGCCTTGTTAAACGAATCGAAGTTAAATCTTTTGACATACTCCATACTTGTATGTTTTCAAAGGGTGTTTATTTAAGTGCTAATAAGTAGAGGGGTATGTGCAATGGGCTGGGGTGATGGTGGAGGAAAGTCCAAGATAGAGGCCAGTCTATTTGTATCACAGGTGCATTGTCCAAGGGGGCACGGGAAGGGTAGCAATGGCAGTTCAAGGTGGACAGGGTGACAGAGTGGGACACATGGGTGACAATCAGGAGAGTCTTATTTCCTGACGGAGGTCTTGGCAATGTTCTCTGGTTTCTGCCTGGATCGCAGGGACTGTTTGCGGGGTGGTTTTCCTTCTGCAGGGTGAGGGGTGCTGATGGCCTGATGTTCCTGTGGCGGGCCTCCTGTCCACTAGCGGCAGCGGAGGTGGAGGGCTGTTCATCAGTGTGTCTAGTGTCAGGGGCCCGGTGGTGTGCCACTGCCTCCCTCATGGTGTTGGCCATGTCTGCCAGCACCCCTGCAATGTTGACCAGGGTGGTGTGGATGTCCTTCAGGTCCTCCCTGATCCCCAGGTACTGTCCCTCCTGCAGCCGCATGTTCACCTGCAACTTGTCCAGTATCTGGCCCATCGTCTCCTGGGAATGGTGGTATGCTCCCAGGATGTTGAAGAGTGCCTCGTGGAGAGTCAGTTCCCTGGGCCTGTCCTCCCCCTGTCGCACAGCAGTCCTCCCAGCTTCTCTGTTTTCCTGTGCCTCTGTCCCCTGAAACGTGTGGCCACTGCCACTGACCCCAGGTCCCTGATCGTCCTGCGTTTGTGGGGTTGCCTGGGGTCCCTGTGGTGGTGGACACACTGCTGATTGACGTGGTATGTACTGCCAATGGTTTACCACGGTTGAATATCCGCTGCGGTGATTTGTGGGTCATAATGCTGTGGGAGTAGTTCTGTTGGCGTAACGGTGTGGGTTTGGATACCGCCAGTTTATCACTGACCTTTGGGCTGGCGGACTTGTGTGTGTGTCTGTATTGTGATGGATTGCCATGTGTGGCCTAGTGAGAAACACGGTTTAGTAGAGGATGTGTGATGTAGTGAAACAGGTGTTGGTTACTGAATGGGATGTGGTCTAATGGGGTAACTGTGGTACAGTGCGGGAGACGTAGCCTGATGGAGAAGACACGTAGAGATATGGTCTAAAGAAGAGATGTAATTTAGTTGTGTGAATGTTGTAACTGAAGAAGATGGTACAAGTAGAGAGGATTTGCTTTAGGCAGTGCAAACTAGTTCATCAATGTGGTCTCTTGGAGGAGATATGGTTTAGTGGAAAGGGGCTCTAGCGGACAAAATGAGGAGCAGATGTAATCTAGTGAAAAAGATGGTGTAGAGGAGGAAATGTGGCATTATGAAGATATGGTCTGGAAAAGCAGATGTGTAGTGGAGATGTAGTATTGTGAAGGTGGTGGAAGAGTTGGTCTGCTGGCACTGTTGTGCAGTGCAAATGTGTCGTTCTGGAGATGTCGCCTGGTGCTCTAAATGAAAATATAAGAGTGCTAGTAGTTACTATCCAGAGTACGTATTTGTCCCCGAGAAGCGACAGCACCCTCCCAATAAATATGTTACAGGAAAGTGCTGGACCTCTCCTGTTCAAATGAAAGAAGTGCTGGTATTCAGTACCTGACAGTGCCTGTCCATTTAAATTACCGGTCTGGTGGAAAAGAGGTGTTCTTTAGAACTTCTCAGCTGTGAAAGACAATGGTCAAAATCAAACCCTTGCTCTCACGTCATGGCTGTAGATACTAATAGTACAGCGGGTGGAGTTACACCGGGGATCCGAGGTGTGAGAGACTCCCTGCAAGATAATTATCAATGTTTTTACAAGCAAACCCGGGCACAGGGACTTATTTACCGAGCTTGCATTAGAGCTCGTGGGCCACTCTTTGAGCCACTGGTTCCCTATTTGAAAAAAAAAATGTTTGAAGACAGGCAGGTAACGTTATCAGTCAGTGGGTGAATTAGTGTATTTACTAACATTCGGAGCACTTGGAAAAAAACTATGTTGATAAAAAGCAGTGAGCAAAAATCTGAGCTGAGCAAAATTACAATTTGTATAAACTCTGGTGCTGGTGAGTAAATGCGGAATCCACCTTCACTCTGTCCAGCAAGTGGGCTTCCCAAATGTTCTTTCTCTCACTCATACAAAATTCCAAGCTCAAACAAGAACTCCCCCTTACAAGGGCGTAGATTCCACTGGTGCAGCAGGTGCGGTGGGACCCGGGCCCTAGAGGCCGAAGATCCCACTGAACCCTGATTATTGCTGTATTTCACAGTGTAAACAGCGATTATGGGGCCCATTTGCTTCCTTACACTCGTGCGCGTGGCACACTGGCTATGCCCTTGCCCCCCTAGACTGTTTCAAGGATGTTGGGGTTAATGGGTACTATTCTCTTCAATTCAATCCCTTCCCGCGAGAGTCAGGTGAGAAAAAAAAAGTTCTGCTTCAGACCGAGTAATCCATTCATTCTTGCACGCTTCGTGGCCCAGCTGGATGGCCATGCTCGGGGCCTGGATAGAGGTATTTGACTGTCTTGGAACAGTAAATATTGTAGTTTACTTTAGCAGGGCGGCCTGACCCCAGTGAAGCAGACGGTGAATGACACTTCGCCTTTCCCCAAGATTTACTCATCCGGCTCCCAGTGAACACCATTGGCTGTACACAAGGGGGCGAACTGTATCTTGAAAATCGTTGTGTAAAATGTAGAGTAGAACACGGCTGACAACATTGCTCACTCCCCCCCCCCAAAAAAAAAAAACATACCGACGTCTAGGGTAGTGGGGAACTTTACTTAGTGAAAAAGACAACTCCGCGTGTGCCAGGGGTAATAGGAAGGAGACCCAGTCCCAGGACTAGGATGGAGCCAGGCCGAAAGTTCTAGAACAGAATCTGTGCACTGGCGCTCTAGAACGCGCACAGTGTCAGAGCCAGAAGAGAACCAACAGGGAGCCAGGACACGGGCGGGGAGTGCACGCCCACCTATCACTGATCCGGAACAGGGCCAGAGCAGGACCATTGCTGAGCCTTGTTGGAACTCAGCGAGCAAAGAGCACAGCCGAGCACCGGCACAGCGTCACGCCATGAACACAACTCAGACCCAAGCCTAGAGTACACGCATCAGAGGGCCAGGCACAGACGGCTCTGGAAACCTCAGCACCATGCCAGGCCCAAACAGAGCCAGCAGGCAGACGGTCACAAAAGTGCTAGACTCGGGGCAAAACTCACACCCACCAGGCGAAAAAACGAAAAGTCCCGCTGTGCCAACCCAGCACAAATCCACCTATGGGTCGTGCTCCAAACAACTAAATTTCCAGGTCAAGAACAAAACGGATCGAGGTCCAGATTAGAACCAGCACAGAACCGTGCTGCAGCGGTATCGAACCACCAAGTAGTGCTATCCCAAGCACAGAACAAAGGGGAGAACTTGGCCCAGACCACTGGCACACAGGGCCAAGGCCAGAACTGCCACAGTGCCGGCAGTGCCAGATCCAACACTGGAACATAAGCACAAACAGAACAGTGACAGGCTCGGAAGCAGCACAGTGACAGCTCCAGAACAAGCACAGAGCCAGAACCACGCAGTGGCAGCTCATAAACAAGCACAGAGCCAGAACCACGCAGTGGCAGCTCATAAGCAAGCACGGAGCCAGGCCACACACATAAGAGACAGCACAGTATGCGTCTCGTAACCGGTACCCATGATGCGTGCGAAGTTTCAAAACCACCGCACAGCCCCCAGGACTGAAGCAGCACAATCCTCGGTCTAGATAAGCACAGAGACAACTTACAGAAAAAAACTGGTTGAGTGCCAAGCTCAGAACAAAACCAGCTCAGAGGTAGTACCAGAACAGCCATAGTGTTAGGCCCATAAGAAATGGAGGCCAAGAGCAGGACTGCAACCACACAGCCAAATAACAGGCACATAGCATGTCCCCAACCCGATCCAGCACAGAGCCAGTGAGAGGAGCACAGGGCCAGGGCCGAACAGAAGAGACCCAGAACCAAGGAGGCAAAGTACCGAGCTCAGAGTCAGCCAGCAGAGAGCCAGGCCAAGAACCGAACAAGTACAGGACCGGGGCAAGAACAGAACCAGGGCACACTCGGAGTCGAGGGACAAAAACAACCCAGCGCAAGTCCCAGAATCGCCATTGTGCCAGGTTCGGTTCTGGTTCAAACAGTGTAGAGTGCTACTCATATAGGCAGGCGCCTCACCTCCGCACGTAGGGTATACCATACAAAATGCAGAACAAGTTCTACAGCCCCAAAGTACCAGGTCAGAGACACAATCGGAGACAGCGGAGTGCCCGGCTCAGACCCTGCACCCGGTTCTAAGGTGCAATGCCAGACTCAGGCTAGAAACTACACGGTGCTAGGGTCAGGGACGTACAGAGTCGGCATTCCGCCGAAAATAAATATTTATCAAGACTCGGACCAGTGAAAGTACTGCTGAAATAGTACCAGGACCCGTGCAGATCTCTTGCACATCTGAGACAGAGTCCAGAAAGCGGCGGTGCCTGGACAGGACTGAGGCCGCTGCTTACCCGTGACAGACCCTGAGCGCAGATACACTCCGACAGAGCCAGGAGAATACTTAAACCGAACTGGAACAGTACCAGGCCAGAGTCTGACAAAGAACAGAGGTGTGAAACGCCGCCAGAGCTACAGACGCAGAACAGTTCTCAAACTGTGCTGAAGTGTAGTCCCTCCGCGGGTCTGAAACAGTGACAGAGACACACAGTGGCCCAGGACTGTTCTTAAACAGTGCCGGGACCGGAGTAGGCCCGGCAGGGTGGTGAAGTTGTTGTGGAACTGCGCCGAGCCCAATCCAGACCAGAGTTAACACTTGACCAGAACCAACACTGAGAACAAATGAAATAAATGGTGCCTGAAACCAGGAATATCAGTCGTCGCCTCTTTTGGGAGTTAAAAAATGGGTCCGATTTTTGCATTATCTCATTTGACAAAAAGTGATGTTTTATGGACACTGAAAGACTTGGCTAATCCAAACATCCCCCCCGCCCCCCCCCCCCCCCCCCCCCCCCGGCATCCACAAAGAAAATAGATGCCCCCCGCCCCCGTGGAACAAAAAATAAAGAAAGCCGAGGTGTTGGCCGGGTGCTGGGCGCAGCTTTTGCTCTGAAGTTTCCAATCAAAGTCTGAAAGTTGAAAAACTTCTCCCACCTGTTTTTCTGAACTTTCTGGGAGGAAAAAGCTCGTTAATGTAAAGTTGCTTCTAAATGACCCCGGGACACTGAGAGACAACAGCGGCGCCGGGCTCTTTCTGCGAGTTCTTTCCCCCTGTTGCAATCAGCTGTGATTAGCAGCGGGGGGGTGCCTGGGCTAACAGCCCCCTCCCACCTGGCCCTGCCATTGTATGGCTGGGAGCTGTGTGCAGGTGTCTGCCGGCGCCAGGCTGTCTGAGCTCTCTGCTCCCCGCTCAATGCCTCGGCTCGGCCCCCTCCCTCGGCATTTCCACATCCATTCACTGGCTGCCATTCACCCCCCAGCACACACAAAACACCCCCACCCCCTCCTGCCCCGGGACCACTTCACAGCCTCCCACCAAAGCCGCGGCAGCTTCATCAGGGGCTTGTAATGCAATCTGTTGCACATTCCTGCACCCTGCCGCCCACACAGGCAATCTCTGCACATGGTACGCGCACATGTGTGTGTCCTGGCGTCCACCCGAACAGACGGGCTTCACTTTCTGAACCCCGTGAGCGTACTGCGGCAAAGAGCGCCTGGCCTGTCATGGCTCCAAAGTGTTTGTACAAATACATGCGCATGAGGCCGACCCTGCTACTCTTAGAGGTATTTGGGTGGGTCACTCAGTGTACACTAGGAGACAGACAGCTGTCTTCGGAAATACACTATGTGTTCAGACAGCTGTCTCTTGAGAGGTACAGTATGGGACCACGAAGCAGTCACACGTGAGGCGCCGTTTGTGCCCCGGTAGCTGTCTCATCAGACAAACCCTATGGCCTGGTAACTGTGTCCTAGGTTGGTTCGAGGCCAGCCCGTGCAGCAAGCGAGAGAAGGCCCTATACTAGAGATAGAAAGACTGATACAAAAGAGAAACCTTGGTGCAGAGAGAGGTGGGGGTCAACTGTAGAGACACAACCAGAAGAGAGCTAGATACTGTTACTAAAGAGATGCCTGTATTTAGACTGGTCTCAACAAGACGGACAGCTTTACAAAAGTGACACAGAAATAGATACACATTTGATACAAGGCTAGATACTTAATAAATACTAAGAAAGATACACATTGGCCAATATTTAAACAGAATCTACAGAGACAGATGTATAATTGATATAGCCAACAAAAAATAAAAGACTACCATCTGCACAAAACTGACCCAGAGATAAACATATTCCTATGTTGCCCTTCTAGGCTTCTGTTGAGGTGCACCAAGCTCATCTGAGAAAGAGAAACCTCTGCTAAGGTGAGGTGGCCTCTAGTGAGATGTCCTTTGTTAGGTGCAGTGGACTTCTATGAAAAGGCTGCTCAGGTGTAGTGCGCTTCTATGACAAGGTCAGAACTCTGCTGAGGTGCAGTAGACTCCTGTGCAAAGTCCTCTGAGATCCAATGCCTGGGCTCCAGTGAGATGGCTGCTATGAGGCGTGCAGTGGTGTGCTGTGAAAAGGACAGTTCTCTACTGTGGTGCAGCCATGGGCTTCACTGTGAAGGTCTCTTTTGCAGTGTATTAAGCTCTCAGGGGCCTAACGTTAGCGGGGTGTTTGGGGTGTTATACCCCCCACAGTGAATGTATCTTCTGCTAGATAGTTGGGTACATGTCCTCTCAGTCGTTTATGGTGAGGTGTCTGTCAGATGTCACCAGGAAATGTTGCATACGCACAAACAAAAACGTGCATACTCTCTCCCTCTGTTTTGAAAGCCTTTTAAAATGTTGGCTACTTTACAAAATATTGTGTTTCCTCTCAGTACCCCAGCCAATCAGCATTTGTCTCCCTTTCCACTGCCCCTTTGGCCCCTCTCATGAGCCTTGCTTGTCCACTAGTGTATTTTAACATTGTATGGCACTGTGATTACTGGGAAATTTGAAGCTCACATCCCCAATCCAACAAACCAAGCTACCCCCCTTAGGCCTCTGTTCAGGTGCAGTGAACTTTAATGAAAATGCCTCTGCTGAGGTGCAGTGGCCGTCAGTGACAAGGCCTCTGCTGCGGTGCATTGAGCCCATTTGGGAATGCTTCTGTTTAGTTGCAATGAAGTTTAATGAAAATGCTTCTGCTGAGGTGCAGTGGCCTCCAGTGAGTGGGCCTCTGATGAGGTACAGTGGGCTCCTGTGAGAAAACCTCTGCTGAGAAGCAGTGGACTCCAGTGAAAGGGACCCTGCTGAGGTGCAGCGGAAGTGTGAAGGGCAGTCCAGTGCTGAGGCGAAACCAGCTCGAATCCGAAGGCATCACAGGAGGTGTAGTGGGCTCTTGTACGGGTCGGGACCTGTACAGAGAACCAGGGACGCTGCAGAAATGCAGTGCCTGGGCTCTAGTGAGATGGCCCCTGCCGAGAGGCAGGGCCTGGCCTCCAGTGGCATGGCCTCTGTTGAGATGTAGCCCCTGGGCTTCACTGAGATGGCCCCTGCTGAGAAGCAGTCCCTGGGCTCCAGTGAGATGGCCTCTGCTGAGATGCAGTCCCTGGGCTCCAGTGAGATGGCCTCTGCTGAGAAGCAGTGCCTGGGCTCCAGTGAGATGGTCTCTGCTGAGATGCAGTGCCTGGGCTCCAGTGAGATAGCCCCGGCTGAGATGCAGTCCCTGTGCTCCAGTGAGATGGCCTCTGCTGAGAAGCAGTGCCTGGGCTCCAGTGAGATGGTCTCTGCTGAGATGCAGTGCCTGGGCTCCAATGAGATGGCCCTGCTGAGAAGCAGTCCCTGGGCTCCAGTGAGATGGTCTCTGCTGAGATGCAGTGTGGGCTCCAGTGAGATGGTCTCTGCTGAGATGCAGTGCCTGGGCTCCAGTGAGATGGCTTCTGCTGAGGTGCAGTCCCTGGGCTCCAGTGAGATGGTCTCTGCTGAGATGCAGTGCCTGGGCTCCAGTGATATGGCCTCTGCTGAGATGCAGTGCCTGGACTCCAGTGAGATGGTCTCTGCTGAGATGCAGTGCCTGGACTCCAGTGAGATGGCCCCTGCTGAGAAGCAGTCCATGGGCTCCAGTGAGATGGCAGTCCATGGGCTCTAGTGAGATGGCCCCTGCTGAGAAGCAGTGCCTGGGCTCCAGTGAGATGGTGTCTGCTGAGATGCAATGCCTGGGCTCCAGTGAGATGGCCCCTTCTGAGAAGCAGTGCCTGGGCTCCAGTGAGATGGCCTCTGCTGAGATGCAGTCCCTGGGCTCCAGTGAGATGGCTTCTGCTGAGATGCAGTGCCTGGGCTCCAGTGAGATGGCCTCTGATGAGATGCAGTTCCAGGGCTTCAATGAGATGGCTTCTGCTGAGAAGCAGCCCCTGGGCTCCAGTGAGATGGCTTCTGCTGAGATGCAGTCCCTGGGATCCAGTGAGATGGTCTCTGCTGAGATGCAGTGTGGGCTCCAGTGAGATGGTCTCTGCTGAGATGCAGTGCCTGGGCTCCAGTGAGATGGCTTCTGCTGAGGTGCAGTCCCTGGGCTCCAGTGAGATGGTCTCTGCTGAGATGCAGTGCCTGGGCTCCAGTGAGATGGCCTCTGCTGAGATGCAGTGCCTGGACTCCAGTGATATGGCTTCTGCTGAGATGCAGTGCCTGGGCTCCAGTGAGATGGCCTCTGCTGAGATGCAGTGCCTGGACTCCAGTGAGATGGCTTCTGCTGAGATGCAGTGCCTGGGCTCCAGTGAGATGGCCACTGCTGAGATGCAGTGCCTGGGCTTCACGGAGATGGCCTCTGTTAGCTGTGTAGCGGGCTGTTGAGGTGCAGTAGTGGACTCCTGAGGTTTAGTGAGCTAGCTTCTGCTAGAAGAGACATGCGGAGGTGCAGTGAGATCCAGGGTGTAGGCCTCTGGTGAGGTGGTGGGGGTCCCAGGGAGAACTTTTGATGCTTTCTCCTCTAGTTATTTATAAATATTGCATTCCATTTGCAAACACTATTTTAAATTGGCAATCGTGGTTTTCATTTAGAGTGTATGCACCTATTATAAAGCACAGCACAGATTTGTAAAGACAAGTATACGGCACGAGTGTGCCGCACTCGGGCCTGGGCGGGCTGCTGTCAGAGGGCTCCAGCTGTAGCCGACCCTCCCTCCCCCTCCCCGGGAGCACCAGACATCCCGGCTCCAGCAGTATTTACCCTTCCTGTCTGAGCTCAGATCTCGGCCCTGATGTGTTGATCTAGCGCTGACCCAGGTGCTCGGCCCTCTCAGAGGCCCCCCCCCCACTCCGACCCTCGCCCATTAGCCACGGTTCAATGGAACCCGGGAGGAAATGTTATTTGGGGGTGGAGGGGAGCGTAGATATATCTCAATAGCTCTTTGCTCATCACAGGTGAAAGGTGCACCCAGTGGGCAGGTGGAAGGCGCACGAAACCGGCCGTGTGTACGGTGTTAGGAAAAGGCAAATGGGCGGGGTTAAGGGGGGGACCACGTTATTGCCAGACCCCAGGGGAGAGGAAAAGCCTGAGACCCCCTTATGTATTTTGGGATAACCTACCCCCATGCCCACCTCACCCCATCCCTTGATCGACAGCTGTGCACCTCAGCTTAATCTCAGGGGCTCCATTCACTTTAATCGGTCTCGCATCTGAAGCGGCCTCGTCGAAGTAACGCATGAAATTAAGTGTTAGGGTCTCAGGGAAAACTGCGGACACCCAAGATTGGGGATTTTGGAAGCCAAGATGTCCATGTGTCTTTTACATCCTGCGAGAGGGCACAAAGATACACTTATCCTGGGCATCGCTGAAAATATTCTGGGGTACGGTCATTACACTGTAGACACTAGGAAAAGAAATAACCCCTGAATGTGTGGTTGATCTATAACACAGAACCTTTGTACGCTGCATGCACCATACGCTACTCCGGATACCATGTCAATAATACTACGCATAGAAAAATATTCACCTTTTTTTGTTAGGAGTGAGGGTGTTGTAAAGGAATGCCTACACGTGCTAGATCCAGAGCGCTATCTAGCCATCTGCCTTTTAATCCCATTACAGTCACTGCAGCATGTGCCCGAGCAGCAGTATTGTTAAAAGCCCTGAACCTGAGTCATAGGTCCGAGCCACTGAGGAGACAGATTTTAACAACCTGTATAACCGGAGGCAGAAGTGCTACAAGACTATTAGAACGTTATGCATATTTAGTACAGAATGTTCTAATGAAAATGGAAGAAACAGAAAGACAAACATTGGAATGTTAGAGCACAATGCTTAGGCCATTTAGTATTGGCCCTGAGCCACTTTATTGTTTTTAGGGGCGCTCTCAAGATTCCAGTGTTCTAAAAGTACATATAATCCCTCCAATCCAGACAGCCAAAACACCGATCATCCAACTAGTACTCATCAAATGGACCTATCGCAGTATTTTACAAGTGAGTCTTCCCCAAATGTTTTTCCTTCAAATGGAATAAGTTCTCACCATTACTGTTAGGACCATATACAACCTTCCTAAGCATAAACCCACCTCAGTTCTCGTCATCAAGCGGACTGGTCTGTGCCAAAACAGGGCCTTGTGGAAAATGATGACACTGGTATTCAAGGCAGTACAGACTACCTTACCAATTTACTGATGTGCAACACTTCCACCCGCAACCTGAGATTGACTCATCAAAACCACCTAATGACACCCAAACCTCTATGTGCTGCATCTAGATTCCAATCTTTCTACCTACTGGGACACTTCCACTGGAACTCTGTTCTCCCAGACACCTGAGCAGTCACATCTCTTCAGGTTTGCAAAATAGCACTGAAAAGCCATCATGTGATACCACAAAGTACCATGGATAGTGCATCTCTCGCTTCTAAATAGATACGTACACCTGTGGGTAATATCACTGTAGAGTAAGACATATTTGTTCTGTTTGTCTTCAGGGCTTGCAGACATGTAGCAATACCTTCTTTCCCCATACAATACAGCTCACATTTTTAGGTTGAGCTTAGGCAGCGAGCATGCGCTGTCTTCGACATGTAATCTACTTCAGGGGGCTTTCACTATGGCCATCTCACGCCCATCACTTTCATTCATTCCTTGGCCTGCCTTACAAAATTCCCTGAATTTCGTAGGTTAAATGCTTTACGTTTGTGCTGCCTTGAGGCTGCTTTGTTACAGCCGTGGAGACTGACCCTGTTACATGGATTATTGCACGGTTGGCTATATACCTTAGTGTGTCACACTACTTTTTTCTTCTTTTCTTTGCCTCTGCTCTTTGCGCTCCATTTCCAAATGTTGTTTCTTCCTTGTTTTTGGGCATGCTGCTGTTTCTTTTAGGTGTCTGCGCCCAAAGGCTGCAAGCTGGAGGGGGTTAATTTCTATTTTTCTTTTTTGGGGAAATTTCATTTAGCGTGAACACAATCAGCGGAGCGATTTACATGAGTATTACTTATGTATGTGAAGTTTGATATAGCGCAAACTCAATCGGAGGAGCACTTTACATGAGTAGCACTTATGTACAAGTTTAGCATTTTGAAAATCTACAAACTGGCGCATTTTGAACAGAAACAAAACACAGAAATCCTCAACACAGCACTCCTGGCACAGGGGGAGATCTGATACTACAATATTCACTGCACTCTGGAAACTTGCCCCATAATGCTTTGTTGGGCATTCCTTTAACAATACATTTGAGCCCATCACTCAGTCTGTGGCGGTCCTACGACAGTGGGATCACCACCAAACTGTTCAGCACATCACACTCTTTCTGTCTAGGTCATCTCTGGGTCCCCACACTTGGTTGGGGGGGCCCTTAAAATACTAACCTCTCCTACTATTCTTTTTTTTTTTTAAAGCTGTCATGGCTGGAACTTTTGCTTTACAGCTGGGAGTACTTTGTGTTTTTAAGGGCCTTATTTGTAATATTATTGCAATAGGCCTGCTAGGCCTGAAAATGTGTAAGGTAATACCCCCTCTTGGGCTTAAACATTTGGTCGCATTACATTACTTTCTGCCATTCTCTTTTCATGCGGTTATGCCATCTAGGGGCAAACTATATGGTTACATGAGCATGTTTCTTCCAAGTGCTATTTTTACTGTGGTGTCCTCTAGGGGCTGTTCTGGGCATTACAGTCAAGATACTACAATATTTGCTGCAGTCGGAAACGTGCTCAATAAGGCTTTGCATGGCTTCCCTTTTGCTCATAACTCACAGTGTGGTGGTCCCAGGACAATAGGACCACCATCAAAACATTCAGCATGACACACTCTTTTTGTCTAGGTCATCTCTGTGTCCCACACTAAGTTGAGGGGACTGCAAAATAATAACCCCTCCCATATACACACTGTCTTTTTAAGCTCTCTCATGGCTGGAACTTTTTTTTTTACAGCTGGTAGTAGTTTGTGTTTTAGGGGCCTTGTTTGTCATATTATTCTAGTAGGCCTGAAAATGTGTAATGCACTATACCCTCTAGGGGCTACATATATGGTTACATTTCATTAGATTCTGCCATTCTCTTTTCAGGTGGTTATACTCTTTAGGGCAGTGGGTCCCAACCTTTTGACTTCTGTGGACCTCCACGTTATCATTACTGGAACCTGAGGACACCCACTGAATCATAATTGGAATCTGCCCGCTTCCCCCCCGCCCCCACAGAGTCATTACTGAAAGCTGGGGACCTAATCTGTTAATATTTTTTAATTCTATAAGCAGTCGCGGACCCCCCGAGGAGGCTTCGTCGATCCCCAGGAGTCCCCAGACCACTGGTTGAGAACAATTTCTCTAGGATCTCAGAATATTGTTACATGAACATGTTCCTTACAAATGTTATTTTTGTTGTAGTTCCCTCTAGAGGCTGTTCTGAGTATTACAGTCAAGATACTACAATATTCGCTGCAATCAGAAACTCTCCCCATAATTATTTGTGAAGCATTTTTGCCCAAAACTCACTGTGAGTGTGGTGGTCCTAGGACAATGGGGTCACCGTCAAACTGTTCAGCACAACGTGCTCTTTCCTTCTGGTCATCACTGGGCCCCCACACTAGGTTGGGGGGGGGGCTGAAATAGTAACCCCTCCCACCATTATTTTTTTTTTTAAAACTCTTATGGCTGTTTTACGGCTGGGAGTAATTTGTGTTTTTAGGGGCCTTGTTTGTAATATCATTGCAATAGGCCTGCTAGGCCTGAAAATGTGTAAGTCGCTATGCCCTCTTGGTGCTAAATATATGGTTATACATTGCATTAGATTCTGCCATTCTCTTTTCAAGTGGTTATGCTCTCGAGGGGTTGACTATATGTTTGCATGGCCATGTTTCTTACAAATGCTATTTTTACTGTGGTGTTCTCTAGGAGCTCTTCTGAGCATTACAGTCCTTTTTTATTGTCACCCTCAAAACGGTCATGCTCTTTCTGTCTAGGTCATCTCTGGGTCCCCACACTAGGATGTGGGGACCCTAAAAAAATATGATAATAATGATATATAATGAATAATAGCAATATTTTCATTTTTTGCTGCAGATAGAGGAAGAAGGTACATGGAAGTGCTTACGTTACCTACAGGACCACTGGAATTACGTGGCAGAGAGGACCAAATTATGCGGCAGGGTGGACCAATTTATATAGCAAGAAAAGTCCAGTTATGCATTTACAACACCAATAGCTCTAACTCAAGCAAATGTGAGACCTATTCCATTGAAAGAATATTGTTAAAGTTACTGCACATTTTGGCATAAAGGTAGCATACTAAATTCATTATAAGTACCTATAAAGATTTGCAGAAAAACATTTAGTTGAAGAAAAGTTATGGATATCATACAAAATCTAGAGGCGCCCCATATTGTGCATAACCTGCAGCCACAATGCACACACTCAAACACAGGGTAATGCAAGCATAGCATATTATTAAGCCCTGCATGTAACAAGAGTGGGGTGAGGGGGCGCACACTCTGCTACCTATAGATCACACACGTCCACTGTATATACACACATATTTGACATGCACATGGGATGTCAGCACAAGGATTTGGGTCTTGTCAAAGCAGTAGAAATTTAAAAGAGAGCCACTGTTTCGGGACTAGTCCTGAAGGCCAAGTGATCTGAGAGGTGCCCCTAGGGTGCCTTATGAATAATCAAGAATGTTCTCACTGCATGCCACAGATAGCACCTGCCAACTGCCACACCGGAGAATCATCCCCTGCAGAAGTGCTGCTGTTGAGCTCAAGAAGAAGCACCAAGTACTTACCGGAGTGCCAGAGTGAGCTGCACCATGAGCAGAGAAAAAACACCAGCCTCGTGTTGCGAACCACCAAACAGCGCGCTGCATGGCTATCTGCAGCGTACCTCCTTCGAACACTGCAGTGTGCTACATGGAAACTACCTGCTACTGGTGAAGTGGCCACATGAGGGCTGTATGCCTCCTGATGCTTCTCCATCAAACTCATGCAGGCGGCCTACTCCCAAATAAAATAATATAGAGGCTTCAGTAGGTTGGGAAATAATGGCTGCAGTTAATTCAATATTGACTTAAAGCTCAGGCCTATTCTGGACATTTTATTAGGGGCCCTAAATCATTTTGACAGGTGCGTTATAGATAATCCGCCATTTTTATGACCCTTCCATAGTCATAAATTATTTTGACTGACCTTAATGAACTAGTTTGACATTTTAGGCTCCACCAAATTCTTCAAAACCATAAATCACTTTGTGAATTATTGCCATACCATTACCTGTCAATCAAAAATCAACTTGCCATAAATCAATCAAATGTTTTGTTGACAAATGAGAGTATTTACTTTGGCATTTATCCTTTAGTGTGTGTGTGGGTAAGGGTACTCCTTTTAGGTTTAACTTGATACACTTGATGGTTCTGTGTCCCACCACAGCAGACCTGGGCTATAAGCGCTGTGTTCCGTGTAAACTTCTCTATTAGAAAACTATTTTTCAACCCTCCCCAGAGTGGCGCAAAGAAAACACAAACACCAGGCAAGGCTCCGGAACAGATGAAATGTGTTTTGAGGTACCAAGGTTTATTGGCATGCCAAGGCAGAAGGCAGACGCACATCCCAGTGTTACGTCTTACATGCTGGCATCTTCTGCCCTGAAGCATATAAGTCAGGCACTTATATATGTTAATAAGTGCTGTCACAGCACAACCCCAAAAGGGGACACAGTCCAAACATGGGCATGCACATACAAAAGAAATGCTGCATACACAAAACTTAAAGTTCATAGTGTAAAAATATACACAATGCAGTGTGAGCATGAACACGTGAACAGACAACAGGTGGTCCCTAAAGAAAAGGGGCTGGGTTGCTGACTAGCTGAACTAAAAGTGCGAGACCGAGCTAAACTTAACAACGTGGCTTGGAGAGGTTTGTTTGTACAACTGGCATAGGTGTCAGAAAGGTCAGTAGGGAAGTCTTACTGGGATTCAGATAATGGAGGAGAGAATTGGAACTAAAGTATCATATCTATAGGTACATACATGTGAATATATATTTTTCCCGACAATCTCTCCTTTTTGATAGTAATATCATACTTGATTGAAAAAAAAAATATATATATACATTGCGGAAGCATAGTAATAACGTATCAATAAAATACATATCTTGGGATGGCATTACAGATGAAACACATACAGGGAGTGCAGAATTATTAGGCAAATGAGTATTTTGACCACATCATCCTCTTTATGCATGTTGTCTTACTCCAAGCTGTATAGGCTCGAAAGCCTACTACCAATTAAGCATATTAGGTGATGTGCATCTCTGTAATGAGAAGGGGTGTGGTCTAATGACATCAACACCCTATATCAGGTGTGCATAATTATTAGGCAACTTCCTTTCCTTTGGCAAAATGGGTCAAAAGAAGGACTTGACAGGCTCAGAAAAGTCAAAAATAGTGAGATATCTTGCAGAGGGATGCAGCACTCTTAAAATTGCAAAGCTTCTGAAGCGTGATCATCGAACAATCAAGCGTTTCATTCAAAATAGTCAACAGGGTCGCAAGAAGCGTGTGGAAAAACCAAGGCGCAAAATAACTGCCCATGAACTGAGAAAAGTCAAGCGTGCAGCTGCCACGATGCCACTTGCCACCTGTTTGGCCATATTTCAGAGCTGCAACATCACTGGAGTGCCCAAAAGCACAAGGTGTGCAATACTCAGAGACATGGCCAAGGTAAGAAAGGCTGAAAGACGACCACCACTGAACAAGACACACAAGCTGAAACGTCAAGACTGGGCCAAGAAATATCTCAAGACTGATTTTTCTAAGGTTTTATGGACTGATGAAATGAGAGTGAGTCTTGATGGGCCAGATGGATGGGCCCGTGGCTGGATTGGTAAAGGGCAGAGAGCTCCAGTCCGACTCAGACGCCAGCAAGGTGGAGGTGGAGTACTGGTTTGGGCTGGTATCATCAAAGATGAGCTTGTGGGGCCTTTTCGGGTTGAGGATGGAGTCAAGCTCAACTCCCAGTCCTACTGCCAGTTCCTGGAAGACACCTTCTTCAAGCAGTGGTACAGGAAGAAGTCTGCATCCTTCAAGAAAAACATGATTTTCATGCAGGACAATGCTCCATCACACGCGTCCAAGTACTCCACAGCGTGGCTGGCAAGAAAGGGTATAAAAGAAGGAAATCTAATGACATGGCCTCCTTGTTCACCTGATCTGAACCCCATTGAGAACCTGTGGTCCATCATCAAATGTGAGATTTACAAGGAGGGAAAACAGTACACCTCTCTGAACAGTGTCTGGGAGGCTGTGGTTGCTGCTGCACGCAAGGTTGATGGTGAACAGATCAAAACACTGACAGAATCCATGGATGGCAGGCTTTTGAGTGTCCTTGCAAAGAAAGGTGGCTATATTGGTCACTGATTTTTTTTGTTTTGTTTTTGAATGTCAGAAATGTATATTTGTGAATGTTAAGATGTTATATTGGTTTCACTGGTAATAATAAATAATTGAAATGGGTATATATATTTTTTTGTTGAGTTGCCTAATAATTATGCACAGTAATAGTCACCTGCACACACAGATATCCCCCTAACATAGCTAAAAGTAAAAACAAACTAAAAACTACTTCCAAAAATATTCAGCTTTGATATTAATGAGTTTTTTGGGTTCATTGAGAACATGGTTGTTGTTCAATAATAAAATTAATCCTCAAAAATACAACTTGCCTAATAATTCTGCACTCCCTGTATTTTGTCATCTAGGTATACACCTATGAGGTATTCATTATTTAAACATAGACAAAATGATATGCTAGTATCCAATGCATTCATGTGTTATGGGTCTATAGCCATTAAATCAAACATTTCTTTATGTGCTTCCTCTACATCTTGTTGTATACTAAGATATCTGTGGGCTAGCTCCTGCTCTGTAGGAGGGAGAACTTTAACTGCAGAAATCGAATAGCTGCTTTTACTACAGAATTGCTGGAGCACTGCAAAAGTTATTGCTATATATATATGAAGTCTTTCTGTTACTCAGTTCTAAGCTACTTTCTCTAATTGTCAGTGAAGCAATGGCACGCAGTGTGCTGTCCTCTGTTTCTCCTACTGGTCTGCAGTCGTTTTGTTCAGGGGCAGCTTTATGGACCTGCCTTGCGGTGTCCTCTTCGGTCTATTTTTCTGCAAGTGTGACTATCACCTTTCTTCGAGACTACTTTGTGTGCTTCCCTCAACTGCATCAGTTGGTGTCACCTGACACTTGATGAGGAGCTCTCAGTGTGGTTCTTAGGAATGGTTTGGTCTGTCTCCCCCTTTCCTGGTATGTTGCGCTGCTGCACAGGTTGCAGGTGCTCATCTGTTGCAGGCACGCCGGTCTTGGTTGTTGTTGGTGGGCATCAGCACATAGTGCTGTGAATCCACTCAGGACATCCTGGTACCTTCACTGCCATCCGCGTCACCAGGAGTACGAGGTGTGGTCCAGTCCACCTAGAACTAAGAGAAACATCTTTTATTTTTCTCACCATGACTATGTCTCCAGCTTTAAAAGGATGTGTGTGCTCTGAGGACGGATGGGGCAAGGCTTCCTTCACCTGGAGATGGTGATGCTTCAAGACTGATGACAATTTTATAGCATAGTCAGAAATGTTTTCATCTGTCCACAGCAGTGCTGCTTGAGATGCTGGGAGAGGCAACCTCAACCCCACAGACATAGGCCGCCCCATCAGTACCTCATGGGGGGGACAAAAGGGTTGTCCTAGATGGAGTTGCCCTTATGGCATGCAGCACTAAAGGCAGAGCATCAGGCCATTTCAGGCCTGTTGCATCAGTTGTTTTTGCTAATCTATTTTTTATAGTGGAGTTCATCCTCTCCACCTGTCCTGAACTTTGGGGGTGGTAAGGGGCATGCAGTTTCCACTCTATTCCCAAACATTCACACATCTTTTGCACCACTGCAGCCACAAATTCACCCCCTCTGTCGCTATTAACACCCTGGGGACCCCAAATCGGGGTATGATATCTTTCATCAAGCATTGCACCACAGTTGCCGCATCATTCTTCCTTGTGGGAAACGCCTCCACCCATTTTGAAAATTGATCCACACACACCAGCAAATATTTGAATCCATTCACTGGGGGCATATAGGCAAAGTCTATTTGGACATTGGTAAACGGCCCCTGTGGTACTGGTAAGTGATCATGTGTAGCAGGGGACCAGCCTTTAGTATGTTGGGCACAGACAAGACATTGGGAGCAGAATTGTGCAGTGAAGGCTGTTATCCCTGGTGCAAACCATTCCAGTCTAATTATCTCATTCATCCCCCCTTGTGCCATGTGAGTGGGTCCATGAGCAAGCCTTGTAAGGGGAAGGAACATACTACGTGGACCCACAGGTCTCCCATCCTGGTGGACCCACAATCCCTCATCATTTTGCAAACACCCAGCATCAGTCCACACTCTTTCCTCAGCTAGTGCTGCAGACCATTGTGCTTCCTTTACATCAGCTAGTAACAACTGTCTCTGAATAAGCTGAATTTTAGGAATGCTTTTTGCCATTAGGGGCACCATTTGTATTGGCTATAACATGCTTTCTCTTGCTGCTGTGTCAGCCTTGGCGTTTCCTCTGGCTATCTTGGTGTTAGCCCCTGTATGTGCCTCGCATTTTATGACTGCTATGCTGTTGGGTAGTAGTATTGCTTTTAACAAGTTCTTTACTAAAAGGCCATTTTGGATGGGGCGCCCTGCTGCTGTTATGAAACCACGATACTGCCACAGCTGGCCAAAATCATGGACAACTCCAAAGGCATAACGTGAGTCAGTATAAATGTTAACACTTTTCCCATCGGCTAGGATGCATGCTCTTGTTACAGCATACAGCTCAGCTTGCTGGGCATATGTGCCAGGGGGCAGAGCTGCACTTTCAATTATGGTGTCTACTGTTGTTATCGCATACCCTGCTCTGTAATCGGTGTCTGTTAGTCTACTGGAGGAACCATCAGTGTACCACTCATAGTCTGCCTTTTCTAGAGGTGTCTGTTGTAAATCTGGTCTGGGTGTGGTGCATGTTTCTACAACCTCAACACAATCATGGTCAGGGGTCTCATCAGAATCACCTATGGCAGGTAATAATGTTGCCAAATTAACAGGGGGGCATTTTTTAATGGTAATATTAGTGTTAGACAACAACGTGACCTCATAACCTGTGCGCCTGGCTGCCGAAAAATGCTGTGTTGCTGCTGATGACAACAACAACTGTACCGAATGTGGCACATGAACAATACAAGGGTAGTCCATCACAATGGGAGACAACCTCTCTACCATCACAGCGGCTGCCGCCACTGCTCTCAAACAGGCTGGATGCTCAGTCACTGCCGAAGGCAAAGTCACAGAGTAATACGCCACAGGTCTTTTTCCAGAGCCATGCTGCTGTGTCAGTACACCATTTGCAATGCCATCTTGCTCTGACACATAGAGATGGAAGGGTAGTTTTTAATCAGGGAGCCCCAATGCTGGCGCAGTACACAATGTCCCTTTCAGTTTCTTGAAACATTCTGCAAGTTCATTAGTCCATACAATGTTGTTAGGTGCATCCTGTAGTGTGCATTTCCTCAAGAATGCATCATAGGATCTGTACTCAGGGATCCACTGGCGGCAGTAGTTCATCATCCCCAGGAAGGGCATCATTCCTTTCTTGGTGGACAGTGGCTGCATGCTTTGAATCATTTTTATTCTGTCAGGTGATATGCAGCGCGTACCTTTGGATACCACATAACTAAGGTAAGTCACCTCTTTTTGGCAGCACTGAAATTTTGACAATGAGGCTTTGTGTCCTCTCTTCTGGAGGTGGTTCAGCAGAGCTACAGTGTCTTTTTCACAAGCCTCTAGTGATGGGGATGCCACAAGCAGATCATCAGCGTACTGCAAGATGACACTGTTGCCTTCCAGGTGTAGACTGTCCAGGTCTCTCTTTACTGCCTGTGCATAGACCGTGGGACTCTCTGTGAAGCCTTGGGCCAATCTTGTGAAAGTGTACTGGGTATCTTTTATTGTGAAGGCAAAGAGGTACTCACTCTCTGGATGGACTCTAATACTAAAAAACGCACTTGAGAGATCTATAACTGAGAAGAACTCTGCTTCTGCAGGTATAGAAGATAATATAGTATTGGTGTCAGGCACAACAGGTGCTAAGGGAACCACAATGTTGTTTATCTGGCGTAAATCCTGTATGAATCTATACTGCCCAGTGTTGCCCTTGGGCAACGGAATTATTGGACTGTAACAGGGGCTAGTGGTCTTTTTAATGATACCCTGTTGTAAAAGAGACTCAATCACAGGTTTTATTCCCTCCTCTGCCTGAGGTGACAGTCTGTACTGACGCACATAAGGTAGTTCTGCATTTTCCTTAAGCTTCACTTTATGGGGAGGGCATGTTTTTAACAATCCTGCCTCATTTTTGTGTTTTGCCCAAACCTTTGAGTTCACTTGTTCTAGGACCTTGTTTTTTGTCAGCTGTAAAGCCATATTCCCTTCAAGCTTGTCAAAAACTGCAGTCCTGTCATTTCTGAGCATACACAACGTCCAACACCATCCTTCTCCATCTCCCAACACAGACACAACTCCCAGAGGAAATGTAAAGTCCTTAGTTCTTGGTAAGACCCGGACACGTTGGACCGTGGGGCCCAAATCTTTAGGGTAAAATCCTGGTGCTACAGCTATAGACACATGTGGTTCTGAAGCTGGTACTTGAAATAACCTCTCTTCCTGTGATCCTAGCTTAATGCTGACAGCACAACCCTCTTTTCCTACATACAATGTGTCTTCATGCAACTCCATTGTCTAGTACAAATATTTGTCTGCCATGTAGGCGTACCATTCAGGCACTGGGCCTGTAAAAAATGCTGCAGTACAGTGTCTTGGCCCAGGTACTAATGCCAACTGTACTAACTTGGTCATCAAGTCAATCTCAATGTCAGTGCTGTATTTAAACAATTCTTGAAACATGTCATTGTAGAAATCTCCCTGTAACGGGGTCCATTGGTAGCGTGTTGGAGAGAGAGACAAAACTGGGTTTGGACATAACATAGAGTCCTCACTCAATTTGCAAGCTGTAAGTGCTCTATTAGCCAATTCTAATCTGTCCTCAGGCACTTGTAAGTAAATCCCATTTTGTGAAAAATATAATGTTGCATGCAATTTACAGAGGAGGTCTCTTCCCAGCAAATTGATGGGTGCATCTGGTGACAGGAGAAACTGATGGGTCGTTGTGAAATCCTCAACAGAAACTGGAAGGGGTTCTGATAACTCTTCATGCATCAGCATTCCATTTACAGCTACAGTAGTTACTGTTTTACCACTACTGGGACCCAATTTGTTTCTTACTGCAGAGATAGTTGCACCACTGTCTATTAGGAAATCAATTTCCTTACCTCCTACCTTAATTGGGAACATGGGATTCTCCTCAGGCGTGTCAGATACCTTCATCATAAAGCACTGTGTTCGCCGGTTTTCTGTTTGGGTCATCTCTCTCTCCATGTGGTCCTATGCTGATCCATGTCGTTCCTGAAAGGGATTCCTCAGGGAGTGCTGTGTTTGCTTGATGTCTCTAGGCATGGGTGGTGCTGATGGCTGGACCTTGTCCCTGTCAAACCTGTCATACCTGTTGTTTCTGTCTTTTCTCTCATACCGGTCATTTCTGTCTCTTCTCACTCTATAATTTTTACAGTTTCGTCCCCAGTGCCCATACCTCAGGCAAACATAGCACTGATCCCTAGCCATGTCTCTTCTCTGGTATCCTTGTCCTTCATCCTGTCTATTATGCGCCCCCTGATAGTACATTCCCTCTGGCTCCTCCTCTTGCTGTACTTGTTGCAACATCATTCCTTTGTCAGTTTTAGCTGAGTCCTTCTTTACTTTAAAAATACCATCCCTTTCCATAGTTGCCAGAAGTGTGCACAACTCTTGATATCCTTTAGCAGACCTGTCAGGGTGGCATAGTTTACAACTATGGGCCACAGATGCTAATAATCCATTCATAAGGGTCTGAGTTGCCAATACTTTATATGCCTCTGTCGTGCGTGGTACACCTGCACTATTATCCCATGCTTCATTGAACCTTAGGATGTAATCAGCCACTGATTCCCCTGATTTCTGCAACGTGGCTGTTACTTGAGAAAAATCACCATGTTTTACTGCTAAGCCATTTATTGTGTCCCTGACAGACTCTAACCAATTCATCAATCTATTTTCTGTGACATCCATATTATTAGTCAGTATTGTCCAGTCCCTCTCCTGTGGAATTTGGAACGCACTCTTTACTAAAGACCATCTGCTACCACATCCTAGTTTTAGTAACATGTCTACGTCTCTGGGAAGGGGGGTATAAGCAATGCATATTTTATGGAGCCATTCATAATATTTCACACTGGCTGTGAATGGGTCTGGGGCATCCTTAGCCATTTGAGCTGCTTCCAAGGGGGTCCATGGTTTTAACATTGCTGTCCCTCCTAACACTATTTTTGGTGCAGTCATTCTAGCGTTTAATAGTGCATCATCAGTATAGGAGTTCTCACCCTTTCCTTTTAGCGCCCGTGTGCAAGACTGTGTAAGTATCAGACGTTCTCTGCTATCTATCTTATCCTGGAGATTATGAATGGAGCGTTGTATTTTCTCCCTTTCTGTGTTCACTTCTTCCTGGAACACGTCTGTCTCCCGCCTTAGGTGAGCTAACTGCCTGTGTTCCTCCTCATTGTTTTTTCCTTGTGCACTCATCCCTAAATCCTCCCTTAGAACAAAAGTGGAAGTTGGTACAGGGGTTTCAAAAGCAAGCGGTATGTCCCCCCAAAGGACAGGTGTCTATTCAGGACCGGTGCTGTGGCACCACCTTCTCTGGCACTAGTTGGCATGTCAGATACCCTAGTTAAATCACCCTCCAGGGAAATAAGGCACACAGGGCATGCCTTGTTTTGGACCCAGAGCCTGCTTGTGTGTGTTATTTCTTTCACAATGTACATAGGGGCCTGAAAGTGATGGGTAAATTGAAGTTGTTGGAGGAGGTGGAATTGGCCCTGCAGAATGGATGCTTTGATCCAATCTTAGGGGGCTGCTCTCATTGTTATTTCTACCTGTGTTCCAGGAATTGAACTCACTATTCACATCCAATCTCTGTCTTTTCCTTTCTTCCTCTGTAAATAACAGTATCTCTTCCTCAGTTAATGTACTACTCATTATTTGCTCATTATTCCCTCCTTCGCCCATTTTTACATAAAGGCCATGAGGCTTGGAGGTGATAAACAGTTTCTTCAATTTATTTATATCAATATACTCCTGGCGGTGAGTCCAAATACACAGCAGAGCAGCAGCCCTTCTCGAAGTAGTGGCATTTGGTATTGTTTAACTCTGTCTACTTCATCTATTGTCAAACCACAGTGGTTACATAGTGACAAAAATTGCTGCTCTGTTTGCACATAGTTACTTATTTCCAATAAACATTGGCTATATGTTGTGGGCCAATCCTTTGCTAGTTCTAGCTCCTTTTTATTATGTTTTTCGCATTCCCTGTTCACCACTGCCACTGTAGAACAGTCTCTGGACTCTGTGGAGACTATTTCCTGGCCTTTTCTTTTTGAAAGGAGAGCTTTCTTCTTAGCAATGGAAAGCCACTGCTGCAAGCAATCGCTTATGTAGTGTGAATCCCATGATGGGTCACCCCGTAATTCTATAGTTTCTGTCAATAGTTCAATATCCTCTACTTCAAGAGAACCAAATCTAGGCCACTTCCTGTTATTCCCTTTCCAAGTCCAAACTAGCGCGCAGAAAGGTGTCACATATTCCAGACAATTTGTATCTTCTAGAACCTGGGCTGCAGGGCTATCTGGAGGTAATTTGAAACCTTTCTCTCCTGTCAACTGTTTAAACAACTTTTTAGTCTTTTTCAGCATTCTAGGGCTTACCACCATTACATTTCCTTTAGACTTGCCACTGCCCATTGAGCCCTTCCCTCACAATTTTATAATCTGAAAAAATAAACACAATGGTTGTATCCTGCAAAAAAATTGTTAAACAGGGGAAAAATGTTATGCGGTGGTGGATAGAGAGAGAAATAGAGAAACCAAGAGCTGTTCACAATTTAGAGGCACAACATAAAAAAAAAATCTTGTCTATTGCAGTGCTGCACTACTTTACAAATAATTCAAAATCATTGCAATGAAACATAGTGACACATTTAAACTTAATCAACACATAATTCAAATACAGCCATTGATCAATGACAGACTATTTGTGCGCATTTCAAAATCATTTCCTGTGTTCCGGCGCCAACCGATCAAATACTTCCCAAGCTACACTCCAGGAGGGTTTTAATTAATTAATTAATTTATTTTCTCTCTGGGATTCCCGTTAAACAAAAACAAAATTCTCTTCTTTCTGTTCAGGATCTCCTGCGTGGAATTACAATTCGCCGTACAAATTTGCCACTATCATTTAACGCAATGATACGGATAACTTTGTTACTCCTCAGTCACCTATTTAAGAAAAAAATTATCTTCAGTCTGGCCAGGTTCTCCTACGTGGAATTACAATTCGCCGCACGAATTTGCCACTATCATTTAATGTAATGATACGGGTAACTTAGTTACTCCTCAGTCACCTATTAAATAGCCAGCTATTTTTTTTTTATTTATATCAATCCCCAGTTTAACTCTTAGCTAAGCGTTGAAAGGCCACAACAACAGGCATTCAATTAACTTACCCGTGGTGGCATTTCACACGTCCCACTCCCGACATTCTCCAGCTTTTTTTTTCTCCCGACGCCCACAGTTTCAGGTGTGGCCTCCCTATCAATCTTGAGTTCATTTACGCCACGCCGCCAGCGGGTTACCGCCCAGTGGTAGCTCCCCTCCAGGTTTCAGTCCATTCATTTGCAACCTGCCAGCCTCAAGGCTGTCCATAAATTGGCCCAGAAAACCTGTGTCCCTTCAGGGGACAGGTGTATACCATTGCTGTGAAAGTATTCCTCTGTAGATTGATGAGGATGTGCCTGATGCTCGGGTGCATTTTGAAATTGTTGAAAATACACCAGGCCTCCCACTGGCTGTTGGTGTTTCATGCCCTTCGCCACCTTTTGGTGCTCTTTGCATCCACTGCCCCTCTTCTCGGCTGAGTGGGTAGGTTGCCTTTTACTGGGCACACCCTTTGTTTTTTTCACACGCCTCTCACTTCTGTGCACTCCTTCTCTAGCCTTAGCGGGTTTCTGTTTCAGGGGGGCACGCCTTCGCCCCAAACTGGGCGAGAGACTAAAAGAGCCAAGGCCTGTGAGATTGAGTGTGAAGACCAAACATGGTGCGGTGGGGAGGGGGCGGGCATACAGGCTTCACACATACGAAGTACCTGGAACTCTGGATCTGGCATTGGGGGACACTCAGAAAGAGGGGGGGGCATAAGTGACAGGCGGAGATGTATCTGAGCTAGCCAGAAAGGCCCCAAGAAGCATTAGGACATTATTATAGGTATCCTTGCATTATTGTAGTTAGAGTATAATTCTAAGTTCTCTGTGTAATATAGTAGTTGTCTTTAAACAAAGGGACACTGGGCTGGACATTACTCTTATTGTGCCGCTAGGGGTGGGGGCAACTTTCTGAGCCTTTGTACACCCACACTAATCTTCCTGAGAAGCCAGTGACTGCTTGCCCTCTCTACCAGTGAGAGACAAGCGCAGAAAGAGTTCTACTTGGTCCAGTTTGCACAGCCATAGTAGGGGCCTGGGACATCAGTGGTGAAAGGTCTTGACAAACATGGTTGTGGAATCCTGAAGTGGTGCCAACACATGCACACAAAAACAGTTGCATGCCTTGATTCTACGACAGTGTGTGCCACCTTGTAAAGGTGTTGTGACTCAGGATCTTTATGTGATACATTGCACAAACATCAAGTTGTTTTGCTCATACCCACATCTTTACATTGGGTTGTTCGAGAAGGATGCATGATGCCAAATGTGCACACGTCATGGCTCAATATGTAGGGGGGTGTTCAAATGTTTCAATACCTGTGACTCTGCAATACCTACACTATGGACATCCAAACAAAAACATCCTATCCCGTGGGGATGATTCCCAATATTCACTTTCTACCATATAATTATTTTTGATCTTTTAAATGTATACAGATAACTCCTCCTGTAGATATTGTTGATGCATTTCAGCCACACTATATTTGTAGGCCTCTTCAGGACTTAGAAAGACAGAAGTACCTTAAATCAATAAATGCCAGTAGCGTGCTAAGTACCTTAAGACAAAAATCACTGCCAGTTTACAAATCGCAGGAGAGGAACCCTCTATAGCCGCAAGGCATGGCAGCACTTCTCGGTGAAAACTATCTTCAGGTTCCGAACTGCGGGAGAACCCTCTCTCTGCCCGAGAATCTATTGGTCACCGCGTGCAGCTTGGTTGCCTGTGGAGAGCTGGTGGCTATACTTGCTCTAGCCTGGTGGCTATGGAATTAGCCGGTCCTCCTAACTACAATATCGAATCTGTGTTCCGAATGTACATTATTTTCTGAATTGTCCCAGCACTACCCGTTTCTCTTGCTTAAATGTTACCACTGTATTACAATTCCGTCTTGCTATTAGCTTACCACGTGGTAAACCCCACTGTAAATTTAAAGAGTGTGACCTGTAATGTGTAGACAAAATATTACCTGGAGTTTTCTCACGAGAAAGAGATGTTTCTAAATTCTCACTTTTCACTTCAATTTTAAAACAAAAATGTATTATTTAAACAATTATTCTCTTCTTTTTTTACAAACAGCTCACATTTTCGAATTCCCAGAAGAAATTATTTAAAAAAAAAAGACCATCAATATATCTGTATCACACAACTAAAGTATATTGTTGTTTACAACTAAGTTGTTCTCCCCACTGCTTCATCAGGTGGTTAGAGTAACCCACTAAAACATCCATAATCACATTCCTCGAATACACCTAAGAAGGGATGGGTCAAAGTACAATGCTAGATCATCTCTATAGTTCATATGCACGTTCTCATTCAATCTTTATTTTGGATGCTGGCTGATGGGGATCAAACGTTCGTCGTTACCATCAGGGCCCCCTGTGATAGGTAGATCACACTGCCCTGGACTGCACCACGGCGCATCTATCACAATGAATTGGGTGCACTAGCTCAGCTGCAAACCTACACCTGCTCAGACTACAGAGCATTATGGAAGAAGACTGGCTGTTCCAAGCAGATAGGACAGCGGTTCCCAACCTGTGGTGCGGGGACGACTGGGGGTCTGGCGAAGCCTCCCCAGGGGGGGGGTCCGTGACTGCTGAGAAAATGAAATATTAACAGGTTAGGTGCCCAGTTTTTCATTAATGAGTCAGTGGGGGGGGGGGGGGCGAATTACAATGATTCAGTGGGGGTCCCCAGGCTCTAGTACTGATAAAGTGGCGGGGTCACAGAAGTCAAAAGTTAGGGAACCACTGCCTACATGTGAAAAAGCAGGGATTCCCCTTAAGGTAGGTACCATGAGTGGCCACCACACCTGCCTAGATGGACATCTGGGTGGAGTCTGTGGTCTCTTTCGCCCCTTCAAAGTGCTGCCCTGAAAGCAATGGCTGTGCGACAGCCGTGTGTGGCGCAGTTAAACGCGAACAGCTCCTTATATAAAAAGTGTGGGCAGAGCGCGGTACGTGCTTCGGTGTGGGAGCACGCATTGGTGCCCCCGTCACAGCACGCAACTGGGCGCCTCTATTCCGTGCATATCTTTAGAACACCCTCGGTGGGATAGGTGGGTGGGTTCCGGTGACTCGCACTTAATTTCTTGGTTTTAGCCGGGTCACACAGACTGCAATGCTTTTGTCTTGTGTACAGTAAACTCACTGTAAAAATTGTTCCATGCCAGGATGCGGGAGAGGGTCATGGGAGTAACCCAGTAGTTGTACTCAGTCTAATGGGTCCCGGCACCACTGCGTTTATGACAATTAGCCGGGAGGGAGAGGCTGGGATACCCCAAAACCCACGAGGGCTGGTTGGCAACTGCGTTAAGGGAGCAATGAACTATGAACGCCGCACCCCCCGGGGATGGATACGTGTACCACATTTAAGCTTAATAGTGGGGCGGGACCCCACAGACAGCCCATTAAGGGCGGGGATCATAATAAGGCGCGTTAATTACTTAAGGAATGTAGTGCACCTGGACACGGAAATCTAAATGAGATCAACAGGTTGTGTCCTATAGAAAAGTCACTGCCAGGTATGGCACCATCATTAAAGGTTTCTTTTCCGCAGTGGGCCTAGCCAACTGCAATTTGAGTTTAACTTACTCAGGTTGAGGGACTTCTTGCGTTAACGAGGCGAGATACAATTAACTGGGACCAGACCAGCACGTTCATGGACGCACTTTGAGCAGATCCTAAGGTGTTACCTTTTACGAGACGACATGCAGCAGTCGTGACAGGTGTTTATACTATTTTAATCGAAAAAGAAACGGTTCGCGATGGGCAACCAAGGCT
This sequence comes from Pleurodeles waltl, assembly GCF_031143425.1. Lineage (NCBI taxonomy): Eukaryota > Metazoa > Chordata > Amphibia > Caudata > Salamandridae > Pleurodeles > Pleurodeles waltl. The sequence continues at coordinate 991,506,534 of NC_090440.1, forward strand.
CATTATGCCCACGAGTAGGTGTCCCTTAGAAGCGACGCACGCGTGGTTCTGAAGGCGATTTTGAAGTCAGCATGGAGTCCGGCTCAGTCTGGATGTGGTCCGTCTTTGCGGTAAGCCATTCGAGGCGAAAACATGGTTAGGGTTTACCCTGCTACTGTATCCTGTCTCCTGAGGACACCCTTCTCATTGGCTTAGAGTGGCGGCTGTAAAACCTTTACAGTATTTACTGCTCGAGTATGGACTTCTCAGGGTCTTCTTGACATACCTCACAATCCCCCCCCCCCACAAGTGGCATTTCAAAATGCCACCCCTCCCCTAAATACATTACGTCATTAACTCATGGGACACGTTCTTATGGAAAAATTTTACTTTTATTACATACATTTTAACTTTTATAAAAAGTCTTCAAAGAAGCAGTACACCGCAGAAGTACACACCCCTGCTACAAAGGTACATTTTAAACAACTCTTAGAGTTTAGTTAAACACCTGGGGGGCAAAATGCCCCAATATTGACATTTTGTTCACATCACCTCAACCTTCCCCGGGAAGAAAATATCCCAACGGGAAAACAAGGTATTCATTCAGCTTATATACACATGTCTACACTTCGGGTACAAAAATAAAGCTTAATCGTGTGACCCCTTCAAAAAGCCCCACAGGTTGCAGGAGGCAGGCTGGGGGCATTGTGGTCCCATTTAACGAGTGCAGCGTCCGTTTCGATACAGTTCGTCATTTGGTCTCGTCGTTAGTATGCAACAAATGCGACATTCGAAGTCTGTTCGGAAGCCAGAAAGTTATTGTGATATCAGCAACAAACAATTGGGAGCGAGCGGTAGGGTAAGGCAGCCAGCACCCATAAAGTTAGTCAATGGTGGCAGGGATGATGTCTTTATAAAAAAAGAAGAAAAAAAAAAAAAGAGGGGGTGCAAGATTACTACACAAGGCCTCTATAAGAGAAGGGAGGGCTCGGGGATAAGTAAGGCACGTTGGTTTGCAGCAGACGGTGAAGTGTACAAAGTTCATTAAAAAAAGTGGTGCGTAATCTTGCGGGTAAGAATGTTAAGGGCTGAGAGGCATCGAAGGACAGAAAGTATTTTTAAGGGCGGTGGGCACTAAGTTTATGTTCAGTCGGGAAGACACACTCGTAGTCGGGCTCCAGATGTTGGCGCGGGGGCCTCTTGTCCCCAGGTGGCTCCGCATCTCGTCACTCAGAGCCCCCAGGGTGCGGTGTCCACGCTGCGTTAGTCATGTCCATTCAGGAATAGGAGGGGGCGTCTCCTCGGCCCCCACCCTCCTCGGCGCCGCCAGCTCCACACACCTGCAGACTGAAAAGAGGAAAGTTGTGAGGATGAGGGCAGATGAGAGGAGGTCCGCAGACAGCCTGGCGCCAGTCAGCCCCTCCCCGCCACCCCTTGATAAGCAACAGACCCGTCTCATTGGCGCAGCGCAAGGGCCGCCCTAACTCCTTACAGATGGGGTTACAGCCTCACTGGCGCCAGCCTGGCTGCGCCGAGAGGAAAAAAACACAGCTCTCGGGGCCGGGCCAGCCAGCTGCAGAGCGCGCCCTGGCCACAATAACAGGGGCCGTTTGTGGGTGGGAGGGGAGGGGCAGGATCCTTGACTGGAGGGTGTACATCTGTGGTTATGTAGGCATGGTATGCATCCGTCCTCGTGACAACAGGCTGTTTATGCATGCCCTATGATCTGTTTAAGTATGAGACAATTTACAAGATCACCAAGTTTAAAATAATCTTACTTATTTAGCTATTAGATACTCAATGAGGAATAGTTCCGCGTTTACTGCAAATGGGAATTCATATAACTGGTAATTGAAAATAATCTTTATCTGTTTTAGCCATGCTTATGGGTCAGATTAAGTTTAACAGTGTGTTTCCCAAAAATTGCCAGGAAGCATTGTGGCTGCAGGTTATGCACAATATGAATTTGTCACCTCTAGATTTTGTATTACATCTACTACCTTTCTTCAACTGAACTTTTTTTCTGCAAAACTGTAGGGGTACTTAATATATTTAACATGCCAACTTTTATACCGACATGCGCAGCAACAATATTGTAATGCAATGAGTCTCGCATTTGCTTGCAATTGTCTAAATTCATCACCTACAAAGAGAAAGGGGCGGGGCACCGGTAAAAAAACTGCGCGGTGCGGTAAAATAACCGGCAAGGGCCTTGGGCTCACCTTATATGCCAATCAACAGGCTGGTCTTAGTTAGTGGCACATACTCCGCTCCTCCTGCGTCGCCGTCAGGCCGGGGGCGAAGTCACTGGTCTGTTGAGAAAGGCAAGATAACGTTAGACTACACGTTTTTTATACTTTAAAGACGCTATACGAGAAAGACACGATCTTTCTGAACTGCCACTACTCACATGCACTTTTTGTCGGTGACTCACACCACTAACAAATTAACCAACCCTCCCTATAATGTTTTTTTTTTTTTATGTATAGAACCATTTGCTCGCACAATAAATTTACATGGTTAACTATCGTAGTCTATTGAGTACACACTAGGTACCTTGCTTACTTTCGGGAAATAAAACACTCAGCCGTAACAACTATGACATCTCTTTAGTATTAGCCGTGAAAGGCATCACTACATTACATGTCTAGTAAAACACGTCGGCTCAAGAACCACTATCTGAACTATACCACCATTTCCAGGAGAATCAACGCAGACTTACTTTAAGGGACAGTAGGGTGGGCTCGGATTCTTGCTCGGGCCCCTCCTTGGCCTCTTCGTCCAGTACGATCTGAAGATCAAAGATATAGTCGATGACATGCTGCAGGATTTCCACCTGGCTGAGTTGGGAGCCCTGGGGGATGCCAGGTACCAGTTCCCGCAGTTTGGAGTAGCAGTCACTCATGGTGTAAAGAAGGCTCATAGGCTCCTCCAGCGGGCCCCCCTTAGAGCCACTGCCCCGGGCAATGGCCAGACTCTGTTCCGAGAGGCAACAAACTGCCTCGTAGCAACTGCGCATGGAGCGGACCGGGCTGATGGCCTTCATGGCGTTGTGTCACGGAGTGTGGCCCCAGGCGACCCTGGAAGAGGAGCTAAGGCGATCCGGACTCAGAGGGGGGTGGGCGAAGAGGGTATGAAGACCACAAGAACCTCCTGGCAAACGGAGAACCTGGACTTCGTCACGTCAAACCAGAGCGGAATATATGCAGTCAGGTCAGACACCCAAAGATGATTCGCAGCAAAAATGTAGCAAGTCCTGTCAATGAGAGCTGAGCTGCTCTTTATATAGCAGCTGCCAAAACATGGGCCCGCCCCCAGCCCCTCACTGACCACGCCCCCTCTCCAGCTGACAGCCAACTGCGTCCAGGAAAACTATTGAAAGCAACTGGTTCAATGGGGAAAACAGATTCTAAACTGGCGCGGGGTGACAAGCTCGTCAACAGATCAAAGCACCCCTAGGACACCCCCAGCGCAGGCATCTTTTTACCCCGCCGGGGCAGAAAGAACCCGCCAGGGATGAAACAACGTATGGAAATGTACGTTTTTTGTTTGTGGCAGGTTATTTGCGCGCCACTTCTTTTTACATGACCACGCCAACATTTTCCAGAAACAAGCCGATCCCCAAGGACAGAGGCCACCTTGCCTCATCGCCCCCACCCCTCTCGACCACCCTCTTTTCCGAGTTTTCTTTTTAAGACAACTGATGAATAATAGTAGACACCTTTTATTTCAATGCCTCCTCTACACACGAGCGCCTGTATTGATGCCTATGAAAGGTGTTCAAATCTCTCCAATAGTCATATGTGACATCCCTCATCTCCCCCCGTTCCCCCTCCTCCGGCGAACCGCACAGTAGCACCGCAGCATGCTCCAGGCAGTAAAGGCCTCCAGCGTTTCGGTGCCACCACCCAAGTGGAATGCACAGGTATGTCAAACACAGTGAGCAACATTCAGAGGTACTTTACCCAGACACGTGAAGCTTGTCACTGGGTGCAAACCTCAAATAATGCACATGCTGACTATAATGGAATCTCACCAGCGAGCAATATATTTTTATGTTAAAACCCTAATCTGTAATTTAAAAACAGAATCATCTCTGAATTTTGCCCCCCCCCCCAATAAAAAGTACAAACATAATCCACGCGCATATATCATGTAGATGTAGACATTCCTAAACCCTCAGTGCCGCTCTGCAGTCTTTCACATAGTTTCACATCCCAGCAAAGCCAGTCCCCGCCCACAAATACTGTAGGATTTTCAAAACTTCAACGGAGAGGAGGGGGGAGGAGGCTGTGCAGTTGGGATCTTGTAAGGAATTAGTGCCGCCTTGTTCCTCAATTTGCTGCCCGTATGACCCCCAGACTTTCTGGCGTCAGGAACTATCTTGTGACCAAGGAAAATGGGGGGTGGCGGAAATTAATTGCACTTTTCAGGCTGCGGTTTCAATGGACAAAACAGATTTGGGTCAGCGGCTGGGATTGTAAAAACGACCTTGTTTTGTGTGCGGACGCTCGGGAATATATATATATATTTTTTTTTTGGGGGGGGGCATATTTTTTGTTTTAATTTATCTGGAGCAACGTTTTTGACGGAAGAATCGAAGAAGCCAGGTTTCACAAAGACATTCAAAGATTTGCAGGTCACATTTTAACACACCAGACGGGAGCAGAATCGGTCTTTCACGCTCCATCAAGGCTGTCTCGCTTCAGTAAAAGTATGAGAATTTGACAATAAATGAAACCTGTTAAACTTCAAACTGCAGACTCGGGTAATATGGGATTGACAACAAATTTACATTTTTCACCAAACCGTGTGATCTTCCGCAATGAGCAAAATCACTACCTCGTTTTGCCCCATTTCCATCATATGCCAGATCTCATTTCAATTAACGCCAGGGAACCCTGAATAGATTGCTAAATACAGCAAGAAGTTTATGCGTCCAAACAGGATTTTCTGTCATGTAAATGGGGCAATGTCCAAATACCCGTGTGGCCTAAATCTGGTTTAGTATGTAAATTGTAATTAACTCGCCGTAGCGCCGACCACTTAATAGATCACGGACCATATACATCTACTGGCTCCTCGCTGAAGAAGGCACACCTGTTGTGCATTAATACACTGACGCGGAAACAAACCAGCGGCCTGCGTGAGGTGCCTTATTTGCACCCGAAACATTGTTTTACTTTTCAATAATAACAGTTTATGATATTCGTGGCCTAACATTTACATGTATATGGGAAGTTCTGACGGGTTCCCTCGCTGGTTGTACTGAAGTTGCCAAAGCTTAATTAAAGATGTGCCCCCTTATTGCCCACCTATTAAGTCAGATATTGTAAAAAGAATAAATATTTAGGGTAGCCAGCCTACTCCTGGTTCTGGCCCCGTGAAGCTCCAAATCATTGTCGTCAGTAGTGTCATCTCAAGAGGTTTACCCGAAGTACTTAGTGAAGCCAATTCCAGAACCCAGCAGGTTGTTCAAGAATATCTAGTGGTGCAAGCAAATCCGAGAACGCACCAGGGGCCAGATGTACTAAGCAGTTTTACCCATTCTGTGTCTATGGGAAAATGTGTTCATACATTTGGCCCCAGGTTGTCCAACGAACCCCCAGTGTTGCAAACACACTCAAAAGACACAGTAGGAAGGACGTATACAGTGCCTGGGTTGGTGGTGTTTTGTTTCACCCACCCATATCTATAAATCTAGTCCAAAAAGAAGGCCAATGTGGTGTGTTATTTCAGATCACATGGGTGGGCAACTCCAGACATAACCCTGCCAGGTACAACTCTTATTATGAGAGCACTAACATTGCGGGATTCCAGATGTTTCTGCGCAGTAAATGCTCCACTTTCACCACTGTTCCTCCTGTCAGGAAGTACACGAGCTCCTCCATCACATTGGCCAAAACATGTGCATGTTTTTTTTTTTATAGTTAACCAATGCATGTGTAGTGATATAAATAAAATGCGCAGGTGAACTGATCGGGGGTGTGTGTGGGGGGGGGGGTTATCAGTTACATTTTATCGGTAGGATCCCAACCACCTTTCTACTCCTGTCACCCTCATTTTTCCTCCCTTTGTTTACATTTAGCCACTACCTTTTGCTCTATTTCCAGGTGCTGCTCAGAGTCTGGGGGCTCTGCGCTCAGTTTTCATGTTCTATTCCATTTGGTCCCTGCACTGGCCCATATTCTCAGCTCTGCTTCTCACTTCCAAGGCTCCCCTTGCAGTTGTGCTCATTTTCATGCGTGTTTTCTCAGTTTTCAAGGTACACCCTCCTAAGTTTGTATGAACACCCGGCTTCATGCCTTGAGCTCGACTTTTCTATTTACGACAACCCTGTAGCCACTTCCTTTTGACAGGCTCCCCAACCTTATTGTTACTTTCCATTGGTGTATTTCCTCAGAACCTCAGTTTCTTTGCTCCGTGTACCCATTTTCATGCCTCCTTCCAAATGTACGGTCTTCCCCCCTGTCCCTGCCTCACCCCCCTTCCTCGCCCTCCTCTCTCAGCCTCTCCCGCTCCCAGGCCCAGCTGCGCCTCCAGCTGTGTTGATCTAAGCGCGCGGCCCCAGACAGCCTGGCGCCAGCCTCGTGACGTCACCGCCCTCACGCGCGGGGGGACGCGTGCCCATGGCAACCCTTGCCGGGACAGTGGGAGGACTAGGCCCCGCCCACAGTCAGTAGGAGACGAGGCTTTCTAAAAAAATCCTGAGGCGGTGCTCCAGAGTTGCGAAAGCACAGGACCGGAGGTTGGTTGCTACATGCGAGGAAATTAGTGGAGTTCAGGGTTAAAATACGCACAGGAATGGAGTATGTTGTCACGCTGCCTAAAAGTCCGGTCCCACACGCCAACTGGCTATATGTGCCCTGAAAGGCATGTCAAAGAACAGGTGCGGACCCTTTGGACTACAATGAAAGACCACCATGGATCCCTTTTAAGACCGATGATTGTTGATTTATCCTCTTGATCAATTATTTTTTGATGTTCTAGTTCACCTTTTCCAATTTTAAATACATGGCAACAAGTACCAGAATGCAAAGCAAAAACTTTGTACAGTTCCAGAGAACTCTGCAAATGTAACTCTTTGCTAAACGTGCGGTCTATAGGCATTGAACTATTCAAGTAAGACAGTTGAAGATTAGGGCCAATATTTATGGGCTTTGTGGTGCAGGGAAAAGGCAGGAATGTGCCTTATTTTTCCAATACAGGGCATTCCTGTTCTTTTTCCCTGAGCCGGCACATTTTTGGTAGCCTGGCGTCAAAGTAGGGACCCTTGCCTGCATTGCATGCAGGATCCCCTTCCTGCGCAAGAACAATCCTGAGAGGCTTGGTACTCTCTATATGTGTGCTGCATAATGCAAGAAAGAGGAAAATAAAATAAAAAATAAAAGATAGTTCTCCTCCTTACACCGCTCCTCGGGAAGCTTATCTTTTTTGGCGCTTTCCCAGGTTTACAAGTGCTTGTAAATCTGGAAGTGCATCACAATCCATGGATTTTGCATAGAGACACCCATGGAATCGCCCCCTGGCGCAGAGTAATGTAACAAAGCGTTTTATGCTGCGTGACATAATTCAAGATTTGTCGATCTACGCAGGACCACACAAGGTGGCCTTTGCATGGCTTCATAAATCTCACTTAAGGTTTGTGTTGCTTTTGCACCATGTTGCGTGGTGCAGGAGCAACGCAATCCAGGCCATAGATATGGCCCTAGGTACTGCACTGAACTCGTGCAGCCAGCATCCACTAATAGGTTGCCCACCCACCAGTATTTTACCTACCTGTCTGGTATTTTAATACAAAGTGGGTAAAGACATCAGGAAAATCATCAAATTCTGCAATTCCCTCTCTCCCCATTGAAATAAAAACTGAAAACAGCAAATACTCGACTGTTGAAGTTAGAATTCAGAGTCTCGCTCCAAGCATCAGGAGCCATTCAAGGAGCAGGCAAAGTCCTTTTTCATGCAAGGCCCTTTGGTTACAGCAACAGAATATATAAGGGAGCATGGGGCTCTGAAAGACTCTCCCTTCTAGTGCTGTACCTGAAAGACCTAACTGCTGTTGCTGTAACCTAAGGCCTTAAAAGGAACAATGAACTTACCTCCTATATGTGTAGCTCCAGACTCCTGTAAGAAAACCCTGTTCTCCAACTTCAGCAAGTGTGGCAACATTTTTTAGAGCTGTCTAAACTATTCATAATTGATTTTCAAAGTAAATAGAGGCTGAGTCATCATGTTAAAAATAACATAGAAGACGTTTCACAAACCTTTCCTCTAGTGTCATCTCCAAGCCCTTTCAGAACCTCAAATTAGATACTCATGGCCAGTACTTGCCTCTGCGAAAGGTGGTAAACATACCCACCACCTACTGGCCAGTGAAACTTCATAGACAGGCCACGATATTTAGGGGTTGTTGTAACAAAGGTTTCTTCATCTAAACTTGGAACGCAAAAGAGATGCACAAGTTTTCAACCCTGCAAGAACACGCACCTTCCTGCATGGACTATCAGGGCAAAGTCAGAAGCAGACTTAAAAATATCTCGCCAGGGCTAGACATTGCTGGAAAAGGCTGCATTAGAGTTTTGGTGGCAGAATTTAAGTCTGCCATTCTGGTGCCTGTACACCCTCTGCCATGCTTGTGGTGGAAATTGTGGTGCTTCTTTAGTGCTCACCCATGGCAGCAAAGGCTTTTCCCCTAAGTAACTGCTTATGACATGGGGGAACTGGTGGTGGAAATCCCCCAATGCTCATTTTTGATAGCTGAATTTATCCAACGTTATGTGCATTGACACTGTATCCCCCAAAGATGAAATATTGTGAAGGCCCACATACCATATCTTCCCAACATTATTGGGGATATTTCAAACCTTGTTATAGGAGTACACTGCTCAGTGAAAAAATGCCACATTTTCTTTGATGGACTTTATGGATCTATATCCACCAAACATGGTGGCTGATCTGACATGTACATTGGGCAACAAAACCCATGGCCACTGGAATTATGTGTTGTTGGAGGACCAAATTATGTGCCAGGAATGACAAAAATATGCATTAGAAAAAGCAAAACGTGACATAATGCAGTATGCATGTATTATTTTGTAATGTGAGCAACTATAAAAAATGTCTGGTAAAATGCCCCAGATTAGTACTACTTTAACACCTGAACACAGCAATCAGCAGCTGTGATATGGCCATTTATCCCTTGCAAAGCTGTGCCACTGTGCAGAACTGAGGGTAAACATTTTTGTTTAGTAACTTTCGATATATTTGAATTTGAAACTTTTTTTGCCAAAATCTGCAAATTATATAACAGATGATGGGTTATCTGACAAATGCAGTAAATCCATGATGATGCTGAAATCCCCACAACTGTAAAATCACATAATTTCCAGTAGCCATGGGAAAATCCCTACTACCATTGGAGTATTTGGCTCTGCACAATGGTTGCCATGTTACCAAAGATAAAGATATGTTATTCAGTGAGCCAACCCAAAATAACTTCAATTTGGTTGTCGGAGGTGCAAATGTAGGATCCACCAGTATATTTGCCCAATACTCTTTTACTGTCCTGCTCTAAATAATTGCCAAAGTGTGGTCTACTTCAATAGACAAATAGGGCATCCTTCAGTTGTTTCACTGGGACACTTGAGTCACTTTATTCCTACTGGGCCTTTTTTATCATGCATGGCTTTGCAAGAAAAGCCATAGGGAAGCAAATGAGCTATCAATTTTCATTAATTTGAATGGGCCAAGAGATCCCCTCTTGGGTTGGGATCTTAGACCTACATCTCAGGACTCTTTTGGTAACCAAGCCCTCAACTCTAAAATCTGAGTTTTCTCAATAATAATTGCAGTGTTCTATAGCAACCCTTTAAAAAGATAGAATTACTCAATAACACCTGCCTCCACAGTTTGTGGCTTTTTGTGCTACAAAGCCTCGCCTCTCTGTGTCCTCCTGTCCTCCTAGAATGTGGTAAGGACATACCGTGGCAAAGTGACTTTATGTCTGTTTCAAAAGATAATTGAGGTGGGCGTAATTCAACCTATACATTTTCAGCACCATACCCTCTCCAGTGCAGGAGCGATTAGCTGCCTCATTGGGGCACATGCTGCCACTGGCCAAAGAAACCTGTCAAAAAGGTAAGAAAAAGTGAACAGCGTGCGGGAGGCCTTGCAAAAAGCAGGCCTCACTATTAAGGCAAGCAAATACCAAATAGGGCAGGTTTCGGTGGTGTATTTGGGACACCAGGTAAGGAGTGGCCAAGTGGTACCCTTACACAGTGGTTAATTTGTAACTTAAAACGTGCCGGTGCCCAAAGCCCTCCTCTTAAACACACAGCGGCTGCAATTAAATGTGGGAACACAGAATACTGAGGCGGCGTAATCCTGAAGCCATCTTGGGCCTCTTCAATCCATATAAAGCCACTTGCTGCCCCTTCAGCTCACTCTAGCAGCTTTCTACTTTCTCCATTTGTGACGCTTTTTCCTTTTTCCCTTCCTCGTCTTTCGGATATGTGTCTTTTGCTCGCAGCAAATGCTTTAGGCAGTAGAATAAGCCCCGGCCCGCAAAAAACAAGTGCCAGTGCTCAGCACCGGAAACAACAAGCACAAATTAAGCACTGTCCCTACAGCCAAAGATTTACACCATCTTGGCTTGGGGCGCCATATCCCTGACAAACCTCCTGTAATAGCGAGCTATTACAGGAGGTTTGTCAAGGGACATGGCACCATTGTTGCCCCCTTGAATGAGTTGACTTACAAGAAGCAACCAAAGAAGGTGATCTTGACAGAGGCTTGCTAGACCGCTTTTGATGCCCTGAAGGCTGCCATGTGCACAGCTCCTGTGCTGAAGGCACCTGACTACTCCAGGGAGTTTGTTGTCCAAACATACACATCAGAACATGGTATAGGAGCAGTACTCTCACATCTTAATGAAAGGGACCTAGATCAACCTGTAGCCTACATTAGCAGGAGGTTACTTCCCAGGGAACATATGTGGAATGCAATATAGTGTGAAGCTTTTTCTGTGGTCTGGGTGTTGAAGAAGCTAAGACCGTACTTGTTTGGGACTCATTTCCGGATTCAGACCGACGACAGGCCCCTCAGATGGTTAATGCAGATGAGGGGTGAGAATCCAAAACTGTTGAGGTGGTCCATTTCCCTACAGGGGATGGACTTTACGGTGGAACACCACCCTGGTACAGAGCACGCCAATGCTGATGGTCTGTCCAGATTCTTCTGCCTTAGTGATGAGAACTCCCATGAGGTTGGGTAGTTGCTCCCCACTGCCAGCTCTGGGAGACACGTGTTAGACTTGGCATCCTTGGCGTGGTCTCTCCTAACTTTTTGCCTCTGTTTCCCAGGTTGTTGATGCATGCTGGACTCTGTTTTTGCTGTTTTTGTTACTCTGGGCACTTTACCACTGTTATCCAGTGCTAAAGTGCAAGTGTTCCTATGTTAAATGTATGTGTAATTGACTTTCCATGACTGGCATATTTGATTTACTAGTAAGTCCCCAGCACAATGCACTAGAGGTGCCCAGGGCCTGTAAATTAAATGCTACTAGTGGGTCTGCAGGACTGGTTGTGGCACCCACATATAAACATGTCTCAGACCTGCCACTGCAGTGTCTGTGAGTGCAGCTTTAAACTGCCAGTTCGACTTGGTAAGTGTACCCACTTGCCAGGCCTAAACCTTCCCTTTTTATACATGTAAGGCACCCCTAAGGTAGGCCACAGGTAGCCCCATGGACAGGGTGCAATGTGTGTTAAAAGTGGGACATGTACTTATGTGTTTTACATGCCCTAATAGTGAAATGCTGCCAAATTCGTTTTTCACTGTTGCAAGGCCTATCTCTCTCTTAGGTTAACATGGGGGCTGCCTTTAAATATTATTAAAGTGCAGATTCCCTTTGGAAGCAGATAGAAATGTGGAGTTTAGGGTCTCCGACCTCACAATTTAAAAATGCATCTTTTAGTCAATCAATCGATCAGTACATTTGTAGAGCGCGCTACTCAGCCGCAAGGGTCTCAGGTGCTTTGAAGGGGGGAGAGGGGTGGGTGAGCTGCTACTGCTCGAACAGCCAGGTCTTGAGGTGTCTCCTGAAGGTCAGCAGGTCCTTGGTCTGCCGTAAGTGGATGGGGAGGGTGTTCCAGGTCTTGTCTGTGAGGTAGGAGAATGATCTACCACCAGTTGTTGTCTTGTGGATGCGTGGAATGGTGGCGAGGTCGGCGGAGCGTAGCTGTCGGTTTTAAGCAACTGTTCTCCATCCAGTTGGCGACGGCCTTCATTTCCCTTGTGGAGGTTGTTTTTGGCAGTGACAGGGTCTTTGGTGAGGGAGAGGATCAGCTGGGTGTAGTCGGCGTATGAGACGATGTTGAGGTTGTGAGATCGGACGATGTTGCGAGCGGTGCCATGTAGACCTTGAAGAGGGTCGGGCTGAGGGAAGAACCTAGGGATACGCCGCAGATAGTCCTGGTGGCTTCAGATCGGAAAGGAGGGAGACGGACTCTCTGGGTTCTGCCAGTGAGGAAGGAGGTGATTCAGCCCAGGGCTCTGTCGCGGATGCTTGCGTCGTGGAGGCGTGTGCGTAGGGTGTGGTGGCAGACGGTGTCATAGGCAGTTGAGAGGTCCAGGAGGATGAGGGCTGCGGTTTCGCCTTTGTCCAGCAGGGTCCTAATGTCGTTGGTGGCGGCGACGAGGGCGGTCTTGATGCTGTGGTTGCTTCGTGCTGCTTAGTGAAGTTGGTTTTTGGATTGTGTGTTTGAAAGTAGGCATTTTCTTGCTTAAACCATTCTGTGACTCTGCCTGCTTGTGGATTCCCTGTCTGGGTCAGTTTGACAGTTGGGCTGTTTGCACATCTCTCTAGACAGCAACACAAAGGAAGCGGGGTTGTAGCCTGCATATCCTGATGAGCCATCTGTGCTAGGAGGAAGGGGAGGAGTGGTCACTTACACCTGAATGGGCTGTGCCTGCCCTCACACAATGCAGTCTCTGGGGCCTGACTTGGGCAAGGCAGGATCTTCCAAACAAGAGAGACTTTCCTTTGAGTAGGCCTACTTCAAAGGCAGAAAGGGGTAAAAGAAGACCTCCCAAAACCTCTGAAGATCAGATCACTTCTGGAATTAAGAGGAACTTCTGCCAAGGAGAAGAGCTCAAGAGCTGAGGAGAAGTGCTGCCCTTGCCTGTAACTGTGCTTTGTTGGGCTATCCTGCAATTGCTGCTTCTGCCTGTGAAAGGGGACAAAGACTGGACTTTGTGGTATATTCCTGCTTGTGAAGAATCTCCAAGGGCTTATACTGAGCTTGCCCCCTGTTTTGAAGTCTCAGGGCCATCAAAGACTTCCCCTACCGGCACCTGGACTCGCTGCTGAGACTCCTGCCCTGGTAAGTAGTGCCCTATCCAGTCCCTGGGCCCTTGAAAGGATAAGCTGATGAAAATCCAAGAAAACCATCTTCGGACGACTCCGGAATGACACCACTGCCGGATCCTGTGACGCTGCCTGCAACCGACTTTGTGGTCCTCACTGGAGAGCGACAACCCTCGCAGGCCCAACACCTCTGCAGCCCCGCCGAAGTCTGCGAATCCGCAGAAGTTGCCGCACCACGTCGTGACCGCCAAATATCGACTGTGCCCAAAGTGCACGGATTCAATGCTTCACAACGACGCCACCTCATCTCCACCGCTCCGCAGCAAGGACCCACTGCCTCTTTGTGACGCTTCAGCTCCTTAGCCCCGCAGCACCGAAACCAACACCGCCTCTGATCCAGCGATGCCACGAGACCTGACTTCAAGCACTGGCTTGTTTTCACATTTTACTAAGGTTCTGTACCTGAGGGTCTGCGTGACTCTGTACCCGGCACCATTGTCGTCGGATTGTTGGCAACGACTCCGTCACAACTCTGTGTTATCACCTTATCGAAGCATTTTGTGTTTCTAAGCGCTATTTTTGAGTTTAATCTTTAAAAATTCATAACTTGACTTGTGTATGACAGATCTTTGTCGGTTTGGTCTTGTTTTGTTCAGATAAATATTGGCTATTTGTCTAACCTTGTGTTGCGTTATTTTGTAGTGTTTTTACTGTATTACTGTGTGTGTGTTAGTACAAATACTTTACACATTGCTTCTGAAGTTAAGCCTGCCTGCTCGTGCCAAGCTACCAAGGGCGTGAGCGGGGGTTAACTGAGGGTGATTTTCCTTTACCCTGACTAGAGTGAGGGTCCTTGCTTGGATACGGGGTAACCTGACTGCCAACCAAAGACCCTATTTCTAACAGAGGCAATGTGTGTCTTTTGCTTCTTGTTTTTCCCCTTGGATATTCAGTCACCTTTTGTTGGTCTTCAGCACATATGCTTCTCCTAGCATGTTTGCCTTTTCCACTGGCTCTGACACGGACTAGTTATTTTCTCTTCACTATTGGTTCGGTGCCACCTATACAAGAGAGGCTTTGGCATCTAGGTTGGTATGAATGATACATCATCATGTGAGTTCGGGTTTCACCTCTCTGGCTGTGTTTGGCACCTGGTTTGTTTTTAATCACGTGGTGCTAATGTCTTTAAGCGCCCATTGGAAGTTAAAAAAAAAAATTGTATTGTTTATATGTACTGCTTGTTCAATAGGTACTTCTTTCTTCCACGGTCCTGAGAAGGCCTGCATTTAATAGGGACCAAAACGCGTCAACACTTTTTTTGGAGGAGTTGTTTGAAACTGTTACGATATTTATATGAACTTGGGGAACACATCTTTTAAAAAGAAGTGGGCAGGAGTGCCCTATTGAAGTGCTCTCCATTCCAACTACCTCTTAGGTGGACTGATTAATAAAATAAGGATTACAGCCACACTAAGCCAAATTATAAGGAAGCCTGGAGTTTGAACTGAACATTGTGTTAGGAGACTTTTGTCTTTAGTCAACTGTGGCAATTTATGTTGTATGTTTTTTCATATTTTATGTGCTAAGTATATTGAGCAGAAGACTACTGTGTGTTTTTGATTAATCATATAAATATGTATGTAGGAATGTTTTTCCTGATTGCCAGTGGTTATATCATGTATTTACTGATGTTACAATGCCTGCAATATTACATCAGCAATATTTTTCCCTACTACATACTGATTTTCTGTGTATATTACATAGATTTACCCAGGCATAGTGGGATCACAAGGGCAAAACCCCTCCTGTTTGATATATTTATATATGGCTTGCACCTTGTGAGGTGCATGAGTCTGTTTTCTGATTATAGTGTATTGCTTACTAAAACCAAAAGTATAGAGTAGAAATCATGCTCAGTAGTCGTGTTGAATAAAACACACCAGATGTGTCAGTACCCCACATGGTCAGTTATACTGATGCCCAAATCACGAAGCTATTAGAACATTCTTCCTTGTTGAGTGGGGATCAGGTTACTCCAGTGCCCTCTAATTTGGATAAAATAGAGAGGCTAAAACAACTGAAAAAGAAGAATATAAGAACACAACTCCATGCACAGGCATTGTTAGAGAATCTAAAAAATAATAAAATTCCACTTGGCTTACAGGTTAGGAATATACCAGTGATCTTCATCTTTGATAAAACATACTTGACTCAGTTTAGTGGGGTCAGCATCAAATGTTCCATAGATTGGCTCGCATTATCTACTGAAACAGCCTTACATATCAGTGAAACCGAACTGAAAGAGGTTGAAGATTTAGAAAGAGAAATAGCCAATGATGCAACTATTCAAGATGCAAGACAATTACTGGACAGTGTGAAAAAGACCATGGCCGACTTCAAAGCCCAAACAGTTATTCAGAAGACTGCCAATGTCTCTAGAGGCATAAAAAAAAAATGAGATTGTTTACCCCTACCTCAAAGAAGATTTTTTATAAAAATAACAATCCAAGTCATTTAAATTTGCAATATTAAACAAGATCACGTAGACGGTTCATTAAATTTTCTGATATGTCTTCCGATCCTAATCAGGAGTCAGCAGGTCCACTAGCTCCCAATTTCCAATACCCATCGGCCCAACCTTTTTTTGGCAGGGGTGGCTGCAGGGGGAATGGAGGAGGACGTGGAGGGAGAGGTCAATACCAAGAACAGGGAGAATTACTCAAGGAGAGAAGGATACAGATGCTAGACAGAACTATGGCTGACTCTAAAGATCCTATTCCTATTTACAATCTATTTACATAACCCCTTATAGCTATTGCAAATTAAGTACTAAGTAAAGGGTTATCCTTTATACCCTTAAAGTCCAGGATCCAGTGGAAACTAAAACAGAAATACTAAAATTTCTATGTAAAATTAGATTGAAAGCCTTCTTTGCAGGGGTTCCTGTTGTCACAGAAGATAATACTAGTGGCTCGAGCATAAGTCCACTTTTTGCCCAGATAACAGCAGCATGCCTCCAGAAGTAATCTTTTTTGAGAAAACTGTACTACGGGAAATAGACAAACTTAATAATAAAAAACTATTTTTTAGACAAAACTGTACTAAAACAGAAGCTGCGTTATACACAGTTTGGCTAATAGTAAAACAATTACCGTCAAGCCCTTAGACAAAAGTTGCAGGATAGTTATATGGGACAGCATCAAATATAAACAGGAAGTGATGAGAAAACTCAATAACCAAGCCCACTACCATTTGATTAAGGAAAACCCTATGTAGGACCCGCGGGGAAAAATGAATGAACTCACTTTGGAGGCTATTGAGAATGGTTGGATTTGTCAAAAAGAGTTTGACTTTTAAATAACTGCGAGGGTAGGATATTACTCATATATGTACTCCAAAAAATTCACAAAGACTTAGAAAACCCTCCCAGAAGACAAATTATTGCTGCATGTGGCTCCATATTGGCACCACTTGGCCAATATATCGATGTTTTACTCAAACCCTTTGTGATCAGTACACAAGCGTATATCTGAGATTCCATGGACATTATTAATAAAGTAGAAGTCTCATATTTCAATGAACAGGAACAATATTTGGTAACTTTTGATAAAGGAGCTCTATATACGAACATCCCACAGGATGAGGCCCTTGAGGTAATTCAGGCAACTCTGGAGACTAGGCCTCTTCCACACAATGCCCCTATTGGTTTCATAGTCGCTGTAGTCACCCTTAGCTTAAAAAACAATTTTTTTATGTTTGACAACAATTTGTACTTCCAGAATAAAGGGGTGACAATGGGTTGCAACTTTTCACCAGAGGTAGCTAATCTGGTCATGGATGATTTTGAAAAGAAATTGAACAATAACAACTAAAACCCTTTCAGAACAAATACTGTGCAATGGTACAATACATTGACGACGTATATATGATTTAGGAAGGGGATAAAGACATTCTGACAGGTTTTCATGAGTGGCTCAACCAACATACACCTGACATAAGGTGCACTATGCATTACGACACCAAAAACAGGACCTTAGAGCAATGCTTGATTTACCCCCATTGAGTGGGCATTACAAATGTAATAATTGTACAGCTTGTCAATTCACTAGTGAAACCAAATCAGTTAGCTTATATGGGAAAATACATCGCCAATCTGCATTTTTGAATTGTAACACCAAAATTGTATACTGTGTCAGATGCCTTTGTGGATTAATATTAATAGGGCAAGTGTCACAGCATACTCCAACATCGGTCAACAATTACATGCACAGTGCATGGCGCTCCTCAAGTCGAACATTTTACAGAACATCATCATACAACAGATGATAAATGGTGGTCAGTTCTCTATGTAATACAGAAAAACGTTAGAGGTCCATCATCGCTCTTACCCTAGAGAAAATTAAGGTCAGACTAATTGAAAAGAATGGGTCAGTACACCATGGTCTTAATGATATGGATGAAATGTGGTCCTTGATTTGAAACCTCTTGGTTGTGGCCCTTGAGATAACACACCTTATGTCTCATTCCCGGAATTTTTAGCTTGACTTCCCATTAGACTCAAAAAGAGAGAGTCTACCTTCGGCTCTCATTTTTATAAATTTTTTGGTTTGCATAATGTTATAAAGATTTAAGGAAGGTTGTACCTTTTAAAAGATTCTACAACATCCTGACATATAACTGCTTATATATAAAAACAGTTTTTTAGACAGACGCTATTACGGTTAACAAAGTTCATTAAAGTTGCTCTCTCTTTCCCTTGGAAAAGGTACTTCTGTTGTGAACCTTGATAAGCTGTGCATACCATTTTTTGCCTTAATGCTCTACTCGTAGTATTACCTGTTTTACATAGGGCTTCATTGATTTGAAAGATTATATGTTATGTGTAGGTTTGGTTAATTTTGTTAATTATCTGTATACTCAGTGTGTCGTTTTTGATGCACGTTTTCTAATTTCTGTGATTTATTTGAGCCTTAGTCTCTACTTTTATGGTTAGCACTTTGTAGTATATAATTTCTTACTAGTTATTTATGGCCATATCCCCCTTTTGTTGTTAAGGCGCGCCTTTTAATCTGGACATTTTGATGAAGCCCTACCCAAAGTTTGAGCTTTGCTTTTTCAAGTACTTGTTTTTTTGAAATTGCCCTGACTATAGCCTTAGTTTGGTTTATTTAGTTTTTTGATTTTGGGGCACCTTTTATGAAACAACTTTATTGGCTGTTGTTCCCTTATTATCAGCAAGCTAGGCAATATCAGCATATGGAGGAACCAGCCCTTTGTTCTATGTATCCTTTCAAGATGGCCTCTGTTTTTCCTTTCCCCCGGCCTTAGCTTCCGGAAGGGGCCACGTGACGTGTTCAGCGTTTTAGCCACGCCTCCCACCGCTCTTCCTCACGTGCAAATACTGGCTTCATTTGATAACAGACAGGACTCTGTCTCGACTTGAACGCGCCATAGGCTCATTTTTACTGGTACAAGTAAGTGCTACCCAAACAAGCTCCCAGGTCTTTCGTACTTCAAATGACCAATACACTCATATTCAGCACTGTACCCTAGATTTGATTGCTTGCCCTTTTGATGATGTGTGTGTGTCTTCTTTTCTTTTGCAGGCCTGTCTAATCCAGTTAGAATAGTGATAGAAGTGGACACCGGTTTGTGTCACTTAATGGGCCTCTAAACAAGATTTAAACAAGATGTATTTTCCTGAGGCATTCACAGTACACATTTGTTAGAAATGAGGTCTCTAGATTCCAGTCGGTTTGCACCCTGTCAAAGTAGGGACCCTCACTTCAGTCAGGATAAGGGAGATACCCGATCAGATAACCCCTGCTCTCCCTCTTTGTAGCTTGGCACGAGCAGTCAGGCTTATCTCAGAAGCAATGTGTAAACATTTGCACATAACACACAGTAATAAGTGAAAACACTACAAGAGGACACCACACCAGTTTTAGAAAAATAGCCAATATGTATCTGTGTAAAACAAGACCAAGGGGGTCATTACGACCCTGGCGGTATAAGGCGCTTACCGCCCTGTAGAAGACCGCCAATACACCGCGGCGGTAGACCGCCACAGCTATTATGACACACATCACGGAATCTGCCGAAATTCAAACACCCACACAATACCGCCACACCAAAGGTCAGAGATAAACATGCGGAAACAAATCCTCCACCTCCACGCCAACAGAAACACGCCCATGCTATTACGACCCACGAATCCACACGGCGGTCTTTCAACCGCGGTATTCCATTGGCGGTACACACCGCCGTGCTCAAATACACACACATATACAGAACACTGCCACATTGGACAATTCCAAATACACACACCTGACACACATACACACACCACACCCACACACCCAATACAATATAAAACACACACCCACATCACCCACAAACCCCTACAATCAGAAATTCTGAGAGAAGGTGAGAGAGAGAGCACAGAATAGACAACCCCATCACACAGAGGCACACAACACCATCACCCACACAACATCCAAGTACAAAACACCACATACCACTACACTCACCACACTCATCACCACATACACCACCCAACACATCACACACACCACCCCATGTCACGCCAAAGACACCCCCGCTTCTCCGAGGAGGAGCTCAGGGTCATGGTGGAGGAAATCATACGGGTAGAGCCACAGCTATTTGGCTCACAGGTACAGCACACATCAATTGCAAGGAAGATGGAGCTATGGCAAAGAATAGTGGACAGGGTCAACGCAGTGGGACAGCACCCAAGAAATAGAGAGGACATCAAGAAGAGGTGGAACGACCTACGGGGGAAGGTGCGTTCAACGGTATCCAGGCACCACATCGCGGTACAGCGGACTGGTGGCGGACCCCCACCTCCTCCCCCTCAACTAACGACATGGGAGGAGCAAGTCTTGACCATCTTGCATCCTGAGGGCCTCGGAGAAGTCGTTGGAGGAACGGACACTGGTAAGTCAAATCTTAACTATCACATCCCCCACCTTACCTGCATGCTATCACACACCCCCACCCTCACACCCTCCCCTATCACCCAAACTCCTCACTAATGTACTAATAACACCAACTACACATCCCAACCCCAAGACCTGCATGACACAACTAACCATGGACACCCATCACTAAAGCATGCCCACTGCACATACCCAGAACACCCCCCAACCATCAGCACACAACCCCACACACAGGAATGCCTGCACTGGGGTTCACGCACACCCAACCATTGCACACCATTACACACACACATGCAATAATCATGTACTTATACCCCCGCAGGAACACAAAGGAACGTCACCACACCAGAGGGTCCAGACAACACCACTCCACCCCCAGAAGAGGCCCACAGTGACAGCAGCAGCTCTGCCCTACTGGATCTTGATGACCAGCCCGGACCATCGTGGGCCTCAGGACAGTCGGTTCCCCTTGCCCAGCCACAGCCCAACACCGAACTTCCACCCTCTGGTAACACCAGCACAGCACCCACCCAGCGGGCCCAAACCTCCCTACCCAGGACAGGTCAATCAGCGGTGTGTCCACCACTACAGGGCACCCAGGCTAACCCACCACCCCAACAACAACAGGGACCTGGGGGCAGTGGTAGTGGGCACATGGTCCAGGGGACGGAGGCACAGGAACATAGGGGAACTGGGAGGGCTGCTGTGCGACAGAGGGAGGACAGGCCAAGGGAACCAACTCTCTACGAGGCCCTCTCCTCCATCATGGGAGCATACCACCACTCCCAGGAGACGATGGCCACGGTCCTGGACAAGTTGCAGGAGACCCTGCGTCTGCAGGAGGAGCAGTATTTGGGGTTCAGGGAGGAGCTCAGGACCATCGGCTCCGCCCTGGGCACCATCGTAGGGGTGCTGACGGACATTCAAAAGACCTTGAGGGACACCATGGCACTCCAAGGGGCCCCTGACACTAGCCACGACGATGAACTGCCTACCACCTCCGCCGGCGCTAGTGGACAGGACGCCCCGCCACAGGACCACCACACCAGCACCCCATCCCCTGCAGATGGACAACCACCATGCAAGCGGACCCTGAGATCCAGGAACAGGACAGAGCAAGATGGCAAGACCACCGCCAGGAAATAAGACCACCCTGATTGTCCCCCCACTGTCCCACTTTGTTACCCTGTCCAAATCGGAACTGCCCCAGCTCCACTTCCAATGGGCATATGTGCAATGTACCTGTGAGACTAATAGACTGGACTCTACCATGGACATTCCTCCACCATCACCCATCACCATTTTACAACCTCCCTTCATTTTTAGCACTTAAATAAACACCCTTGAAACACTAAAAAAACTGGAGTCAGTCTATGATTTGTAATTTTGTATTATCAATGACAGTATCATAATGGGTTACCCATTGGAAGGCTAACATACCAATGTCACACATCACAAGCCCTTCAAGGATGCAAGCAGTTGACACGTAGGTCACCACATTTGTGAAACTGAAATGGAAGGGGACAACTCAGTTAACAAATAGTGAGTGAAATGTCGGTACAGGATAGAGGTAGACATGTGAAAGTTAATGTAATGTTAAACCTGAAAATGTACTCACCTGAGTTTCACTGGAAATATTGCTGTATGACTGACTCCCTGTTGTCGTTTTCTTCTTCCTCAGCTTCATCCTCATCACTGTCCACAGACTCCACAGTCTGGATCATCCTCCTGCAGAAAAGGCACCTGTCATTGCAATGCTAAATTATGGAGCATGGAGCAGGCGATGATGATGTCGCACACCTTCTTCGGTGAGTAGAATAGGGACCCACCTGTCATATGTAGGCACCTGAACCTGGCCTTAAGAAGGCCGAAGGTGCGTTCGATAACCCTTCTAGTCCACCCATGGGCATCATTGTAGCGTTCCTCTGCCCTGGTCCTGGGATTCCTCACTGGGGTCAATAGCCAGAAAAGGTTGGGGTAACCAGAGTCCCCCAATAGCCATACACGGTGCCTCTGGAGTTGACCCATCATATCAGGGATGCTGCTATTGCGCAGGATGTAGGCGTCATGCACAGAGCCAGGGAACATAGCATTTACCTGCGAGATGTACTGGTCTGCCAAACAGACCATCTGGACATTCATCGAATGATAACTCTTCCGGTTCCTGTACACCTGTTCACTCCTGCGGGGGGGGGACCAGAGCTACATGGGTCCCATCAATGGCACCTATGACATTGGGGATATGTCCAAGGGCATAGAAGTCACCTTTCACTGTAGGCAAATCCTCCACATCAGGGAAAATGATGTATCTCCTTACGTGTTTCAGCAGGGCAGACAACATGTTGGAAAACATAGGCTGGGACATCCCTGATGCCATGGCCACTGTTGTCTGAAAAGACCCACTTGCAAGGAAATGGAGCACTGACAGCACCTGCACGTCAAGGGGGATTCCAGTCGGATGGCGGATTGGTGACATCAGGTCTGGCTCTAACTGGCTACATAGTTCCTGGATTGTGGCACGGTCAAACCTGTAGGTGACGATTAAATGTCTCTCTTCCATTGTCAACAGGTCCACCAGCGGTTGGTACACCGGAAGATTCCGCCATCTTCTCATATGTCCCAGCTGACGGTGCCTAAGAAGGACAACAGCGAAGAAACAGTCACTATTCCTCCAGGTATGTACCCACAGTCACACACAAGACTACACCAGACAATTAACCCTTCCTGTATGTGTGTTGAGTGTAGGCCTCGGTATGTGTGACGCAGTTGAAAAAGATTCCATGTGGGCCCCTGAAATGGCGGCTGCCTGACCTCTAAACTGGGACAATGGGATTGTGGGGTAACAGCGCTGGCGTTGCACACCGTCGCGGTAGGCGGTCGTAGACCGCAGCGCACTGCTGCATTGGTTAACATTGGACCCTATGGGTCTCAGGAGCCAATGAACAGGTGCGCTGGCGGTGATGATGCGCACTGCCGTGGACGTCACCGCAGCGGACGTCACCGCCATTTTCTATCTGTTCAATCACTAGATACCTGACCTTCAACAGGAGAGGACCTACACTGCTAGTGCTGCTGTGACCTCGGTCTGGAAGCTACGATGGCTGCTGCTTCTGGGGAAAGGGCCCCTGCCTTCACTGCACAGGAGTTGGAGAAACTTGTGGATGGGGTCCTCCCCCAGTACATGCTACTCTACGGTCCTCCAGACCAACAGGTTAGTACACAGGGAGCACGTTGTATGGGCTAGGCCTGGGTGGACAGGGCTGGGTGGAAGAGGGAAGGGGGCAGAGTTCATACTACAGTAAAGCATGGGAATAAATGGGCCACATGGTCAGAGTAGGGAGGGGGCCACTCACATTGATGGTGCAGTTGGTAATGACTGTTCCTCTTCCCTTGTGCATGTCATGTAGGTCAGCGCCCACCAGAAGAGGGACATTTGGCGTGCCATCGCCAAGGAGGTCCGGACCCTGGGGGCCCACCAGAGACGGGGCACCCACTGCC
This sequence comes from Pleurodeles waltl, assembly GCF_031143425.1. Lineage (NCBI taxonomy): Eukaryota > Metazoa > Chordata > Amphibia > Caudata > Salamandridae > Pleurodeles > Pleurodeles waltl. The sequence goes on from NC_090440.1 coordinate 991,530,336, forward strand.
GGAAGAGATGGGAGGACATTCGCCGCTGCAGCAAGAAGACGGCGGAGGCTCAGCTGGGGATGGCCTCCCAACGTGGGAGGGGTGCCCGTCGCATCATGACCCCCCTGATGTTCCGGATCCTGGCGGTGGCCTACCCGGAGTTGGATGGGCGCTTGAGGACATCACAGCAGACACAAGGGGGTGAGTACAACCTCATTCTGCGGACTTTGCGTGCAGTGGAGGGGTCTGGGTGGGGGAGGTGGGCTGTGGGTGTCCCTAGGCCAGGGCGAGTTAGGTAGGCAAGGCCCCTCCGTAATGTAGGCCATGTGGCACTCTACCCCACCTCAGAAGAGTGGCAAGTTGAGGTATAGTTGCCCCTGTGGCATCTATGTGCGCAGATTTCCACCATTGCCATGTAGGCCATATCCCAGAAATTGCATGTGCAGAGGCCAGGAGCACGGCGTAATGCATGAGGCTGCTGCGTCTGTCTTGTCCGCCAACGGTAGCGGTATGCCATGCACTAAAACTCTCTTACTTCTGTCTCCCCCACATTTTCTGCTCTCCCTGTCCTTTTGTACATCAGCATCATCAGGCGGAGGTACAGTGGCACCGGAGCACGAGGGAGCTGCATCCCACATGGCCATGGAGGGCCACACCACAGACTCTGAATGCACCAGTGGGACGGAGGGCGAGGGGAGCTTCACATCGGCTACCGGATCAGCAACCAGCGACATGGACTCGTCCGACGATGGGAGCTACCTTGTGGTGGCTGCACCATCTGTGCGCCCCACTTCTACAGGTACAGCCGCCACCTCCCCTACCAGCACCGCCCTCCCAGCAGCCCCTTAGCATTCGCCCCGTGCCCGCTCACCCAGGAGGGTGGGCATCACCTTCGCCCCAGGCACTTCAGGCCCTGCCCCAGTCACCCCTGCTGCCCTCAGTGAGGAGGCCATTGACCTCCTCAGGTCACTCACTGTTGGGCAGTCTACCATTGTGAATGCCATCCAGGGTGTAGAACGAGAGTTGCAACACGGTAATGCATTCCTGGAGGGCATTCATTCTGGTCAGGCTGCCCTTCAGCGAACCCTGCAATCTCTGGCCTCAGCACTGATGGCAGCCATTGTCCCTGTGTCTAGCCTCCCCCCTCCAACTTCCTCCACCCAGACCCAATCCCCTGTGCCCCAGCCCATCCCAAGCACACCTACAGACCAGCATGCACACAAGTCAACACACACAAGTAGCTCAAGCAAACATAGGCACCACACACACCACAGGCACTCACACAAGCATCACACACATACAGATACAGCAACATCCACTGTCTCCACTGTGTCCCCCTCCTCCTCTTCTCCCTCCTCCCTCCCAGTCTCGTCTACACACACACCTGCATGCACCACATCTACAGGCACTAGGACTCGCACCAGGACACCCAGCACCACAAGCCGCTCACCTGCACTCACCACCTCCACTGCCATTTACACGTCCACTGTGTCCTCTCCCAGTGTGTCTGTGACGCCCCCTCCCAAAGTACCCAAACGCCGCCAATCACTCACCCAACATCCATCCACCTCACGACAGCCTCCAGTACCTGCACCTGCACCCAAAACACCTAAAGTGACACCTCCGACAACCACCTCCTCTTCCTCCACTCCCAGACCCCCTCCAGCTACCCATCCCAGTGTCTGTCAGAAACTGACCCTGTGTCAAATTGACCTTTTTGCCCCCACTCCCCCCTCCAATTCATCAGTCCCGTCGTAGCGCCTCAGCCAAAAAGCCTCCAGTACCAGTGGTGCGTGTTCCAGGTTTTTGGAGTGCACCGTCCACCAGGGCAGGCAGTAGGACCCGGAGCCAAGGCACTGGCAGCCCACCCCCTGTAAAGGCTCTGAAATTGGAGAGTGGATGACGGGACTGTGTCAAGACTCCTGGTGGCACAACAAGTGAAATGGGATCGAAGGCGATTGGTGAGTCAGCCCTAACTCCAAAAAAGGTGGGGAAGGTCCAGAGGAAGTCTGCCCAGCCTGTTGTGAGTGTCACGGCGGAGAAGAGTGCCATCTTTTCAGGTGGTCCAGACACAACCGCCAGCACCGTCGTCACTGGTCCAGAGACCACCGCCAGAGTCACAGCCCAGGAGGGCCCAAGTATCGTCACTGGTCCAGAGACCACCGCCAGAGTCACAGCCCAGGAGGGCCCAAGTATCGTCACTGGTCCAGAGACCTCCGCCAGAGTCACAGCCCAGGAGGGCCCAAGTATTGTCACTGGTCCAGAGACCTCCGCCAGAGTCACAGCCCAGGAGGGCCCAAGTATCGTCACTGGTCAGGAAACCACCGCCGGAGTCACAGCCCAGGAGGGCCCAAGTATCGTCACTGGTCCAGAGACCACCGCCGGAGTCACAGCCCATGAGGGCCCAAGTATCGTCACTGGTCAGGAGACCACCGCCGGAGTCACAGCCCAGGAGGGCCCAAGTATCGTCACTGGTCAGGAGACCACCGCCGGAGTCACAGCCCAGGAGGGCCCAAGTATCGTCACTGGTCAGGAGACCACCGCCGGAGTCACAGCCCAGGAGGGCCCAAGTATCGTCACTGGTCCAGAGACCACCGCCAGAGTCACAGCCCAGGAGGGGACAGGATGCCACAGCCCCACTGGCCAATGATGGAACGTCATGCCACACACCAATGTCCAGTGAGAAGATCGTCATGCCACACACCAATGCCCAGTGTAGAGATCGTCATGCCACACACCAATGCCCAGTGTAGAGATCGTCATGCCACACACCAGTGTCCGTATCAGAACAGCCATGTCAAAGCACCGCTGAACAGGGCAAAGACCGCCATGTCAAAGCACCGCTGAACAGTCCTGAACCGCCATGGCAAAGCACCGCTGAACAGTCCTGAACCGCCATGGCAAAGCACCTCTGAACAGGGCAAAGACCGCCATTTCAGAGCACCGCTGAACAGGGCAAAGACCGCCATGTCAAAGCACCGCTGAACAGGGCAAAGACCGCCATGTCAAAGCACCGCTGAACAGTCCTGAACCGCCATAACAAAGCACCGCTGAACAGTCCTGAACCGCCATGGCAAAGCACCGCTGAACAGTCCTGAACCGCCATGGCAAAGCACCGCTGAACAGGGCAAAGACAGCCATGTCAAAGCACCTCTGAACAGGGCAAAGACCGCCATGTCAAAGCACCGCTGAACAGTCCTGAACCGCCATGGCAAAGCACCGCTGAACATTCCTGAACCTCAATGGCAAAGCACTGCTGAACAGTCCTGAACCGCCATGGCAAAGCACCGCTGAACAGGGCAAAGACCGCCATGTCAAAGCACCGCTGAACAGTCCTGAACCGCCATGGCAAAGCACCGCTGAACAGTCCTGAACCTCAATGGCAAAGCACCGCTGAACAGGGCAAAGACCGCCATGGCCAAGCACCGCTGAACAGGGCAAAGACCGTGTAGGAATGAATGGACCACCACATCAGGCATCCTTATCCCATGTGCAGCTGGGACAGTGACAGGACAGTAACTTTCACAGGGAGACTCATCCAGTCTGGGCACCAGTCCCCCTCAAGAACCAGTGGAGACCTGCATCTACTTGAGAGACTGTGGCTTTGCACTCCCCAGGATGGCACAGTGGGCAAGCCACCCACTGTAGAGACTTGAGAGACTGTGGCTTTGCACTCCCCAGGATACATCAATGGGCATGTAGCCCCGTCGTGGATCTGGCTTCGCATTCATGTGGCTGAGGTGCCCCCCCTTCCCTTCCACCTGAGGTGCCTGTAGTGTTTCTATCTGATGCCCCGGCAGTGTTCTCTCCGATTTTGGTCAGGTATCTATTGTGGGCCTCGCCCATGCATTTTTGGACTGTTGGTGCACGGACATTGTTGTGTACATATCTGCACTACTTCTTGTATTGTATATATAATTATGAGGGATTTAGAGATATATATCTGTATATTTTTGTATGACATGTATATTAGCACATTACAATGTTTGACCGAAATTTGCTTTGTGTTTTCATTCTTCCGGGGGGGATTGTGGGTTGTTAATGTGATATTTTTTACTGCATTGGTGTGTAATTTGTGATATGCGAGAGTGGGGGTGGGGGTGTTTGGTGGGTGTCCCCCTAACTTTTGCCTCCCCGTGTCGTAGATGCACTACTCACCGGTATCTTCTGTGCCTATTTCACTGTTGGTCGTAAAGGAGCAGAAAGACAAGGGCAGGTAGTATTTGGAGTTCGGGGTCCATGGAGTCGTCATTCCTCGTGGGATATGTTAAGGTGAGCGTTTTCCCATAGCAAAAGCTGTTTCCGCCGTGTTTTTATCCACTGTGAATCCGCCCCGGAAAAGGTGGCGGATTGGCAGCTTGTAATAGTGTGGGCGGTACATTGTCTTCCGCCTGTCTGTTGGCGTGACCGCCGCGCTGCTTGTCTGTACCGCCGTGGCGGGCGGTGTGTTAAAGTGGCTGTCTTTGTTGGCGGTTTCTGCCAGGGTCATAATTCCCTTTTTTTGTCCGTCGGCCTGATTGCGGTATTACCGCACCTTTTACACTGTCCGCCAGGGTCGTAATGACCCCCCAAATGTCTAAATTCTAAACAACATTTATATATATATATATATATATATATATATATATATATATATATATATATATATATATATATAAATATATATATATAAACACTTCGTTCAGCGTTTCTCTCTCTGCACCTAATCGCCAATGGTGCTGGAATGGGACGCACGCCACCTCGTCTTAACTATACCCATAACTCCTTAACAGATCATTAAGGCTCCAGCACTCCACAATGGTTTCAGGGGTTTATTTAAACAAAGCAGGAACGCGTTTCGGCGTGACCGCCTTCTTCAACCTGCGGGCCGCCATTTTGGCCCCCTTTATATATCCCATGTGTTACCATACATTTAAAGCAATACACTGCCTTTAAAAACTTAATAACACCCGTGATACAATATATGTGAAAAATATAATACATGTGACAAAATAATGTGACAAAAATGTACCAGTGTGTTAGACAAAATCACTAATTGGTATTTACCAATCTGAATAAATCTTAATAACTCTGGTTAAATTACAATTAATCACAGAGAAACTAATCACGTATATATCTTGAAAGAGATCCTTAGAGAGATGCACCGAGTCCAATCACTTTACATAGTTGTTACCAATGGCATTATTAATTGGGACAATCGTTAATAAACAAAATCTCATGTATACAAGCAAAATCTCACAATAAATATATCTTTATAATGAACTTATTCTTGTTACTGTATTATCCATAATAAATCAACCATATCAACCTAAATGTATATATAACTCTTCACTGGAGTTCAACCCCACTGGTTCCCTTGAATCGAATGCCATATATACATATGCCAACAAATTTGACTTTTGGAGGAACCAAAGAACAAGTGAGTCACAAAAGAAAATCACAAATGATGAAAGAAGAAAATCAAATATAGATATCAGCGAAAGTTCAGATACAGATGCCGATGAATCAACACGTTCGCACATACAAACAACCTTACAGGACGAATTTGATTTTTTAAGGAGAGACCGCAGATCCAACCACAGACCATGGCGAGGAACCAGACCAAGAGGAAGAGGCAGAAACAGAAGAGACGAGGGGGGAAAAGAAACCTCCACAGAAGGACACGAGAAACTAACCCGCAGCAACAAACGATATTAACAGATGACAAAACGGTTGTGAATCTATCAAAGCTTGTTTTGGAAGAGGAGGACATTAAGAACCTGTCACTGGGATTATCATACTGTCAACCTAATCATTTTGAATACGAGCAAAGTCGGATAGACCTTTTCCTGTTCATACGAAAACTGAAGCTGTTAAAAATCCATACACTTAAAAACAACAAAATCGGAGAGGACGAGAAGGCGTCGACAGCCAATAAGGTTTTCACAATGAAGCTGTCGAGTGATAACTTACTAATTGAGGATGCAACACTATTAAAAGAATTGTGGGAAATGGATGAGAACATTAACATAACCGACGATGAACAAATCATCGCCAGATTGCACCAAGAAGGGATTACAACTGACAAAATAGAGATCTCGGGACTCAAACAAAGATCGAAAACTGTGCCAGGATCGAGTGGAGACCTGATTGACCAGTTCTCAGAGACAATAATTAAAGGCTTAAAATCAATGAAAAAAAGAGAACTGGAGAAGACAAGGAAGATCAAGACAAAGTATGTCAAGACCCTTGAAAAGTTGTCTAAAAACCCACAAATAGTGGTGAGAGGATCAGACAAAGGAGGGAACATCGTGATCTGGCCAATTGAAGAATACATGGAAGAAGCCTACAGACAGTTGAATGACCCTATATGTTATGAAAAGATAGATAAGAAACATGTGGATAACGTCAAACACCGGTTTGACATAGAATTACAGAGCTGGAAAACCAAATGCCTAATCATGGAGGATGAATACAGATTTTTGAAAGTAGATCACCCAAAATTACCCGTGTTTTATTTAATACCCAAGATACATAAAGACGCAGTGAAACCCCCGGGGAGACCCATAATTTCAGGCAGAGGTAGCCTCTTTGAACCTCTATCACAGTATATAGACAAATTTTTATCCCCTTTAGTTGCAAACTTGCCATCTTACTTGAAAGACAGTACTGACTTTTTAAGAAGGATCTTTGATGTTGGGTGGGAGGATGATTTCCTCCTCATGACGTTGGATGTGACAGCACTGTATACGAGCATACCCCATGATTTGGGGACGAAAGCTATTGAACATTTCTTGAGAGTTAGACCTATCGGATTTCTCCAACATAGCAAAATGTTAATCGATATGATTAGCTGGTGTTTACGACACAACATGTTTTTTTACAACAATGAGATATTTGAACAAAAATGCGGGACTGCTATGGGAACCTGTTTCGCACCGAGTTATGCGAACCTTTACATGGGATGGTGGGAACAACAAGTACTGAATCTTCCACCGTTAGATCAGTGGAACCAACATATTGTACTGTGGTTGAGATATATAGACGATATCTTTATCATCTGGAATGGGGACATGACCAGTGCATCACAATTTTCACAAGAAGTAAACAAGAATAATTGCAATTTAAAATTCACAAGTAAAATACACGCAAGTGAGATAGAGTTTCTTGATGTATAAGTGATGATAGAACACAACAGGGTAGAAACCACAGTATTTAGAAAACAACCCGCAGGCAACAGTATCTTACACGCTTCCAGTCATCACCCGCAACCTTTAAAAGAAAGTATTCCATTCGGGGAGATGCTGAGAGCCAAAAGAATATGCAGCACTGAGACCAAGTTCAAAGAAGTTCAGTCAGACATGGAGAGGAGACTGCACAACAGAGGATATACCGACAGGACACTCGAAAGAGCCAGTAACAAAATAAAATCCAGAGCTAGAGAAGATCTGTTATTCTCGTCAAAAGAAAGAAAGAACAAGACAAACAGTGGGGAAAGTACTGAAACAATAGTGAGATTCATTACAACATTCAACGAAGCACATGACCAAGTACGCAACTTATTACAAAAGCACTGGCATGTTGTAAGGAGCGATCCTATAATAGGACAGAGACTAACGGGGAGACCACAAATAACCTACCGAAGAGGGAAATCTTTGAAAGATGTTCTAGTGAAAAGTGATATCAGACAACTGAACAAACAGACCACATGGTTCAATACACAGGATGGCTTTTACAAGTGTATGAAGTGTAAAGCATGCAAGAATGGAGAAAATATTAAAAAGTTAACCATTAACAACAGGACGGTACACACCATAAGAGGGAGATACATATGTAAAAGTGATTACGTGATCTACATCCTGAAATGCACTTGCCCTAAGTTATATGTGGGTAGTACAAAATTGCAGGTACACAAAAGAATTTTGCACCACTTAAGAGCAATCACAAACAAAGATACCACATATCCAGTAGCCAGACACATTCATGAGATACATGGAGGGAAAATAGAGGAGCTACGCTACAGTGTAATTGATGGAATAGCTAGAGACAGCAGAGGGGGAGACCGAGAGAAAAATCTGCGCAAATTAGAGTCGAGATATATACTATCACTCAACACTAAGGTACCAAATGGGCTGAATATCAGTGAGGAGTTATACATACATCTACATTAAAGAATAGATATAACTAGCACTACACAAACACCCAAGGAGGTAGAAATTATTTTTACCTTTATACATTAAATATTCATGACAGCAAGTTGAAAATGTTTCCTATTCAAATGCAAGTTCCCACATCCAGTTCCCACAATACCAAGTTGGGAGTTGAGCCTGACACTTTAACAATATCAAGAAGATAATACAAGATGATGAGATATATAGTTAATATGATTAACACAGGGATACATTGAAGGGATAAGATGTATGACATTGGGAAATAAGCTGCAAATTATTTGAAATTAAGCACACTAATGAATAGGGAACCTACCATCATGAGTAGCGACATAAGCACAGCTTATGTGGGAAATTAGTTTTTCATGGAACAACCGCAACATTACATACACACTGAGGCAACGTGGTTTTGTACTTATTTACCTTTTCATACACACTTTTATTTCTATTCACATCGTTATATTTATTTGGGTCATTCAGGCTTATAGTGCACAGGTCGATAATCCGTATTAAAGTAAGATTCATTTATCCATTTATTTATCTATTTATATGGTAATCGACAAATATTATAGAAAATGTTAAGATGGAAAGCTCAATTGGAAAACAAATTGGTTGTAACATTGTTCGGGATTGAGCATAACGATCATGTGATATATATGAGGAAAAACAAAATGGCGAACAAGAAGCTGACGAAGGCGGCAACGCCGAAACGCGTTCTTTCCTTTTTTGCCAATAAACCCTGATGAATTATGATACCCGCGGAGTGCTGTCCTTCTCTGTACCAAGGGGACTAAGTGTGGAATAATAGCGAGGCAGCGCTCGCAAGGAGACGAGCACCGCTGACGGTCTGGAGCGGGATTGGTACGCTAACTGGAAGTGTTTAATATATATATATATATATATATCCAGAAAAAAGGTGTATTTAAATCGCACACCAAGGGCTGCACATCATTCAATACCAGCTGGTAAAATACTCAAAAAACCACTTATTCTCCATAGATTCATCGGCTGCTGTTTATTGAAAAAAGATTAGATTGCAGGTAAATCCCACCAGCAAAAGTTGGTACAAAAAGCACAAAAAAAAAAAAAATGTGCTCACCATTCAAAAGACACACACGCTGTCCCAACCAAATGTCTACGCGTTTCGGCCGAAGCCTTCAACAGGACATTGGCAGACATTTTACACTCAACTATTTAAACCATATAGTCCTTCTTTGATGTTCATTGCATAGCTCAAGAGAAGTGCAAATGGAGCGGCCATTTTATAACGTCACAATTTTAACTTAAAAATGAGAAACTCCTAATCCTGTGCATGTTTTGAAATAAACTATGAACTAAAAATGTGACATTATATATTTCTCTCATATTATAATACATTATCACAAATAAAGTCTGGTCACCTGTGAACACTAAAAAATTAATTAATTGTAATCACAGTCTACAATTCTTGAGTACAAAACAAATCCCATGTATGCTATTTTTTTCTCTTCTCTTTCTCAATTTTCCTTTTTCCTTTTTCCTTTTACTCTTGATGTCCACATATTGCCCACTTATACCTACTAATTTTAATTTTGATTTTGATTTTAGTTTTAATTTTAAAAGCCTGATATATAAATGCAATTAGTTAATAATATAAATATATAAATATATATAAATATATGTACTGCCAATTGATTGCAATACATCTACTTCATATAAAGGCTATAAATAGATGACAAATGATGACAAGTAAATAGAGTAAATTCAGTCAATTCTGAAAATACAAAATAAAATACAGGTAAAAGCGATTTCAACGTGGAATAAATAAATAAATGGATATTCATCATCATAATTCATTAAATTAGTCATAGTCCTATAAATTAATATATTCTAAAAGGAATCTGAAGAGATTAATTAATAGATCCATATCATAGGTCAAATTGTTATCGATTAGAAAATTGTAAATAAACCCCACAAATTCAGCAACAGGAGAATGTATATGTGCGCCGCTATCCTCCCCAAGGACCTATGCAACAGTATAGGAATAAAATAGATGAGTATAACACCATAAAAGTGAATAAATTACTAATAAAAAATTATTACCAAAATACACTAAGTTTCAATCCGGCAACATGCTAATAATAATAGTAATGACAATAATGATAGAATCAATCAGTAAGGATCCTAACAAAACACAATATTCTAAAAAAGTCATCAATTTCATTTCATGTTTTCTATTGGACAAAATCTATGTGTAAGAAAATGTAAAAAAATGTGTATATCTCTGTATGGGAAAATCTAAAAACTTACAGATGTACATGAAGCTCTGCGTCCAAGTTGTGACCCCAAGGGTGTTCTGTACCTAAAAGTAAAATAGTTTTGGACTCCATTTGTCTCAAATGTGCAATTCTATTGCCTCCTCGGGGATGGGCCGCAATGGTTTTAACACCATAAAATGCTAGGGAACTACAGTTACCTTCATGTACATCCAAAAAGTGTTTAGCTAAAGGATAAGATGGATCATGATTCTTAATGGCTCTGAGATGTTGCAGGAACCTGACTTTCAGTTTATGAATGGTACTGCCCACATATTTTTTGCGACATCCACATTCAATGACATATACAACGTATTCAGTTTCGCATGTGATACGTTCAGTTATGTCACAAATTTTTCCTTCGAACGTGGTGTATGTCTGAGTATTCTGTGCATACAAACATGATTTGCAATGTCCACATTTCCAAAAGCCCAAGCTTTTTTTGGCCAACCATGACATATTAGTTTTGGGACTCTGAAATAGGCTTCTGGTAAGATGGATACCCAAAGATTGAGTTTTGCGATATGTGATACATGGATGTGGACCTATACTGTCCTTGATGGCAGAATCATGTCTCAAAACATGCCAATTTTTCTGTATGATATTATTTAAATGCGAATGTTGAGAATTAAACTCTAAGAACAGTCTAGGTGATGATACCTTATTGTGATCTTGATTATGAATATTATCAGGCTTGAAAAGCAATTTTTCTCGAGACATATTCAAAACCCTCAAGTGTGCATCTTTAAGGATCTTCAAAGGATATCCTCTCTCTAAAAATCTCTGTGTCATCGTCATGATTTCAGTCTTGAAGCAATCATCATTAGAACAGATTCTACGAGCCCGTAGAAATTGACTATATGGAATACTCCATTTCAAAGCTTTTGGAGATATATATATATATATAACAACTAATAAACCATTAAAAAAAAAATCAGAAAAACTTACCTTAAAATTCTTTGTTCACACAATTGTTATTCAGGCAAAATCGTTGTTTAGACAGTAGTTGTTCAGTACTTCGTTGTAGAGACGTTTTAGTTGTTTAGCAGTAGTGGTTCAGGCAAGTAGTGGTTTAGACGTCGTTGTTCAGGATGTTTCCCCCATCTGGGGCTATCACAGTGTTGTGATCAACAAAACCAACAGTTCAGGCCAGCTGCAGCGTTGTGGACCAGCTTCGGTGACAGGAAGACCTTCAAACAGTACCTTGGATTTGCAGGGTGTAATGATCCTCACTGTGAACTCCGGAGAGCGGTGTTGCGGTGTCGGTTCCGGAGTCGATGCGGGAATCATCGGGCCCTTGAAGTCACACGCGTGCAGATCGAACTCTGGGCTGATGAAGTCAGGAGCGCTGGCGTAGATGGTGTCTGGGCTGCGGTGCGGGACGATGCAACTTGTGGTGCCCACAGGTCACGGTGCAGGCAGTGGCTCGGTGATGGCATCCAGCAGCGTCGTTGAGACCAAGGCTGCGGTGTGAAGTGGGGCGGGCGGTGCGAAGTGCGGTGTCACGAGGTCACGGTGCAGGCAGCGGCATCGTCGTTGCTGAAGCGCTGTCCTTGGTAGGCCCAAGCCAGCAGTGCGGGATGAGCCGGTGCTTCGTGACCCTTACCAGTGGTGTCCACAGGCCACAGTGCAGGCAAGATGCTTGGTGATGACACTGGAGTCTATGAAGGTGGCGGCGGTGGACCGGGGCTGTGGTGTGGGACGGGACGGTGCTTCGTGTACCTCACAAGTGGTTTCCACAGGCCACGGTGCAGGCAGCGGCGCCCGTATCAGCAGGAGCAGAGGTGTCAGGGATGCTCAGACTGCGGTGTCAGCAGACAATGCCGGAGTGCGGGCCCACATGTCAAGTCGTCTGATGACGGCGTTGGTGAGACCAGGGTTGCAGTGCGAAGTGGGGCAATGCGACTCCGTGTGGCGTTGGCAGGTCACGGTGCAGGCCAGTGGCGTCGTTGGCAGCGGCGCAGTGGTTTTTCCTATTCAACAGCACAAAACATGCAGTTCCCAGTGCTGCAGGTCGAGGAAAACAGAAGTCTTTGGTGTCCCTGGGACTTCCAACAGGAGGCAAGCTCTACTCCAAGCCCTTGGGGAACTTTCTCAAGCAGGACACACAGCAAAGTTCACCCTTTGCACTTTTATCAGGCAGGAGCACCAACTGCAGGCCAGTCCAGCAAAGCAGCACAGCAAAGGGACAGTACTCTTCCACCAGCTCCTCAGCTCTTCTCCTTGGTAAAGGTTTCTCTTGATTCCAGAAAGATTCTAAAAGCCTGGGGTTTTGAAAGTCTTAAGTGTTTGTGAGATTCTTCCTTGTCCAGGCCAGGACCCAGATGCACACCAGGGGGTTGGAGACTGCATTGTGTGAAGGCAGGTACAGTCCTTTTAGGTATAAGTGACCACTCCTCCCTCCACTCTAGCTCAGATGGCTTATCAGGATATGCAGGTTACACCCCAGCTCCCTTTTTGTCACTGTCTAGAGCAGAGGTGTGAACAGCCCAACTGTCAAACTGACACAGACGGGGAATCCACAAACAGGCAGAGTCACAGAATGGTTTAAGCAAGAAAATGCAAACTTTCTAAAAGTGGCATTTTCAAACTCGCAATCTAAAAACTTACTTCACTAAAACATGTATTTTTAAATTGTGAGTTCAGAGACCCCAAACTCTAAATTTCTATCTGCCCTCACAGGGAATCTGCACTTTAAAGTTATTTAAAGGCAGCCCCCATGGAGATAGGCCTTGCAACAGTGAAACCCGAATTTGGCAGTATTTCACTGTTAGGACATATAAAACACACAGGTGCATGTCCTGCCTTTTAAATACACTGCACCCTGTCCATGGGGCTACCTAGAACATACCTTAGGGGGTGCCTGACATGTAGTAAAAGGGAAGGTTTAGGCCTGGCAAGTGAGTACACTTGGCAAGTCAAATTAGCAGTGCAGTGACAGGTCTGAGCCATGTTTATAGGGCTACTAATGTGAGTGGCACAACCAGTGGTGTAGGCCCAATAGTAGCATTTGATTTACAGGCCCTGGGCACTTCTAGTACACTTCACTAGGGATGTCTTAGTAAATCCAATATGTCATTCATGGATAAACCAATCCACAGCGCAATTTACACAGAGAGCATCTGCACTTTCGCACTGTTTAGCAGTGGTAAAGAGCCCAAAGTCCTAAAGCCAACAAAAACAGGTCAGAAGAATTAGGAGGAAGGAGGCAAAAAGATTGGGGATGACCCTGCAAAAAGGGCCAGGTGCAACAACGTTTTGTTATTTTGAGTGCTGTTTCTACAGTTTGATTAGAGGCACTGTGGGGGTGATTCTGACCGCGGCGGTCGGCGGTCGCCGCCCGCCAAGCGGTTCCCGCCGAAAGACCGCTCCGCGGTCAAAAGACCGCGGCGGTCATTCTGGCTTTCCCACTGGGCTGGCGGGCGACCGCCGAAAGTCCGCCCGCCAGCCCAGCGGGAAACACCCTTCCCACGAGGAAGCCGGCTCAGAATGGAGCCGGCGGAGTGGGAAGGTGCGACGGGTGCAGTTGCACCCGTCGCGAATTTCAGTGTCTGCAAAGCAGACACTGAAATTCTTTGTGGGGCCCTCTTACGGGGGCCCCTGCAGTGCCCATGCCATTGGCATGGGCACTGCAGGGGCTCCCAGGGGCCCCACGACACCCCATACCGCCATCCTGTTCCTGGCGGGCGAACCGCCAGGAACAGGATGGCGGTATGGGGTGTCAGAATCCCCATGGCGGCGCAGCAAGCTGCGCCGCCATGGCGGATTCCCATGGGCAGCGGAAAGTCGGCGGTACACCGCCGGCTTTCCGCTTCTGGCCGCGGCTGTACCGCCGCGGTCAGAATGCCCGGCGGAGCACCGCCAGCCTGTTGGCGGTGCTACCGCCAACCTCCGCCATGGCGGTAATTACCGCCAGGGTCAGAATGACCCCCTGTGTGTCTTTTGCCCCTTGTTTTTTCCCTTGGCTGTTCAGTCACCTTTTTTGTTCTTCAACACGTATGCTTCTCCTAGCATGTTTGATACTTAAATGAACCTGGGGAACACATCTTTCAAAAAGAAGTGGGCAGGAGTGCCCTGTTGATGTGCTCTCCATTCCAACTACCTCATGGTGGACTGATTCATAAAATAGGGGTTACAGCCACACTAAGCCGAATTATAAGGAAGACTGGAGTTTGACCAGAATGAACTGAACTTTGTGTTTGGAGACTTTTGTCATTAGTCGATTGTGGCAATTTATGTTGTATGTTTTTTTCATATTTATGTGCTAAGTATATTGAGCATAAGACTACTGTGTGTTTTTGATGAATCCTAATAAATATGTATGTAGGAATGTTTTTCCTGAATACCAGTGATTAATTTATGTATTGACTGTTAAATGACAGCAATATTTTTCCCTGCTTCATACCGCTTTTCTGTGTATACTACATTGATTTGCCCAGGTATAGTGGGGTCACTAGGGTAAAACCCTTCTGTTTGATATATATTTGGACTCATGCTGTCACAGGACTTCGTAGGCGCAGCGACGGCGTCGGGCCTGCGATGTCGGTCGTGGTCATTGCACTCAGCGAGGACCATGGTTCTCCTGTAAGCAGCGGCAGGGAGTCAGACAGTAGCGGTGGTTTACGAAGTCACTCCAGAGTCGATGTGCTTGGTTTCTTCTTGGTTGCAGCAGAACCTAGTTTCAGTGGCCCGGGAGCTGGGTCTGGCACCACTTTGCAAGTCAGGACTCTCAGCAAGAGAGCCTGGGTGCTGACAGATAAAGTCTTTGATGTCCCAAAGTCTTCTTAACACAAGGCAAGCTCGGTCCACGCCCTTGGAGAGCCTTTAGAAGCAGGATACAGAAAGCAAATTCCAGCCCTTACACTCCTAGGACAGAAACAGCAAGCAGCAGGCCAGCCCAGCAAAGCAACTGGCAGTGTCAGTCCCTCATACAGCATCCAGATCTTCTTCCTGGCTGAATGTCCACAGTCCAAAAGGATTCTAACTTTGTGGTGTCAGAGGTCCAGTACTTATACCCATGTCTTTCTTGGACATAGGCAAAATTCAAGGAGAAGTCTTTGAAGTGCACCAGACCCTGCAGGCGGTTGGAGACTGCTTTGTGTGAGGACAGACACAGCCCTATTCAGGTGCAAGTGTCAGTTTGTCCTACCTCACTATCTGCTCTCAATGGGAAATTACACTGAAAAGATATTTCAAGGCAGTCCCCATGTTACCCTATAGGAGAGATGGGCCTTGCAATAGTGAAAGCTGAATTTAGCAGGATTTCTCTACCAGGACATGTAAAACACACCAGTACACGTCCTACCTTTTAAATACACTGCACCCTGTCCATGGGACTACCTTGGGCCTACTTTAGGGTGACTTACATGTGATAAAAGGGAATGTTTGGGCTTGGCACGTGGGTTCACTTGCCAGGTCAAAATGGCAGTTTAAAACTGCACACACAGACACCGCAGTGGCAGGTCTGAGACATTTACAGGACTACTCATGTGGGTGGCACAATCAGTGCTGCAGGCCCACTAGTAGCTTTTGATTTCAGACCCTGGGCACACCTGGTGCACTATTCTAGGGACTTACTGGTAAATCAACTATGCCAACCATGGAGAAACTAATCGCCAAAACAATTAAGACAGAGCACTTGCACTTTAAGATTGGTCGGCAGTGGTAAAGCGCCCAGAGTCCTAAAGCCAGCAAAAACTACATTCAGCACAGGATCAAAAACAGGAGGTGAGACACAAAACGTTTGGGGATAACCCAGCAAAAAGGGCTATTTCCAACATAATTTATTCAATTTTGGCTAAGACAGGAGCAGCCAAAAGAAGCATTTCTCGTTTTGTTACATAGATTTACAAGCCAA
This sequence comes from Pleurodeles waltl, assembly GCF_031143425.1. Taxonomy (NCBI): domain Eukaryota; kingdom Metazoa; phylum Chordata; class Amphibia; order Caudata; family Salamandridae; genus Pleurodeles; species Pleurodeles waltl. The sequence continues at coordinate 991,546,613 of NC_090440.1, forward strand.
CACTTTTCACTTTCTCCCTGTTCGGCATATGAACTTTCTCAAGGCCAAATTCGATCTTGGCAAGTGCATTACAGTGTCAAGTCACTAGCTATAATGAGTATCAGTCCCCGATGCCAGATGAGTTGTGTGGCTATGGACGCAAACTGATACGCACTATTTCAGGCAAATTGGAAAGCGAACAGTATTTTCCAAAATAGGATTACGCATACTATAGGAGAGCACATGTGTGGGCTAGAGAACCTATAAAGAGTTATCTTGACTACAGCACTTAAAAATTGATGTATCATTCAATGTAGCATCCAACATTTAATATAGTAGTCCAGGTAATGCTCTTCTAAGGATGGGTATAGTGCACACCCATAGACTTTTAAGTCTCTTTAAGGGTGGTGAGAGACTGTTTTTTGTAAGGTGAAAAAAATGTATATGAAACATTTCATGAGCCCAAAGCGGTAACCTCGAAATGAGTGTGAGTTGAGAGCTATGGGCGTGTTTTTTTTTCTCTCCATCCCGCCAAATTCCAGTCCATTTGTTTATCCAATCGAACTTTCCAAAAACAGGGGGTAAAAAGGATCAAAACAAGTGGGGAAATGAAACGTCCCCACATGTTCGTGTGAACCGCTCTGACAGAACAATTCGCGCAGGGTACAAAGCCGCCTCGCGGGCAGGAATGCCCCTTCTTTTAAGTGAAGACCCGTCGCTAGGACACCCTAGAGGAGCCACCCCGGAATGCTGCCCGTTCTCTGGGCCGGGGCTCCCTTTCTGAGGGGGACAGAGGCGGCCAAGCTGTGAGAAGCCGGGATTAAGCCGCACTCAGGGCCCAGGCGGCATTGCGGCCCTCGGAGCCGCACAAACAAGCATCTGGGCCTTCAGTGCCCACAATGGGGTTATACAAAGGTGTCCGTGCTCCATGGGAATGCAGATTTCTCTCCCCATTGAAGAAAAAGAAGACAAAAACAGAGAAACCTGTTGCTGGAAGCTGCGTCAGACCAGAAGGCTGACAGAGAGGCGATAAAAGCACAAATCTGTTTTAAACTAACTTGAGGTAATTGACCCAAGGCGCGCAAAAGGAAACGTCGTCGTTTTTCAGCCTAAAATTACATTGTTTGAGCCACCAGTTGATTAAATAATTCGTTTATCTAACATTACGCCGATATAACCAAAAGGTGTTAGAACACTTCACATAAGAGGCACATTACGTACTGATAAGAAACTACACAAGCATAGCACAGCATATCTACACAAGAATGAAACGTTACACAAACATTACATTAGGTAAAAGGTGAAGGATAGGCAAAATAAACATGGCTCTGTGTTTCTCGTTAGTCAGCAATAATCCCTCACTTCTCTCGTGAAAGCACAAGTTTGAAAGGTGTTCCCCAAGTTCAGCGAGAGTGGTGGTTAAACAAGCACTGAAGAATGTCACTTGACAGCGTAAGGAAGAAAGAACAGGTGAAAAGGGAGGAGTGACCCATAGACCTAGTAGAATCAGTCTTGGCACGAGTTAGCCAAGGACAAGAGGTTCGAACTACAAGTGTCTTTAGAAGAGTTGAACTTTCAATTCAGCCTTGAACATAGGCAACGAAGTAGTAGTTCGTAGGTCCGGAGGCAAAGCTTTCCAGGCCCTGGTATTACTACCCGAAAGGGACGGTGCCATTGTGCGAGGGTTCAACAAGTAGTGCGCCTGTATTATGTGAAGACCTGAGTCTGCCAGGTAACTTTAGCTTAGATGCCAGGGATCATGGAGCGGAGGCATGTAGAGCCTCAAGAGTGATGCAGGCTGCTTTATGTAAAACTCTAGCTTCAATGGAAAGTTAGAAAGTTGGAACTACTAATGAAGTGTGGTCAAGTATTTTAGTGGCTGAAGCGATGTGCTCGCAGCATAGAGCATACTGCACTTTGGGTAGTGTGCCTACTACAGACATGCAATTGTCTCTTATAGCACCATGGACAAGTCTTAAGATTTTGTTCAGGGATGAAAAGACGAACACACCCCAAGCGCACTTGATATCTCACATTTATGACCATGATTTTTCATTAACGATTGAGTGTTTTGTCAAGAGTGACATCCAAGGATTATTCTGTATCCATGATAGTAGGATTGCAGTCAAGGGCACTAACTGAGTCACTCCATGATTATGTCTAGCAGTAGGGACTGAGAGGAAGAGATGAAGAGAAATTCTATTTTTGATGGATTAATATTTAAATGATAAGTACATATCCGGTCATGAGCAGATTTTAGAGTATGTGCTACATGAGAGAGCTCCTCCATACTTTAAAGCAGATAGTCTGAGGTGCCCAGCTTGATACCCACTAGTGGAGTAATAGCAAGGGTGAGCATCCATTAAAACCAAACTAGATCCAGAACTCATTGATGCACCCAGGCAATTAAAGTCTAGTGTGTAGAAGACTGAGAGACTTCCAGAATAGAGGAAATGGATTCTGAATTATCAAACCTATCTGAAAGCTAGAGAATAACACAGACTTCGAATACAGCCATCTAGATTGTTAGACGCACATTGAAAAGCAAGACAGTGACACAACTGCATTCTCAGAAGTGGCTGCACTTAAGCAGTAGATGTCCCTAAAAAACATAGCAGCGGCAAATACAAAATCCCATCTAACACTCAACAGTCTATTTCAAATACTTACTAATTCTAAAATGTCAATTTGCTTTGTTGATGCAAAGGTGACAAAGACAACATCTGAAGTACAGTCACTGAGAGCAGATGTGGCATATTTTAATGGACTCATGCAGTAAACTAAAAAGTGTAGCTGAATGGAGGGATGACTGGACAACTGTAGGAAGCTGGCTCTGTATTTACTATATCAAAATGAGATATAGGGGGTCATTACGACCCTGGCGGTAAAAGACCGCCAGGGCTGTTTTGACAGAAGCACCGCCAACAGGCTGATGGTGCTTCCCATGGCATTACGACCGCGCATAGGGCTGCGGTACAATGGCACAGCAGACAGTGAAAAGCGCGGCACGGCCACAACACCGCCGGCTCCATTTGGAGCCAGCTCCTATTTTGCGGCCAAGATCCCCGCCGGCCCAGCGGGGATCTCCAAATGGCCGCGGCGTGGGTGCGGCTGCATTGGCGGATGCCCAGCGGGAAGCCGCCCGCCAAGGTCGTAATGAGGGCCATAGTGTGCACAGAGTCCAGGAGTTCCCCAGAGGCTTGACAGAGGCTGAAATAGTTAATACTAATCCTCTATTTGTGGCAATGTGGTCGAGCAGTTAGGCTTATCAGAGGGTAGTGCAAAGCATTTGTTGTACACACACAGAAAATAGAAGAAGCACACACTCAATGACTAAACTTCAGACCAATGGTTTTTATATTGTAAAAATATATGTTCTTAATTTATTTTCAGAACCACAACATTCAAGTCGCAGGTAAGAACCTTAAAAGCTTCGTATTTCACACAGGTATCAACAGTACTTAGTTTGAAATAGGTAAGTCATACAGTTTTTGAATTATTGGCAACAAGCTATTTTAAAACTGGACACTGCAATTTTCAAACAGTTCCTGGTGGGAAGAAAAGTAAAATCTGTTTACAGGTAAGTACAACACTTACAGTCTCAGTCTCTGGGTTTTAGGAAGGCCACCGGTTGGGGTTCAAGTTAACCCCAAACACACACCACCAGCCACACGGGGCCGGTCGGGTGCAGAGGTTAAAGTAGAGCAAAATTAACGTGGGCTGCTTTGGAGACAGGGGGTACTTGGAATACGGTCAGCCAGCAGGTAAGTACCCATGACTCGGAGGGCAGACCAGGGGGGATTAGAAGGGCACTGGAGGGGCCACAAGTAGGTATCAAACACACACCCTCAGCAGCACAGGGGCAGCTGGGTGCAGGATGCACACAGGACATCAGGTTTCCAATGCAGGTCTATGGGGAGACCACCAGGGGTCACTCAGAGGCTGCAGGTGGGGTGCAGGGGGTGTCTCAGGCCCACCACCGGTCGGATTGGGAGGAGGGCCACCTGCTGAACGGTGAGGCACTGGGGGTCGACTTCTCCAAGGCCTGGGGGCTGCGGGTGCAGTGTGTCCTTTAGGCGTCTGATATCTTCGTCCGGAGCTCGCAATCAGGGGGGTCATTGGGATTCCCTCTGTAGGCGGCGTCGTGGAGGGGTGGAGAGGTCAACCCAGGGTGGGCACTTGCTCGCAATCGCCTGGGGTCCCTCTCTTGATGAGTGGACTACCTGGACATAGGCCGTGGGCATCGGGTGCATAGGGGTCAAGACTCACGCATCTGGAGTGAGGTGAGAGTCCTTCGCTGTAGGTTTCTTCAGACAGAGCTGTAAGTTTCTTCAGACAGAGCTGCTGTCGTTGGGAGTTCTTGGTCCTTTTGGGTGCAGGGCAGTCCTTTGGAGTTCACTGAGGTCACTGGGCCAGCTGGGCACCTCTCTGATCCTTTTGCAGGTTCTCCGAAGCAGGATACAGGACAGTAGGGCTGGGGCCAAAGCAGTTGTCATCATCCTTCTTCTCTGCTGGGGGTTTCAGCTTAGTAGTCCTTCTTCTTCTTGTAGGTCACCAGGAATCTGGTGAGCTGGGTTCAGGGAGGCCCTTAAATCCTAGATTTCGGGGCTTGTTACTGGTCAGTGGGCAATAGCCAAAGGCTACTGTCCCTTAGGGTGGCTACACCCTCCCTGTGCCCACTCCCTTTGGGGAGGAGGGCACATTCCTATCCCTATTGGTCACTGTCCTCCAAACCAAGATGGAGGATTCTGCAGGGAGGGTGTCACCTCAGCTCTGGACACCTTAGGGGTGGTCATGGCTAGGGTGGTCACTCCTCCCTGTTTTCCATAATTTTCCCACCGGACTGGCAGCCAAAAGTGGGGCTTTGTCCAGAGGGGCGGGCATCTCCAATAGCTGGAGTGCCCTGGGGCACTGTAACCCGAGGTTTGAGCCACTGAGGCTCACCACCAGGTGTTATAGTTCCTGCAGGGGGAGGCGTGAAGCTCCTCCACCCAGGACAGGCTTTGTTTCTGACCACAGAGTGCTTAAAGTTACTCACCCCATGTGGTCAGAAACTTGTCTGAAAGTGGCAGGCTGACACAGACCGGTTAGTCTTACACTAGCAGTTGGTCTAACATACAGGGTGCATCTCTAAGATGCCCTCTATTTGCATTTTCAATAAATCCCACACTGGCATCAGTGTGGGTTTATTGTGCTGAGAAGTTTGATACCAAACTTCCCAGTATTCAGTGAAGCCATTATGGTGCTGTGGAGTTTGTAATGACAAACTCCTAGACCATATACTCAATATGGCTACACTGCACTTACAATGTATTAAAATGGACGTAGACACTATAGGGGCAAATTGCTTATGCAGCTTTGCCCTCACCTGTGGTATAGTGCGCCCTGCCTTAGGGCTGTAAGGCCTGCTAGTAGGGTGACTTACCTGTGCCACAGGCAGTGGTTTGTGGGCATGGCACCCTGAGAGGGGTGCCATGTCGACTTCGTCTTTTTCTCCCCACCAGCACACATAAGCTGCAAGGCAGAGCACATGTGCTGAGTGAGGGATCCCCTAGGGTGGCATAATGCATGCTGCAGCCCTTAGAGACCTTCCCAGGCCACAGGGTCCTTGGTACCATGGGTACCTTTTACAAGGGGCTTAACTGTGTGCCAGGGCTGCGCCAATTGTGGAAACAAATGTACAGTTTTAGGGAAAGAACACTGGTGCCGGGGCCTTTATTGCAGGGTCCCAGCACACTTTCAATCAAAGTTGGCATCAACACTAGGCAAAAAGTGGGGGGTAACCATGCCAACAGTGGCACTTTCCTACACAACCCTGCCCCCCAAACGAAAGAGGATGAGACTAACCTTTCCCAAGAGTCTTCATGTTCTAAGTGGAAGATCCTGGAAAGGCCATCTGCATTGGCATGGGCAGTCCCAGGTCTGTGTTCCCTGTAGGGATATGGACCACCTCAAAAGTTTAGGGTTCTCACCTTTCATTTGCTTTAGCCATCTGAGAGGTCTGTAGTCTATTTGAACAACAAAATGAGTGCTAAATAAGTATGGCCTCAGATCTTTCAGGGACGAAACCACAGCAGCAAAGGCCTCCCTCTCATGGCACTCCAACGCTGCGCCCTGGGGAGTAACCTCCTCCCAATGAAAGCAATAGGCTGGTCAAGGCCATTATCATTGGTTTGGGACAGGACTGCTCCTATCCCATGTTCAGAGGCATCTGCCTGCACAATGAATTGCCTAGAATAATCTGAATCTTTAAGAACAGGTGCTGAGCACATTGCTTCTTTCAGGGAGTCAAAGACCTTTTAACAGTCAGGGGTCCAGTTTACCTTCTTTGACATCTTCTTTGAGGTCAGTTCAGTGAGGGGAGTCACAATGGTCCCATATCCCGTCACAATCCTCCTGTAGTACCCAGTCAAGCCAAGTAATGTCCTGACTTGAGTCTGGGTTTTTGGAGTTTCCCAATCCAGAATTGTCTTGATCTTGGATTGTAAGGTTTGCACTTGGCCTCCACCCACAAAGTGGCCCAAGAATACAACTGTGCCCTGCCTTATCTGGCATTTAGATGCTTTGCTAGAGAGGCCTGCTGTTTGCAAGGCCTGCAAAACCTTCCCCAGGTGGACCAGGTGATCCTACCAGTTGGAGCTAAAGACAACAATATCATCTAGATATGCTCCACTAAAGGAATCCAAACCAGCAAGGACTTGATTCACCAACCTTTGGAAGGCGCCAGGGGCATTCTTCATGCCAAAGGGCATAACAGTGAACTGATAATGCCAATCAGGTGTAGAGAATGCTGTCTTTTCTTTGGCTCCAGGTGCCATCCTAATTTGCCAGTACCACGCAGTTAAGTCAAAGGTACTTAGGAATTTGGCTGCACCTAACTTATCAATCAGTTTGACTGCTCTGGGTATGGGGTGTGCATCTGTCTTAGTGACAGAACTGAGTCCTCTGTAGTCCACACAGAACCTTATTTCTCTCTTGCCATCTTTGGTATGAGGTTTGGGGACCAAGACCACTGAGCTAGCCTAGGGACTGTCAGAGTGCTCTATTACCCCTAACTCCAGCATCTTGTGGACTTCCACTTTGATGCTCTCTTTGACTTGGTCAGACTGTCTATAGATTTTGTTTTTGACAGGTAAACTGTCTCCTGTGTCCACATCATGGGTACACAGGTGTGTCTTACCAGGGGTCAAAGAAAGAGCTCAGCATACTACTGTAGGACTTGCCTGAAGTCAGCTTGCTGTTGGGTAGGGATGGTGTCTGAATAGACATCTCCATCTATTGATCCATCTTTAGGGTCAGTTGAGAGGAGGTCAGGGAGAGGTGCACTCTCTGCTTCCTGATCCTCATCAGTAACCATCAGCATGATTATATCTGCCCCATCATTGTAGAGTTTCAGACGGTTAACACGGATCACCCTCTTGGGTGTCCTGCTAGTGCCCAGGTCCACTAAACAAGTGACCTGATTTTTCTTCTCTAGGACTAAGTAAGGCCATTCCATCTGTCCTGAAGTGCCCTGGAGCCACAGGCTCCGGAACCCAGACTTTCTGCCCTGGCTGGAATTCAACCATTGCAGCCTTTTGGTCATACAACAATGTCTGGAGTTGTTGGCTGTCCTCATTTTTTTGGATGCCTTTTCCATGTACTCAGCCATGCTGGAGCAGGGGCCAAGTGCCTAGACCACCACATCTTGTTTAGGCTCATGGAGAGGTCTCTACTAGCCTTCTATAACAAATGCCAGTGGTCCCCTTACAGGATGGCCAAACAGTAGTTCAAAGGGGGAAAACCCTGCTCCCTTCTGAGGCACTTCTCTGTAGGCAAAAAGAAAGCATGGTAGGAGGACATTCCATCTCCTTTTGTGTTTTTCAGGGAGCCCCATCATTATGCTTTTCAATGTCTTGTTGAATCTCTCAACAAGTCTATTGATTAGTGGATGATATGGTGTGGTGACTTTATATGTCACCCCACACTCATTCCACATGTGTTTGAGGTAAGCTGAATGAAGTTTGTACCTCTGTCAGAAACCACCTCCTTAGGGAAAGCCACCCTGGTAAGAATACCAATTAGAGCTTTGGGTACTGCAGGGGCAGTAGCTGACCTGGAGGGAATTGCTTCAGGGTATCTGGTGCATTGATCAGCTACTACCAGTATGTACTGATTCCCTGAGGCTGTGGGAGGTTCAAGTGGACCCACAATGTCCACACCAACCCTATCAAAGGGTACCCCCACCACTGAAAGGGGAATGGGGAGGGGCTTTGGGTGGCCACCTGTCTTGGCACTGGCTTGACGGGTGTCACAGGAGGTACAAAACTCCTTAACTTTCTGGCTAATAAAAATGGTTCACACTTCTTCTCCATGTTTTGGTTTGTCCCAAATGCCCAGCTAGGGGGATGCCAAGGGCCAATGTGAGGATAAACTCTCTAAACTCCTGAGGCACTACCACTCTCCTAATGGCACCAGGTTTGGGATCTCTGGCCTCAGTGAAAAGGAGTCCATTCTCCCAGTAGACCCTGTGGGAACCACTGACATTTCCCTTCTCCTGTTCAGCAGCTTGCTGTCGCAGGCCTTCAAGAGTGGGGCTAGTCTTTTGTACCTGGCACAGCTGTTCCCTTGTGGGCCACCGTGGGCCCAAGAGCTCTACCTGATAAGGCTCCAGCTCCATGGACTCAGTTCCCTCAGGGGATAAAACATCTTCCTGAGAAGAGATGTCTTGCTTCTTTTGCTGTTTAGAGGCTGGTCCCCCGGTCCTCTTACTTTTTCTCTTGGAAGGTTGGGCCATTATTCCAGGCTCCAACACTTCTTTTCACGCTGTGCTCTGCTCTGGTTTTCACACACACCAGTTCAGGGATTCCAAGCATGGCCGCATGGGTTTTGAGTTCTACCTCAGCCAATGCTAAGAACTGCAAATCATTCCCTCACAAACATTCCAGTGGGATTGCAGAAGAGACCACTACCTGTTTCAGGCCAGTAACCGCTCCCCATTCTAAAGTCAAAATAGCCATGGGATGGACCTTAGTCATGTTGTGAGCACTGGTGACTGGATACGTTTGTTCAGCCAAATACTGTCCTGGGGAAACCAGTTTCTCTGTCACCATGGTGACACTGGCACCTGTATCCCTCAGGGCTTCTACCTTTGTCCCATTCATCAAGAGCTGCTGCCTGTATATTTGCATGTTAGGCGGTCAGGCAGCTAATGTGGCTAAATCCACCCCACCCTCAGAGACTAAAGTAGCTTCAATGTGAACTCTGCTTTGCTCTGGGCACACTGTTGATCCCACCTGGAGACTGGCTATTCCAGTACTAACTGGAGTAGTGCAAGTGGGAGTTTTCTTGGGACAGGCCATGTCTCCAGTTTGGTGTCCATGCTGTCCACAGTTGTGACATCAGGGCTTCGTGGTATCAAAGTTTTTACCCCTTATACCCATTTGTGGACTGTGATGAGGCTCAGGCCCAACCTCATGAGCAGGTGTTTGGGGCCCTTGAGAATACTCTTTGTTTTTGTCCTTAGGTGTCTCACCACCCTTCCCCTGTGGAGGCTTTGTGACCCCTTTCTTTTGGTCACACCCTGTGGAAATCTTGGTCACCCTAGTCTTGACCCAATGGTCTGCCTTCTTTCCCAATTCTTGGGGAGAAATTGGACATAGGTCTACCAGATGCTGATGCAACTTGTCACTGAAGCAGTTACTAAACAGGTTTTTCATTGTACACAAATTATAAAGCCCATCATAGTCATGCACTCCACTGCCAGTTATCCAACCATCTAGTGTTTTCACTGAGTAGTCAACAAAATCGACCCACGTCTGGCTCGAGGTTTTGTGAGTCCTCCTGAACCTAATTCTATACTCCTCAGTGAAGAATCCAAAGCCCTCAATCAAGGTAGCCTTCATGGGGTCATAGGATTCTGCATCTTTACCAGAGAGTGTGAGGAGTCTATGCCTACACTTACCAGTGAACAGTTCCCGAAGGAGAGCTCCCCAGTGAGATCTGTTTAGCTTTCTGGTTGCACAAGCCCTCTCAAAAGCTGTGAACCACTTGGTGATAGCATCACCATCTTCATACTTTGAGACAATCCCTTTGGGGATTTTTAGGATATCAGTATTCTCTCTGACCCTAGTTATATTGCTGCCACCATTAATGGGTGCTAAGCCCATTTCCGCTCTCTCCCTTTCTATAGCTAGGAGTTGTTGCTCCAAAGCTAACCCTTTGGCCATCCTTGCTAAAAGGATGTCCTCTTCATTGAGGCAGCCCTCAATGTTCCCAGAGGAACTGGAGTCCCCTGTGGAAGATCCAGTGAGTTCTATCCTTGGAGACAGGGGCCTGGGACCCTGGTCTCCCCAGTTAGGTGAGGAGGGTGGGAGGTTATCATCCTCATCTCTAACATCTTCCCTGTCTGAGGGGAGTTCTTCCTCCTCAGCAGGGTGGTCCCTGGTGTACTCGGCCAAGAGCTCCTGGAGCTTGAATTGGTAGGGTTGGAACCAGTTCTAATATTTTTCATCTTACAGAGGGACATTCACTTTGCTATCCCTAGAAGGAGGTAAGGGGTGAGGTTGAGTTCCACAGCAATATCCTCTGAGCTGCTCGTTATGTTACTAAAAGTTAGGATTACTTTTTAAGAAACTAAAACTATCTCTAGTAACTAAATCCTAACTTAAAAATAACTTTTAGACTTAAAAAGAGATGCTACGGGGACTTAACCAAGGCCCTATCAGGACTTTTGAAAACTTGGAAAAGATAGTCAAATTCAAAAATCAGTTTTCTAAAGGCAATTTTTGAATTTAGTTGTGTGATCTGGTATTGGCTGAGTAGTCCAACAAATGCAAATTCGTAGACCCCACCGCTGATCCGCCAATGTAGGAAGCTGGTTCTCGATATACAATATCAAAATGAGATATAGGCCCTCATTACAAGCCTGGCGGTCAGTAATAAAGCGGCGGTAATACTGCCCACAGGTCGGCGCTAAAATAATTGGAATCATGACCCCGGCCGAAACCGCCAACACATACAGCCACTTTAACACTCCGACCGCCATGGCGGTAGCAACAAACACCGCAGCGGTAACCGCCAACAGCCAGGCGGAAGACAATGTACCGTCCACTACATTACAACATGCCCATTCTCCAGCTTTTCCGGGGTGGTACCAACACCATCAAAAGCACAGCGGAAACAGAACACTGAAGGGAAACGACTTACCTCTTGACACTCAAGTAAGAACCAGGACGCCATGGAGTCCGAACTGCAGGTGTTTTTCCCATGCTGGTGTATCTTCTCATACACCAGGAGCATGAACGCTGGCGAAGATGACCACAGTGAGTACTGCACCTAGCACAGAGGGGAGGTGGGTGAGGAAAAAGAGAGTGATACACACACGCAACATGCAACACCCCCACCCCTACCCTCACCCGCAACACCATACACACAAACACATGCAACAACATTACATATACACCCGTAACCCTCAGGAATAACGCAAGGACAAAAGGAATGGAGTAAAATGAATGTAATATTCGAAATTTTGAGAAATACATTCATAGAAACAGTATTTAGAATATATATAATATATACAAAAGGAGGGACAATACCCACTCCAAAATGTCCGTGGCCCACTTGCCCAAAACACATAGGCCAAAGCCACACTTGACTCCTGCCTCAATATGGAGAGAACACTGCAAGGGCATCAGGTCGAAAACACACAGGCACTTCAGGGGGACGGCGAATGGGGGGGGGGGCACCTCAGCCGGATGATGGTCTAACGCCACAGTCCTGGAGGGGGCTCCATGCCCACTCCTTGGTCCTGGGGAGTGCAAGGCCAAAGTCTCTCAAGTGGGTGGTTTGCCAACTGCTTGGTTCTGGGGAGTGCAAAGCCACAGTCTCTCAAGTGTGTGGTATGCCCGCTGCTTGCTCCTGGGGAGTGCAAAACCAGTCTCTCAAGTGGGTGGTTTGCCCACTGCTTGCTCCTGGGGAGTGCAAAGCCACAGTCTCTCAAGTGGGTGGTTTGCCTACTGCTTGCTCCTGAGGAGTGCAAGGCCACAGTCTCTCAAGTGGGTGCCAGTTTTCCACTGGTTCTGGAAGGGGCCTTGTGCCCAGTGTGCTTCACCCTGGCAAGGAGGGGCTGAGTGGATGGCTTCTTCCATTGGTTCTGGAGGGGGCTTTGTGCCCAGTGTGCTTCATCCTGGCAAGGAGGGACTGAGTGGATGGCTTCTTCCACAGTGTGCTTCATCCTAGCAAGGAGGGACTGAGTGGATGGCTTCTTCCACTGGTTCTGAAGTGGGCCTTGTGCCCAGTGTGCTTCATCCTGGCAAGGATGGGGTGAGAGGATGGCTTCTTCCACTGGTTCTGGAGAGGGGCTTGTGCCCAGTGTGCTTTATCCTGGCAAGGATGGGGTGAGTGGATGGCTTCTTCCACTGGTTCTGGAGGGGGCATGGTGCCCAGTGTGCTTCATCCTAGATGGTGCAGGGTCACAGTCTCTCACCTGTGTGTCACACAGACAGGTGTTGCAGGGTCCAGGACGCACTGCAGCCCATGTAGTCACCAGTACACACTGCTCTCCGGCGGTAACGACTGCTCAGTGGATGCCAGTAGCGCTGCAGGTGGTGGTGCAGACAGTGGTGGTGGTAGTCTCCAGGACTTCACCTGCAGCCTCGGACGGCTGCCCACTGGGGCTGCTGCTACTAGCAGTAGTGCTGCTGGTGGCGGGCAGGTGGCGGTGCTGGCCGCTGTGCAGGTGGCGGTGCTGGCCGCGGTGCAGGCAGTGGTGGTGGTAGCCTCCAGGACTTCACCTGCAGCCTCGGACGGCTGCCCACTGGGGCTGCTGCTGCTAGCAGTGGTGCTGCGGGCGGCGGGGTAGGTGGCGGTGCTGCCCACGGTGCAGGTGGCGGTGCTGGCTGCGGTGCAGGTGGAGGTGCTAGTCACGCTGGTGGTAGCCTCCAGGCCTTCACCTGCAGCCTCGGATGGCTGAAGTGCCATGGCTGGTGTTCTGTGCCCCTTCCTGCCCTTGGCAAATGGTGGTGCCTCCTTGCTTCTGCCAGCTGGAGTTCTTGCCTTGACCTTGCTGGCTGGTTGTGCCTCCTTCCTGGCTGGTGTCCCCTTCTTGCCCTTGCCAGGTGGCGGACCCTTCTTGGCCTTGGCAGGTGGTGCTGGCTCACTTGCTGGGCTGACGGGTGCCTCCTTGGAGCCTCTCACAGCTGCAAAAACCACAGTGGCTGTGGACTGGGTGGCTGAGGTGCTGGGCTGGGTTCTGGCCACCCTGGCCCAATGTGAAGGGCGGGGGGGAGGGGTAGGGAATAGGTCAATGTTGGTAAGGAAACGTTTCTTAGGGACACTGGAGCGGGAAGAGGGTGAAGGTTTGGGAGTGCAGGAAGAGAAAGTGGTTGTAGGAGGTTTCAGTCTGCTGTGTTTGGGTGCAGGTGCATGGGCTGGATGCTGTTGTGAGGTGGATGTCTGTTAGGTGTGTGCCTGCTTGCGTTTGTGTACTTTGGGAGGAGGGGTCACAGACACAGTGGGGGAGGACAGAGGGGACATCTGCATGGATGTTGGGGTGGTGACTTCCAGTGAGGGGCGTGTAGTGATCGGCGTGCTGGTGACGGAGGTAGTGAATGAGGATACAGTGCATGCAGGTGTGAGTGGAGACACTACTGGGAGGGAGGTGGAGGATGAGGAGGAGGAGGACACAGTGGAGGCAGTGGATGTTGGTGTGTCTGCATGTGGCTGGTGCTTTTGTGAGTGCTTGTGAGATGATGTGTGGTGCTTGTGTTTGCCTGAGCCACTTCTGTGTGTTGATTTGGGTGATTGCTGGTCTGACGGTCTGCTTGGGATAGGCTGGGGTTGAGGGGATTGGGACTGGGTGGAGGAATTTGGAGGGGGGATGCTGGAGACAGGGACAATGGCTGCCATCAGTGCGAAGGCCAAAACCTGAAATGCTCTCTGTTGGGCTGCCACGCCAGAGTGAATGCCCTCCAGGTATGCATTTGTTTGTTGCAAATGCCCTGCTACACCCTGGATGGCATTCAGTATGGTTAACTGCCCAACAGAGAGGGATCTCAGGAGGTCAATATCCTCCTCACTACGGGCAGCAGGACTGACTGGGGCAGGGCCTGAGGTGCCTGAGGTGAAGGAGATGCCCTCCCTCCTGGGTGAGCGGACACGGGAAACACGCTGAGGGGCTGTTGGTAGGGCAATGCTGATACAGGGGTTGGCGGCTGTATCTGTTGTTGGGGTGGGCACAGAGGTGTCCGCCACTTCCAGGGAGCTTCCATCGGAGGAGGAGTCGCTGTCGGTAGTGTCCCCTCCTGTCTCCGTCGTGGTGCTTCTCTCGCCCGCCGTCCCACTGGTGCCCTAACGTCGGCAGATTCGGCCTCCAGGCCCATGTGGGATGCAGCTCCCTCCGTCGCCGGTGCCTCTGCTCCTCTGCCAGATGATGCTAATGCACACAAGGACAGGGTGACAAAACAAAAAGGGGGGGAGAGACAGAGGATACACTTGGTCAATGCCAGCAACAACACAACAGTTGGCGTACACAACACACAGGGAACAGCCCTATGCACTAGGCCATGCACTACCAGTTACAATGCTAGTCACCAGCCCAGGGGGTACAATACCTAACGCCATTAGCTGCACACCTGAAACCCACAGGACCCTGCCCAGTAGTAGATACCCACTAACACTATTGGGGTTGGAGTGCATCTGAGCTTGCCCATCATTGAACCTACCCTGCCATGTTCGCCCTGGCCTAAGGGCACCCACAGCCCACATCCCCCACCCAGGTAAAACCCTGACGCGCGCAAAGTCATGATTCTGAATCTGTGCTTACCCCCTTGTGGCTGCTGTGATTCCTTCAAGCGCCCATCCAACTCCAAATAGGCCACCACCAGGATATGGAACATCAGGGGGGGTCATGGTACGACGGGCACCCCTTCCTCATTAGGAGGCCAGCCCTAGCTGGGCCTCCGCAGTCTTCCGTGCCCAGCGGCGCAGGTCCTTCCACCGTTTGCGGCTGTGGGTGCTCCATCTGTCAAAGACCCCCAGGGTCCGCACCTCCTTGGCGATGGCACGCCAAACACCATTTTTCTGATGGGCGCTGACCTGCAGAAAAAGATACAGCAGAAAAGGGATTAGTCATGCTGTGCGATCTGTCATAATCACGGCCCACCATATCCCTCCCATCCCCTTACACACATACTTTGACCACCATACATGCAGCACTCTGCCCAGGACCCCTCAGAACCCCACCTACACGGGCTTACACACACAGCACTCCATACATTCATGGCCCACGCATCATGCTCACAGTGTACTTACCTGTTTGTCTGGAGGACCATAGAGTAAAGTGTACTGGGGTAGGACCCCATACATTAGTCTCTCCAACTCCTCGGAAGTGAAGGCAGGGGCCCTTTCCTCAGACACTCGAGCCATTGTCACTTCCAGACACAGGTCACAGCTGCACTTGCAGTGTAGGTCCTCTCCTGTTGAAGGTCAGGTAGCAAGTGAGTGCACAGAAACAAAATGGCGGTCATGTCCGCGGCGGTGCATACCGTCACCGCCAGCGTATATCACCATTGGCTCCTGGAACCCATAGGGCCCAATGATAAACAATGCTATGTTGCACGGCGGTTGTTGACCGCTGACCGCAACGGCGCACAACACCAGCGGAACTGCCTCATCTACACTTGTCTCTCCTCACAGTTCAGGCAGCCGCCATTTCAGGGGGGCACCGGCCATGGCACCTAACTGCATCGCAGCAGATATTGGCACATCAACTGAGTCACAAGTTCACATACTGTTTCTGTAAAGGTAGAAATGCATATTAATATTGACATATGTGTAAATATGACCTTCTGCTAACTGTTTTTCACCCTAGAGTTCAACCGCTGAGGATGAATAGGAGATGGAGACAACCCCCTGTGTACAGAGCCCTGGTGGAACTGGCGACAATAGAGGACAGACACATTATCCTGACCTACAGACTTGATAGGGCCACAATCCAAGAACTGTGTGTCCAATTGGAGCCAGACCCGATTTCAGCTATCCGCCACCCCACAAGTATCCCCCCTCTAGTGCAGGTCCTGTCAGTACTCCATTTCCTGGCAAGTGGTTCCTTCCAAGCAACAGTGGCCATGGCATCAGGGATGTATCAGCCAATGTTCTCAAACGTACTGACCAGAGTGTTGTCTGCCCTGCTGAAATACATGCACAGCTACATCGTATTCCCCCAGGTGGAGGATTTGGCCACAGTGAAGGCTGACTTTTATGCACTGGGACATATCCCCAACATCATTGGTGCCATTGATGGTACACATATTGCATTTGTCCCCCCCCCACCGGAGAAATAAACAAGTGTTCAGAAATAGAAAAAGCTTTCACTCTCTAATGTGCACATGGTGTGTTTGGCGGACCAGTACATCTCCCATGTCAATGCCAAGTATCCTGGCTCTGTGCATGATGCCTTTATCTTGAGGAATAGCAGCATTCCATATGTGATGTCTCAACTCCAGAGGCACAGGGTGTGGCTAATAGGTGAGCCCATGGTCCTCACCCAGTTGATGTAGGTATTTGGGTGAGGGTTTGGCCCTAAGGGTGAGTGTGTGGCTAACAGGTATCCCTCGAATATTTGCAAGTGACTCTGGTTACCCCAACCTCTCATGGCTACTGACCCCAGTGAGAAATGCCAGGACAATGACAGAGGAACGTTACAGTGAGGCACATGGGCGAACAAGGAGGATCATTAGAGAACCTTTGGCCTCCTGAAGGCCAGATTCCGGTGCCTTCATCTGACAGGTGGATCCTTGTACTACTCACCCAAGAAGGTGTGCCAGATCATCGTTGCATGTTGCACAACCTGGCCTTGAGACGCCAGGTGCCTTTTCTGCAGGAGGATGAGCCTGGGGATGGTCGTGTGGCAGCGATGGAGCCTGTGGACAGTGACGAAGAGGAGGTAGAGGACGAAGATGTGGATAACAGAAGTACACTAATTCAACAGTACTTCCAGTGACACACAGGTAAGACACTGTAACTTCGCCTTCCATTGCAATTTTGTGTTTGACATTGAACATGGCAGCCTGATTTCCCTATTTCTATGGCCACTTACTGTACCCTTTGGCATCTCTATTTTCAGATCTCTGTGCCTCACTCTGGCTCCTGGTGTGTTTACTGCTGCCCACTGCAGGTCATTTCTATGTAAATATTTCACTACATTTGAATTTCAGTGTTTACAGTTTGTGAAACGAATTCATTTGTCAAAGAATTCGCAGACTCCATACTTGAATTTGTTCCAAGGGTGTTAATTTATGTGCTAATAAGTGCAGGGGGTATTCCAATGGGCTGGGTTGCTGATGGAGGAAAGTCCAGGGTAGAGTACAGTCTATTTGTATCACAGGTGCATTGTCCGGGGGGGCTTAGGAAGTGGAGCAATAGCAGTTCAAGGTGGACAGGGTGACAGAGTGGGACAGAAGGGTGACAATCAGGAGAGTCGTATTTCCTGGCGGGGGTCTTGGCAATGTCTCTGGCTTCTGCCTGGATCGCAGGGACCATTTGCAGGGTTGTTCGCCTTCTGCAGGGGGTGGGGTGCTGGTGGCCTGTTGGTCCTGTGGCAGGGCCTCCTGTCCACTAGCGCCAGCGGAGGTGGAGGGCTGTTCTTTGGTTTGGCTAGTGTCAGGGGCCTGTTGGTGTGCCACTGCCTCCCTCATGGTGTTGGCCATGTCTGCCAGCACCCCTGCGATGGTGACCTGGGTGGTGTGGATGTCCCTCAGGTCCTCCCTGGTCCGCCATATTACGAGTCCATAATATCCCATGGAACTCATAATACGGTGGGCGGGATATCCGTCACATTTGGGACGCATTAAGTTAGTTTATGGTAAATTTGTTCTCAAGGAGTTGTAGGAATGGGCTGATAGGAATGCCCTCATCCTGATGGAACAGGGAGAAATTAATGAAGGGAATTCTACAGCAGATCATTGTTTCAGTCTTTGGTCAATTGCCAGGAACATAACTGGCTGTAAGTGGAACTTGTATTGTTGTTTTGTAGAGTTCAGGGTAGCAATCAACCTAGTAAACTGAAAGATTCTGTAGAATAAACTTAACTTGAAAAGCTGGGAATTTCAAGAGGTTTCCGAGGGACTCTGAAAAAAGTCCACAAAGGGAACTGGACAAGAGTGGAATTAAATAAAGATGGTAGGCTTTCAGAGAAGATTGAGATAAGGAATGGATTTTGACAAAACTGCCCTGGGACCTCCACTATTTGAACCTGTAAGAAATGTTCCTGCGGTCTTATCAGGGACTATGTCGTTCTCACCAAAGATGGGAGACCAACATGTGTCCTTTTTGCTTTAATGTGAACGATCTAGTAATTATGGACAGGACTCAGATAGGCCTTGAGAGAAAATTGGATGTATTCGCTCATTACTGTACGGAAAATAACTTAATGTTAAATATGGAGAAAAACAAAATATTGGTGTGTGTTGGCATCAGAAGAGAGACTAAGCGGTACCTGTGTAGGACACAGATAGACAAAGTGGACATGTAAAAATACCTTTATATGCATTTCTCGTCCGACCTGAATTAAAAAACACAGCGTGGAATGGTAAAACGAAATGTCACCCTGACAACAAAAGGGTTATGCAAATTTAGTAGAGGGTATGGGGGTCAGATGTTAGCCCAGTGTTAACTGCACTTAAATTAATGGTTCTGACTAAGGGGCATATTTATAAGTGGGATGCGCCATGCTTGCACCAGGCAACATGTTACCTGCCTGGCGCAAACCACTATGTCATATTTTTAAAGGCACGCAAAGCCACATTGTATGGCTTTGAATGGCTTAAAAAATATGGAGTAAGGCAACGCAGCGCAGCGCAAATCAGGCATTGTCTTACTCTGCCCCAAGTAGGCGTTCCATGGGTGTTGTGGTGGGTGTTCCAACGGAACTCCTATGGATTTTGATGCATTACCAGATTTACCAGGACTTACAAACCTGGGCATGTGCAAAAATCTTACGCCTACCCAGGAGAGGCGTAACAAGGAGAAATATCTTTATTTCTTCTCATTTGTTTCCTCTTCTACACATAGAAAGGGGAAAAAGCCTTTCCGGATTGTTTTTGTGCATGAAGAGAGGGATTGTTTTTGTGCAGAAAGGTGTCCCTTCCTGCACAAAAACAATCCTGCATGCAACGTTTGCACCCTTGCACCACGGTGAAAGGGTGCTTGCATTGGCACTAGGCTGCCAAAAGGACGCCAGCACAGGAAGGAAAGACCCAAATGTAGTTCTAGTAAACAAAATTAGAGAGTTATTGCACTTTCAGAATACCATGGGTAGCTTTGCAGTAGTGCTGTAAAATTATCACATTGCTACTGTGATGTTCCGGTTGCTAGAAAACTTTCAACCACATATTCAAGCTATCATATTCATCAGCTGCCTCTTGCAATCTACCCAACAGGATATCACAATGTATTGAATTAAAAGCAGCTGGCATGTCTGGCAATACCAAAGGTGTAACTACAGCCTGGTCTGCGGCCTATAATAATTGCTCTTTTTCATCCAAAAATGTTATTTAATTTCTTTTGTTTGGTGTAAATCCAGCAGACATACGATTTTAGTGGCAGAAGAGCTGATGATTGGTCACCTTAACAATTAGTGTAAGGAATGGATCCCATGCTATGCTTCTGTCTGCTATGCTTCTGTCTGCTTGTTTTATTGTGAGAGGATGATCCATACCTAAATATTTTAGACAAATGCTCCTGATTATTGACACATTAACGATCCCTGCACTGATATTTGAGAATAAATGCCACAGTGTTTACCCATCCAGGTAGGCCATTGATCCTAGGAACAATGAGAAGTATTCAAAGTTTGAATACTGTTGATAGAACACAGGGCAATATTTATGGCCTGGTTTGTGTTGCTCTTGCACCACGCAACATGGTGCAACAGCGACGCAAACCTTAAGTAAGATTTATGAAGCCATGCAAGGCCACTTTGCGTGGCCCTGCATGGCTTCTTAAATCTCAAGAAATGTAATGCAGCATGAGTTGCTGCATTACATTACTCAACGTCAGGGAGGCGTTTCCTGCACAAAAACAATCCTGCATGCAATGCATGCACCCTTGCACTATGGTGCAAGGGTGCCTGAGTAGACGTTAGGCTGTAAAAACGGTGCCTGCAGAGGGGGGAAAAGACAGGAATGTGCTGTATTGGATAAATACAACTAATTCCTGCCCTTTCCCTGTGACGCAGGGCAGTGCAGCAAGTCATCTTGCTGAGCTGCCGTGTATCACATGGTGACTTGCTGCACTGACCCAGAAAGCCCATAAAAATGGGACACTGTTTCTTGGATGGCATTTTAATCAAATGCATTTGTGGTACAGTAGTGGGGCTATTAAGACTGTGGTGGTCATTATGAACACAGCGGGAAACACCGCCGACCACCGTGGCGGCGGTGAACCGAAGACCGCCGCTGGCGGTGAATGGAAACCTGCCACATAATGAACGAAAACCCCAACCCTGCGAAAAATCACCAGACCACCACTCCCCGCCATGACCCTGTCAGCGGGAATCCCGGACCTTCCCACCCGCCACCGCCGAGCACACCCACATCCTGCCCTCCAAATAATGATGCACAAATCACCTTGGCGGACAGTGGAGGCCGTACGACCATTGGCGGTTCCGACTGCCACGGGCTTCAAGTGGACTGAACAGCAAGAAGTGCACACATTGGATAAGCGTGTAACTCACACACCTGACACACATCCATAACCCCATAAACACCCCTAGATATACCCCACAATCCTTTGCAACGAAACCAGGCCAAGAAGATGGAGAGCACTAGAGGCAGACACCGAACGCCACTATACACGAGACGCACACCGACCCACAGAAGTGCACCCTCACCACATTCCCAGCCCCACCACCATTCACCACACACACCAGGTCACCCCCCAAACATTCACGCTTCTCAGAAAGGGAATTTAAGACCATGGTGGACCAGATCCTGAAGGTGGAGCCACAAATATTTGGGGCCGAGGTGCAGCACACACCCATCGCAAGGAAGATGGAGCTATGGCAGACCATTGTGAACAGGGTCAATGCAGTGGGCACCATCCACGCACTAGGGACGACATCCGGAAGAGATGGATCGACCTGCGGGGGGAAGGTCAGGGGCATGGCATCAAGGCACCACATTGCAGTCCAGAAGACTGGGGGAGGACCGCCACCAACACCACCAGAATACACAGACTGGGAGGAAAAGGTACTGACCATCCTGCACCCTGAGGGACTCACTGGAGGAATGGACTCAGGTAAGTCATCAATGTATACCCCACATACACCATACCCACACCCACCAGGACCAACACCCCACCCAAACAACAGCCAATAAATCCACCCCCCCCTGCATGACAACAAACCCACAAACAGGCCCACATCTCTCCCCCTGTGCACAGCCACCTACCCATGCAAGTACCCACAATGGAACAACACCCCCCCACCACAATGCAACCCCACTGTTGAAGCTAAATGCAGTGTCAACCTCACAAAGACACCCTGTAAGGTCACTGGAAGTAACCCCAGCACAAAATAGCCCAGTCCTGTTCACCCCAAACGCTCATGCAGCTGTAACAGACATGTCTATGTCCCCCAACAGGCACCACCACCCATGCCACCCTAACGGACGGGACAAGGAATGCCATTGCCCCCCAGGGAGACAGAGCCACCTCACAGGACACTGGTAAAGGATCCCTGGACACTGATGAGCAGGCAGGCCCCTCACTGTCACCATCCTGTCACTGTCCTGGACTGTCACCATGCAGCAGCCCCACCCAGGAAACCACTGTCACCCCTACCACCCAATCAAGACCAGCAGCCCAGGGCAAGCGTCCCCACACCAGTGCATCCAGGCCACAGACTGGTGGAACACAGGTACAGAGGCCTCAGTCTCCCACTCCCAACATGCAAGAAGGCGAGGGCCCCAGTACAAGTGGTACTGCCAGACCTGTGCAGGGGACACAGGCACAGGGGGCTAGGGCAAGTGCAAGGGTGTCAGTGGGCCGGGGGGAGGCCACAGGATGGATGCAGCAGCCCAGGACATGATATCAGAGGTATTGGGGGCCTACCAGCATACCCATTACAGGTTGGCACAGAGAGTGTCCACCCTGGAGCACAGTCAGAGGATGCAGCAGGAACACCACCAACAGGCCATGGAGCAGTGGTAACAGCACAACGCCACAATGGCCACCATAGCAGGAGCACTGCTGCAGCTGGTACAAACCCAGTCAGAGACCCACACAGGACAGGAGGCCCCCACTACAGCACCGGACACCCACCATGAGATTACACCATCAGCAGAAACATCCCAGGAACTTCCCTCACAGGAAACCCAAGGGTCTACCATGTCATCCCCTCAAGATCAACAGCAGGCGCCCAAACAGACCCTCAGGCCAAGATATGGCACTGGAACCCCAGCAAAGAACAAGGCCCCCTTCAAGAAGTAACTGAGCAACAACCTGCAAAGCAACCATCCCACTCAATCAGCCACCACACATTGCTAAGAGGCAATATGAACTAATGTAAGAAAAGATGGACCCATCAATACTATCAACAAGGCTGCCACCATGTTGGCTTTGAGGACACCCACCCCTTACGACTTGCCATCACTGTAAAGAGCACTATTGACTCCCTGCAACCAATAAAACACATATCACACCTGCAACACTGTCCCCTGTGTTAAAATATGAACAAAGTGAAGTATGGATGCAACTGGCTGATAACTACTTTATTGTCAAATCTTTGCATGAAGGGAGTCCTGTGTGCCTAAATGTGGGCCCTAAGTAAATGCTGAAAATATCAATCTGTGACGTGCAGAACTGGACCATGTTTCAGCTATCATTATTACCCCCCCCCCCCATTTGACTGAGCACACTGACAGTATGTGTCACAAACCCCAATGTCAGCCCAAAGACCCACACAATTACTGGAAGTAGAGTTGTATCAGTTGGGTCCTGGAATTGACGTCTTCCTCTTCCTCATCATCACCATTACTCTTCTCCCTTCTCTGAGGTAGCTGGTTAGGACATACAGCACCCTCCACCTCCAAGAGGGGGATAGAATGTCTCACTGCCACGTTGTGCAGCATACAGCAGGCCACCACTATTCTACACACCATTTCAGGCCCATATGCCAGGGAACCCCCAGAGATATGTAGACAACGAAATCTAGTCTTCAGGAGACCTATTGTGCGCTCTATCACCCTCTTAGTACGTCCATGGGCCTCATTGTAATTCTTCTCTGCATCCGTCCTAGGATTCCTCACTGGTGTCAGGAGCCAACGCAAGTTTGGATAGCCAGAATCACCTAGAAAAAGGTTCAATACAGAGTAGCCATTGTTAAGCCCCTTAGTCAGACAGCCTGGCTGTCTGCTATGTGTCAGTTAGTGACAGACACACTTACCTATGATCCACCCTTTGTCTTCTTGGAGTTGTTCCATCCTCTGTGGCACACTACTGTTCCTCAACACAAAGGAATCATGGACTGAACCTGCGAACATGGCATTCACATGTGAGATGTACTGATCTACAGTACATACCAATTGGATGTTCATGGAGTGAAAGTTCTTTCTGTTTCTGTACACCTGTTCACTGACTCTTGGGGGGATGATCGGTATGTGGGTGCCATTGATGGCAAAATCATAGAATTCAGACTTGATGGCAGGGAGGTCAGTACTTTGGGGAAACCTCACATAGGACTGCAGGTGTCGTACAAATGCATTTAGAAATCTTGTCAGTACCATGCTGAACACTGGCTGTGAAAATCCACCCCCCAGGCCCACTGTCACTTGAAATTAACCCGTGGCCAGGAAATGGAGTGCAGAGAGCACCTGCACTTCAGTAGGGATGGCAAGCTGATTACGATTTCACGTAGTTAGTGCAGGATCCAGTAAAGCACAAAGTTCCTGAATTGTTGCACGTGTGAGTCTGTAATTGATTATGATTTGACGCTCCACCATGGTCCTCATATCCACAAGTGGTCTGTACACCGATGGTGCCCTACCTCGCCACAAGGGTCGGTACTTACGAGGGGTATCAAACGGGTTTGATGAACACACATAAATTGTCATCAATTGTGCACTGCATATTTCATTGTAGTGACTCTACATTAACTGCTTGTTGACAGATCTACATCTACTCTTCGATGAGGGAACAGTGTTTTTCATGTGTGGGATATTACGGAATGGTCACATGCATAGGTGCTTCATGTGGCTAGTAGGGCCTGCATTGTGCACATTTTTATTTATAGATGCGTAGTTACTGCCAAAATGTCTGCCCACTGTAATCCAGGCCTTTCGTTGTGGAAGTGACCTCATACCGCTAGCGGTTGACGTCACAGCGTAAGGCGGTGTTTACCGCTGTTTGCACGTCATTGGTTAACATGGATGCCAATGTGGAATCCTGGCGTATCATGATCGCTGCCGGCGGTGACGGTGCATACCGCCATGGTACGTACGCTATTTTGTCATCTATTATTCACTTGACTCCCTGATCTCGTGCGCACAGGTACTCCACTGTGTGTACTGCTGTGGCCAGCCTCTGGCAATGAATGTGGCTCGTGTTGCAGGGGAAAGGACCCCGGCCTTCACCCAGGAGGAACTGGAGAGGCTAGTGGACAGTGTCCTGCCCCTGTACGCAAAACTGTACGGACGGCCAGAGGTACAGGTGAGTCTGGGTTTGGGGGGCACTGTTTGGGTGTAATGGATGGTGTTGAATGGACATATGTGTGCACCTCTGAGCCTGCATGGGCCGTAGTGCATGGCATGCTGCATCCGTATGGCCTGTAAGTCTGAGAGTATTGTCCGTCCCATAGTGGACAATAAGCCAGCTGTACCTATCTTGCAAGTGCCTGACCTCTGTGTTCCATATCTGTGTCACCCTTTTAGGTCAGTGCCCACCAGAAGAAGGCAGTTTGGCATGCCATCGCCAAGGAGGTGCGGACCCTGGGGAACTACAACCGGCGGAGCACCCACTGCAGGAAGAGGTGGGAGGATCTGTGGCACTGGGCGCGTAAGATCTGTGAAGCCCAGCTGGGGAAGTCCTGCCAACGTGGAAGGGGTGCCTGTCGGGCACTGACCCCCCTCATGCGACGTATCCTGGCGGTGGCGTACCCAAACCTGGATGTGCGCTTGAAGGCTGCACAGCAGTCACAAGGGGATGAGTACTCATGTCACAAACTTCAGTCTGGAAGGATGTCTGTGTGTGCATTAGGATTCATGCTGCATAGAGGCAGGGACTGACTGGTTTCCATGTACATTATGGTCCCCAAAGGGTGTAGGGGTGTCTTTGTCAGGTCTCCCACACGTCACCTCCTTAGGTAGTCCAGGGGATGGGTGTAGAGCAGTATTCTGGTCAGTAGTCAGGGGCATGGCCATGGGCATAGTGAACAGTGCTGCCTGTTGGGTGTGTCTTCTGGGTGGGTGTATGTCTGGCCACTATGTACCTCCATTCAGCCATTTACAAATTTCTTGCCTTTTTTGTCTCCCCATCCCTGTTCTCTTGTGTTGGTTTGGTACAGCTTCAGCATCTGGCGAGGGAGCTGAGGCACCGGCAAGTGGGGAAGCTGCGGCCCCCAGATCCTCAGAGGCAGAGACATCCGGCGCCCAGGGGACCAGTGGGTGGGAGGGCGAGGGGAGTTCTACGGGGGAGGCAACTACCACTGGAGGTAGTGACTCCGAGACCTGCTCCGATGGGGGCTCCCCGGCGGTGGCGGACCCTAGTGGCCTCACCACTACAGTGACATCATCCGCCAACCCCCATTTCATCACCGCCCTCCCTTCTGCTCCCCACGAGTTGCCTGTGCCCGCTCACCCAGAAAGGTGGGCATCTCCTTTGCCCCAGGCACCTCCTCCCCTGCCCCAGTCATCCCTGCTGCCCTCACAGAGGAGGATATTGACCTCCTGAGAACCATCTCTGTAGGGCAGACAACCATTGTCAATACCATCCAGGGGCTAGCATCTGAGGTGCAGCAGACAAATGCCTATCTGGATGGCATTCATGGTGCCGTGTCTGCCCTACAGAGATCTTTTCAGGCTCTGGCCTCCTCTTAGATGGCAGCCAGTTTCCCTGGCCATTCCGTCCCCCCTCCAACCTCCTCTACCCCTTCCAGCACCCCACTCCCTTGCCCCGTCCAAAGCACACATTCAGACACACAGTCAAGCACATCAACAGACAAGAAGCACACTTCTAAACACAAGCACCACACCTCCCACCACAAGCATTCACACAGCCAACAGACACATGCACAAACAACAACATCCACTTCCCCCAGTGTGCCCACCTTTTCCACCCGTGTCTGTCCCCTCTACATCCACACCCTCATGCACTGCACCTTCAGTCACTGTTGCTGCTCCTCTTACTGCACTCACCACAATACCAGACATCCATACATGCACCCCATACACCACACCAGCACTTACCCCAACTACTGTAGTTGACACATGCAGCACACTCACCAGACTTGCAGACACCCACACAACATACATCCACACTAGCTGCCTGTCTTCTCCCACTGTGTCCACCCCTCTTTCAGAAACACAAACGCACCAAGACACCCACCCAACACACATCCAACACACCACAGCATACTGTCCAGTCACCTGCACCCACTACACGCACCCCTACACCACATACATCCACAGCCTCTGCCTCCACTCCCACACCCTCATCCAGTACCACCCCAATTGCACCGAAAAAACGTTTCCTCTCCCGTGCTGACCTCTTCCAACCCACTGGCCCACCCCGTCTTGTCCCTAAGCGTGATCACCTCCTTGCCCTTTCCACTCCTTCCACCTCACAGCCCGTCCCTGTCTGCCCTTCCCATTCCCATGCCCCTTCCCCAGAGAAAAAAAGGCCCAGGCAGAGCCTAGTTCATCTGGCTCCACCCGCTCAAAACACCCCCCCCTTACCTTCGAAGGACAAGCCCACACCCCCTCCACCTTCCAAACGAAAGTCCAAGGCCCACCCCATCACAAATCCCCCCCCTCCCGTCTGTCCCCGTTCCGTGAGGTGCCTGGATGCCCCTTTGTTGCCCCATTAGGTGGAGTACTGTGCACTTTTGGGAGTCAGGTTGGGTCCGTTGTGGCCCATGGCACTTGTAGCCGTATGGACTGGCCATTGGCCCTGTTTGAAGTATTTGGCTCTGTGAGCTTTAATAAAATATTTCTGTGTGGCCTGTGTTTTGGCGGCACACTGTTGAACCCTGGTCTTTCATTTAATTGTTCATGTGTGTGGGGCATTTGTATCTACTATTGTCAAGTTGGATTTGCCTTGTGTCGGGTAAGTACCTCTTGCTGTGGGGTGTATGACTTGTGCTGCTGTGAAGGGTTGGGGGGGGCGTTGCTGGGTGGGTGGAGTGGGTGGGTATGTAACTGTGCCCTTTCCTCCCTTGTTTCGAGGTTGTGGTACTTACCGTCGTCCTCTTCGTCGGCGGTTTTAGTCGTGGAGGTATATGACAAGGAGCAGGGCTGGCATGATCTGCAGCTCTCTATCCATGTCTGCTTCGGCGCGTTGTGAGAGCCTCCGGTGAGTGTTTCATTGGATTTGGTTCATTTCTGCCTGGCTTTGCGTGGCGGTGGTTCCCGCCCCGGAACTGGCGGCGGACTGGCGGTTCATAATTTGATGGGCGGGTTGGGCCTTTCCGTCGGCCTGTGGGTAGACTCTGCCGTCGTCGTTGGAGGCACTCCTCTACTGGCGGTGGGTGGTTTTCTGGATGCCTGTGTTTCGTTTGGTTCATTATTTGGCGGTCCGGACCGCTCCACTGTTGGCGGTTTTTACCGCCACCGCTGCGGTACGGACCCCGTGTTCATAATGAGGGCCTGTGTCCTGATTTCCTTCCCCCCATTAATTATGCTTTCCGCAGTCTTGACACAATCAAGGTTGGTACCAATGTATGGTGGAACATTTTGAATGTTATCCTGCCCTCCACAGGAGACACCATTGCCACAGCTGGTGCTTATATTATGCGATGGAGGTGTTAAATTCTCTATCATGATATTTGTTTCCTTATTGTACTTGTTTTATTTTCAAAATAATTGAGTAACCTCACAGGAATCCATGACACAATACCAGTTTCGCCCTGCTGGCTTGGGTGATATTCTATAAATGTCAGTCTAGAATGCCTAGGCTATGCTTATCATCCTTGACATATCAGCTGCTTTTGTCGCTACAGGTCACAAAATTCCTCCTGCATAAATCCTAATCGAAGTCCAACATCTTAAAGAACACACTCCAGTGGTTCACCTCCTTCCTGGTCAAGCACAGAAAATTTGGAGACCATCCTCACCCAATCAACCCAGTTGTCTTTGAAGTTCTTCAGGGTTCCCCCATACCACCCTTACTATTTAAGATCTACTTCGAACCCCTTGTTAATCCCCTATCTTTCAATTAAACCCACGTCCGTTCCTATGCAACAATACTAAAATATCTATGTAATGGCACAAGTAAGTAACCAATTCATAGGTCTAAGGACTCAACTTAACTCCTTTCAAGCAAATAAACACCTTATGCCTCTTCCACCTTTGCCACCCAAGCTGCACTCACCAAATCCAAGTTCGAAAACCTGAGAATTAATTGATATGCAGAGCATAAACCTCAAATCTCATACTGGAGCTGTAGTAGAAATAACCATTTGACATCCGATGTGCCACAAAAGGTCCCAGTGCAGTGGTTGTTGCAGCCCTTGTCAAATTTAATTTTCCTAAGTGCTTGTCATACCAGGTGAAAAGAGTGCAGAAAATCCAAAATCCAGCTGTACGCCTCACCTTTGAGCTTCGAAAAACACCAGCCCAACTAAAAACATGCACTGGTTGCCTGTGCAAAAAAAAAGAAGAGAATTCAGACCTTTCAAGAGAGTTCAAAGTTTACTTACACACACCCAGTAGTCTCTGCCCAATCATCTGCCCCCAAACCTTTTCCACTGACACTTCTGTGGCAAGATCTCATTGGTTATACTTTCCTGTGTGAAATGCTGATAATTGCTCTAATGGTAACTATTGTATCCTTCCAACTATTAATTCTCTGATCATTACTCCGTATACAACTACATGTTCTTGCCCTGTATGTCACTACTGTTCCTTCACAACTCCAGAGTTCCATCCAGTCAATGTGATCTCGAATCCCTCTCTCTGACTGGCAGCTTTCTGCAGCACCTAACTGAGTTGTGCACAGTTCACTGTATAAACAAACCAAAACCAACTTCTAATTTCAGATTTCTGTGTTGTGCAGGGGAAAACAATGAATAGTATCCGTCATATTACAAATAAGACCCAACAACAAGTGTTTACTTAATTCATTTAACATCTTCTACTGCTTATTGACATACACAATTTTAGGGGAAAGCTTTGCTTTACTAAAATCAAAAAAAGATGGCACGTGCAGTAGGGCAGCCCAAAAGTCCGACCTAAGTGAACAATATCTCTGACTACCTTCATGTATAAAACTTTAACAACATTAATGCCAGTGCAAAAATGTACAAGAATATTCATGTCAACTCTTTTCGATCCCACGTGGGCAGTGTTAGGGTCTGTGTGGGATCTGATGTGTGTCCAATAAAAAAATGTCTTATGGTCTAGAAGAGAGTAGTAGCTAGCATTTTTACAAACCCCAGCAACATTATTTCTTTCTTGCAGAGCTTGCATCCTTCCCTTTGAAAATAGCTTATCTGAGCCTTGTTATCACTTTGTATTGTGAACACCAGGCAAAAGGGCCAATATCAACTCCCTCCCTGAAGTGGCCAAGAGACAAGGTTAATATAAGGTTAAAAGAATAATCAAAGTAAAATGCAAAATGTTTTCCTTCATACCTAAAATCCAAGCCCACCATAAATTTCCCTGGTCAATATTGCTGTAATAAATGTCTTCTAGCATCCCATACTTGTCAATTTTACCTGTTGGTTCCTTTACTTTCCAGACTGCCTTCCCTGCTTCTGCCTTTGTTTATTTCTCTTCCTGTAATAACGAAGCTGTTAGTCCCTAAAAGCTTACTTTCTCCCTGTCGCCATAAATAACACTTATTTCTAGTACCATAACATTGTTCCCTTCCTTTTTGGGTTTTGCTTATTAGACAGTGCATGCTCTGTCTGTTGCAAGATGTACTGTCTACTTACACTTAGCTTAAAGCCTGCCCATTAGTTACCAATGGTTGACTTTATTGTACCTCTCATATGGCTGCTTCTTTTGTTTTTGTTAGTTTCGGTGGCCTTTACTTCATCTTCTTGTTTTTGCCCCGCACCTGGAGCATGGACAGATTACTTGAGACTTTCTGATGATTATTGTTCAGGCACTACTTTTTTTATGCACTCCATGAGAATGCATGTGTTTTTCAGCTGTCTCCCTTGTGTACTTGTACCCCTGCGCTGCAATGGTATTCTGTTGCTCTTTATCTGCCTGCGTGCTTCTCTCCATTCCCCTGGCCCAGCACTGCTTTCTAGCCCATGTGCTTGCCCACCACTCAGCTCTACATTGCTCTGTAGCCTGTTGGATTGCCGTCCTCCACGTTGCTCTCTCTCTGTTTGCTTCCACACACCCATTCCCCATGTTGCTTCCCCTACCTGTACCCACCATGAGGCTTTCCCACCACCGAACCTGTGTATTGCTTCCATCTACTTCCCCTGTCGCTTGTCCCCTCTGCCCTCCATTTTGCTCCCTCCACCCGCGTTGCTTCACTTTACCAGATTGCGCTATTTTTTTCTGTTTACTAATCCAACTTTACAAAAGGGACAAAAACACTTGCGTCATTTTATAGGCATGCTTGTTATGCAGTCTTACAGAAAGACACGGCTGGCCACGTCATATACTATCTTTTTTAGCCATGCTGCACAGGATCAGGGATGCTCACAGCATTGTTACAATTATCGGCAAATCCAGTGTGTCCCACACGCACAATCTATTTGCTTTGCCGGTGTTTGTTCGTTTGGGTGCTTGCTCATTATAGATGTTTGACTTCTTTACCTCACTCTGTATTTCACACACACCACTCAAACTTTCCCTTGCAACCTTAAAAACACAAATTTCCAAACCGGACTCTCCCGAAGACCAAAGCCTTTCTGTGGCTATCTGATGCCTCTGTTAGTTTCACAGATCTTCAGGTGACCTCTGTGTTCTGTATTTAATCATGGGGAGGTGTACATCTGCAGCTCATATTTACTGAAGTTTCAATAACATTAAGATTGGTTGATTCTTATTCTGAACACACAAATATCTTGGTAAAAAAAAAAACGTGCTATCCAGTGCTAATGTCTCTGTCACTCTCCACAGTTAGGAAAACTATTGTGGTTGAATGGTGGGGATCGCAGCGCCCACCAATTCACCCCTCCTGCACTGCTGACTCAGACCAGAATCCTGCTTACCTCTTAGAACCTTGGAATAAGAAAAAAACTGGACACAGGCACAAGGAAGATGCTAACCGTTTCCCCCAGATTTAAATAAGAAAGCACACAGCCTTACCTTACAAATTTGGGTTATCAGACTACTGTAGGAAAACACCACTAATCTTTAGGTTTGAGATCTATTTTATTGGTATCAATAAAGCACAAATACAAAACAGTAGCCCACCTACATCCACTGGCTGATGGGAAGTTACCACTTTAATGATCATGGGGCTAATAATGTACTGAATAACTACATAGCAAGGGGAGAAAGGTGGTTAAAAACAAAGAAAGGTGGAGTGGGGAGGGAGTGGAGGTAGACACCATTTCTAAAATGTATTGTCTGGGGAATGGTTATGGCTAGGAAGCTTAGCAGGCAGTGGGTATGGTGGGCTCTTGGTCTGGGTGAGTAATTTGGAGGATCCGCAGCTTTAGTGGGCAAGATAATTCTTGGAACTCGTCCGAGAGGTAGCAGATCCCCAAGTTTGATCAAATAGTGGTAACTAGTGGGTCGCTACAGCCGTCAGTTTTTCCATTCCTCGTAGCTCCCACAGCTCTCATCTGTGCTCCATTTAGAAAGAAGAACCTGTGTGGCGGCTCCCAGTGTCAAAGCGATTGCCCGCCCCTAGGAGACCTCAGGGGGTACGTCAGAGGACTAGGGAGGCCCAGTAGAATGTAGCTGGGGAATCTAGGAATGTCCATCTCAAACATGTCATGCACAGCAGCCAGCACCGCATCCCAGAAGGATTAAAGTTTAGGGAATTGCCATAAAATGTGGATGAGAGTGTCCGTCTGCCCGCAATGCCGCCAACATGCGCTGTCTTTATTTGCATTCCCATCAAGCAACTCTTGCTGGCATAAAATACCAGTAATAGGTGATCTTTAAGAACATCACTTTGTTTGTAGTGTTATGGGCTGAGGCATGGGTGCGGTGAAGGATATCGCTCCATTTTCTGTCAGTAAAGGTTCACACACACTCTCTTTCCCACCTACACCTCGTGAGGGATTTCAGTGGCTTCTGGGGAGTGGAAAGGAAGGTGTATATATCAGAAATAATAGCATATCTGAAGAGTGCCTGAAGAGCCACTTCTTGAAGGGCGTGATGAGTCTGTTTGCATGTGGGCGCAGCCACGGCTGCGTCAGCAAGTGGGAGATAGCCAGCTATTGCCAGTGGGCTGTGGACAGTACTCCAAATGCTGAATTAATCTGTAAGAAGTCCATGAGGCCTTTCTCATCAAATAGGTCTCCTATCCATATGCAATTGGCCTCCTGTCAGGAGACAAACGTCGAGCTATGTTGTGCCAGGAGGAAGTCCAGATTTCCTATTATTGGTGTCTGCGGGGACCGAGGTATGGAGAGTCAATGTCAAAGTTGCACCGTGTCCCACACTCCCACCGTGGCTCACACCACCAGAGAAATATACACTCCCACAGGCCAGTGTAGTTTTGGCAGTCATGGCACCGTCCAGATTGAAGTGCCCGCCACCACCTGATCAATAAAGCACCCGTGTTTACAGTGCTGGGCCGAGACCACTGCACCATGTAACGTAACTTCGCTGCCTGATAGTAACACTGTAAGTTAGGAATACCCAGTCCTCCCTCTGCCTGTGAAAGATACGCTTATGATTTAGCCATCTGTGCTTTCTTGCCTTCCCAAATAAAGTCCCAGATGAGGGTTTGCAACCTGCTGAGCACCTCAGTGGAGGTTGAAGAGGCACTCTGTGCATCATATATAGGATTTTCGGTAGGAATGTCAATTTGACTACTGCCAGGAGGCCCAGCCAGGAGAAGCCAGGAGTTTTACATCTGGAGACGTCAGACCACACAGTTGTCAAGAGGCTGTCAAAATTACAAGTCACTCTACGGTCAGGTGTGGGATATATGCAGAGGCCTAAGTAGGTGATCCCTTGGGTAACCCGTATAAAGGGGAAGTCCGAGGCAATTTGCACCTTGGTAGCCTCAGGTAGGATTAAGTTAAGTATATAGGACTTTTGAGGGTTAGCCTTAAAACAGACACTTTCCCAAAGGCCTCCAAATCCTCAGTCACAACCCACATAGATGTATGAGGGTCGGATAGTGTCAGGAGGACATCATCAGCGTTTAATATAATTTTATAGTCCCGCTCCCCATTTGGATACCTGCAATTTGTGGATGATGGCATATTCAATCCACAAATGGCTCCATACAAAGAGCAAATAATAAGGGTGACAGGAGACAACCCTGCCTAGTACCTTGGGTAATGGAAAAGGCCCAGACAGGATTCCCATTAACCTGAACTCTGGCTTTGGATGAAGTATAACAGCATTGGACCCACTGACGAAACCACTGCCTTAGGCCCAAGCATGCCGAGACAGCATGGAGATGGTGCCAGTGGACCCAATCAAAGGCTTCTTGAAGTCAATAGACAGAAGAATAGCAGGGATGGGAGAGCATTGCGTTTTGTCCAGAAGGTGACAGACTTGTTTTGTGTTATCACTGCACCCCTTCTCTGGGAGAACTCCAGTTTGATCAGGATCCACCATGCCTTGCGTTTAGGGACAGGAGTGGCTCACGGGGCTTTGTTGGGGAGGGGTGGCGCGTGGGACGGCAAATTATTAAAAAAAATAAAAATCACTTACCTGCTTTCCCGTCGCTGCCATCGTGCCGCTCCTCCCTGCACTGCAGGCACAGGCTCCCAGCCCACCCTGCAGCATTCAGATTGGCTGAGAACGCCCATCCAGGGCACTGTCAGGCAGATTGGGAACATGTGCCTGCACTCTCCAGTCTGGCAAATGTGTTGCTGTGCTGGAGAGAGACCTGTGCGCATGTATGTTTGGGCGGTCTGAGACGGCCGGCCAAACATACATGCGCACTCAGTGGCAGTGCTGAGCACTCCTTGTTCCCATCATAGCCCGTGCCCAGCCCTTTTACTACAAAATGTATTTTTTAAGAAAAGTACTGCTGCTGCTTCTGGTAGGGGGGCGACACTCTCCTCCACAGCAGAGGAGGCGTGCCTATATAAGGAGCTGGTCTATGTGCCAGGATACCAGTGAAAATCTTTGTGTTAAAGTTCAACAAAGAAATCGGGCGATTGGAGGCGCAGTGCTTGGAGACCTTGCCTGTCTTGTGAATCACTGTAATGGTGGCAAGTTGCATTGAGTCCGTCAGTGCACCACTAGTGCTAAACACATTGTACTCCATTAATCTTTATTTAACTTTTAGCCTTGTGTTGTACTGTATTGTGTTTTTATAGCATTTACCACCGATGAGTAAGTATGGAAGCATTTTATAGCACGTAGCACACTACTCTGGAACCTAAGGTTAGTAGGTAATAGCTATTGTTAGGCTGCAGGCATATGTTTCAAAGAAGGAGAGGTTGTGATCTAGGAAATGAGGTGTGGACAATTTGCAAAAATGCAGTAACAAACAGCAAAGTCAAAGGGCATATGACTTAGAACTGACTACAAGCAGAGAGAGTAAGGTATGCAGAGGATGGCTGGTAAGAAGAGGATCATTCGAAAGAAAGGAAGAACAGAGACAACTTGGTAGTTTGAAGTAAAGGTAAATTTTCCATTTTTCATCTTTAGGAACACGGAGATTATAAATGCAACTGAGGATGTGAAACTGTAGAAAGAGAGATTGCATGTCAGACATCATATCGTACTGTAGCATCAGTAGAGGATTTACTATCCATATGTGGGGTGTCCGTGCGCCTACCTTGACTGATAGCATGCTACACCAAGATATGTAAAAATATGCTAAAGTATGTAAAAAAATGACTGGCCCACAACGAAAACATACATGCAAATTTGTACAAAGCACATACTAGACAAGTAAAAGAAGCACCGAAACCACGATATAAGATGTGGGGTTGGTTATTTTATTGTTTGCTAGATGTCATTAAGAAAAGACACACAAGGTAGGTAATAAACATGCATTAAAAATTGTTACTTTCAAATAAGGGGAAATATCTTAGCATACACATGAAGTGCAACCAGGTGATGGGAGAAAACCTGTTGACTGTGACGAGCTGTCCTGGACCATGACTGTAGTGTACACCATCACCAACCATACTGCTTCACTGGCATTCTGCCTCTTGACTTTCTGAACTGCCAGTTCTCTAGGGCAAGATGTGCTACCCGTGGTTTCCTCATGTCAGAGAGTGGACACAAGGCCTTGCCCTATCCCAGGCATCTTGGTGCTACCAGATGAATCAGCAGGCCACGCCCTTGCTTCGTCTCACTCTTGGATGTGGCAAGGATCAGCCTCCATTCAGCCATAGTTCGTTTTAAGGGAGGTAACTGGAAGAAGTATGTTTTCTGGCTCCAGCAAACAACAATGAGAAACCAGCAGCTATGCTGGACCGCTTTTCAACTGACAGTGCAGGGAGTGGAGGCAAAGGCCGACCGTATATGCAGAAATGCATCCCTCACTCTTGGCGACCTCAACTAATACCAGTCATGGGGGCGCATTTGCCTTTTTACCAAGACTATGGCGGTCATTCCTACCCTGGCGGTCCGAGACCGCCAGGGTAGGGTACCGCGGATGCACCGCCAACAGGCTGGCGGTGCATCCAGGGCAATTCTGACCGCGGCGGTACAGCCGCGGTCAGAAACGGAAAACCGGCGGTGTACCACCGGTTTTCCGCTGCCCAGGGGAATCCTCCATGGCGGCGCAGCTTGCTGCGCCGCCATGGGGATTCCGACCCCCATACCGCCATCCTGTTCCTGGTGGTTTTGGCCGCCAGGAACAGGATGGCGGTATGGGGTGTCGTGGGGCCCCTGGGGGCCCCACCATGATTTTCAGTGTCTGCTATGCAGACACTGAAAATCGCGACGGGTGCTACTGCACCCGTCGCACGCCTTCAACTCCGCCGGCTCCAGTCGGAGCCGGCTTCCTCGTTGAAGGCGCTTTCCCGCTGGGCTGGCGGGCGGCCTTCTGGCGGTCGCCCGCCAGCCCAGCGGGAAAGCCAGAATCACTGCGGCGGTCTTCTGACCGCGCAGCGGTGTTCTGGTGTGGGTACTTTGGCGGGCGGCCTCTGCCGCCCGCCAAAGTAGGAATGACCCCCTATGTTACTAGATGCTACAGGAGCATGCCTTGTAGGATATCTAGGATAGCTTGCTCTTTGCTGCAGAGGCAGCAGACATACTCCAGTCAACATCTGGTAAAGGGCAGAAACCCGGCATCAGCAGTACCGCCCATTCAATAGACATTTTTGGATCACCCCTGAGAAATCTGTATCCCGCAGCTCCTGTGCACAGGTGCAAACAGTAGTACTAACAAAGTAACGGTGAGGCTGGAAGCCATGAATTGCCTTTAAATGTCAAGAGTGGTCAGGAAAACAATCTGGCTGGGTAGTACTCCTACTTCTGCTAGGTGTCATGGCTGTTATTGGGCCCTCTCTTAGGGTTGACTCTTGACTGGTCAAGATATTGACCTATCTGGCAGAAATATTCCCCATGCTTAAGTGGCTGCAGTTCTTTTTAAAAACTGAGCTGTGGCCCCACTTCTCAAAAATGGGTTAAGTGAGGGCTACAAGTGCTACTTTGGTAATGGAAAACACTTCAGTCATCAATCTATGTGAAAAAGTATAAACTTCTAGGTACTTAGATTTTCAGCTGGGTCTCTGACCTCGTGAGGGACACAAACCTGTTTTAATCTGAGAACTAGGTCAAGCAGATGGCGGCTCCACCAGGGCATTGGCACGTTAACCTTGGTGCTTTCAGCCAAATTTGACACAGTTGTTCATGAGCACATTCTATCTTGCCATCTGGACATTAGAGTGGCTAGATAGTGGTAGGCTACCATTTACTTTTTTACATGAATATCACACGTATTTCCCCTGCTTACCTGTACTTAGCAGTAACAGTTGCTACATTTGGTGTTCCCTGTGGGGTCCCCTCTCTTTCCCCCTGTCTTTTCAATGCTTATCTTGTCTCACTTGCATTTCTCATCCGTTTTCCAAATGTATATAGATGACTCCTTACCCTCCTCAATATTTGAGGCAACATGTGTGCCACGAATGATAAATTCCGACATAGTGCGGTGTTGATCTGACACCGGATGAGCAGCAATTGGTCACTTTAATAAGACTGAGACAATGATTGTTGGGGGCTGCCACAGAAGTGTCGTTCTGGACAAGGAAGAAACGTGAATCGACTATTAATAAATATCCTTCTCTTTGTAATGATTAACGCTGCAATTGCATTTTTTTATTTAATTTATGAGTAATGGGCAGAATGTTTCAGTGTTCACAAAGCGCATTGCCTTCTGAGAGAGCGTAACTTATATAATCTATATTAACATGAAATGTTTATGAATTAATGTGTGATAATGCTGCATAGAAACAATAATAATAATAATTTTTGCTTAAACGTGCACTTGAAATGTGACCACGGGGAGTGGCCGCTAATGACCAAAATGTTTTATATCACGTTTAAA
This sequence comes from Pleurodeles waltl, assembly GCF_031143425.1. Taxonomy (NCBI): domain Eukaryota; kingdom Metazoa; phylum Chordata; class Amphibia; order Caudata; family Salamandridae; genus Pleurodeles; species Pleurodeles waltl. Next base: position 991,584,395 of record NC_090440.1, read on the forward strand.
TAAGTTTGTACTAATGACTGCGTTATTGAATCTGTGCTGAAATTCCCATAGGCCTTAAGTTAGCATGAGCAGAAGTTTAGCTGTTTGGCTTTCATATTAAATGTATTTTCCTATTTTGCAGTGTGCTGACTCATAAAAGGACACAACCCTGCCTGTTCTTTTTCTTCAAATTAGAAGACAAATGTAACCATGTTAGATCCGTTCTCATACATACTTTTCCCTGCTCGTGGAATAAATGTTAAAAAACAAACTGAAGCAGTGTAGATTAATGTAATGTACAAGGTCATTCAAACCGGTGAAGACAATGGAACTGCGACCAAAAGATGTGCAAAGAATTACAGAAAGATTAAATCATACCGGACGTGCCACCTCTGAAGATGTCAATTATGAAGACCAATCAAAGACTTGTAAAATAATATGGGGTGAAGAATTAGGTTACCTAATGTATTTTCTGATAGGTTAAAGATAGTGGGGTATAACAATGACAATAATTTTTGGGGGAATGTACAATGGAAAAGGGATAAAAACCCATGTTACAGGGAGTCATTTAGGTGGGTTAGGGAATGCTATTGATTTTATCCAGAAACTCTGTCACTCTGTTTGGTGACTTGTTGGTTTACTTAAATCCATCCTCGCCCTTAGATTGTCAATTTTTACACTTTACCTCCTTATGAGGAAAGTGCCCTTTTGCCCCGGAGCTGCGTTTTGACTGATGGCGAATAGACTGATGTCCTGAGGACGAAGACTGAACCTGTGCGCTGACCTAAACCTTGGAGGGTAATTATGACAATGCATTTGTGATTTGTCTGTTTGCTTTTCCTTTCTAGGTACCAACTGCTTACTTTTGACAGCGACCATAGTTAGATGTTTTCCAAATTGTTGTTCTAAATTGTTTTGCATGATGCCCAACATGCGAATGCTAATCAATGGTTAGGACAGGTGTTCACCAAAACTGACGCAAATAGACAAACGACCGAGACTATGCTTTGTTGAACTGACGCATTATTGACACTCTGCTGAATTTGACCTATGTTCACGCTGTATTATGTTCCGATGTTTGTGATTCTTGCTTTAATGAAAGCTTATCAAAGTTGCCATATCGTGACTATGCTATTATGTTTCTTGATATTGAGATTAACGCATCTGCTTTTAGACTGTAATTAATAGGGAATAAAACTCATAAAATCCTACTAAATCGGTGTGGTTATTCATGGCTGAAAGGTCATGGTAGAGTCTTGATTTGATTAATTACTTTGACTAAAGTAAAATGTATTGTTGTGATAAATATTGATGACATTATTAATGTATTGATTGACATATTGAATAGCTATCTCGTCCTAAGGTGTCTCTCAACTGGGTCAAAAGATTCATTGGCCTAAAACGAGTCCTGATGTGTAAAAAATTATCATAAGGGGACGCGTTAACACTTCCAATAGGGAGTTCTGACTAGATCATGGAAATATATTTTCCCTTTAAGCAAGCCTCAGTGGATCATGCCTGCTTGCCTTTAAGATGTGACCTGATCACATTAGTCGTTTGTCCAGCAGCCAGCATTGGCGGCCTGGATTGGTTAGTATGTAGTTGAAGGCCAGGTCTAGGACTCAAGATTATGAATACATCCAGCATCATTGAAGGAGAAACTTGTGATCTGTGGTCCATATATATACATATCACACAGTAGTGATAGCCAGTCCAGCCCCTGGCACCATCAAGAGTCCAGGGGGAGCAAGAAACAATAAATACGAATTTGAAAAAAAAGAATGTGGGTTGGGTGGGGGCTGTGAATGGTTGCCCGCTCATAGGGGTTGACTCCCTTTTATTAGATGTGAACCATGGCCGGGCTACAGGCCTGAAGCCAACTCCCGCCACTCTGTGCAGGGCCGGGGATGTTGGCTGCAGACGCTGTTTCATAATAAGATATTGCTTTACATTAACAAAATAGAAATTCACTTAAAAAACAACAGTTAAAGTGGGGTTATACATTAGTAAAGTAGTAAGATTTTGGTGTAAGTTTAAAAAAAATCCAAAAAAACAAACAATAAAGTGGGGTTATATGTAGATCTTCCAATACAAAAACTGGTGTCAGTTTTACATCACTGGTGAATTTCAGTAGTTTTACAATGGTGGTTGCCAGTAGTTAGTTATAGGCAGGACATAGTTTGCATAGGAAAACCATTTTTTGTTTTGTTAATAACTTTGGTGCTGTTTGATAAAGATTCACAAAAGTTTTAAAACTAGTGTGCCAGTCACTACAGCTGCTGTCTGGAATGTTTTAGGGTGATTTGTCTATCAGTGGTCGAAAAAAAGGGGTTGGGGTCCCAAAACACATTTTCCCCTTGCAATTTCCCATAAGGATTTTAGACATCATAACCGCTGGACTAAATTACACAAAATTTGTCATAAAGCTAGATCTTGGTCCAGAAAGAGTGTTGTTTTGTAATCTGGTGTACATATGTTTCTTAGTTGTGCAGCTATTAAAGAAAAAAGATTTATGTGTATATAGAGCTGCTGATCCACCACAGTAAATTCGCGGATCCATGTGCTAAGAGCAATGCTGTGACTGGCTGGCCACAACCTGAGAAAAAAGTTGCAGTTACCATTTTGTGAATCAGGACACAGTTCCGGGATGTCAGCAATAAACATTAAATAGGACATAAGTGGTTAAAATTGATGATTTTCGACCCTATGGGACTGATGAAGGGGTCTGTAAGGTACACCTTATGGGCAAGAAATCACCCGAAAATGCTATGTTGGGGTGCGTGAAGATCTGCAACACCACCACAGCGCTCATCGCAGTACCCCGTGAAAATCAGCGATGGATCCAGACCCCAATTAAAAACACACATACACCCACTCACAGACCCACACAGCCACTTACACACTCATTCACACCCCCATACACAGCCCCACACAGCCACCCCATTCACACACTCAGACATCCACTCACATAACCATTCACACACTCACATACCCACAAAACCACTACCACACTCACTCACAGACCCACACAACATCTTGCACACCCACTCACACACCTATTCAAGCACTCATGCACCCACTCTCAGACCCACAAAATGACTATCACACCCCCTCACAGAGCCACACAGTAACTCACGCACCCATTCTCACACACCCACTCACAGACCAACAGAACCACTACCATGCCCACTTATAGAAGCACACATCCACTCACACACACTGACACACCTACAATCCCACTCCCACACCTAGTCACTGACCCACACAGTCACTCACATAGCCATTCACAGTGACACATCCACTCAAAGACCCACAAAACCACTACCACACCAACACACAGACCCACACAGCCATTCACACACCTAGTCCCACACCCATTCATATAGTCACACATCTAGCAAACCACTACCACACCCACTCACAGACCCACAACCACGCACACCCATTCAGGCACTCACACACCCACTCAGACCCACAAAACGTCTCACACACCAACACAACCACTCAGACACTCAGTCACACAACCATACAGACACCCACTCACACACCCACTTACAAATTGTAGTACAATTTATATAAATAACTGTTAAATTCACTAAAAAAACAAAGGTTACAGGGACATCTTATTTAGGAAATATCATCAAAAAATGTAGGAATTCACAGGAAAAAAACAAAGCTTACAGGGACATTATCATTATGTTCAGATTTTACACACACAAAACCACAGGAATTCACCAGTTATAGTTAATGTAACTATAAACCGTGCCCTAAAGTAACTATCACTTGTGCCCTCGCCATGCATTGCTAATTACCCCACATATTACATCAGTCATGACATAATCCATCATATAACTGATAATATCACTGCAATATTTGCAGTGAAATTATTGATGAGAAAACTGTGCATTCCGGGGGCCCAGGTTATTATTCAACTTATAGTACAAGTTATATTTACTTGAGAAAACAATAAGTATAAGTGGTGAATTTCTGTGGTTTTCTGTGTGTAAAATTTAAACCTAACTATAACATCCCTGTAACTTTTGTTTTTTAGCTATAATATATATTACCTAGTAGCTGTCGCCACTAGGTAGTTATGGTTAAGACCATGTTTCCATAGAAAAGCATTTTTTGACTTGCCTATATCTTTGGCACAGTTTGATGAATCTTCACAAAATTTTCCCAAAAAAGTATGCCGGTGATTCTTGTTGCGCTTGGGAAGTTTCAGGGTGATCTATCGAGCTGGAGCCTAGAAAAAGGTGAGGTCAACTGACATATATTTGTATATCTAGGGCCACGGATCCTCCCTGACAACTTTACGTAGAATAAGACTTGTGCACAGAGCTGCAGAGTTCTGATTGGCTGCTAACACTTCTAACCAGGAAGTGTTGGTAGCCATCCTGGGACGCAGCTTCAGTCAAGTGCCAGAAAAAAAGTGAAAAAATAAGAAAAGGAACCAAGATAGGGACTCCTGTACCCCTTAACTCTGGTGGTGGGCAAAAAAGCAATTTGCGAACTCACAACTAAAATTTCAAAAAGAACCAAGCACAGTCTCCCAATCTTGTTTTTATTAAGCCCCTGGGTGTGCCAGGACTGCTGGGCATGTTGAAATAAAGGAGGGGGCGCACCCGAGGGCGTTTCGATGCCCCAGGGACCCGCACCTCCTCAGGACTTTATTTTTAATGAATGCGAGGTGGCTGCGTGCCCCCCCCCCCCACAGCCTGGGATCCGCCACCGCCCCAGGGCTTTGATCAAATATAATGGTGGGGCTGTGTGGCCCCCCGCAGCCCCATGGACTGCCACCTCCCTGGGGCTTTAATCAAATACAATGCAGGCCGTGCAGCCCCCTGCGTCCCCAGAGGCTGCCATCACCCCAGGGCTTTAATCAAATACAATGCAGGGGGGCGCGTGTCCCCCCCCACAGCCCCGGAGACCACCAACTCCCTGGGGCTATTTTACATTGGAGGGGGGCCACGTGGCCCCCCTCGAGGAGCCATAGATGGCATTGGGGGCCGTCACCTCCCAGGGCCAGCTCCTGCGATGTCCTGGGGTGCCCACCTCTGGGACATAGCTGTATTTGTCTGACTTGGCGGGGTTTGACAGCTTGCACCAAGTCAGAGCAAACACTTCACTTTCTGCAAGTCAGAGCTGTCAAACAGCTCTCACTTGCACAAAGTCAAGTTTTTATCTGTTTCCCTGCATGCAAATATGTGTGCAGGGAAACAGATTAAAACATTGCTCCCGCAAGCAGGGAGATATTTCAAGCAGCTTCTTGCTTTTGGGGAGCAATGCCGGCTCCTGCAGGTTGTGGACAGCCGGATAGGACCGTGGGGACCTTGAGGCTCCCCCAAGGGTCCTCTCACTCTCCCTCTCTCTCTCTCCTCCATCCCATAATGAGATGGAAGTGAGAGAGATTGTTATTGCGATGATCACTCCATGCAATGACTTCAAAGGGTCAAACTAGCAAGATGTTTCGCGCAAATATGATACTTATGTTTTAATGGACAACAGAGTAGGGTCACATCTGTCCTATTGGTAAAGCTCTTGGACTGTCAGTAGGTTGAAGGCTCAAATCCTAGTATCTCACCAGTGTGTCTATTTATTCTGCAGTGTTTTGACTGTCAAACATTCCTAGTGATGGAATATTGAAGGCTTTTCCCCTGAAAATCTGTGAGATGAATTTCATAGCTAAGTCTGGACACTGCACAGGAAGGAGTCACCTCTGGCCTAGTGATTAAGGTGTCAGACATGCACACTGAAGGTTAAGGGTACCAGTCTAGATGAGTCTGTGGTCATTTCCTGCTTTAGTTTCTTTTCAACTATAGATATTTAAGTTACATAGTGAAAGGTGATCTCACTCTTTTTAAATGACAAAAACATTTTTCTTTTTAATTTGTCCAGAAATATCTCATATCCCGTATATCATTCATGAAAGCCTCAATTGCTCTCTCTCTCGCAATCTCTCACTTTCGTTCTCCCTCTCTCACTCTCTCAGGGTTGGGTGACTAGGGTGGATGGCCGCAGGCCAGGCCCTGTGGCCAACTACACTGCGCATGGCCATAGGCATGGTCGGTGCAAGGTTGGGTGATTATAGGGGGCCTGGCCGCAGGCCCTAAGGTTCTTCATTCTCCAAGGTAACTATGGGCCAGATGTAACAAAGTTCCATTTTGCATTGGCTAAATAGCAAATTTTAGGTAATCAGTATTTGGTTAATGCAAAATGGAATGTAACAAAATAGCGATTCTCTAACAGTGATTACTTAAAATTAGCAATTGCTATTAGGGCGTCGCTATTTGGGAATGAGACTCAAATTGTTCCTATGGGCATTAAGGCTCATAGCTGCGAATGGTTTCGCATTTCCTAATTTGCAAATTCCTTTTAGGAATTCACAAATTAGGAAATGCAAAACCAATGGTATTGAGGGTCTTATGCCCCCCTAAAAAATGTGCACATGTAAAGTGCACACATGCCCTAGCGGCATATGTGCACTGCATGGTACTTTTAAAAAATTATTTTTAATGCATTTTTTAAAAATGTTCCTGGTTACCACCAATTTGGAGTTGGTGGTAATTGGATTTCCTAAGTGCCCAGTTCGCATTTAGGAAATGCTTGATATATGGGCATAAGGAATCACAAATAGGAATTCCTTATTTGTGATTTCCTATTTAGGGAGTTGCAAATTGCATTTCCCTCTTTGGAGTCGCAATGTTAGGGAATTGCAAAAAATTGTGATTCCCTAAAATGGGACTGTGATGCCTTTCATACATCGTGAAAGGCTATATTGCATTCGCAAATGGTGGAATTTACCGATTTGCCCTGTTTGCGAATGCAAAATCCTTTGATACACCTGAACCTATAAATTGCGCCCTCGCCATGCACTGCTAAATACTGCATAATGACGGCACTCATGACATCTTTGATAACATCATTGATAGTATTAATGTAATATTTGAGGTAATATTTTGGATGAAACAACTGTACATGGCAGGGGCACAAGTTATAGTTACCTTAGGGCACGAGTTATAGTTACTTTAGATGGTGGGGCGCACAGCCCCTTTGCATTCAATTTTAATAATGCCCCAGGAGATAGTGGTCATTGGGGCGGGGGGGGGTGGACGCACGCTGCCCTTCTCGCATTGACTTTAACAAGGCTCTGGGGAGGTGGTGGTCCCCGGGTGGGGGGTGGAACGCGGCCCCTCCACACATCATTGTAATTTGTGCCCAGGGAGGTGTTGGTCCCTGGTGCTGCAGGGGCGTGGCCCCCGCATTACTTATACTGAATGCCCCTGGGAGGTGGTGGTCCCCAGGGCGCCACGTGCCCCTGCATATATTTTATGTATCGCCCCAGGGAGGTGGTGGTCCCCGGGGCAGTGGGGGAGGACGTTGTTCAAAAATACAATTTTTTTTTTACCCATCTACCACTTTTTTTTCTCTGCCCCCGTTTGATAGATCACCCCAAAACTTTCTGTGCACAAGAATCACTGGGACACTTATTGGGGGAAATTTTGTGAAGATTTGTGAAACGGGCCAAAGATATAGCCAAGTCAAAAAAACACTTTTTCTATGCCAGTATATATATATATATATATATATATATATATATATATACCTTCCATGATACGGCTAACACCATTGCACAGGTTTGATGCAATTACAAAGAGCTGCAAAAGGCCTATTTCAGCTCAGCATCACGCAAAGATTCCCATACTTTCATTTTCCAATACGGACTCGCAGGCTTTTGGCTTATGAATATCATCCTTGGACTGCTGATGAGCAAGCATACAGTTCCAATGTCAAAGGCCTCTTTCTAGCTTGGGAAAAACGAATTCCCAGACAGGGCCAGGTCTGTGCCCAGAATAAACCCACTCCAGACCTTCTGCGCCCAGAAATAGGACACAGTTTCTCTTCAGTGGGTATTTCAGAACTAGGCTCAGCCAACTGTGCCTCGGCTCCAATAGTGGGGGATTTAACGCTCTGAAATGTAGACAAAGGACAAGCAAAGACATTTTATTCTCATTGGGTATGTCCAAGTCCTTAGCAAAAGACACCATGATTGACCGTGCGCTACGACATGGTATTATACTGAGCGCTATACAAATGGCAACCGCATAACATTTTGGAGTGGGTTGGGGGAGGGGATGTCAGTGAAATGTGATGCATGTAACACAGGATCCAATCTCGAGTGTCAGGTATCAGAACAAGCTCAACCAAAAAACACACGCCTCGATAAACTTTCTTTATGTTCCTCCATATTGTATTAATAAAAAGCTCAGACACCTTCGAATTCTATTTTGGGGTGCTATAACTGTCACTCCTTGTTCCTCGTTTCATGCGAGGATGAAGGTATTTTGGTGCTAGATTCCTTAAAGGGGCTCTTGTGATATAAGGTATGCTGGAAACCTTGGTCAAGCATCATCTTGTCTCAGGGACTTGCTTGCAATGATGGGGTGGGGTTGGGGGGAATGCTTCTACCCTCCCCTACACAGATTTAAAGGTCGCTTTTTAGGAAAGGACGAAATTATGTCACAACATAGCAGGTAAAGACCACATAGGCAGTGGCGTGGCTATCAATACAGCACCAGGCCCATGATGTGAGAGCCCTCTGGACCAAAAATATGGGCGTGTCTTTGCTACTATATTGTAGCTAGAGGACTAAATTCCCTTGCATGGATGAAGGCCACTGACACCCTTGCTATACCACTGTTAGGATAGCTTTAGGGGTCGCGCATTTTTTTCTATTTTTGGACACTAATTACCCTTTCCCATAACTCAGGCCCTCTTGCCCCTTCATCTTCACCTTACGTATGGTGGTCTCAGAACCTTCTTACCCCCACATTTCCTATATAAGGTCACCTTGGCCCTTCCTTCGTGCTTCCTCGTGTCAGAGTTGGGCGGTGCTCTCCATGGCACTTTCGTGTGGTGGTCCCTGGTCCCAAATGAACCACTGGCGGGGCTGGGCCATATTGTGCGGTGATATTTGACTTCCACTTTTGCTATGGATCTTACTGTGCCCCGTGGTGCTCCTAACCCTCTACCTCTATTCTTATTGCACTCTGTGCTCATTGACCCTCACCCCTAGTCCCCAACCCCACCAGGGTTCTCTCATGGTTCCGTGGGCTTCCCTACACTTTCCACATGAGCCTACGAAGAACCCCCGTTTGTGTTCTCTCGGGGTCAAATGCGATGCTCACTGGGCCTCCCCAACGCCGTAAAATGCCCCATGAGCCCCCTTCAGGTGACGTAATACCACCCCCGCCGCCCCACAACACGCACACACCACGGTTCCTCCTTTAACAACCGGTGCTCGTTTGGCGCCCGCTGAACGATGCCCCCGACCCGCACCTTCTATCTCACCGAGCCCGCCCCCCCCAGTCCACCCTAACGCGTTTGTATGGCGCTCTAAGAGCCCCCTTGTTCACCACGTGACCCCCCTTCCCACTCCACGGAACGCTCCAAAAAAGTGCCTCCCCCGCCGCCCCCCTCCACGGCCCAGGTGCCGCACAAGGCCGGCGCAGACAATGCAGGGCTGGCAGATGGGTGGGAAGGTTCCTGGGCTGGCGTCAGGCTGTCTGCTGGCTCCGGCCTCCTCCCTCAGCCCTTTCCTTTCTGTGCAGCTGCACGACACACAATCAGCCCATCACCCGCCCCCCCATGCATAATTAGCCACCAGGACCCCCGGCTCCTTTCACAGCCTACCCAGCAACAAAGGGGCTTTATATGGGAACAACACATCCAAGTGGGGACGAGGGGCAGCAGCACCCCTCAGGAGGGGCTGGGGTGCCTTCCATTCCCCCATGTGTGGGAAAAGAAGAAGGAATGTACTTATAACCAGCTTGTGGCAGTTTGCTGCCGCCTGAGAGGGAACGGGGTGAGGCTGCTGTCCAAGGGCCTAGCCTGCTGGGGACAGATGGGTGGGGGATAAAGGGTGACGCTCTGTGAAGGAATGAGTGACCCAGAAGGAGTGAGAGTCCGTGAAGGAACGAAGTTATGAGGGAATGTTTTTTTGCGCGGAATGAAGGACTGCAGGGGGCCTGTGAAGTAATGCGTCTATGGAGAGAAATAGAGTTTATTAAAGAACACGGGGGTTTGTGTGAATGAGGGATGCGAAGGAATGTTAGGTCTCAGAAATGATGAGAAACCCCATGGATGACATTCTGTAGAAAACTGACGGCCTGTGACTGAATATAGGTCGGTGAATGACGTTCTGTTTGACGGAATGAGGGTATACAAAATCAGGGACGGAAGAAATGAGCGTATAAGGTAGAAGAATGGTTTATATAGACATGATTGTCTAGTGGGATGGCGCTATGCGTATCGGTCTGACGAAATAAAGTAAAGGAAGAAGTGTGAGGGAAGGAGTAATCTGAGGAAAGGAAGGGTGAAAAGGCACGCGCAGGATGAAGAAAGCAACGAGCGGGTTGTGAAGTGGTGAGGGTTGATGGAGGTCTGAAGGAATGGACGGACTCTGGAGGGCATGAATCGAAGAGTGGTCTGAAAAGAAGTCATTTTCTGATGGAATGAGGGGTTCTGTGAGTATACTGGGGCAGCGAACGAACGAGGGTGTGAAGCAATGAGGGAGCTGTTATGCACTGCCAATAGACATTCTGTGAGGGAACAGGAGCTGTCACGTGCAGGAATGGGGCCTGAATGAATGAAGGTCCTGGAGATGTAAGCAGTCTGTAGGTGTGAGAAGACATTGTGGCCTGTGGAAACGGGTGTGAAACTAACGTGACTTTCTGAAGGGTCTGAACGAATGAGGGTGTATCGCAGGTTCGTAACTTTGTGAAGGAATCGAGCTTTGTGTAGGAAGGTGACTAAAGAAATTAGTCTATGAAGGGAAGTGATTAAGAGTTGGGAGGTTTGAGGGCTCTGTAGGTATGAGCGGTCTGAGAAGAAATCAGGATCTGTGAGAGATTGGGTTTGCAAGAGAACTGCGTCTGTGAACAAAGGTCCAAAGGAATGAAGGGTCTATGAAAGAATAGCGACGTGGATACAAAAGATTTGTTTAAAAAATGAGGGAGGGTATGTGAAAAAACGATAATCTGGAAAGGCTGTGTGCAGGAATGAGACAGCCCGCACTAAGTGATGGAATGAGGGGGTCTGTGGAGGACTGAAGGTTTGAGGGGGTCTGCAGTGGGGAGGCTACTATGAAAAACAAGTGTAATTGAAAGCGTTAAACACTATTGATATGAAACATAATCATTTCTATTATTGTTAGTATGAGTTTTAAAATTATATTTGGATTTCCTAGTTGCTAGAACATTTTAACAGGAAATTACTGACTACGATCATTATAAGGGCCACTGGAATCATGTCATTTGGCGGCTATGGCGTTTCCCCATTATTGTGGATGCCACATAATGTTGTAATACCACCATTAAATGCGCCGAAATACTGCACGTAATTTGCTTTCTCGTGCTGCATAACGTAGCGAACCTATTACATAATTTGGGCTTCTTGGCCGCAAAATTTAAATGACACTGATTGTCAGCAATGCTGTTAAGATGAGGCTGGAACGTTACAGATAAAAGTAGTGCTTTGGCTGAATTGCACACCGGGATTTCGGGAGCTGACACCTCGCAATGTTGACATTTTCTTTGTGGGGTAAAATCCCAGTTTTGTTTACAGAGGTGGGGCTGGGGTTCCATGGAGCCTAATGCAAGCAAGGAAAACTACCCTCCTACCCCCGGTTTGATAGTATAAAAAACAATATGTACGTATCATTTTAGTGTAGGCTCATCAGACCCCTGTGTCTCGGTGGCACTAAACCTGCTACACCGTTGATAGCTACGCCCCGTCCCTAAATATAGCGCTAACGGACGGGCCGAGAACGCAGCTGGGGCAGATAATTCCCGGCAGGGGTTTGGAGACCTCACGACAGCTGCTTCCTGCCAAAGCTATCGTACGCGCGCATCTTGTAGGATGTGCAGCGCGGAGCCGAAGCCTGCTCCTACCAAAACCGGGTGCTTCCGATCCCTCCATTCCCACGCTTGGATCTCTCCGGCCATGACAGCCAGAACCGGCTCGGACCCGCTTTGGACAGATGAGGACGTGCCTCTAGGGACCTAGGAAACCCTTCTGACAGTGCCTTAGCCATATTGGCCTCGCGCAGGCGAGCCTGCCTCACGAATGACTGTCCATCCCTGTCAGCCCTGCTGAGGTAATCGTGAAGTGGTTCACAGTGGTGCAGGAAATCAGCCTAACAGAAATGAACCTCTTTTTCTAGCCTCATTGGCCTTTCAGGGGCAAACCAGGTTAGGTACATTCTACCAGTTTAGGCTTGAAGCTCTCGAATATTCAAAGTAAATGGATGTTAATTTACATTATTTATACCTAAAACATCCTCCTAATGTAAGGTAACGTCCAATCCCCTGACCCTACAGAGGGGTTGCCTGAAATATTTCTGGTTCTCCATTGCCTCACGTGACAGCCTTTCACTGGAGTCACAGTCGGATATCAGGTCTTAGAGTAATGTCACATCTTGTGATCAAACTACAGAAGTTTAGTCACAGCCTAAGGTCAGGTTAGTTAGTGATGTCAATGTTAGATGTCCAGGTTTGTGGAGTGATGTTATGGTCTTATCTCAGTCTCTGACAAATAATGCCCTATTTTGTTGTCAGGCTCGTGGGCTGATGTCATTGTCTACTGTCAGGTACTTGGGAGGACGTCACAGTCTCGCATCAGGTTCCTGAAATGATGTCATTGTCCGATGCGACATACCTGGAGCGATGTCCTTCTGTGACTGGTATTGTTAGCACATCTGACCTTATTTGGTTAATTTACATTAATTTATAAGGGGACATGTTTGTAGGTCGATGGACCTTTTGACTGCGCTTAGAGTAGTTCCCACCATGAGACTTCGTACCAATACAAATCAATAGCAATGACAATAGCATCTATAATCAAAGGAGTCAGTAATTTCCACACACCATGACCTTTCGATCATGAATAACCACACCTTTATGTGAAAGTTAGAATGTTTATTTCCCTATATTAACAATGCTAATATCATGTAACTTAGTCACAAAATCAAATGATATGCATACAGAAACGATAATGGCGGCCCAAATCTCCTAAAGAATCGCAATTTAATCAAGGCTTGGACCACTACACATTCTAAGATTACAGTACAAATCAATAGCAAGAATAACTGCGCAAGAGAAATGGCATACATTTAGATTCAGCAAAGAAAAGACATCAACTAATATTATATGTAGCAAACATCATCAGTGAGAACCCTAACTAACCTTCAGATTAGAATAGCCAATAAAAACTTTATTTCGGCATCCAGTGCCGTAAAAGTCCAATAGCACCACAATAAATATTAGATTCGTAAAAACTTACTTTAAAATAAACAAAAGCAATAGAGGAAGAACAGTACAATCAAAGTGCAATTCCAAATTACTGTCTGGGACTAAAACGTGCAAATTGGATTACAGAGGGACATTGGAGCTAAACAGTCTTGGCCAGCTTCCTTTTAATACGCCACATTCCTCCAATGAATTTGGCAACTGCAATGGTAATGGGCGGGCTTGGGTCTGATTTTAGAATCAGGCACTGGCTGTCTCCCATCCCAATGGCGATCCATGATGACTTAACTCAGTTGATCCACTTCATCTTATTGGAAGTATCAAGCAGACAAACTTCCCTAAACACAATGGCAGAGGAAGACAGTTCGGGATTAGCCATGATTCTCCTCTGAAACAACAACGATCTAAGACCAACTATAGCAGCAAATGGTTGAATACATCCCCCCATAGCTTCAGATCTAGTTCAGCATTTATATCAGTGCGTACCACACGCAAACACCTCTCCTCTGCTACCCCCCCATTCTTGCATGTCAACCATCCATTGTTTAACAGTCGGTGATTCGGGCTGTGCTCACTTGATAGCGACACAGCGCTTAGCGAGCACCGGACCCAGGAGCACAAACCTGTGTCTCATCCTGGTCCCTCCTTTACGGGTCAGGAGCACCTCCAGCAGGCAGTGTTTGACTGAGGTTTCTATTTGTTCATGTGCTATCTCTCGCAGATCCTGTAGCACCGTCAAGGAGTTCTCCAACCCCAGCGCCAACGCCGTCACACCCTCACAGGATCTGTGCGAATCCCACGCCACTTTCTTCCATCGCAAGATTAGCGACCTCCACAACAGCTTCGGACACCAGACCCAACCAAACCCCACCGAACCGGCATCCACGGCCATCACCCTCAACAACTGGTCCCACATCAACACGGAAGAAACCAAATCCATTATGAACTCTATCCACTCCGGCGCCCCTTCGGACCCCTGCCCGCACTTCATCTTTAACAAAGCCGATGACATCATCGCCCTGCACCTCCAGACCGTCATCAACTCTTCTTTTTCTTCTGCTACCTTCCCCGACTGCTGGAAACACGCCGAAGTCAACGCCCTACTAAAGAAACCTACGGCTGACCCGAGCGACCTGAAAAACTTCCGCCCCATCTCTCTTCTGCCTTTCCCAGCCAAAGTAATAGAGAAGACCGTCAACAAACAGCTGACCACCTTCCTGGAAGACAACAACCTGCTCGACCCCTCACAAACCGGATTCCGAACCAACCACAGCACTGAAACCGCCCTCATCTCAGTCACTGACGACATCAGAACCCTGATGGACAACGGTGAAACAGTCGCCCTCATTCTGCTCGACCTCTCGGCTGCCTTTGACACCGTCTGTCACCGCACCCTAATCACCCGCCTCCGCTCCACCGGAATCCAAGGCCAAGCCCTGGACTGGATCGCCTCCTTCCTCTCAAACCGTTCCCAAAGAGTTTACCTCCCTCCGTTTCGCTCAGAACCTACCGAGATCATCTGCGGCGTACCCCAAGGCTCATCACTCAGCCCGACACTCTTCAATGTCTACATGAGCCCCCTCGCCAACATCGTACGCAAGCACAACATCATCATCACCTCCTACGCCGACGACACGCAACTTATACTCTCCCTCACCAAGGACCCCGCCAGCGCCAAGACCAACCTACAAGAGGGTATGAAGGACGTCGCAGATTGGATGAGGCTCAGCCGCCTAAAGCTGAACTCTGAAAAAACGGAAGTCCTCATCCTCGGCAACACCCCGTCCGCCTGGGACGACTCCTGGTGGCCCACAGCCCTCGGCACCGCACCGACCCCCACAGACCACGCCCACAACCTCGGCTTCATCTTGGACCCTCTTCTCACCATGACCAAGCAAGTCAACGCCGTGTCCTCCGCCTGCTTCCTCACCCTCCGCATGCTCCGCAAGATCTTCCGCTGGATCCCCGCCGACACCAGAAAAACCGTGACCCACGCCCTCGTCACGAGCCGCCTGGACTACGGCAACACCCTCTACGCCGGGACCACAGCCAAACTCCAAAATCGCCTGCAAAGCATTCAAAACGCCTCGGCCCGCCTCATCCTCGACATACCCTGCAGCAGCCACATCTCTGCACACCTGAGACACCTGCACTGGCTCCCAGTCAGCAAAAGGATCACCTTCCGACTTCTCACCCACGCACACAAAGCCCTCCACGACAAGGGACCGGAATACCTCAACAGACGCCTCAGCTTCTACGTCCCCACCCGCCTCCTCCGCTCCTCTGGCCTCGCACTCGCTGCTGTCCCTCGCATCCGCCGCTTCACGGCGGGTGGGAGATCTTTCTCCTTCCTGGCGGCCAAGACCTGGAACTCCCTCCCCACCAGCCTCAGGACCACCCAGGACCACTCCGCTTTCCGGAGACTCCTAAAGACCTGGCTGTTCGAGCAGCGATAACCCCCCCTTTTTCCCCTAGCGCCTTGAGACCCGCACGGGTGAGTAGCGCGCTTTATAAATGTTAATGATTTGATTTGTATGACCTCTCCATAATATTCCAGTAATTTACTCCACTCCCTTGTCGTATCTTGGAAGCATGTTGGCTCCAACCCACGCCTAGTGCAAGCAGAGGACCGCAACCTGTTAATCCTATGTAATTGTTGCAGAGTCAAGTAGGTAAGGTGTAGTTAATAAAACTGGGTAAACTTGAACCATGCGTGACTAGCCACCTCTCTAACCTGAGCAAAGGCTCTCCTCCAGTCACTCTTGGAGAGTGGCTGTGGCAGGTCAGAAGCCCATGTGTCACCCACCCTTGTCATATCAGTCTGACAATTGCCCTTAAAGACCTTGTAAGTGCAGGATATTAAACCTCTATTGGAACCATGATCCATTAGAAGTTGCAATGTCTGGGACTCCTCAGGCTCAACAGGAAAATCCGTCCAGATCTCGCGGATCGGTCGGGGCACCTTCTCATATTACAAAAACTAACCCTGCTGCAGCTGGAACAGCTCCTGTTCTTTACGTATTGTGACAAAGTACCATTGAGATACCCGCTGCTTGCCATGGTGCAGCCCCCCTGGACTGATTTCCGCTTTCATTTGGAATAATAAATCCCCCGGTTGGCTCTCCATGTTGTATTTGCGCCCATTGAAGAGTGAGAGCTTGGTCTTTCTGACTTAAAGCTCTATTACTTTGCCAATTTTGCACATTTTTCATCACACTTTTAAAGGGGGAGATTATTTCAGTTTGACTTTATGGACATAATGTTTGATGAATATAATATTAGAGATTTTGGGGGTCATTCCGACCCCGGCGGGCGGCGGGCGCCGCCCGCTGGGCGGAGACCGCCAGAAGACCGGGCGGTCATTCTGACTTTCCCGCTGGGCGGGCGGGTGTCCGCCAAAAGGCCGCCCGCCCGCCCAGCGGGAAAGCCCCAGCAACGATGAAGCCGGCTCCGAATGGAGCCGGCGGAGTTGCTGGTGTGCGACGGGTGCAGTGGCACCCGTCGCGATTTTCAGTGTCTGCTAGGTAGACACTGAAAATCATTATGGGGCCCTGTTAGGGGGCCCCTGCTCTGCCCATGCCTGTGGCATGGGCAGTGCAGGGGCCCCCAGGGGCCCCACGACACCCGTTCCCGCCATCCTGTTCCTGGCGGTTTTTACCGCCAGGACCAGGATGGCGGGAAGGGGGTTGGAATCTCCATGGCGGTGCTGCGAGCAGCGCCGGCATGGAGGATTCTTTTGGGCAGGGGTAAACCGGCGGGAAACCGCCGGTTGCCCTTTTCTGACTGCGGCTTTACCGTCGCGGTCAGAATTGCCCATGAAGCACTGCCAGCCTGTTGGCGGTGCTTCCTCCGTCCACCCCCTTTATCTGTTTGACTAGGTACCCAAAGAAAATCAGGCATAAGACGTTGCTCTGGGCTTTAAAAAGAAAGGATCAATGTGTGTTTCTTGTTGGGCCACTGCAGTCCCTCGATTGGGTCTTTAACATGACTGGGACGGCTCTCTATTAGGCTCTAGTTTGACCAGGGTATTTGTGGCTAGGGAGGGCTGAATGTGATGAGTTTGAAACCGGGCAGATGGGCATCATTTGCCTAAGCTCATGACAGCTTGGGGCACTATAGTTTAGTGACTTCATATTCCAATTCCAATTGGCACACTGGACCCCCCTTATAAGTCCCTAGTATATGGTGCCTAGGTGCCCAGGGCATTGGGGTTCCCGGAGATCCTTATGGGCTACAGCATTTCTTTTGCCACGTATACGGAGCTCAGGCAAACCGTTTTTCAGGACTGCTGCTGCAGCCTGCGTGAAATAGTGCACACACTATTTCGCAGCAATTTTCACTGCCCTTAAGTAACTTGTAAGTCACCTATATGTCTAACCTTCATTTACTGAAGGCTAGGTGCAAAGTTACTAAGTGTAAGGGCACCCTTGCATTAGCAAAGGTGCCCCCACGCTGTCCAGGGCCAAGTCCCCGGACTTTGTGAATGCGGGGATACCATTACACACGTGTACTACATATAGGTCAATACCTATATGTAGCTTCACAATGGTAACTCCGAATATGGCCATGTAAGGTGTCTAAGATCATGGAATTGTCCCCCCATTTCAAATCTGGTTTTTGGGGGCCAATCCCATGCATCCTGGGGGCTCCACAATGGACCCCCAGTATTGCCAAACCAGTTCTCTGAGGCTTGCACTGCAACTACAGCTGCTGCCACCTCACAGACAGGGCTCTGCCCTCCTGGGGTCTGTGCAGCTCATTCCCAGGAAGGCAGAACAAAGCATTTCCATTGGGAGGAGGGTGTTGCACCCTCTCCTTTTGGAAATAGGTGTTACAGGCTTGGGAGCGGGAGTCTCTGGAAATGCTTTGAAGGGCATAGATGGTGCCCTCCTTGCATAAGCTAGTCCACACCGGTTCAAGGACCCCCAGTCCTTGCTCTAATGCAAAACTGGACAAAGGAAAGAGGAGTGACCACTCCCCCGTCCATCACCACCCAAGGGGTGGTGCCCAGAGCTCCTCCAGTGTGTCCCTGGCATTAGCCATCTCGTTTTCCAAGGTGTGGGAACACTCTGGAGATCTCTGAGTGGGCAGTGCCAGCAGGTGACGCCAGAGACCCCTTCTGATAAGTGCATGCCTGGGTAGGTAGCCAGTCCCCCTCTCAGGGCTATTTAGGGTCACTCTTGTGGGTTTCTCTTCAGATTCGGCTTGCAAGGCTCTTCCAGGAATCCTCTGCATCCTCTGCTTCAGCTTCTGACCGTCAGATCAACCACAGACTGCTCCAGGAACAGCTGTAACTGCAACAAAATATTCAGGACGATTCCTGTGACCTGCAACTTCAGCTCCAGCCAGTATTTGCAACAGTTTACGAGGTGTGCACACTGTGAGGACTCCACGTCTTCACCTTGCACCAGAAGAACCAAAGGAATCTCCCGTAGAGTGATGGGGTCACTTCTCTGCTCCTGCTGGCGCCTTCCAAGACGACGACTGGTTCTCTGGGACTCCTCTCCTGATGACGAGCGTGCTCCCTGGAATACAGGTGGTGGACCCATCCGATCCAGACTGTCCTAAGGTCCAGCTGTCCAAAGTTGGAGGAGGTAAGAGCTTGCCTTCCTGGTTTGCGACTGTACCCCTGTGCACCACAACATTTCAAGCGCCTTGGGCTTCTGTGCACTTCTTCCAAGGATCCTTTGTGCACAGTGTAGCCCAGGTCCCCAGCACTCCATCCTGCAACGCACAACTCGTTGAGTTGTTCTCCGGCTGCGTGGGAGCTTCTTTTGTTGTGCTGCACCAATCGCAATTTGCACCTTCTTTGTCCATGTGTCCTCGGACTCCTGTGGGTGCTGCCTGGTCCTCTGTGGGCTCTCTCCAGTGTTAGGAGCCCTCTCTGCCTCCTCAGTCCGAGTTTAGGCCCCAGGTCCCTCCTGGGCCCAGGCAAGGCCATTTTGACGCAAACTCCGACCTTGCTTGAACCAAGGCTTGTTGGAAGAATCCAGCAACGCAAACAGCATGCATTCAACTTCTTGACGTGGTACATCTCCTGCACCATGCAGGAACCCGCAGCCATCTTCTTTGGTGCTTTTCTGCAGACTTCTTCTAACTGGAGAATCCTCTTTTGCACCATCTTCTAGGTTGGCAGAGGCTCCTGTCCTTCCTGGAATCTTTTGGGACTTCTGGACTTGGTCTCCTCTCTTCACAGGTCTTCAGGTCCAGGAATCCACCATTTGTTGCTTGCAGTCTTGCTTGGTTCCTGCAATAACCCTTATTACGATCTGTAGTATGTCCTGCGGAAACTTGCAGTACTTTACTCCTACTTTCCTGGGCTCTGGAGTGCGGTATTTTACTTACCTTTGGTGTTCTCATACACTCCCAGCACCCCTCTACACACTACACTTGCCTAGGGGGAAATTCGAGATTCGCATTCCACTGTCTTAGTATATGGTGTGTGTTGCCCCTAGGCCTATTACATTCTATGGTATTTTATACTGTTTGCACTATTCTATGACTATTTACTTACCTGATTTTGGTCTCTAGTGTATATATTGTATATAATACTCACCTCCAGAAGCAGTATTGCCTCTAAGATATTTTTGGCCTTGTGTCACTAAAATAAAGTACCTTTATTTTTGGTAACACTGAGTATTGTCTGTTATTGTGTATAAGTACTGTGTGACTTTAGTGGTATTGCAGGAGCTTTGCATGTCTCCTAGTTCAGCCTAAGCTGCTCTGCTACAGCTACCTCTAGACAGCCTAAGCTGCTAGAACACTGACTACATTTAACTAATAAGGGATAACTGGACCTGGTATAAGTTGTATGTACCTAGGGTACCCAATATAAACCAGGCCAGCCTCCTACAGGTGCTTAAGGGCATTCGCTCAGAGCAGTGCTTAATTTGTGAACAAAAAGTCACAGTGCCCAAAGTTCTCCTTTGAAACTCGGGGCTGCTGCAATTAAAGGTGCAAGCACAGAATAGTGAGGCAGCGTAATGGTAAAGCCATCTCAGGCCTCTTTAATCAATATACAGCCACTCCCTGCCCCTTCAGGTCACTTTTGCAGCTTCCTGCTTTCTCCCATTGTGACACTTTCTCCTTTTTCTCTTCCTTCGTCTTTCCCATATGTCTTTCGTATGCAGTAAATGCCTGATGCAGAAAAATAAGTGCTGGCCCTCAAAATTAAGTGATGGTGCCCCCCATCAGAGACTCACTGCTTGTAGGAGATTAAGGAACTGTTTTAGAGTTTGCCAGACGGGTTACTCCACTACAAACGTGGCAAATACCACAATATGATATAATGCTCTTGTAATAAGATGGACGCATTAGTCACTATGTTCGTGATGAAGTAACCTGTTCACCAAACTCTAAATCAAGCCCCAACATTGTTTAATATTGATAAGAGTTTGGCTACCAACAGCTGGATATTGTTAAATTTCAGCCGTACACTGTCTACAGCAAAACAATAAATAGCTTCTGAGATCATCTAAGTATCTCCACAAAGGGAAAAAAATAATCACTTGGCAACAGCAACTGTGAATGCTACTGATATACCTTGCCATCAGATGTACCTTTACTGAGCATTCAAGAAAGTCATAACGATGGCTGAGAACGTGTAGTTCCATATTTGAAGGAATATACAATGAACTGAAGCAATAAAGACAAAGGATGTGAGCTGGCAATCCACACCCTGAAATATTTATTTTTCCCTGAAGCAAAAATATCGAACATCTAAGGAGAAATTAACAAATTAAGCTAATAGCCTTCTCTCATAAAACTTCCTATAAAACTTTAAAATATTCAAGTCAAAGTTATCTCAAACTTGTTACTGAAAATTAAAATAAAATAAACGTATAACCCACAACATTTGGATTCAAGGCATGTCTGCAAAGGTCCAGCAATGGAGCAATGTGCCACAGGGGACATGACATAGAGAATATGTCACATTGGTAGCGATATTTATTAATACATTCTAGGATACATGCTGAGATATGACTCAGTCCTCGAGAATA
Source organism: Pleurodeles waltl (assembly GCF_031143425.1). Taxonomy (NCBI): domain Eukaryota; kingdom Metazoa; phylum Chordata; class Amphibia; order Caudata; family Salamandridae; genus Pleurodeles; species Pleurodeles waltl. The sequence goes on from NC_090440.1 coordinate 991,605,681, forward strand.
GACTGCAGCTAGAGTATTTTATCCAGAAATACCTTCTATGATCATAATTACCAATGGCAAATGCTTTTGTAGGGGGACTTACCTATTCAGTAAATCTGACCAGTGGGATAGTGACAGTCACCCTCAAGAGGTTATTGGAAGTGTGAATAAAGAAAGGGACAATATTCAAGAACTCGACTTTCAATAATCAAGAGACCAGCATTCAGATAACCTACATAGCCAGACCCCAAAGTGTTGTGAAGCATTAAACCCCTTAAAAAGGGGGCTCTTTTTTCACCAACCTGCTCTACCACATTTGTTTTTTAACAGAGTAGAGATATTTGACAGACAAGCTGAAATTTACAGCAGCGAGCATGCACATTAAGCCCATTTGTCCTGAACAGCGTCCTGAACAGTATTTTTCAAGCTATCTTTGCTTTCTGGTCAATTATAATTAGAAACGTCTTTCAGCAGCGGCCTGGTTGCAACCACTGCGCAGTCCATAGCCTGGATAACACACACAACCCCTTGACCAAAGACAATGGGGCTTTCTCATGGGCCTAAAGGGCAGAAAGGGTGACAGAGACAAATGTTACTGATCATTAGCAAACAAGCCCCACTAGTTCATGGGAGTGTGTTGTACTAGGATAAAGGGAGTTTGCTTGTCATCTGTAATTCAACTGCAAAGAAGAAACCTTTCAACTGTAAACTTCATTGTTTTCCGGTGCACATCATTTGATGCAGCTTTGGGTTGTTTTTTCCAAATGTAGTGTTTGAAAGTTGCTTTTGTATCCATTGTTTTAACTTTGAGCTTTAAGTTATATGTAATGTAAATCAGGCACTGCAACATTGTGTTTTGTGACTTTAAGTTGAGACAGAAAAAGCAGGCAGATTTGTCTAACTTAAAAAGTCTAATTGAAAATCACTCAAAGTAAATTGAATACGCTGATTAACAATATTGAATCACATACAAAATGTACCTTTAATAATAAAGCACAAATTACTTCATTTAGCTATGTCTGCGGTGAAGGCGAGGTATTTTAGTTTGTCTATAGTGTGCATTTTTACCATGTGACATTGGGTTTTTGAAGTTCCAGATTAACAGAAGACTGATTAAATGAAGGAGCTGATAGGTGAGTAAGGAACATCAAGGCTGCAGTATATCTTGCAAACGTGAGGGTCAAACTGAGGTGAATCAAGGCAGAAAAATTCTAAATTGAGTTATTGAAGCTGTATGATACTCACAGCTGGGGCTTTTATTCTGACCACTCACACATCCCTAATACAACAAGGGCAGCTGTCACCACTAGGCCATCCAGTATGCTCTTATTGGTTACACTTCAAAGAGTATTCCCCTGCATTACAGTGCAAAACATGTGGTCAATTTGCACATTGCAGGCATACCCAACCAGGTAGGATGTGAAAATCTCAAGAGCTAAAACAATTGTGTGACTTTGTTTCTGATTGGTGGCCTGATTTTACTCACCAGGTTTTAAACTGTTGCTAATAAAGGCCTTTCAGTGTTCTTTGCCAATCACATCCACCTGGGCCTATGATCGGATGTGTCACTTTGCATTAGGCTTAATTTGGGTACTTTTTACCATAAGCATTTAACAAAGCCTGGCCTGTTTTTTTGGATATCATTATAGTCAGGATAGCAACTAAGGTCTCTGGTTTTGGTAATAGCCAGTGATGATCACAAATTACAGCATATGATTGTGTGTCTATCATTGGCTTTGATTCAGTGTTCACTTGGGTCTTTTCTTGCAGAAGATCTACCATCCATGTACTTACCCGGTGCTTGAAATAGAACACAGAGATTTACTATTATTATCTGGGCAACTTAATGGTGAGTTTGGCTAGTTTAATGTCATGTAGCACTTTCTGTATGTGGATCAGGTAGTCTTCATGTCTGGTACTGAAAGCTTCTATGTCATCTATGACAGCAAAATAGAATTCAAATGTATCAGTGAGGTCTTAATAGGCCAGCTTCAGGAATTCATAAAGTGCATTCTCTGACCCTAATGGCATCACTCAGCAAAGGAACAGACTACCTGGTGCTGAAAAAGCAGATTTCTCCTTGGCACTCGGTCAGGACAGTGTTCTTCTACCCACAGATCAAATCAATAGATGATCTTGGACCAAGGACCCTAAAACTATCAATAAGCTTGTCAGCTCCTCAAATGGTTTTGACTTCAGTGTTGCTGGGCACACTGAGTCTTGGTAGTGAATACACAGTCTCTGATACATTGTTCTTGTCTCGTAATTCATATATTAAAAAATAACCCAGAGGCTTTGGCAAATCTTAATGTACGAAACACAGTCTAGCATGTATAATGATAGAGGTGTGGACGTTGTCTGAAATATTGTAGGTTTTTATTTTCACACTTGTGTTAATGTACCAGTGTTAGTAAGGGAGGAGATCTTGGAGAACTGCCACAGAAAAACCTTGCAATTGTGCCGCTTCGATGTCAGTGTGGATGAGAGTTCCCCTGGCTACACACAACCAACTTTCCTTTAAAGCGGATGATGAAATGCCTCAAATTTCTACTTTTCCTCCTTGATGCTGTATAGATATTTCCAGTTGGTAATGATATGGGCATATTGACATTGAACATGATGGGGTTGCCTGGGGTACCCGTGTTAACCTTGCTTTTGTTTTTGTAAGGACGATGTAAGGGACAGATAATCTCGTTCTCAATGCTATTGGCCTGGAGGGCTCCATAATCAACACCATGTGGTTTAGCTGGTTAGCACTCTACTCTATCTATGGTCTATTCTAAGTAGGTTAGTCTATCTGCCATTCAGAAATCAATTTTGTCAAGACTTTCATCTCTAGGTAACTATTGCACCTAAAAGAGGTCTTTATGGTCAGGCAGCGAGACTTCCTCCACCAGCCATCACAAGAGAAATTAAATTTCTGGGACACCTGGACAACCCACCAGTGACATGTTCACACTCCAATCTAAGTTGATCACATTGTAGAGCCTTACATCTTGGATTTCTGGCCCGAACACTCCACATCACTAGGCTGACCCTATTCCTACTCAACATAGTTGTTAATAAGCAAGCAGGTAATCCTGAAGTAATCTTGTATTTCCACTTAAACAAGTCTGATCTTATCACTTACCCGAACGGTCAGTAGAGTCCCCACAAGGCACATTGAGATTTCCATGTGATAAAAACAAACTGCCTTGTTGACGTTCCTAAGGTCAATATTTTCTGTCCACTATAGTGACCCACTTTTTTTCTATCTCTAACCCTTATAATCTGCTCTCCAACAAGAAAGATGGACTCCAGAAACGAGTAGGTGTTCTTGATCACCCTGCCCAGAATCTTTAGTCCACCTTCCTAGGGTTATTGTGACTATCCTGGAAAGGTTTCTGTGTTTTTCTCTTCTACGTTGCAATTGGTCTGGTTACCTATGATCTTTCCCGGGCAGTTGGCATTCCATCTCAAATGAGTTAGGGAAAAGCAATCCTAGCAGCCCTAGCATCATCTATGTGTGGCCTGTGGAGGCCTGCCCAGCTTTGAACCAATTGAGTTTCCACCTTTATGGCTTTGACGTCCTCTCTTCGGATTCCTTCTGTGGGCCTGGGCATTTTATGGATTGTGATGGAATGTGGGGCTGCAGCTTAGGTCAGTGTGTCTGATTTTGCTAAATCCACTGCCCCTTTTGATTCACTTGGTTTGCAGTCCATCTGGCTGCAGCACATATATTACAAATAAGTTTCAGGGACTGAGAGTCACGCAGAAGGTGATGCAAATTCCTGGGAGACATGTCCAAGGCATCTTGTCTGACAAATAGATTGAATAATTCCAGGTAAGAACGTATATAGTTCCACAGTACCCCTTAGTTTTATTTGTTATTTTCTCTGTTCACCCATAAATCTCAACATATGTTCTAATTTTTATTAGCAGCCCTGCAGCTTCTCAAACTCTCTGCAAATGTCTGCTCAAACGTCCTTGCGGTTGTTTGCGTGCACCTTCTGATCAGGCTCATCAAGTTCCATGTTGATAGTTATGTTAAAAATAATAATATCAACATGTTTATACGTAGCTCTTACTACCCCAATTTTCCTCTTTTGAAACTGTGTAAATAAGAAGTTTCAATATTTCTCAATGTAATTGTACTCTATCTATCAACCTCAGATGGATGAACGACTAAGTCACCCTGCTTGGATTTTGATGTGGACACTGCAGAGCACACAGAGATCAAAGGAGGGCACTGAACTCACTGGGCCATTGTGCCAACTTGTTCTCCTCATTGAAAGTAGATAACATATAAGCCTGTAGACTTTTCCTCACATACCATTTTATACATGATATCTGACAAATCAGACTCTGGAACCAGCACATGCACAGTGAAGAACAGAACATGCTGCTGGAGGGACATTTGTTGCAACCAAGTAGGCAGTGGTGGAGCAAAGAAAATTTACCCCTCTGCTTTGGAAGTAAAAGGCAGCATATTTGGGGTTCATTGGACCTTCATGCCCCATTGCCACTCTGGCTGCTGCACTCATGATACGTACGCACCTGTACCTAGGGAACTTTTGGCTTTAGTTACAACTTGGCCCTGTTGGCCAGATCTCACTTGAGAGTCTAGCTGCTTGTGCTTTTACTCATTAACTAAGTTAGTATTAACTAGGACTGCATGTGAAGAGCTTTGACCTGGGAAGCAGGACTTCCATTTGCATAACCGATCAGTGCATAGAGAGGAGAGGCAGGGAAAAGCAGTCTCTTAATATCGAAGGGTAAGGAAACCAAAATGTCCATGCACAGAGGAAGAGAAAGCCGTCTGGGCAACACACACAAATTTCTCTTCAGAGATTCTAGCAGCTCTCCACTGATATCCATTAGTACAAAATCCCCAGACGTATAGGATGTTTAGAGATGAGAAAGGGTCACAGGTCCTGTTATGCATCTTACATGATCAAATAGTACAGACCACACAGAATCAAGTGTATTTTACTCCAATCTCACTGAGCCAACTAAGGGGTCTGGACTTTAACCATGAATTGCCATTCTATAACCTCCAGTAGTAAACCCCTTTTTCTCTATTTTCATCTTGTATGCAGGACAAGCTTGCCTAGCTTTGAAATGTAATCACTATTACCATACCTTTACACTGTTTTGATACAGTTCAGTCACAGCTAGGTGTACTTAGAGGTTGGATGAAACTCTTGTGCTGGTAAACCAATATTTTCTGTTGAGATGAAGGCCATGACATTTCTACACAAGGGGACGAAACATCAACACCTTGACTGCAATAGACTGGTTAAATTTTTACTAGGATACTAACTTGTGTGCTCTATGCAGGTGCTCTAAAACTTTTTGGCTGTCAGTCTGATATATCACATCTGTTTGTTACTAATGTACACTGTACATATATATGATATTTTTTATTGCCCACAACAGTCACTCAAGTCACTGATACTGGCACAATTGTCATGTATATAAGTAAATATATTTTTGTAAGATCTGATAAAAACTGAAATGTTTAAAAATGATGGCAATGTCATTGCTTTCTCGTTAAGGACCATTTTTAAATAAAAATGCTAATTATATATAAACGAGAAAAAATAAAAAATAATTAGTTCTATTAATGAAATTATAAAAATGAGTTAAATAATAAGGCACTGAGGCAAACAGAATTAAAGATTTTCTTACCGAAGGTTAGCCTAAGGAATTCCTTTTGTGTGTGGCTGGATACCCTGGTGGGATGAAACGTGCTGTACAGTTTTGTGACAATCAGTCTTTTGGTGAATTTCTAGTACTCTCAATTCTGGTTTGGCAGTTTTGTTCTAAATGTTAAAGTGTGCCATGCTAAAATAAATATTGTTTCGTTCTTTCAAAGCCATTTAAAGGTATTTTGTTTAAAATAAAATACCACCGAGAGTGCAACTCTGGATAAATGTGACTTGATCAAACACCATAAAAGGTCCTCACTCAACTGGACATAAGCAACCCAATTAGACTTATTGCAAGCATTCTTTCCCGCACCTTTTATGTTTTAAAGGGTTATGCCCAGACGTGGACCCTGCTCCCTTTGCCCTTGGAACTAGCTGCATTTGACTGATGAGCCTAAATCAGGGCAAATTTAGTCTTGGGTTGCTTCTGTTTCGGTTCACAGAAGACCTGGCCTAGTAATTCAAGCGGGAGAGTTTCTGTTGGAGCAGAGTCAAGAAGGATTTGAATATGGCTAGGTCAAAACTGAGGTGGCATGGTGAACAAAAGAACAATGAGGTGGAAAGCTACCTCGAGCAATTTCCATTGGCTAGACTCATTGCAAGTTTTCTTCCCATCACTTTTTGTGTATTAAATATGCCTGGACACACAGGCAGTTCGGGTGCAACTCTGTCAAGTCCAAGTGCACGAGCCACTCAAGAGGCTGCTAATGCCTTGTCTCCTTCCGATCCTATAGAAACTGTCCAGCACAAGATCATGTAATAAAATAATGCAGTCTCCATACATGTCTGTCTGCCTTTGATTTTAGTGTGGGTCATTTCTTCCAAGCCTCTTCATTGCAATTTCTCAACCTTCTTTATCTCCCTTACTCTCCCTCGTCTTTCATCGTGACACGTTGCCTTTGATAGCGCGTCCAGTCCTTATAAATTACTTGTACTTGGACACACTAGAGGTCGGTGGACCTTTTAACCTAGTTGGGCTCTCCTCATCCAAGAATAGTCGGATCACTCAAATCAATCATCGACAACTAATTATAATCAACAACCAATAATTGATTAGTAATCAATCAATACGTTAAGAATCAATAACAATCAGTAATTGTCACACCATGACCTTTCAGTCATGAATAACCACACCAGTTTATTAAAAGTTAATGAGTTTATTTCCCTATATTAA